>NC_088798.1:11219301-12435134 GCF_011386835.1 Chrysemys picta bellii
GGTGGGCATAGGGATCTCTTAGAAAGCCAGCCTCAAGGATGGTCCTTGCTCCACACATGGTTTCTACAAGCCTCTCCTGAAACTCTTAGGATTCCCCTCTTTTCAATCCCATCCACAGAGATTTTTCTGTATCCCTGACTGTCCTTCCTCTTCAGAGTTGCGCAAGGCTTCCTCTGAAACAGGTCAGTCCCCAATTTGACCAAAAAGGTTGCTTACGACCAACACAAAGTCTCCTTTCCCCAGGGACTAAGCCGCCTTTTGACTACTCCCAGCCCCTGCTGGCCTAGCAACAAAGGACATAGCTCTAGTCTCAGACTTGGATCTCACACATGGTATCTCACCTCAGTAGGCCTAGACCATCAAGCTGAACCCAGCCCAAGTTGTTAGGCCCAAACAATGGACCTACATGGAAACTGCTTTGGGGTGAAATTCTAATACCTTCCAGACCCCTTCCATTTGTTGATTTTGAAACCCAGTCCTACTGCAGGACGGACATTAAGGAAACCAAATACACAACTGGTTGTTATCGAACAGTGAATTTACACAGGTTCATTCACTAACAGTAAATTGTATATTTGATTAAAATAAAATAATGTACTAGATACAACAATGATTAGATTGCCAAAAGTAAATACCAGGGAGATTTCTGAAAGTAAGCAAGATGGGACCATTCTGAAGGCACACATATTTTTTGCCGTAACAATCATGCCAGCATCTCTTTAAGTGGAATAATTTAGTGTTCGTTATAAAAGCCAGTCATATCTTGCTCCCTATCCAGAAATATTTTTGATAGTTCAAAGTTCCCCTATTAGGAGATTAACAACAATAAATTCTTGCCTCTTTATTTTGGTGCATCTCTGATCTGTGAGTTCATTTTCCCTAGCTGGCAACACAACATGCTCTAAGTTTTTCCTCTTTGATAGACAGTGGAAACCTGAGATCATGAATATCCAGGAGCTACTAATGCCCCAAGATACGGGGAAAAGGAGACACTGCAGCTCTGGAAGGCGCATCCAACAAAAATGTAGCAGTGTCCCCATCTGTAAAATGGGAGTAACTAAACTTAACCTATTTTCCAGCCTCTTTAGAGTGGTGAGAATTAGTTAGTATGTGTAAAGTCTTACATATTAAAAAAAAAAAGCCAAAATACAAGGTGATTGGGTGCTTAAGTTTTCTCTTCTGCAATTACTATGGCCATTTTACTTCTACAGGATACATTTAGATACTGATCACAATTCTAAACAATATTTAGTCTAGAGATAGAGAAGCAGATATACTTACTTCATTAACAAGTACTCTTCCCAGTGAATTTCTGGCATGGGCTCTGTTCATCAGGATTTCAGCAATTCCTTTAGTAAAAAGAGACAATTTCAGTTACATTTTGTTTAAAGATACAAGTTATATTTGACATGGCAAGTCTTCTTAGAACAATAGCCCCAAGTACTGTAACTCTTCTTTCTTGAGACTTTGTATAAAGATTTTTTAAAATATAAAGTAGGCTGCTTAAGTGAGTGAGTTTTAAATGGAACATGCCAGACCACATTGTGAAATTCAGCACTACAGAATCAATGTGAGGTTACATAATACTGAAAAAATGTAGATAAATAAGCCTTTAACTTAAAAGTGGACCTCTTGTCTAACTTGGCAGTTCTAGGTGTTCTTTGCATTTTTTTAAACCTAAGAACAGACTGGATCCATGTAACAGTTCCATTTTGCATGCTGTTCTGCTTTCCCCATACTGTCTTCCTGCTTAGATTAGCTGTTCAGGTATTTTCCTTAATGGAGAAAACCTTCTTCCCATACCTACTGCTTACAGGAGAACAGCAGCACAAACTGGACAATATTAGTAATGGTTCACTGTCCAGAGCCATCTGGAAAATGCAAATCCATTTCTCATAATTAAGCCTGTTGTGTAATCACTAGTTTAAGAATCAGGGGCCTTGCCTTGCTCAAGGTTCTCAAAGTCCAGCAAAAAAAAAAAGGCAACACATTGTCCGTAGAATATTAACATACAGCTTCTCCGTGTCATGCTGTTCTTGAAAGAAAAACAGCCTCAGAAATGATGTGCTGTAGCGAAGCCATTTCCAAAGTTCTCACTGGTGCAGAACACAAAGGGGACATGGGTTCCATTTCCAATACCCCACACATTCTGTGAGGGTGGGCATTAATAACTTCCTCATTTATTTACAGGCATTTCTATTGTGCTCATCACCTTCTCTGAGCATCTCATGAGTGAGAATGAATAGGTCCCCATCATCACAGGATGTTGTGAAGTATCATCCCCATTTTACAGCTAGGGAAAGCGAGGCAGAGAGGTGAATTGACTTGCCCAAAGTCACACAGCAAACTTGTAGCAGAGCAAAAAAATGGAACCCAGATCTCCTGTCTCCCAATGACTGACAGTTGTGAATGTGTACAGTTCCTTTTTTCCTGGTTGGACTCTTACTCCTAATTTCCCTAGTCCTGTCCAGCTCCAAATTTGCTCTATGATCCTGTTGGTGCTGTACATGAAGATGCACAACAAAATATACAAGGTTAATATCTTCTACACTGCTAGAAGATCTTTACATTTGAGCCACTTCCTTTGTTACTGGCTGGCTGGTGCGATATCACCATCGACCAAATGGAAGAGAAAAGTCAATTAGCAATAAAGACATGTGCAACAGCTGGCATAGGGCTACGATGGAAGCTAGCACTATGAAAACTGTACAAAACCAAAACATTGCAGAAGAAGCTAGAGAACCTGTTTTGCAAATCCCAGAACAAGTTAACCTCCTTGAAAGCTTGTTGTGTGGAAATCTTACCTTATCCTCAAATTGACCTGCAACTCTTCTCCTCTAACCCTAAGGTTATCCGACCTTTATTACTGTACATTACTAACATCAGAAAAAAAAAAATAAACCGAATGAATATAGAGAATAGATTATTTATATCCAAGTTCATTGCATGCTTCCTGCCCAGCTCTTTTCCTGGTGCCCATCTGTGTTGGGTCTTTGTAGTTGTACCTGTCAGCCAACTGTGGACCAAATAAAGGACACCATGTAGGACAAAAAGATTATAGAGAACTTTATGAAATTTGCAACCTGAATAATCACCTTAACATGGTGTTTCAGCCCAAACACAAATCAGTAAAGTTCCAGCTGCACTATAGAAAAACTAACCTATCACGGGAGCCTGTTACAAGTCGTTAGTACCACATATATGTAGAACATAAATCATTCCAATAGAGTAGATGGATCTGAAAGTGTTTCAGCCAACTTCCTGAATTACACTGAAGTCTTGCCAAGTCCAAGATTTAAGCACTGTTCAAGGTGACAGTTGGAATATGTTTTGTCCCTATGACACAGGTCAGGAGCTACCCAGTTGTAACCAGATCCTTTAACATAGTTGCTTTTCGGGGGTAGATGGGAATTGTTTTTTGCCCCATCTCTGCTATCTATCTATGAATAAATACATACAGTTTGACAACAGTTCTGGTACAATATTCCTGGTTCTGCTTTGTTACAGAACAACATACTGCCCATTTGGCCCATACGTACTATGTGGATAGGCCCAGAGTGCATTCGAAATGGGTTTAAAATAAAGGCCGGGGGCCAAGCCTCTAGCTGGCCTAATGCTCGTTATAATCTGGCTACTGTACAGTTTACTCCAGCCTATACAGACCTGGCAGGGTCAGCTCATGATCAGGCACATGATTATTAGCAGCTGTTAAACTAGACTGTGTGTTTTGTAGGGTAGGCTGGGGTTTTCTCGGTTTCTGGATTGTTGCAACTTCCTTGGAGGATAGCCGCAGTTTCAGTCTGCACATTTCAGGGGAGGATTTAGTTGCCAGCTGCGATTTCGGGGTAGGGAGGAGAGAAAGCCCCTCTACGGAGTTACTTCGTGTAGCTCGGAAAACGGAGTCATTTTTGTGGGCCAAGACTTGAGTAGCGCAGGGGGAGAGGTAGGGGATGAGAGCTGATTCCCTCCTGCGGCTACCTCCATTCTAGGGCAGGAAGCTGTCTGGCCAGCACCGGACTTTCTACTTCTCCCTCCCGTGGGACTGGAGGGGCGGGTCTAGACTCACCGCTGCTTTCCCCGCCGTGCACATTGACCATGATCTCCTTCCCCCCAGACGAGGATCTCTTGCTGTGGCCGCCGACCCCTCGGGGGTGCGGCGCGGTGAGCGCCCTGCACCCAGCTGCAGCTCTCCCCAGCCGAAGCATTGGGCTATTTTTCAAGGCTTTCAAAGCGACAACGGCGGCGGCTTCCTCCTGCACCTACGTCCAGGTTTGGGGAGAAGCTCTGCTGCGCCACCCTCTGGCGGAAATGCTTCCTGCAGCCTCCAGAGGGCAGGGGAAAGTAGGACCCACCACTCCAGCAAAATTGCAACTGGGCTTGGCTCTGATTGAATAGGAACCAGAGCCAGACCCTACTGGGGGCTCAGAAAAGGTTGCTGATTTATTTAAATGATGGTAGGAAGCTACCATCAGAAATGGCAGGAAATACTGAGGGACTGCAAGGAGAGGTGACAGGTTATATAGACCTGAAGCATTGCTCTTTGTGGCTCAAAAGCTTTTCTCTCTCACCAACAGAGACTGATCTAATAAAATATATCATCTCACCCACCTTGTCTCTCAGGTTATATGAGGGGCAGTTGCTACCTACAAAATCTATGGCTTTGATCCTGCCACCCTTGAATTTTAAGCACTGCAGGGGTTCATTAAGGACTAATTAACTCATTTGTCATTAAGGACAAAATAACTAATTTGGGATCAAAATTAATTAATTATTTTAGAAAGGATATAGAAGTTAATCCAGAAGGAAAAACTCATTGTATCTATACATTTTTATAAAAACATTTTAGTCTTTTGTGTGTGTGTGTGTGTGTGTGTGTGTGTGTGTGTGTGTGTGTGGAAGGAGTGATTAGCTGACATGAGAAACAAAAAATCTACAATTTCTCTGAAAAAAAATGCTATATATAAAATAGTAATTTTATGTTACAAGACTCTGATCCCAAAACATTATATTTACTGTGACAGACATTAGACATGGTACAGCTGTTACCAAAAAAAAATAAAAAATGATATATTCATGGGAGAATGGGGCCTGTTCTCCAGCCATGGAATACAAATACATTCTCATTTTAAAAAAATGTAGTTTCTGTGATGGGAAAATGAGGGGGACAAAAGAGTGAGAAATACTTAACTATCTGTCCAGTTCAGTGGGGTGGGGACATGTCTGAGCAGAAGGGTTTTGCGGACTATAACACAAGAATTGGGGCTTCATTTTCTCATTCTACCACAGACTTTCCAAATGACATTGGGCAAGTCATTTAGACCCAGATCCTTAACAGTATTTAGACACCTAACTCCCAAAGGATCTGAACCTTAATCTCTTTGTGCTACTCCCCCATCTGCAAAATGGGAACAATAAAACTTCACAGAGGTGTTGTGCAGATTCATTAGTGTTTGTGAGATGCTCAGATGCTACAATGATGGAAAGTACATAACTCCATAGATGCACAGGACTAGAAGCCAGGAACTGCCTTTCTGTCATAGGATATGAGTTACTCCTCATAATTTATAGGGGGACAATACCACTCTGAGTTCTAATCGTACATCTGACTTCTTTTGTGGACTTGAATAATTCACTTACCCTCTCTGCCTCAGTTTACTTATAAAATAGGGATATTAATACTTACCTACCAACACAGGTTTGTGAGGATTAATTAACAAATATCTGTACAATGCTAAGTATGATATTAATTATTATTATTGAGGAATGTACCAATTGTACAACACGACAACTTTTCAGAAATGTACAAATAATATTTGAAAATTTAATAATTTGGTAATCTGGCTATCCATTTTTTTCTAGGGACATTTCTGCCAAACTTGCTATTTGAATTTGACAATAGTTGCAGATTGAAAAACGCTATTTAAATTTCCTTGTTAGAGCTATTTTGCAGACTTCATTCTCCCTCTCAAGTGAATGACCCGGCGACACTGACATCCTGCATGGCCGAGGACACTGAGCCACTGACACCTGCCAGCCGCCACCTTTGGCCAATACTGGGTTTACCATGGTGCCAGTGGCTCCATAGCGCCGGGCCCAGAGTCAGAAGGAAAAAGCTGCCTCGCCCCTGCTGCGCCCCTTCCTACCCCTGCTCTGCCCCAGCCCCACCCCTTCCCCTCCAAGCCTCCTCCCCTGAGCCACGCATCCCAGGGGACTGCAGCAGGGGTCGGGTCTGTCCTGCACTCACCAGAAGTGGAGCGACCCAGCCCACTCCGCTCCGCCAGCTCCCAACCGTGCCACTGGTGAGTGCTGGGGGGCAGCTCCTCCCCCAAAGTCCAGGAGCCAGGGGAGCAGAGTGGAGCAGGCTGGGGCCGGGTCACTCCACTTCCCACTGCCCTGTGAGTGTGGGGTTGGACCTGCCCTGCAACTACCGGGTGGCAGGAAGTGGAGCAATCTGGCTCCAGCCCGCTCCGCTCCGCCAGCTCGTGCTGGGGGGTGGTTTCACCCCTGCCCCCCAAGCCTGGGGAGGAGATGGAGTGGTGGGGAAGGGGCATGGGATGGGGAAAAGAAGGAGATGGGGCAAGTGGGGGCAGGGGGGAAGCTGGAGCCCAGCATGCGGTATCCCCTTGGCAGAAGCTGGGGCTCCCCTGTTAAGCAGGCCCATCGAACCGTCACCCTGACAAGCCCCCCGTCCCCTGCAGCTGTACCACCCCGATGAGCCCCCGCAGACACCCTCCCCACTAAGCCCAGCCACCTGCACCTGGACCCCCACCCAAATGAACCCCACATCCCCTGCACCTAGATCACCCCTGCTGAGCCCCAAACACCTTCACCTGGATCCCCTGCAGATAGGGTCACCAGATGTCCCGATTTCATAGGGACAGTCCCGATTTTTGGGTCTTTTTCTTATATAGGCTCTTATTACCCCCCCCCCCCCACTCCCATCCCGATTTTTCACATTTGCTTTCTGGTCACCCTACCTGCAGAGTCCCATTGACCCTGCACCTGGAACCCCAATGAGCTTCTGTGCATCTAGATCTCCCACTGAGCCAGCCACACCCATACTGCCCCACAGAGAACTCTCTTACCCCCACACTAAGTCCCTCTGCACTTGGATCCTGCTGCTGGGCTGAGCCTGCTCACCCATACCTGGTGCGCCTGGCACAGGGGGGCAGGGCCCAAGGGTGTTTCTGGGGCAAGCCTGGCCCTTGCCCTGTGTCAGGGATGGGTGCAGCCTTACTGCCGAGTCCCTGTCCGGGGTGGGGTGGGGGGCTGCAGGATAATCTCCCACCTCCATGTAACCAGTGGCCTGTGCTCCCCACTGCCATGTTGGAGCCTCCACATTTATTTATTGACAAAATTTGCAGAATTTTAAAATATTGTGCACAGAATTTTTAATTTTTTGGTGCAGAATCCCCTCAGGAACATGGATGGGGTGCTGGGCAGGTGGGACTGTGAGGAAGGTGGTGGGCAGTGGGGAGGTCTATAGGCGGGGGGCACTGGGTGAGTGGTGTGGCGTGCAGGGTGCTGTGCAGTTGTGGTGGGAGGCCAAGAGGGGAGGTCTCTGGGAAGGGTGGGCACTGAGCATAAGGGTGGGGCACTGGGCAGGGGGGCGGTGTGGTGCCGGTGTCATGGGGAAGGGGCATGCTGGCAGCACAGGGCTGGGCAGGCCAGTGTGCCCTCCTGCTGGGCTGCACAGGGCTGCTCCTGCCACGCTGTGCCTCATTGCCCCCAGCCCGCCCTTCACTCTGCACCTTGCCCGGGGGGGCCCAAAATATGTTTGGCGCGGGTAGGGTGACCAGACAGCAAGTGTGAAAAATCGGGACAGGGGATGGGGGGTAATAGGAGCCTATATAAGAAAAAGACCCCAAAATCAGGACTGTCCCTATAAAATCGGGACATCTGGTCACCCTAGGCGCGGGGCCCACAAAAAGTTAATCGGCCCTGCCTTTGGCGGAGGTTAGACACGAACAGGGCTGTGGGCGGCGCAGACCGCCCCGCCCCGCCCCGCCCCTCGAGAGTTCACAGTCCAAGGCCCCGATCCTGCCCTTTGCGGGAGGCGGCACGCGCCACGGCCGGCGGTTAACGCTCTTCAGAGGGCACGCGGCCGCCGCGGGTGCGAGCCGGGGGCCGGTCCCGGGAAAGGGGCTAGGCACGGGACACCAGCCCCAGCTATCGGCCTTGGTTGGAGCGACCCCAGCAGAGGCCCCACCCCCATGGGCCCAGTGGCCGGATCCGCCCTGCGGCGGTGCCGGTCTGGCTGCGACTCCAACTGCCCTTTCGGCCACTGACACTGAGGCGACCTCGTCGTCCTCCTCCCGCCCGCTGCCCTAATGTAAAGCCGATGAAAGGGACAAGTGGCGACAAGGATAGCAAGAGTTTGTTATAAGGGCGCTGCCCCTTTAAGAGAAGGGGCGGGGGGAAGAGGCAGGAGAACGGCGCCAACCCCACCCCTCCCCGGGGGCCCCTCAGCGACCTTTGGCTCTTCTCGCCTGGCAGTAAGGGGGCGTGGCTCCGGGATTGGGCGACCCGTCCTCTCGGCTAGCTAGCGCCCGCCTCCTTTTCGCCCAGTGGCGGCTCGAGCGCGCGCGCATGCGCGCTCCTCTCACAGCTGCAGGATGGCCCCGTTGGACAGGAGAGTGTTTGTGGTGGGAGTCGGGATGACCAAGGTATTCAGGGCACTAGGTGCCCCCCCCCCTCCGGCACCTTGCGCCTCCCCCGGGCGCCTATCGCACGTGTCTCTGCCCCCTTCTCTGAGGGGCTCGGGGGAGCTGTGTGCGCCCCAGCGCTCAGCCGGATCTGGGGCTGGACAGCGGAGATTGTGGGGGGAGTGGCGCCGCTGTCACCCTCCGCCCCAACGCCTTGCCCGCCTCACAGCGTTTCCCCGGGTCCCTAATTATGTAGCTGCGCTCCCTCTGCCGTGGGGTTTTAACTGCTACCCGTTACCGTAGTGTCTGGGCTAGGGTTACCAGACAGCAAGGGGGGAAAATCGAGAGAGTGTGAGTGTGTGTGTGTGTGTGTGTGTGTGTGAGAGTGTGTGTTTGTTTTGCATATATCAAACCAAGCCCCGGACAGTCGGATACTCTGGGCACAGGATGTTTCCCTTCCCCCATCCCTGAATGCTCTGAGGGGACCAGACTTGGGGCCAGCTCCCTGTGCAGCAAACGGCTTCGATTCCTCTCTTGCTTTAACCTCAGGCCTGTCTCCCAGAATGGTTTTAGGCATGACTCTTCTGCGTCCAAACTGTCCTGGTTAATAGGTGTCCCTCCTCCCCCAAAGTTGGAGCCAAGCATAGTCCTCTCTTTTTGAGTTGGGGAGCATGTAAGAGAGGAATGTATTTTTCTGGATTTGACAAAATCCCAAGACTTGCTTTGGTGAGCTGATCACTGAAACGGCTCCACTTGCCCTTGTTAGAGATCCGTTCACAAGTGGCTAGTCCTCAGGAATAGACCATCCAATGCATTTTTGGAAGAAGTGCTTTAAAACTTGTTAGTTTGCATGTTTAGTAAAATATATAATCTTCTCCAATTAAGGCTACTGCTGGTGGCACTGTAGAGATGTGGAACTCCATAGTGCACCAGTGAAATATTTTCTGTATCTACTGTAATTGAATATAAAATCTATGGGGCTATTGGAAAAAATGTAATTGCAGACCTCCATTGTTCCAGAGGTTTGGACTTTTGTCTACACTTAAACTTCTACAGTGGCACCACTGTAACACTTCAATGTAGACCAGGGATCGGCAACCTTTGGCATGCGGCTCACCAGGGTAAGCACTCTGGCGGGCCGGGCCAGTTTGTTTACCTGCCACGTCCGCAGGTTCGGCTGATCGCAGCTCCCACTGGCCATGGTTCACTGCTCCAGGCCAATGGGGGCGGCAGGAAGCGGCGCGGGCCGAGGGATGGGCTGGCCGCTGCTTCCCACAGCCCCCATTGGCCTGGAGCAGCAAACTGCGGCCAGTGGGAGCTGCATTCGGCCGAACCTGCAGACACGGCAGGTAAACTGGCCCGGCCCGCCAGGGTGCTTACATGCCAAAGATTGCTGATCCCTGGTGTAGACACTACCCATGAGTGGCGGTAATTTGCCAAGGGTGATGGGGAAGGCAATGGCGGGGCTAGGGGCAATGGGGAGGGGTGCTGGATGAGGCAGCGGCGGTGCCAGGGTGCCATTTTCTCTAAGGCTAAGCCTGGCAGGGCCAGCCTTAAAGGTGAGTGCTGTGGGCATTCCATGTGTTCTAAGCCTCCCCAGTCTGACTGGAGCCCAAGCACTGCCTTGGGGCCCCTGGGTACACTCATGAGGGTGAAGATCTGGCACCTCCTTCCTGAGAGCTTAGACCACACAGCTCCTTGCCCAGTCCCTGGAACCAATTCCCTTTATCCTCCTGCTGTAGCATTTGGCGATGCCTGGGAGGGGCAAGAAGGGTCACATTCCCCTCCCCAGACGCCTGGGGGCGAGGGCACATTCAGCAGGGAACTGCAGCGGAGAAAGGAGCAGAATGTGGGGCCGCCGGTGGTCCCACGCCAGCCCTTCCATACAGCTGCGTCTCCTGTCTGTACAGCCCCACTGGAGGACAGGACTGGGCTGGGGGCGGTACAGCTGTGCCGGAGGAGATGCTGGTGTGAAGCTGCCCGGTAGCCCCACGTTCTACTCCTTTCGCTGCTGCTGCAGTTCCAGGCAGCAGGAGGACAGAGCCTTCCACCCCTTCCCTGTGGGATAGGGAGGGGACAGGGAAAGCGTGGCGCCTCCCCCGGGCTGGGGGCAGGGTGGTGTCGTGGGGGGGGTCATTTCCCCCCCTTTAGCTGGCCCTCTTTGTGTCCCTCCCATGAGTCGCCCAGCCCTTCATCTCAGTTTTCCCCTTTTTTTCCTAAATAAACCAAATGAGTATTTTACAAGTTCAATAGCAACATCCCTCCTTAGGATCCGGTTTATTAACTTTTAAAGTTCAAAAAGAAACACAAAAGTCTTCCCTTCATCTTTATGCTGGGCAGAGCCCATAAACTCCCCTGGTATCTCAGGGTCTCCATCCTTTCCTAGGTGTAGGGTGACCATACATCCCGTTTTGGCTGGGACAGTCCCTTTTTTAAGCCCTGGTCTGGACAGCCTTTTTGGCAAAACTGGGCATTTGTCCCGTTTGCTCTTGCCAGTTGCAAATTGCTCTGAAAGACTTGCAGCCTTAATTATGACACTGGCAGACGAGGTGCCAGCTCATGCCAAGACCTCAGACCTCACTGAACACTTACAAATGCATAGCTAGAAACTAGTCTTGCTTACCTGTGTGTTAGCATTATCAAAATAAATGTTAGATGTTAAATTGTTAAGCATGTGTTCAGTGTTTTTAAAATGCTTGTAGGATGTTGCATGTATTGTTCTCACTCAGCTATACCCCATGTTATAAATTGATAGCAAGCATTTGCATTGTAAAGTAAACCTCTGTGGCTGTGTATATCATCAAACAGGGAAAAAGCCTTGTGTAATTCAAATGATGGTTCCCCCCTCCCCAGCAGCAGCATCGGCGTCCCCCCCTGCCGCCCCCCTGGAGGAGCAGCATCGGTGGGACCCTGGAGCACCCTCTCTCCCCCAGGAGCAGCAGCATCTGCGGGAGCGTTCCTCCCCCTCCCCCACAGCAGCTAAGATTTTAGTTAGTGGTATTTTTAGTAAAAGTCATGGACAGGCCATGGGCCGTGACTTTTTGTTTATTGCCCATGACCTGGCCATGACTTTTACTAAAAATACCCATGACTAAATCATAGCCTTAGTCATGATTTCATTGTGTGATCCCTGGTTCTTGTTTTATTTGAAAGGGTAAATAACCGTTCTCAATTTACTTTCTCCACACCATCCAGGATTTTACAGACTGCTATTATATCCCCCCTCAGTCATCTCTGATCTAAAATGAACAGTCCCAGTCTTTTTAATCTTTCCTCATATGGAAATTGTGCCAAACCCCTGTCCATTTTTGTTGCCCTTCTCTGTAAATTTTCCATTTCAAATACTGTATATCTTTGAGATGGGGCGACCAGAACCACATGCAATATTCAAGGTGTGGGTGTGCCATGGATTTATATAGTGGCATTATATTTTCTGTCTTATTTTCTATTCCTTTCCTAATGGTTCCTAAACTTCTGTTAGCTTTTTGACTGTCGTTGCACACAGAACAGATGTTTTCAGGGAACTATCCACAATGACACAAGATCTCTTTCTTGAGAGGTTCTAAATTAGCTGTTACCAATCATTTTGTATGTAGAATTGGGATTATTTTTCCAATATGCATTAATTTGCATTTAACACTGAATTTGCACTCACACAGAGCCAAGAACGCCCTGGCCAGTCTCTCCTTTCTGGCCAGTCTCTCCTTTCTGGCCAGTCCAGGGCCAGCACAGAGCACAGCCTTGGTTCTCGGGAGGAGATGAGCCTCGCCTGCATAGTCTCTGTTCATGCTATACCAGGGGTGTGCAAACTTTTCCAGTCATGCCTCCCCCGGGTAACCATTCATGGAATCTGTCTGCGCCTCCCCCTCCCATTAATGCAAAGCCAAGTCTTCCTCAGCAGAGGAGCTTGGCCTGAAGGCAGAGCTGGGGGAGGAACTGGGGATTGGGAGGAGCTGGGACTAGAGGTGGAGCTGGTCTGGGGGTGGAGAGGGAATGAGGGGAGAGCTGGGCTAGAAGCGTGGTGCTCCCTCCCTGTCCTCCATGGGGGCTGGCCCAGGCCTGGAGGCAGAGCAGGACTGGGGGCTGAATGGGGCTGGGAGAAGAGCGAGACTGGGGGCGAAGCGTGGCTGGAAGTGTGGTGCTTCCTCCCTGTCCCCCTCATGGGGGCTGGCTTAGGCCTCACTGCATGCCCCCCCCAAAGGTTCCTCTACAGCCCCATAGGGGTATGCCCCACAGTTTGGGGAACACTGTGCTATACACTGTGTAGTTTCTGTGGAACAATGACTTTGCATGAGCCCTCTGCAAGAGGGATTTCACCCCGGATGTTCAGATATCAAAACATAATTTACTCATATGACATTTGAGTGTAGCAATTTGAGCAAAATATCTATATTAAGTTTAAATCTTGTTTTTCTTCCTGCCAGTTTGAAAAGCCTGGTGTGCGGGAAGATTGGGATTACCCTGACATGGCTAAGGAGGCAGGTAATTAATGGCCAAGATGACTTTTAGTTTTAACTTTTTTTTTCTGAATTGTATTATGAGAAAGGGTAAAATATACAAGAACAGGGAAGCAACCAATGAACATTCAAGACAGCAAACTTAAAACCGATGAAATGAAATACTTTTTTACATAGCGCATAATTGACCCGTGGAACTCGCTGCCACACAGAATCAGAGCCAAGAACATAGGATTCACACATTAATTAGATATTTAAATAAACAATATCCTGTGTAGTTGCACTAGCTAAAATTAATGTACATAAGTGATATCAACTTTCATGCATAGGCATACCAGCTGATCACTTAACAGCCAGGAGGAAGAAGCTTCTGTTGTTAAAACTATGTACTAACGAAATTTGAACTATGTGGCCCAAGAAAATGTTGGGCATACATCACAGGGCTCAAATATTTATTATATTCCAGCATTATTATCTTATTTTTAGACCTTATGCAGCCATTTTGACACTTGCATTGAAATAATTACGTATTAGACAAGATTTTCTTGTCTTAAAATATACTAGAGTCTTCTACAGATTCCTGATATAACGAGTCGGTTAAGATACATTGTTTCCTCTTTCAAACACAGTGAGCCTTTAAGTTTGTTTCTGTAGTGCGTGCGTAATACTATTTTTGTATATTGTTTACATAGATGCATACTATAATGTTCCTTTTTATTCAGAGGGATGAAGAATTTATTTTACTAGATTAGCTTCTAAATTTTTGCAGAAATCAGAGCTACATTCAATAAAAAATGAATTAGACTTCTATGGTAGAGGATGAAAAGCTAAGTTTTGTATGTTCCTGTAGACTGCAGAAATCTGTAAGAGTATTTAAGTCTGTCCCTGTGAGAATAAATAATAGATTTGCCTTTGATTTAATTTCTTTAATTGCCCCTCTATAACTTTTGTTTGGATCATTTTCTCAAAAAATATTTTATTCACTTTTTAAAAAGTTTTGACTGCTGGATTTAAAAAAACCCCTCTCTCTAGGTCAGAAGGCTTTAGCTGATGCAGGTGTTCCTTACTCAGCAGTGGAGCAGGCATGTGTGGGCTATGTTTATGGTAAGTTATGTTACCTGTTTAGGGTGTGAGTTTGCAAACACCCATTTACTTAACTTTATGCATATGAGGAGTCTCATCAGTGAGAATGAAATGTGTCCATTTCTGTACAAAACCTAACATCCACTCCTCGTTCCCCATTCCTGGATCTGCCTTAACACAGAGCCATGCTTAAAACTATGCACCTGTATAAGTCTTTGCAAGATTAGGGCCTCAGATTTTTAATGAACACAGATTCAAGCCTTAGTGACCTGTAGAGTGTCCAGTTATTTTAATCATTGGTAGAAACAGATTTCAAGGCAACGTGGTACACGTGCGAATATCCTAAGTAGCTCCCATTACAGGATCAGGCCCCTACAGTGTTACCTTTTGTGTTTGATCATCTCCAGCACCTTATGTGAATTGTACACAATCTATACATTCTTATAATTGTTATGGTAATATCATTCATTGCAGTAGTTTAAATGACAGTATAGTTTTGCCAGCTGGTGCCACCTCTGGAGGTTGAGAAGTTATGCTAACCTTGCCTGCAAAGCTAGAACATCACCTTTTTAGAGATCAAGTCATTTTCTCAAGAGGCATTTCTGTTGTTCTTTCTTCCTTATCTTTTCTGTATATTTTTCTTCACAGTACTTAAAGATACATTTATAAATGTTCTTTTTTGCAGAGCACGTTTGCCCAATTCATCCTGAGCTAGTTATAGAAAAAAGATTAATTATTATTTGGGCAAAGTCAGTCCTCCTTCAAGTGCATTATGGAAAGGAAATGGTATAACAGGGAAGTTCAACGGGAAGGTTAAAATTCTGAGAATTCTTTTCTTAAATCACCCAATTGTGAGTAGACAGTACAACAGACAATGATGTAACTATGTAATTAAACTACTTCTAGCAGTAACACTACCACTAAGAAGCCAAACAACATGGCAAAGCTCTCTTTAAAACAAATTAGGTCCAGAGTGAATGTCAAAATACAGTCTTTCAGGGTCATTTCAAAGAGAAGGATACAGGTCAGTGAAGAGCATTTCTGTGCCTTTTTTTATAGTCCTGTAAATAAGTGGCATTTTATTGACGAATTAAAGAGGAAATAAAACTAAGGTGATTACGTTTCTTTGAGGATTTATGTTATATTTTTTTAATCATTAGAAAGTAGCCAAGAACTTTCTTAAAATGAGTAGTTAAAGATTTAAATAGAAATATTGCTCAACCTCCCTATGTTGAAAAATTATTAATCATATAAATTAACAAAGAGTTTTGCTACAAATGCTTAGAAATCAAGTACTGCATATACTCACTCGTTCATAAGCCAAATATTTTTGGTAAAAAAGTGACGCACCAAAGAGCGGGGGTCGGCTTATAAATGGGTCTACACCAAAATTTGATGAATTTAAACTCTCTGGAATCATTGAATTAAATATTTAATACATTGTCATTTTGATTACCTGGAGCGTTCACAGGCACGCAGCTCCCATTGGCTGGGAACGGCAAACTGTGGACTGGGAGCTGAGGGGTTCCGTGCCTGTGAATGCTCCAGGTAAACCAAATGTCCAGGCCCGCTAGCGGCTTACCCTGACGGGCCAGGAGCCAAAGTTTGCCAACCCCTGAAATATAGAGTCAGCTTCTGAAAGGGTCATAGAGTTTTTGCTGTTTTTACCTAACCATCTTGGGGGGTTGGCTTATAAACGAATGGGCTAATGAACGAGTATAGACAGTAGTTTGATTAGTTTGTTTTGCCATTTAAGAGCAAAATGGGCATTTTGGGGTCAAGTGAATATTAACACATTTACAGCTGGAATTGAAGAAAAGGAAATATACTCCCTAGATAATCACTTTTCAGAATTTTAACCAGCCAGGAAAAGGCAAAGGTAAGCTTGAATCTGAGGAGTTAATTTCTTAGGGTGAAGGAGAGAAATGTATTTATTGTCTAGAAAGACACTTGGTAATAAATACTGCCATATTGGTATGTGCCTAAACATGTAATAGGTAAGCACATGGTCCTTCTAGCTTATTTTAATAGCAACTAATTTCAAATTTCATTTTATTTTAATACAATACTCTTTACAGAAAATTCAATCTGGCACACCACTTTAACCACCTGTCTTCTAGTAAATGTGTTTGTGATTGACCAGATACGAGCAGAAGAAAATCTGCTGGGATATTTAGGGAAATGGAGTCCATGCCCTTTGAACACAGCTCAGGTTGACTCTTAACCCCTCGTGATGCTTCGTATGAGTCTGGGAAACTAACTCCCCTAGTGTCATGAGTGTATGTATCTGGAACAGGTATTATATTGTAGACTATTATTTGTACAACCTGGCAATAGTGACTGGACCGCTTTATAACAAGGTTAAGTGCTATCTTAGCTTACCTGTTGCTATCGGTTGAGTTGGAAAATTGTGCTCTTCAAAGATTTTAGAAGTGTTTTTTCAAGAATCAAAGTATAGCATTACCCTTATGTTGTTAGAATTTTTGCTACTCTCCACTTTCTTTTAAATGTTTCATCTTTGTCTAAAGGTGACTCAACATGTGGTCAACGGGCTATCTACCACAGTTTGGGATTAACTGGCATTCCTATCATTAATGTTAACAACAACTGTTCCACTGGATCCACTGCTTTGTTCATGGCCCGGCAAGTGATCCAGGGAGGTAAGCTATGTTTGTTTAGAATTAATTAGCAGTGATGTTATATATAATTCATTAATTTTGTGAATCGCACTCTGAAACAAATGGGGGTGAAAGGGAATAGTATGTTCTCCAAATTTCATAAATTACATTTATTCAGTTTCCATAAGCAGAGCTGCATAAATTCTCTGCCTGCCTCCTTAGACTGGGAAGGGTGATGGGTATCATCTAGATTGATCAATTTTCTCATGCTCTGTGTGTGAATAGGGATCCCTCCATATGGAGTAGATTGCAGGATAGTAGCCTAATACAGTAAGCAACATTTGTTTAAGTAATCTAAAATTGTTTATAAATGTACTTTCATTTTTAAGAGTAAAACTTAATGGAAGTGCCAGCATTCAATTTTTTGTTATTCTGCATTTTCTTTACAAAATATTGACAATTTCTGTTGGAATTATTATTTGAAATTATTAATATAGGAGGCCACCAGATACTAATTTAACCATAAATTCCTTTATTAAATCCAGAGGCCAAATGGTATTTTATACAATTGTTCTAAACATGCCTAACAGCCTAAAGATAAGCAGTCACTACACCCAATACAGGAACAAAGTATTCATAAGCATGTGAGCAGTATACTTACAAATAGGCCAGACCCAGCGCATATCAACTCATCCTGGCGTGCTTTAGCATTTTCAGTTAAGGTCTAACAAAGAATCTTCAGATTCCTGGCTCTCTTTATATCCTTCAGTTAACTTACTAGCTTTAGCAAAACACAGTTTGAAGCAGTTTATCCTTGCTGCTTTCCTCCCTCCAAGGCCTTTCTTTCTTATCTTCTCCCCCTGCCTTGCTTACCAGCAGAACAGTGAGAAGGTGTGTGCTTGTTTCTTTTAAGACAGTTTTTCTTTGTCTTTGTCTATTGCAGCTCTTTATTTTATTAGTTACCTTTTGAACTATACTTCCTTCCCACACTACAAGTAATAAGTAATACTGCACTGAAAGTTCTCTTAGTTAAAAGGTGATCTTGGAAAGGAAAGCGCCTTTTTTGGTGTATAATGACTTTTTTTTTTCTGCTTGTGTTTTATGCTAGAAATATCAGGTTTTGATTTTCAGTTTTACTGGAAGGACTTTTTGGAGAACTGAAACTAGTGGGATTATGGCATCATGAGAGACTGAAACCTTGAACCACTGAGAGCAGAAGGGAGTTCTAGTCAGACTGTTTAAATTTTGTTTGGTTTTGTATTGTGTTAACTTTAAATAACTCAAACTCTTGACTAACACTTTAGGGAAAAACTCTTTGTGAAAGATTCTATATCTACTCCTTTTCAACTGAAGGGTGAGGGAGTTTACACTCTATTTCTCTAGTTCTTCAGGGAGTTTTATAGCACAAAAAAAGGGGAGAGGAGGACACATGATATTTGTGTTATTTCTATATTTAAAAATATTAACTGTGTTTCCTCTAAACAATTGTATTTCAGTATTTGTGGCTGAGGTGAGAACACTTGGCAATGCTAAGAAATTGATCTTTCAGAATTAAGATTTCTTTATTTCAAACCATATAATTATTTTATCTTCTAAGGTACATATCCTATTTGACATCAATAATTTGTGTAACCTCAATACCATTTTCATTCAAACTTGACTCAAATTCAGAAGTGAAGAAAAAGAAGGAAAATGTACCAATTTTTGTATTTTTTTTTTTTTTAGGAAAATGCATATTTATAGTACATGATCTTTAGACGTTTAGTCATATTTCAAATAACGAAAGCTTTATTTTAAGGTTTGGCAAATTGTGCTTTGGCTCTTGGCTTTGAGAAGATGGAAAGGGGGTCCCTTGAAGTTAAAGTAAGTGTCTTTAAAATATTTACACCTTTTTTTGAATGTAATCCAGGAGTACAAATATTTAAAATGTATAAAAGACTTCCAAATCCCTATGTACACATCAATTTGTTTAAGATATCATCAGACAGATTGCTTACGGTAAATTATCTACATTTCCATCAAAATAGTTAAGGTACCTTTCACAACCATTAATTGGGAAATATAAATGTTTAGTAGTTCCTAACACCTGCGGTATGGGACCTAGATGAGTGGCTCTCAACCTTTCCAGACTACTGTACCCTTTTCAGGAGTCTGATTTGTCTTGCGTACCCTCAAGTTTCACCTCACTTAAAAACTACTTGCTTACAAAATCAGACATAAAAATACGAAAGTGCCACAGCACACTATTACTGAAAAATTGCTGACTTTCTCATTTTTACCATGTAATTATAAAATAGTCAATTGGAATATACCATATATACTCGTTCCTAAGCCAAATTTTTTTAGTAAAAAAGGGAAGCACCAGAGACGGGTCAGCTTATGAACGGGTATAGAGAGGGAGAGGTGGGACACAGCCCCTCCCCCCCAACAGAGGGAGCAAGGAGAGGCAGCACAGCCAGCTGAGCCAGAAGGGAAGAGGTGGGGCCAGAGTCTCTCCGCTTCTGGCCACGCTGCTCTCCCCCCAGCCTCCGAAGCAGCTGCAGCTCCGGGGCTGGCAGGCTGCAGCCGTGCCGCTCGGCCCCGACCCCCAGAGCAGGCTGTGGCCACGCCGCCCGGCCTGCCAGAGCACGCTGCAGATGTGCCGCCCGGCCCAGCCCGCTGGAACATGCTGCGGCCACTCTGCCCAGCCTGCCGGAGCATCTCCAGCCAGGCCAGAGACATCCTCCCCAGAGAAGGTGGGAAGGGATGGGATGGGGAGAGTGTGGGGGTTATATCTAGATGAGGTGATCTATCCCCTGGAAGACCTCAGCATACCACCAGGGTTACACATACCCCTGATTAAGAACCACTGACCTAAACCAGTGTTTCTCAATGACCTATCTGTGGACTGGCGCCAGTCCCTGAGATCTCTCTGATACAGTTTAGGAAGGCAGCAAGCTGTTCCCTGGTATCAAAAAGGTTGAGAAACACCGACCTAGTCTATATTAAAAACAAAACTGAGGGGAGGTGCAGAAAATTACAAATGTTAATACTGAGGTACAGAGTGGTTAAAGTGATTTGCCTAAAATTGCATAGCAAGTTGGGGGGGGGGGGAGGGGCGGGAGGAGGAGGAAGAGAAGCCAAGTCTTCTGAATCCTAGTCCCATGCTGAATCCAGTAGACCCAAAATGCCCTCTGGGCTTTCTTTAAGGGCTTCAATAAGTCCTTTTCCCTCCCCACCTCCCATAATGCAGTTGCTGACTGTCTTCTGCTTATCTGTCCTTTCTTACAAGTAGGCAAGTTATTGAAATTTCAAAATATCCTACCTAGGCAGAGTGCTGTCCACCTGAGCTGTTAAGAGATATTCTCTTTTTCTCAAAGTCCATTATATTTTTGCAGGAATACTGTAGTTTATAAAGGAAATGGATAATTCACCTTAAACTTGCCAGTTGCTTAATTTACAACTATTTTTTTATTTTTAGTTCCCAGACAGGACAAATCCAATAGATAAACATATGGAAGTGATGATAAACAAATATGGCTTGTCTGCAGCTCCAGGAGCACCACAGTTGTTTGGAAATGCTGGAAAAGAACATATGGAAAAATATGGTACTGTTCAAACTTGTGAGGAAAAATCCTATTGCAGAATAAAGTATTAAATGAAAAGTGAAAAATTTATTTGGGAACTTAGTTATAAACCGTTATTTCATTACTTCCTTTTCACCAGGTACAGTAACTTGCCATACCCAACATCCACAATTAATAGTGTTGGGAAATGGGACTCTTGATCAAGGGATATTTTTAGAAAAGTAGATTCATGAGGCAGAGTTAAGCTTGTGGTGTATACTCTATGCTGTACAGTAGTTGTGGTAGTAGTAAGGTTTGTGCCTGTATAGGGTATGTACTCTAAGGAGGCTTAATTTTTAATTTATTTGCTTTTGTGGTTTTGCACTTGGTATGGATGTGTTTAGCAACATTAACAGTTTTATGACTACTTTTGTGTATTAGTCATATCTCAATTTACATTCTCAGAGTACCACCGTTTCAATTCCTTCAGCTCTCACCAACCAAAGGAATAGCAGTGCCGTAATGGCTTCTAAAACTTAGTCTTTGATTTGGCAGCACATATTTCTGCCAGACGAACTATTGGACATCTCGTATTTAAAATTTATTTCAGATGATTTATGGAAATAATTTAGAAGACAAATGTTTCAGTGTAATTAAATTGCTGTGAAGTGGACAAATAGTAATATATGAACATATCTCTGTTCAAATTTGGCTAAAATTGATAGCTGTTAGCCTCTTTTGTATTTTCTGTGTGTCTGATAATGACAATACAGTGCATTAGATATCTAAGTTGGACATTTTATCAGCTGGAATTCAGCCAGTTTTAAATAATCTCTCATCTAGTAATTGAAACATTTACTGATCCAAACCCAGCTGTATTGCAAAGAATCCTTAATATAATGGATCTGTTATAACAGAGATTTTAGAGCGAGTGCCATAAGAATTTGAACTGAATACAGCATCCCTATCACTTGTGAATAAGTCTGTGAGAAAATATTACAGCCTCTCAGTATAACTTGACTTTTTTCTTTCAGGGACAAAACAAGAACACTTTGCAAAAATTGCCTGGAAGAATCATAGCCATTCAACTAACAACCCGTGAGTGCAATATTGTACTTTGGTAATGAAAATATAGCAAGAAAACCAAATTTGAAAGAAATCATGTATTGCACAACAGTAAAACTCAAAAAAGTATAAAATAGACAAGACACTTTCCATTATATACAATGAGAACAATACTCCAATATAAATTCTCTATTCATTGCCTTACGCTTTGTAAAATTACAGTATGAAAGCAGCTATGATTAATATGTCGTCTTCCTGAGATTATGCTAAAATAAGATGTGTGTTTTTCCTAGGTTTTCCCAGTTCCAAAAGAAGTACAGTTTAGATGAAGTGTTGCAGTCTCGCAAAATTTATGATTTTTTGACTCTTTTACAGTGCTGGTAAGAACAGGACTTTGATACTGTGTAGAAATAAATGCTGAAGCACTTTATATTAAAAAAATATTTTAATTTGCCACTGGATTATAAGCTGTAGACTTTTTTCAAATGCTGTACCATCTATCTTCAGAGTATTAGATGCATTTTATAAATTAAAATTTAAATCAAAGTTCAGCCCATTTTGCTCTAACTTTAACTAGATAATTCTTATACTATAACTCACTAGACAAAAGTGTACCTCATTTTCCTGTTTTCATATATTTCTCAGGCCCTGCATATCAGTGCATTTCTGCTGCTGTTTAACAAGGTTTTTTCCTCACTGCTGCCTTTCCTGTCCACCAATGAAAGAAATTTTCCAAAGTCAGCACCATTTCCAATAGAAATTTGAGCAATATCCTCTTTTAATTGAAGAAATCCGTTTCAATAAAAGATTTTGCTAGAAGAGTTCAGCCAACTTTTTGATGGAAAGGTCAAGGTGATGTCAGCAAACCACTTTGGAATAGTTTATGGATCTAATTTGGTTACATATCAATGACTACTGCCACGAATAGCACTCTTTTTCTGGAAAACCATTGTTAATTGTGTGCAATGAGTAAATCATTCTTTTATGTTCAATTAGCCCAACATCTGATGGAGCTGCAGCTGTGGTTTTAGCTAATGAAGAGTTTGTGAGAAAACATGGATTGGAGTCAAAAGCAGTGGAAATTGTGGCCCAAGAGATGGTCACTGATCTTTCAAGTACATTTGAGGAGAATAGTTGTATTAAGGCGGTAGGTTTAAAATTTTTCTTTTCCTCTGCTCCCCAGTTCTTATGCACATTGATCCTAATACTACTACAGATGTTTCCATGATAAAAATATCCAGATAGCACATGCATTGTACTTCAGTATATAGTTTATTTTTACTTCATAGTGTACACTTCAAAAAAAATCTTCTAGGATAAAAGATGCATCCGTGGAGTAATGCTAAGAAAACAATTTTTATATGTGTATATGTACGTATATAGGTATTAAATGTAGGATTGTAAAAAGTTTAGTGTTACGCTGCACTTTTCAAATTGTTTAGAACATCAAATTAAGGAGAGAACCTAAAAATTGTGAGACAGATGCAGCAATCATTGAATAATCTGTTTGTGACTTGAACCCATGTATCTAGTTTTCCTTCTCTTCTACAGAAGGGTTATGAATCTGAAAACCACATAATGTGTGGTGGTTATGTCATTCATAGGTATAATTGCTAGTTTGATTAAGTTAAACTTAAACCCAGAGGTAGGCCTAAACTGCAAAGTTTGGATGCAGAGCCAAGTTTTCTCAAAAGTTAGGGGTTATTTGCATCTATAGTTCTTGTATGAGTCAGTCTATTGTAATTAAGGACCAAATTCTGTCCTTTGTTGCATAGGTTAATGGAGCTGTGACAGTTTTCACCATCTGGGAATCTACCACATAATATTCAACCTCACTGATGTCAGTGGGGTTGCACAGGGGTAATTGAGGGCCAAATTTGGCCCAGTAGGTGCAAATCAAATTAATGCATTCCAGAAAGTCTGATTTTAAAAAATATTGAATATTAGCATTAAAGTCAAAGATGGCTGGCAGCAGAAGTACAGATTACTAGCTAAATAGAGATTTGAGGCTAAACTTTCAACTGACATAAGCATTTGCAATTCTTCTGACATCTATGGAATTGCGCCCAATTATACCAGCAGCATATCTAGCCCTTAATGACTAAATAATTTTGGCTGAGTATATTTTTACATGTCGGGAGAAGGAGTGGAGGAAGAGGAGGAGCCATCACTTAGAATGTTCCTACAATAAAGTTTAGAATCTCAGATTTCTTGCTGCAAAATTATGCCACATAATGGAAATCTAAGACTGCAGTACGCGGCACATTAATATTAGAATAGATTACCGTCACTTATAGGCCAGCTCACTTATAGCACATGTTCTGGTCACAACTAGCCGATGAGCATAGTCTAAAGTCTTGAACTGTGTGACTCACAATTTGTTTTTGTAGGTTGGCTATGATATGAGTAAAGAAGCTGCGAAAAGATGTTTTTCCAAAGCAGGTCTGAAACCTACAGATGTGGATGTGATTGAACTCCACGATTGTTTCTCATCTAATGAGCTCATTACTTATGAAGCTTTAGGACTTTGTCTGGAAGGTAATAACATTAATGAAGAATTTTAGTTTATTAAAATGGACAACATTAAACATGTCTTGTAACTTTGGTGTTTGTAACAAATGTTATTACTGCTTCATTGCATGAATCTGTCCTGTATGGTAAGAGCATTATTCTGTAACTTCATAAGGGTGAAGAAAAGCAAAATATTAATAAGTCATAAATAAACATATTGTAAAAACTGTAATTGGACAAATGACTCCATGTGGTAGTCTAAATGAATATCAAAAGGCAAATTAATGCATCACAGATATATGGTGCAAAAAATCATGTGGTTAGCAAGTTGCGGGGGGGAGAGTTCTCTTAAAAGGAAGTGTGTGTGTGTGTGCGGGGGGGAGTTGACTCACTTTCCTCCCTCTTATTTGTGTCTCAGCTTCAGGTCCCCCTTTTTTCAGCTGCTCAAGCTCTTGTTCCCTGTTCCTAGACTTGTATTCATTTATCCTAGATTTTGCTTTGCTTCCTTCCAGCTACTGCTGTGGCCAGTTGATCTTGCTACTTCTCAACCTTCTTAACACCATTTGTGCTTCCCTGCTGCTTCCAGTGGCAGTTAGGTTGCTATGACCTAATTTTCTGGCTAGTGTGAGTAAACACAGGTTTTTTTTTTTTCAAATTTCCTTTCACACTTAATTCCCAGATGCACTTAGTCAACATTTATAGTTTTAAAAAATCCACCAACACTTAGAAAGGTATATTGAATTGGAAAACTTAGGGGCTAAAAAAATTAGAAATCTCCTAAAAGGTGTCTCCTGTTCTAATATCTTAGTTTTCCATAAGTTTGCCGACTATGCATTAACATTTTGTATTTAAGGTAAGACCTTTAAGGTAAGACCTTAAATTTTAATGTTGTAGTGTTTTTTTTACTTAAGGGGTTTGAACAAGAAGCATCAAATATAGATTTAAACCAATCATACAGCAAAGTTATGTGGCTTTATTTGAAATTTAAAGATAGTTTTGCTGATCAATTGTTTCAGAAGTATTCACCGAGAATAAAGGAGGGGCTCAGTCTCCGATCTGATTTTTTTTTTCTTGATTCCAAATACAATACATCCAGAAGCCTTTGAATAGGTCCCACACAAAGGCTCTTAAGCAGAGTAAGCAATCACAGCAGAAACGGGGGAAGGTCCTCTCATTGGGTCAATAACTGGTTAAAAGACAGGAAACAAAGGGTAGGAATAAATGGTCAGTTTTCACCGTGGAGAGAGGTAAATAGCAGAGTCTCCCTAAAGATCTATATTGTAACTAGTGCTGTACAACATATTCATAAGTGATCTGTAAAAAGGGGTAAACAGTGAGGTGACAAAGTTTGCAGATGATACAAAACGACTCAAGATAGTTAAGCCCAAAGCAGACTGCGAAGAGTTACAAAGGGATCTCACTAAACTGGGTGAATAGGCAACAAAATGGCAGATGAAATTCAGTGTTGATAAATGCAAAGTAATAAACATCAGAAAACATAATTCAAACTATACATACAAAATGTTGGGTTCTAAATTAGCTGTTTACACTCAAGAAAGAGATCTTGGAGTCCACAATGATAGTTCTCTGAAAACATCGGCTCAATGTGCAGCTGCAATCAAAAAAGCTAACAGGAAGAAAAATTAGGAAAAAATAGAAAATAAGACTGAAATTATCAAAATACCACTATCTATATCCGTGATACGCCCACACCTTGAATGATATGTGCAATTCTGGTCACCCCATCTCAAAAAAGATATATTAGAATTGGAAAATTTACAGAGAAGGGCAACAAAAATTATTAGGGGTATAGCACAGCTTTCATATGAGGAGAGATTAAAAAGACTGGGATTGCTCATTTTAGAAAAGAGACAACTAAGGGGGATATGATAGAGGTCTATACAATCATGAATCGTGTGGAGAAAGTGAATAGGGAAGTGATATTTACCCCTTTACATGACACAAGTGTGACGCTGGCAGACCAAGTGCCAGCTCATGCCAAGGCCCCTATTCCTCACTGAACACTTACAAATGCATAGCTTGAAACCAGTCTTGTTTACCTGTGTGTTAGCATTATCAAAATAGATATTAGATTTATAACAATGTGCTTAGTGTTTAGACTTTATGGAATGCTTATAGGATGCTGCATGTATATCACTATCCCATGTCATAAAGTGATGTTACAGCGCAAACATTTAAACTATAAAAATGTTTGACTGTAAATTCTCACAGTCACAGGAGAAGCATTGCCAAGTGTGAAATATTAGTTTACCCCAAAAAGTATCATCTCCTGCCCATCAGGAAGAACTAGTGCATTCAAATGAACCATTGTTGAACAAAGACTTTGTTGATTGCTCCCCGTAGTCACCTATATGCAGGAGTGCTCGTCCCATCAGCTTGGATTCTGGGGTGAGAGGGGATAAAAATCTCTTACAAGAAGAAACTGTCTCTTTATACTGTTTGAACTCTGAGGGGAAAAGATTCCTAGACATAAGCAAGAGATTCCCAAGCTTCTTGGCTTGGGTTGGCCCCAAAGGACATAAAAGGACATAAAAACTTGCTTATTATAGAAGCTTCTATTACCTTTTGAATTTAAGATTGTACCACATTTGTGTGTGTATGCTTACCTGCTTTAATCTTGTAAATAACTATAATTTCTTTTCTTAGTCAATAAATCTTTAGTTAGTTTATTATAGGATTGGCTACAGGTGTTGTCCTTGGTTTGAGATCTGAGTACAATTTACCTAGGGTAAGTGACTGGTCCTTTGGGACTGGGTGTAACTTGAATATTATTGTGATTTTTTGGTATGAAGTGACCATCTATCACATACTCCAGCTTGCCTGGGTGGCAAGATGAACTGGAATGCCCAAGGGGACTGCCAGTGATTCCATGGTAAGACTGTTAGAGTGCTTTAGGAGTTCACACTTATTACTGGGTTGGTGAAATCTAATTATAGAACCTACAACTAGTTTGGGGTTTCTGCTCTGCTTTTGACTCTGTTCTGAGTTTGGCACTCAGTCTTGAGCCACTCCAGACAGCATGACAACAACAATCAGGGGTCACCCAATGAAATTAATAGGCAACAGCTTTAAAACAAGTGTAAGGAAGTACTTCTTCATGCAACGCACAGTCAACCTGTGGAACTCATTGCCATAGGATGTTGTGAAGGCCAAAAATATAACTGTGTTTTAAAAAAAGAATAAGATAAGTTTACGGAGGATACGTCCATCACTGACTATTAGCTAAGATAGTCAGGGTCACAACTCCGTGCTCTGGATGTTCCTAAACCTCTGATTGCCAGAAGCTGTGACTGGACAATAGGGGATGGATCATTCGATGATTGCTCTGTTCTGTTCATTCTCTCTGAAGTAGCTGGCATTGGCCACTGTCGGAAGACAGGATACTGGGATTGATGGACTGTTGGTCTGCCCCAGTATAGCTTTTCTAGTGTTCTAATGTTCAAAATATATTGAAGTATTACATTTCAGATTTTAAAAAGTTCAGCTTTTAAACATATTGATTTTTTCAGAAATTGAATTAAAAAGTTGAGAACATCCTCTGTGAATCATTTTCTGAAAAATAGCATGATTTTACTTAAACACCACTAGGTGGTGTATAGTCTTATTTATGAACAGGCAAGCTGAGATTTGAGGATTCAACAGAAATGCCTGCAAGACTTTAGACTTAAGATTTTTAACTGAACAAAGCTTTAAAAAGATCTCTTCCTCTGTCCTTTTCTTCTTACTATCCCTTCCCTTTCTCTGACCTGTTCCTCTATACCACATTATTATTTGCTGGGTCTCTGTGGCACCAGGAGCAGCAAAAATGGTTGCAGTCATTTTCTATTTATTTAGATATGTACACTCATTAGTAAAAAGAAGCACCCACTCTTTGTTCTACATGTGTCATGGTGCACCTAGATAATGCAATACACTGCTCCTGTTACTCCCATTTGGTCAATTATTAATTTATAACTCAGTAGCATATTTTATATGGCATTTTTTCCTTGTGTTCTAATCAATTTCACTTTTCAGTCAATGTCATGAGAATATGTTTCTTTAACTTCTTACACCCTGAGAGCTCTTCAGTGGGAAAATTGCTCAATCCAAATGCACAAGATTATTTGTCCACCCCTATGAATCAAAATCTGGTACTTCATGTGGTTTGTGTTGTTTGAATACTGAAACTGTTAAGTAAGAATGTATGTATTTAAAAGTATTGAGTCTGCAGCATGCCAACAACTGCCATTAATATTACTGCTTTCAGAGTTGTAGCCATATTGGTCCCAGGATATGAGAGATACAGGGGAGGCGGTAGTATCTTTTATTGGATCAACTTCTATTGGTGACAGAGACAAGCTGTTGAGCTACGCAGACCTCTTCTTCAGGTCATGTACTTGAAAGCTTCTCTCTTCACTCTTGGGGGAATTTTGTGCCAAAAAATGAAAAATTCTGCTCACAGTATTCAAATTCTGCAAATTTTATTTGTCAAAATAACACTGTATAATCACACCAGTTTCAATTATTTTGGTAATTTATTTCAAAATATCTGTCAGCAAGTATGTCTGTAACAATACAGACACACACAAAAATTCCCCCAGGAGCAGAGATTTAAAGAAACCGCTATGACAACTCAGTTCCTGCTTCTCTGACCCCTCCCCCACAGAGCCCAGCCAGGGGGCCAGAGACTCACCTCCCCTTCCCCTCAGAGTCCAGCCATGGGCCCCCCAACCCAGACACTCACACCCCCTTTTTCCCAGAGCCCAGCTATGCCCCCTCCCCAGCTAGGGTTGCCAGTTTTGGTTGGACATATTCCTGGAGGTTTCATCATATGACATAATATTTAATTGAAGATTAATCTTTAATTTTTGGAGACTCCAGGACAATCCTGGAGGGTTGGTAACTGTACCCCCAGCCCATACACTCATACCTCCCTCCCCTCCAGAGCCCAGCCGTGGGGCCCTCCCTGGCCCAGACACTCATACCCCCTTTCCCCCAGAGCCCATCTGCGGGGCCCCCCCAGCCCAGACACACCCCCACACAGGCCAGCTGCGCCCCCGGCCCAGACACCCTCAGATCCTACCCTTCTAGAACCCAAGGATCCAGAAGCAGAAACAGCCTGATGTTGGGTCCCAGGCTTGCAGTTTCCTGCGTGCCACTACCTCTTTTCTTCCAGGCGTCCTGGGAACTGCAGCTGCTGGGAACCGTCCAGTTCCCTCCCCCTCTCTGTGGCCTTGTTTTCTATTTAGGAGCTGGACTCTGCTGGGTCCAGCAGCCCTAGTGGCGGCCAACATCTCTGCAGCCCATTTCTATGGAGGGGGGGGGGGGAAGGAAATTCTGCGTGCCCAATGTTAATTTCTGCAAAATTCTGCATTGCGCAGTGATGCAGAATTCCCCCAGGAGCATTTCTTTCACTAACAGAAATTGGTCCGATAAAAGATATTCCCTCACCCACCTTGTGTCTCATTAATATTACTGCAAGTTGTGATTTCCTGTGAAAAACATAACAGTATTTGCAATGACTAACTGCTCCTTTTCAGGTACATTTGCTCTTTTCATTATAATTTTACCAATTCTTAATCTAATTATTGTATAAACTGAAAAGCTTATATAGTGTACTAAAATATATATTTAGTGGGCAATGGAAGCAAATGACTCAAAACATATGCAATAATATCCAGAAGTAACAGGTTTAAAAATGTACCATAAGGTGACTTTTTTTTTTTACAGCTATTTTCCCCTTTTCAATTACTATTTTATAGGAAGAGCTGGGGAGCTGATTGATAGAGGAGACAATACTTATGGTGGAAAATGGGTGGTAAACCCCAGTGGTGGTTTGATTTCTAAAGGACACCCATTGGGTGCCACAGGTAAGGCAAATATAGAATTTGTATTTCTAATGATTTTGAGGTCTGCATGTGGAAACTGACAGTCTCTCCATCAGGTTCTGAAGGTATCCGTGATTATGAATGGTGAAATAATTGTGCAGAAGGAGTGCTGGGATCTGAGAATATAATGTGTCTGTCTAATGACTTCCAATATGTAAGAAGTTATCTTGCTATTGGTGGTTTTTTTCACTTACAAAGGTCAAAATACTCTCTTGACTTTATGCAGTTTACTCTTAATGTTTGCCACCTTTGAGCTATGAATATGAATTTTGTATTTGTCATATACATTTCATTAGTTAACTAAATGAATAGTTCAAATAATAGAGGGTGATATGTGACATAACTTTTGCTTAAATTAAAAGTGATTTTTTTTAAAAGGAGTGGGCTAGAATTTGTTTTTCTTAATTAAAATAAAATCCGTTTTCACTTGACTTCAGATGTCTAAGTAGCTATATGTACAGAGGTATTTTGCACAGACCTAATTAATCTGTCTGGAGAGAGCAAACATGTTCAAGAGAAAGTTCATATTGTTGACAAAGCATACGGAGTTAAGATATAATTTGTTTTCTTTCGAGACTTGAGTACTTACTACTTTTTCTTTAAGTTTCAATAGACTATACTAAGAATACATTTTTGTACTTTGCAGAGAGTACTTGAATATACAGTTTACACTGAGATATAAACATATATTTTTCTGTTTTAGAGACTACTCCAATCAAAATCAAGCTATTATTTTTTAAATGTTGTAGTTTTATTTTATATACAAAGTCTGTCTCCAGCTGCCTATTCAGAGAAAGGGATTCAAAGTAGTTGAGGTGAATATTATCTTCTGCATTATATAATGTGTCCGCTGAAGACTTTTATGTTTATGCAGTAATTTAAATCTCAACCTTCAACCAACTTTCTCATGTATTCCTTTGAAACTTCCAGTTTTGTACTTCAGCAGTCTTTCTCAGAAGCTAAATACCTGTGGTTTTAGAAGTGCCATTTTAGCAAGACATATCCCAACTTCTTTTTTCAATAATAATTTTAGTTTAAGACCATCTGTAATTTCTCTCTGGATTGCCACAGTTTAATGGGCTTCATTAGATGTTTTCCATATGTATATAGGAAAGTATACTGCATATAACATAATAAAATGTGATTATAGCGTACCCATGTGTTTACCATAATATACGTTTATTCATAAATGCTGCAACACTTCTTTGAAGAGCTATTCAGTTATAATCTAAATGTAAGATGCTTAAAATGTAAATCTTAAACCAGTTTCTGTGGTGTTATATGATGAAGGGTCAGGCTGGCATTGAAATTTGTACTTAGCTTTTTACTGATTGTGAACTTTGTAAACTTCATTTTTCTTTTGACCTGCATATATTTGGATCTATTTGGGACAATCCTTACCTTAAACACCAGCTAATACTTCATGGAGTACTTGAAGTATTGTTTCAATTCAATTGAAAAAGAATTATGATTTTTATAAGCAAGTCATCCACCACCACTGTTAAAAGTGTGGAGAACCCATCAGATTTTTGATAGAGCCTTGAAATCCTATATGGGTAATTTTGCTTCTCACTGAGCCAGTTGGTCATTTCTGGAAAAAACTCTAAAGGCTTTTTAGAAATTACGTGTGTATTCTCTGCTGATTTGCTATTTAATATAGTATGTTTTAACTTTCAGCAATATTGTTAACTGAGAACTTTTCTAATATTGATTTTGGATGTGCCAACTTAGATGATTAGGTGTTATGTTTTTCTTCGAGCGATGATCCCTATGTGGATTCCAAACATGGGTATGCATACGCCGGAGTCAGAACGGTTCATGGTAGTATCCGTTGACCTGCACGTGCGTCGTGCATTGACCGCATGGCATGTCTAAGGCTTTAAGAGGCTACGCGGGTTGGCGCTGCTCCAGTTTCTCGTTACCGCTGGATGGCCAGAGTCAGAACCCCTATTCCTCGGTGCTCTTAGCTTACCAAGAGAGATGTTCTTTGATCATTGTCTGTAGATAGTTTTTACTAGTTGTATATGGTTGTCCATTTGTTAGCTAGGTTTTCTTTGTTGGACTCCTCCCCAGCCCAGGGACTATGCCCTGGCAAGCCAGTTTTAAATACTGTGCTTCATGCCCATGGTCCTTCTCTGTGAGTGACGAGCACCAACATTGTCTGTATTCTTTGGGCGAAGCTCACGTTGCCGCCCGCTGCTTCATCTGCCACTCTTTCCCGGATTGGCCTCAAGAGGCCAGAGAACTTTGCCTTTGCAAGTTTTGTATGGAGGAGGTAATGTGACCATGTGCACAACCGGATCCAGGACCAACAGATCCATCAGAGTGGCGCTTCGTACAGGTGGTGAGCTCCTCCCTGGGCCTTTCCCAGCCGGCACCAGAGGCACTACCGCTACTGCCCAAGACCCACCATGCTCATAAGAGGCACAGCTATGGACATAAGGGCAGCTCCCCGACGGGGACTGTCTCTAAACACATCATTGCTTCCCTGAGCTGTGCCAGGTCAGGTGAGAAGTCACACATCAACTCGGATGCTCCAGTGACAAAAAATCCCACTCAGAGCATAAGTCCAAGCACCGCGCTCCATCGGGCCTGCCACTGGCCGCAGTGACTGGCCTGCTGCTGTCACCTCCGGCTCCGTCCACTCCACTGGGATGTCTGGACTTGCATGCCCAGTCTTACATACACCAGGGCGCTTGTCCCCTCTCATGCCAACGGCTGAACTGATGTTGCCATATGCCGGCTCCCGTCCACTCTCAGGCATATTGTTGCTCCCAGAATACCAGCTCCCACGGATGAGTCCCTTCTCCTTCAGCATCCTGCTCTGCTCTGCCTCTCTCTGCTGGGCCCTTCCACAGAGAAACCTCTTTTGCTCTTGGACCATCCAGCTTCATCTCATCCCACACTGATGGTTCCGACAACTCTGCCTCTACTGGACCTGTCTTTGGCCTCGGAGTGGTCCTCCAAGCTGGATTCTGCCTTCTTGCCTGCCCAGTCATATAGCCTGGACCCCTGGCGCCACCCATATCAACCAATGTACGCCCCACTGGTCAACCCATGGTTCCATTACTTGCAAGCACTGCTGATGCCAGGCAACCCCTATGCCTGGCCCTACTGAGCTGCTTGGGACCCCGACAGCAATCGTGGGGGACAACCATGCCTGCATCACCGGCTGTCCCCTATGCACACCGTCCCTCCCTCTGTCTATGAGAAGCCCCAGGACTTTCCGGCACCGACAGCACCACTGGACCCTCTGGTCCCTATTTGTGTCTCTTCCTCCCCGGACGATGCCCTTATTCTGCTCTCTCTCTCCCCATTGACCATCTGCAACACCAGGATCTGCTACGGCCCTCAACCTGCCTGTAAATGATGTACAGGACCCCCAGAACCATTTTCTGCACATATTGCAACCCTCCCGGGCCTTCCCCTACTGTTCTGCCTACTCACAAGGCCGTTTTACAACTGGCTCAAACGGTCTGGCACACCCCAGCTTCTTGTGCCCCTGCTTCGAAGCGGGTGGAGTGTCTCTACTTCGTGTCCTCCAAAGGCACAGACTTTCTATGTAGTCACCCGCCATGAAATTCTCTTGTAGTCCATGCAGCGACTGAGCGTGCCTGGCAACAGCACTTTAAATCTAACACCCCTTTTCCCCCTGTGCCAATCGCAGTGCCAAGAAGCTGGACTTGTTGGCTGCAAGATCAACTCCTCTGTGGGTCTACAATTCTGCATTGCCAGCTACCAGGCCATCCTGGCAAAGTACGACTTCCTCTCATGCTCTAAACTGAGGGACCTTCAAGCCTTCCTCCATCCAGAGAAGCAGCAGGACTTCAACACCTTCTGGACGAAGGCAAGTTGGTCCCAACGTTCCTCCAGGGAGCGGTTGATGCCGCTGATACAGCATCCCGCTCTCTGGCCTCAGGGGTTGTCCTCCGCTGTGATTGCTGGCTATAATCCAGCAGGTTTCTGAAGGAGGTCCAGACTACACTTGAGGACCTCCCCTTTGACAATAACAAAATGTTTAGCGACAAAACCAGTGAGTCCCTGCACTCCCTTAAGGACCTTCGTGCCACCCTCCGGTCGCTGGGCATATACACCCTGGCCCCAACATGCAGGCAACAAAGGTTGTCCTTCAGCAGGGCCGTCACTAGAGGGGTGCAGGGCCTGGGGTGGAAGTGACGAATCTGTCACTTCCAAGGGCTGACCTGTCACTTCCGGGACTGACTGCAGCGGGTAGGGGAGGCGGTACCTCACCAAACAGCCAGGCGTGGCCCCGCCCACAATACGCCTCTCCAGGGCCCCGCTCCGGCGGAGCCGCTGGGCTCCAGGGGGCTGGGGCCATGCTGCCCGCCTTCCCGGGGCTGGGTAGCCTGCGGTGGAGCTGTGCGCTCTCCCTCCTGGTGCTCCGGGGCTGGGGAGGCTGCCGCCGCCACGCTCTCCCTCCCGGCACGCTGTCCCTCAGGTGGAAGGGGCGGGGTTGGGGGTTAACCTCCCCCAGCCAGTGGTTCACACGCCATCCATGTGAGCCGGCCAATCGCACTGGCCCATGGGACCCGGAGCGGTCACCCCAATTCGTCGTACCCTGGGGATGGCTCTGTCCTTCAGACCCCGCCCTCATGCCACCTACCAGCCCTATCCTCAGTGTCCACTGGAAGTGTTTTAGCATCATCTGCTCACTACAGCCCCACTATTTCACTGCTCCTGCCACTTCTGCCTTCCTGCAATGTTCCTCCAAGCAACCCTTCCTGGAGACCCGCGAACCTCCCTCCACCCCTGCAGTCACCCCCCCCCCAATTGTTTTTGGGGGTCATCTTGCCCTTTTTGGTCACAACTGGGCGCGATTACCACTGATGGCTGAGTGGTGGACACTGGTCACCGGGGTACCTCATAGAATTCTCCTTCCTGCCCCGTCACTCACTTCGGGGGCCTCTCGGGGATCCTTCCTAATACCATCTTCTCTGAGAGGAAGCAGATGCCCTCTTTTGGAAGAGCACCATAGAATCTGTTCAACAGCACTACCATAGCCGTGGTTTCTACTCCCCTTACTGCCTCGTACTGAAGAAGGGGGCCTCCAGCCCATTTTGGATCTCCGGTTGTTGAACAAATTTATCCGCAGATTCCGTTTCTGGATAGTCACGCTCCCCCTCATCATCCCGTCCCTTCTCCCAGTGGCTTGTTTCACGGCTCTTGATACGAAGGACGCATATTTCCATATAGACATCCCCCCGCTCATCGCAAAGTCTTCCACTTCACGGTGGGGCGTTCACACTACCAATTCCAGGTCCTTCTCTTTGGGATTGCACTGCCCCACTCGTCTTTACGAAGGTTTTCGCCATCGTGGCGGCCTACATGTGTCACCTAGGTGACTCCACGTTTTCCTACCAGGACAATTGGCTCCTGGTGGCTCCATCGCAGGCCTGCCTCCTTATCACTGTCAGGACCCTTCATATCCTCCTAGACACCTTGGGGATTTGCATCAATGAGGAGAAATCGGTCCTTACCCCTACCTGCATGTTCATTTTCATAGGGGCTCGTCTGTACTCTATCGCGGCCCATATCTTTTTTCCCCTTGGACTGCTTCACCGCCCTCACTGCTCTCATCACGCAGCTCCACCGTCGTCCATGCACACGAGTCCATCAGTGCCCCCTCTCTCTTGGACCAAATGGCTGCTTGCATCTCTGTCACACTGCATGCCTGCCTCCATATGCGTTGCCTCCAGCTGTGGCTCCACTGCATCTATGATCCTCAGTCAGACAGCCTAGGCAAACTGGTCTTGCTTCCTCCCTCTGTCCTCACCTCGCTCATGTGGTGGTGCAACCTGTCCACAGTCTTAGCCAGCATCCCTTTCATGCCCCCACAGCCCATACCACTCTCACCACGGATGCCTTGCTCGTTGGCCTGGGTGCTCATCTGGATGGCCACGTGGCTCAGGGCCTCTGGTCCCCCAGGGAGGCGCAGATGCACATCAACATCCTGGAGCTCTATGCCATCTGCCTCACCTGCTGAGTTTTCCTGCCCTTCCTCTGCTCAAGGCATGTTCAGCTGTTAAGAACAGCCATACTGGGTCAGACCAAAGATCCATCTAGCCCAGTATCCTGTCTTCCGACAGTGCCATGTGTCCCAGAGGGAATGAACAGAACAGGTAATCATCAAGTGGTCCATCCCCTGTCACCCATTTCCAGCTCTTGGCAAACAGAGAATAGGGACACTATCCCTGCCCATCCTGGTTAATAGCCATTGATGGACCCTATCCTCCATGAATTTATCTAGTTCTTTTTTGAACCCTGTTATAGTCTTGGCCTTCACAACATCCTCTGGCAAGGAGTTCCACAGGTTGACTGTGCATTGTGTGAAAAAATACTTTCTTTTCTTTGTTTTAAACCTACTGCCTATTATCCAGATCCAAATACATCATGGTCCTGTATGCCAGCATACTTTCCTGTATAACGTAAAAACAAAGCACTACTTGAGCAGTATGCTTTTTTTTTTTTAACTTTAAAAAAATACAACCCCTAACTTGTTCAGGAGTCTTTGTGATCAGTTTTTTATTTCCGTAAGGAATACTTAACAAATAGTTTTGAATTCAGCTTGTTACTGCCAGCCTTTGAAGTATTTCATTATTACTATTATTTATTTATTTATTCCTACAGCAGAATTGAAAGAAGTACTTCTTTCCTCTAATTCCGAAAAGCGTCAAGAATGCTCTGCTAATGCAGTCTTTTGACAGACTTTTAGCAGAAGGATTTATAGTACTGCCATCAAGGTGTGAAAAATAGAACTACTTAAAAATTCTTTATATGGTTTTCAGAACTTAGTCTCTTTTAAAAGACTAAACACTGTCACGCAGCTGTTTTTTGTAATAAAGCCTTCATTAAAGAATTGGAATTTTCTTGAAGGGACCCTCACGTTGGTAGGCCAGAATTTGACATTCTGAGTAATGACTTCATCTGGAAGGTATTACCATAAAATGGTTAAAGAATAAGGAAACTAATCTTCCATACAGTGGACATTTGAAGGGGATGAAAGTGAAAAATACATCACTTTGAGTCACAAACTCGTATGTTTATAGACTATGCGTGCACAGATGTATATGCTATATATTTTTCTTTTTCCTAAAACTGTGAAAATATTAGTTTTCTAAAACGAAAGATTACTTAAGAGAGACAGCCTGAAGCCCAAAGTCGGGTATAAGAGTACTAAAATATGCCACTATTGCAGCTCCAAAGTCAGGATAAAGCTAACTCTGCGGGGTTTATTTCACTGGAGAAGTTGCACAATTTCTGTCCTGTCTTTCAAGGGAGATGAAAGTACAGACAAATACAGTGATTGTGGGCTTTTTAAAATAAACTTAGGCAAATTAGTCAAAAAATTTAGGTACCCCAACGTATCAACAAATAGGGCTCAATCCAAGGCCCATTGAAATCAATGGAAGAATTCCCATTGATTTTAATGAACCTTCGATCCAAGGCCATATTCTGCTTCACTGTTTTACTTATATAGTTAGTTTTTTAATTGCTGAAAAGATCTTTACAAATTTCAATAGGGAGGCAAAAATTATTAAATATTTTTAAAGGAATTAAAAAAAGAAAGTTCATGCCTATAGAACAATTGAAAGGGTGCTTTATCAAAAAAAATTAAAGTTGACAGTGTTCTTTAAGCTAAAGCTTTCCAGAAGCACCACTCTCTGAGTATTGGTCAATTTTTAGTCTTGCCCAGGTTCATAGTGTCCTTGTTTGCTTGTTCTTTTTAAAACTACAGTCAGAATTATCAAATGGTAAGTTTTGTATTGTGCAGAAATAATTCTCTATTAAGTGTTATATCAGTGATGATAAATGTTTGTCTAAGCAATCTTATTACAGTATTACATTTTGACGTGTACTAAAACTTCATGAAACAAATATTTTCAAAATAGATTGAAACACTTTGTCATATTATCCCATATTTTAGCTATATAAGAGCTAAATAATATTATTACCTAAGTCATGGTCAGTATTGGATTTGACATAAAAGAAAACAGCATTTTTAAGATTGTTCATTTTAAAATCAGTATAACTTGCTAGCCCTAAGCACTCCTAGTTTTTGTATTCCTTTCAGTTGATGTATACGGTGTAGTTGTAGCTGTGTCGGTCCCAGGATATTAATAATATCTTTTATGGACCAGCTTCTGTTGGTGAGAGAGACAAGCTTTCGAGCCACACAGACCTGAAAAAGAGCTCTGTGTGGCTCGAAAACTTCTCTCCAACAGAAGTTGGTCCAATAAAAGATATTACCATTTAAGCTTCTGTTTAAAAAAAAAATAAAAATAAAAAAATAAAAGAAAAAGGCTTTTTTTCTTAGGATTTTGGCAACTGGAGTTCTTTAAATTTGAGTTTGCTGAAGAGGTAGCATGATATGAAACATTATTGTATTTGTTGCTTGCTTTTGCAATAGTTGGAATGTTTTAAGATCTGTCTTCTCTGTGTTTGATTTTTTAGGTCTGGCTCAGTGTGCTGAACTCTGCTGGCAGCTAAGAGGGGAAGCTGGGAAGAGACAAGTTCCTGGTGCAAAGGTTGCTCTGCAACATAACATAGGTCTTGGTGGTGCTGTAGTTGTAACATTATACAGAATGGGTTTTCCTGAAGCTGTACGGTGAGCCTTTATCTATTTGTATTTATATAAATGTCATCAGAGAAGAGGTAGCATTATTCTTTACTTTGGAAGACAGAGATTTTCTGTTTGAGTGCAGCATAAAGTAGGATGTAATGTTTAAATAGTGTGGTAGATCCAGTTTGGTAGTGCTGAAATGAAAATGTGCATATAATTGGCTTATTTTGCACATGCAATACAGTTTTCTCAGTACCCTACTAAATAGACTGCTTGGATTATGTGTGTTCCCTCACAGCAGGGAAAAATGCAGTTCCTGAATGCACAACTCTTTCTCAATGCTTATGTGCAGCAATTATTCCTGCAGTCTATTTCAACTTTTATAGTGGTTTTGGTGTTGGTCATGATGGCTTCTCCGCCCCCCCCCCCTTAATTGTGTTCTAATAAGTATCTGTCTCCATGTCCAAAATTCTAAATAAATTTAAGGAAAAGGGATATGAAAAACTAGCACTGATACTTTGATATGATTCTTGTAAAACTCCAGACGTTTTAAGACTGCAATTAAATTGCCAGAAAGCAGCATGAAAGCTACAACCTTCATACCTTTAGTACTTCAAAATGCTCCAGTTTGAATGCACAGGTCACTGACCGCTCCTAGATATTGTAGTCAATAGTCATAGATTCCTTTATTTGTTTAGATGTACAAATAATAGTTATTTAGATAAGAAATACGAAATAAAACAGTAGCTTCATGCCTTTTCTGTTCAAGAGCAGTTATTTTTTGTAGTAGAAAAATCTTAGTTTCACAGAGAACATGTGAGTGGGATTTTGTTTTTTAAACTATCAAGCGCCTGATATTTTTCTTTGGGGTTCTTATTTAATGGAGTTTTGCCATTGTCTTCAGTGGGGCCAGGATTTCCAATCCTACTAGCAACAGAGATGCCTGTTTCAAAATCTGTGCAGTGTAAGGTTTGTTACTACTTATTGGAAGTTTGTTTACTATTGGGAAGGGTTTAATAATCCCTATCACAGATTTTGATAGTGATATGAATATTTGATGGCTTTGGTGATGACAACAGATGTGGAATATTTGCATAGGAATTGGGATTGGTGTTTTTGCTTGTACAAATATTTTTGCAATAATATTTATTTAAAAAGAGTAATGTAGGCATAACCCCCCCCCCCCCCCAGTTTAGGAACACGTGTATGTATACGTGTTCTTACAGCAGAATGATAATTGGGATTATAGGCATATGAGGGAGTTTCCATACAAAGAGAGATTACAGGATATAGAATTTCATAATTCAGACAGGCAAAAGTAAGAGAAGATACGCTACAGATATATAAATGAATGAAAGGTATACGGAAGTCCATTTGAGTTTTCATATTTTTCTGGTCCCATAGTAAAAGGATAAGGGGGGGTGGTAAACATTAAACAGGTATATTAATCTGAGGAACTCTGTCATGGGATTATCTAGGCCAAGAATTTGGTAAGATTAAAAATGGTAAATCTATATGAATAAAAATATCTTCTATAGCAGCTGTAAGGGTCATCAGGTTTTCATTGGTGAACTATCAGGCGTGGTCATAGAGCAATTCCTTTGTTGTATAATACGCATATTTAAGTGGCACTGTAGAAGTTTTATACCTTCCTGTGGCTCATCCAGTTTTGGTCAGGGTTGTAGAATGCCATACCATTGTAAATGCATAATTGGTCCATTCCTGTAAAGCAATTCCAAACTGTTTTTATTTTCAAAACTTTATATATGTTGTAGTTTTAAATTATTAATGTGAACAGGGGTTGTACCAAAATATGCCAGTCCATAAAAATAAAAGGATTTGGGAACCATCGTGAATAGTTCAGTCTTTCCTTTATATAGCTTGTACCTTTAATTTTGAGACTCTGGGAATAGGTAATCAGCAGACAATGGTCTTCTGCTCAGGGTGTAGCTTCAAAAGACTGGATTTTTGCATAATCAGAGATGGGGAATTTGCGTTCAGGTTCCTATAGAGATTTCCCAGGCAAACTGCTTGACTGTTTGTCCCAAAGGTCCATTTTTGTCTGGCCCACTTTCAGTATAGCCCTTTGAAGTTCATAACCCTTTCCAGGTTTCACATCACCTCTACCCCCTAAAGAGGTTACATACAATCCGGGCCCACAATAATACTTAACCTTTGCATTTAATATAATGGACTCCAAAGATACTTAAACTTAATTCAGTTAGTTTTTTTCACCTATATTGCAGGAAATGGCCCTATCTGCCACAATTATTTACTTTCTTGCGCCCCCCCCCCCTTTTTTTGTCTTTCTAAATTGTAAGCTCTTTGGAGCAAGGACAGTCTTTGCATTGTCTCTACATTGCTAGCATATCCTGAGTTACTGACAATAGTGCTCTCCTTTGTGTGGGAGGAAAGGTTTTGCAAACTCAGTTGATTGTGTTCCTCCTAAATAACTGCAATTAGAAATTATTACTACAACCCATTTATTTGACTTTTCTTTGACATAATTATCATCCTACAAAAATTTGGTTGGGGGAACTGCTCGTGAGATTTTTTTTCTATTTTCCTGAAGATAACTTTCAAAGTATAGAAATTAAAATCTAGACAGCTATCAATTGCTGCCTTCTTATTAATGTTGTTTTTCCAAAAGGCTTTGCCTGTAAAAGACGTCTAATAGAAGAATTGCACTAAACATATGTCAGATGTTGGCATTAAAAAAGTTAGGCTCCTCTGTTCACATCATTTAGCTATGCAATTGTAGTGTGATATGTTAACATTTGGTAACAAAGGGAAAGCTATTGCATTTCATGGTCATAAAGATCTTAATATATTTTATTTCATACTGGTGCAATCTTGGTTTAAGTCATCAGAGCTAGATGTACTGTATTCAGTGGCTCCAATAATTAAAAGTTACTCTGGGTATACATCCAGGTAAATGAGAGCAGAACTTGGTGCCTTTATATGTAGCTCTAAATTAGATGGATTTGTACATAATAGAGGGTTATTTGTTAGGTTCTTCACATGATTCTAAGGTCTTGTGTTTACTGCAGAGTTAACTTGCATTATAGCTTGAATCCCATCCCCCCCGCTCCCCTCTCCTCCCCCCCCCCACCATTAACTTGAGTGTGATGGTGCTTTTAACTCTTGCTGGCTGGCCTGTCGGGGTATAGGCTACAGCTTGAGTTTGCATAACTCATCAGCTGCTAACATAATCACTCTGTGCAGTTTGAGCGTTACTTTATAGTGTGGCTGCTCTCATTTGAGCCAGGCTAACTTGAATGTAGATAACTTGAGTTTACGTTGCAGTGACAGACAGCCTAAGTGATTTAAATGAGTGGTTTCCTTTCATTTCAGCAGCCAGCGCATCCAGGCTATTCCCACCAGAGCAACTGTTGATGGATTTAAGGCCCATCTTGTCTTCAAAGAGATTGAAAAGAAACTTGAAGAGGTAAATCCCTTTATTTCTTTTTTTTAAAGTCTTTATAATGGGAGACTTAACTTTTTATTTGTTATGCTTTGGCTTCAGAGATAAGGTTCATCATCTAGCTTTAATTCACACCTCAAGTGCCTCACTGCATGCAAAGACTTGAAAAATGTATTTGTCCAGAGCGAGATCTGTTCAGTGTAAGGTGCATCAACGTTTGCAGAATCCAGGCATGTTGTTAAAATGAAAGATGTGACCCCTTCTTAAGTCTACTAAGAGGATCACTATGTGTGTTGAGGGAGAAAATTGGTTGTTGCTGTTGACAGTTGGGTGTCTGTGTGTGAATGATTTGCCACTCCACACTTTGGAGCGGGAAGCCTTGTGTAGGTGGTAACTGTGACAGATATTGCAATCCTATGCAGTGTTTTTGGGGACCATTGTACTAAATTTATGGATGAATTATGTATGATTGTGTTCTGCTCTCTGGGGGTGGGTTATCACAGTTCTTCCTGGAACTAAAAACTGTGGGAGGTAATAACCTGGGATATGTAAACAACTCCAAAGCACCACCTTCTGGGGTGTTTGCATATACTCGTTCAAACTGGGTTTTCCAGAGACTCTTTGGGTATAAAAAGCTGAACTGATACAGGTCCTTCTTACTGATCCAGCAAATGGACAGGACCTTCTCTCCAAGGGGGCACCAACCCTTGTGGAAAGGTTGGAAAGACTGTCTTATTAGGGCCCCATCAGACTGATGGGTGACTTCTGGTAAGGTTTTAGCATTTGTGTAGGAACTCTTATTGTTTTTTACATGTTTTTTTTTAATGCTTTTTTGGTCCTATTGTTTGCTGAGAAAGATCTGTGTGGTCACTGGTAAAAACCCTGTCATTGTTTTCAGAGAGAAAGCACAGCCCAGGTGCTAGCCTTTAGACAGATGGCTTTTTGGGGATATTACAGTGTGACACGGGGCCGGGCAGCCTTAAACCCCCATGTGTAAGAGAGTGGGACAAGAGTTCCTGCCCAGAGATAGGTGATGGCTAGAGATCTGAGACCTCACTGGGCAGTATTCCTGGAGTGGACCACAGAGAGGGAATGCAGATGCCCTTATCCCAAACTGACAATAACCACATGGATTAAGGGGTCTGTGTGCTGGGTGGGAAGCTCACCAATACTAATTTGGGTGGAGTGAGTGTGGGGAGCTTCTGCCAACTCTATGGAGGATTTTGGGACTGAGAGAGGCTGCTGTTACTATGCCTGCAAAATTTCAACCCATCCTCCCTCCACCTCTGACAGGTTGCTGGGAGAGGAGCTACTCATTATAGGCTCGATCCTGCAAGGTGATGAGCACATTGGCCCAGTCTATCAAAGCACTTGAGCATGTGCTTAATTTTAAGCATATAAGAGTCCAGTTCTCTTCATTAGTAATATAAAGTTTGAAACTGATGTGATTTGTTGTGAATTTGCTAGGCTATGCTTCTGGTACACAGAAGGTGAAGTGAGTTACAAAAACACTTTGGTTACTCTAGAATATCAAATTGTTCTTTGTTCTTAAAACAATTTGCTCCCAGTTGCAGGCAGGTGCTAGTAGTTCACTGGGTTCTTTTAATATGGCCTCTCCATTACTGGAGGTTTGCAACTTTGGTAGCCCATTCTGTATGGTCCTCTGCTAATCTCTTTGTGGATGAATCGTCTTTTTGATCCATCCAGGATACCACATCATCCATCTAAATTCTTCTTTTTCTGCCTCACGTTCTTCTGTCATCAACTTTCCCTTCCAGTGCCTGTAAACATGCATCGCACTCTCAAACACTTAAAATATGGCCTGAAATAAAAACTTTCTTGTCAGAAAAATCTAACTTTTGCTGAGTGCCAATCATTTCCAGTACTTTTTAGTTAGTTATGTGGTTTATATATGATATTTTCTGAATTCTTCTTTAACACCATAATTTGAAGGATTGAATTTTTGTTATTTATTAATTCTTTGACTGTCCATGATTCACAGTTGTGATTTAACACAGACCAAATACAAGTTTTTATGAGTTGGAATTTAATCTTCAGATTCATGTCCCTTCTCATCAGATGTTTATTCTTCCAGAATGTCTTTTGCTCTAGCTGTACTGGTGCTGACTTCAGTATCCAATCTTCCATCTTCTGTAATGATGCTTCCTAAGTAGCAATAATTTCTCACTTGCTATATAGTTGTGCTGTTCACTGGAATCTTGCACGTTTTCCTAGGATCCTTGATACGCCCATAATTTTTGTCTTGTCCATATTGAACTCTGGGCCATATTCTTTGCCATATTTATATATAATCTTCACTAACTTCATCAGACCGTCTTCTGAATCAGCCAACAATACTGTCATCTGCTTAGCGAATGTTATTCACCCATTTTCCATTCATGTTAAAACCTTCTATTTCTTCAATTAATGTAATCAAATACTTGCCATGAATGTTGTATAATGTCACTGACTTTATTCAACCTTGTCTCACATCTTTCTTAACCTCTATTAGGTTTTCCATTTTCATCTCCCAATATAATTGCCTTCTAATGCCATTCATTACTGGGAGTTTGTACCCATTAGTCCCTACAGATCTTACTATATTGAGAAATTTGTAGTGGTTCCCTCAAAGGCTTTTTAGAAGTCAATGAAACACAAGTATGCTGTTTCCCCATTTCTATTGATCTTTCTAAGATAAGCTTCACGTTCATAATGCTGTTTATGGTGCCCTATTCATGTTTGATTCCATATTGTTGTTCACTTTCTTCCTTATCAATCTTTCCTTGTATTTGGTCTTGAACAACTCACAAAAGTGTCTTAGACGCATGCGATACTAGTCTGATTGCTTTATAGTATTTACAATCCATAGTGGTGTTCTTTTGGGGGATTTTGATACACAGTGAAGTTGTTCATTCATACTCTTCATTCATACTCTTCATTACCTATGCCAGGGCTTTCAACCCTTCATCTCCTATGTTTTTTAACAATTCAGCTGGTATTTCATCACATCCTAGTGCTTTTCCATTCAGAAGCATTTTTGTTGCTGCCATGATTTTGTCATCAGTTGTTGGTGGGCTTCCCTGATTGATCTCTAGTTGAGGTTTTTCAGGCCTGTCATCATAGTTCCTTGATATATTTTTGCCATAACTCATACTTGTCCTTTAGATATTGAGATATTGTCCATTTTTGTCCTTAAGGGTTATATCGCTCTCTTTTGTTTAATTAAAGTCTCTTATGTTTTTGTTATATCTCACTTTGTTCTCCTTATCCACTTGTTCAATTTCTTTGTATTTCTCATTCAAACTTTGCTAATCTGTTGCATTTATGTGTTACTTTATTTAGTCTTTGATTTTCCTCCTTTTCTGTTGTTGATCTTTGTGTATTGTGCTCACCTAGTTACTGTTAATAATTTTCTGCTTTTATTTGGTGTTTGCTGCTTTCTATCTTGATATAATGAAAGAATGGTAATGTTGTGGAAAAACGACCACGTGTTGTGTTTGGATCAGAACAAGCCTCAGGCTTCCTTTATTGAATACAAGCGTGCAGGGGGTGACAGCTATCGGAGCTGCCCCCCTGATTCAAGGAACACACAAGCTTTTAAAGCTTAAAACCACAAACAAATTACACATACTTTCGTCTTAATTACCTTATTTGGAATACATTGCAAAATCAATACAGGTCAAAAGCAAAAAAGAATAATCATATTCCCTTATTCGGCCTTTCCTGTTGTTGTTCACAGTCTGGTTCTTTTGCAGTTTGACTTTTTTAACAGTACTATTGCGGTTATATATTTCTTAAGCTTGGCTATTGCAAATTGTTCTGTTTAGGGACTTTTCCATTCCACCTCTTCATGCCCTTTATACACAGAAAGCCATTGTTCCATTTTGGGGACTTTCCATTCGGCCCTGAAAAAACGGAAACATGCTCGGCCAATACTTTAGGCCTACTAGCTTGACCAGAGTATTAAGGCCCCCTTTAGATTTTCCTCCACAGTAACATGGCCTTTTTCCAAGCTTAAAGCAAAAATTATAATAGGGCAAGCCTATAACTTCCAAGCAAGTATTAATATTTACCTGTTTTTATAATATATTTGATCTTTGCTTTTAAACTTATATTTGTAAATGGCAGTTATTTGAGACCTTGGAATTATTTGTTCTTTTTGTTTTTAGTAGACTTTTATCAGTGTGTTGGGAGGTGGTAACTCTGAAAAATGGGGAATGATTAAATTAATTAAAGCAATTATATATTACCAATGGTCTCAAAATTTAACAGATATTCAACTTCCAAAGAGTGAGTGTTTATGTACAATATCTATAGTATGTAAATTCAGGTTTGCGTGTTAATTAAGCTTAGCAGAATGAATTGAATAGATCTTTAATAACAGGTTGAAAGATTCATCTATTGCTACTTGGTGTAAACATCTGTTAAAACAAATTATTTTAATTATTTTAATTGTGCCAAAGCCGATGGAATGAAGTGATTCACTACATCAAATGTAACTTATGCATAATCATTACAGGAAGGAGAACATTTTGTCAAGAAAATTGGTGGTATCTTTGCCTTCAAAGTAAAAGATGGTCCTGATGGTAAAGAAGCAACCTGGATAGTAGATGTGAAAAATGGTAAAGGCTCTGTAGATATTAATTCAGGTCAGTGCTGTTATCTCTACAGTATGTCTTTTGGTATAACCCATATTGTCAGAATGAAAGGGAACCATCAGGTCCTTGAAAGTTACGTACAAAATATGAACTTCTTTAGTTAAACAAGAACTACATTATTTTTAAAATCCCCACCTCATCATTGACAAATGAAGTTAAGTTTTAATCCTCATTGTTTGGATATGGCTAAGATTAAGTGCTGTTCCTCTTCTTCTCCTTCTGTCCTCATGATTCCTATGACACTTTTTTAAGACTTCCCAGTTAGATAAGGAGTATTTGAGGAGATTATAACATACATGACTCTTGGAAGGACCAATGCCAGAATAAACAAAACTGGGTAGCTACTACACCAGTGGATATCCTAGAAATGCCTGAATGGACAGATAGAAGATTGTTCTTGAAATTTGGGGGGCAGGCTTTTTGCAAATTGCAGCTGCAAATTGGAGCATTCCTGGCCCAGGTCCAGAATTGCTGCACCCACTGATTACAAGATAAATCAACATTGGCTGCATGGGTAAGGGTACAAAACTTGGTGGGGGAAATTATATTTAATGGTATCACAGAAAGAGTGGAAGTATTTGACATTCTCCTGTCCACTGCTGTGGAGTAAAAATATCTCAAACTTGGTCACTGAATGTACTTCAGAGAATTGGATGGTTCATGTCTTTTTGGTAATTTTGTCCTTGGACATAAACCTGCAGCTGAGTTAACAGAATTTAAATAAGGTATTGTTAGTTTAAGGAGAAGATGTTTTCAGTCGTTATTCTTTCTGTTATGAATGCATTAAAGAACAATGCTATATACAGATACTGGCCTATCTTTTGTCATAATTAAAATCCACTCAAGAAAGTCAGTGAAAACGCGTTGTGGTTACAGATACAGATGAAATAGATGATAACATTTTCAGCTGGTTTATGGTTAAGGAGATCTTGAAATCTCCTGGGGTTGCACTAACTCAGCAGCTGTGGCTGTGAGCTTTTTGTTAAGAAATGTACAAAGGAAAACGGAACACGCACGCCTCCTCTTGAAAAGCTCTGGGCAGGAAATGCCTCAACTTGGAGTTTGTGTAGGAACTGCCTCAGGAGAAAATAAACATCTAATCCAAGTTAAAGTTTTTATTTCTACTTAAAAATTAAGTTCACAATACAAATCGAAAGGGTGAAAAAATATGAATCTAACTCCTGGAGTTAACTTTTAACTAATCACATAAGGATCTGTTTCTCAGTGAATGGGGAATTAAATAATGTTTCCCAAACCTAATACGAAATAATACTTCTTAGTTTTCAGCACCTTTCACAAATATTAAAATCCCCTATGTAGTTCCAAGAGCAGAACAGGAAGTGACATTTCCCTTCCCTGCAAATAAGCATCAAGCTTGTTCTGGGGGACTATGTAGAGTAGATGTTGTCATGCCCATTGAAGGTGAAGTTCTGTGCTGCATTTCTAAAGGTACATCTACACTGTGATAAAAGACCCGTGGCACTGCCGCAGCTGGCTAAGGTCAGCTGACTCGGGCTTGAGCTGCAGGGCTATAAAATTGCTATGTTGATCCTCTGGTTAGAGCGTGGGGTCTGGATCCTCCTCCCTCGCAGCATTTCAAAGTCTGGCTCCAGCCAGAACCCAAACGTCTATACTGCAATTTTTAGTCCCACAGCCCATGCCCTGTGAGTCCGAGTCAGCTGACCTGAGCTAGCTGCAGGTCTTTGATTCCAATGTTAGACATACCCTCAGAGTTATAAACACAAAACTCGCAAACCAGGAGAAGGGGAGGCCTTAAGAGGCCCCTGATCCCTCCTGATCCTAGGCAGCTCTGGGGGCTGTGGTGGCCCCTAGGATCACTGTTGCACTGCATGCTGGACCCACATCTGATGTTTCCCTCCCACATTTGGCACACCCCCTGTAGTTGGGCATATGTGAAGAGGTCCTCATAAGACAGTTTTATAGTTGTTTTTCTGCAGTGCCAGCAATAGGGAAATCCCAACCAGCCAGGACTTCTAGAGGCCATTTATGTCTGATCCTTTCCCCAGCATAAAGGGGCTAAAGTGTGGTTGAGGATCTCTCCCTCATCTCAGTTGAGATTAACAATTGTGATGGATTATTGCGGTGGACTTGAATCCTTTTGGAACTGGATTGTGATCACAGACTCACTTTACAGGCCCCAAACAGTCCTCAGATATTAGCAACTTCCAGTTGCCAGTGACCTGGGTCTCCTCAACCAGCAGTCTAGAGAAAGATTTTAAATCTTATTGCTGTACTCCAGCCCATCTAATCCCAGTGCCCTTTATTATTAATGGGCTTATTTTTGTAGCAAATGCTTTAATACTTAGATTTAAATACTGCCTGACTATCTAGGCTATATTGTAAAGCCCTGTCTGGGACGCCTGCTGATCCTTATGTAACAGGGTTTCTCAATCAAGTTCCCTCTGACACTTACCTACAAATATTTGTTAGTGATTATGCAGTACCTATGCTGCTGTACCTGCTAATGAGGCTCGCTCATATTTTATCCCTTCCTTCCAACTTCTGCTGAGCTCTGTTAATAAGCAGCATGTGACCCTGTAGACCATGACTTCTTTTAATATCATTCCACTACTCTACATTCTCAGGCGCTTTAAGGTGACTCATGCCTGAGAGTGCTCTGTCTCTCTCAACTTGAAGCTAAACAGTCAAACTCTGTCTCTGTTATGTGTTACAGATAAGAAAGCTGACTGTATAATTACAATGGCTGATTCTGACTTGTTGGCTTTAATGACGGGCAAAATAAATCCACAGACAGTAAGTAAAATGAAGATTAAATGAAAAGATGAATATCTAGAATTGTTTTTATTTTACATAGGCTATGAAGCAACACCTGTATTTTTTTTCTGGATTCTTTTGGCTAAGTGATCAATACTTTTTTATGCAAGAGTATTTTTTGAACACCTATTAGCTCTAAAGGATAGCAAATATAGGTTTTTACACTAATGTACTTCCAGTGTACTTGGCAGAATGTTTACCTGGCAATCAGTAAGTGCAATGAATAAATTTCCTGTTTGGAATTGCTTCATTATTCAGCCTTATGATGACAAGGCTACATGCTGAAGAAATGAATAGCAGAAAGTACACTAGTCACAGAACACCTAAGTACTGAACAGTCTAAAACAAGGCAGTTACTGTGCCACAATTCTAAGATTCTGTAGGTGCTTTAGTCATATATCCCTTCTAAAAATGTTACTCATTCTTGAAACTGTTTATTAAATTCCTGCTGTTTTGTAACTGCACTACTGGGACATTTAGAAAATTATGAAAGTGCCACTCACAGTTCCATAGTTAAGGGTGAATTGAGCATTTTTGCACTTAAACCAGAGATTCAACCAGGTTGTAGTGTACGAAGAATACAGCATATCCTCACCAAAATCACAGCATTCACTCTTTGAATAGAGACTACAATTTTGTGAGACTTTACAAGCAAATATATTAATTAGTTTACAAGCAAATTTTATTACTTTAAAATGAGTCCTTTGAGTAATTTAGCACCTGATGTTGGACCTTATCTTTGTCCTGAATAATCTTAATAATGGAATAACACAGATGTTTTACACTTTTCTGATATTTAAAAACTCACTGAAATCTTATGTGCAGGCTATTTTTGTAGACAATTTTAAGATTAATGGTCATTTTTCCCCCTGTTCTTCATAAGTGATAGTTTCTCCTTGAAGAATTTTGTTCTTCTGCATAGAATTTTACATAAAACTGGTCTCTTTCAAAATGGCTGTCATCTCCCATTATTTTCAATAGGATGGAAGACATTGGCTGTTCTCAGATGGTCATTTTTATAAGGGATTGTTTCCCATAGTGTTCCTCTCTGCCTTCTGATAGTGTAGGGAGCTTCACTTATTGGAAACAAGTGTTGGCAGTGGTCAGTTTGACTGAGGGTGGCAGCTAATGCTCTGTCCCATTGAAAACCATGGGAGAGGATGGCCATTGAGAAAGAGGGCGATTCTTGAGTCTCTCCGATTTTTATTAATCAGCCTCTGTGACAGATAAACTTTCATTTTTTAAATAAAGGCAAAAAAGACCATTAATCCTAACAATTTGTTTTGAAAAGCTACACATTATACTGGATGTACTCACCAGATAGGCCAGGAGGGGAAATTTGAGGTCTGAAGGTTGCAGGAGAAGAGGAGGGGGAAATTAGTATCTGTATGCAGGGGATTGTGGGGTGCACAAAGGAGGGAGAAAGTGGTGTTGTGTACAGGGAGATAGAGGCAGGCACAAGCAGCAGGGAGAACTTAGGCAAGAAGAGAGAGAAAGAAACAGAGGTACACGCTGTGGCTGTTTTGTGCTGCTCTGGTGATGCAAAGCAGCTGTAAAAAAAAAAAAAAAAAACCCTCCTCACCCCCCCCCCCCCCCCCCCAAAAAAAGCCCAGTTGAATTGGGCAGTATGCTCTTGCTGATTTGCTGTGCTTCAGAGTGGCATAAAGCCATCAGAACATACTGGGGAATCTGGCCTAAAAGTTTAAATCATTTTTAATTTTAAGTTGATACTTTATATTTTCAAATCATCAGAAATATCTCAGGGTAACATTCTCTTTGGGATTCTTGCTTGTGGTTCATATACAACGCTTTTTGTCTGGGAATTCCCTTGAGTTTTATTATTAAAATTACTCAAGGAAATTCCCAGACTAACAGTGTGATAAAATGGAGCTAAGGTTGAATTTACCCACCACTAATTTAGGGTAAAATACATTATCGGGATTTTCTAATTATCCCAAATAACAAATGTTGCAAACCCAGGAATTCAGATTTAACCTTAAACTTAAATATCCAAATATGTGAAAGTACAGAAATCCAAACAACCTTAACTGTCCTGTACTGATACAATATGGGGGTGAGAGAAAAAAATCTCTTTACAAATCTGTTTAATCTGATCAGGCACCACATAACCCTAAAGTGCCTTTATCAGAATCATATCGTTACAGTTAATGTTGTTTGGGGACAGTAGTATCAATAATGCTCAATCTGGGAAGGCTTTTCAGCTGATGTTAAGCATGTTCCACGGTGAGCTCCAGTGTGTAGCCTATGAATCGCTTCTGAGGAGGCTTCATGGCATACAGAAAGGCATACATGCGGTCTGAAATGAAAAAAAGTCATAGTTAGCCATCCCATTCAATTTGGGAATGTCTGGCTTTCCTCATCACCAGCCCCCTCCAACATACATGATGGTGGCTTAATGAAATTTATGAAAATTAACTTCTCTCTTTGCACTGTATACTTGCTGTGCAAAGCTGAGAATATCACAAACAAACAACAACCCCAAAACTTTTTTGCCAAGCTTGGTAATATATTTCGATAGAATATTGAAATCCTAATTTTTCCAAATACAGTTTTGTTTTCCAATATTTCTATGTAATTTGTCTGAAGTAACCATTAACTCTGTTTTGTGGTCTGTCACTGAAATTTCAGGGCTTCTAACATGCTTTTGTGGAGTCCAAGTCCTTCCTTATGTAGGAAAAGAGACTTCAGACATTTAATATACTTAACTGCTTAGATACCACAATTACGTAGCACTATATATAAACTTCAGGAAGTTCCATCAGGCCCTGATCCTGAAAAGATTTACATATGCACTTAACTTTACGGATGTGAATCATCTCATTGATTTTATTGGGACTGCTCACATGCATACATTTCTCCAGGATTGGGACCTAATTCTCAAAGGCCTCTATTCTAGATATTCTGTTCATTCTTCACAGACAGTTGGGGTTGGCGATTTCCATTATAATCACATTTTGGATTCAGTATTTAAAAGGTACAAAACATAAAGCAGTCTATAATGCAGCATTTTCACATGGGGAATTGTTATATGCCTGCTTCTCTACAATTTTTTTCCCTTTCCTCGATTCTTTAACTGAGTCTAATGTAAGTGCCGCAGAGGTGATGTGTTTAGTCTGTAAAGAAATTACAGCCCATGCTACAAAGTCTTTATATTCTGTATTGCCATACTGTTTAAAACCTCCGAATATTAAGTATAAACTTTGGATGAAGTGGTGCACTAAGGACAAGACATTGTCACCTAAAAGGATTAGAAGCATCAAAACCAAAGGACAAAATAATATTCTTCATTTCCTCTTTGCAGGCTTTCTTTCAAGGTAAATTGAAGATTTCTGGGAACATGGGCATGGCTATGAAGCTTCAGAGCCTACAGCTTCAGCCAGGCAAAGCTAAACTTTGAATTCATTTGACTGCACTTCACACACAAGACCTGATATATATATTTGTCAAAATTCAGAGTGGAACTAGACATTGAAAGTAACAGTAGTACAGGTTTTTCTAAATCTGGGTAATCAAATCCATCTTTCCTAAACTTAATAGAACGTTAATAGAGATTTAAGTACTGTCTTGCTGAACTCCATATATCTGTCTAGTGCAAAGTGAATGTAGTAATTGTGACTTTAGACTAAACTGAGGCATTCATGGTTATAAACAGTGTAATGCAAGGAATTATATTAACAACATTTGGTGTTAACCAGTCTGAATTTTTTTTTAAAAGCCTTACGTATTTTTAATGAGAGAGGTCACTTTGCTGTCATTGAACTTAAATCTAACAAATTGGTTCTTTAATTAAAATTATTTTATGAGAGGAATCTCTACAGCCACATAACTCTTTTTAAACTCTTAGGAATCTTCTTTTAAAATATTTTCCATTCTACTGCTTTGGAAATTAAAAAAAAAAAAAAAAAAAAATCTAGACGTAAATAAAAACATTCAAAATTAGTGGTCAGACCAAGATTTGCTTTGAGATTCACAGCATTAATTGTAACGCCTCATCACCTTGAAATAAGATTGAGAGGAAAATCAGATAGCATCTGCTTTGGTTAAATACTTATTGATAAAATGTTCCTAGAGCTGATAATTCTTTTAAGTTCTTACCGAATACTGTAAAAAATTCTTATTCCTTTTTATTCGGTTTTGGAGAAATAATGTATTCTGGTCAAATGTTTAATAGAAAATTAAATATGTTTTTCCTATTCTGTGTGGCTTTTTTGTCAGATTTTATTATACAAATTGATTTTCATGGTGCATACTGTGAGGACTATTGGGGCCAGTTTTTCTATGGACCACCACCAAGTGGGTGACAGAGTAGTCTGTTATCTACTGCAGGATTCATTGTAGAGAACCCAGTGTCTGGGGAAGAATATCTCACATAATGTTCTGATTTTATATATTTGTTGGCTAAACTAAACAAGCAAAAAGCATAAAGTACATATAAACAAATCAGATCCCTGGCTGGGGTGATTTAGTTGGGGTTGGTCCTGCTTTGAGCAGGGGGTTGGAGTAGATGACCTCCTGAAGTCTCTTCCAACCCTAATCTTCTATGATTCTATGAAATTAAAATAAAATGAATTAACATCAAATCTTTGAATTAATCTAAGTATCAGTTTGATTAAATCATACCAAATAAACCTAAAATTCTAAAAAAGCTTTACCTAATCATTTGGAAGACAGTCTTAGCTATCAGCCCCAAAATAATAGGACATTGTCAATTTCAATGCCAACTGATATATTTGTCATAGCAACAGGAAGGGTCAAATCACTCCCAGGTTGAAATTTTCTGATGCCCAATGTGGCATTCCCTGCCCAAATGACAGATGATTAGGCAACAATCTTTCCCATCTCCTCTAAAACAGTTACAAAAATTTAGATGAAAATAAGTTTCAGGATTTAAGCATATGACCCTGAAACCCTGAAATATGTGCGATCCTTTAGATAGCAATGCTAACCTGGGGCAGTTTTAGGTGTTTGAGGAAATACTCTATGGATTCTATCCACATGCCCACTACCAGCTATCTTCTGGAGTTAAAAACAAACAAACAAACAACAACCCAAAACCCAAGTACAAGCATGTTAAGATAGAGGTATCCCTATACTAGTAAAAAATGGGAAAAGAATACAAAACCAAAAAGGCTGATATTCAGGGTGGTTTTCATTCAGCTTCATGAGGCTGGTATGTGGTTGAAAAGATTAGCTGGTGGGTTTGTTAGCTCAGTTATTAAACGTCAACAGAGTTGCTGACTGGCTAGAGGTCACTTGGTTGTAGCTGCTGTATTCCAGACATTGCTGTCTGCCTGCCCCCTTTTGTCAGTCATTGTGGCAGCATATGGCAAGAGGCCAGCAGCGATCGCCAGAAGCAGTGGTTTCTTCTTTACTTTCATTTTTTTGAAGATTGTGGTCTGACTGGTTCTTACCCTTTGGAGCTACTCGAGAATTTCTTGGCAAATCCAAATGAGCAACTTCCCTTCAGAAAACACTGCCATTATCCAATGGGGTTTGGATAGATCTCCTTTATGCAAACAAATAACTGCCCAATGCTACTAATTTCAAGCACCGAAAGTTTATAGATCAAAAACATACCCAGTCACCAGGCTCATGGGTATTTTGACACATTTGACAGTCATGGGCCTATCTGCAGACGATATCTCAACCATCCTAAAACAATCCTTACTTGAAAATAATCCAAATTAGCAAAAACTGGAACTGAAGTCAGAGAAAGCAATCTCTTGCATTTAATCATGCACTTATTCTTAAGACTAAGTGACTGTTCCTGTTCTACAAAACTTCCCTTTTACATTTTGGTACTCAGCAGATGAACTCTGAACAGCATTTTTGACACACAGTTTCAGTGAAAAATTAGATTTGAACTCTTTCAGAGCAAAAAGTCTTTTAAAATTTCAATTTGGTACTCCAGTTTTCAAGGCCTCTATCTGCCGCATAATGTTTGCTCCTGATATATAGGAACTGCAGACGAAGTATTTACTGAACCCTTTAGAATGATAAAGGAAATGGATGTAATTGGTATACGCACAAGATACAGTACATTGTAATAATGACACATTCTAATTGTACCTACATTAAAATAATGCAGGCTATATTGTTGCATAATATCTGGAATCCTCAGAGTGTTCTGCTCAAAACTGAAGCCACAATATGATCCAGTGAAACAAAATCACAACATTGGGGATCTTGCCATGTGTTGTGATACTGCCAGTTTCTTCCATTGGTATATTCATTGTCATGTTATAATAGTACCTTACATTCCCACTGTACTTCTGAATACATTCAGAAAAGAGCGTTACATTTTACGGTATGCTCAATCTAATGGTTTCTGAAACAACGATTAAAATGGTTTGGTCCTGGCTACGCTTGCAGTTAACCTTGGTTTCCAGAGCTGGTTCACCTGCCCCTTTCACCAGTGGATAAACTTCCTAGTATAAACAAGGTAGGTAATGAACTGATATAGATCACAGCAATTGTTAACAATCAAGGATTGGGACAGAAACACTCACTTGCAAATAGAGATGATGTAAATAGCATAACATGGATATAAAAGGAAAGCCTGCTTGACATGCAAAAGAAATTTGTGCAGAGTTTGGTTCACTTTTATCAAGTACGCTGGAAAGGGATGCAGGGGAAGAAATGTTTGCCACCGAGTTGAAGAGCATCCAGATCTAAGACCTGAATTTGCAGAGAAATCCTAGGTTTTACACAAGGCCCTGATCTTTCAGTTGGAATGTTGATTTTTCTCCAGCACTTCAGAACAGCAGCCAAAGGGCAGAAATACCTTGGAATTCTCACTCTACTGTCTCAATCCTTCTGCTGTTCTCCCTCCTCATCTCCTTGTCATAACTTGCATTAAAGGAGGAAAATCCTTCACTCTTTCTCCACTACTATACTACTGGATGTAATGCAAATAAGATACACATTTCCTTAATGTCTCTTTTATTGGGCTTCTTCTAAAACCCCTCAGGCTTGGAGAAATTAAGTAGCCCAAGCTTTGCTCTTAGCAGCACATCATATGCCAGCACCACTGTACAGTCATAGTTAAGGCTGTGTTCAGTTTTGCAGTTAAAATGAAGTTCAAGCTTGTTTTGTGGGAAAAACAGTGCATCTGCCCCAAACTTTCGGCATATAATCTCCTGAGTATAGCTTGAATTTTCTGAACAATTTCAAGAAAATTGTTTAACTTCTTCCCCAAATACGAATGAGTGTTTTTCCAGAATAGAGAGTAGGAGTGAATGCTGGGGGAAGTTTGGCTCTTAATGTTGGTGGTGGTCTTGGGAAGGCGATATTGACAAGTTGGCATCCTAACGGGCAGAGTTAAGGTTGTGCAGTGTTGGCATTGTTATAAAGGTCATTCTGGTAGTGAGATGTGTGTCTTTGGGTTGAAGAATAAAAGGTATATTGTGTTGGATGATTTAACTTTGTTTTCTTGGTTTTGTGTTAGGTGTGTTGTGTATAGAGAAACCTTAACTCTCACAACAGTGTTTTTGTGTACTATATTAGAAATAGGCAAACACCATCAGGATTCCCCCGTTGTGCAATGTTCTTACCTTTTACAGCCACAACAATCTGATCACATGGGATGTTTACCCCCATCTTATCCTAATAGAGAACAATCTGTTCAAGTGTTAGTGAGAGGTGAAAACCAGTAAGTTCCCTGCTTATGTGTGGTAGAATGAAATTCCTTCATGACCCCAAATTTGGTGGTGATTTAAACTCTGCTTGTGCCCAAGAATCACTTGCTTCATACATGGTGATGGGAAATGGGGGCAAGTCCTTCTTTGATGTAACCTAAACTTGGTTTGCATGTGTCTTTCATTTCCAGACTGCCCATGTGTTTCTCATATGTTGCATAAAATAAATAGATTACCGAAGCCTTTGTCACCTCTTTAAGAACCTATACATGCAAGAAGATTCCCTGTTTGCTTCCATAACCTTGTCTTCTCCAAACAACGTAGGCTTAAGCTCTTTACCATCTCATAACTAAGATCCTCCAGGCCTTTTGATCATCTGTTTTCCTGATCTTCAGAATGTGTGCATCTCTACATTGACAGAGTGCTCCAAACTGGATGAAGTGGTGCAACTCTGGCAAGCTGCTATTTCAAGTACCTTTCATCTTTCTGTGTTAGCCTGATTCCTTTCCCCCATCTCTCTGATTCTCCCTTGCAGGCAGTGAAGTATTGCACTGGAAATGTTTGACTACTGGCTTCTTCTATATAGTGAAAATAACTTTTGGTATTAAAGGCCTTAAAAAAACCCAACATTTCTCCTTCAGGCTTAGTAGTTTCAGGTTCCCAGCTCATAGGAGCAGAAATTTCAGCTTCAGCAATTAAACCTTATAAAGTTTCCCCTTTGTTTGTGGGCGTCAATGAATAATCTTTTTCTTTTTGAAATATGTCACTATTTTTATCAACTGAAATTAAGCTGTTGATCATTTAACCACTGGTAAAGAAACACTGTCAGAGTTGACAGACATAATCTTTTCATCTTTATATGTTTGCAAAGTCCATGTAATTTTTATATATGAATTTTGTATTAAAAATGTGCAAAACACATGTTTCAGTACATGTAGAAAATCAAATCCATGTTTCCAAGGCTGAGCTGATGAGCAGAGCTGTGTCTAACTCAGCAGATTTGGCTTGCAGGAATTTGTTACTATTTCACTTTTGGTTCAGAGCCCCTGATTTTTTTGTTTTGTTTTCTGTCTCCTTGAATTTTGGATTTGAACCTAGCTGTTTTGCCTGATTTGAAGACAAAGCTAAGCACCGTGGAATTTTGATAGATCCACCTAAAACCATAGGCCTAACTGCTCAAAAGTGATTAGTGATTTTGGGTGCCCAACTTGAGACACTTAAAGGGGAGATGATTTTCAGAGTGTAGGAACTCAGCACTTTCTGAAAAGTAGGCCACTTTAAGGTGTCTCAATTTGGGCACTTAAAATCACTAATCACCTTTGAAAATGTAGGCCATACATTCAGTGCAGGATCACAAACTCTTGATAACGCCTCTCCCAAATCAGGCACATTTGCTAGAGCACTCTCCATAGCTGAATGAGTGCGCATGAACAACAGGTCTGGGATATTTAGGGAAAGAGGTTTTGGCTTCAAGTTTCTACAGTTTTATAAGTTGTCAGACAGGGCTGGCCCTATGATTAGCATGGCCACATGGGAAGGATGGCATGCAGGTCCATTTTGAAGTGGGGACAGGATTGGACAGATGGATGGATCATATTTTGTTATACTAATGGGAGTATGTGCTCGTTTTTATAGGGAAGATGGAAGGGTTTGGAGAATCGTGGAGGGAGGTCAGGTTGCTTGTCACTAGTGGGGAGTATGGATGAAGAGGCTTAGTCAGCAGGAGCAGGAGGAAGGAAGGTTTATGGCAACTGGGTATGTGTGTGCCGAAGCCAACCATCCACTCTTTGGGGCCGTGTCAGGCTGTGGTTCTCAACCAGGGGTACACAGAAGTCTTCCGGGGGGGGACGGGGAGGGGACATCAACTCATCTAGAGATTTGCTTAGTTTTAGACCAGGCTATATAAATGCATTAGCAAAGTCAGTAGAAACTAAAATTTCATACAGACAATGACTTGTTTATACTGCGCTATATACTATACACTGAAATGTAAGTACAATATTGATATTCCAATTGATTTTTTATAATTGTATGGTAAAAATGAGAAAGTCAGCGATTTTTCAGTAATAGTGCACCATGACACTTTTGTGTGTTTTACATCTGATTTTGTAAGCAAGTAGGCTTTAAGTGAGGTGAAAGATAACTCAGACTCCTGAAAAGGATACAGTAGTCTGGAAAGGTAGAGAGCCACTAGAGTAAGGCATATTGCAGACTGCTGGGAGGAAAAGTTCTTGGTGGCAAATAATCAACACAAGCATGAGGCTGTGTGTGACCATCCTCTTGACACATACCCACTTCATAGCTGATCATTTTAGATTGTAAACTTCCTCGAGCAGAGACTTTCTCTCCTCTGATTTATATGGTGCCGAGCTGAATATCAGCTCACAATAAATGGAGACTAATAATGCCCAGGACTAGACTGGCAGATAAAAGGCAGGGGAAAAAATCTCTTTAATTATGAAAAATCAATACTTGAGGGAAGCAAACCACATGTAGAGGACAAATGCTGAAGAGCAACTCAGTGTGGTATGGAACCAGTTCTTAGAGTACTTAAAACAAAAACCAGGTGCACCACTTGCAGGAGTGACACCATGGACCATATTGTGCTGTATATTTTTAAGCAGAATTTCCCACCAACTTCAACAGGTAGTTCTGCTTAAAAACAGATGACCAAATATGGCCCTTTAAGTGGGGTCACAAACCCGGAGGTGGTAGTTATTTTTATATAGGTACAGAAATATCAATGCTACATCAAATTAATCCGGATTTGTAAGATACATAATAGAGCAAAGTACAAAATACACTTTGTATCAACTGTATATGGTCAGTTAAAAGCCATACACAGTTTTATTGTTAGGAAACATGAAAAAATGTATGTCCTCCAAGAAAATTAGGGGTCTGAACTAAAGTCATTAAAATCAGTGGAAAGAGGCTAGTGGGTTTAGGACTAGGCCGTATAGTTTATATCTTGGATTTGAATACCTGCCTCAGTACTGAATCACATTGGATACCAAAGTTTTCAATCTTTGAGAGTATATATGGCAATTTACCTGAAAGATGCTTTTTATAAAAGGTTTGTCTTGGCGTCTCTTCAGGAGTATCAATGTTTCTGTAACAAGCCCAGGTTGACAAGGACGGACGCAAAGGATAAGAGAAAGCAAAGGTAAGCAACTGTTTGCAACGTTTTAGACTCTATTAAAAGTAAACTTAATCTAACTAATCCCTCTATGACTCGCTTCTTCCATGCTGCCCACGGGTGAGTCAATAATCCCAGGATATATAATCACTTGTAACTGAACGATCAAAATGTGCACCTCTGAAATGAGCTGCCAGGTTATCCCATTGCTCGTACCCTTTGTTGTCCTCACCCCAACCACCTCTTTCCTGATGTACTCATCATGTCAGTCTACATTTATATTGCCCTTCTCCTGAAGAGTTTACAGCCGGTGAGATTATGTGCGGAGCCTCTAACAGGTACAGGCCAGGGGGAGGAGGGCTATGATGGCTTTAAAGACACCTTTGTGCCTTCCTGATCCAGGGCTGCTCCGGGGATTGGAGAGGCCCTGGCCTAAATTACACAGCCCTGAGGGCCTGTCTAAATTATGGCAGCCTCCTAGGGTGGCCCTATGCACCATAGCCTGGGCGGTCTAGGTTCTCCACGGTACCGTGTGCTGCAGCTTGGTCCAATGTGAACTCTGTGCCAGAGCTTCCAATAGGCTCCTTCACAGCACCTGTGCCGGGAGAGGCCTCCTCTGGCTGGAACAGGGGCTTTTAGGGCCCCTTTTCGCGGCTCACGCCCTTCTAGCCTGGCCAGTGCAGAGGTGGAGATCTCACACCATGTGTCTCTCTCATGGGCTAGGCACTTTGCAGAAACACTTTTGGGTTCTGTAAATATATGGAGTACAGCAGCTGTCACTTTAAATAGCTAGACGTCCTGTCAAAACCAGACTGCTTAAGGACCTATTTCTGCAGATCCCAGTGACCTGCAGAAGGGATTGTATCACAATTTAAATTTCGGTACTTAAGCTTTTCAGGCTAAAAATATTCCTTCTTGCAGGTGTTAACTGCTAATGTTATCAACTGGGTATGGCCTCTTAGAGGTGGGGCATTACATTAAATGAGTTTGGCTGGAAATATTTTCTGCATGTATTCCTTACGCTTCGATTGTGAGCTCGTTGGGGGCAGGCACAGCTTCCTTTATATGTCTGCATAGGGGATCTGATCTAACCGATGGCGACGATCACATACTAAGGGTTACATAAGTATACTGGAGTCATGCCCTTCAGTTTGGATTAATAGTCACTGTAGCAAACTCAGACTTGGCATGCTTAAAGGGCTGGTTTGGGAGGGGGTTGTCTAGCAGATTCTCATAATGGAAATGCAAAGGGACCGGGGGCTGAGCACACAGGAAAGAGCCCAGATGGGGTGTGCTAGAAGAGGATAAGCAAGTGCAGAAAGCAACAGTTTGGGAGTATCTTGAATCATGATTAATTTAAAATGAAGCACAAGCCTCGGGAAAAATACCATTCCCAAGAGGGAGCAAGTCCTGTCCCCTCTCACTTAACGTCTTTTTTCTAAAATGATTAATGAGTTGGGCTGCCGTGGGCCTCCTGCTTCTCCTCGCTTCATAATCTGATTTTCAGAGGCACATGTTACTCTGAGCGAAACAGCACCAGACCCCTCCATAATTGTCTTCTGCTCCCTGAAAACAGATTGCTGCTTTGGGTTGCCTTTGTTGTGTGTGGTCCGGGAGTGGGGGGGGGGGTCACACAATGGGGACTATGGCGGAGAGGAGGGTGGGAAGTGCAGAATAAATCCTAAATCTCTGAATCATTTTAAAACACAGCAGCCAATTTTTTTTTTTTTAAATAAAAACACACACTTCCCACACTGACTTTTGGGAACCTGCTCATGGTCTGGGTTGGATCAGTTCCAGTTGATTATACAAGCCTGGAAGAAGAGGGGGACAAAACAACTGAACTGGTGTTAACTAAATGTTCAGCTGGAGTCTGAAGGGAAGAGTCTTTTTGTTTGGTTTTTTTTTGGAGCACAGCAAGGACCAGGAAGGCCTTTTTCCGAGCAGGGAAATCTTGCCTGCAGATTTCTTACAGGTACCGTACAGGGCACAGCAGGCCATTCATGCAACAGAGTGTTTTCTTTATGCCACCTCTTACTGGAATAACCCACTCCTAGTGTCAAAAACCCATCACATTGCCTGGAAATGCTACTGCACTCAGAGCTAATTATGTGATAAAGAGCCGCTCATCTTCCTCCTGCAAAGTGGAGAGTGAACAGGAAATGCAATGATCCTGCCCAAACAGATTGTTGGGGGGAGGGGGAGGAGGTGAGTGAAATGCTGGGTGTGGGGCGTGGAGGGGAGGAAGATGGCCTGGGGTAGAAGGAAGGATTTTTGGTTTGTCTCAGATTCTGGAACTCTATCCTGAGGTTTTTGGGATTTTGCAGGTTTTCTCTAGTCCCTGAAGATCTGCTGATGGGGTGAAAACCAAGGAGCGCTAGAGAGGAAAAGATGGGGCTGGATGAAATTAACAAATTCTTCCCAACAGCAGGGTGGGTGGGAGATCCAGAATTTGGCATGCTCCTTAAATAAATAAATAAATAAATGCGCACTGACAATGTAAATATCATGCAGTGAAATGTTAAGCATGTACTGCCTCTGCTTCCCTTCCATCAGTTCTTTAAATTGCTCCTCTTTTTGGCATCTCTTGCTGGTCTCGCAAAGTGTGCTGACGAGAGACTGGAGGTTGTTCCTTGCCCAAGTCTTTATGTTCAGACTACAGCTGCTTCCCCCCTTATCTCTGCTCACATTTTCCCATATGGTAAGTTTGGAAAATTCCTCTCCGATTTCACTGCAAAGGACAGGAAATTCTCTTTGGGAGACGGTTGTCTATTTCTCGCTCTAGTTTTGCTGCTCACATCTGGAAAGGATCTGACTTGGGAAAAGGAAAATATCTTTCTGAGCTCTGTGTGTGTAACTGACATGGCATGAACTAAGGGGAGTCTTTGGGGGCAAGAGAAACGCTTTTCTCCCTTCCTTTGATTTCTGTCAACAACGGTGAGTTGTTTTAGCACTTTCTTTTGTTACAGTTTGGTACACTGAGAGCGTTGAACAAGCCTGCCTTGTAGCTACAGCCTTTAGAAAAGACATGTCATGAAAATAACAAATACACATGACCTGCTGATCTTAAAAACAAATGAAGATCATGTTTTTTAAAATTGAGACTGTCTTGTAAGGCTGAACGTGGAGAGCTGTAGCCATGATGGTAAAATATAGAGAACATGCTTATGCTGTTTGTTCAGATCATCTTCCTTACTGTACTCTGCAACTTCACTTGCTGCGTGAGACTGATTGCTGAAGCACTGGGCTGCTGGTACTGCAGTGGATGATGGTAGCTGCAATGTGATGGAGTAATTTTTGGTTCTATATGGGACAGTGTGCAATGAAATCAGAAGGTGCAGCCACAACCCCGAAGAAACCCTGTACTGACTTCCAATACAATTGCAATTTTGTTCTGAGGCACAGGGCCTGATCCGAAGTTCACTGAGGTCTTTCCATTGAGTTCAATGGGCTTTGGATCAGGCCCTTAGTAAACGAATGGGTTTTGGATTATGCTCTTAGTGATCTTAACAGAGTTAGTCTCTTCAAGCTTTCTTTGAACTAAGAGAAATCAAAATCCATGGCCATATTTACTTCCTGAACTCTGGAAGCAAGCAGATGTTCCTTATCCAAAGTGTCACTCTGTGGCACCATAGCAACTATCACTTCAAAGGCATTGTAGCAGAAAAGGACATATTGATGACAGCAGTGGGAGACTTCCTCTGACCTATTAGAACATGATGTCAGATTTTACACTCATCTCGCTTTAGTCAACTGCTGTCTATGTAAAAGTGTCAAAAAGCACTCGGTTTAGTCAGCTCAACTATAGCCCTTGTGTAAGTTGGTTCTACTACATTGACTTCAATGTAGTTACACCAGGGCTGCCTCTGGTTGATGTTTAAAATATTTTAATTAGTCCTTTTTTGTCATCAGTTATAAGAACAAATCAATATATGATTTAAAAACCCCAGAAATTGTAGTTTTCTAGCTTTTCAATACGTTCAAAAGACATCAGTCAAGATCCGGGAACAAAGATGGATTGCAGTAAACCAATTAGCTGTGTCAGGTTTCTGAGGTCAGGTCTGGTACTAAATACTCTAGAGTTCTACCTGCCGCACTGTGCTACATTTTGATCTCACAAGTGGACATCTAGAGTAACTCCATTCAAATCCACGAATTTACTTGAGATTTACACCAATGTAATTGGCAACAGAAAGCTGGGCCAGTTACATCTGGAGTGTCTAAAGTTTTGTAAAAACAAAGACCGACCCGGGAATTAAACACCTGGGGCTGGCCTGTGTGTGTTGCTTCATGCTTGGGCTACGGGGCTGTAAAATTCTGACATAGACACGTAGGCTCTGGCTGGAGCTCAGAGTCTAGGGCCCTGTAAGGGAGGAGGTGCCCAGAGCTCAGGCTCCAGCCTGAGCCCAAAGGCCTACGCTTCAATTCCACAGCCCCAGAACCTGTGCCCCACAAGCTCAAGTCAGCTGAACTGGGGCCAGCCACAGAGCTGCAGGTGTTTCATTGCAGCGTAGATAGATCTTTAGACAGCTGACCCGGGCCAGCCACGGGTGTTTAATTGCAACAGAGACAAACCCAATGCGTCTGAGGGCCAGATTCTCACTTGCTTGAAAACAGCTAGTCTCCCAGGTCACACCATCTGAAAGCCTGGCTCTGAGAGATTCTTGTTTCTGAACTCCAAAGAGAAGCATTGATTGTCAGAGCGGAATGGAGTAATTATGTCGTATTAAGGGCAACAACCCATCATGTTTGGATCTTGAAGGAGCAGCGTCCAGACGAGCTAACTGTCCCGGAAAGGCTGTTCCATGACCTCCCCTGTTTGGAAGTGGGTGGAGCATGTAGTAGACCCTAGATCACATGGTCTTCCATGCTGAATCCTCCGCAGGATTAAAAAAAGAAGAAAGGATAAAATAAAAGCCACTACCAGCTCTTACTGCAAATCATCATCTGTGAAACCTGAGAGGTGCTAAGAATGAAACGGGGAGCTGGGCCTGGGCCAGCTGGCAGATTCGGCAGATATTTAACTTCTGTTTAGATTATTCTAACCTGCGGCCAGAAAGATAGCGGTTGAACAATAGCCAAGGCTCTAAGGTTCAGATAAATGTTGCTGTCCAAAATCAATAGACGGTCCAGACCATATTTTGCTGCAGTAGCTCAAGATTTCATTACTGTTCAATGCATATAAAACAGACCTAGTGGAGGCCTATCCTGACAGTGTGAGTCACTATTTTCCAGCACACCTTGTTTACATTAACCAGGGCAGTGTGTAATGATGGGAATTTATTTCCATATGCAAAACTCTGTGGAACATTATGATCAACAGTTGCATAAGAATAACATTACATAACCTCGTATATCAATCACCCCAAGGACCTGGCGTTTCTCAGCTTGAGAAAGGGAATAACTTACTTCAGTAGCCAGAGCTAGTTCAGCTGAGGCTGTTACGCCTGCAGTCACAGGGGGCCTGCGGTATCCATTCTTGAGACAAGTTGAAACGATAATGCGGTGGTTCTCAAACTGTAGTCGGTATGGCACTGCCCAGTCACATGGTCTTTATTCCTCTCCTTGTTTCCAGCTCCTAAATTGCTTTAAAAGAAACTGAAAATACATAAAGGGAGAGTAAGAAGGGGCTAGTGGTTAGGGTGCTGGTCTGGGGCTGGGGAGCTCAAGGCTCAAGTCTCAGCCTTGCCACAAACTTCTGTGTAACCTTGTGCAAGTCTCTCTGTGCCTTAATTCCCCCTATGGGGATAATACCAGGGCTCTAGCTCATTGGGGCACTGTAAGGATAAAAAGAATAAAGACCGTGAGGTACTCAGATACTATGGTTATGTGGGTCATACAGAGAAAATGATGGGGTCTAAATTAGTGTTACCACTCAAGAAAGAGATCTTGGAGTCATTGTGGATAGTTCTCTGAAAACATCCAGTCAATGTGCAGCAGCAGTCAAAAAAGCGAACAGAATGCTGGGAATCATTAAGAAAGGGATAGATAAGAAGACAGAAAATATCATATTGCCTCTATATAAATCCGTGGTACACCCACAACTTGAATACTGCGTGCAGATGTGGTTGCCCCATCTCAAAAAAGATGTATTGGAATTGGAAAAGGTTCAGTAAAAGGCCACAAAACTGATTAGGGGCATGGAACAGCTTCCGTATGAGGAGAGATTAATAAGATTTGGACTCTTCAGCTTGGAAAAGACAACTAAGGAGGGGATATGATAGTGGTCTATAAAATCATGACTGGTGTGGAGAAAGTAAATAAGGAAGTGTTATTTACTCCTTCTCATAACACAAGAACCAGGGGTTACCAAGTGAAATTACTAGGCAGCAGGTTTAAAACAAACAAAAGGAAGTACTTCTTCACACAACGCACAGTCAACCTGTGGAACTCTGCCAGAGGATGTTGTGAAGGCCAAGACTATAACAGGGTTAAACAAAGAACTAGATAAATTCATGGAGGATAGGTCCATCAATGGCTATTAGCCAGGATGGGCACGGATGGTGTCCCTAGCCTCTGTTTGCCAGAATTTGGGAATGTGCAACAGGGGATGGATCTCTTGATGATTACCTGTTCTGTTCATTCTCTCTGGGGCACCTGGCATTGGCCACTGTCGGAAGACAGGATACTGGGCTAGATGGACCTTTGGTCTGACCCAGTGTGGCCGTTCTTATGTACCTTAGCTGGACAGATGAAATGCTTTCCTAATGTTCCATATGACAACTAGTACAATCATCACAGGGATAATATGTGATCACAAATAGGAGGGGACAGTGGGTCAGTATCTCTGAAGAGTTCTCTGTTGAATCACCAGCGCCACTGCTCTGTAAGTGAGATTGCTGTAACGTGTAAATAGTTAATGAAGTCGGTGGTGCTCAAGAATATGTAGCATTTTGAGTTCTGCAGGACCAATCAAATGCCTTGTTGTGCACTGCATAGGGCTTCCTCTTTAGATGGAGCTCTTAATAGCCACCCTCTGCGCCCCTGGTCCTTTAGCCTCTTTTATGCACTTACTGCAGAATTCCTACTTTACCCAGATACTTCTGTGTGCTTAAAAGGGCAGATCTGCTAGGCTCTGTGGCAAACCATGATGAGGAACAAATTAAACGTGAACTGTCGTAATGCCATCTGGCAATAATCCAGACAGGTGGAGGGTTTCCACAGCTGGGTTGGCTAATTGAAATATGCTGCAGTCTTGCCAATCTCAGTTTCCACCGGGCCTGGAATCAGTCCGGTAATGATGCGAGAAACTCGAGTCCATTCCTGAATTTTAGCTTTGCCTGGAGGGGGGAACCTCCTTCGGATTGGCTGCTTTCCTTGCTTCGCTGGCTCCTGGGGAAGGGCAGCCAATCAGGGCAGTTTCAGGATGCAGGCTGAGTTCTCTCGACCTCCCTTCCTGGCAACCTGACACCCTTCTCAATAGGAGAGTGGGGGAGGAAGGAAGCAGAAAGAGCTCAGGGCAGCTCTGCTCCCTCCCTCTCTTCCTGTGAGCAAAGGGACGGCTCCTCCACTCCCAGACTGGGAAGGGACAATGAGGGGTAAAAAACTCCTGGAGCTGTTCCCAGCCCTAGCCTGGCAAGGGGAAGAGGGAATCCTGCTGTAGGTCCTTGCCAGGCCTGGGTGAGGGAGGTGAAAGAGTCCAGGAGCTGCAGAAGGAGCAGAAGTGAAGCTGGAGGGGCAGTGCTGATGGGGAGTTGAGGGGGTAGAATTAGTTGCTGGGCAGGGGGACAGGCAGATGTTGGGGTGAGAGCTCCTGCAATGGGAGCCAAGATCACTTGAACCAATTTAGGAGTGAAAAGAAAAGAGAAAAGCACAATATAAACTTTATAAAAAAAAATCTCATGATTTTTTGCCAATCGCTTTATTGTTGGGAGGCTGACTCAGGATTTTTGACTCTGTGGGGTTGACAACACTGATGCTGAGAAGTTAGTTTGGTTGCCCGCACAGCAATTAGACCCATACTGCTATTTGGTGTGATTTTTACTGTTTAAATCGCCTGCTACGTGGCAGTCAACCCCACGTGATTAGGTCCTTTACCTTCCACTTGCAGTTTGTGTTGGGCTTTAAAACAGAAATAGGTCTTAGCCTGCAAAAATACTAACTCCCAACTTACCGTGATGTTTGTTTGGTTTCAGTGGAAATGCTTCCAAGCAGCAGATCCCTGCTGGTGCTGTGGCTTTTGGTATTTAGCTACAAAATGATCCATGGTCACAATGATGAAGACAATGAGTTTCTGGAAAATTCATCCAAATTACTGAATCCAGACCCTAATTTCCTGACTCCAGACTGCCCTAGAGACTGCACCTGCACCCAGGAAGGAGTTGTGGATTGTGGAGGGATCGATCTGAAAGAATTTCCCATAGATTTACCAGAATCAACAAACCACCTTTCTTTGCAGGTAAAATAAAACACAACAGGATTGTTCACCAAAACAGCAGGCCTGATTCAGCACGGTCCCACGGCTCCTTTGAATAGCACCGGTGCAGAGGGCCTATCCATCTGACTCAGAGCTGGGGTGTGCTGGGACTGGCTGAGGGTAGAGAAGATGGGTGGCAGGGAATCCCTGCCCTCATCTGTTTCTCACTGCCATAAGGCTCATGTGGTCTAAGACAGTGGGGAGCACAAGGTAGAGCAGCCCTGATGGCTAGGCTGGGGCCACCCGGTGCCCTGGCAGCCCACGGAGTAGCCCCCAGAAGATTCCCTACCCCTAGCTCCAAAGGCTGCTTGAATCTCTGGCTCTCTGATTTTCCCTCGCTCTCCTCTCTGTTTCTTTCCACCCTCCTGGCTCAGAGGTCAGCGATCTGATCAGCAGAAAGATTCTGTGCCTGGCAAATATTAATTTCATTTAACTTTATATTCCTTTATTTTAAAATGTTTTTTTCCTCTCAGACAGGTATGGGAGAACTTTCACTCTGGTATTAGTCCTCCCCGAGATCTGGGTGTGTAAGGGGAGCAAATGATCAGAGTTGAGACTTTCCTTGTGGCTCAGAGGTGAATTTTTCCTCAAATAAGAGCCTTCAGTGTATAACCTTTCTTAAGTCTGCTCTCCCTTCGGAAAACCTGGGCTTAATTCTTCCCGGGTGTAACTGCAGCAGCTGCCAAGAAGTTTCCTGGTATCACGTATTAATTGAAATATCCTAATCAGGATCCACTGGCCCAGATGTATTCCTCTACCCCCAGTGCCAAACATCCCCCAGACTCCCATCTATACAGAACCGTGGGAAGTTTAAACGGTCATGATGAGCAAAATCACCCAAATGAGAAGAACTTACAAGGGCTGAAAAGAGCCATCTTGCAGCCTCATTGGGAACCCACAGGGAGGGAATTCCATAGATGAGGCCCTTGCACTCAGCTGGTGCTGACCTCATCCAGGCCAAGTTCAGCAAGATGATCCTGGTGGGTTGTTTTTAAATAGAAGGCTGTAGGCATAAGTTCACTTCCCTAAATGGTTATGTTTACTGGGGCTGAGTGGTTGTTGTTCAGGGCAAGCGTATGTGTGTGTGAGGAAATATGTTCTAAACTTCTTAGGCCTTGTCTACATGGGAAAGTGTTACCAGCATAGCCCTCTGTGTGGACTCTCATTCTGGAGGGTGGCTTTTTTTTTTTTATTTTTTTTTTTTAGTTTATCTTAAACCTCTTACCAAGTGACATAAACTAAATGTAATAAAGGCCCTCGAGCTGATGTTAGAGTGCTCTCCTGGGGGATTATACTACTGTAACTATACTGGTTTAAATTAATGCCTTAAGTTATACAAGTCTAATTTTCCCATGTAGACAGGTCCTTAGAAGAATCCACTAACAATGTGCTGTCAGTAGCTTCATTTGCCAAGCAGGGTTCTTTGTAGAAGTTTAGTAAGTTTCAATTTAATTAAAGGCATATTTTCCCTCCCTTTGATCCATTGTCTGAGGCCTCTGGTAGAGCAGGGCAGTTGTGTTCAAGACAAGATAATTAATGCTGATGTTTATTAAGTCTCACTGAAAGTGCTTAAAATTAAGCCATTCCAATTCCTTGCTCGCTATTCTTTTTTACTGAAGTACGTGAGCCAGATTGTGCTCTTAGTTAAAACAGTGTGAATCCCAAATAACTCCACAGTCAATGCAGTGACTTGCAGATTCCCACTTGTATAGAATGTGTCCTGTGGTCCATAATTAGTGGTTTTTTTTGGTATTTATCACATTTGATAAATTGATAGAGTGCACAGTTTTGCAATGGGAAATTCAGAGTTGTCAATCAATGCACAGCTGTAGTCAGAAAAGTTGTAATGTAAAATGACACCTTATTACTCAACAGATCTGCTCCAGGTGTGTTTCAGTTAGAGCTATTTTACTGTCAAAACAAAAGTTTAACTCCTGTCACCCCACTAGATGGGCTATGGGAGACTGGACAGGATTCCATGCTGTAAGCTCTTTGGCGAAGAGGCTGTAATTTTCTGTATATAGCTCTTAGCCCCTGACCTGGTTGAAGCCTCTAGATGCTACCATAATATACATGTTTAATACTAATATGAACACTATTCAGCCTTGTGCACTATCAAAGAATTGTTAACTAAAGTCTGACGGCAGATTCTTTATTAGCGGTGGCATGTCTGAAATAGAACCCAGCTTGACTTTCAGATCTCATGATGAGTTTGCAGTTAGAAAAAAATCTTTCATTCTACCAATCACGTTTGATTTAATAAAATACATCACTGACAGAAAATAAACCTGGGACCCCCAGTCTTATATAGTCCTTTTTCAGAGTAAAACTGTGCTTTAATTACCTACCAGCTGTTCAGAGGGTTTGCCTCTGGCTGAGGACTTATAGGCTTTACTAGAACCTGTTCCTCATAAAGTACAGGACCTGGATGTTTTTAGGGATAATCCCAAGCTGCAGAACTTGGCTTTGCAAGATTTCAAACTCTGCTAACTTCGAGTTTGTCAGATTTGGGATCTGAGTTTGGCCTTTTATAGCCAGGGGTCTATTTTTGACGTTCAGATCCAAACTTTCCAAAAGTTCAAAGCTAGGGTCCTTTTCTGATTACTTAGCTGATGATTCCTATTCTCCCTTTCCTTAGAATAACCAGATAGAAGAAATCTTTCCAGAAGAGCTTGCACGTCTTTACAGACTAGAAACGCTCAATTTACAGAACAACAGGCTCACTTCGAAAGGTAAGCTGGAAAAGCCAAGCATCAAAGTACCAAGAGCCACTGACAAGCTCTGCAACATGAGTTTATGCAACAAGCCAGTCAGTGGTCACAGATGGAAGACGTGAGGAATGGTATGTGTGCTCAAATGTTAAATGATTAGAATGGTTGGCTAATCGGCGTCACTCCTTTGGCCAACACACAAGACGCGGAGGCACTTCATCATCTGAAAAATAATGCTCAGTGCATAAAAATGCCGTCCTCCTTGTACCAAATGAAGAGACATGGCAGCTATATTGCGTACTGTGGCATAGCGCACGCTTGTCCAGGAAACTCCCTCTAGAGCGCATCAGAGCAATCCAAATTGGAGCCAGAAATATCTGCATGCTGAACAAATTCCCTATGACAGAGCCTGCTTCTTAATTCACTCCTTCAGTTCAATTCAGTTAATTTGATGTCTAAATTACTCAAAACCTTTGGAACCAAACCATAAGCATTAAAAATAACACCACTCCCACCCTTTCTGTCAACCCACTTTGATTGCTTCAGGCAAGTTTTGCTGGATAAGTCAAGCACTCGCTATGGGGGAGGAGGGATAGCTCAGTGGTTTAAGGATTGGCCTGTTATACCCAGGGTTGTGAGTTCAATCCTTGAGGGGGCCATTTAGGGATCTGGGGCAAAAATCTGTCTGGGGATTGGTCCCCCTTTGAGCAGGGGGTTGGCCTAGATGACCTCCTGAGGTCCCTCCCAACCCTGCTTTCTATGATTCTATAGAACATTGCTATTTAATGAATAAGGAAAAGGCCAGATTCTGAAAGAGGAAGAAAATAGAGGCTGGGGAAGAGCCACATGATAATAAAGGGGGAAGGTGTGTGATTCAGAAATGGTACTACTGTCAACACACTCAGGTGTGACCCTGTCTGTGAGATGCACCCTACTACTCGTATGGATAACAGGAGCAGCCTCCTATTTCAGGGGGTACAAGTAGACTTGATTGGGAGCACAGGACCATTGTACAGCAAAACAAAAAGTATAGATTCAGGACCTGGTCTTGTTGCCTTTTCAGTTAAGAGAAACTTCTTCCATTAACTTCAGTGGGCGCATGATTGAGCCGTAAGTTTCAAATATGCTTTGATTTAGACTATGTCCTTATGAGAAGAATTTTCTACAAGTTCATAAAAAGAAATTAATCAAAAGATGTAGCAGTGGAGGGGAGGGAAGAAAATCCACATCTGATTCCTGTCCTTTCTTCCCAGGCAGCCTGGATGCTCTGTGCAGTTAGTAATATATATCCCATAGCAAGCGACCTTAAATCTGGTGCACTCTTTTACATCTTCTGATCATCACGTGAATTACTACAGGCTAAACAATGTGCTTTGTTCAGCTAGAGTTCTTTATGAATTTCTATAGCCTTTATAGTTATAGAAAATGAAACAACAACAAATAGCATGAGTCAGGTTATTTCTGAAAAATATTTAAAACTTACATTATAGATACCCTTTGGGGGGGAAAAAAAGCCCCTCTAGCATTCTCATTCACAAAGGGTGTTGACTGTAAATCATTCCTGTTGTTTGAAGGGCTTCCAGAGGAGGCATTTGAACAGCTGGAGAACCTGAATTACCTGTACCTTGCAAACAATAAGGTAAGAGGGAGAAATGGTTTTTGGAGATGCCTTCTGATGTTATTCATAAAGTTAAATAATAATGATGATTTAAAAAATACATTTATGTTCTCCATGCCTGTAATGTTGTGCTGAGGTGTGTAATTCCAATGGGGGCTCATCTAAGGCTATCTACAATTAAAACTTGCATCATGCTGCAAAACTGTTAACACAAAAGGGCTATTTATGGCGTTGCTCTTAAGATGTTGTGTGAAGATGTTCGTTTGAAGAGTGCATCAATAGATAAGAGAGAGGTAGAAATTAATCATTCAAAATAGAGCTCTCACCTGTGCACACGGGTCTAGCGCCATCTGGAATCTGTGTGCACTTTTGTGCACAATTGCCTCAGTGCAGGTGATTTAAATCCATTACTTCACGTTTATTCAGGCAAAAGAGTTTTCACGCACAAGCTCATTTGACCACGTTTGGTGTTGTGTGGTGTTCGAACACGTAACGTCTAGAACCTGCACTCACTGGGGACCTGTTCCAGAGCCCACTAAGTCAAGAGAGAGACTCCCACTGAAGTACTACACCTCGTTTAGAAGGGAAAATCAAATGCGCAAATATAAAATGGGGAATTACTGACTAGGCAGTAACACTGTACGACTCCGATGTAAGACACAGGAGGTAATCGTTATGCTCTACTTGGCACTGGTGAGGCCACAGCTGGAGTACTGTCTCCAGTTTTGGGTGCCACTTTAAAAAAGATGTCAGTAAACTGGAGACCGTCCAGAAAAGTTCAACAAAAATGATAAAAGATTTAGAGATTTTGGAGATTTTAAAGAACAGGTTAGATAAACACCTGTCAGTTATGATCTAGCTATACTTAGTTCAACCCCATGCACTGTGGCAGGACTAAGTGACCTCTTGAAGTCCCTTCCAGCTCTGCATTCTATGGGCTTTGGATCAGGCCCTAGTTGATGGACTTTTTCACCTGCACACAGAGATGATAGTGCACATAAACTGTGAGTGCAGGTATACAAAGCTACACACACACTAGAAGAGGCTGGGTTAAGCCTCATTGCAAAAATAGGTCCTAACACTTTGGTGTGTGACTCTCATAATGAACAGTCAGGAACTGAAAATGCCACAACATTCTCCATGGAGCCCATTCCCATCATGTCTACAGGAGCTATACACATGCATAGTAGAGACAACTGCCCACCAAATGTGGGTTCTATGGTTAGGAGAACTGTGGAATGAGTGGAAGTAGATGTTAGAGAGGAGCTAGTGCTACTGAGGTTTTGGGACCTGATGGAAGTGTAACCCCCTTCCCCCCCCCCCAATGTATTGTGTGCTGTGTCCCCCACACTAGTGTCTGGTCCACATACAAGACTAAGTGCCTACTGTTGCTAGCAGCCAATCAAGTTACCTCTTTAGCTCAAATGGTTGGAGCGCATACTTCTAGTGGTTAAGGTCCCAGGTCCCTGCTGATGACCCATGGTAGGAGTCACAACAGATACCCCAAGCCTTGATGAAAAGGTTATGCTATCTCAACAGGGATGGAAATGCCTTCTCTGATATCACCTTACTCCTGTTTGGTTCTGCAGTGGAATAATATTTTTAATGAACCCCCACAATTACTTGCTATGGAAGGAAACGTGATGCCACAGAAAAGTAGGGCTTAAAGCACCAGGCACAGGTCAGTGGGGAAAGCTCAGCTGTGCAAGCAGAGAGCCCCTTTCAGACAGAAAAAAATGTAATTCTCTATCTGTTTAACCACACTTTTTTTTTTTTTTAATGTCTGTGATCCTTTGGCCTTTAGATTATACACCAAGTGGCCAGATTCTGGTCTAAGTGTCCTGCCAGGACAAATCCATAATAACTTCATGGATTTCCCCTGGTGTGCCTGAGCTCAGAATTTGCTCCTTAGTACAGCTATATCACATTCTCTACTTTTTCAAGCCACATTTCCATGTAATGGTCTTGGCAGCAAGTAGATCCATAAAAGAGAAGAACAAGCCAGGCTGTGACTAATATTCCAGAACTTTGCAGTCCAACTTTTCCCTGTGTGACAAAACAAAGTGTTTGGCTTTTCCTGACACTGTTGCAGAGAGAGACACACATCCAAGATAAAAATGCAAACATCAGCAAATTGTCAGAAGCAGTTACAGTGAGAAGTTGTGGACCCACAAAAATAACACGTCTTCAGAAATCATGAGCCAGGACAAACCAGATTGGCTTTGTTATGCATCCATGCTGCAAAGGGAAGTGCTACAGCTCAGGCAACTGTGGTGTTTGGAGGAGGGCAGGGGTTTGCTGGTAGTTTACTCCTCTCGTTTTATGGAAGGAGGTTTGTCTTGATGTTTTAGTTAGTGGCAGTTCTGATTACTTCACAGACAGGTAAATTGGCAGGGTGGCTTTTTTAATTAGCATAACTAGGCTAATACACCTGCAATACAGCAGGGTTATGTATCAGTCACCATAAGTAAATAAGTTATATTGTCGCTTCTTGTTTAAATTCCCCAAGAACACCTACCAGAAGCCTTGGTCACACAGCCTATGGGGAGCCATATTTTTTAACAAAAACCTCACCTGCTGAAATGGAGGGCAGGGCACTGAGCTGCTGTATTGATTACTTTACATTATCAGCCCTTTGGGTCAGGGAGTCTTGACATTTCTCAGTATTCCCGTAGTGATATGGGATTCACTGGATCCAAGGCTTTTCTGTTTGTGTCAGGGTCTGCAGCAGGCAAGGAAAAAATAGCTTTTATGGCAGCACTGTAATTGGTTAATCTACCAGTTAGCCATGGAGGAAAGAAACCTGCAATATGGAGATGGGCAGGGGAGGGCAGGAACAAGGCTGCAGAGAAAATCGCATTAGTTGAAGTCACTAGATTGCTGTTAGACAATAATGATGGGAGAGTTCCCAGCCACTGAATCTACTTTAACTCTAACAACTATGAAAACCCAGCATAAATTCTCCAAAGAGCCAACTAATGAAAATCATCATTCAGTACTATAGATATTATCCTAGAATAGTGCATTCAGTATATTAGAAGCAGCACAAGTTTGGAAAATTCATCATTCTCTGCAGGAGCAGATACAGCAAATAGCTCTCATTGTCGGATAATTGAGGTCCCTGCAGGGAGTGTCTGTGTATTATGCCATGGTAGAGAATGTTGCCTTATGACACGTTTCCAGAGCTTCTTGACCAGGCTTGTTAGCATTAACCCACTTCCATGAGATTACATCTCCCAGGTCAGCAAGTATAGCATGTACCCATGAGTACATCTAAAGCTAAAGGCAATGTGGTGTCAGTGCTGGTCTTGGTAAAATGCCTCTAATTTCTACCCATTATTTCTGGTGCTGAGAAAGCTTCACAGGGGATAATTGATTTGGGGAAATGGTTCTTGTTGCTTGAATTGGGTCCATCAGACATTTTCAGGCAGCGTAAGGAGGGAATTACTGACACAGGAGAGAGAGACAAATAAATGAAACAAACTTATTTTCGGTTTAAAAATAAAAGTCTGAGTTACATGTCTGGTGAACTACAAGGTGATATGCACTTGGCAGAGTAGTGTTTCTGCTTGACATACCAGCAGAAAGAGAAGCTTGATACTCTTCAGCTATTCATTTATTTAAGAAGTTAGGCCAGGCTATTCCCCATTAAAATCTCTGTTCTTCCCCAAGGTAGTGATAATAATGAAATGTTAATAATAATAATAGGAGTAATGACTTGAAGGAATGTCAGTCATTCTTTATGTGCAGTCTCATTGTGTCTTGCCTGCTTTATAGGCCTGACTCTCCCTTCACTGACGTCATTTAAATCATGAGTAGGACCATTGAAGTTCATGGAGTAACACTGCTGTAAAACTTGTGTGAGAGGAGGATTTATAGATTCAAAGTATTTAAGGCCAGAAGAGACCATTATAATCAGGTAGTCTGACCTCCTGCATAATGCAGGCCATAGAATTTCACCACATGATATCTGTATCTAGTCCACAACTTCTAGTTGTATTCTCCAGAACATATCTTTTTAGAAAGATGTCCAATCTTGATTAAAGGGGACAGAGAATCTATCACACTCCAGGTAAATTGTTCTAATGATTAATTATCTTCACTTAAAAAATGTGCACCTGATTTCTGATCTGAATTGTCTAGCTTCAGCTTCCAGACATTGGATCTTGTTATATCTTTGTCAGCTAGATTAAAGAGCCCTCTACTATCAGAAATATTTTCATCATACAAGTACTTACAGACTGTGATGAAGTCACCTCTTAGCCTTCTCTTGGATAAACTAAGATAGATTGAGGTACTTCAGTCTCTCCTTGTAAAGCAGGTTATCTAGACCTGGAATCATTCTTGTAGCTCTTTCCTGAACCCTTTCCAATTTGTCAATATCCTTTTAAAACATTAATTGGCCTAGTATTCCAGTAATTATCTCTCTAATGATGCATACAGTACTGAGAACATCTTCCTATTTTTACTAGTTATTCCCCTGCTTATACATCCAAAGATTGCATTTGTTCTCTTAACCACAGCACTGCTTTAGGCGATCATGTCTTGAGTCATCTTGTCACCTTGAACCCTAAGTTATTTTGAGTTTCTGCTTTCCAAAATACAGACCTCCACCCTAAAAGTGTAACCTGTATTATTGGTTCCTAATTGTATGACCTTGACTTTAGCCATTATTCAGTAGAGTCATTTTACCACATGATCCAGATCACTCAGTAGAACTGACTTGTCCTAATCTTTTACCACTCCACCAATTTTTGTCATCTGCAAACTTTACCAGCAATGTTTTTTTTCCAGATAATGGATAAAGATATTTAATAGCGCTGGGCCAAGAAGAGACTCAAGCCCTGTATCTGTCTTGTTTGGATTATAAGATCTTTGGGACAAGAACACTGTATTGTGTTTCCAATACACTGTCTGTGTTTAACAAATAAGATGTAACTCTTAATACACATCAGATATTTGCTTTTGTGCCGATATTCTATTCTGCTGTGTTGTTTGGAAAAAAAACACCCCTGGTAACCTGCATCCTGTTTTGAAGAGATTGTCAAACATGCATGGGACTTTGGAACTAAAGTGTGGAGTAACCACCACGTGAGTTACTTTCACATGAGACTCTGGCAGTGAGGGCATTATGCGGCTTTTAAAAAATTTTGGCATAGTATTTCACAGGAATTATGACCATAACATGAAATGTATTTACTCTCTGAACCCTTGATTTCTTCCAATCAGAACAAAACCCATCCAAACATTTTGAAGCAAAAGTCTAGCTTCCTGTAGAGATTATTTAGTAAGGACAGAAATTATTTAGTAAGGACAGAAATCCTCACTGTTTTTAATGAGACCACTTGGACTCTGTCATTTACTGCTGCTTCTTCAAAGTAAATAGCCTGCAAATATTCTGTTGCTAACCCAATACTGGTGGTTAAAGCATTCATTGCATCTAACTGGCTTCCTCTCTCCTCCCCCTCCCCCTCCCGAATATTTGTTTTTCAGCTAACTCTGGCTCCGAAATTCCTACCAAATACCTTGATCAGTGCAGATTTTGCAGCCAATTACATCACAAAGATTTATGGGCTCACGTTCGGACAGAAGCCAAACCTGAGGTAAGGGATCAAGAAGTGAAAGGAGGAGTATGTTCTGTCACGGCTTAGCGCAAATGGGTTGGTGGGAAGAACTGATTATTTAGATTGTTTACCAAAACCATTTTTGGCCTGCAGATAACTTTTGGAGGAGGAGGATTGTTTATGTTACTGAGGGGACCAAAACCACTCTCGGATGAATGCATTCTAGTGGCTTTTGTTGGACATCACTCAAATATACACACAACATTTTTAATAAACACGTCCTCTAAATCTTGTTTATGTTTATCTGTTATGAGTGGCAAGGAACGACACTGATTAATCAAATCAGTGACTAACTGGTCAAATATTCCCAACTCCATTTTAGTTCCTTCACTGAAAGGCTGCGTTCAAGCTGAGACTGTAATGCTGTTGCTAATGATGCAACAGTATTGGATTCAACAGTACTTACCAACCCCCATCAGTACTTCAACCTTGTGTGGCTGATTCTCTAGGCACCACCGCTATTCTTTAGTGATGATTTTCTAGGCTGGACCCCAGTGCAGTGCCACAGACCACCCTCATTTCACAAGCCTGCTGTGAAATGTGGTCTGCTCCACAGAAGTTTTACCTAATCTGTCGATACATACTCCATTACTGCAGTAACCATTGCAAGAGCATCCCGAGCTCCACTGCTGGTTACAATGTGCACATTTGAATTGTAAGTGCCTAGCGCTGGCTGGCACAGTTGAGCCCGCAGGGTCTAATCCTGCAATATGCGGGGAGCCCTCAATTTCCATTGACTTCAGGGGGAGTTGCGTTAGCTCAGTACCTTCTCGGCTCTTAGTCTGGTAAGCCGTTACAGTCACCTGAAAAGGTTGGGTCAGTCACTCATCTTGAGTGATATTTCATCATGACTGCACCTGAGCTTATGCATGTGTCTTCCTTCCAACCTGAATTACAGAAACTGCTGAGTTCCTGTAAAAAGCAACAGAGGGTCCTGTGGCACCTTTGAGACTATCAGAAGTATTGGGAGCATAAGCTTTCATGGGTAAGAACCTCACTTCTTCAGATGCTTCTGTTAGTCTCAAAGGTGTCACGGGACCCTCTGTTGCTTTTTACAGATTCAGACTAACACGGCTACCCCTCTGATGCTGAGTTCCTGTATCACATTAAGTAGCTGGGCTCTTTCTGAAGTGAGTTTCACAAGTTCTCCCGTAGCAACCATTGTTTAATACAGAATAGCAGCCCGTTGTTTCCTGAGCTGGACGGATACAAGATCTTAACTCAGAAATTCAGTTGCTGTACTTTTCCCCCCGCCCCAGTAAAGTATGTACTTTCAGGCTCCGCTGACTTGGAACGAGAGGTTTTTAGAAAGGCAAATATTTGTCAGTTAAAAGCATAGCTGACCATACAGAGTGAATCATATCCTTCCCTGTGGTTCTCTGCTCGTGGAGCTGTCGTGTTTCTATGTTGAGTCCAAAAAATCCCCCCAGATCATCTCCACAATCACAACAAAATCCTCAAACAAGTTAGAAAATGCAGCCTTTTCAATCCCCGCTTTGGAAGCGGTTCCCTCTCATACTGTTAATCTGCCACCAGGACTTTAGCCACAGTGCCTCCTGCAGCACGTGCAGAAACAACGGGACTATAGAAGTGGGAGTCGCCACCCATTGTTTATGACCGTGGGTTTTTGTAAAAACAAAGGGAGGACGGTTTGGACCTGATTCTCCTCCGACGTGCATAGGTGTAAATCGGGAGTGGTTCCATTGACATCACTGTCATTGCACAGCTATAAAAACTGTGTAAGAAAGGAGGTTTCCTTTTCCCCTCGCTCTGAGATGAAACTGTTTCTCCTTATCTGATAAGGACTTCCTGGGAGGAATTTACCTAGGGATGGGGCTAACTGGTGCAAAGGGAAATAAACATATTTCCCCAAACCTTCACCTTAAGTTTAAAAGTCTTACAGACTGGTTATGCCTATTCTTTCATCTGCATAGTGGTCTCTGCACTCCTGAGTTCTAGGAGCAGAAATTGTGAAATAGCAACATAGACGCTATTCTTGTATTATTTCCCACCTTCGTGGAAGCAGAAAGAATGGAATCTCCCAAGATGACCAATCCTCAAGAGATTTATAGCCCAACTTTGCAAACTCAAGGTTGGGATGTGCTTTAAACTAGGGGTTCTCAACCTTTTTCTGTCTGAGGCCACCGTCCAACGTGCTATAAAAACTCCACGGCCCAGCTGTGCCACAACAACTGTGCATATAATAGCCAGGGCCCGCGTTAGAGGGTAGCAAGCAGGGCCGTTGCATGGATCCCCACACCACAGGGGGCACTGTGAAGCTAAGTTGCTCAAGCTTTAACTTCAGCCCCAGGTGGTGGGGCTTGGTGCCTGGAGCTGCAGCCCTGTGTAGCAAGACTTCAGCTTTCTGCCTTGGGCCCCAGCGAGTCTAACACCGGCTATGCTCGGCAGACCCCCTGAAACCTGCTCGTGCCCCCCCCCCCCAGGGGGCCCTGGACCCCTGGTTGAGAATCACTGATTTAGATTAGAACCCAAACTTTGGGTATGTCTCTGAAACAAAACCTCTAAACTTTCTGAGGTTTGCCCATCACTCCAATAGCTTCTCTTTGCCTTGTGGCCAAACAGTGAGCTGGGCTCAAGCTGCTAAATTCAGATCCAGATTTCAGACATACCCAAGTCTTGCCATGTACAGATTCCAGGCTTTCATAGAATATCAGGTCTGGAAGGGACCTCAGGAGGTCATCTAGTCCAACCCCCTGCTCAAAGCAGGACCAATCCCCGGACAGATTTTTACTCCAGTTCCCTAAACGGCCCCTCAAGGATTGAACTCACAACCCTGGGTTTAGCAGGCCAATGCTCAAACCACTGAGCTATCCCTACTTTGTCTCAGCCTTTTAAAGATGTGGGCGATTCATAAAATACAGATCCAGATTCAGGTTTGGATTTTGAACATTCCACCACTCAGAGACTGCTTGGGGCCAGTATTGTGGTTTGGGCACATCTGTTTTATACTTGGCCGAATAAGTGATACATTAAAAAATGAACATATGTATCTTAAGACAAGGAAGAAGATAGACTGAGGTGTAGATTTCAGAAGGCTGTATTGGGTAAGAGAGGAAATCAGACCATACTGCCTAATTCAGTCTTTCTTTCTTTCTGGTAGATCTGTATATCTTCACAACAATAAACTTTCAGATGCTGGGTTACCTGATAATATATTCAATGGCTCTAATAACGTGGAGATATTGATCATGTCCAGCAATTTCCTGAAGTATGTTCCGAAGAACCTGCCTCCAGCACTATATAAACTACACTTAAAGGTAATGGAACCAACTCTGTGTATTCTCTTACATCTGGGATGCAGTTCTGTGTGTGTCTGAGATTTAAGCTGCCGAGGCAGGCCCATTGTTAGATTGTGCCTGCTAGGTTTGGGCTGAACTAAAAGCAAGCCAGAGAGTAGCCAATCTCCCCTGTACATACAAGTTTACTGGCATGAGAAGTGATGGCTGTTTTGCAGCGTAACAAGCTGTTTGCCTAGATCAAAATTCCTTTTTTTCTCTTTCCAAGGGAATTTATTGCTGGTGGCTGGCTGGCAGCCTTGCATGTCTCAATCCTGAGTGTAGCCAAACACCAGGCAGTCCTTGGACAGAGAGAGTGCACATTTTGTCATGCTGTCCTCACGTGTTGGAATCACACAGAGGGCAGATAAGAGATGAGATGAGAGGGCAGATAAGTTTCTAAGGCCATTAGGTCTTTGTCCTCTTTGCTGAGCCTGCCATGTGTGATGGTGTTTTTTCTGACATAGCTGCTTATCCACTAGGAAGGTACAGTCTTTGCTCACCAGATTATTTCACATAGGCTGTATCACCTTCAAGTAGCAATGACTTTTGGTCTCTACTGAACTGGCAACTGGAATATTTGAACCAGTAATTTTCCATGGCTGCAGCTAACCCTGGCAGAGGCATTAGTGGATGTTGTAGTGTAGCTGTGCTCCGGTATTATCTCAGTGTCATCTAATCATGATTAAAATCACGTGTCGCCCATTTGCACTAGAGCTCTCACCATAGCTAACATGGAGGAGCTGCGATGGTGGAGAATTCTGGATCCAGTTGTGCTTAGTGCTGACAATCCCTGGGAGATGAAGAGGGCCTTTAGCCTATTATCATCTCCCTAAGCTATGCAGTCCTTTGTTGCCTGCCCTCCTTTCCTCTCCTTTGAAGGTTTCACCGTTGATTCTCATGCAACACTTTTTAGGAACTAGTGTCTCCAGTTTAGAGAGAGGTAAAAACAAAGGGCCTAATCTTGCGAATTGCTAGACTCCTCCTGCAAGATGTTGAGTGCTCGCTAATCCCATTGACTTTAATGGGACATGTGGGTACTCAGCCCCGTGCACAATCAAGACAGAGTTTGCCCAGTGCTGGACTTTAACTGTCTTTCCTCAGTCAGCTGTGAGAATGGCAGTCTTGGGCCCTGTGGGGGAAAAGAGGAGGACTGGAGAGGGAAATGTGAGCTTTGTTTCCAAAAAGCGTCATCTGCTGGTAGCGACACATGAACCTGTTGTTTTGACCAGCCAATGGGAGAGCAACAATAAATGAGGGATAGCCGCTGGGAGTTGAAAGGGGAGAGGCAGGGTTCGTTTTGATGTGACACAGTCATGTGGTCTCTTTCCTCTATCTGATCACTTCGACACTGGTGTAGTCCCATTGATTGAGATGTTGTATAAGACAAGAAGCTGTCCCAGCGTCCGGTGCATTCTTCATATACTTGAACTGTTTTGTGTCTGCTAAATTCAACATTAGTGCCTTTATATATTCTAAAAGTGTGGGGGCCCACTTATAATTCCTGCTTGTAAATGAAATGCACCAACGAACACAACATTTTTAATGTTGGCTCAGGGCAACAGCAAAGGTTTATCTTTTGCTGCCTGTTGGCCATTCAGAAGCCACATTAAGGGGAGAAGGTAGCTTTCTGGAATCTAACTCTTAGGAACTGTACTTTCTGGTAGATAAGGAATATTGTTAGGATTGTAGAATTGGTTGGTCCACTTTATAGTGGAATCTGGTTTGCTGAGTCTAGATTCTTTGGCCAGGGTTGATTGATAGGTGCATAGATTTCTTGGGGGGGAAGGAATAGGAACCTGTACAGTAAGTAGGGCCTGTTAATGGGCTAAATCCTGCAATTCTCTTACTCGCTCTTCAGTCAAAACTCTTAGGGAATTGTGCCAGAAGAGTGAGTGAGAAAGGACTGCAGGATTTGGCCTAGTGTTTGGATATATTTCTCTCACAGCCTGATAACAGCCCCATGTAATATATCATATGCTAGTCCTACTGATTTTTCATTGCTTCTTATGCCCATGGACATGAGACCTATCGTGCTAGCTGCTCAGAGTTGTGCCTGATGATTCTCTAGACTCGGATATTCTCAGACTAATAATGCGCTTTCTGTGTCTATAGAACAACAAACTGGAAAAGATTCCCAAAGGAGCCTTCAATGAACTTGCGGGCCTTCGAGAGCTGTATTTGCAGAACAACTACTTGACTAATGAAGGGATGGACAATGAAACCTTCTGGTGAGACGCTGCTCTTTAAATTTGGCTATTTTTTCTTTACATGTACAAGAAGGTACAAGGTTTCTATTATAAAATGTGCCATTTTATTTACTGGGTCTATATGTAAAGGCCTAGATTCTGGTGCTGCCACCCAAATGCAAACATATTGAACAGTTTGAACTGGTATCAGACAGTGTCTTTAAAGAAAGGGCACCAATGATCCTAGCTCCCTGGTAGCTACAGGCCCAATCATGCAAAATCCCAGGTGCCTATTGGGAGAGGCCTAGAGTCATGCTGAAGTCAGTAAACGTTTAGGGCTCCACTCCTGTTGAAACCAAAGTGAGATCACTCAGCACTTTTCATGATTAGATCCGAGTGCCGTTTTCTGGACATTAAGGCTAGATCTTCAGCTCTGCTGATTCTCCTTTGTGCTGCTCTCACAGTGCAAAACGGACTTGAAAACTGCCCTAAGTTCAGGATTACCCTGGCATGGGGCTACCCCAGTGTAGGAGGAAAGCTGGAGAATGCTGTGTTTTGATACTTCCCAGAAGTAAAATGGCCCCTAAGGGTTTTTTACAAGCTGGTGCAATTTAAAATAGCCTTTTGGCTTCTCTATGCTGTGCCCTGGGTAAACTGAGACTCTTGGGATCAGTGTGTCAGAAAGCTACCTTTGCCTTCCCAGTTGTGTGGAGTACTTGACTGGCTGTACCTGAGGATCTGACTCGCAGTACTTGTCCTGCACATAACTTGCTCTGTACTCTATAAACCTGTCAGATTATGAAGAAAGGAAAATGCAACAACCCCTTTATTCTTCCCGCTACTATTTAGCATCCTCACAATTGCACAGTCATTTATCTGTGAGTTTGCTATTTTTATCTCCAGAATAATGTTGTGTGTAACATTTCTGATAAGGGTTGGATGAGCACAGCACAATCACTCCGGCTAAGCCACAGATCACCTTTCGCAGTGGGGATGGGGTTTGATCTTTTGCACTCAGTGGTCAATGAAGGTTGCACTACATAAATCCATATTTCCTGGGTAGAGTATACTGTTTGACTTGAGAAGCTATCCAGTTCCAGAAACATCTGCCTTGAAATACTGAGCTGGGAAATAATGCCACTTATCTGCATCCAGTTGGTATAAGTGGCTAGACTGAAGATTTGCTTTAGCTACAACTGAGTCCTTAGAATCTAGTTTGAATAGTTTACACAAAGCAGATCTGGCCTTGAATCACTTCCATAATACTAGGAGGTCACGAGAAGTTCGTAATCTTGGCATAGGTCTCTGAGCTTATGTTTCCCCCTTTGGTGAGAACAATTCAGCATCATCTCAAAGTCAAAACTTGTGTTTTTAGTGTGAAAAATACCCTTTTATTTGAAATGAGAGACAGGAGTTAGTGTCGATTGTGATGTAGTCATTTTAAACTGACAGCAGAACTTTTAAATTTTAATGGTCTTTCTACTGCATCTCTACCGGTCTTTCTGGTGGCATGCAATAACTTTGATCATTCGGCTGTAGTATTTTGTATGTGGTGTTAACAGAGAGAACTACCAAGCTGAAACGCAGATCTCAGCTCCCTGGCAGATGCTTATGGAATCCAGCCAGCTCTCCTGCAAGTGTAGCTGGTGCTTGATGGCACTGGATATCCCCTAGTGGCCAGTGAGGAACTACGTATTCTGCTGTCCCGACCAGGGATACAACATCAAGGACAGTAAGGGAAGTAGCAGGGTAGCCACGATGGGGGGGAGAAAGTCTTTTAAAAAGGGGGTAAATCCCCCAGGGAAACAGATTATTGTTTCACTTGGCAGTATGTAAATAGAGAATGTTTTCTTTCCTGCTTTTCCAAGGAAACTATCCAGCCTTGAATATCTAGATTTGTCCAGCAATAACCTTTCACAAATCCCGAGTGGCTTGCCTCGAAACATCGTCCTCCTTCACCTGGAGAAGAATGCAATTAAGACGATTGGCAGGGACGTCTTGATCCAAATTAGAAACCTTGAGTACCTTCTACTTCACAACAACAAATTAAAAGCCCGAGGGATCCACCCGCTAGCCTTCCAGGGCTTGAAGAAGCTGCATACTGTCCACTTGTACAACAATATGCTGGAAAGGATTCCCAGCGGGCTACCGCGGCGAGTGAAGACACTTATGATCCTTCACAACCAGATCTCTGAGATTAACAGGAATGATTTTGCTACCACTTACTTACTGGAGGAGCTAAACTTAAGTTACAATAAGATCACAAGTCCTCATATCCATCGGGAGGCCTTCCGCAAGCTGAGACTGCTGAAGTCCTTGGATCTTTCTGGGAACAACCTCCACACGCTGCCCTTTGGCTTTCCAAAGAACTTGCAGATTCTGAAACTGAAGGAGAACGACATAAGCACCATTCCAAGAAGAGCCCTGGCAGGAATGACAAAGCTGCAGGAGCTCTTCCTGAGCAACAATAAACTGAAAGTCAATTCCATTCACAGGGGAGCATGGCGGGAACTCAGCAGTCTCCAGGTAGAAACACCACCTTCTCTACTGTATTGATAATATGGATGTCCCTTCCTTATTTGCTTGGTCCAATTCAGTGGGCATTAATGGTAGATTCAGATTGGTCCTTATTTTCTAGGCCTGCACATTAAGTGCAGGACAGTCTAGAAAGGGGACATTATCTGATTTTAAAAGACTGGTGGCAGAGTTGTCCTCCTAAATAGAAAGACAGCTGCCATTGTACTGTTATCAGGGGAAACATAAGGATTTCTTTGGTCCTGGACTCTGAAGCTGTGTTATATTTTCAACGGGATATTAATGACTCATGCAGCTAAAACTCCATATGCCGCCATACAAATGCCACTCCCCACCCGCAAGGGTTTTAAATAAGCTTTATTGTGTAGAGTTCTGAAGGGAGGGACACTGGGAGGCAAGGAGTGCGTAAATAAAACAAGCTGTTAATGCACAAAACATTCATAGCAGCTTACAGTCAGACAAGCCAAGCTGTAAGATTTAGCAGCTCAGCTGGGTAAGGCACCTGGATAGCAGTTAGGAGGCCTGGATTCAATCAACTGCCTGTCCTTTGGTTAATTGTTAGGGACAGTTGAATAGAAACATAAGGCAGGCAGGAACAATCACAGTTGTGCTATGCAAAATGATCTTGCAGTTGTGTCAGTAGCTGAAGGATTTGTCTGCATTTCCTTTTAGGCAAGAGCCCCATTCCCTGCATTAAAAGATATTGCCCTTGTCATATGGCAACCATCCACTGTGCCTACATTAGTGCACTGTAAGGAGGGAGCGTTTGTATCTGCAAGCACCGCAGGGATAAGAGATGCAGAGCATATGTGATGCTGGTTATCAGCATAAGGGCTTCAGACATGCCAAGAATTTTGATTTGTACAGCAGTTCATCTCATGTTAGTTCTGCTCTTGAAGTCTATGGAGAAAATGGTGCATCAGATTTCAGGTGGTATAAATTGGCATAACTCCATTGAAATTAATGGAGCAATGTCAAATTATACTAGGTGAGGCTCTGGCCCATTATTTTTATCATACCTTCTTAATTTTCTTGTCAACTTGGTGCTTTTCATGAAGGCAAGTAAACTAAAGTGTGACTCACTGTATGTTTGTATTTCAAAGCTGGTTAGTTCAAAGATGGAATTTAGTTTCGAAGGATGATGTTACCAATGAAGATTACAGATGGTGGGATTGTTTCACTGTAGTACTAAAGACATTTATCCATCCTAACCCATCTGTTTTCAAACCAAACCAAATGCTCTTAAGATCTTGGAAGCTTTAATTATTAAGAAGACATAAGCTTCTGTTATCTAGGGGTCTGATTCACTACTACATAACTCTGGTTTTACGCCACTGTCACAGCACTGAAATTAGTGTCAAGCCAGAGTAATGCAGAGCCCCTTGAGTCCTACTACATTGTAAACTCTGTTCAAGAAAAATGACATTACTATAACAGGCCCATTTTTTCCTTCCAGTAGCCTCTAAGGACACTGCTTAAGGTTGCATTTGGCACATTGCATTTTTTGAGTGGCTTTATTACTTAGTTATTTCTCTTACAGCATACAGTAATTTATACTTCATTAAGGGGTTGACCTTGCAGTTCTTACATGAGTAGTCCTATTGTGGTAGGTTTGACAAATTGTAGCTGAGTAAGGCCCCGATCCTGCAAATACTTATCCACCTGCTTCACTTTGCACATGTGACTATTCCCACTGAAGTCAATGAAACTACTTGCATGTGCAAAGTTAAGCATTTGCATAAATGTTTGCAAGTTGGAGGCCTAAATCCAGAATGAATGTACTGAAGTCACTGGAATTCCAGATTTGCAGTAATGTAACACAGAGCAGTGGCCAGATATTATGGCGATTGGTGCTACACAAATATATCTTAGGGAGTTGGAGAAATATTTGGCCCATTTCTTTCTGTAAGACTACACACGTGAGTAAGGGTTGTGGCATCAGGCCCTAGCTAATAGCGAACACATTGGTCTGAAAAGTAACTTTGAAAGTGACATTTGAAAAGTAACTTTAATCAATGAAGTGTTTGAGAGAATATCATCCAAGGAGTTCTATGCATAATTGAAACCCAGTATCTTTTTCATTCATTTACAAACAGGCCTGGACTAACACATGAGGATAGGGATAGAGAAATGTAGGTGCCCTTAAAGAAAGCAGCATGATCTTTGATGTGATACTGCTAGATTAAATAGCTTTATGGGAGGACAGGACCCCCTACAGCTTTGGCTGGCCAGAATCCTCCCGGCCACATTGATCTTGACGTGAAACGAGGTTTGAAAACATAAAAATCCCTCCACCTTGAACTGAAACTGAACCGTTTTACAGGGTTGAAAATGCTCCGTTTCTCTCACACAAACACACACCAAAAAAAAGAGCCTTTTTTCAGGTGATTTCCTACTCAGATATTCAGACCCAGTAATCTGGGATAGGTATTGCACATGTACCTAACTTCTGGATGGTTACCCATAGTGATAGTGATCAATACCCATCCTTTTGAGATTCACACATCATGATCTGGTTCACCAGTAATGAAATATGCTTGGTGCTGCTGATGTCTACACTCATCTCTTCAGTTAATCCCTGACTTTGACTCTTCCTTTCAGATATTAGATATGGGTGGCAATCAGCTGATCTCTATTCCATCGGACCTGCCAGGATCCCTAGAATATCTATATCTCCAGAACAACAAAATCACCATGGTATCAGAGAATGCCTTTGAATCCACACCCAACATAAAGGGAATTTTCCTCAGGTAAGGGCATTTTCTACGTTGAGTCTGTACACAGGATGTTCTGCTTTTTTTTCTGTTTTGTGAATGCTTGCTTCAGGGGTGGGGGGAAGGGGAGGCATTTAAAATCCTAGCTTCTCCTATGGGCAACTTGATCATACTGTAATCCAGGGTGCAGCTAGGTTTATATGCTGTGAGAGGTCATGTGTGCACCGCATACACTCACTCGACTTTGAGTGCTGCATCCTTTTAAATTTCAGTGTTGATAAGAATGGGTCAGGCAGACAGATTAGAGAGACGGTAGGATGTCAATGTACGTGTTTGTCATGTGCCCAGATATAGCCAGGAACTAAAAGTTTGGAAGGTCTGATTTTAACTCAGTCAGCCTTGCCACTGATTTTCAGTCCTGAATTTCTATACTATAGCAAATAGAAGCTTGTTAGTGGTTTGGGGGCATGCATGACTATAGCTTTGCACAATGTGTGTGTGTGTGCGTGTTGCATTGGTAGTTTTGTGGGGAAGGGGTGAGCCCATGATATGATTATGATGCTTGTATGATCATGGGTGGCATAGGGAGATTGGCCTGGCCCTCTTAGAGGGAGTGGGATCCAGTGAACCTGGACTGATTACCTGCTGCCCAGTTGAACTTAAGGGGAGATATCCTGGCCTTATAAAGTGGGAGACAGCTGTGGGTTTGGTAGATTCCTGCAGACACTGCAGGGATTACAAAGGCTCCTGCAGGGCCCTATGTGAGCAATGGGAAAACACGATTGGGGAAGGTCTGTGGGGAAGGCCATACTCCAGGTATGGGGTGCTGAGAGAGCAGGAAGAGAGAGACCCACAGGGAGAAGGGACTATGTGACCAGCTTAGCACTGGGGTAAAAGAAATAAACTGTAAAGAGAGGACAGACCCTCAGAGAGGAGGGGCTGGGCCCAGCTGAAACTGGGATGAAGACTTTGTACGTGTGAGTTCTATTTTGAATGACTTTGTGCAGCACTTAATGAATTGGACCCCAGAAGGAGAATGTTCTGAATATATGGACCATGTGGACTTTTAAAGGGGCCCTGAGCGAAGGGGAAATTGAGGCAGACTTTTGCAGAGGCACCTTTGGCCACCAGGAGGTAACTTGGGAGTGGCTGACAGTTTGACAATTGATCTCTGTAGTATTGCAGACTGATCGTTCTAGTCCTGATGTTGTGTAATAACTGATTTTCAATAACCATTTGAAAGTGCCCTGCAGATCTTTTGGGAAGGAGCATTTTCAATCCTGTGGCAAAAAACTGAATCTGATTTCTATTATGTGGTGTAGCTATGTTGGTCCCAGATTATTAGAGAGACAAGATGGGTGAGGAAATATCTTTTATTGGACCAACTTCTGTTAGTGACAGAGACAAGTTTTCAAGTTTACACAGAGCTCTTCTTCAGCCCAGATCTGAGGAAGAGCTCTGTGTAGCTCAAAAGTTTGTGTCTCATACCAACTAGGGTTGCTACTTTTCCAATGGCAGGTAACCGGACCCTTGAGGCCCCCCCCCCTGCTCCGCCCCCCCCCCCAAAACCGCACTCCTGTCGCTCGGTGGATCGTCTCCATCCTCCATCTTCCCTTCCAGCTGGGCTCCCTCTGCTCTGGGGCTGGGATGAGAGCTGCTGCAGCCTGACAAGAAGCCCACCTACAGGTACAAGGTGGCCCTGGCTGAGCAGGGGCTAGTGTCAGTTAATGACCCCATGCCTCCTCCCTCCCCGCGGTAACCGGACTTTTGGTGTCTGGTCAGTACATCTGACTGGACACTGCCAGGTCCTCCTTTCGACCAGACTTTCCAGTCAAAAACTGGGCACCTGGCAACCCTATCACCAACAGAAGATGGTCCAGTAGAAGTTATTACCTCACCCACTGTGCCTCTCCGATTTCTAATATCTCCCATGAGTCTAAAGAATCTACAGTGCAGAGGAAACACATAATACCATACATTTGTTCAGATCCTGGCTCCAGTCATTATCGTTGCTACAGAGGTGGGGAGGAGACCCCAAAACCAGCATGCCATGCTTGCTGAAGACAAGATCTCTTACCAGTGGTAACAATCAGCAATATTACAGCAAATCTTTTCAACGTGGCCATTTGTGCACTTTGTGCGAAACATGCGGTGCCACATTCTCAAGTGTGCTATGGCCACTTTACACAGTTCAGGCTGCACAAATGGCCCAGATCACACACAAGTGACAGGGCCATGCAGACATATCCCCCACTACCATTGTCCTGCACTGAACAGAACTTGCCTGCAGAAGTGACCTGGAATGTAGGGATAGAAACCCAAAGTTTTTCAAACTAGTTCATGGCCTTATATTCAGAATTTCAAGTTTAATTAAGGACAGAGACTAGAACTGGGTGAAACTTTCAAAATGAAAAGTGAAACTCATCATCTTTCACTGCAAACCCCAAACTTGGGCCAAGTTCACTCACTTCTATAAACTTTTCAATGAGTAAGTTTCATACACGCCTGGGACAATTTATTGTGTTTCCTGAGCTCTGTTCAAATTCAAAACTCATGAGCATGAAAAGCTCTACAAACCAAGAGGTCTCCGTTTCCCACGGCGCTGACAGAGACTTAATATTTTCCCATCCTTTTGGCTCAGGAAAAGATTGCTTCTTTGCTTTGTAAACCACTGCAAACCTTTAGATACTGATGTCTATCCAGGATGCAATTTAGATTAAATAGCATTGAACTAGAAACTCCACCAGACCAAGAGTTTGTTTTTTAACTATATACTTGGTAGGTGTAATGGGCCACATACTCATCTCATCTATACTCGGCATAAATCCAAACTGTGGTGACTAACTTAAATGGAGTTACTCAGGATTTACACCAGTGCAAGTTAAATCAGTTTTTGGGCCAGTAAACCTATGTATTTGTATTATTCTGAGAGACTGATGTTAGCAATACTGCTCAGACAAGATTTATAAAACCCCTAGATAGTACGGAATATTTGATTAATCTGATATTTTATCCCTGCAGTAATGTGTTCAAAAGCCTGGGATATGCATGGCATAGTGAGCTTTATACGGTCTGATCTTATTCCTTTAAATGCAATTAAATTGCTTTGTGTAACCTACAGATCCGAATAATTCCTTCCTGGATAATTTTATTTGCTTACTATGCAATAATTTAAAAGCCTGCTGTCTGTGAATCCAGCTGCTCAGGGTTCTGAGAATTTAGTGAGAACTTGGATGCAGCTCAAAAACCAAATGTATATAAAAGTGTGTGTATATAAAACAAATACACTAAAATGTCTTGCGATAGTAGTTAGTAGAAGGCCTTGTCAGCCTAAGATATATTTGTCAACAAGAAGCCGTTAGTCATCATACCATTGTAAAACTATGGCATGTGCATCTGGGAATATTTAAGAGAATACAACAGTGACCACATTCAAGAGTGATGGGCCACAAAATAGACATGAAGGAGCTTTAAAAATACATACTGTATGTTTACATTGTTTACAGATTAACAATTGTTGCACTTTGTTGTGTTTCTGCAGGGAGCCTTTGATTCAATATTTAAGGGGGGGAAATCTAAAACTATCAACAGATGTTATTGAGTCTTATAGACAAGCACACTATACTTTGAGAGAGACATAGTAGGTGAGATAGTATCTTTTATTGGACCAATTTCTGTTGGTGGAAAGTACAAGTTTTCAAGCTTCATAGAGCTCTTCTTCAGGTTTGGGGAAGGAAACCAGAGTGTCTGAGCTAAATACAAATTGGGATGGATTGTTAAGGGTTTACTCACCCTGTAGGAGATCACTTAAAATGAACTGGGCCATTTAGGGTTAGGCAGTGTTGTGTGTTACAAATTGTTGTAATGAGCCATAAAACCAGTGTTTCCGAGTCCATGGTTTTTAGTGTCCAGCAGAGTTATGAATCTAAGTTGCCAGGCTCATCTTTTGAAGGTGTTGTGCAGGTTTCCTTTGGAGGATGAGTACTGAGAGGCCAGATACAAGAGTGATCGCTTTGTGAAAAGTGTTCGTCCACAGGTGACATGGTATTTTTGTCTGCGTGAGTTCATTTGAGAGTGTAGTGGTTGTCTGGTTTCATCCACATAGTTAATGTTGGGGCATTTGATGCACTGGATAATGCACACAGCCACATGTTGTGATAGGTGTGTGTAAGACCGATGAATCTTGAAAGGTGTGTTGTATGGGATTTTGATCATTGTAGCAGAGGAGATATGTCTGCAGGTTTTGCATCTGTTGTTCTGGCAGGGTCTGGTGCTCTGGCAGGGTCTGGTGCCACTTCAGTTTGGTGTGTCCTGGTCTGTGGGGAACTTGCTTCTGCACAACATCTTCAAAAGCAAGCCTGGGAACTTAAATTCATAACTCTGCTTGATGTGAAAAACTATGGACTCAGAGACACTGGTTTTATGGCTCATTACAACTATCTGTAAAACACCCCACGGCCTTCTAACCTTCAGTTGCCCATTTCGTTTTATGTGGTCTCCTATAGTGTTTCTCAACGACCAATCTGTGGTCTGGCGCCAGTCCCTGAGATCTCCCTCACACAGTGTAGGAAGGCAGCAAGCCAGTCCCTGGAATCAAAAAGGTTGAGAAAGATTATCTCACCTACCTTGTCTCTCTCATATTCTGGGACCAACACAACTACAACAACGCTGCAAACACACTATACTTTGAAACTTAGGACATGCAGCTGGTACCATTTCCCTATGGGAAGGAAAGTATTGGGTGCTGGGATAAAGAATACATAGGGGAGACTTTCCAATACTGTGATTTTTCTCTGCTGTGTATAACAGTAGAGGTTAGGGGCAGGGTAATAGATGGAATCTGGAACAACTGTTTCTCTGACAGCAAGATCAGTTGGAATCCTAGTGAGCAGTTACTCTGCGTATCACTCACATTTTCAGGGTTTCCCTGCTATAAAAGTCCTTTGTCAACTCCGGTACAGTTAAAAATAATCAGGATATATAAATAACTAGGCTGTTCACAGATCATTACCTTCCATCTCTTCCTCTACCCATCCAGAATGGCCAAGTCCTCTGATTTTACTCAGTCCTCAGCCAGAAGTCTCAGTTTAATCAATGGGAGTTTGTCTGAGTAAAGTCCACTTATGGACTTCAGGATTTGGCCCTTGCATTTTGCCATCCAGGCTGTTGAACCTGAGACTTTTAAAAAATGTCCACCTTTAAAAGGCCCTGCTCTCAGAAGTGTCATCCTAGAGTCAGGGCAATCAGCATTTGCACTTTGAACAATGCTGCTTTTTTAGGCTGGAACAGTACTTCTTGGAGTGATATGTGTGCCAGGACGAAGTTATGGCAAGTTTGTACCCAGGCTACCTTCTAATCTCCAAACACTCCTGAGTTGGTAGAAGGTGTACTGTACTTACAATATATAATCTCTGTAGATACTAACATAAAGGCAAAGTTCAAAATTAGAATGTAGCACACTGCAGAGAACCATTATTTTAAACACAGTGGTCACACTTTTGTTTTGAAGGTATAATAAGATAGCAGTTGGAGCAGTGAAGGAAAGTACATTCCAAAGCCTAAAGCATTTACAGGTGCTGGATATTGAAGGGAACTTTGAATTCAGTGATACTTCAAAGAACAGGGATAATTCAGAAGAGGAGGAGGAAGAAGAAGAGGAAGAATCAAGATAACTATGAACAGACTCAAGCACATCATGTGGTAGGTAACCATCCTACTATATCTACTCAAGGGTCCAATCTTGAAACCCTTACGTAAGTAATCTTAATTCACAAGAGTTGTGCAATTGAAGTAAATGGAATTACTCATCATGGGTAAGAGTTGGGGTATTGGACTCAAAGGCCCATCCTAAAATACAATGGGACAGAGATGGCAGAGTCAAAGCTGGTTGGAAAATTTCTCTTAAAAAATCATTGTGTATCTGGTGTTTATCAAAAATACTGGACAGACTCTAGCAGCCTCTGATTATCCACACAGCAGGTACAGCAGTGGAAGCAGGAGCACCTGCCTTTCCAATTTGCCCCCATGATATGTCTCAGGTATGGCCTGGAGGAATGGCCTCTTGGGATGACAAAGTCTCCATGCCCACTTGCAACCCACATTGATACCAGTGTGGCTCTTTGATCCACTCAAGTAGCTGGACTGCATTTAGAGGCTTCTGTCTGCTAATGCCTGTGAGCTAATGGTCCTGGTCCTGTAGCTCGAGGCTTACGTTTTTAGATCCAGATATAATGACCCGTCCATAGGGTCACTGTTACTTATTCACATCCAAACCATCACCACCCCTTCCAAGGCTGAAACAAGAGTCCCAGTTGTAGTGGGGGTGGTATTTGTATAGTTAGCACTGTCCATTGTGGGCTGTACTGAAACCATTATGGGGGGATAGCTCAGTGGTTTCAGCATTGGCCTGCTAAACCCAGGGTTGTGAGTTCAATCCTTGAGGGGGGAAAAAATCAGTACTTGGTCCTGCCTATTGAAGGCAGGGGGCTGGACTTGATGACCTTTCAGGGTCCCTTCCAGCTCTATGAGATAGGTATATCTCCAAATATTTTTTATATTTTATTTCACATAGGTTCAATGAAGAGCCTCCAGATCATGACAAGTCCAGGTCACTACCAACCTGGGCTGATTTTGAGCTGGTGACCTAGAGATGAAGAGCTCTGTATCTCATTACCAATCTGATTAGCCAATTAATCCCTCTATTTGAACTTTTTTCTCTCTTCTATTGTTCACGATAAGGTGGAGGAGCAGCAGTGTTTGGAGACCATTGATTATTTAAAAGTATAATGGGGTTCAAAAAAGAATTAGATAAGTTCATGTACGACAGATCCCTTAATGGCTATTAGCCACGATGCAACCTCAAGTTCTAGGTCTCTCTAAACCTCTTACTGTCAGAAGCTGGGACTGGACGACAGGTGATGGATCTCTTGATAATTGCCCTGTTCTGTTCAGTCCCTCTGAAGCATCTGGCACCGGTCCCTGTCAGAAGATGGGATACTGGGCTAGATGGAGCATTGGTCTGACCCAATATGGCCATTTTTATGTTCTTCTTATTGTTTGCTGTGCAGTGCACTACTCTTAAAAAAAAGACTTTTATGGGTGGGAAGGTGGCAGGGGTCAAGGTACATACTAGCCTTTTGCCACTGGAGACCCAAGCTCAAATTTGGATTTGGTTAGATGTGAAAACAAATGTGGTCTCCACCTTGGTAAATGTTTTCATCTTAGAGTATGGAACAATTCAGTACTGGGGATTGTCTACTTGAGATACCAGCGTTGGAACAGGGCAGGAGCTACTGGGAAAGCCAAATATTAGACCCATGCCTGTGCTATCCATAAAAGTACAAGAGAACTTGTGGTCAAACTAATCTCCTAGGAAAATAGTTTACACTTAATAACTCAAGGTACAATTAACCTTCTAAGAAGTACATCTCTGCTTTGGGCTGGGACACATCTGACTTCTGTCAGCATGCATTAAGCTTATTGTGTTTTGAATCACAAGCTCCAAAGTTATGTAACTCTTTTTGCCTTCCTTATGTTTTGCAGGAAAACATATGGAAAATGACATATATTCCTGTATCTATATATAGATATACTGAGAGCACTTAGCGAAACGTGCGGTGAATTACACCCAGACTATTTGTTGTGGCACTGGGCCAGGCTTGATGAAGATAGCCTGTTATAGTGCCTTAATCAGGGAGAGACCCTGAATGCCATCCCAAAGCTTCCAATTCATCTTATACAAGACTCTGGATCATAAGGAATTGCTCTGGAACTCACAAAAGCTGGCTTTTGTTTCTTCTATTTCTCTTCCCCTACCATTTCCATCTATAATAACAATATGGGACTGTTTTGAACACATGCCTTCAGATGCTGTCTTTGTCACTCCATTTTAAATGAACCATGTATACGTTTTGTCTCTTTTCTCTCACCCCGAACAGATTGATAGTTGATCAAGAGGGATGGGTATTTACAGTAGCTTCATCGGAGGAGCAGTATATGAGGCATCTTCATCACCAAACAGCAATAAGAACAACCAGACTGGATTACTCCATTCCTCTGTTAGTACAATATGTATATTTGGATGAGAAAAGCAAATTAAGGCTGGATCCCATAGTAACTTATCCCTACTATCAAAGCCTGCAGTATATGCCCGTATTAGAAAGGTTTTTTAAAACAAATCAACAACTCTTGTACATATATAAAAAAGAAATGCATTTTTACATTATAGTCCTTGTCAAAGTTTCTGCCGTGCTGCTTTTTGTCCATGAGGCATTTGTACAAATATCCCTGAAGAGTGACCAGGTGAATGGACCAAATAATATTTAGGAGCTGTACAGCAGCACACATTCTCAACTAGATGCATATTGTATAGCATACATACTTAAGGGCCTGATCCTGTCACCACCAAAGCCAGTGAGAGTCGTGGGTACTCAGAACCTCCCATAAGCAGACCCTAAGATGTCATTAAGGACAGCTACGGGAGGGGTTTCCCATCAGAGTGCTAGACTGGGACCCAACCCTTGCAGGACCTTGGGCCCTTAAAACTGCTCTCACTTTTAAGACCCCTCCTGTAATATCCTGAGTGCTCTCAGTTCCTATTGAAATCATGGAACAGACCTGAAAAAATAAGAATCAAAGCTTAAGGGCTGTGAGGTTCTAATTGGCTTGTAACGTCCTTCATCTGAGCTATCTAATCAGTGCAAGGAAGTTGTTGATGCAGTGAGGGTTTCTGGTTGAGCACATGTTGTTTGCATAATGTGCTCCTAGGATTTATTTGCAGGTGTTGTGTTGGCTTGTTTCTACACCAGCTGTTTTCCCTACTGGAGAAGGTCTAGTTATACATTCTCCCTTTTGATTTCTCTAACACATGAGTTATTCCACGGCCTTGCCAGTTCTCAATGGGGACAAGTCACAGAAGGAAAAAAAAAAAAAAGCAAAAAATTACTTCCAGAACAAAGAAAAAACAAAAATCAAACATTAAATGTGAACAAGAAATACAAACATGAGCTTTAAGTATGTGTTTGAGGCAAAAAAACAACTGCCAACTGATTTCTGGAATAGATTTCCACGTAGCGATGTATATGGATCACTCTAAATAACAGCTCACTCAGACTGTCACCCCACAAAACAGATCAACTTACAGCACCCCCAAACTATTGAGAATATTTCTGAGGTAACCTACAGATATCACAGTTGCCATGAGACCGTAGACAGCCCCCTCTAAAGATGTAAGCAGAGTAACAAGAGAGCATGGTTTAAAAAGCTGAATATATTTTACAAAGTTGTCTCAAACCTACAACCCCTCTCTTTGCAGCCCTGGCCGATATTTAAGTTACCTTATGTAGAAGTGACAGTGCTCTTCAGAATCCTCAAACAGTTGAAAGTTTCTGTCTACCCATTACTATTGGAATGCAATGATGGTAAAGATGGGGTCCATCCAACAACTTATTTCCCCACCACCACCAAAAACAAACAGTCACCTGATTTTTTTTCCAGGGAGTTGCTGAGCCCCTTTTGATTCCCATTAAACTTTCTATTTCATTTGAGTGCTCCTGGGAAGGGGCTGAATGCCCTCATCTGCCTCTGAAATCAATAAGAATTGAGGATATTCAACACTTTCCAGGACTGGGCCCCCTAGGGCAAGTATTAGCATTTGCTAAGGAAGGCCTAACTTCAGTCTGAGGGCCGGAGTCTGCTTTCTTTTACACCAGTGTAAATCTGGAATAACTTGACTGAAATAAAAAAACAAAACTGCTCTGGCTTTATACCAGCATAACTAAGACCACAATCTGGTTTTAGGCTTAAAGAAGCCACTGTCTCCTCAATAAAAATACAACACAAAAAACGTATTTTGTCCATCGCAAGCTAAACTACTTTGCTGCTCAAAAAAGAACTATAGGGCTGATTCCTCTTTTCATATATCATTTCTGCCTGTGCAAAATAGACATAAAATTCTATCAAACCAAAATAGTAGGGTTTGCAACTCAGTTTGCACAGATCTAAATGACTCTACAAATGAGGAGGGAGTGGGAGGCAGATCCCTGGCTCTATTCCAGCTAAGTGTGCTCTATCCTACCAGCTCAGAAGGGCTAGAAAGCCAGCATTACCAGCCAGCTGGGGATTCCCTGGTTGGTGTAGAGCCAGCATATTTGTCCCTGTTGGAAGGATGTGGCTGGAGCAGGGGGTACGGTTGGAGTCCTTTCGCATTATAGAGAGCCCCAGCTGGTGCAAAGACCTATTGAAGGATTTGTCCCAGGGTCTTAACCAGCCCCTGAAGCTCTGAGTATCAAGGGACCCAAAGATCAGGGCCTCTGTTTTTTTTCCCTGTGACAAAAATGAGGACAGCTTGGAAATCAGCCTATCTGCTTAACTTACAATACTGCGCCAATAAAAGAGACCAACATAGCCACCATAGGGTATGACTTTGTCTTCTCCTGTGAGTTGCTCAGGCTTTGAGAAGAAAGAACTGATGTTCCTTGAAGTTGATATGCATGTTGTTGGTAGTGAAACGCACAGATCTGGAACATCTGTCCTAGAAGCATTTTACTGAGCTTGCATTTCAACACACAATATGTTTGCATGGCCTGTATGAGTGTGTATACAAATGAAGGCCTCAATTTAATTTTTTTCTTAAAACCCATTTTCCATACTATGGAGATAATGCACAAGTCTGAAAAAAACAAAAAAAAAAGATTTTTCTGAGCTTGGACAAAATTCTTCACTTCAGCAACTGCGCAAATATTTTTGACGAGATTTGGTTCATATAGAGAAGATGCAAATAAAATTGTACAGCACGAGGCCATGCACACACCAGTCAGTTCCGTGGTATTGTAGATGTGTAATGGTTTGCAATACCACCAGCTCACCAACCGTTATAGTAAACTTTTTTGAGAGAGACTGTACAAATACCCCCAAAATCAAGTGCTATAGGCTCTTAAACCAAAATCTTTGAAAAAGTAAAGCAGTGTTAGGAAAAATATATTGTTTAAGGTGAGATTTTTGAAAATGCTTGAGAGTTAGGTGCTTTTTAAAATCCCTCCCTAAAATATTCCTTGCATTTTAGAACACTGTACTATCCTTGACTAATTTTGAAACCTACCCTAGACACAACTCTCTATTTCAGTACAGTTATGGAATGAGACCCTTGTAGTTGCTGGGAGTGTAATATTGGAAATGACTTAGTTTGTGTTAGGTTTCCTATCCTATTACCAATCCCCTTTCTGCTCCCTGGTTGGTGCTATGAGAGTAGCAAGTGAAAGTTAATGTCTGAGCCTGCGTTAGCCTAGGTGAAATGAGTTAGTGGACTTTGGTCCAGTGCTGTGTTGCAGTCGGCCCTATGTAGAATCTCTCTAGCTACCTATTGAAGTTCTTACAGTGGCACCAAGCCAGTGTAAGTACTTGTAAGGCACAGGGTTGAATGGGCATTGAAACTAACCCTCAGACAACTGGAGTTAGCCCTCCAATTCAGAGTGAGGGAAGCTTGCACTGTCATTTCCTTTTTGTGGATTTAGAAGAACATTGTCATGGATGTTAGCCCCAAAAAACCTGACTTACCTAATTATCCCATTGGTAAGTTCTTACCAGCAAGACTCAATCTTTTATCACTTTCCTTCAAACTGAAACATTCGGAGGGATTCTGATTCTTCCTGACGCTGCAACTATTGAAGAGGAACAAGGTTAGTGGTTTATTGTGAGATTTAAACCAAACAAGTGAGTGTGTGTATGTCCCTCTTCCCTTATGGGATGCAGAGCCCCATTCTCCCAGAGAAACTTCTATATACTGCTCTGCCAAGTGTCTAACAACGTTTCATTAACGACTGGAGAACAGACTCATTCTTGCCATCAGAGTATGAACCAAAGACAACATCTCACATATAATAGGTAGAGAGGGAAATCTCCTGTTGGGCTAGCCAGCCCTAATCCAGTTAGGGCAGGATTCATCCTTACAGTATATTTTCTAAAAATTTTGTCTAGTCTATTATTTATATTACAGAACTGCCTACAGGCCCCAACTGCAGTTGGGGCCCCATTGTGCTACCCATTCTACAGATTCATAGGGCTAGATCCAAGGGGCCTTAGGCTTTGCAGTGCCTAAACTAGGCAATGGGAAATGTTAAGGAGAGGGGTGGAGCCTAAAACCTGCCCAACAAAAGGAGTTAGGTGCCTAATGTGAGGCACCGTCCTCTTCTTGGGATCCACTGCTGCCCAACCTCTCTTGTTGTTAGGTGCCTAAGTCAGGTCAGTCATTTCAAACAAAGAAGAGCCCTAAACCCAGTAGTCACAGCAATCAGGCCGTGGGAGACCCACTCTGATGCAGAGTAAGAACTTGAACCCAGTTCTCTCTCTTCCCAGGTAAGTGCCTAGCATCTGGGTGATTGGGGTGGGTGTCTCTGTTTCTCCTGAGAAAGCTTTATATAAAATACTTATTAATTGGAGTAGGGACTTCGAACTTGAGTCTAACATCCCATATGGACCCTTAACCCCTGGGCTGTAGAATCCTTCTCATGCTCTTGGTCACTGGCCTAATAAATATTTAAGTATTTTATACAAAGTGGAACAGTTTCAACAGAAGACATTGAGTGTGGTCCTACCAGATCTGTACCTAGAGGTGAGGTAGGCAGGGAATCCGCTAGTTTGAAGATCTAGCTGGGGCTGGCGTAAGCTAAACACCAGGTGTCAGAACTGAGGTGACTGCTATCAGAAATATAGTGCCATGGGGACTTTACTGACAGAAACATAGGTGCCTAGGGAATTTACATGCCCAAAGGGTTTGGTGGCAACTGAGTGGGGGTTTTGGATTTAGGTGCCTAAAGTGGCAGTTAAGCATCTAAATCCCTTTGTGGATCTAGCCTCGTCAGCAGTTCCTGCACTTAAAAATTGACAATCTACAAACCACAGGAGCTTCCTCTTCCTAGCAATCATCAGTACTGTCCAGATCTCCAAGTCCCTTGCACCCCCCATGCTCCACTGTCCAGATCTCAGCTCTGTTCTTCCTGCAACTGCTGCCACTACTCACCCCCTTACTGCCAACCAACCTGCCCTCCTACCCCTCTTGTCTCAGATCTGACACTGTGCATTGCCCCCACCCACTCCTGACTCAGTTCAGCCCCCCCCTTAAATCTCCCCCACTCTCCCATTTCAGCTTTGCCTCCTCACGTCCCCACTCCTGGCTCAGCTCCATCACCACCCACATCAATGCAACCACTCCCAATTCCGCTCCTCTCCACATGCTCCCATTCCTGTCTCAGATCCGCCTCCCATCTTCCCTTTCTGCACCCCACATCCTCTTCCTGCCAGTCCCCCCACTCTCTTTAACCGAGTGTGCTGCCCCCACTCTCACTCCCCCCGCATTGCTCTTACACCCAGCTCCCAACGCACTGACTCCTCTATTCCTGGTGTGTCCCCCCCACCATGTTCAAACCCCACCACCGCGCTCCAGCGTGGCTCCCCTGTTCTGCTGGACCCCATAACTCACCCTTGGAGACTTCAGGGCCTGAAGTGGGGGGGCAGTGGTGATTCCACCCTCCCATCCCCACCATAAGCTGCTTCTGGGAGTGGATGTGCCCCTCATCTTCCCCAGTCTATAGGGAGGTGTCTGCAGAGGCAGCGCAGCCTTATGTCGAGGCCCAGGCCTACCTACCCCCTACAGACAGGGAGGCCCTGTGAGGAAGGATCCTGCCCTATAAGATATGGCCCCACCCCCTAGAGGTGCAGCTTCCCTGTGAGACAGAGCTCTGACAGACAACCCCATTCACACTGGGGGATGTGGCTTCTCTAGGCCCAGATTATTAGGCCCAGACTGGAGCTGTGTGGGGCCCAGGCTCTGAAAGGCGTGGGGCAAACAGCCCTGTCCAGAAGATGGGGCCTCCTCATGGACTAAGGGGGCACCCTGAAGATCTCCCTTGGAAGAGAGGGCAGGGGCCTGCTGAAGAGAAAAGCCCAGTCTGGCAGCCCCAGAAGCTGATGGGAGAGGAAGGGATAATGGCCACTGCCCTGCCTGAAGACTGCACACAGTGAGTGCTGTGGGGAATGCCCAGGAGACCGGGAAAGAGGAGCTGGGCTGTGTAGGGCGAGGGAGGTTCAGAGTTGGTTAAGGGGATGTGTTGGTGGGGTGTGAGAGCTGCTGCAGTGGCTCCTTCTCTGCCATAAACTGCTCCAGCTGCCCTTCTCCCCGTCCCCAAGCATGATGGTGGGGGAATGCTGCTGGAGCAGCTAGTAAAACGCAGGCACAAACACAGCTCCTGCATCCACTCCTGTGGGTCACAGGCACCTCTAACGACCACTGGAGGTCACCTCTTGGTGCAGGGAGGTTGGTGCATCATTAGAGAGAAAGTCCACCTGGCGAGCCTGGCCCCACAGAGAATGGGAGCATGTGACACCTGAATTACAATGCCCAGGAGGCACCGCAGTGCTATTTTAGAATTGAAATATTTTGGGGTTTGGCTATTCCCTTTTGGTTAAAAAAATCAGTTTTCCAAAGAAAGCAGACACTTCTTTGGTGAAAATTTTGTTTTAATTGAAAATCCAATTTTCTATGGGGCGGAAAAAAGAACATCAAAAAGTTTGGATGGAAAAATTTTGACCAGCCCTATCCCTTACCCATCATGGGGCTTGTCAAAAGAACCTTCCTTTTCACACGAGAGTTCTATGACAAGCGCTTAAATGAATAAGTGAGGATCATTTCTGTGGGAGCCCTTCCTCCTGGCCCTCCAGGGACATAGCTGGGGGAAGGGGGAGGAGAGTGAAGGTCGTCCCCCCCCCCCCCCGCAATCAGGCAGCAGTGCCGGGGGAAGGAACTGCAAGCTCTCCTTTCCTGAGGAGCTGGGAGAGCCTGGAGACTCTTTCCCCCAGGCCCCCATGCAAATACCCCCAGACGCCCATTAGGAGGGTGCAGGGGGAAGTGGTTTGGGGCCAACAGGAGAACCCTGTAGCACCCCCAGACAACTGAGGAGCTGGGCTGTCACGCCAACTCCTGAGGTGTGTTTAGGACAAGTCCCATCTCCCTGCCCCCTTGCGGGCAGGAGAGAGGGGGCTTGTTCCCTAAGCTGCGTCAGGAGGTGGGGTTGCTGCATTAGTAATAAAGCTCCCTGCAGACACAGCTGGACTGGAAGCTGTGTTTATCACGCTATCAGCCTCCCTTTCTATGGTCCATAGGGTCAGGGCCGGCTCTACTGTTTTAGCCGCCCCAAGCAGCGCGCCGAATTGCCACCGCGGACGGCGGGGGCAGTCCGTGTGCCGTTAGGGCAGCAATTTGGCAGCAGCTTCTGTCTTCAGCTGGAAGATAGAAGCCGCCGAATTGCCGTTGCGGGCAGCTGAACATAGAAGCTGTTGCTGAATTGCCGCCGCCATGGAAATGCACGTACCGCCCTAACGGCACACGGACTGCCCCCACCATCCACGGCGGCAATTCGGTGTGCTGCTTGGGGCGGCAAAAACACACGGACTGCCGCCCCTTGCAGATGGCCGCCCCAAGCACCTGCTTGGAATGCTGGTGCCTGGAGCCGGCCCTGCATAGGGTGCTTGAGTGAAGACAGAGGTGACAGTTGGATGCTGAAAGGTTGTGAGGAACTTGGCTCTCAACCCCACTGCACCTGTAGCAGCAGATGTATGGTAGGGAGCTATGCACCTGATAATCCTGCAGTTCTCTGCGGCGTGCCTGCTGCCCTGGTCCATGGCAGAGTTGAGAGTGCAGGACTCTGAGGAGCGCAGCTCCCAACGGACCCAACCCCATTCTGCTTGCAGCTGTGCTCGCCTGGGGACTCTGTATTAGCACGCTGGTTTTTGTTTTTGTTTTGGTCTGGGAATAGCTGCTTTATAAGTTCTAGCACACTCAAATAAGTTTAGAGAACTTGAGTTTGAGACTTCATGAAATGCAGGCTGCTTTGTTCATGCGGTTTCTCTCCCGAATAGGACTCATTTTATGGAAGCCATTGCAATATAACAAAGCAATTACTAGTGTAAGTAACAGTGAGTGAATTCCCTACAGAAGCCTTGCATTCTGCGTTTTTATTAAGGAAAATATTAGTGTTATATTGCAACTCTGATTCATCGTCATGCATTTATGAAGTCAGCCAGCTGGAGTTATATATGGAGGGAGTGGATATTGAATGTATCGTACAATCAATCAGTCATACAAAGTGTTTCCACTAAAAAAAATCTTCAAATGCAATTTGAATGTCCAAGAACATTAAACAGACCAACACCAAATTCTGTGTCTAAAATGTCCTCATTCTAAATGCTTTTAAAACAGATGCTAAGGTTTTCAAATTGTTTTATACAATGGATGGAAATACCAAAATCTATTTGTAGTGTGAGATTATGGCAATGTCAAGGATGTTGCTTTGAATCGGTAAATAAGATTAAATTTGCAATAGTCTCTCAGCCACAGATGAAGGAATTAGTATATCTCGTGCTTGAGTCACCCTGGGTGTGGTAGCATGTTATATTGACAACCTGGCAACCTTAGAGAAAAACCTGTGGGTAGGTCTTCACTGCAGAATTAACTCAGGCTCTTACTTGGGTGTTGTCCCTAATCCCACTCTTATCCGCACGCAAAACTCTCTCACCGAGTTTAGTGGTACTTTCAACCTGGGCTAGAAGGCTCATCTGGGTTTGTGGGCTAAAAGTTATTTGAAGCTTTCACTGAGGCTGTTAGCCCACCTACTTTGCAGTATATGCTAAATCACTTGAGTGCTGATAGTCCTCCAATGCCTTCCCACAATTCCTGCTGTGTACCAAGAAGGACAAACAAGTTCTCCCACAGTTCTCTTAAAAAGAATCACAGAGCAGGTCAGTTTACTGCAGCACAATGGGATATGCCCACAGTTAGTGACACACGCAGGTGAGTGCAACACCAGTGAGGACCCAGTAACTCTGGTATGGCTTTGCAGTGTGGCTGTTTGCACCTGGACTGTTTGCACTTACACTCATGTACTTGTAGGAATGCATAGCTCCCAAATTGCCAGCCCATGGTTACGGCACACTGTTTCCATGGCTACAAGGCAGGAGTGGCCTTCACCCCAGCGTCTGTGTTTTGGGAAACTTCTTGGCTGGCCTGTTTGTCTCCCTCGCAGCTGGCTTTCACGTGCACAAGATATGGGTTTGCTATCTCATGTTGTTGTACACTGTATGCTTTCCCTATGCGCAAGAATGTGACCAGTTAGAAGTGTTGTAAGCAGAGAGGTAGAAAAAATAAAAACCCCAGGAAAGTTTTCCTGGGAGGTTTTTCGGCTTGAGGCTTTTAAGGCTTTCTGGCTACCACAGACCTGGCGTTCTGTTTCCTTTCCTCTGTCGTCGCCACAGCTGGTGACCCCGACGTGATAACTCCCTGCTCACCGGCTGGATACGCCGAGTGCACCCCCGCGGCCGTTTGCCGCCCCTGATTCGTGAGTATGGGGGGGGGGGGGACTTTCCACTGCCCAGAAGGAGCACGCAAGAGAGTTACAAAAGATTATACGGCAGCGATCATGTGTCGTTGTCCCGGTCGCTCATATTGAGGACCTTCTAAGGGAAATAGGTCACCAGCTGTGGCAACGCAAAAAAAAAAAAAAAAAAACCACAGACGCTGGGGTGAAGGCCACTCCTGCCTTGTAGCCATGGAAACAGTGTGCCGTAACCATGGGCTGGCAATTTGGGAGCTATGCATTCCTACATGTACTGATCACCTGAGTGAAAACATACCCTGAGAAATCACGTTCTGAATCTTCTAATGTGTAAATAATGACAACTTGAACTGTACCCAACCACAATTATGGATCCAATCCCCTGCCCCAAATTTTGGGACAGTTAACATTTGGCTGTCAGCTTTGTAAATAGGGCCTTTCTCCACTAATACGCATTTGTGTGCTTCATTCGGTTTATTTATTATCTACATGTCATGATTAATTTGATGTAGATATAGTCATTCCTGTATAAAACCCTGAGTGGGGGGCAAGGTCCATTTTAAAACAATGTATTTCTGCTGAGTAAATTATTGATCAACAGCAAACTAGACAAATCTCTGCATTTTGAGTTTAACTATGTTTTCAAGAAATAAAGCCACCAAAGATTAAAAACACTCAACATATTTAAATGGAACAGAAGATTGGCAGATTAGGGCTCAAAATGTCTAGTTTGACTTGGTTCTGTGTAATTTCCACATGTTTTTAATAGCCTAGTAGTAAAAACCAATAAAACCACTAGAACCAGTGAAATCATAATGAAACATTTAAACATTGGTATTTTCTTCTTTTTGTTTTTGCTTTTTCTTCTAGCTCTTACAGTGTTTGTGGTAGATGCAATGTGAGATATCAATGGAACATAAAACATTTTAAAATCTGCTTCCCTTGCTTTTTCCATCTTATTAAAATACGCTTCTCTGGGAAAAAATGCTAAAGATGTAATGTCCCTGCAAGCAGGGTTTGAATGAACTCTCCCCTGACTGCTATTTGGGGTGGGAGAGACTTCAAGAGCAAACTGTATTTACATGAACACACCTACTCTGCATAGGCATCTAGCAGACAGGAGCTGTGTAGCTGCAAGTGATCAGCTTTGGCTGGTGTTGGGTTACAAATCACTTTAGTACTGAATGCAGGGGTAGTGAAATGTTGCTATCAATGTTATGTTCATTGTATGATTAAAGGGGAGTAGAACTGTGCTGAGCTTGTCCCGATTGAGGGGTCACCATCAGCTGAAATTAACTTGCTACGCCCAGATTCCTGTGAGAGTAAGAGGGGTAGGGACAGGTGTTCCAGCCAAGAGATGTGGACTCTCCCTCCCGGTCCCTGCTCTGGTTTAACCTGTTCCTCTGTTTAAAGATAGAGCTGAATAGGCTTAATTAGGAGCCCTTTGTTATTTTAAGTACTCAATAAGAGCTGAAATCACTTGTGGTGGGGCAGTGTTTCTGCTCAGACTGCTGAGACTGACCTACAGAGGTCACAGCAGAGGGGCAGGTGGCAGCAGAAGGTGACTGACGGGCGGCCAGGATGGGGAAATTGAGACAGAGAGAGACTAAGGTTTAGATTCACAAAGGGCACACAGGCATTGCAATGCTCAGGGTTGCAGTGCCTAAATACTAGATGCCCTGCTGCCCAGTGGAATTCACAGACCTGAGATCGGAGCCCAGGTGCCCCATGCATTGTAGGGGGAGAGTTAGGTGCCTAAAACGGGATTCTCAGAAGCCAGTGAACTGAGCAGGGAGCCATCTAAATTAGCCAGGAGAAAAATGGAGAGGAAAGGAGAGGAACTTAAGTACATTTGAGGATCTGGGCCATACGTGGCTAACATTTATCTGAGTCTTAGGCACCTCACTGACAGGCTTGGGTGGAGTCGCTGCTTGGGATTGTTAGCTGTGAACCCTCGCCTGGCTTAAGGTGCCTAAGTCAAGTCAGTCCATCACTAACTCAATATAAAATCCTAGTGGAGACAAGGCCTTGTAGTTTTTACCTTAATGTAACTAGTGGAGGCCAACCCTATACCCACCACCTCGGGTTGACTTTGACTAGCTACAGCTAGGTTAAAAACTATCCATGCCTCATCTCTATTAGAATTTTAACTAGGTTGCCAGGCATCCAGTTTTCGACCAGAATGCCCGGTCAAAAAGGGACCCTGGCAGCTCTGGTCGACACCACCAACCAGGCCATTAAAAGTCTGTTCAGCAGCGGAACGGGGCTAAGGCAGGTTCTGGCCTGCCCTAGCTCTGTGCAGGTCCCAGAAGCGGCCTCCAGGTCCCTGCAGACCCTAGGCGCATGGGCAGCCAGGGAGGCTCCGTGTGCTGCCCCCGCCCCCAGCGTCAGCTCCGCAGCTCCCCTTGGCTGGTAACCATGACCAATGGGAGCTGCAGAGGCAGCACCTGTGGGCGCGAGAGCAGCGCATGGAGCCTCCCCGGCCACCCATGCACGTAGGAGCTGCAGGGACCTGGTGCCCACTTCCTGGAAGCTGCGGTAAGTGCCACCGGGACCCCTAACCCTTTCCCGTGCCTCAGCCTGGAGTCCCCTCCTGCACCCCAAACCCCTCATCCCCAGCCCTACCCCAGACCCTGTACCCCAGAGCCGATACCTCAACCTCCTGCCCCAGCCAAGAGCCATGTCCTGCACCCCAAACCCCTCATCACTGGCCCCACCCCATAGTCCACACCTTCAGCTGGAGCTGCTCAACTTTAAACACAATTAACCATATTGTGTGTTAACTATGTCCAACAATAAGAAGAAGCTTTATATCAAGTGCACTGCTAGTGAGTCAGAGGAACACAGTCAGAATCTGTTACAACTGTGGTGTTAGGAGCACAAGACCCATGTGTAACGATGCTGGTTCTGGCGGGACCCAACTGAGAGTGCCAATTCAGGACAAATTGCTTAAAGCAGGGCAGTTACAGCCCAAGGCTGGGGTTTCTACGCACACCAAAGCAAACCAAACCAGCCAAACAGAGAAGACTTTGGTCTCACCCCACTGGCTAAAAACAAGTCACACAAGCAATTCCCTCAGACACTCCAGTTTCCCAGTATCACCACCAGTGCCACTCGTTATGGGGATGAATGGTTATGAAAACCAATGCCCCAGTAAAAGAAAAAAGGTTCTCTCGATCCCAAAGGACCAAGCCCCAGACCCAGGTCAATCTACAAATCAGATCTTACCCACAAATCATGTGGTTGCCAACCCTTTAGAATCTAAAATCTAAAGGTTTATTTATAAAAGGAAAAAGATATAGATGAGAGCTAGAATTTGTTAAATGTAATCAATTACATACAGTAATGGCAAAGTTCTTGGTTCAGGCTTGTATAGCAGTGATAGAATAAACTGCAGGTTCAGATCAAGTCTCTGGAGCACATCCCCTGCTGGGTCCTTTGTGTAGAACTTCCATTTGTAGCAAAGTTCCTCCAGAGATATGAAGTAGGATTGAAGACAAGATGGAGATGAGGCATTAGCCTTTGATAGTCTTTTCCAGATGTAAGAACACCTCTTTGTCCTTACTGTGGAAAATTACAGCAAAATGGAGCCTGGAGTCACATGGGTACGTCCCTGCATACTTTGCTGAGTTACAAGGCGTATCTCAATGGGTCAGTTGTACAGCTGATGGTCTTTAACGGGCCATCAAGCAGGCTAGGCAGAGCTGAAACCAACTTGTCTAGGATGGCACCCAGAAGAATAGCAGAAGTTTGAAATACAGACAGTATAGAGCCAATATTCATAACTTCAACTACAAAAATGATACACATATACAGATAGCATAATCATAACCAGCAAACTATAACCTTGTCTTGGACACCTTATTTGACCCCCCTTTATACAATGTTTGGTGCCACTACAGGACCTTGGTTGCAACCATGTTCTATACGGTCCCAGTTCAAGTCAATAACGTGACACCATGACTTTGGAAAGAGTGCACAAAAGTATCTCAGAGATGCTAGAGGATCTACCGGACTGCCAACAATCAATAGCAAGAGTGATCAAGTGCCTTCAAACTGCCTATTACCAAACCCAGGATGATAACTGCACCTCAGGGAACTCCCTTTCTATGTTCCTCTTCTACAAGGAATTCAGTTGGGTCCTGGGAAATGTGTCAAGCCCAGAGCCCAGAATGCTGCATAACAATGTCCTCAGTGGAGAAAGAAACTTCATCATTGCAATCCATAAGCTGTGAGCTGCAGTTTGTTAACAGTTTTCATAAAACTCCTAACAAAATAAATAAAAAAACCTTCCTATGCAAAAGTCCTTTACTGTATGTGGAAATACGTGAACAGTTTTTATCAACTTCTTAAGCTGACCCAGGCCCTGAAGCTGAAGCATGGGATAACTACATTATGTCACTCCCCCTCCTCCACGTCACCCTGCAAACCCAATATGTGGGAGCACAGACCATCCCTGATTTCCCTTGTGCAAGTGGATCCTGCCCCAGCAATGATAGATGCTCTTTCTGGTTGTGTGTTCCATCCCAGCAATGCAGCAGTATGAGTCCACTCCTGGGAAAATGGATCACCTTTGGCCTTGCAGATGTTATGCAGTGCACAGCTGGCCACGATAGTATGGATAGCACTGACAACACTGGCATCCAAATGGTCCTGAAGGTACGGCTAGCTAGATATCACTCTACCAAATGCACATTCCACCACCATCCAACAGCTACTGAGCATGTAGTCAAACCTTCTTTTGCCAGGGCGTCTGAGATCAGGGTGCAGTTTCATAAACCATGGAAGGAGGGGATACATGGGATCCTCTAGAATAACAGTGGGGGCAGAGACTCCATTTATAACAATGTCATTTGGAAGGGAAAATGTCCCAGCCTGTCCATGAAGGTAAAGGCCCAATCTCCAGAAAACCTTGGCATCATGCACCTTGCTAGCACATCCCATATTGGTGACCATGAATCTGCCCCAATGGTTGATCAGGACCTGCATGCTGATGAAGTAGTACCCTTTCCAGTTTATGTACTTACGTGCTCCTTGGGAGGGCAAACTATGGGCACACGAGTCTCATTGATAGACCCACTACAATCCACTTGCTAACACCAAACTTATTAGCCAGAGAACTGTAGCAATCTGGGGTAGCCAACTTCCAGATGGCTACAGCGACCTGCTTCTGGACCAGCATGGCCTCCCCTCATGCCTGTGTCCTGTTGCTGGAGGGTCAGGGCAAACTGTTTGGACAGCTCCAGGAATGTCTGCTTCTTTATGCAAAAGTACTGGAGTCACTGCTGGTCATCTCAGGTCTGAATGAGAATGTGATCCCACCAGTCTGTGCATGTGGTCCTGCTCCAACAGCACCAGGCTCTACATGGGGAATCTATGGCTATGGCAACAGGCATGAGCAGCATCAGCTGGTTTGCAGATGCCATGTCTGTACCCTCCTCCAAGAGGGACCTTTCATGCTGCCAAAAAGTCCACTAGCATCTCACAAATGCACTTCCTGATAGCTGAAATAGGAGTGAAAGCAGAAGCAGGAGACGTTCTTCCACCGGCACTGGATCCATGTTGCTAGTTCCGGTTGCAGGGGAAATAGCTAAGCCGGATATGCCAATGGGCTAACAGCATTTCCAGGCTGTGCCACAGGATGACCAGACAAGTTCTCCCATAGTACACCATGAACCAAGCCCGAGTGCAGCCACAGCTAGCATGGGCACTAAGAACCTGGGAGATGTCCCCAGAAGCCACAGTGTCTAACTCGTGTCTGCGTAATGCAGTATGGAGGTGGCAGCATAGCTATGAGGCTTGCATAGCAATGCAGTATGGACGCTCAAGCGTAAGCTTGGAAAGAATGAGTCTGCAGGCATGGGTCATGCAGATCTGGGTTTACTATGTAGGGCAGACATACTTCTAGAGGTCCCATTTGAGTGATGCACTGGACAAACATAAAGAAAAGATAATCCTGGTCCCAAAGAACTTACGTACAATCAAAGTATAAAATTAGAGACTACGAGTGAATACAACAAACAGACAAGGTAACAGTGAATTATGATCGCTGTAATAGGCAGTAGTCACAGCACACATACAGAAGGCATGTGCCGCAGTGATGGCTGAGGTTTTTAATGGCACCATTGACATAATATGAACTAAACATTTAATATTCTCAAAGCAAAGTCTAAGCTATTTATCAATGGGGTATAGTTGCACAATATGACTAACAGAGCATTCATTTTAAAGTACATTTCCTTCCTTCCTATAAAAATGTTCCATTTTGCCATTTCATACCTAAGACTTTCCCATGCCCCACCTACTGAAAGATGGTGAGAGAGGGTAAACCATTATGTAGGTTAAAGATATTCATTAGGTAAGCAAGTCTCACTGAGGACCACCGGCTTCTTCCTCTGAGTGAGGAAGCTTTTCCTTTTGAGAGGTGTATTTTGTGGAAATTATACAATTTTCTAATGCTAGGATTGATTTGGGTCTCTTGAGGCCTCACTACACTCTGAACTCATGGAGGCATTCAGGGTAAGATCTTAACATTTGATGTGACTGTTCCAGGAAAGAAAAAGATGGATCTCCTGCCCAGAGAAAAGTTAGATGAAGGTCATATAAAATCAACCAGCAGCAGTGCAGTAATGTTCGATCTCCTTTGTGTGCCTGATATTGATGCCCCATCTTTCAAAGCCCTATGACCACCAAGAGGACATCTAGTCTTGAGTCTTGTTTCCACTTTTGTGTTGGTAATTTTAACAAAGGAGGGTTTAAAACAATATTTTTAAAATTGGGGAGCTGAATTCGCAACGGTAGGATCCTAATTAGGACATCTTTTTTGGAAACTTGCATCAGACACCTAGCTGCCTTAATGATGGGAGCTATATAGTGGTGTGGAGTGATATACCATGTGTATAGTCCAAGAGCTATCCTGACGTCACAGGGTAAGAAACTACACCTAGATATTATGATGCATAGTGTCCTATATATACCTAGAAGATAGATTAGGAAAGAAGGCACAGGGCAGGCAGTGGGGGTTTGCAGTCCTTCATAGATCTTACCATTTGACTAAGGACTTGTCTACATGGTGTGTCAGTGGACACTAGCTGGGGTATAAAGTCTACTGTGCATCAGCATATCATGCACTAACCAGCCTGCATGGACCCTGCTGATGTGCACTAAAAATTCCCTCGTGCACTTAATTTGAAATTTGAAATGGCAGCGTCCACATGGGCCAATTAGTACACACGAGCTGGAGTATAAATTCCAGTGCAGGCCAGCGTGTCTCACGCACTAACACACTGTGTAGACAAGGCTAAAAAGTAGCATGTGGCTTTGCTGGTTGGCACCCTGATGGCAATTTTTAGCTGGCACTCCAGGGCACCTTGGAATCAAGGTGTGTGGGCAGACTTGTCTAAGAAGTAGGTACCATATGACTGAACTATTCATTACAAACATTGGGTCTGCCTTGCCCCTTTGGCAGTCACTTACACCTGTACCAAGTAGGTGTAAAAAGCTACCAGTTCAGAATGACAGGATTTTGCAGCCACTTGCACAGATATAAATGACTACACAAGGAGCAAGGCAGTGGAGGATCAGACTTGAAGGTTGTTACAATTTAGCGTCATTTTTGGTTTAGTGAACCATTCCTCAATTGACCCTGATTTCTGCAAATGTATTCATAATACATAGGCATTCTCTGATAAGTTTGGATGAATCAGTTCTATTCTAGGGCTTGTTCAGTAATTGTTTGCTTTGCATATTTGAAACTACTCTTTAATTATTTGTGAAGTGGAGTTCTGTGCCCCTGCCGATTACTGGGGGGAGGGGCATGCCCTTGCTTCCTCCTGCCTCTTGTGCATGCCCCTGCTTTTGGCAAGCGCTGAAAAAATTGCCCTCTCTGAATAGACTGTTTAAATTCAGAATTTTTCCCATAGAAGACATCTCAACATTCAGCAATATTTTATAGCACCAGCTAAAGATTTTCAGGAACTGATGTGGCAGGCATAACAATAACAAAATACACAGGTATTTGGCAGGAAATAGTTTGTGATCTTTGTACCTACCTGGTTCTGTATCCTTCCAGAAATCCTTTTCCCCCAAGACCTACCTAACAAAACATGAAAGTTTGAATGTTCTGAGCATGTCATGCCGCCCCCCCCCATCCCAGCTTTGAACAGAGAAGTAAGAATACATTCATTCTAGAAGTGCACAGATAACCTATTTTCACAATGTCGGGTTTATTTAAAAATGTTCTTCATTGCAAACATTGGTAACACACCCAGCAGAATTTATTGTAACCAAAGATTCAGTAATGGCTAAAAAAAGAGACAACATTCAGTATAGTCCAACCCACGGTATAATGAAAAATAAAAAGCCAGTTTCCACAGCAAACTCCCTGCAAAACCCAAATATTACTCATCTGCATTGGATTCCAGTCTGTGTTTAGTCTGCCCTTGGAATGAAGCATATTCGTCAAGAGCTGTGAGAATTGAGCTTATACATATACAGTGGAACAGTCTATAAATGAAAGAAGAGAACAGTTAACACTCTTTAGCACCTGTGCGTATGTGTTAGGGCTTGCATGGTTCTGCCATTGCAGGTATATTGTACTGATTCTACTGCAGAGATAGATTTTTAAAAAATTCTGTGTGGATCTGGCACTTAGAAGGCAAACCGTCCTTTGCAAGAATCTAGACATCTTTGAACCATATATTGCAGTTTGATGCCTATCTTTGAAGTGTATATAACAGAATAGCTTTTTAAATGTGTTTTCTTGCAAAGATAAATATTTTGCTTTGCTTTCAGTTTGTGGCATTAGTTACAAAAGATTTGCCTCTTGAGATCAGGCAATTTTCTTAGTGCTATTCTAAAACTAAGCGTAAACTCTTTGTTTAAGGAGTAGAAGAGAAGACAAAATGAGTACACTCTCAGTACCTTTTGTAAATTCGTTTCTGGCAGCAATACATCTACATAAATACCATGTTCATAATTAGTGAGATGCAAAAAAAGGCTTTTGTCAGAAATAATTAAAAAGGGGTTAAATAAAAAAAAGCAAAAAAGGAATGTCAGATACTATACTGGAATCAAATCAGTTTGCCCAGGGAGAACCAAAGTTGTCCATTGGTTAATTTCCCAGTATTAAAAATCATCCCCCTAAGAAGCCCCCTATCTCTTTCAAGCCTTGTATCTTTTCTCATCACAGCTAGTCTCCTAGCTCCAGTACAAGCATGCTGACCATAACTCCACATTTTTTTTTCCATATAAGACAGAGTCCTCTCTCCAGCTGTGAGGTAGTGATTGGGTACCAGGTCACTGGGTATCAGATACCATCAAACGTAGCAATTACACATTTGTTTCCAGTTCATTGATTTCAATAGCGCAGTGGTCTTTACTGTTGGATTTCTTTGTGTGGTTCTCCGCTGGGTTTAGTTCTTGCTCCACTTGTATAGGTATATGGTGCTGAAACGCTTTCACTGTTTCTGGTCCATGAGACTCACTCATGTTCTTCACACAACCATTTCTCTGGTAAGCCATGATTTGATGAATGCTGATGGGTTTAGTTTCACAGATCAATGGCACCTATGTGGGAAACAGCAAGATGCTGCATATTATCACTGCTAAACACAGGCAATGAATCCCATCCTAATGATGAAGATAGGCACCTAGTGCAATTGGCAAAAAATGCCTATGCAGGTTGGACACCTAATTCCCAGTGAAAGTCAATGGGAGTTAGGTGCCTAACCTGCATAGGCACTTTTCCCCAACCCTCCCCTAGTTCCCTATCTGCATCTTTAGGCACCTAAATACTTTAGTAAATCTGGCCCTTGGTCCATCAGCAGAACTGCTGTTATCACTGGAAGTACAACCATTCTTCAAGGCAGTATATGTCTCTTTGCTTAGAAAAGGGATGAATGGCTAAGTGAATGTCTATTTATATTCACCCTGGGCCCAATTTTTAAAGATATTTAGGCACCTAAAGATGCAGATAGATGTCTAATGGGATTTTCAGAAGCTCTACCAGCATCTTTAGGTGTCTAAATATCTTTAAAAATCTGTCTCTCCCTATTCCTTCCTGCATGAACAAGAGACAGCTAAGAAACTTAAATGTAAACAAATGCAAAGAAGAAAAAAGGAAAAACTACTTATGAAACATATAATCAACCGGCAATCAGTGTTCATTGTCATAGGATTTGATCAATGCAAATAATTTAGTGAGATCCTCAAAAGAGATGAGTAGGGAAAACGCCCACAGTTAGACTACCAAGTTACAAGGGTTACAAACCCTAATGTGTCTGGGCCAGATGGAATCATGTACAATACTGCATTATCATGGGGCTCCTCCTTATTGTCTACTGATGCTATGAGGGGTTTTGTCTTTCTCTGAAGTATAATGTAGAGGCTACTGCTGAGCCAAGACACCAGATTGAATAGACCATTGGTCGGTCTATGCTTTGGTACCTCCTTGCCTCCCTGTTACCAACCTACTAGACCTCTGAGCTAACATAAGTTTTTCCCTCTGTGCTGTTTCAAAGGAAAAGAGGATTTTATTGATTGATTTCACAAGTAATGTGTTGAAATATCCTTAAAATAGAAACCAAGATGGTCTGATGGGGAAAACAATACGCAAATATTGGCAGAGGGAGGAGGTGGGCTTGCAGCTGAGACAACCTGCCCTTTGGGTATATATGACTAACTACACTAAATGTGCAGCCAAAACATAAAGACGACTAATGGTATGTTTTAAGATGGTTATTGAGTGCCAAGCAGAAAATAAATCTCCCTGCAAACAAGTTTACAATCCTTCAGGGGGATTGGGTTATATATTTGAATGGAATACGATGCTCCAGGACAGAGTTTTAAGAACCTTCCTCCAAAGGAAAATAATAGTACTAAATACAGTAATAAAATGTCAGGAGTCCAGTATTAGTCAGAAGGTGAGACTAGATGATCATAATGGATTAAATATGTTTCTGTTAGTCTGTATGCTTAAAAAAGGCTCCTAGTTTAGCCAAGTTTTAAGGGCTCCATCCTGTGATCAGTGGGAGTTGAGGGTGCTCGGCACCTCTCAGTATAAGACCCTAGCTAACAAAACATGAAAGTCTGAATGTTCTGAGCACATTGTATCAAGCAGTGACAATGGGATTCTCCAGAAAGATTAGGCAGTAAAATGGGAGAAATGATCAATAATAATTTACTATTCTTATTACTATTATTTAGTTAAGCTCTGCATGAGCTGGATGCTATGCAAGACCTAGAAAAACACACAGTCCTGCCCCATGAAGAGCGAGAGAGAACCACTCAGTTACAAGCTGTCCTGGCAGAGCAGAGGAAGTTTATTGGGGGCACTCCAATTAACAGAAGTGATTGGGAACTAACACTTAGGTGGACTAGTAGCAATAGGGCTGGTGGAAGAAATCTGATTTAGAAAGGGATTTGAATGAAGAGGGGTCACCTTTTGAACCAGGAGTGGGCGTTCCAGGTGTAAGGAGAGGCATGGAAGAAAACACCAAGAGAACAGTGGGAGAAGGAAACAAAGGGAGTAGAGCACAGGGACTGTGAGAAGAAGTAAGAGGAAAGAAAAGCAGAGATGGAAGCAGGGGCTTGTATGTGATGTAGGAGGGGTGAAGATGCCAGTGGAGGGATTTTAGAGGGGAGTAACATGTTCGCAGTGGTGGAGGGAGGAAGATTATTTTAGCAGTGGGTGTTGTGAGCTGTTCTACCATATTCACTGTGATCATGAACATACTCTTCATTTGCCCTTTTCTGCACACGCACAAAGATGGTTGCCATCTTGCTTCTGGTCATAATTTCACAATCTGATTTTTTGTGCCAGAGTGGCTTTTTGCATGATCTGATATTTAAAAAAAAAAAAAAAAGCGCATTGTCCCAAAACTTCACAAGAAAGCAAAACATTGGGAGTTGTGAACTCACCCAAAATGGAAAGAGAAATTTCATGGATAAAATTTCATGGAAAAAACTTCTGACTTTTGTAGAGCTCTATTTACACCCCTGGCCCCATTTAATTCTTATATACGTATTCCTGAGGGTCCTACATGTGGCACATGGCATTTTGTGCAATGCGCTATAGAGCCCACAACATAGTGTTCTGGGCTCTCTAGTGGTACAGTATTCAAACAAATACCTTGCACTGTAGGGTCATACTCTTGAGAATGACTTTAAAAAGCCATGACTCTGACACTACCTGCTTAGTTAGGTGATGGTGCACAGTGATGAAATCCAACTGCTATCCTATATTTGGAGTTACTTCCTTTCCCCACCTCCAGAGTTTAAAATATCATCCCTCATTAAAGGGCAACAATCAATTGTTTAAACTCCATAATGTATCTTCTGTACTTTCCTAAAAAAGGTAAATCCTTTACACAAATGCTACAAATATTACCTACTTTTGCATTTTGATCCATAGCCTAATTTTGTTCTTTCCATTAATGTAAATTTAATCCAGAATAAATGAATGTGAGAAGTTGATGTTTAAAATATTTTTATACTGACAAGGAGTTCATTGCTCCAGACTGACTCATTTTGTCTTGTTCTTACCTCATCACCATCCTTGGTGAACTCCTTTCTGCAGACATGAGCCATGATTCCAGCAGCGAGGGCATCTCCCAAGACATTGATCATTGTTCTAAATCTGTCTCTGACAAACAAAACAGTGGTGTTAGGTGACAGGTGCTCCATCTTAGAAATAGTCAGACCTGCAACAGGTACATACCGATTAAACACTTTAAATATTTAGAAAAAATCAACTCAAGTATAAGCATTGCTGTTTTCTCCACAATCTGTGAGCTATTTGCCTCTATTAATAGTATTGTATTTGAGTATTTAGATATTAAAAATTCAGAATATTGTCTGATTTGGGGACTGATCCTGCAAAATGCCAAGTTCCTCAACTCAAGTGAGTTGAGGGCAATCAGTATCTTGCAGGTCCCTGATAAATGAAGAATCACAGCACCCAGAATGCTGGATAAGGAGATCACTGTGTGTAGTACAGTCTGCAATTTGCCTCTTACTGTCTTCCAGAACAACATACCCAAATAACAACGCTTTCCTAGCAATATCAAACTAACGGGAAACAGTCAACTCATATCACACTCCTGTCTGAATACACCTTACCTGCTATTGTTACAAGTAACACTTAAGACTAGGACAGAAAGAAATGAGAGAGAATATTTTCAGTTTATTGACTCTGTACATTTGACAGCATCTTGTGTATAATAGATTTCACGATTCTCATATCCTGGGATCAATTTCAGTGTTCTCCCTGTTTAGTCAGTTAATCAATCTGTTTCTCCCTGTTTGTACATGTCTCTCACACAGCAATGCTAAGAAAAAATATTTTTTAAAAATGGATTGTAAAACCACAAATATTGATAGGACTCATTGACAAGGGTAGTATCCGAAACTACTTTTAATACATTATTTCCAAGTGACAATACACCTCTACCCTGATATAACGCGACCCGATATAACACGAATTCGGATATAACGCGGTAAAGCAGTGCTCCAGGGGGTGGGGGGACTGCACACTCTGGTGGATCAAAGCAAATTTGATATAACGCAGTTTCACCTATAACGCGGTAAGATTTTTTGGCTCCCGAGGACAGCGTTATATCGGGGTAGAGGTATCCTTTTGTGTGTGAAATACATTGAAAACTTTATCATATTGGTAACTTACTTTATGAATTTGTATAATAAAACTGAGATTCAGAATCATTCAGATGTTTGGCTTATAAAAGTGAATGAAGGTCCACTATCATACTACTCAGATTTCAAAGCATATAGAACACAGTGGATTTAAACTCTATGGGCCAGACTTTTCATACACTTTATGCATGCTTAATTTGCATGCCTAATTTGCGAATGTATTTGCATGCCTAATTAGATGCACCTGCATGCAGTTATCCAAATTACATCTACAATTACAGTAACTACACATGAAAATTGCATGTCCACTGCACTTGAAAATCTGGACCTAGATGTGTCTATCCCTCTTAGCCTTAACTTACTGCATTTGACTCTGCTTTGATGAAGAGCTTCACAAGTAAAAGTAAAATGCAAAAATATAGTTCCAGCAGGTTTTTGCAGGAGGTGCTGTTACAGTCTTACAAGTTTTTTCTTAGCTTGTTAATAAGTTTTGACTCTTGGAAAGACATGTTGGATCGTTAGCTTTGGATTCTGCCTAGAGGCACTTTGAGTAGGAAGAAGCTATTTTGGGGTCTGATAAGAGGGTACAGTTATATGTAATCAGATACAAAACTTGTACTCAGCATTTTAACAAAGTAGGTAAGAAGTGTGTGTGGGGGTTTTCTTGGGCACTGGAGAAAATTATGACATTCACGTACCCACTAAGGTTACCTAAATGAGTTGTTGTACAAGCAGTACAACTAATGCATTGTAATGGAGATTTCAGTCCTATCAGATCACTTAAGCAACCTTTATGTTTTTCTACCCCAAAATGTAATGATGAAAATATTTGTAAAGCTAACCACAATATAAACAGATCAGTTCACTTTGCACCTATAGGTTTATGAAACTGCCAAGCACTAGTCCAAGAAATGTAAGTATCACCTTCTCACTCAAGGTGATCTGCAAAGGAAAAAAAATTGGGCATGCACCCGTCTTTGATTTTTGTATAGTGTAGAAAGAGCCTGAAGTGTTTTTTTGTTGTTGTTTGTTTTAAATTTCTGCTGGTTTTACACTAGAAATTCAAGTCTTGTCTAAGCTGAATGGCTCTGATGACTGGATAAATAGTGAAATGGTGACTGTACAAGTATTGAGGCAGAACTGAGTAATTGAGAGGGGAAGAGCTTTTTAGTCAGTGTTTAAACACCTTGTTTTTGTTGAGCTTTATTAACTATTAAAGAATGGCTTTGTTATCGATTCAACACCCTTGCCCTTTAAAGGTTAGAGGTCACAGTAAACATTCCTGAAACCTCCCAGAAGTTCTCCAGCAAAACCAAGAAAGGCCAGACTTGACATTTCTGATATTTTTGAAAGTAAAAAATAAATGTAAAAAAATATAAACCTTCAGGCTCTCTAAGCGTCATACAGAAACAAAAAAGGGCACAAGCCCAACTTTTTTTTCCTAATATTTCATAAAGTACTTTCAGTGTTGTAAGTTTAAATAAAATACAATGAATTTGTAATTGCACTTTTATAGCATCTTGTGCAATGGATCTTTACTGTATTAAGAGGAATCATGAAGAAATGTTAAATTGTAGGACTTATTTAGAATAAAAGAAAAGCAGCTATTGTAAATAGAGAGAGGGTATTATAGCTACTGGTATTATATTTATATAATCAGAACTGTTCAACTATGGCCTCATCTACACTGCAAAATGTTATGTCTGAGCATGAATGCCAACAGTTGAGTTAACTGACAAAATACTGAACTATTAAGATTATCTCTGTAGACCTGGCCTGTGCATTATCAGAGTTGAGAACTGAACTGCTCGTAATTTAGATACCAAAAACTTGAACAGTTTTGAATAATGAAGGATATGAAAGTTGAAATCTGCTCATGGACAATTCACAAAGACAAGTGTCACAAGTGACATCATCATAGGGCCTAATCACATCAGCCATACCATCAGGGGCTCGTTCACCTGCACATCTACTAATGTTATATATGCCATCATGTGCCAGCAATGCCCCTCTGCCATGTACATTGGCCAAACCGGACAGTCTCTCCGCAAAAGAATTAATGGACACAAATCTGACATCAGGAATCATAATACTCAAAAACCAGTGGGAGAACACTTTAACCTGTCTGGTCATTCTATGACAGACCTGCGGGTGGCTATCTTAAAACAGAAAAACTTCAAAAACAGATTTCAGAGTAGCAGCCATGTTAGTCTGTATCCGCAAAAAGAACAGGAGTACTTGTGGCACCTTAGAGACTAACAAATTTATTAGAGCATAAGCTTTCGTGGACTACAGCCCACTTCTTCGTATGCATCCGAAGAAGTGGGCTGTAGTCCATGAAAGCTTATGCTCTAATAAATTTGAGTACTTGTGGCACCTTAGAGACTAACAAATTTATTAGAGCATAAATTTGTTAGTCTCTAAGGTGCCACAAGTACTCCTGTTCTTCTTTTTGCGGATACAGACTAACACGGCTGCTACTCTGAAATTTAATAAATTTGTTAGTCTCTAAGGTGCCACAAGTACTCCTGTTCTTTTTTCAAAAACAGACTCCAACGAGAGACTGCTGAGCTGGAATTGATATGCAAACTAGACACAATCAACTCAGGATTGAATAAGGACTGGGAATGGCTGAGCCATTACAAACACTGAATCTATCTCCCCTTGTAAGTATTCTCACACTGCTTATCAAAGTGTCTGTACTGGGCTAGCTTGATTATCACTTCAAAAGTTTTTTTTTTTTCTCTTACTTAATTGGCCTCTCAGAGTTGGTAAGACAACTCCCACCTGTTCATGCTCTCTGTATGTGTGTATATATATCTCCTCAATATATGTTTCACTGTATATGCATCCGAAGAAGTGGGTTGTAGCCCACGAAAGCTTATGCTCTAATAAATTTGTTAGTCTCTAAGGTGCCACAAGTACTCCTGTTCTTTTTGAGGATACAGACTAACACGGCTGCTACCCTGAAAGAAAGAGCTGAAATTCAAAATAAATTACTGTATTTGTTATTAATTCAGCTAGCTCTGGCCGTAGACTCTCTACTGCTAATGAAGAGTCTCCATTAGTTTAGGTGCTTTCTCGAGTTCTATCCCTGCTGTCTCTGTGAAGTTCCCAGTGATTATGATGTGCAGAAGTGACAGCTCTGACGCCCTAAGCGTCTATGGATTGACATGCAGAGTACAGAAAAACAACTTGATTTGCAGCTGGAAGGAAGGTTCAGACACTAAGTTACTTACAATGCCCAGTCAACTGCAATAATTAAAGTGATGTCATCTGTAGGCAGCCCAACTGATGTCAGAACAATGACCATAGTCACAAGGCCAGCTTGTGGGATCCCTGCAGCACCGATGCTGGCAGCAGTTGCTGTGATACTTTAAACAAGAAGAGGAACAATAAGATTTAACAGCCATATCACATGGCTGGAAATAACACACAGCAACAACGTCTCTCTACATGACTGTTTCTGGACCAGAATCACTCACATACAAACCACTGCAACAGGAGTTTATGAACTGTGATTAGAAATCAGCCAGATGGCTAGAATGGGGCACATTAGTCTGCTAGATATTCATCTTTTATCCCTACAGCCAAGTAGGTGAGCTCCAGTGGTCAGATTCTGCGCTGCACCTCTAAGTCATAGCATAGATTGGCAAGGAATGAACCTAACAGATGTTGTCTGTAGTTCCTGCACCAAGGGAACCCTCCCTGGCCAATCCTTTTATGCTGTTCTAGCCCTTCTAGACAGCATATATGGGCTGGAGTAGGGGTGAGGCGCTCATCCTAGATCCTGGCTTCATCTATTTGGGTCTAAGTATGAAGCAAGCATGAATGATTTCATCCTTCTCTTATGTTTCTGGAAAATAGAAACCAGTCACTACTCCTTTTGATTCTCATATTTTTCAGCCAGGCAGGAAGAGGGCAGGGGGATCTGGCAGACTTAAATTCCATCCTCTGGAAACGAGAGGATAGTTTTGTGATTAAGGAACTAGGCTGGACCTCAAGACATCTGGATTCAATTTGTCTCTGCCACAGACTTCCCATGTGGCCTTGAGCAAGTCACTTAGTTTCTATATCTCTCAGTTCCTCTAATGTTTCCTGTCTCCCATCCTTTGCCTGCCTCATCTACTTAGTCTGTAAGATCCTCAGAACAAGGACTGCTGCTCACTACGTCTTTGTACAGTATTTAGCACGAGTGCCAGTCTTCAATCTTGGCTGGGGACTCTAGGCTCTATTACAATACAAATAGTGAATGAATTAGCTGAAAACTTCATTTTTATTTGACACTGAGTATTGAACCAAATGTCTGACTTCAAATAAGAAATGGGACTGAGTCAGAGTGTTTGGATCATGATCTAGGTGAGACAAAGCGTAAGTGTTTTCAGATTGAGGGTACTATTTTGAGTTCCTCTTCCCCATGTTCAGTGGGTGGGAGTCTCAGATCCAGGATTCTAGTTTGGACCATCTCTGATACAAATATTAGTTTCCATGCAGGCTTAAACTCCCTACTACATATTTGTTCGGTGTTATATTTAATTAGTACTGTTTTGGGAAATGGATTCCCTTTTCCAGGAGCATAAATGATTGGGTATGTTCTTGGAAAGAGACAGATGGGAGGAAGAGAGCTAGGCCAGCTACTAGAAAAAGACAAAACATAAATATAAAGACAGTAAGTGGGTGACTTACTAAAGGAAATAGTAAGTAATAACCACCTGCGTTTATACAGTACCTGTCATCCCATGATTTCAAAATTCTTTACAAACATTAGTTAATTAAGCCTCAAACTATTATTATCATCCCTATTTTTCCAATGAGGAAACTGAGGTACAGAGATGTTAATTGACTTACTGAAACCCACACAATGAATCAATGGCACTAGGAGTCTTAGCTTTCCCACAATACATAAATAAATTCCTTATGTGGGCAGAGAGAGAGTGAAAATTAAGATTTATAAGCCATTTGAAAAAAATTAAAGCTTGTATGGCATTTGGATACCATGGTGGTGTGCCTAGCCTAAATAGAAAGGAATGTGATCTCAATGTACAAAATGGAAATGAAATTCAGTGGTGAATGTTACAGGTTCCCTGGACAGCTGATCAGGACACCAAACTATTTCAGAATAGAACCTCTGTGACTGGGTTGCCAACCAGGATTTAGACCTGCTCCTGCTCCCATTAAAGTCAGTGGTAAAACTACCAGTGACTTAACTGGAAGCAAGTATAGGGCCCTTAATTAGTAAGATCAGAGAATTCTGCTGTTGCTCATGCTATTTTTCAGGCCAACTTCACAAAGTCAGCCACTAAACAGTGGCCCCAAATAGAGATGTTTGTTGGCATAATTACATTAAAAGGAAATTGGCAAGGCTAGGAGAGTGTCTTTAGTTCTTTCACTTCTACAGAGATGGGCCTCAACAAGCCCCTGCAGTCTTAGCCCCAGATCTCAATCCAGGATTGCAGCTCAACTCTATCTTCATAATAGGCTGAATCAAATAAACAAGTACATAAATAAATAAATAATCAAACCAGAACATCCTGAAATTTGGGAATGTTCAGGGTTAGATCCAGATTTCAAATCTCCCAGCGCGGGAGCATCTAAATCTAGAGAGTGTTTGTCCCATCATAGACCAATGATGTTTAGATTCAGTGGTGGAATGCAAGCTTAGATTTTGGTCTGGGGCCCATCACTATTAACGATCTGTTTTCTCCCTCTCTTTCCTTCCATTCTACTCTTGATTTCCCCCCCTCTCTTTGATTTGTTTTTTAATCTTCCTTTGTCCCTTTCCTCCTACTCTGGCTTTACTTATATCCCCTTATTTATTGGCATGAAGCCTGTGCTTGGCACATGAGCAGACATGGTTCTGCTCCGAGGAGTTTACAACATACATTCTTTCCATCTCCCATCATCCTTCTTGTTCTCTAATCTTCCAAATCACCCTTCCCATCTTCCTCTTCCATTTGGATGATTTTTATAACATACCACTTGTTTTTATCTTTGTTCTGGACCCATCTCTAATTAAAGTGTAACTGAATTATAGATCACAAAGACTAAGGGTATGTCTACACAGCAGCTAAGAAGTGTGATTCCCAGCTTGGGTAGACTTACATGTGCTAGTTCTGCATGAGCCGGTGTGCTAAAAATAGCAATGTGGCCTTGGCATCATGACAGGCAGCTTGGGCTAGCCACCCAAATATGTACTCAGGAGGTTGGCCAAGATTGCACTCAGGTGACTAGGCTAAGCCCCCTCCCATGACATTGCAGCCACACACTATTTTTAGCATAGGCTAGTTTGAGCAGAGCTAGCACATGTGTGGCTACTTGGGCTGTGAAATGTCTCTCCCAGCTGCGTAGACATATCCATAGTCCTGCACATGACCATTCTCACTTTTAGCACAGGGCGAGAAGGCAACAGCTCATATGGGCCAGATTGACCAAACTTTCCCATTAATGCATAAGCAGACCCCAGTTATAGGAAGAAGCTAATTGAAAAAACTCTCTTGCTGTTGTCATTCAGGTCTTATACACACTAGAACTGAAGATGTGCAGGCCACAACAGTGTAAACATGCCCAGATATGATGGTGATGAGGTCAGAGGGTAGATGGTAGGTAGGTAGATTTTTAATGTGGTCAGGCATTACTCATTATATGAATGTTTTTCTAATCATTCATTCCTTACTGGAAACCTGCAGGTTTCACTCCTGAGGCATTCTTTGGCAGGCAGTGAAATTATTCTGGCAATAGTTAACTGGTTGGATTTTTTTTTTTCTATTTAGGATTGGTTATGCTATTTTCAAGAAGAAGGTATTAAATTATAAAATAAATTAATGGAGATATCCTGTCTCCTAGAACTGGAAGGGTTAAGTCCAGTCCCCCTGCCTTCACTAGCAAGACCCAGTACTGCTTTTGCCCCAGATCCCTAAGTAGCCCCTTCAAGGATTGAACTCACAACCCTGGGTTTAGTAGGCCAATGCTCAAACCACTGAGCTATCCCTCCCCTGTGTTTAAAATATAGAATCTATAGTTAGTGCTCTCTAGCCAGTGAGAACTTGCTTGTTATTAAATTTGCTTTTACAAGCAGCAGCAGTGGAAGTAATTTTTAAAACCTGAGCTACATAATGATTTAGAGGAAAACTACACACAGCGTATGTTATTTCTTTTCCTATTATATCTCCTGTCTCAAGTAGCCTTCCACCCAAGCTGTTCAGCAGTTCCTGAATGTTTGCCACCTCTCTTTCAGAAGGAAGGGATAATTAATTATTCCAGTTTTAGCTTAAGGCTGACAAAACCCCAATGAGAAAAAATAGGACATTTTTTTTTATAAAACGCACACAGAAAATATGTGGAGTGAGACTTTGTGCTGCACCCCTAAGAGGCTCAGCACAGAATTTACAGCCCAGGGGTTGAGGAAACTATGATGGCTTTAAACCATCTTTGTGCGTTTCGCATGCTGGGTTCCTCTGGGGGCTGAAGCGGCCCATTCTGTAACTTAAATAGCCCTGGGGGTGTAAATTACAGCAGCCTCCTTGGGGTTGCCCTATGGGCCATGCAGTGGAATCTCTCTGCCATGCTTCATTCCTGTTGTGCCGGGCATCCCCCTGTTTTAGGGAGACCTCTGAGGGGTCCTTGGGAAGCAACCTTACAGCTGTCTTCCATATTGCCTGCGCTTGATGAATCCTCCCCTGGTCTGCGGTGCTACTTAGGGTTGCTGAATGCTGCTCTGGCCCTCCTGTGGTGTAAAGGGCCAGAGCGCTATGCTGAGGAGCTTACCATTTAAGTTTACGATGTTGAAAGTTATTTGTGGAGGGAAGGAGCCGGTGTGTTCTTAACATACGCCCCATCCTATGCACTGGAAGTGCATCCCCAACAGCACAGGGATTTGGAGGGGTTCATTTTGTATAGGATTCAAGGGGGAAAAATTAAACACTGTGAGCAACAAAGTTGTAATCCTAAGTGAATGAGCTACAACTGGCCTAAAAGCGAAGGATTTTAAAAAAGCCAGTTTAACAAATTGAAATGCGATATATTTCTCTGGTCACGTCTGTTTTAATAGGGCTAATAAGATTTCCCTCCACACTGGCCCTGATCTTACAGGAAGCTTTGAATTGAACATTGCAGATGCAGTAATGTGTTTGATACACAAATGAGAGAACATCACAGATTTAATGAGTCAAATGGAAAGGTTGCTGGGGTTTTGGGTCTATACCTTATAGTAATAATCTGTCCAAAATCCAGCTCATAATTGTTTACTTGAGCAATAAAGATTGCTGCCACCGCTTCATATAGGGCAGTTCCGTCCATATTGATCGTGGCCCCAACAGGCAGCACAAATCTGGCAATCCTTCTGTCAACATGGTTATTCTCCAACAAGCACTTGAAAGTTATAGGCAATGTGGCTGAGCTGCAAAACATCCAAAACAAAAACCAAACACATGTTGGAAGCTGTTTTATCCTCAGGGAATAACATTAAAAGCAGCAAACTCATCTATCTTCCCCTGCATATAGATCATATTCAATGCTGTATGCATTCAAGCACTATTTCCTATCTTCGCTTCTGTCTGCTTATGTATCGGGCCCAAATGGCTTCACTGATAATGGGAGTTTTATCATTGGCTTCTGTCATAAACATACAGCTAAGGGTAGCATAAAATCCCTCCTTTACCTGTAAAGGGTTAAGAAGCTCACATAACCTGGTTGGCACCTGACCAAAAGGACCAATGAGAGGAGAAGATACTTTCAAATCTGTGGTGGAAGGTTTTTGTTTTGTCTCTCTTTGTGTGTCCTCTCCGGTCAGCGAGGAACCAGGGAAGGGAAAATACATCTCCTAAAGCCATATCTGAACTAAGCATCTAAGATTATGAATTGTAAGTAATAGGAAGAAAATGCGTTAGATTGTCTTTTGTTTTAGCTTGTGAATTTTCCTAGGCTAAGAGGGAGGTTTATTCCTGTTTTTTTGTAACTTTAAAGTTTTGCCTAGAAGGAAATCCTCTGTGTTTTAAATCTGATTACCCTGTAAAATTACCTTCCATCCTGATTTTACAGAGGTGCTTCTTTTACTTTTTCTGTATAATAAAATTCTGCTTTTAAGAACTTGATTGGTTTTTAGTGTCCTAAAAACCAAAGGGCTGGTCTGTGCCCACTTCGTTAACCTATTTAGTTGGTATATTATTCTCAAGCCTCCCCAGGAAAGGGGGTTTGGGGGGATTTTGGGGGAACAGAAACTCCAAGTGGTTCTTTTCCTTGAATCTTTGTCTAACTCACTTGGTGGTGGCAGCAATACCGTTCCAAGGACAAGGAAGAATTTGTGCCTTGGGGGAGTTTTAACCTAAGCTGGTAGAAATAAGCTTAGGGGGTCTTTCATGCGGGTCCCCATATCTGTACCCTAGAGTTCAGAGTGGGGAGGGAACCCTGACAGCTTCTGTGAGAGCAAGTCAGTTGTGTTTAATGAGCACAAGGCACTTGAGCGTGTGTATGCAAATTCTGCTTTGCACTGTTACGCAAGAGACAATCATTCAGTTCCCACTCTACAATTTTTTAAATCAGTATTGGATGTTTTTCTTAAAAGTATGCTCTAGTTCAAACAACAATTAATTCAGAAAGTTCTATGGCCTGTGTTATGCAGGGGGTCAGAGTATATTATCACAATGGTTCCTTCTGGCCTTATAATCTATAAGGTAGAAAGCAAGGGCTGGAGGTGCCACAGAAGCCATAGTGTATGTTTAGTCACCAAAGAGTCAAGGAAGGAAAGTGTCTCATGCAGCTCAATTGTGATACCTCTGGAAACAAAACATCACTGTTGATACTTTCAGAAGGAAATTCCACCACATCCTCGTTAGACAGAAAGCTGATGGCCCTGATGATAAGCTTTGAAGCAGGGTAAGATATGAAGCAGGGGTGGGCAAACTTTTTTTTTGGCCCAAGGGGTCATCTGGGAATAGAAATTATATGGTGGGATGTTAATGCTCACAAAATTGTGGTTGGGGTGCGGGAGGGGGTGAGTGCTCTGGTTGGGGGTGCGGCCAGAAATGAGGAGTTCAGAGTGCAGGAGCGGGCTCTGGGCTGGGACGGGGGAGTGGGGTGTGTTGGGGGGTGAGGGCTGGGGATATGGGCTCTGGGGTGGAGCTGGGGATGAGGAGTTTGGGGTGTAGGAGGTGCTCTGGGCTGGGACCGAGGGGTTCGGAGGGCGTGAGGGGGATCACAGCTGGGACGGGGGTTTGGGTGAGGCTCAGGGGTGCAGGCTCCAGGCAGCGCTTACCTCAAACAGCTCCCAGAAGCAGCGGCATGTCCTTCTCCGGCTCCTACATGGTGGGGTGGCCAGGCAGCTCTGCACACTGCCCCATGTGCAGGCACCACTGCTGCAGCTCCCATTGTAGTGCTGGAGGGGGGGCCATTGGAGCGCGTAGGAGCCAGAGAGGAGCCCCTGGCTGGAGTGCCGGAGCGGGGCCATGCCGCAGCTTCCGGGAACTGCGTGGAGCGGCCCTGACCCTGCTCCCCGGCTGCAGCACCAGAGCGGGGCAAACCCCATGCCCCACTCCCCAGCGAGAGCTCAAGGGCCAGCTTAAAATGGCCCGCTGGCTGTAGTTTGCCCACCCCTGATGAAAAGCAAGGATCTCCTCAAGGCTCCGATAGGGCTAGAGGACATGTCTCAGTCCCACCCCATCTCCCTTCAGCCGTACAGTAAATAGTGCAGTTTTATTAAAGTGCAAGTCTGATCCTGTCCCTACACAGGATTTCTCCCCCCACCCCTCCTGCTTATCAAAGTTAAGGGCCTCAGCTCCTACTAACAATGGGAGTTTTGAACACAGACTGAGGACAGTGTATGCCCTTAAGACTATGCCAGTGCCTACTGAGTACTGACACCAAACCCAAAATAAAATACTTGTTTAGGCAACAATTCATAATGGCTACACAGTAAACAGGATTATTTAAAAAACAGGTTGCTCCTTGAGCTAAACTCTCCAAAATTCTCTCCTCCCAGCCCGCCAAGTGAATTTAGTGTTGGTGAAAGATGTCAGATAAATAGCCCTGGGGACTGAAACCCTCTATTGTATCTGATCTGTGGACAAACAAAGTGCAAGGTTCCTAAACCATGATGAACTGGTGGGATCACTTCTGTGGACCAGTGAAAGTACAGTTGAGTGTCTGTGCCTGCTCATTCCTTACCCTCTCTGCTGATGCTGCAAACAAAGAAGCCAACTGGGACAGAGATATCTGTGCTCTAAGAAGATTTAGGGCTGGCCTATACTGGGAACTTACATCAGCATAGCTACATCTCCCAGGGGTGTGGATTTTCAACACTAGGTTGTTGGATGAATTCTTCTGGGAGTATAGCTACTTCCTCTCGGCAAGGTGGATGACCGGCACCAATGGGAGAACCTCCCCGTCAGCCTAGGCAGTGTCTACATTGAAGTGCCTCCGCTGTGCAGCTGCAGTGCTGCGGTAGCAGTTTAAGTGTTGACATACCCGGAGACAGAGACCACCGACTCATTTCACACACACCACTAAGCAGCCATATAATTGTAGCACATTTTGATCCCTAGTGAGCTGGAGAACAGCTTAGAAATCACAAACCTGAGAATGGCTAGGTTGGGGGCAAATTGAAATTACTGCTCCTGATTCACCAAGAATTGCACACATCCTATTTTTGTTCTCTCTTCTCCTCTTCCTTGTCCTTTACCACATCCTGCTTGTTCATCTCATCCATCAGTTATGTCTTGTCTCTTTGATTGTAAACTCAATCAAAAAGACAGGGCAGGGTCTATCATTTGCAATAGATTTGTACAGCGCCTAGCACAATGGGGCCCTGACCTGGTTGGCTTCCAGGTGCTACTGGAATATAAATGTAAAACAGAAACCAACATCTTATAATGGACAGTTTTAGGCAGTTCAACCATAGGCATAGCTGCCAATAATAATGAATAATGAACTTAAAATCCATTATTACCACTCTTGAGCTACTTAGAGTTCTGCAGTGACATCCACCCCTTTTATAAAAACATCTCTTACAACTCAACAGCTTCTTTTACAATGAATCCTTGTGTTTCTTTGTATGGAGAGGAGGGGAAAATGTTTATTCTTTTTTCAAAGTTTTTACATTATTATAAGTTTAATGCATCCAGAGGGCACAACATGTTAATAACAATCCTTCACCACCCTTTCTCACCTTACAGACTACTTACCAAATGCCACATTAAGAATAATTAAAAAGTCCCACTAAAGATGAGGTAAGAGCCAAATGTTGTCTTGCAGTTAGGATATACTGGTGGTAGTTTGGGAAACTGTATGTTCAGACAGACAGCAACCCACTCAGAAGAGCAGAATAAAACTCGAAAATTCTACTTCATGCAGGGTTTATGTGAACCTTTTCTTTTGTTTCACATCCTTAAACTTTGCTTTTAGTTTCAGGCTCAAACAAATCTGAAAATTAAAGCAAAACTCAGCAAAACCTACAATTTTTAATTATGGGGCCTATTTTCAGTCCAATAGGTTATAAAGCCATTCATAAGACATGAAGCTACTGAGTTTTGCATGGTTTCAATTGGGAACCATAGACTGTGCTAGGTTCCCTTGAAAATTGGCTCAAGTTCAATCCAAAGGATCACTAATCTCTGAAGGCCTATCCTAAACTTTGCAGTTTTAAATGCAACAGAGAGTCCTGTGGCACCTTTAAGACTAACAGATGTATTGGAGCATAAGCTTTCGTGGGTGAATGCCCACTTCGCCCACGAAAGCTTATGCTCCAATACATCTGTTAGTCTTAAAGGTGCCACAGGACACTCTGTTGCTTTTTACAGATCCAGACTAACATGGCTACCCCTCTGATACGTGGCAGTTTTAAATGAAACTCAAATCTAGCATTTTTCACACCCCTCAGTGATGTAGCTGTGCTGATCTAACTTGTTGGTGTAGACCTGACCTAACTGAGTGTTAGTGAAAGCAGCTTTGGGGGGTCTAATATCAAATGCTGAGGAAACTGTTAGGTTTTAACACTTAACCTAGACCTTGAGGCTAAATCTAAAGCACTGTTTTTAAATAGCTAAATATGCTTCAGATTTCCTGAAGCCATTAGTAAAGAGAGGAGGCATCTTGTCCCACTCAGGACTATATTACCAACAAGCAATTGCAAACAGCTATAGATTTATCCCACTCCATTTTAGTGATTGTACAGGGGCAAGGATTGAATACAAACCAATATTTCAGTCATGCAAAGCGCTAATGTAGGCCACAAAGTAATAGAAGAGCCAGTCTCTATAGAAAAAGCTCCTTCTCCAGCTGTTTAGCCCTGCCTGTTTATCTTGCAAATGAATCCTAATTCTTATTATTGCTCCAGAAAGTCAACAAGCTGACTTAATCAAGAATTAAGTTACACCCCCTTTCGTTAAATCTGTCTTTAATTTACACTGCACAAGAGCCAAGGTCTCAGAGTTTCATAAGAAGCAAAAGCCCCTTGAAATGTTCACATTTTATTTACACTTTGTGTGCAGGGGAAAAGAGAACTGCCTCTTTCGATGGGATGCACTATTGAGAAGATGCTGCCTTTGATTCACTGACGCTGTAGAAAGATGACCATGGAGAAAAAAAGACCTCTACATGTCCTAGGGAAATTATAATCAAACCAAGGGACATTCTATCTATTAGCCAAATTCTGACCTTCACACTGCGAGAGGCGCCTGGGTGGAGGAATCGTAACAGTGACAGATGTTCCCTGAGCCAAGCTGACTAAACAAGGCAGGATGGCTCAGAGGGGCCAGGCTACAGCATACTTTGGACCACACCTCATTGCTGCACCTCCCTTAGTGCCTGTCACCAAAGCCAAACAATGTCCCATGGCCTAAGAGCCTGGGATCAACACCCAAACTAGCTGGCCTCGCCCTTTTGGGGCTATGGAATGCTACCTAGTATGTCACTGGGACCCCCTGGCAAGCATGTTAGGAAACAAATACATGTTCTACTATGGTCCTGTATGGGTGCACTGTTTGGGGGATGTCAAGGCTACTTCCCCACTCTGAACTTTAGGGTACAGATGTGGGGGCCTGCATGAAAACTTCTAAGCTTAACTACCAGCTTAGATCTGGTCCGCTGCCACCACTCCCAATCTGCTAATTCCCTTCCCTGGGTAGCCTTGAGAGACTCTTCACCAATTCCCTGGTGAATACAGATCCAGACCCCTTGGATCTTAAAACAAGGAGAAATTAACCATCCCCCCTCCTTTCTCCCACCAACTCCTGGTGGATCAAGATCCAACCCCTTTGGATCTAAAAACAAGGAAAAATCAATCAGGTTCTTAAAAAGAAGGCTTTTAATTAAAGAAAAAGGTAAAAATCATCTCAGTAAAATCAGGATGGGAAATAACTTTACAGGGTAATCAAACTTAAAGAGCCCAGAGGACCCCCCTCTAGCCTTAGGTTCAAAGTTACAGCAAACAGAGGTAAACACCCTAGTAAAAGGTACATTTACAAGTTGAGAAAACAAAGATAAAACTAACACGCCTTGCCTGGCTGTTTACTTACAAGTTTGAAATATGAGAGACTTGTTCAGAAAGATTTGGAGAGCCTGGATTGATGTCTGGTCCCTCTTAGTCCCAAGAGCAAACAATCAACAAAACAAAGAGCACAAACAAAAGCCTTCCCCCCACCAAGATTTGAAAGTATCTTGTCCCCTTATTGGTCCTTTGGTCAGGTGTCAGCCAGGTTACCTGAGCTTCTTAACCCTTTACATGTAAAAGGATTTTGGAGTCTCTGGCCAGGAGGGATTTTATAGTATTGTACACAGGAGGGCTGTTACCCTTCCCTTTATAGTTATGACAGGGGGATAAGGAGGAGAGTAAAAGAAACTTCTGTCCTTTCTTCCCTCCACCAATATATATGTGCAAATAAGTCAGAATTTTGCCCTATATGTTTGACATTTCCATACAAATGCTAAGCATGTCATTGGCATCAAAAGTGATAAAATTGGACAGCACATGGGGACTGATTGTTGGATGGAGAACCCCTCACTTATAGGTCATGGGTTCCAGTTACGCTTAGGTCAGTGAAGCCATTGCAATGAGATGACTGTTTGGTGGCTTACAGTTCCTGTAGTGGACAGGTGCTCACATCCCAATGCTACCAGCACCATTTCCACAAAGTGGCACCCTAACTTGCAGTCTTGGTCGAGGTGCCAAGAACTAAATTAGCTATGGGAAATGACCCTCAGAAAGGATCCTTGAAAAACAAAGATAAGGCAAATTAAGGAGTCGGGGTGGGGAGGCTTGCGCTGGCATTGCCTTGTTTTACCTGATTTGTGGTTAGCTAGATGTATTTAGATTCCTGATCTATCATTCCAGCATCTTTCACTAACACTAAATTCAGTAAAAAGATGAATTATCCACTAGAGTCTCGCTAAGCTTTGTCATAGTCTACATTAGTGTTGCTACATATAAAGAGCCAGGTGAACAATAATTTACTTTTTGGCCGTGGCTTTATCTAGTATAATCTGTATTTAAAACACTTCATCCTTCCCATCTGCACTCTCCCACTCCCATTTGTCTGTCTTGTCTACCTGTCGTAACCTGTCTGACACTTAGAGTGTAAGCTCGCTGGAATGGAGACTATCTTTGCTAGGTATTTGTACAGTGTGGCCTTGATCTTTGAGTGGGTTTTCCAAGTGCTACCATAATAACTAATAGTAATAGGCAAGGAAAACAGCTGGCCCTTGACATGAACAGGGAAATCTCCCAAGAGTGATTTGTCTCACTTTTTGTGCACGGTATGTCTTTTCAATAGTTATGATCTTCAACTAAAGAAATCTTTCCACACCTGGTGGTGGCTCTATTTAATACAAGAACACTGATTTTCAGTGTTCTGTCTATCATTAGATGTAGGCATGCACTGATGCAGAAACATACGGTAGAGACACATTAGGAGGCCAACCTTTTGTTCTGCTTTAAAATGATCTGATAATCCAATGCCTGTATTATTAATATTAATATGTTGCCTTTGTGGCAAGTATTACTTAATCAGATACAGATGTGATGACTGTCAGGAGAAGCAGCTTTACTTTCCAAAACCAATTATTTGTCCATGTTCTTTTGGCAACAACTCAGTTATGTGCAGTATCTATTCTTCTCACTGTAACCAAGGTGAAAAGTTCAACTATCTCATCACAAGATGCTACCATTTAAGAGGAAAAACACCAAATAATGTATTGCTTTTTTAAAGAAGTCTACATTGCACTTGCAAAAAAACTGCATCTGTTGCTGCAAACAAGCAATTGTACATGCAGCATACAAAGCTATGCACAGAGTCATCTGAGAATGTGCACAATTTTCTGCTGTTGTCTGCACTGGCATTGCAGACTATCGAGGAAGGCTGTGTAAAGACAAAACACAATTTAGACATTTGGGTCTGTAGTTTGGTCACTAGAAATCAGGCCTGACTTTTGCCATATATCTATGACTTATGTTTTTGGTACATTTTAGAAAAGAAACTTTGGAAAATTCATGATATCATGACCAACCCGTACATTTAGAGACTAAACTACAGAGAAGGTAGCTAATACTTGAAGAATGATCTGATGGGCTCAGAGATAGAGGCAGACAGGTGATGAGAGAAACCAAAAATAATACGAATAGGAAGAAATAATGACCTGCTTCAATCAAAAGAGGAAATAGCTGTTTAGAAAGCAATGAGGCAGAAAAGATCAGGGGAATAATGCATTGGCTATGAACTCACAAATGTGAAGGAAGAGAATCTATTTTACGACAAAGGAAGTAACTGTCCTATTTTATAAAGCCCCAGTACGACCACACTTGGTAAGTATGGGAATCTAACCTGGTGAAAAATGCCATTAACTTTCTACAGTACAAACTGGAAGATGAGGCAGGAACACTTTTTTCTAGAGCTGAGAAAGGTAAAACAATGAGAGGCACAAGTCCTAACGAAGGAAAAATACAGGATGAATAGATAAGAAAATGTCCTTACAGTAAGGGGAATTAAGTAATGGAATAAATGACCTAGTGAGGATGTTGAGTCATCAGCATTATAGGTTTTCAGAACCAGGACTGAGGAAATCTTAGTGGGATCAGGGAAGAGGGTTGAGAGGGAGCCTGAAAGGTCTTTTCCAACATTAATATCTATGACTGTAAGATCATCATCATCTGTGAGTCTGGGGAATACAAACGCATCTGAAGCTACAAACTTAAAAAATAGCCTTAAACTTTCAAACTTTATTAGAACTTATAAAGCCAGCCAAAACACAATTTGCTCCTGATTTCACTTTGCAAAATATACTGTACTATATTTCAGTTAGCAAGTCATTAAATTTTATAAACATCCTATAAAATGAAATTTATAATAGAGATGCGGACAGTCCCTTAATTTTTATGGCCTTAGTTGGAAGCATTATGATTTCAGGAACATACGGATGCAATGTAGACTAGGTAGACCAGGAGACAATCGAAGTTCCTAGGTACTGTTCTCAGCTCTGGAACAGACTCTCCATGTGACTTCGGGCAAGTCACTTAACCTCTCTGTGTCTCTGTTTACCCATTGGTAGAATGGGGATAATGATGCTTATAATATTGACAGTAATTAGCACATTGGACCACAAATTCTGGAAGCCCTAGCATCTGCTGAGTGAAACTGACATGATTCTTGTCTGTTTCACAGCTGTCACCCACCAAATAGCAGCAATTTCACTCACCAGCTGCTGAGATCCTGGGGGCCATATTTAATTTTTCATCAGGTTCAGAATTGGAATGAAATCAAATTTTGAAATATTGACATTTCCTGCGAACCTGAACTTCCAAGTTTCAGCCAGCTCTAATTAGGACCTCATAGGTATTTAGTAATATCAGTGCTTAATACCTGGATGATGTGGCCAGAGCAATTAGCAAGGCTTGAAGAATCCCTCTGATGAAAACAATGGGGTTTTTCTTAGTGATAAAGAAGTACATCATTGGCAGAATGAACAGTCCATGAACCACCAGGCCACAAACCACAGTAATGGCATAAAAGCCCAGCTTCTTCCCAATAGCTGTAGGATCATCCATTTCCAAGATCTTGCCCGCAATAAGAAACACTATTCCAAAAGGAAAATACCTAAGTGAAAAGAGAGGGAGATTTATTGCTATGAGACAGATCATTTCCACCAAACAATTTAGTGAGATAACAAGTTCCTGCACTTTCATTTCAATACAGACTTAGGACTTGACCACGCAGTGTTTAATAAGCATGGAGGGTGTTCAGAATTTCATACGAGCACCTTGCAGGATTGGACTCGTCTTCCTTTTCCATTCATGAGTTCTGGGAAAATGTTTTTATATCAAATTATTAGCAATGATACTGTTTTCTACTGAAAGAACAGGAGTACTTGTGGCACCTTAGAGACTAACACATTTATTTGAGCATAAGCTTTTGTGGGCTACAGCCCACTTCATCAGATGCATAGAATGGAATACATAGAATGAAACATATAGTAAGAAGATTATATATCCTTACTATATGTTCCATTCTATGCATCCAAAGAAGTGGGCTGTAGCCCACGAAAGCTTATGCTCAAATAAATGTGTTAGTCTCTAAGGTGCCACAAGTACTCCTGTTCTTTTTGCGGATACAGACTAACACGGCTGCTACTCTGTTTTCTACTGACTGGCCAGTAGGACACACACAACACACTTCAATACAATTTGTTAATTAAAGCAGTGTATATCTAATCTCTCCCTCAATGTATACATTTTAAGGTTCCCATCACCATAGTATTTAAGGCCCAGATCCACAAAGGCACTAAGGTGCCTTAGTTCCAGGTTTGGATCCAGTGTGACCTACAAAACTATCACTGAACCCTGAAGGTGCCTAAACTCACTCTGCACCTAAGTTTTCAGGGTAATAGTTCCCTAGGTGCCTATTTTTCTGCCTCTGGGCATATGCACTGCTGCCTCACTCTTGGGGTCTGGATACCTATCTCCTGCCTAAGCCCCAGTGTGATTCACAAACCAGGACAAGATAGGTGCTCAGACACCTAAGTTGCATATAGGACCTGATCCAGAAGGCATGCTCAGGGGCTGCCTACCAGATAATGTCCCATTCAGAATCCAACAGGAAGAGGAGGTGGTTCTGGTACCCACCTTATAACAGCCTAGGGGTTAACACACTCACCTGCGTTGTGAGAGACCCGGTTCTGTTCCCTCCTCTCTCGATTTGAAAGGGGTCTGCCACCTCTCAGGAGACTGCTCTAACCACTGCGCTATGGGGTACTCTGGTTGAGGGGAGGGGAGGTTGCTCACATTGTCTCCTGCTGAAGATGTTCCAGTATGGATAAATAATGAAACAGTGACTGGAGGAGGGGGAGTGGAGCAGGGTCTCTACCCACTGGACTACAGAGTCATTCTCTCTCTCTCTCTCCTCATGACTGTTTAAGTATTTATTCACAATGAAGCAGTCATGGGGTAAGAGCGAGGTGAGAGACCCCCATTCAAATCGTGTCACCCCCCTCTGGCAGAAAGGGGGAAATTGAATCTGGGTTTCCCACATTCCCGGCGAGTGCTGTAATCTCTGGGCTACCAGTGATAAGCTGGGCCCTGCTGCTGCTGCAGTGATACTTTCCTACCTCACCGTCTTGTTGTGTGTACAGTAAGGCACTTTGAGATCCTCAGCTGGAAGGGGCTATATAACTACAATGTATTCATTATTTACTCATTAGTAAGACTCTTCACAAAAGTGCTGAAGAGCCATTCTTAAATTAGCAATATTGATGTAAAGAGGGAATGTCCCCGCCCGCCCCCCCCCCCCGGTTAATTTCAACAGCATCCCAGAAATTGAGAGCAGCGTTTTAGGGATAAAGCTATGAGCAGGGCCAGCTCTAGCTTTTTTGCCGCCCCACGCAAAAAAGAAGAGGGCCGCCGCCCCACCGCGCGAGCGCCACGCCACGCCGCACCACCGTACCGCCCCCCCAGTGCCGCCGAAATCCCCGCCCCCCCCAGCTCCACGCCGCCTGAATCCCTGCCCCCCAGAACGCCATGCCGCCCGAAGCCATGCCCCCCCCGCCCCTCCTCCGAGCGCCAGCCCCCGCCCCCCCAGCGCCACGCCACGCCGCGCCGCCGTACCGCCCCCCCAGTGCCACCGAAATCCCCGCCCCCCCCAGCTCCACGCCACCTGAATCCCCGCCCCCCAGAACGCTATGCCGCCCGAAGCCATGCCCCCTCCGAGCACCACGCCAACCCCTGCCCCTCCTCCGAGCGCCAGCCCCCGCCCCCCCAGCGCCGCGCCACGCCGCGCCAGCCCCCACCCAATAAATAAATTAATAAAAACCTGAGCGCCGCCCCGGCCCAAGGTGCCGCCCCAAGCACGTGCTTGGTCGGCTGGTGCCTGGAGCCGGCCCTGGCTATGAGCAGAGGCGGATTAAGCTTTTGCGGGCCCCTGGACCAGAGCAATTGGAGGCCCCTCCCTCCCTTCTGCCTGCAGTCGTTCTTTCCCCCTACCCCCCCAGCACTCCTGCCAGGGAGCGGGGTCAGGTTGCAGGGGCTTCCCCTGCTCCCTGGCAGGTGCGCTGGGCTGGCAGAGCGGGTTGAGGCGAGGGGGCACTCCAATTGGCCGGGGCCCCTGGGCATGGGCCCCATTGACCCAGTGCTAATCTGCCACTGGCTATGGGAGATGCAAGAGCCAAGTTGTGAATCTTCACTGCAATTAGACACCTGCAGCTGGCCCATGCCAACTGACTCAGGCTTACAGAGATTGGGCTAAGGGGCTGTTTAATTGCAGTACAGACATTTGGGCTTGGGCTGGAGTCTGGGCTCTAGGATCTTGCGAAGTGGGAGGGTCACAGAGCTCGGGCTGTAGCCCGAATGTCTATACAGCAATTAATCAGCCACTTATCCTGAAACTTGTAAGCCCGAGTCAGCTGGCATGGACCAGCTGCAGGTTTTTAAATGCAGTGTAGACATACCCTAAGATTGATTTTATCGTGCCAAAGGCTACTATTAGACAGATGCATTTCTATTGCTTTTCAAGGAATTTTCCTCCCATGTTAGAATATTTTTGTTAATCAGTGGAAGGATTTGAAAAGTTCTAGGCCCTGGAACTTTTTAAAATTTTGCATATTCTTCAGGATCTTCTAAGTACAGTAAGGGATATTTCTAGTACCCTATCTTCAGATCTGCTCATTTACAGCCAGCTGGGTCTATGGTATAAACTGCATAAAACAGAGAGCCAGATCCCCTAGGTCTGTCTGAGCTGTGCTTGGCCTGGGACCTGGGATTGGGAATGAAGGTGGGCCATACTTCTTCTATTGGTAAGGATTTATGTTCTCTCTTACACTAGGTAGCTTGTAACCCCACAGGTGTGGCTCTGAAGCATGCACGGGCCATTTAAAGACAAGTGGACTTCCAGTCACTCTGACCCCTGGTCAAAAAGGTTACCAGACAGGGAGCAGTGCAGCTGGGATTGTAGTGGGATGACTTTTTACCAGTATAGCTATTTCTCTGTCAGACTACATCCACATTGCTATTGTGTTGATATAACTACACTGGTAGGGAATTTGCATTGCTCCAGAATGGGGAATAGCAATTTTGCAATAATTGAGGTTATTTCAATAGGAGACAGACATGAGTATGGATGTGTGCCTGGCTCTGCTAAAAATAGATGAATTCTACTGGCTAACTTTTGTTAGACCAGGTCTAAGCCACCTTTCCATTCTCCTGATCTGGGGTCAAACTTGCCCGCAATCTGATTTACGGACATTCTAAGTTATGTTGGCTAGAGTATCCCTTAGGGCCTACTCTGCTGGTTGGGGATTGCCAGAGAGCAGTGCACTGTGATTCTGTCCCATCATGCCCTGCCCACACCACTGGCCATGCCATCTACATCTGGAGGAGGTGGCATAGACCTAAATATGTTGCTTTATGGCACCCGGGAATTCCCCTTTGTTAGGGGAATCCCTGGCATCTGTGTTGAGGCAGTTCTCTGTCCTCTTTATGCCACTGGAGTAGTGCAAAGGGAACAGAGCCAGGGACCAGCATCTGGCCTGGAATGTTTGTATAACTTCCTTCAGATGCTAGCACCATACAATGTTGAGGTTGTTGTCCCTCATGAATTTGCCTGGAAACAAGATTACATCATCTCGGAGCATTTTTTTCCTGTTGAAATATACTTCAACTTTTTAAAAGTGATATTTTTGCTTGATAAAACAGCTACTTACCACACAGCAACTGCCACTATCTTCATGACAGATTCATTTAAACACTGGCAAAAACTGACCAAGGGAACTCCACTGTTACCCATTCTGCCCAACATTATACCTGCAATCAAACACATTATTGTTTTAATTCTCATTTACTCTTAAAAATCCCCAACACACTCCTTTTCTACTGCAACTCAAAGTGAACTAAGTGTGGGGTGGCTAGCTGGGTTAGATAATTGGTAGTGGGATAATCCAACAAATCTCTGTGTTGTAAAAACACAGAGATATAAATCACACAAACACACATAGGGCATGGGGGGGGGCAGCCCTTGGTTCTTCAGCTCCACAAACACAAACATCTACCACTTAAGCTAACGGAGATCTCTTTTGAGTTCCCACTAGGAAATCCCTCACCTTCTATGCACCAGTCACTAGAGGGCAACAACACTGACATTATATATAGAGAGACGGAGAGAGAGAGTATTTTAGGGTAGGATTGATAAAAGGAGCCTTTTTCTTTTGGCTCACCAGTTTAAATCTAGCCCCGACTGGCAGTGACCAAAAGCCATCGTCTGACATCTGTGAAATTAATTTGGTCTCAGTCCAGTTTCTAGTGGATAAGCATCTAGAAGATAAAAGCCACCCTCACAACTGGTCCCTTTTGCCACCATGGCTTAGCAGAATCAAGCAAATGCACATGAATACAAGGGCCAAACTACTGCACAAGACTAATCAGCAAAGAAAACAAACACATTCATAGCAACCAACAGTCATAAAGATAGGGGATCTAGTTCCAAGAATAGTTATGTAACTCTATACTTTCTGTATGGTGTTAAGTTTTAATAATGTATACCTAATAATAAACATATCTGTTATGTTCCTATTTAACTAATTTGCTGCAGTGATCCCCGTGAGGATTGTAACGGATCATGTTAATCACTCAAAGAAGCATTTCAGAAATCCATTTATGTTTGAAGAGGATTTTACAAGAAAACGAAGTTGTGAGGGGGGTGCATTCTAACACTTATTCTGGATGGACAGAATGTTTGCTTTGACTGAGGGCCCATGGTCTGTCATTTGGAGCGCACATCTGCATTTGCAGGCCAGGTCCCAGATTGTAATGGTTCCAAGACAATCCCCTCCTGATACAGGGGAGTGAGCCACTTAGATGTCAAACCCAACAATTTCACAATAACAATGCATGCAGGATGTGGGTTTATATGCCTGTTAATTTTCATCTAGCTGTAAATTTTCGGACACAAAACCACATTATATTTTATTAACAATGTTGCTCATTTATGCTAACAGAATGTTAATTACAAAGTTCAGTTTTTTAAGCTAGACTGGCTTTATTAAGCCATGGCAGCTTTACAAGAGTCTTAGCTTTCTAACTTAGTAGAATGATGAAGAGGGGAAATGGATCACCTCTTATTTTACAGGAATAACTGTGGTTTGCTTACAAGAAAACTCTTTGATGTCTGAGTATGGCAAGTGTTGGCAACAGGAGATGTAGCAGGTAAGACTGGAGGCTGCTGAATGAGGAGTATGAGACTCACTGGTCTCTTAAAGCAGTAGTTCTCAACCAGGGGGTATGTGTACCCGTGGGGTACACAGAGTTCTTCTGGGAGGACATCAACTCATCTAGATATTTGCCTAGTTTTACAACAGGCTACATAAAAAGCACCAGCAAAGTCAGTACAAACAAATATGTCATGCAATGACTTGTTTATACTCCTCTATATACTATACATGGAAAAGCAAGTACAATATTTATATTCCAATTGATTTATTTTATAATTATATGGTAAAAATGAGAACATAAGCAATTTTTCAGTACTAGTGTACTTTGGCACTTTTGTATTTTTCGGTCTGATTTTGTAAGCAAGTAGTTTTTAAGTGAGGTGAAACTTGGGTTACGCAAGACAAATCAGACTCCTGAAAGGGGTACAGTAGTCTGGAAAGGTTGAGAGCCACTGTCTTAAAGGACCTCACTATTCAACCAAATACACGAAGGGATGGTTTCAAGAAATGTTCAACAGTCAAACCTCACCAGTTTACTGTACTGTCATTTGCACAAGCCCCTTTCTGCAGTCGTTATGTAAGAAGCCCAAATAGTCATTTCCAAGCAAAGTTTTTACTCTCTGTGATTTATAAGATGATTTCCAATTCTTCAAAGTTTGTGCTAGACTCTCACCTCTTATCCGTCTCACACACCCCAACGAGGCCACACTCACCCAGCTGGGGGCCTAGAAGGCTGCCTAGGTGAGGCCCTGAATCAGTGCGTTTTTAAGTGCCTTTTTCATACCCTTTCTCTGGCCACCATTGCCCATTTTGGGGCAGAGTTGGCCAGAACCAGACACAACCTTGAAATTGAGAAGAGTCCTGCATGTGGCTTTCTTCCTGAGCTAAGATTGCTAAGCCACCCGCCTCCTGCTTCCAGAAAAAGGAAAAGCAGGTTTCTGTTACTAAGAGAGGATGGGCCGGATTCTCAGTTATGCTAAAGCCTCTTTTTATGCCACTCTGGCAGTGTAAGGGGGCCATAAAACGGGTGTGACTATAATTTATGCCCACGTTAAAGCCCCTTTACTTTGCTAGAATGGTATAAATGAGAATCAGGCCCAATGACTGAGCAGAACTGCTATGAAGCACCCAGTGCCAAATGAATTACTTTGATGTATATTATGATATTTCCATACACAACATATTTGGAATGATGTTTTCCCTTTTCTCCAAGCCCCACCCACATACCCTCCATTTGATCCCTGCCCTTCACTTTTCCTTAGGACGGGAAGAAGGTGATGTAGAGCTCGTGACAAAGGTCAAGAAATACCCTGTTAAGTGGGTTGCCCTATGGGCAATTTGTCCGGCTCCTAGAAGCAAAACAGATAGGTGGTCTTAAGTAGCAGAATCTTGTGTTTCCACAGCCACCAAACTAACACAATCTAAAAACGAACCTTTAATGCACATATATAATTCTTCTCCTGTCCTTCCATCACAGTCATATGTTTTTCAAGTGATAGGCACATAATATGGCCTGGCCGGAAGCTCTGGCAAGATCTTTTATAATGCATGGTTCCTCCAGGCGCTGGCAGACCAACAGCTGTTCCATGGTTTGTGTTTCACTGCAGTCACGTGTCTGGGCCATTGGAATAACCCCACTGCCGCATATTGACTGTTGACCTGCCAGCTCTTGTTCAGAGGCAATTTAAACTTGTCAGGTCAACCAATCCTTCTCTGCACTTGCGCAAATGTGTTCAGCAACATTGACGTGCATTTTAATCTCCTCGCTGAGTATTTTGAATGGTGTGCCCTACATTTCCAGCCATATAGCCGTTGGTGAATTTTTAAGCAGTTCTGTTGCATCTAGGAAGCTTTCCCATAATTTCAGGTGGCTAACTGCCATGGTGTGACTGTGTAGAAGATGTCTGGTATTTTCCACCTGTTGTAATCATTCCAGTTTGCTTGTGACCGCTCTCCTGATATCTGGTGGACAATTCCAATAAGCACATAATGGCTGTTCACACTTGTTGGTTTTAGACATCCTGTGATGTAGCAGCAGCTGTCAATAAGCACAGGGTCCAGCTTCTTTGCATGAGCTGATCTTTCCCACACCTGACATGCATATTTGGCTGTAGAATAGCAAAATGCAAGTGCGGTGGCTCTTAGTACTGCTGGGCTGGTTCGCCCTTTTGAATTTGCAAGCTTCCTGAGTATGTTGTTCTGGGTGCTAACTTTGCCTTTTTTCTTCTCCATGTGCGCCTTGAAGGAGAGAGTGAGGTCTAGTGTCACCCCAAGGTAGATAGGATTCGAGCAGTGGACAAGTGATACCCCATTCCAGATGATGTTACATTGTTTATCGGCCTCATGATTCCAAAGTTGGAAGAGACGCTCTTGCATTTTGGCTGGGTTAGCATAGAATTGGTTCTTGGGGTAACAGACTGAGAGCCCAGACAGTGCCAATGTTAGCGTAGTTTCTATTTGGGCTAGACCCTTGGCTTGGGCAGTGATGCATGGGTCGATAGAATAGATAAAACTTGTGCTGAGATGGATTGGTTGATCATTCGTGTAGATGCTGAAATGTATTGGTGAGAGTACACTCCCTTTTGGTAGGCCATTTTTCTGTTGCCGCCATTTTTTCTCCTTCCCGCACAGTACAATGTAAAACGTCAGTGCTCTGGTAGAGGCTGTATCAGTGGTATGAGGCGGTGATCTTTCATCATGTTGTATACTTTGGTGAGGCGCCTTCAGTGATTCACTGTGTCATAGTGGGGGGAGGGATAGCTCAGTGGTTTGAGCATTGGCCTGCTAAACCCAGGGTTGTGAGTTCAATCCTTGAGGGGGGTCACTTAAGGATCTGGGGCAAAATCAGTACTTGGTCCTGCTAGTGAAGGCAGGGGGCTGGACTCGATGACCTTTCAAGGTCCCTTCCAGTTCTAGGAGATGGGATATCTCCATTAATTATTATTATATGCTGCTGATAGGTCGACAAACACTGTGCCGGTTACCGTACCCTTTTCAAAGCCATCTTTGATGTACTGAATGATATTCAACACTTGACCAGTGCATGACTTGCCTGGCGGAATCCAGCTTGCTCGTGCTTTTCAATGAATGGTGATAGGTGGTTTAGGATGAGACGCTCATGCAGTTTGTAGAAATGACATAGTTGTGATATAGGCCTGAAGTTCTTCAGCTCCATTGCGTCCTTCCCCGGCTTCAGGAGTGTCACAACATGTGCTCGTCTCCAGATTCTTAAGTATAAAATTACAACCATGAAATAAATGGGTATACACGGCTGAGTTCCCTCTGGTGCTGTTACTATCCCAGGAGAATTTGACATAACCACCAACCATCCTCTACCTTGGTCCAATTGATCAACTGGCATATGGCACGATGTAAGTGTGAATATCTAAAAACTGTTGACAGCTAACATGGGTTATAGGTTAGCCCAGTGGTCTAGTGGCTATGCAGCTCCTGACCTCTTGATCCCTGAGTCAGCAGAAGTTGGAAGCACTGCTGAGGTAGCATGGTCAGCTCTGGGGAGTAGAGGAATGGTTTGCATGGCTCAATGGCATATGCAACCCCTTTAATCTAATGAACACTAGAAGCGAAGAGACTCCTGTCTAGTAATTCTTGGCTGGACAGTTGGTGGCAGTGACATGGCGCTTTGAGGGTTGAGTATTAAATCGTTGAAAATTAGGGGATCTCAAGTTTCCAACAAGGATGCAGGTGGAACTACACATCTTGTGGAAACAAAAGGGAGAGAAAAATGTGCTACTGACAGACTGGAATTTTGACCCATTTTGCTAATGCAAACCATGCAGAAAATAAGAAAAATCAAAGGTACTTTTGGAACCACATCTGCTGCACAGATTCCCTTCCAAGCACAGCTTCATAAACACAGATAAAGGGATTCTTTTTATCAGCATCTCTATGTGAAAATCATCACTCTACAATTATCAGAAGGACGATGAGCACGTCTAAAGGAGGGATAAAATTCCCTTCCCTCTCACTCAAATTGTAGTCCAGTTAGAAACTATTTCAATAAATAAATAAATAAATAAATAGATAGATAAACCTACTGCAGTTAGATAACATAAAGAGTTCTCCTGAGTTCTTCGGGCCGGTAAAACTGAACATTCTAAATGGATAAGAGCTCTCAAAGTCCATTACGATAAGCCTCCTAGATAATACATAACTACTAACATTGAACTATGGTACAAATAAAACTGTACCAGGGGACATTCAATGAAAGCAAAAAACTGCAAATTTAAAACTAATAAAAGGAAATATTTTTTCACACAATGCATAATTATCCTGTGGAACTCAATGCCTCAAGATATCACTGAGGCAAGCATTTAACAGAATTTTAAAAATTGGACATTTTTATTGATAACAAATACATCCAGATTTATTTTACTAATGATAAAACCAATAGTCTGGGAAGGGATATAAACCCTCATGTTTCAAGGCATAAGTCAACCTCTAACTAAAGGGAGTTAAGAAGAAACTTTCCCTGTGCACAATTATCCTGTTACTGCCTATTGAAAGGTTTCTTCACCTTCCTCTAAAGCTTCTGGTTCCAGCCATGGTTAGAGACAGGATAGTGGATTAGAAATACCACTGCCCCCTTCTGGACAGAATCAGAACTGCTCAGCTGTGTGTCAGCCCCTATACTGCTAATCTTCCATTGTCTCAAGTGGTAGATGCATGTGCTTTTAAAATAGGTGGGGTCTGAGTTCTATCCGTGAAGTTCTGAACAGCCGTAGTATGCAGCACTGGGACAAATGTCAATTCATTCTGGTAGGTGGTGGCACTCCAAGGCAACAGAAGGAGTCCCCTTGTTATCCTCCCTCTGTTCTTAGTCCAAGCACTAAATGCCTTGTCTGTCTGTCTGTCTTACTCAGGAGGGAGTGACTCATGCCGAGCACTACTAGCTCTCGTAGGTACAGACCTATCAAAGCTGGGGTAAGGTTCACTATGGTACACTGCTTAACAGTACGTAGCTCTAACCACAGGGCTACTTAGCCCAAAGTACAAATGTTAGACGTGAAAACTACACAGTAAACATTTCTGTTGTTCCTCACTGCCCTCTATATGCAAAAGGCACCTAAGTAAAGTTCAGTAGCTTACAAATGCAAGCACACAATAACCAAGCAAAGACTTAGTGAAATTAAAAGGAAAGGGGGTGGGGAAAGCAGCATGCATAGAAACAATCAGGAGCATGAAAAGAAAATGACATCAAGAATTATGAACAAGATTCATCCCTTAAGGATTGGAGTACATTACTAGGACATGCTTTTTCTGACTTGACGTTTAGAGACGGGTAGGTGGGAAATAATTATAATCAGGAATACTAAACAAGAACTCTCCTCCCACCCCTGATTCCCCAAAATAAAAACCCAACCCCCAAAACAACAATACACAGATCAATTCAAACATGACCTGCTCCAACCTGTTTAAAACATACCCATGGTGGCAGAGAATATCACAATCCCCAGCACGTTCATGCCATCGCTGGTGCCTGGCTCAGATTTGTAAATCACTTCTGGAGGGGGAGTAATATCCAGGGCAAAATTCTGGACATTGGATCCATTCTCATCCTGGACCCCATATATTATGATCCGACGAGTGGTGCTTTCAGAAGCTGCCTTGTTGGATTTGATTATAGGAATGCTCTTGGTGCGATACTGAAAGAACACAGAATATTATGGTGGGTCATCAGGGACTAAAGGGTTCATGAGTCCTCAGATTGCTTTAATGGGCTCCAAAGTGTCTTGTGAAAGGAGAATGTCTATTAAAGAAGGAAGGGGCATGTGTGGAAGAAACCGCTTCCCCTCCTCCCAGCTACTGGAAAAGGAACTGTGATCCTTTTTTTCTGTAAAAAAAATAACAAAATCTGGAACTCCCCAAGCAGAACTTTAGGCAGCAGACATTCTGGACCCTGCTAGGGCTACATTTGGCATTCCTCTATATTCACTCTTCTCATCTGTAACTAGGAATAACTCCCTCAAATGCTAATCAGTGGCTTTTCCTTTGTCCCACCAAAGGTAAGGATTCCATGCAATATATCCCATTTGAAAGGACATTCAGCCCAACAATTCCTCTTACTTAACCTGCTCAAAGCTTTTAAATAAGGTGTCCTGCCCAAACTCCAGTTTGGGTAATTAGGTTCTGCCTAAATAAATTCCCACATTGCTTTAATTGGATTCAGCATCCTTCTTCACTTCCTTTTGTGTAATGTTGCTGTGTGTTCTTAAATACCTTCCACCTGCCAGATGACTGCATTTCAGTGGTGGGAAAAGTGATTCTATTGCCATATGATTTACTTATGTAAAGTTCTCTGCCCTTCCTTAATGCCATTCAATGAGGGCCAGAATCAGCAACAACAGTGTTCAGTTTCAGAAGTCATATTTGCTGCCCTCTCAAAGAGCTCCTAGAAAATGGCACAGGTCTTCTGATTGATATGTTTGTGGCTTAAGAGCCAATGTTAAATTAGTATCTTAGCAAATGTCTGTTGTCTGGTAGCACAGAGCTGCCATCACGGCACCTACACCACTTCCCTTCCGGGTCCCTGGTGTGTTCAAGAAAAGGGGGCATAGCTGGGGGGTCCCTATGCGCTGATGATTCCTGATGAGGGCCTTGTCATCCCTTGGTTCTGGGAGCTGTAAAGGTGACTTAGAGGTGCCTGTGCACCCCACTTCCTGAGGTGCAGTGAGCACTCCTCAGCCAGAACTTGAGGTCTGGGCCAATGCCTCTAATTAAGGAGCAAATAAGGAATTATCTTGTGTATTCTCACACTCTCTCTCCCTGCCTTCTATATTTTTACATCCAATTTATTGGGCAGAGCTCAAATCATTTTCACAGGGGACTAAGGATAATCAAAAATCCACGTTCCACAGAATTAGGAAATTGGGGTGAAATCAAGCAAAATGGGTGGAAAGGGCTAAAACCAACTATTTAAAACTCTTCCTCACCAAAATGACTAAATATCAAAAGAGGAAGAGCAGCTCTGATTTATAGGATGGTATAACACTACTTTCTGAATTAAAGACACAACTCACGAACATAGGCACTTTAAAAAATGTTACCGTAAATCACATAGGAGCCTAAATCATGGACTTCGCCAAGGCACTTGTGACTGCTCCAAGCTCCATTATTGTGATTTACATACATTGATATTTCAGTCTAGGCCTGTCCATAGATCATAGGCAGCGCTTGTTGGATATTAGTTATTTAAGGCCTGAACCTGAGAAGTGCAGGGCTCTTGCAACAGCTATTGAAGGTACAGCATCTCTCAGGATCAAGCGCTGTCTGATTTATATTATGCCCATCAACATACTGTATGGAAGTATTTAAAAAAATTAAAAACATGAAGGAATCATTGCCAAATAACTGGCAACAAAACAAACCCATGCCTGACTCCCACTCCAATTCCCATTCACTGGCAAAATAGGTAACTATTCCAGCTTCTTTCTCCTCTGACCTAAAAACAAGTGATTATTAAAATAGCTGAATGATTCTGATTACACTCCTGTATAGCAAAGTGATTACTAATTATGGGCCTAACACAAAGCCACTGAAGTCAGTGGAAAAACTCTCATTGACTTCAAAGGGATTTGCATCAGATGCCACTGTGGGTACTGAGCCTATATGAACCAATTTACAGTACCAAATCTCAAATTTTGCTTAAAAATTGTCACTGCATGAATTACCTGAAGATGGCTTCTCTGTAACATCAGTGCAGACACTCACCTGTTTGAATGTGGCCTCAACAAGGTTGGCTGGGAACATGTTCCTGGAAAGAAATAGATAAAAGAATCATTGTCAAGGGGCTATTTAGTTACCCTTATGGGTCCTCAGTGTCCCCCTTGTGTAATCACCTGTGCAAAGTGAGTGCCCAGAGGGTAGAAAAAACGCTCTGATCTCATAGCATTTCCTACTCGCTCTGCATGGGTGTAAATGGCTACAAAAGGCATAACAGTGGAGAACCAAGTGCACCAAGTTTAAAGTAGAGATTTAAGGACGCAATTCTGAACACTTGGTGTGGGATTCAGGAGATCTGGATTCAGTTCTTGACTCCGCCACAGACTTCTTGTATTACCTGCGGCAATTCACTCAGACTCTTTCTGGTTCAGTTCCCCATCTGCTAGATGGGAATAATCATAGAATCATAGAAGGGACCTTGAGAGGTCATCTAGTCCAGTCCCCTGCACTCATGGCAGGATTAAGTATTATCTAGACCATCCCTGACAGGTGTTTGTCTAACCTGCTCTTAAAAATCTCCAATGATGGAAATTCCACAACCTCCTTAGGCAATTTATTCCAGTGCTTAACCACCCTGACAATTAGGAAGCTTTTTCTAATGTCCAACCTAAACTGTCCTCGCTGCAATTTAAGCCCATTGCTTCTTGTCCTATCCTCAGAGGTTAAGGAGATCAATTTTTCTCCCTCCTCCTTGTAACAATCTTTTATGTACTTGAATTATCATGTCCCTTCTCAGTCTTCTCTTCTCCAGACTAAAGAAACCCAATTTTTTCACTCTTCCCTCATAGGTCGTTTTCTAGACCTTTAATCATTTTTGTTGCTCTTCTCTGGATTGTCTGCAATTTGTCCCCATCTTTCCTGAAATGTGGCACCCAGAACTGGACACAATACTTCAGTTCTGACCTAATCAACATGGAGTAGAATGGAAGAATTACTTCTTGCTTACAACACTCCTGCTAATACATCCCAGAATGATGTTTACTTTTTTTTGCAACCGTGTTACACTGTTGACTTATATTTAATAAGGAAATATTATTATTATATTTCTCCCACTCCTGTTATGTCTTTTTAGATTGTAAGATTTTCAGGACAGCACCCAGCACAATGGGGCCCTCAATCTACTTCTGGGCTTCGAGGCACTACTATAATACATATAATAATGATTAATAATAGTTAATAATAATAATACTTTCTGCCACGCTTCTGTCAATCCCATTATAATTATAAGTGGGGCAGGCTCTGACGTCTGTTCCCTTTACCAAGAACAGACTGTTTTTCAAAAGGAGGATCTGATTCCTGATTAAAAGACTCTAGACCAGAGCTGCACAATTTCTTTAAAATGGTCACTATTTTAATGTTTATGAGGCTTTTCTGGGGCAGAAAATCAGTGTCTTTTGGAAAAATGCTAATCGGGCATTTCACCCTCCACCACTGCTGAGAGAGCGTGAGCAAAACAGAGACCTCACGCTTATGGCCTCAGAATGAGATTCATAGATTTTTAAGGCTCGAAGGGACCATTATTATTATTGCTCTGACTTCCCAGGTAATGCGGGTCATAGACTCTTACTCACTAATTTCTGCACTGAGTCTATATCCTCTGTTTGAGCTAGACAATATCTTTTAGAAAGACTTCTAGTTTTAAGGAAAGAGGGAAAGAATGCCCGCTCCAGGCTCCAGTGAGAATTCTGTTGCTGGGCAAAAGGACCACAAAATCAAGAACTTTTTATAATACTGGGGAACAAAAAAATTCCCAGGAATTTTAAAATGTGGCAAGATTATTTTTTAAATGGATTTCTTTTCATCCTGAAATTTATAAGCCTAAAGTGAGCAATACTCTAGCATAATCTTATGCATTCATGTTCAGTTTGTATGAAAATATGTGGCTGTAATGTTCACTAAACAAAGGACTTCTCTATTGAAAGTCAACTCAGGCCCCAAGTCAGGACAGCACTTAAGCACATGTGTACTGTCCATCCTTACTCAGGAGAGTACTCATGCATGTGCATATTTAACTGCTGTCCTGAATAGGGGTGTTTTCCTGAATTGAGGGCCCTGTGCAATAAGGTATGCCTGCTATTTGGTCGGGTTGCAATAAGAACATTCTGTGTCGCATTAGTGTAGGAAAAACAGCTTCCAGGCTTCAGACTCTAACCGTTTTACAGATGAGGGACACTTTAATTTCAGTTTGAGTGCTTTCTATTGGTTTAACTTAAGTCAATTCCTTATTGACTCAGTCACTGTTTATAACAGACAGTAGTCTATTGTAAGCAATGCCTGTGATTGTAAACACTGTGCTGTCTGTCTTCTGTGAGTTTTCACCTCCAGAGATGGTAACACAAAAGCCTAAATACTGAGATTTAGCATTTAGTTCTCTAGTCACATCTAACCCCCATAAATACTTGTGAGTCTCTGTGGTCAAATATCCAGTATGGGCCCCAAACTGTGCAATATACAGACAACACCCAGCTGTACGTCACCTTTACATCAGTTTGTGACAGCTCCTTATCCCAGCTCTCCAAGGGCCTGGCTGAGATCAGAAATTACTTTGAAGAGTAGCTGCTGGAAGCTGGATCTGGGAAAGACTGGTGTGGGGGTAGTGGGGAGAGGGAAGCACTTAAAAGAACTCACCACCACCATATAAATCCCTCCCCTCCCCCCAGTGAAGGATTCTGCCCTAAGATTGTTAAGGACACCCTATCTTAATTAATGTTTGTTTTGCAATTTGAGATGATCTGATAAAAGGTGCTGTATAAGTGCAAAGTAGTCTCACTATGATTAAATTATAAGGTGCTGTGTGATGGAGAATTAATCTGCAAGTATAGATTCTTATTGAGGATTTTTATCCTTCTTTGAATATGAACCAAACATACAGGCTGTAGCTTTCAGACAGTAATGTGAATTAAATTGATAGTGCTTTCTGTCTCCTGCCCAATACTGCAGCCCTAATTAATAGTATTAAAATCAAATTGAGACTGCTGGAGAAAGGAAATATCATGTTTAGTAGCTAGATTAAATGTTAGCCAAATTCATGGAGGATTAAAGCATTTTATTTTTTAATAATTCTTTATCCTGCAGGAATTACAACTGGTCCTCATAATACTGTAGTCTGGAATTCTTCCAATATTATATAATATATTGTCATCCGTTCTGAGCATTCTTTGAGACCGGCCTTGCTAAAGCCACCCAAATGATCTAGTGCAAGGGAGTTGACCTGAATGTGTTTGCCAAAGCTTTGGCTTTTTTTTTTTTTTTTTTAAGCTGCTTTACTTGGCTTGGGAAAATCCACTATTAGCCAAAAGTTCAGCTTTCTTAATTAAAAAAAAATCAAAAGTACAACTCACAAAAGGTACATCTCCTGGACTAATACGGAATAATGCTAAGGAGTATATCACCATGACGTATGGTCAGGGAAGATGAATGGGAGTTTGTTGGCTGGATCAGATCTCCGGAGAAACTCCAGACAAACTCCTGCTTTAGGGACACATTCTATTACTGTACATTGAGATTTCTCAAATGGGGGCAGGAAACTCTGTAAGTTTCTGCTTCTTAGGTCTCCTTGGAATCTTTTAATTGGGGAAGTAGGATTTGAATTTTTTTTTACCATGGAACTTCCAGAGGCTTCAATCGTCTACATCTGTGAGTGTCCCAAGAACTGCCTGTGATATCTGCAGAGGGCATGAGCATCCCTTGCCACATGGCTTCCTCAGAGGGCAGGCTGCCTGCCACTCCTGGCTGAACCGAAATTCCCCTTTAAGGAAAGTTTACTGCTGCAGAGGGTTTAGTATAGCTCAGAGCCCCAGCTCTTTTATTTAACTCAACATATTACAAAATTTAAACTTATACGATATCCCAACCTCTCAGTCTCCCAATGTGCACTTTGCCTGTCTTTATGGTTCCAATACTGCAGTCTGATCCAAGGAGTCTTGCACCCCCGCAAAGACTCATTGACTTCAATGATAACTCTGCACAGGCATAACAATCTGCCATGTGGATCTTAATGTAGGATTGGGGCATCAGACTGTAGCCTCCTCAAGGCAGGGACTGTGTCTTTCAATATTCCATGTAGAATCAAACACCTTGTCAGTGCTTACCAAGTAACAATTAATCACTCTGAGCGACTCATTGCTGTCTCCGACCAGAAATGTTGCCAAGTTTATTAAATAAATAGAACTAGATGCTTAAATTATTTCTTAAGTTTCCAGCATAACTCTTGGCCTTCATGGCCCACAGGTGGGCATAAAAATAATAATACCAGAACCTTAAAGTGATGTGGGATTAAGTTTTTTTTTTTATAAGTAACCTTATCTATAAACTCAGTGGTATGATTCTTGATGGAAATAATTTACATAATTTTTCTAGGTGTGTCATGTTTGGTACCATTGTATTTGTGGAAGAAAGGGCTTTTGAATGACACCCAATTCGACCCATTTCCAATGACACTATATTATCAAAACTTCCACCAATGGAGGACGTGCAGGTGGCAGCTGATGGGGGCAGCGAGTCCCCCCTGCTATCCCACAGAGAGTGACACCAATGAAATTCTGTAGATTTTTACAAATCAAATGGCACCTCCCTTATCTATCACTAACTTGCCCATGGAATGAGATTTTACGACATTGCGCTCCCAGACTGAATGGGCCAAATTCTGCTCTCTGTTCCACTGGTGAACATTTGAAATAACTCCACTGACTTCTGACTATACTGTAATTTCCTCAGAATGGGCCAAATCCTGTGCTCGGTTGTATCACTGTAAATCCAAATAACTCCACTGGTGTCAGTGGATTTAGTCTAGATTTATATTAATGAAAGTGAGGGCAGAATTTGGCCTACCATGATAAAATAAATCAGTCATTTCAGTGCCCATGGGAGGATGATAGTTGCGCATCAGTGATCATCTCTATTATCTAATCCTATTAGATAATATCACCCTCCCCCACACTCACACCTTCAGCAAAAAGGACCACAGGCTTTTCAGAATTTATGAGGTATTAAAATCCTCATTACTGTGATAAAAGACACTAATAGAATATAAAAATCACTAATCGGGGCTCAGCCTAATGGATCCAATTGTGCTTTGCCTGCCTCTTCCCAGATCAGAGCAGTACGCACATCCATGGAAATGCTCTGCCCTGAAACGCAACCCTTTTCCCCTTCATTAGGGTGAAACTGTTGCACACTATTCTGGAACCAGTGAGAAGTGAACTTTGTCATCCTGTTACTCTCAGAGAAGACTAGGCTCAGGTAAGGAAGATGACAGTCTGATGGCTTTCTGACAGAAAAGCATTTTTGAGAGAAAGCAATTTCCCCCCTCCCCACAAAAAGTGCTTATCCAGGAAAATCCATACAGGTGCTAGTTGAGTGGGATGATAGACTGAGCTAAATGCTGACTCGCTGGGGTAGCTTCATGAAAGACACAGCTCATTTTCATCAGGGTCCTAGCGTGACAAGGCTATTTAGTAAACAAGTTCCTTTACACCAGACAATGTTTGCACCTGTTTTAAGAGAAGGAATGCTTTATTCCAGTTTGGGGGCTGTAACTCCACCAGCCTGCCCTGCTGCAGCTTCAGCTCTAGGCACTTTTCTCATCTCCACAAATAAAGAGGCTGAGATCCTGGTGAGCAGGAGATGGGGAACAGCCTGGCAGTGACACCTTCACAGCACTGTTCCCTCTCTGTAGAGGCCCTGTGAAATTCAGGCTGCAAGGCATGGGGGAGGCATACCTACTACCTGCAGCATATAGTCACCATTAACTTACCCAGTCTATGGCCGTAGGGGATGTCCTGCCTGCACGGCTCCTCCAGGCACTGTGCTCTCAAAGAGTGGAGAGACACTGCATAGGCACAAGGGCTCTGTTCAGAAAGGCCTGGCTTCTGTGAATCCCCTGGGACCTGCTGGTTTTTGGAGACAGCCCCCCTGCTTCTTCTTCAGGAGAGATGGGTAAGTCACATCCCCCTGACAGAATAATGAGGAGGAAACTCTGCAAGAGAAACCTCTTTGATTATCCATCCTGGAGTTTTCTTTCCCCTTAGGTGGGAGTCAACCATGGGGGGGCAGGGAGGGTGACAAGGCCTTGTGCAGTTAGCAGACTAGTTTGAGCACAGGGCATATTCACAGCCTGAGTGGCATAAGAGTGAACGTAAATAAGGAGTCAAGTCATTTATAATCCTAAAAAAGGAATTAATACCAGGTTTGGGTGGGATAGAGCTAAAGTGGGTCTGAAATGAATGACATATGGTAGTTTGCAATGAGATAGAGTTAACAGGTATTTCCATTAAAGATATACATCGATTTCCATGCCGGTGACTCATTATGGTAGGTCATGGTATAAAAAAGCTCAATCATAGCTTAATCCCTTTGGTATTTCAATAGGCTCTAAAAAATCTGTAGATGCCAACTTTTATTAGTATACTGTTCAACTCCCACTGTAAACAGATTCAAGTGTGATTTCTGGGTTCTACACAGCCGAGGCTTTCTCCAAACAACAGTAAATATTAAGAAATAAAGCTCTCTCTTGCCTCATTTGAAGAAACACAATTTCAGTAGAATCTATAAGTGTCTAGCTTGGAAATAAAGGTAAGCTTTTCAAAAGACCTCAGGGCTGGCCTAGCTTTGCTCCCAGTGAAGGCAACAGATCCCACCCTAAATTATTTATATCCTCTTCAAAACTAATTATGTAAATAATCTCTCTTGAGTAAACCTGGCCAATCTGATTGAGGATATGCCTACACTTGTGCTGGAGGTGTAATTTCCAGTTACTTGTTTGGGCTAGCATCCCTGGTAGATATCTAGGGTCCCGGGTGGGACAGTATTCAGGGCAGCTAGCCTGTCCCATTGTTTGTGCTGCCACTGCTACATTTCTGTTTTTAGTGTTCTAAATGAACCAAAGCTGGCACGCATACGTCTACCCAAGTTGGAAACTACACCTCAAGCTTGGTGTATATGTACCCTGTTTCCAATTGTCTGCTTCTAATTCCTGTTAAATTAGCAGCATTCATGAACATCTGGGGATAAAGCCTGCACTAACTAACAGGCAAACCACAGTGACTTCAATGAAGTCGCCCATCAGTGTAGGTCAATCAGAATTGACCCTCAGTGTATTGAGTTGTTTTATTTGGTGTTTTTGAGCCAGATTACATCACAATGACATGATATCTATTTAGATTTGAACAGGAATAAAAATGCATGCAAATCCTGCATTTGCAACCAGCTAATGGATAGGGCACATGCAGAGATTTGCAGACATACTCTGCCTTACATGCAAAACTGGGAGGCAGCCTATTAAGATGTTTAGGACTCTAAATCATTTCAAGTTTTTTTAAGATTATGGGACAAATCTTGTTCCCCCTGATGTATGGCAAAGATCCCATGATTTCAGTGGCAACATGATTTAATCTCATAAGTGAAAGAACATGATTATGACAACAGGATGAGGCATGAATACTAACTGCTGGTTTAAACACTGGGCTTGATGTTGATATTTTGCGTTTGAGTGTACATCCCCAAATTTGTTGCAAATTTTTTATGCAGCTTGTCTAGTGAATATATGGTCCTAATATTTAAATGATTGGGCTCTGTGTACCGGTTGTTGGACAGATGTATTGATAGACGTGTATTGTACACAATTATTGATCGCAGAAACGTTATAGTGGAGGGAGGGCTGGCCACAGTATGCAGAGTACTGCTTAACTGGTTCAGCTTTACATTGGCTTTGAATGTGTGCACAGCCAGACAAACACACACCTATCTGGAATGATGCACTGAGAGGAACAAGTAAAACACCCAACAGTGGATTACACATACTTATTTCTTTAAGGAAAGCAATGATCTTTGTCTTTTTAAAAAAGCACTTAGAACATTCTGAAAGGTACTGTCTCAAAACCACACACTTCAAAACTCAAGAAAAGATCGCTGTCCTCCTCACAATAGTGCACCATGCCAACCTCAAACTTTAAGGGCCTGATTTATAAAGGTGACCTGCAAAAGGGGAGAAACATTTCCATTTATTACTCCTTTTGTGATGCATAAAGGTAGCCTCATAAATTCTAAATCCTCCTGCTTACCCAATTTTTTTCTTGTAGGTGTTTGGTACTTTAGATCAGGAATTTCAAGTCTTGACCTACCCATTTTTGCTGTAGGGCTGGGAGTTAGAATGAGAGCTCAAATGTCAGCCAATTATGATGATATCAATCTTATTTTAGATATTTTATGTAGTTATACGGCCTCTGTGATTGTAATATTTAAGTGCCTCACCGTCTTTAATTATAGAGCCTCACAAAACCCCTGAGAGGTGGGGATGTATTATCCTCATTTTACAGATGGGGAACTGAGGCACAGAGAAACTAAATGACTTGCCTAAGGTCACACAGTAGATCAGTGGGTGAACAGGGAGTTGAACTTGGGTTTCACAAGCACCAGACTATCATCCTATTCTCTGAGCCATCCTTCATCTCAGTTTTTCCAGTCTTCAGCTGATGGAGATGGGATTTTTAGAGGTCTTTTATCTCAACCATTTGCCAGAAGTTTGAGTTAATAAGGCTTTTATAAAGACAAACAAAAACACAGAGCTTTAAACAATTTCACTAAACTGTCTCCTATCTCTTGAGAAAACTGCAGCCCTGGTTTCAGACACATGTGATGTCACTTTCTCTCTAGTTCTCCACTCCTCTAGCAAGAAAAGGCAAGTCAAGACCTGAGATTTCAAATCTTAAAAAAGAAGCAGGGAGCAAAAAGTTTAGACAAAATTAACTAATTAAAAAACAAAAGCTCGTTGGAAGTCTTCTTTAGCATCATACAGCAACTAAGAGGACCATACTTTTCTTTTTTGGCATGGCAGCTCACCTTTAAATAGGCTTCTATCTGACTTCCAATTTTGCGAGTACAAATAAGTATACCTGTAATTCATTTACATTTGCCAACTAGCTGCAATTAGCAAAGGTCACATTTAAACCACCTGATTTGTACACAGAAGTAATTACTGAAAATCTGGCCCATTTTTGAGTTATCTAAGTGGAAAGACACTCAAAATCTGAATTTTTAAAAAGTGGATATTTTCCCCCTCTGCTCTTGCGTAACACAAAAATGGCTGATAATTTTCCATTCATATTTCCCGGGGGGCCTAGCAAATTTCATCCCAAAAAATCATTTGTTGTAACTAATATTGAAAGACCAAGCCAAAGAGCCTTGCTTATTATTCATTCTTAGTATTGTGCTAGTGCTAGGAGGCCCAGTCCTGGACCCAATTGTACTGGGCACTGTACAAACAGAGAACATTCCTTTCTCTTCCACAGACTTTCCGTATGACCTTTGGCAAGTCACTTTGTCTCTCTCTGCCATATTTCTCTACCTGAAAATAGGGCTAATAGTACTTCCCTACCTTACGTGAGTGTTGTGAGAATACATCCATTAAAGACTGAGCTGCTCAGATACTATTGTAATGGGGCCATATAAGTCCCCTAGCTAGACAGTATATAAAGACAGTCCCTGCTCCAAAGAGCTTACAGTCTAAGGGTACGTCTATACCCAGCCGCTAGTTCGGCGGCTGGCAATCGAACTTCTGGGTTCGACTTATCGCGTCTTGTCTGGACGCGATAAGTCGAACCCGGAAGTGCTCGCCGTCGACTGCGGTACTCCAGCTAGACGAGAGGAGTACCGCAGAGTCGACGGGGGAGCCGCGGAGTCGACGTTGGAGCCTGCCTGCCGCGTGTGGACCGAGGTAAGATCGAACTAAGGTACTTCGAACTTCAGCTACATTATTCACGTAGCTGAAGTTGCGTACCTTAGTTCGATTTGGGGGGTTAGTGTAGACCAAGCCTAAGTATGAAAGAAAGAAAACACTCCCAGATGCCTTTCAGAGTTTGCATTAGAAACATTAAAGACAATAGGGTGTTAATATGTACACGTCTGAAACTTGAAATAAAATTACATCGAAAGAGACTGAGACCAGGTCTACAGCAGGAGTGCTTTATCAACATAACTATACCGGGGTACTATACCAACAAAGCATTCCTAGTGTGGAAACAGCTTACATTGGTAAAACTGTGCTTCTGCCTTGATAGCTTATTCTAGCCTCCCGAGTAAAATAAGCTGTACCAGTAAAAGCACAGGTTTTGCTAGTATAACAATGTCTATATTAGGAGCTTTTGCTGGCACTGCTACGTCTGTCACAAATTACACCTTATTACCCAACCGACAAAAGTCTGTAGCGCAGACCTGACCTAAAATACCAGCCTTGCTAAGCATCTCCCGTATAGTTACAGACTTGCATTTGTCTCATGAATCACATGTTTTAGTTGGCCCCCAGCAACTGTACATTGGAAAAGAAAGAGGGTGAGCTGTACCAGGGAGAGCTCCTGCATTGGCATGAGGATGGACTAGATTGCCCCAGGGGTCTTTTCTTGATGGCTACACACAGCAGTGTTTGAGGTAGGATCTAGGTTAGGTTTAAGTGAGGGTTAAGAAAGCAGGTTTAAGGCCAAAGCAGCAGTAGGGTTCAGGTACCAATATCTTGTGAGTTATCTTAAAATCCCATGAGAACAACAGTTCTTGTGAGACTTTGCCACTTTGTGCTACATCCAACTCAGAAAATAGACATCTTCCATTTTTGGATCTATAAGAAAAACCATAGCTACTATTTCAGAACCAGGGATTTTTTTCCCATCCCTTCCCTGTCTTTTAAAACGGAAGGAGCGGTAGATCTCAGGATCTCATGTTCAAGTCTGGTTGATCTGTATCTCTTCTATTACTTTTGCTCTTTCTTTGAACGTTTCCAGATTCCTGTGGCATAGGAAATTCCAAGAAATGACAGTGGCTATATTGCCTCAGTACATGTTCCACATCATTTCTTCAGTCTTAATTGCAAAAACTCCCTGGACTCTACACCTCTCTCCCAACTTCACCATGTGTGCCACCATTCATACAATTCAAACAGGAAGACAAAATATCAGAAAATCACTACAGCCATTGAACTCAGACCTTTTTACCTGTCACATTCTTCTTACGTAGGAGTTACACAGCATGCTCTTTTAAAGCCTATAAATCATGATATATTTAGACCTGGCCATCAGAAAGCTTTATGCCTTGTAACTGATGCTAAAGGACCTTGACAGCTTCTAACTCTCTTGCCTCATTACTCTTCTGAATGTCTATTTAATACGTTTGATGTTCTTTTTTTACTAAGCTAATAAAGTGATGAAGTATGACTGAGGTAGGATTTCATTGGCAGAGGATACAACTGAATAAATCCAATCTCTAGAGGTAGTAAAAGGAAGATATGAACTTTCATTAAGGACAAAGCCAAGTTTTGTTTTTACTGAGAAGTTGTAGAGATGATATCTGAGCCTGCTAAGCCTATTAGATAGAAACACTTTAATAGAACCCAGTTTGCTGCACTTACCAAAAAAACAATTCTACTGTTCAGATAACGTTTAGAGATTTTTATATATATATATATATATATATATATATATATATATATATATATATATATATATATATATATATATATATATATATATAGTTACAATGTAGTGTAAGACAAGAAGAAAGTCATGAAACTAGTTGGGAACAATTCTGCAATCTCCATCCAATAATTCTAAAACTTTTAAATTCACATGATTAGATTACCATTTTTATTCTCATTAGCTCTTGGTTTTTATAATTTGTAGGTAATTTATGGTCAGGTATGAATATAATCTCCTGCTCTAACAAGTTTACATTCTAGATATAGATTTTACATTTCCTTCTTATTCACATCTTGTGTTTTGGTTTTGGTTCACTGATATCCTTACAAGGCTGTGATGGCTACATTTCAGATTTCTAATACTTGAAATTCAAAGATCCAGAAAAATGATTTAGTATAGAACCAGCTTTGCATGGACTAGTTGTCTCAGGAAACACGTAATGGCATCAAGAGCTTTTCTCCTCTAGGCCACTGGCTCAAATTATTATTATTATTTAGTAGTAGTAGTATTTATTAAATGTATTACTGTAACACCTAGGAGCCCTATTCATGGACCAGCACCCCATTGTGTGAGGCGCTCTACAAATAGAACAAAACAACAGTCCTGCCCCAAAGAGCTTACAATCTAAGTATAAGACAAGATACAACTGATGGATACAGACAGACCAATAGGAGAGTACAAGAAAACAGTGAGACAATACTGGTCAGCATAATAGGCAGTGTAATCTCAGCACACCAGTGGCTCAACCCTTGTCATGTTTTTTGTAGTCATCATGGCAAAGGAGAGATTTGAAGGAGGATAATGAGGTAGCTTTGCAGATGTTTACGGGGAACTCCTCCCAACCATGACGGACAGTTTGACAGACAGCACGAAGGTGCTTGTTTGAAAATGTAAAGATGTGCGATGAAGGCTGGCGTCATGGATGATTGGAGGTGCGAGCTGACCTCTCGATAGTGGATGAGGGATGATAAAGTGAAGAGAAGTAGCTTATGTTTGGTGCTATAGAGAAAGGTGAGCCAGTGGAGGGATGCAAAGATGGGGGGGATGTGGACAAAGCGATAGGCTAGGGAAATGATCTTTACCGCAGCATTCTGAATGGATGTGAGTAAAGACTGCATTTGTCAGGGCCAGAGAAAAGAATATTGCCATAGTCAGGAGGCAAGAAGATGAGAGCCTGGATGAGAGTTAGCTGTGTGGATGGATAGGAAAGACCGTATCTTAGAGATGTTATGTAGAAAGAAACAGCAAGACTTAGACTTAGATTGGATGTGGGGACCTAGAGAGGTGATGACCAGGTTATAGGTTTGAGTGACAGGCAGGATGGTGATGTTTTCTATAGTTATCAAGAAAGGAGAAAAAAAGACATTGCCAGATGGACATCTGTTTGGTGACTTACAGTTTATGAAATGAGTTGATGGTCTCTGTGACTTCAGATCCCAAAGCAATCAACATGGCACCTTTCAAGAGCACTTTTAAAACGTATTTAAAATACATAGCAAGTCCTATCCAAAACCTTAGTTATGTAACATTTCTCTTGTTCATTAGCATTCTTTATTCACAGGATGCCAGGTGCTTCCTGTATGATTTAAAGACTGTCTCCAGCTGTGATTGGAAACGATTTAGCATTCAGCTACAGGATCAACTCTTCTAGCTCAAACCAGCAGATACACTGTTACATTTAATCCAGACTTCCTAATAGATAGTCAGGAGTTTTGACGTTGACCTTAATAGGGCCAGGATTTTACCCATAGTATGTAGCAAACAGGAAACCCACTTCCAGCAGTTGTTTTATTAACAGTCTTTCTTTTAATAAGTGGGATTTTATTTGTGGTGGATGCACATAAAGTAGAGCATTTGGAATAATAAATAGACTTTTAAAAAGACAGTTCTGTTATTGGCTGGAGGCAGAGGTTAAACTCAATTACATCTCATCACATTTCCATAAAATAATTGAGCGTCTGTGTGAGTGCAATCCAAGAAACAAATGATGTGGACAGGTTCATCTGGCTAGCTTAATTGCCTCGTGCCATGGATTTTGTGAAGGGATTTGAGAACTCTGTCCTCCTTCTGGGTCAAGCCGTGTCTCGTTCCAGGAAAAATATACTGTATTCTGGTGTCAAGACTTGCCAGTACAATTTTAAATTTCACTTTCTCCAAGCTCTTGTGTGAATAAATCTCGAATGCTTGTGTGCAGACTTCAGGCTTTGACTATTTGAATATTCAGAGTTTGATTCTTCCCTGAAAAAAATATGGCATCATTGTGTTCAGTTTACAAGTAAACCAGACTCAGATGTGGTGGGATTTGTGTCTTTCTACTGCATGTGAGGTTGGGAGCAGGATCTGGGGGAATTTGGGCAGCAGACCCATGACCCCTGCAAGCTGTGAGACAGGGTTTGTCCACTTGTCAATAAGACATCAGTGTGACCTCTATATCACAAATGAGTCATATAGGATATTACATTAGTCACTGAGTCATCCAGCTGGTATCCAGAGTTCTCCAAGGAGCAATGACCCCAAATTAGTACCAATGGCACTTACAGTCCTGTGCTCAGAGTAGAAAAGGTGTAAGTTACAGTTGCCTTGAACCTGAGCAAATTAGGCTGAGGCCTGCTTCTGCCCTAAACCCTGAAACTAACTACTGTCCACTATCCAGTAGATGTTTATATTAAGTGAGGTAAAGACCAATAAAACAATACATTTTTTTAATCCTTTTTGAATCCTACTAAACTCTTGGCCTCAGTAACATATTGTGCCAATAAGTTCCACGAGTTAATTATGAATTCTGTAAAAATATTTCCTTTTTTTTCAGTTTAATATTGTTTGCCTTTCCATTTGATTGGGTGTCTCCTTGGTCTAGTATGAGAGAGGGTAAATAGGAGCTCCCTATTTACCTTTATAATCTTATTTTGGGGTATTGTTTTTAGATCTAGTTTCTGCCATATTCTCAAAAGGATCATCACCGATTTCAAAATATATCCTTAAGGTCATGGCTCCTTATGTTGTTATGTAACATGCAATGTGTTACCTTCAAAAAGCAGTAAGAATGAATGTAGTTACCGAATTAAGTCTAGCAATGCATCTGCAGAGCTCATAATTGGCTTTCCACTCTCTTCAGTGCTCTCCTTCTGGGCTGCTCCACCAGGATGGATAATGGAGACCATAATTATTCCCACAATCACAGCCACAAATGTTGTCCATAGATAGTAAGTGACGGTTATGATGCCTAATCGACTGGAAGTCTTAGCATCCAAGGCTGCTAGTCCAGACATTAAGCTGTAGAAAAAACAAACACAAAAAAACACACAAAACATATAGTATCTTTTGCATATAATTAGTACAATGTAAAACCTCATTTCTTAATTATTCTAATTTATCTGTGTCCACCTGAGTGCCTATATAATGATGCTTCTGGAAGGAGCTTTTAGATCCAGATGTCCTAGATTCAGTCCCCAGAGGTGACTGAACCTGGGACCTCTGGATCTAAAAGCATGTGCCTCTACTGCCCAAGCTAATAAAAACAGATCCTAGTAGCTTGAAAGAAGTAGCAGTTTCGCAAAACTCCATGCATGGTCTAACAACTAGCAGGAGACAGCCACACTGTGCTAATGTGGGTTACATATGATTCCCCTCACTGGGAAATCAAATCACTGCTGTGGGCGAGTGGCTAGATTGGTGGATACCTATGACTTCTTTGACTACCAAGACCACTAATTTATGCAGACATACCCATCTTCATTGAAATATTGACCCTAACCCTGGCCATAGGCTGCAGAGCTGAGGCTGCCACCTGGGTTGTTGCCCAACCACCTTTTGGCTCACCACAGCCCAGTTTGGGGCAGGCGATCCAGTGGGGTCAGGGCCAGGAAAGGAGTGGGCTGGTACATCATAGTGGGGATGACCTTGCTGGCACATGAGAGCCAATGGGCTGGAACAGGGAGCCAGGCCAGCCCTGTGGGACAGGAGCTGCTGCGGGGTGAATGCAGGGTGGGCTCACTGTCCAACCCCCTCGGCTGTTCCTGGGTCACCATGAATTTCATCCCTTGCCTCATATTATAAACAGACATGCTTTCTTCTTCCTATTAGTTTTTTCCCCTTGATATGTTTGTAAAAATCCATTCTCATTCCCCTTGGCCCTTTTGGCTAGTACTACATTGTTCTATTGTTTTGCTGCTCTTCTTTCCTATAAGCTGTAACTGACACTGTGCATTCACATTTGGGTGTTTCCACCTTTAAATCCATTAACGACTGTGAGTCACTTAGCTGCTATGGTAATGGACGTCATAAGTACCGATGATAGATACAGAGACTATTAACTTATGGTTAGTACTCAGAATGCTTAACTTATGGTTATTACTAATATGTGGTTAAATTACTGTTGCTGAGTGAATAAACTGACCACAGCAGTTTGTTACTTTATTAGTGAAAAAATAAACTAACAGGAGATATTCTGTTTAGCTATTCCAGTAATGTATCCCCTTATTCTCAGCCTCAAAGCTCCATGTATATTTTGGCACAAGTAAAATAAGTACATATTGACTGCTCTATGAATGTCAAGGGACCGATTTTCAAAATTGCCCCTGGGAAAAATTGTGTGCAATTGGCACTTAACTTGTACATGAATTTACTCTTCTTGCACGGGCAAATTGGATAGTTACATTAAAAAAGGTCAGTTATATGTTTAACAGGCTATTTGTGTGTGCAATGACAAATTTGCAGAAGCAACTACCGTAACCAAATGTGCAACCTAGGCATGTGATTGTGTCTGGTTTTTACATAAAAGCGTAAAGATTCAAGAGGGCTTTGCCACGAGCCCTGTGTCGGGGCAGTGTGTTGTTGTGCTTCCCCAAGAGTAGACCAGGAAGCAGATTGTGACTCCTGCTTCCCAGTTTCCTCCTGCTCTAGTGATGGGGTCACACATTGTACCAGCCCTCTGCTTGCTACAGTGACGTTGTGTAGCTGCACTGTCCCGCACATTGGGGAGTGAAGCCCATACCCACCCTGCCCATCCACCTATGTGGGAGGGGGGAGCAGAGGCTCTTCAAGCCCTCAAACATCACACAGCTGCCTTTGTAGTGCTTTACTGCTCCCTGATTTCCCTGCACAGGCACATAAGACAGGCCACCATGTAGCCCTAAATTTGTTCAGCACTGCTTTGAACTAGGCCCAGGATCATGAAGATTTATGTTCTCCCAAACTGTGTCACGATCTACTAATAAACCTGGAAACACCAATGTTTCACTTGGCTTTGCTCAATGTTTAATTTTTAAAACAATTTCTAGTTTATTTTAAATATAGAGCACAGTAAAAAAATAAAATAAAAGGAGCAGTACATGTTGTCAAGTTTTAGTGTGACCCTTTCATGCAGCTGTTATCACTATGGAGAGTTGCTTGTCAAATCCTTCATCACAAATAACTATTTATTAGCAGGATCACTTGCATCTGAAGAAGGGAGGTTCTTACCCACGAAAGCTTATGCTCCCAATACTTCTGTTAGTCTTAAAGGTGCCACAGGACCCTCTGTTGCTTTTTACAGATTCAGACTAACACGGCTACCCCTCTGATATTATTTATTAGCAGACAACTCCTGATATTTACAGAATCTCCTTCATCTTGCACTGTTTGGTGAAGTTGTCTAGAGCTGAAGTGCAGCTTAACCTTAATACTAGATTGAATGAAATAATAGTGGTGGGATTTAATGCTCAGGTTCCTGCTATCCAGTAGATTAATTAAGAAAATGCATTGTTTTTCTGCTTTGCCAATCTCCAGTCTGGCATGTTTTGTTATCGGTTCAGAGCAGTATTGGGGGGAGGAAGGGCGAGTATTGTTCTAAAACAAACAAAAAACTATTTTATAAAAGTGAAGTTAAATATTGCAAGTAATCTAACTTTCACAGGGTCGTTTTATGCAGAATAATTTTGATGTTAATTAGACTACTAGAATCAAATTCTGCTCTCCATTACATTCATACAATTATACTGTTTTTTGAGGTGTAATGGAGAGCAGAATTTGACCTTTCATTGTCAAATGGCCCCTGGAAGAAGATTGAAATGGCTTGATCAAGAAGATGCACATTTGTTCTAAAGCCGGGTTACAAATGTAGCAACTTTTTCAGTTTAACAGCCTTTGCAAACTGTTGCTGATTTTGTTCAAATGTATTTGTTATTCTTAAGAATTCACTGAGTTTGCTTGGACTATTTTCCATCTGTTATTCACATTATATGATTAATCAGCTGAGTCACATGATATTGATTCTGTGCAGTTACTGAAACAAAACTAATGAATAAATCATTTCCAAATAATTAAATAATAAATAATTTAAAAATTCATGGACCTCTTGAATTGTGAACATTTTTACAAATACCCTGCCATTGTCTGTATACTCATGAACAATTTGATCCTACAAACCCTACAAACCAGTGAACTGAACTGTGTGCCTTTATTTGCAAAAATATGAACAAATCATTTTTGGAGGATCACCCTGTCTAGAGAAGATGGAGAAATTGCCTTTGTGCCCTAAATACAGGTTAACACCTTTTGAATCTGACACATAAATGTACTGACTCCTATCAAGCTACATCAATAAAAGGAAAAACTCAAATGTCTCTGTAACATACAACCAGTTCTCTAGTTTCACACCAGTCACCATTTTTAATTATTGTTACTTACATTACAGTGCCACCCAAAGCCCTTAATCAGATTCAGGGGTCCTTTATGTTAGGTATTGGATAAACAGAGGGAGGCACTGATCCCATGGCTAGCAGATCTGTAACTAGAAAGATGTGTTCTCTGGTGTGGACAGGGCACTAGATGAAAATACTTTGGTTCTATTCCTGGCTCTGCCACTGACCAACTGTGTGACCTTGGGCAAGTCACTTCTCTGTGCTTCTGTTTCCTCTTGCCCTTTGTGTATCTTATCCATTTAGATTGTAAGCTCTTCTGGGCAGGGACTGTATTCTACTACACTGGACTGTCAGGGGTCTAGGCTGCAGCAGAGCCAATCTCCTGGCAAACTAATGAGTGCAGCTGGCCCTGATTGACCTGCGCCTGCCTGCTCCAGCCCCCAGCATCTTTCTGACTCTCAGCTGAGAACCTCAGCTCCACCTTCTAACGGTGACTCTGGTTAACCCTTCAGCTTAGGCTTCTTTTTTTGACTCTGGCTCTGATCCCCCGCTGTGCTTTTTAACCGTGACTTCAGTTAATCCAGTGGTCCCCAACCTTTTTCGTCTGGCGGGCGCCCGACGATGAGCCACGGAGGACCGTGGCAGCGGACGAGCATCTGCCGAAATGCCGCCGACAAGCGGTAACGTCAATAGGCGTTGCCGCCGAAATGCCGCCGATTTTTGGCGGCATTTCGGCGGTGACGCCTCTGGATGACGACAAGCGGCAGCATTTCCGTGGCGATGCCTATTGACATTGCCGCTTGTCAGCGGCATTTCGGCAGATGCTCATCTGCCGGCCAGTACGTGGGCAGCCTTAGATGCCCCGGCGGGCGCCATGGCGCCCATGGGCACCGCATTAGGGACCCCTGAGTTAATCTTTTGGCTTAGGCTTTTGGTCTCTGATGTCTGGCTATGGCCCTTGGCTTCTCTCCTGGATCCACCCCATCTGGATTCATCTCTAAGTGATAGGCCAGACTCTTGTTCCAGCCAGTAGCCCAGACCACCTATGACTCGGTTGCCGACAGTTTAAGCAGCCCAAAAGATTGAACAAGGGCAGGTAAGGGGCCAGACTGCCTTTCAGCTGGATTCTGCAGAGACAGCCATCTCCCTGCTGGACATTGTGGGAATCCTGCAGACCTTACAGGCCCAGGTTATGGCCTTGCTGATACAAACTGAAGCCCTACAGGCTCAAGCCATTATGTCCAAATCTGCTGCCCCAGCTTCTACGGAGATTCCAATGCTGGATAAGTTTGACAGGAACCATAACAAGTTCTGTGGCATCGTGAACTTGTGCCGGCTTCTGTTCATGTTTTGGCCCCAGTCATTCTCCACTGATCAGAGTCAAGTAGGACTTATTATTTGTTTGCTACCTGGGGAGGCCCTGGCCTGGACATCTCCCCGCCTGGAGATTTTTAGCCCTCTTTATGAAGAGTTCATCTAAGCCATGGTGATTGTGTTAGGTGATGTGAATCACACATTGTCTGCCAACAGCACACTTAGGGGACCACGTTAGGGGAACAGGTTGATCACCATGTTTGCTGCAGAGTTCCAGCACCTGACAGCAAACACTAATGCAGTACTACCATTTCTGACACATGTTAAGCGAGGAAATCAAGGAAGAGCTAGCATGGGTAGAACTGCTGCCTGACCTGAACACCTGGGTCAAGCTGTGTGCTGGACACCTGACTGAACACCACCTGGAGAGAGAGTCAAGTTCCCAACTCTCTTCCACATTCTCATCACGGGGATCCGGGCAGATCAGTCGGCTTCGACCTCACCTCTGGTGCACAGAAGAGCTAGCTTTGTGCTTCAGGCCCAGGCCTGTATTGTGGTGAATTTGGACACTATGCTATGGGATTCCCCACTAAGAACTGAGCGGTGTGTCAGCCAGAAAGCCTCCAGGCCTCAGCCCCAATAGGGGGGTCTGGGCTGAACCTGTGTTTTTCCCCCCCCCCCCCTCCAGGACCTTCCACCTCTTGTCTACCAGCACCCTGGCTTTTGACGGACACCATGCCAGCACCCTCCAACTACCCGTCAGGCTACTACATTCCACCAATCAGAGGCTGACCTGAAGGTGCTTGTGGACTCAGTGGCCTCTGACAATTTCATCGGCTTAGACTTTGCTCAGGTTCACTATATTCCAACTCAGTGCGTGAGCATTCCCTATTTGGTGGAGTCTGTTGACAGATCCCTCCTCTCCTCTGGCCCAGTTACTCATCAAATGGCATAGCCTAAAGCCTTGTTACTGTGCTCCAGGGTCAGCAGGAGGTCCTAAAGCTCTGTCTCATCCAAACACCTCACTCCCCTGTTATCCTCGGCATTCCCTGGCTTGTCTCCCACAATCTGCATATCCAGTGGGGACCAGGCATGGCATGCTTCACATTGAGACTCTGCCAATTCTTAACAAACTCTTTGGGGGGGCTCTGCTGGGCCAAGATTTTTACTAAGTTGGACCTTCATGGGCCATACAAACTGGTCCAAATTACAGAAATCGATGAATGGAAGACTGTGTTCCATGCCCATTATGGGCATTTTGAATATTTGATTATGCTTTTTTGGTTATGTAATATTCCACTGGTGTTCCAGCATTTAATCAGTGATATCTTCTGGGACATATTGGATCAGTTTGTGGTTATTTATTTGGATGATATTCTCATTCTTTCCAAAAACCAGATGCTGCACAAGCAATAGGGCCCATGTTCTCAACACACTCTGCCAAAACCATCTTCACAACAAACTAGAGAAATTTGAGTTTGATAGAGATACAATCGAGTTCCTGCCATCTCCAGGTAGAATGCCACAAAAGTTTAGTGGTTTCTTGGGTTTGCCAATTTTATAGGTTTTATCAAAGGATTCTTTCACCTTTTTGTCCTGAAAACTGCGCTCTTTTGAAAAGGGGTCCACTTTCGTCTGGTCATCAGAGACACAGATTGCGTTTGGTCAGCTAAAGAGATCTTTTACCTTAGCTCCCACTCTGTACACCGAATCCTGCCAGGCCCTTCGCCATAGAGGCAGATGCTTTGAACTTTTCTATTGGAGACGTTCTGTCACAACATACTGGCTCTCATAAACAATTCCATCCCTACACCTTTTAGTCACGAAAACTAACAGCCATTGAGAAGAATTATGATATCTGAGACAAGAAGTTACTGGTGATAAAGGCAACATCTGAAGAATGGAGACAACTTCTAGAGGGAGATTGGTTCTCGGTCCAGGTCATTACTGATCTTCCCCCCACCCCCACCCCAAATTTGTTTTTTGACTGTGGCTCAGATTAACCCTTTGGCTTAGGCTTTGGTTTTTTGATACCTGACTACAACTTTGGGCTTCCCTCCTGGCCCCACCCCTGCTGGATTCAGCTCTTAACTGGTAGGCAGGACTCTTGCTCCAGCCACTAGGCCAGACTACCTATGACTTGGGTGCTGACATGGACACATGTTTTGTGCCTCTAGGTGCTACGGTAATACAAATAACGAAGAAGAAGCCATGCACTTGCTCTGAAAAGCTTAAATCCAAGAAGACAAGTGGCATACAAAGGGTGGAGGCAGAAGAGACAATTCAATTTTATATTAATCTATATTTTCATATTTATGCATATTTTCCTTTTTTTTTTTTTTTTTAGTTTTGTATCACATAAATAGCTTTCTGTAAGTGCCCATAACCTAAGCCACCATATATTGTCTGCTTCCTTATAGGCCTTTCAGCAGAAATGGAGTTTTAAAATGGATTTTAGGGAGCAGCAAATCAGTGCTGTCTCTCTCTGTGGTACCTTTAATAAGTGATTTCTGACACTTCTGCTTTTTATGGTTTACAAAACTTTAAAAATGATCAGTGCTATTGATCATACTTTGAAATTGTTAGAGCATAGATGAGATACTTTTAAGAGTTAAATTGATGCTTTTACATTAGAATACAAATGCCTGCTGATGTTTAAATTACTGTAAATTACCTGTTAAAATATTAACAGATTTATTATACATTCAGTTAAACAGAACAAAGAAAAGATCAAAAGGCAAGATGACTAACTATTTGGAAGCAAACCGTTTGTTAGATGGTCAGAATGTTTCTGGAAACACGGGTTGTTTGGAAATCTTAGTAACAACACAGATAGCCAGCTTAATATGTTTTATTTCTAAGAGTCAGCAGTTGTCCTCTGGCTTTTGATTTACCCTCTGCTTGCCAACTAAACCTTCTAGATGAAAACTGATTACATTGCACACACTAAACTAATGTTATGTTTCTGGCTTTGAACCACAGAGGAAATAAATTCCACGTTACAAGGTAGAAATTCCCTCTTTAACTCTCCCATATGGTGTCTAACCATTGCAGCTTGTATGGCCAGAAGTACTGGGCACCTGCAGTTTACACTGAAATAAATGGTAGTTATGGGAGCTCAGCATCTCTCAAGATTTGGCCCATGGCCTGAAATATCATCCGCAGAGGTCCAAGGCCCAAACTGAGGGGGGAAATTCTCTTTGTTATGATAAAGTAATTTTACATGTATGCAGAATATCTTCTGTCTGATAATCCCAAATGTATTTAAAGCATTAATGAATGAAGACTCAAAATATCCCTTTATTATCATCTTAATTTTACAGACAGGCCATCAGACACTTAAAGGTTAAGGGCCCAGTTCTGACACCTTTACTCACATTAGAATGACTTGTGGAGTCAGGTACTACTCAAGAAGCCTGATGCTCCACCTCCTTGCACCTTGTGTAGTCCACTGCACCTATGAAAAGTGAGTGCAAAATGCAACCAGTTCAAAATGATAGTATTCTACACTCACTTTTCACAGAGATAAATTACTCCACAAGGTACAATTCAGTGGAGAATCAGGCCCAGCACAAGTAAGGGGGAAAGAAGCTGGCCCTAAGTGTCGTATTGAAGGTCACACATGAAGTCTGTGGCATAGCTTAGAAAAAAGCCTAGGTCTTGCAATTCCCAGTCCTGTGCCTTAACCATTAGTCCCCTTTTCAGTCCTAAGTGGAGTACAGGATCAGGTCCAAGAGGTGAATATAGCTGGACCGCTTGGTAATAGTGACCATAATATAATTATAGGTTTCAGGGTAGCAGCCGTGTTAGTCTGTATCCGCAAAAAGAACAGGAGTACTTGTGGCACCTTAGAGACTAACAAATTTGTTAGTCTCTACGGTGCCACAAGTACTCCTGTTCTTTTTGCATAATATAATTAAATTTAACATCCCTGTGGCGGGGAAAACACCACAGCGGCCCAACACTGTAGCATTTAATTTCAGAAAGGGGAACTACACAAAAATGAGGTTAGTTAAACAGAAATTAAAAGGTACAGTGCCAAAAGCGAAATCCCTGCAAGCTGCATGGAAACTTTTTAAAGACACCATAATAGAGGTTCAACTTAAATGTATACCTCAAATTAAAAAACATAGTAAGAGAACCAAAAAAGTGCTACTGTGGTTAAACAACAAAGTAAAGGAAGCAGTGAGAGACAAAAAGGCATCCTTTAAAAAGTAGAAGATAAATCCTAATGAGGAAAATAGAAAAGAGCATAAACTCTGGCAAATGAAGTCTAAAAATATAATTAGAAAGACCAAAAAAGAATTTGAAGAACAGCTAGCCAAAGACTCCAAAAGCAATAGCAAAATTTTTTTTAAATACATCAGAAGCAGAAAGCCTGCTAAACAACCAGTGGGGCCACTGGACGACCGAGATGCTAAAGACGATAAGGCCATTGCAGAGAAACTAAATGAATTCTTTGCATCAGTTTTTACTGTTAAGGATGTGAGGGAGATTCCCAAACCTGAGACATTCTTTTTGGGTGACAGAACTGAGGAACTGTCCCAAATTGAGGTGTCATTAGAGGAGGTTTTGGAACAAATTGATAAACGAAACAGTAATAAGTCACCAGGACCTGATGGTAATCACCCAAGAGTTCTGAAGGAACTCAAATGTGAAATTGCAGGACTACTAACTGACTCTTAAGCAAAATAAGCACTCATGGGGTAAGAGGGAAGGTTCTCTAATGGATTGGTAACTGATTAAAAGATAGGAAACAAAGGGTAGGAATAAATGGCCAGTTTTCAGAATGGAGAGAGGTAAATAGTGGTGTCACCCAGGGATCTGGTGTACTGGGCCCAGTCCTATTTAACATATTCATAAATCTCGAAAAAGGGGTAAACAGTGAGGTGGCAAAATTTGCAGATGATACAAAACTACTCAAGATAGTTAAGTCCCAGGCAGACTGCAAAGAGCTACAAAAGAATCTCACAAAACTGGGTGACTGGGCAACAAAATGGCAGATGAAATTTAATGTTGATAAATGCAAAGTAATGAACATTGGAAAACATAATCCTAACTATACATATACAATGATGGGGTCTAAATTACCTGTTACCACTCAAGAAAGAGATATTGGAGTCATTGTGGATAGTTCTCTGAAATCATCCACTCAATGTGCAGCAGCAGTCAAAAAAGTGAACAGAATGTTGGGAATCATCAAGAAAGAGAGAGATAATAAGACAGAAAATATCATATTCCCTCTATATAAATCCATGGTACGCCCACACCTTGAATACTGCGTGCAGGTGTGGTCGCCCCATCTCAAAAGAGATATATTGGAATTGGAAAATGTTCAGAAAAGGGCAACAAAAATGATTAGGGGTATAGAATGGCTTCCGTATGAGGAGAGATTAATAAAACTGGGACTTTTCAGCTTGGAAAAGAGGCGACTGAGGGGGGATATGATAGAGGTCTATAAAATCCTGAGTGGTATAGAGAAAGTAAATAAGGAAATATTATTTACTCTTTCTCATAATACAAGAACAAGGGGCCACCAAACGAAATTAATAGGTAGCAGGTTTAAAACAAACATAAGAAAGTATTTTTTCACGCAATGCATTGTCAACGTCTGGAACTCTTTGCCAGAGGTTGTTGTGAAGGCCAATACTATAACAGGGTTCCAAAGGGAGCTAGATAGATTCCTGGAGGATAGGTCCATCAATGGCTATTAGCCAGGATGGGCAGGAATGGTGTCCCTAGCCGCTGTTTGCCAGAAGCTGGGATTGGGTGACAGGGCATGGATCACTTGATGATAACCTGTCTGTTCATTCCCTTTGAGGCACCTGCCATTGGCCACTGTCAGAGGACAGGATACTGGGCTTGATGGACCTTTGGTCTGACCCAGTATGGCCGTTCTTGTGTTCTTAGGTTCTTAAACACAGTTCTCTCTTTTGAGGCCCAATGGAGTGTCCACCAAGCTTCTAGCAAAGGATGACTGCGTGTGACCCCTTCTGTCTCATCACTTCTGTTAATCAGGAAGTTGCCCTTCAGTGAAAATGAGCACTCTCCCACCACAGAGACTACAGATAGTCTTCCCACAGCTCTTGTAGCTTTAGCCAGCATTTAACACCGTTCTTTGCTGTCAGCCTAAATCTTTGTGTATGTGAGAAAGTTGTACTGATTGCACTAAATAGGGCTAGTTGATTCCTTACTGATGTAAACCACGTTGATGGAAGGCACTCAAACAGAAATAAGAGTGTCCACACAAGTGGGTTATGCGATTTTGTTAAATCAGCACAACTTCCTCGTTTAGACAAGGCCTAAAAAAAGCCTGAAAGTGGACAGTAGGGTCTGGGGCATATGCCTCAACATCCAGCGAGCATTGCACAAATCATAAAAACATGTAACTGTTTCTAAACCTCACACACTATATAGGCCTAAGACAAAGAGATTCCTCTAATACAGCCTAAACCCAGAGCAATAGAATCTTCATTTTCAAATAACCTAACACAAGAGTAAAAGGGGGTTGGACTAACCCAAACCAGTTTATGCAGATAGGAGTATTCTTCCCCTATATGACTTACACCAAAGACCTACATGCTGAAAAGAGTATGAGAATGCAAAATTTGCGTGCTTTCCTTCATCACTATAGAATATAATACAAACCATACCCTAGGATCTAGAAATATTCTAATAACAGTTTAACCACATGATCATATTGGTTGGACAATATGAAGAAGTTTTCATGGATGTTCGTTGTTTTATAGATCAACAGGGGATTGATGGTGAAGGCACTCTGCGCACAAAGCTAGAATGGACCTGGTTATTCGCAAAACAAGTACATCTCTGCTGCTTAGTATGCCTATCATCAACTGGAGGGCAAGGGAGCTACACATGGGAATATGGTATGCAGTTAGGATCCAGTCAAAGCTTGGCTCATAGGTGATAAATCCTGGAGGGGGCTAATAATGAGATTGTCCTGTTTTGGGGATATTAATTAACAAGATCATCATCTGTAATAAGATTATTACACCTGCCACCAGATAAAGTAGTGATGAGACAGTCCTCAAAAGTAATTAACTATGGAGGCCAACAGGGGTAACCAGTAGAGGGGTGAAAGGCTGAATAGGCTTTGCAGTTCTCAGGCAAGGCACATACTGTTAATTTCATGCAATGCCCAAGTTAGAAAAGGAAGGGGTAGAAATTACCTGTCTGAAGGCCGTGGGTGAGCTGGGGCATGCTACATTTTAAGCAAACCCTTATAATCACTTTCAAGAAGAGAAGTCCAGTAACTAATATGACAAGTCTGACATTTTTTCTCAGTTGTCTTCAGGTGTTTGTTCATGCCAAAAGGAAGAGGAGATCCAGTCTACCACACCCCCCAGCATCACAACTATTACATAACATAAGTAATATGCAGTCACTCCTCCAAGAGAGGGTCTCCTCACTATTGGTCTGAGCAGCCCTAAGAGTTCTTATAATAGGATGGAAGAATGTCAGTGAAAAATATGCTTCTTAATTTCTAGAAAAATAGAGAAGTCAGGAGAGGTGAGCTTCCAAATGGTTGTCTATCTTAAATCAAGCTGACCTTATCAAATTCAGGTTTTCCCTCTAATCTAGGTTCTTATAATGCACATTCTTGACTATATAAGTAAACAAAAATACTCCCAGTAATTTCACAAGCTTCTTTCAAGATTTTGTATTAGTTCACTTTTAACTTCTTAGCAGACACACATTTCAATATCTTCCAACCGATATCTGGCTCACATGTACTATAATGTCACTCCTCATCAGGCCTCTGAAATTGATCAGCCTTGAAGTCACATGAAAAATGTTTGATACATGAAATGAAGTCACCAGACATATGGTAAAGCATTCAAAGAGTTGTTTGGTGTTTGTCAAAGTTTGGGCAAATGGGAGTCCTACAACTTAAAATACTTTTCAGCCTATCTGAATAGTTATGGCAACCCTTGCACTTTCCATCATTTCTGCAAAAACATGAATGTTCTTTTCACACCACTCCCAGGAACTATTTGTTAATTTTGTTACAGCAAAATATGCCCTTGACTATAAGGTTGAATAGCTTTTCCAAAATGTATTTAGAATAGTCAATGCTAACAAATTTTGGAAGAGATATTAAATGTCATGATCGAAAGTTTAAGCCAATGCCGAGCTAGTAGGGACTGAGACAATTCTTGCACCTTACTTTAAAGTTTAAAGTGTCTGAAGTTGGGCACTATCTGAGACAGCATAATGAACTAGAGCAGATCTCAGGTCTGATCCAGTATGGCAATTCCTATATTTCTATAAATTCCTCTCTCTGACAAAACCCCATGACCTCAATTTTTGAAATGAACAAAAAATCTGGTGTGTGTAATGTTCCAATAAAATAGGGAAAGTATTTCAGGGGCTTCTTTGTGCTCCTTGGAGTAGTCTGCTTCTGCCTTTTCCTGATTCAACCTAGCTGATCCAATAAATCCTTGGTGAACTCATGCATTCCCAGGGTCCAACAATCATCCATAAGGCTGGTCATCTAAGCTGTACCCACTGCAAGTTCTGTGTTCACTATGAGTCCATATGTTTCTGGGTTTATGGGCCATCAAACCTCATTAAAGTTGACTTACTGTAACTTGTTGGTCTTTAAATGCTGCAGAACTGATGGCCCATATTATCGTTACTTGTAGGGTACAGAATTTTATTTGTAACAAATAAAATGTGCTCCACTCTTTCATGAGGCTTTAGTTAGCTCTACATTTACATTGCTCCATTTCCTGAAAAACAATTTATGGTTGAATTCATTAGGAAGAATGATCCCCAATAGTAATACTTTGCACTTATATAGCACCTTCTATGAGAGCATCTCAATGTGATTTACAATTTTTACTCATCTACAAAAATTAAAGTTCTAGCCAATACCAGGTATGTTTGTTTGGGCTCCAGTTTAGTAGTTTAGGAGGAAGGAACAAAGAGGAGATCCAGGGTAATGGTAAAGTCTCAATGGACTGTAAGATATCTGGGCTAAAATCTTAAGGGGAAGTTGGAAGGGGAAAGAAAGATCAAGAATCTAGGGATTTTTTTAAAAATACAAGACTGGATGTAAATAAAAAAGTTTTATTTTGAACTACCCAGTAATGGCACAAATAACTGAGACTATTTATTAGTGTATTTCATGTGTGCTTTGAGTAAAATTTGCTTAAGCAAAGCAAAACAAAGATTTTAAAATAACTTCTGACTAATCGTGGGGGGAACTCCCCAGATTGCCATTGACCCAAATTAGAAAGTTCCATGGCAAACAGGTGACAACTCTTCAGCAGCATTTTTGGGGTCATATTGGTAGTCATTGATATACATGGGTGCTTGGGAAAACTTTTACTTACATTAGTAAAATCAGAACCATCCTAGCCTTCTGTAGATTTCCTACTTCTTTCTACATAGCTTCCTCTTTAAAAGGCTGCATTCCTTTTTTACCTGCCTCAACATCAAAAAACATACCCTTGGAAAGGGAAAACATGTGTCTCTTCCCCACCACCAGAAGCCATCTGGATATTGCTTTGAAATAGATGGATTATGGATAAAGTTATCAAAAGGGATTAGTGTGATTAGAAAGACATTAATCCTGTCAAGAAGTAATGGTCAAGTATTAACCACCAACAGTCATTACTAGACTCATGTTTGTTTTCATTCATCCCCCACACTGAGTTCTATTCTCATTTCGTAATTGCTTGCCATGGAAAAGCCCTTCCTAAACATGATCTCCCAATGAGATTGGGAAACCTCTCTAACAACTACATTAGAGATGATTACATTACTTTCAGCAGCATGGAAGTGCAGTGCAGTTCAGGGTTCTCTAATGCTTGTTGACTTATCAGTCATGCTTCTGTTTACCTTTTTTGTCAAGGTCAATCTTTGAAAGCCTCAATAGTATAATAATTTTCATTTCTGTAGCATCCTGCCATTTTAAAGTACTTTACAAACACTAAAGAATTTAACCAGAGATGAAATAGGGAAGTATTATTATCCCCATTTAACACATGGGGAAACCAAGGCACAGAGACATTAGGAGACTTGTTTGAGGTCAAACAGGAAGTTTGCAACACAGCAAGGAACAGATCCCAGGTCTCTTGACTGCCAGTCCTGCATTTTAATCACAAAAGTATCCTTCAAGACAATAAGTCTACAAAGTTATCTACATATGAGAAAGGAGTTGTACACTTCTGCTTCCTCAAGCACACGTATATCTGCTTTTACTGCAAACTACTCCACTCCTGTGGGAATACCATTTTGGAACGGACTATAACTCTAAAAAGAGACTTTACAGTGATGACAAAGATAGAACAGAGCAGCTTGAAGGGGGAATTTCATAGTGCAGCAAACAAAGGAACAGAACATTTATACTGAAAAAATGCTTTTCCACAGTATTTTCTGATCATAATGCCCCAGGAATATAAGGTGATTTTAGAGCTAGTCTAAAATTTTTGAAATTTTGACCAGAAGTTGAAATAATATTCCACAATATTTTCTCCTCATTTTTATTAGTTCTTATATGCATTAATAATAAATTGACAAGTGTTGAAACCACTGTCTATCATGCGGATCAATATTATCTCATTGTTTCCCTGTACTCTTCAGTCTGTCTTTATACATCTGTTGTCTCTTGTCTTCTACTTAGACTGTAAACTCTTTGGTGTAGGGACTGTCTTTTTGTTCTGTGTTTGTACAGTACAATAGGGTCCTAGTCCATGACTGGGGCTGCTAGGTACTACTATAATAAATACATAAATAATAATAATAAAAGAATCTAGCCCAGAATCCACCCCATGCATTCTGTTCTCCCAGTGCATTACAGCAAGCTCTGCACCAGTTCAGGAGGTCCCCAAAACGCTGCAGGAAATATTTAATTAAATAAAAAGCACTGCAGCGCTAAGCTGGATTTGGAGTTACCATAAGGAAATAGAATAAACAAACACTTGGGTCCTGTATGCCAGGGTCATGGGCCTTCTCCATTAGGCTGGGATAGCACTGTAGTTTTTAGAACTAATATTGGGCCTGGGAGTTAAAGGGAGGGACAAAGAAACAAAATCTTTTCCAGCTCAAAAATCTCTCCATCCCCCAAAATGTCCTTCTGAGTCTTTCTCCTTCTTCCATCCATTCTCCCTGAATCCAGGCAGTGATGCAGGGTCATCCAAGCCTTTAACCTCAGTATGGCTTCATGACAGGACATATTTTTCCTGTTTCCACTGAAAGCTGCTACTGCCTAATAGCTCTGTCCTTCCAGCCCTATGGGCCCTATCTTGCTACCATTAAATACTATGGCAAAATTATCTTTGATGTGAGCAGGACAGCACATGTTTCATGTCCCACTGAGGGTATAAGCCAGGCAACTTTTACATCACTGCTTCCCTTCCAAGTTGTCCAGTGCACTGGGCCACCCGGATAGACCCAGGAAGGTAGGAAGGAACATACAGCAGACTTTGATCACAGAGAGATAAAAAGATCTGAGAAACTGTAGTGTTAGCAGCATTCATAGAATGCAAGCTGTTACATTGACTTGAAGTGCTTTAATAAAGAAACTCTTTCCCAAAGCCAGAACTCAGGATGCAAATGAAAAGAATTAATATAAATTAGATAAATAGGGCTTTGGATTTATGGAAAAAATCCATTTAATGGTCTTTAATTTTCTGGCTTGCCAATTCTTTCAAGTGTCTTTAGATTAAGAAAAGAATAAACAAAATTTAAAACACAGTCAGTTTGAATTATAGATAAACAAACGAAAGATTCATTCAACTGTTTATGATTCACAGATGTTTTTATCCTGAGGAAACAGAAGAAATCCACCCAACTCCTCCAACCTCACATGTCACTGCTGCTCAATGTATGAAACACTGTCCAAGTGTTTGAAGGCATTTAGAAGGTACAGAAATGTTCTGTCAGATCCAGGGCCGGCTCCAGGCACAAGCTTAACAAGCAGGTGCTTGGGGCGGCCAAGGGAGAGGGCGGCACGTGCAGCAATTCGGGGGTGGCAGGTCCCTCACTCCCTCTAGGAGCGAAGGACCAGCCGCTGAACTGCCGCCGCCGATCGCGGCTTTTTTTTTTTTTCCCCCAACTGCCGCTGCCGCCGGTCGCGATTGCGATCGTGGCTTTTTTTTTTTTTTGCTTGGGGCGGCAGAAATGCTGGAGCCGGCCCTGGTCAGATCTACAAATTGCTTATCCCCAGCTGGTAACTGCTTTGGCCCTTTCCACACCCGTTCACTTTGTGATCACAGATGCCCATCACGCAAAATTGGATCCTGACCTTTCCTACGTAATTTCTATTGGGTTAGTCCAATTTAGAGATTACAACGTGCATAACTCTTTACAACATGACATGGTTTACTACCAACTTTGCTCTTTTTTTACAGATAAGACGGAGAAAATATGACAAAACTGAATATATTGGGTCAGATTCTAGCCCCTTTGTAGCCAAAAGGACCTGAACTATCCCCTGGAGAAGTCCCTTAGTGCAGGAACAGCTCAGGGCTGGTGTACGCTGCCCTACTTCATCCCTGCTTGCAGCCCCCAGCACAGAGGTGTGCCAGGGCAGGTGCAGGGGCCAGAGTGCTCTATGCTCCAGTTATTCTGAGCTGCAGAGCAGCCCATAGGCAGCCATACATATTACATACATTTAAGAACAGCCGTTCCCCTCCCCATGCCTAAGTGCCCTCCCCATGCGCCTTCTGTGCTGCATTTCCTGAGAGGCATGTCATAAACAACTGGTCCATTGTGTATAACAGATTTGGTCTCCGGCACTCATATCTACTCTTGCCCTCTCTTCACAGATTTTAATATATTAAGACAAATTTGCAATAAAAACTTAAAAAGGAACTAACAAAAAGCATTTGGAATAATGAGCATCTCCTGATCTCTCACTGTTGTAACCCTTGTTCTCCCCCACTGTCTGTCATCCTTGCCGTTGTCACATCTAATTTAAATATAACCTTCTCCTTCTAGGCATCTGTAAAGTGCCATGCACATCTATAGCATTCATATATAAAAGCGTGGTAGTAGAAGCATTCATGATATTTAGTATTACATGCCCTGCCTCAAGTTTCTTTTCATGTTAGATGGGTGTGATTTGAGAGACTAGCTGGTTCAAGTGATTGATAATGAGATATAAAACTTTTCACTGTGATGATCTGGGGAATCTGTACAGTTTATTAATTCTGTTTGATATTGGAAACTGTATATATCTTTATCAAACTCCATTTTGAATATGAGGCTTGGTTGCATTCTCTGTTGTTCTTTTATCTCTGTGATGTACTGGAATTTCAAGGGGGGTAGTTAAACCTGGATGGTCCTCTATTCAAATAGAAGCACCCTAGACAATGGCCAACTCCTCCCCTTGAGAACTGGTTTAGTAAGGGAGATCTCCTAGCAATTACATCATTTGGTAGGGGTCAGTGATTGCCAGAGGAGGTTGATCAGAGTCACCTGAAAGATGAGACTGGAAAGTTATAAAAGGGCAGGAGCTGTTCTGCTCTGGGTCTTTGGCCATTTTCACCTGCTGAAGCTCAGGGGAGTTGCTACAGGAGCCTGGTGAGACAGACAGGCTGGCAGGGAGAGGGAACAAACCCTCCCTCTCTGAATGCAGATGGACCCCTAAGAGAAGTATGAGCTAGAGTGAGGGGCCTGCATTCTGTGTGTTCACTGTTTTCTAAATGATCTCTTGTGCTTTATCTCCTAAGTAAAGAGTTATGGTGTTTTAGAATCCTGTGAAGAGTCTGGCTGTTGGCTTTCACTAATGTGTGTCCCTGAAGAGGAAAGCTGTAAATCAGAAGGCTCACACCTTCAGTGGAATTCTGGGGAACATATAAAAGCTGCTGGTGAGACTTGGGGGAGATGGCACTAGTTTCAGTGCCTATGCAAGTGTATTTTGGGGGTTCCCATGGCCAAGAGGAGTGTCAGATATGAGGTGTGTATCTAGTGTGTGTGCCAAGAGGCCCAAATCTGGGAATAGTGTCAAAACTTTGCCCAGTCCCAGCAAGCTAAAGGCACATGCCGTAGCTGTAGCCGTTCTATGGATAACCTGAGGAATTCGGCTCCTGAGCTATTAATTCAGCCCCTTTTCATCAGCACTAAAAATTCACGCCCAGAAAATTATTTTGGAAAACAATTTTTTTTTCAAAACCAGAAGACTGAGACGAAGTCAAGAGTACATTTTTAGTTGGAAGACAGAAGATAACATTTCTGTAACAGACTGTTGTGTACATGTTTTAATATATTGTTAAGGACCTACAAATTCATTCAACTGTTTCAATTTTTCATTGAAATGCCCCTGTTGACATTAGACAAAAAATTAAAGAAGTTTCTCTCCTCCCCTCATTATACAATGTGATTCTCATTGGCGCAATAAGCAGCTTCTCTGGCCTGGATATACTGTAAATGACACTGGAGAGGACATGGGAGGAGGAAAGCTGTTTTTGTCCTCCTTTATAATCTCCAGTCATGGAGCTGTTGACATTTAGAGTAGCCTCATGGCTGCTCTAAATTGCGTTTGGCTTCCCACCACCACAACAGGCCATTACAACAGCTGAGGATCACTGGAGAGTGGCAATGCTCTGGCTAGGCCTCTTTTCCCCAGGCCGTACTCCCTACAGTGGGAGCTTGGATGGTTGATGGTATAGCGGTGCTATGCCCCTTCTATACCACCTACGCTAGGGATTATCCCTATATTGGAGGAATCCCCAGGTAATTGGTTAAGCTGTCTTTACATCTTTCTGTCACAGAAGGGTGGAGAGGTGACATAGTATGCCCAAGGATCTGGCCAAATGACATTACATGCCTAAAGTCAGCTACTGTTAGCGTCACTTATATAGTGAAACTTATCTGGACAGTAGACAGTCATTTGAGTGACTGACAAAAAGTGAGGGCTTAACATATGTGGGCTCCTAAAAAGTTGGAGTAGAATTGTCCTCTGTGCATTTGAGAATACCCTGGGACAATCTCTCAAAACAAAAAGGATTGTTAGTATGGGTACTCTCTTGTACAGATTTCACCGTAATTTAATTTAACTTCTACACCATATTAGCGATGTGGATTGTGTAAAATAACAGTCGAATCAAGTTATTTTGCTCTCCGACCAGCTCATTTTTCCGTTGCGTAATCCTTTCCTTTTGCTTTTATTCAAGACCAGTTTTGCTTTTCACTCTATATCTCGCTCCTTCAAGACTTGCTTCTTTGCAGAGATTTTCTCTCAAGAAAGTAGGTAAAAATTGCCACATATCTCCTTTGTAACCTACATATCATAGGGAAGGGCTGAGAATATATTCCTAATTGGACTGCATTATATTTCTACTCATCATATTTCGGTATCAGTGATGGGCATGAGAGATAAAGTTAACATAGGTCACCTGTTTACACTTTGTATTGGTAGAAATGTGTGTGTCTGGTTTAGGTCACTAGACTATCTGTCCAGGATAGAAATACAACTCTTTGGAGACAACAGAATTTGTCTCTTATATATTTATGATTAAATTTAAACCATGAAGCCAGCAGGAATATGAGTGCTGCATCATTGCATCAGTTAATCCTAGTTTTACATGAATGACAATGAGGTCAGATCTGTGTGCGCTGCTAATGCTGCTAATCTGCTTCTGGGACTAGGAGATCAGTCTCTATTGTGTTGACAAATTCACATCATTGAATGGGAGAAAAAAACCCCACAAACCTAAACAAAAAATGCTGGTTTCTGTTTGATTCATTTTTGGTCTGTATAAAGTAAATTGTCCTCTCTCGACCTCATTTCATAAAGACCAATCACCCAGCTATTAGACATATAAAAGCTGATGTTAAATTGGGTGCATGGGACAGGGCATCACAGTGCAATCATTTTAGTATTGCATTAGCTAATGGGGGCTTGAAAAGCAGCTGCAGAAATACCATCTACGGCTCTCCGAGGACCCTGCTTGGAATAGTATTTTTATCAGGTCCTAAAGCCATTTGCTGAGAAAAAAGCCATACTTTCCCCCACAGAAGCATTATAAACCTGTTTGAAATGTAAGTTTCTTTGCTTCATAAGATGACTATTTGCACAGATTTGCCCATAACATACCCAAACCAAACAGTATCATGAAGCTATTTTTTACTTACACTCCAGCTACGAACATATATCTCAAAGAGATAGGAACAGACATCCCATTGTTAAATCTTTCATTTCCCTCTTCAAAAATTACCACAGTAAAGTTGAATGTCAACATGCAACACTAAACGCTGTCCTTGATGTGCCAGTGTACCATGTATGTTACACAGAGGTTAATGATCAGAGGGGTAGCCGTGTTAGTCTGAATCTGTAAAAAGCAACAGAGGGTCCTGTGGCACCTTTGAGACTAACAGAAGTACTGGGAGCATAAGCTTTCGTGGGTGAGAACCTCACTTCTTGCATCTGAAGAAGTGAGGTTCTTACCCACGAAAGCTTATGCTCCCAGTACTTCTGTTAGTCTCAAAGGTGCCACAGGACCCTCTGTTGCTTTTTAGAGGTTAATGAAAGCAACATGTTTTAGGAAGATCATTTGGGGACTAGCTCTCCTCCCCATTTCATGACTACAGTGACCCAGCCTAGAAAGATCATCCGTTCCCAGACTGCCTCACACTTTGAGAAAAAAAATCGCTTTTTGTGTCTCTTGGTACCAGCCTGATTTAAGGTAATAGCTTCCGTGAACGTATAATAAAAAAATTGCTTATGGACGGAATTGTCGTAGATGTTCAGTACCCACAATCTGGCCATATTTTCAGAAAAGGTGAGCATCTATTTAGGCACCTAAATAAACTATCAATGGGAGCTGCTGGCTTTTGAGCTTTTTAGAAAATCTGGCCCTGGTTGTGGGTGCCAGGCATTTTTGAAAATGTGAGGCTTTTGGAAGTCTGGCCTTGCGTGCACCTACCATCTCGAAGGATCCCAAAGCTTTTCATAAACCATGAAACAAACACCACCAAATGCAGATACCTCATGAAGGAATGGAGGTTAAAAGTCATCTAAGTACATAGCATGGTGGGCCCCTTCAGGACAGTGTGAGGGAGGGAAAATGTATCCAGAAACACCTGGGAAAACCCCTCTAAATCTACAGATGCAATTTTGCCCCTATAGCAAACTGCAAGTGCACGAGACCTGTAAGTGACACACCTTCAATTGACAGCAAGCAAAATATTGTGGGACAAAATTTACACGAGCTGAGGATCTGGCTTCCAAATATATTTTAAACCAAACCCCCCATTCTCAAATAAAGAAGTTATAAGTGCTATAAGTTATCAAAGAGCGTTTGCAGAAGCAGCAAGTCTGCAAATAAAATATACAAATCTTGGGAAAGAAGACTGAATATGTCATAATGGTGCTGGATCAACAAAGAGGAGAAAGGGACAATATCCATGAATGAACAGGATGTGAAAAAGCAAATGCCCAAGCAGGAAAGCCTGGAAAAAAAAATCTAGAACCGGGAAACACCTTGAGCAGTGCCCTAATGAAGTAGTTTCCTAATTAAATACCAGGCTTTAATAGCATGAACGGGGATAACCCACAGGGGAATCTGAGCAGAAGGATAAAGGATTATCAAAACTGATAACATGATGGGTTGTTCTATATTTAGCCATCTAGAATTTGGATCAGCCACCAAAAAGGCAGACTTAGTACTATCCCAGAGGAACACAGAAATAAATATATTAAATTATAAATGAATATAGACTTGTGTCAACCTACTTGGGGGAGAGATCATCTTAACAACATTAACTTAGCACAGAGCCAGCTTTTGAGAGCCTGGATAAAAATGGAGAGAAATTATTTGTTGAAAGATTCTGTACATGGAAAAGAGTAAAACCTGTACGTTCTTTAGTTATCTCAAGTGCATAGCAAACTGTTGATACTAAAATAATAAGAAATTATCATTAACTCCAAGATGAAACGGAATGGGCTGAGTCTCTCTAAAAGGGAACATACATGTGGCAGGATCATAGGCACAAGTTATGGCAAGTTTCAGACTTTTGACCATTTAAATTGCTATCCTGCCAGCACTTACCCACTAATAATAATAATAGTAGTAGTTATATAGCACTTTTCATCAGAATATCTCAAGGCACTTTGCAATCTTTAATTTATTTACCCTCAAAACCCCCCTGTGAAGTAGGAAAGTACTGTTATCCCAGTGGTATGGATGAGGAATTGAGGCACAGAGGATATGTCTACACACCCCGCAGAAACGAGCCTCCCAGCCCAGGTCAATGGATTTGGGCTAGTAGAATTCATGCTAGTGCTCTAAAAATAACTGGGAGATGGGCTTCAGGGCCCAAGTTCGAGCCCAAGCCACAACTTCAGAGTGCTATCTAAAGTTATTTTTAGAGCACTAGTGTGAGCCCCACTAGCCCAAATCTATTGGCCCAGGCTAGGAAGCTCGCTGCCGAAGGCTGTGTAAACATACCTAGAAATGCTAAGTGACTTGCCTAAGGTCACACAGGAAGTATGTAGCAGAGCAGAAAAGTGAACCCTACTCTCCCAAATCCTAACCTAGTGCCCTAACTGTTGGACCATCCTTCCTTCTTTCTCTTTGAACTCAATGGGACTGCATATACATGTATAAACATTTGGAGAACTGGAGTCTGTATTTGTGACTGCATTAAAAAGTTTGTCCAATCAAGCAGGAAGAGAGCTGGACTGAAAAGGCCCAGTTCTGCTGGTACTTACACTGGTGTAAATTTGGATTAAATCAATTGAATTGAATCGGACAGAACCTCAGCTAATGGAAATCCGCATAGCTCTATTTTTAAGTCAATGGAACTATGCTGATTTGTTTCAGTTGAGGTTCTGGCCAAATGAAGTTACCTTAGAGTAACACTGGTAAAATGAGAGGAAAATTTGGCTCATAGTGTATAACGTATAGTAATATCATTGGAACATACTAACAGCATTATTTCCATTATCATGTTTATTTGTCTTCAAACAGCAAGTTATTCAAAGGTAAATGCAAAAAGCAGTGTGATAAGTACCATGACCATAGGAAAATTAATCAAAGACTAGACTAGGTTGGGACATAAGAAGATGGATCAAAGTAATTAAATCACTGTTAACTTATACAATGATGGGCAAACATTTTAAAAACGTCTAGTTTACACTGTCTAATGCCCTCTCTCAACCACAGAATTTAAAAGAATAGTGATCTTTCGGCATATATCATTAGTGTCTGTTATTCAACATGCAATCTTGCTACATGAATTGCACCTGGTCTCAGTGCACAAGTTTGACTATCATCACTTCTGCAGTATAGACAGCAAATGTTTGCCCGGAAGTTTTACATTAGCACTAACTAATATAATGAGATGGTGCTGACATGTCAGGCAGTCCTGAATATCTGTTCCCCTCACTTATAAGGGCAGCACTTAAGGTATCTACAAGACACAGAGGTGTCTGCTGTAAACCTGGCTTAATTAAACATGTCAATTATTAATGAGAGACTGAAAATGATTCCTATATCATTCCAAACTATCCATTCATCCAGGGAGCATTAGCTGTGTGGGAGGGAAACAAGTCAAAAATTAAAAAATATTAGGGCTGTGAAGCGATTAAAAAAATTAATCGTGCGATTAATCACACTGTTAAACATTAATAGAATACCGTTTATTTAAATATTTTTGGATATTTTCTACGTTTTCAAATGTATTGATTTCAATTACAACACAGAATACAAAGTATACAGGGCTCACTTTATATTTATTTTTGATTACAAGTGCTTGCACTGTAAAAAACAAAAGAAAAAGTATTTTTCAATTCACCTAATACAAGTACTGTAGTGCAATCGCTTTATCATGAAAATTGAACTAACAAATATAGAATTATGTAAAAAAAAATTGCATTAAAAAATAAAACAGTGTAAAATTTTAGAGGCTGAAGTCCACTCAGTCCTACTTCTTGTTTCAGCCAATCGCTCAGACGAACAAGTTTGTTTACATTTGCAGGAGATAATGCTGTTTGCTTCTTGTTTACAATGTCACCTGAAATTGAGAACAGGTGTTTGCATGGCTCTGTTGTAGCCGGCATCGCAAGATATTTACGTGCCAGATACACTAAAGATTTATATGTCCCTTCATGCTTCAACCACCATTCCAGGGGACATGGATCCATGCTGATGATAGGTTCTGCTCGATAACAGTCCAAAGCAGTACAGACCAATGCATGTTCATTTTCATTATCTGAGTCAGATACCACCAGCAGACGATTGTTTTTCTTTTTTGGTGGTTCGGGTTCTGTAGTTTCCGCATCAGAGTGTTGCTCTTTTAAGACTTCTGTTTAGCATATCTGGCATGTAAATACCTTGCAGTGCCGGCTACAAAAGTGCCAAGCAAATGCCTGTTCTCACTTTCTGGTGACATTGTAAATAAGAAGAGGGCAGTATTATCTCCTGTAAATGTAAACAAACTTGTTTGTCTCTTAGTGACTGGCTGAAAAAGAAGTCGGACTGAGTGAACTTGTAGGCTCTGACGTTTTACATTGTTTTGTTTTTGAGTGCAGTTATGTAACAACAAAAGAATCTACATTTGTAACTTGCATTTTCACGACAGAGATTGCAGTACAGTACCTGTATGAGGTGAATAGAAAAATACTGTTTCTTTTATCATTTTTACAGTGCAAATATTTATAATAAAAAATATGCACTTTGATTTCAGTTACAACACAGAATACAATATATATGAAAATGTAGAAAAACATCCAAAATATTTTATAAATTTCAATTGGTATTCTATTGTTTAACAGTGCAATTAAAACTGCGATTAATTGCAATTAATTTTTTAAAATTGTGATTAATTTTTTGAGTTAATCGCATGAGTTAACTACGAATAATCAACAGCCCTAAAAAATATGTCTCATATTTAAGTCAATTCAGAGAGATGAGACCTTTTCTTGTCTTCTGGGTAGGCACGGAGGTAGCACTCGCATAGCATTAAAAAATACCCTAGAACATCTTATTGAAATGTGTTTTTAATGCAGCTGAATGAGTGTGAACATTCATGTTGTCTAGCTAGCAATTAGAAATGTACATAGCCTTCTAGAACAGAGCCATCTGCTGGGGGAAGCCGTGTAATACAGAACTAAACAGGTCAAGGGACTACTTATTTATACTGTAATAGTTTCTTGGTAAATTTAAACACTGAGTCAGATACTCAGCTGGTATAAATTAGCATAGCTGATCTGGGCCCAAATTTCTTAAACATATTAGGGGGCTAATAAACATAAAATAAACATTCACATTTCCCATTCATCTCAGTTACAGCCATGTATGCGTGTGCTTATCTGAATCAGAGACTGGCCCCAAGATTTTTACTGTAATATTTTGCATATAAATAGTAAATATATTTTGTACTATTAATAATTATTATTATTATTACTTGCATTCTGATAGCACTCAAAGATCTCAATCAGGATCAAGCCCCATTATGCTAGCGACTCTACAAACACAAAGTAACAGACAGTCCCTGGCCCAAAGAACAGAAGTCAATGGAAGTTTTGGCTGAGTAAGAACTGAGTAAGGGAGACAGATCCTCTGTTGCAGAATATCCTCCATGGCCCAAATTCAGTGGGTGGATCCACCTGGTAGAGTGGTATAAAGGGCCAGAGCACAGTCCAGGTTTGGGGTTACTGAATTCCAAGATCTGGCTCAAATCAGTTGTCTGTTACAATCCGCTTTTCCTTTAATATTCCTTTAATATTCCCATTCCTTTTTCTCGTTAAGAAAATAAAAAGGTTTTAAACTCAGTGCCCTATGTGTATATGTACGCACACAGTGTACAACACAGTAGACAACTACAGCAACATTCATCAGTGTCTAACATCTGGTCTTGTAGCATTTCACTACTGAGTATTTCAAGAACAAATTGCAAATTCTTTCAGACCTATTTGTTTTCCATGTATTACCTCCTCATGCCTGGCAATTGCTTCTCAGAAAGTCTTGACATTTCTTTACAATGTCTTAAAATAATATTCTTTGTGACTAACAAGCTTCAACTGTTAACCCATTGGTTATTTCTGGGGGGATTTTTTTTTAGATTTGAGCCATCTGCTAAATCATATAAAGCCCAATCATGCTCCATGACAATTTCAGTGACAGCCAGATTAGGTCCATAGTCTAACAGACAAAGGAGGATTTCCTTTATGAATACTACTATAAACTATTTATAAGATTTTTAGCCCCAAATTTTCTTGATTTCAGGCAGTCTCAGAAAATGCCTTTGCAATTATTTGTCCCTTCATACATTACTGTCTTGCAATCTCAATTTACTTAGACTTTTGAGATCTAATATAGTTTGTGAAATATTGTCTCTTAATCTTAATGTAATGATTTTAATGGTCAAGTAACATTTTCCCCATATCTTCAGGTGGCAAGTCTCTTTCTTAACATTCATGATATTGTATACTATGGTTTTCCCTTGTAAATTTTATCACTGATTGAATACAGTGATCCTATTACAGCTTTAGAAAGAGTGAATGAGACATTGCTACATTGATGGGAGATTAATAAAAACAAAGGAAACACATAGTTTAGCTCATTTTCTGTCATCAGGATTTGCTTGCTTGTTTTTGAATTCTGCATATTTCTATTAATTCTCCCTTCTCCAGGCTCCACCTCTTTCTTTAAAAAGTTACTTTTTGTGTGTGCAAATTATGGTGTACAAATGCATAATTAGTTTATGTCTGAATATGGGCTCTTGTTCTCCTGCGGTGAACAGCGGAGGAGGCAGGGTGCAGCAGACTCTGTGGATATGTCTACACTGCTAAAAAAGACCCCCAGCAGCAAGTCTTAGAGCCTGGCTGTACAGACTTGGGCTTGTCCTACAGCACAAAAAATAGCCGTGTAGATGTTCCCACTTGGTCTGGAGCTCGGGCTGGTGTCTACATTGCTATTTTTAGCCCCGTAGCAGGAGCCCCCTTCTATCCTTGCCTCACCCCTTCCCCACATATAATTGACCTTTTATTTTCAGTTTTCCCCTGAACACGTCTCTTTTCCTTTGTCTATGCCCATTGAGTCCCCTCTATAACAATTATGTGCTGTGTATAACTATATTTAATTCTATAGCAGTACTGACAACCCCAAGGTTTCAAAAATAATGAATCAGGCTTCCAAATAATTATGAGATGGAGTTAAAAACCACGAGATTGTAAAAAATATTAATGTTGATGAGCTCCAGCGGCTCCTCCTTGAGCACCCTCATAGGGTTGTCTGCCTCAGTTTCCCCGTTCAGAATCCCCAATAGCTCCACTTCAGGCTCTCTTGCTTGAATAACAGCTCTTCTTGAGCCCGTCTTCAACAAAAGTCCCAAACATAGTCCATTTCCCACACTCAGTGTATATAGTGCTTAAAACCCTACTCTTCTCAGTGGGAACCACACCGCACCCGTGCAGCATTTCTGCTGGGTGTCCTTCCATACCATACTCCAGTGTTTTCTGCCACACTTAGACTCCTTGTCAGTTTTCTTCTCTCTCTCTGCTAGGACAGCCACTCCAGCCCTTCCAGCTAGAATGGAACCCCACTTTTACCAGCAGGAACCCCTACAGCCTCTTTGCTAGGAGATCATCCTCACCAGCAGAGCATTCCTGGGTTCAGCTCTCTGGCACTAAGACATCAGCAGGTGAGCCGCTCCGCTGTTCCCCTGTCTTCATCCCAGGGCTGGCTCTAACATTTTTGCTGCCCCAAGCATCAAAAAAAAGTGCCACCCCCCAAACCCCCGCCGAGCATCGTGCCGCGCCACCTCCCCCCCAGCGCTGCCCCCCCGCCGAGCGCCACGCCGCCAGGAACCCCCTCCCCCGAGCGCCACGCCGCCAGAGCCTGCCCCCCCCGCCAAGCACCGCCGGAATACCTCCCCCCGAACACCGAGCCCCGTGCCACCCCCCACCGAGCCCCCAGAGCCCACCCCCGCCCCCCACCGAGCACCGCCGGACCCCCCCAGCGCCATGCCCACGCCGCCCCCCCACCAAGCACCGCACTACCAGAGGCCCCCCCCCAAGCACCACGCCGCTGGAGCGCCCCCCCCCCCACAGAATGCCACACTGCGCCGCGCTCCCCCCGCCGCCCCTTACCAGGTGCCGCCCCAAGCATGTGCTTAGGTGCCTGGTGCCTGGAGCCGGCCCTGCTTCATCCTCTCCAGCCCTCAGCTTTGGCTCTCCAGCTTAAAAATCGGAAGGCAACTCCCTCTGTTGCTCTCTGGCCTTTAGCTCTCTCCAGCCCTTGCTCTCTAGCTTGGGGAAGTTAGCCAGCAAATGCCTATTATTATTACTGCTCTCCTATCGTCTGGCGTCCCCCGAAACCACCTACAGTTTCCATCAGGGACCTTCCAGAGTCTCCCGGGTCCCTCACCTGCCTTTTTCCTGAATTGAGTCTGTATGCTAGGGCAACCCTAACTCACCAGGTCTCTCACCTTCTAGGGCCCAGCTGCCCTCTTTTAAACCCAACTGGGAGGCAGCTGATGAATCACAGGTGCACTGAGCCTACTCCCTCTTAAAGGGCCGGCGTCACCCTGTGGCAGTGGGGTTCTGTTTATTTACCTTGTTGTGTCTGAGCTTTTAGGAGTCACATTTTTAAGCTGTTCTGTGCAACCATGAGACTCAAAACTTATTTTTGTTTTTAAACGAAAGCTGAGATTGTGATGTATTCACCTGACTCTAGGAGGTGGTGCTTTAAGAAAAACACCAAATATTGCAAGAGATATTGGCTCAGATCCTACTCTGTAGTTTGGCCACTTTGCTTTGCACCGCCAGCAGATTCTGGCCCTGTATACAGGATAGCTGTCCATGGAAGGACCACCCCAGGCTGGGAGGGCCATCCACTGGGGTGGGGTGTTAGTATAGTAGCTCCTACATGTCCCCACTCTACGGCTGTCAGCGCAGGGAATATGGCAGAGGTTTTCTTTCCTATATCCTACTAATCTTTGGCTGTTATATCAGTCCTTTGCAGCCACTGGCAGATAGAATGATTTTGAGTAGATGAAAGGCTGTTCTACATTATGTCAGGGAGCTGCACTGGCGCACAGCTGGCCCAGAACAGCGGGAGTGCAAACGTCACCTTTGTACCCCTCTCCTGAGCTGTGCTGTGCATTTCTCAACCATAACTAAGGATCTGGGCCATTCTGTCTACTGTTATTATTAAAGCATTTGTACAGCAGGAGAGCTATGCCAAACAAATTACAGGTTACCTGTCCAAAAGAGTTTACAGTTTAAGAGCACAATATAGAACAATACAACATGAAATCAGAGTGGAACATACTTATTATAAATGTGTGATATAATTATATTTGGTATGGGGGAAAATGCGATAGCATATATGTACATGAGTAGGCTTGGAAGGATTAGATTTTTATCAGTAAATGTTGGTAAATGTTGATATCACCACACACAAGAACATACGAATGGCCGTACTGGGTCAGACAAATGGTCCACCTAGCCCAGTACCCTCTCTTCCGAAAGGTGGTTGGTGCCAGATACTTCAGAGGTAGTGAACAGAACAGGGCAATTTATCAAGTGATCTACCCCCTATCATCCATTCCCAGCTTCTGTCAGTCAGAGGTTTAAGGACACCCAGAGCATGGGGTTGCATCTTTGACCATCTTGGCTAATAGCCATTGACAGACCTATCATCCATGAACTGATCTAATTCTTTTTTTAACCCAGTTATACTTTTGGCCTCCATAATATCCCCTGGCAACCACAAGGGTGTGCATTGTGTGAAGGACTTCCTTATGTTTGTTTTAAATCTGCTGCCTATTAATTTCATTGGGTGATCCCTGATTCCTGTGTTATGTGAAGGGGTAAATAACACTTTATTCACTTTCTCTACATCATTCACAATATTGTAGACCTCTGTCATATCTCTCCTCAGTCATCTCTTTTCCAGACTGAACAGTCCTAGACTTTTAAATCTCCCATCATATACAAGCAGCTCCATACCCCTAGTCATTTTTGTTGCCCTCTGTACTTTTTTCCAATTCTAATATATCTTTTTTGAGATGGAGTGATCAGAACTGAATGCAGTATACAAGGTGTGGGTCTACCATGGATTTATACAGTGGCAATATGATGTTGTCTGTCTTACTATCTATCCCTTTCCCAATGGTTCCTGACATTCTGGGGTTTCTTTTGTACTGCTGCTGCACATTTAATAGGTGTTTTCAGAGAACTATCCATGATGACTCCAAGATCTCTTTCTTGAGTGGTAATAGCTAATTTAGACCCCATTGTTTCGTATGTATAGTTGGGATTATGTTTTCCAATGTGTATTACTTTGCATTTATCAGACCTAGTACAGACTCTGCTATTTACCTCTCTCCACTGTGAAAACTGGACGTTTATTCCTACCCTTTGTTTCCTGTCTTTTAACCAGTTACTGATCCATAAGAGGACCTTCCCTCTTATCCCATGACCCTTTACTTTGCTTAAGAGACTTTGGTGGGGATCTTGCCAATGGCTTTCTGAAAGTCCAAGTACACTACTTCTACTGGATCACCCTTTCCACAAGTTTCTTGACCCCCTCAAAGAATTCTAATATATTGGTGAGGCATGATTTCCCTTTACAAAAGCTATGTTGACTCTACCCCCGAACATATTGTGTTCATCTATGTGTCTGATAATTCTATTTTTTACTATCGTTTCAGCCAATTTGCCTGGTACTGAAGTGAAGCTTATTGGCCTGTAATTACCAGGATCACCTCTGGAGCCTTTTTAAAAAATTGGCCTCACATTAGTTATCTGCCAGTCATATGGTACAGAGGCTTAGTCATAACTTACATACCACAGTTAGCAGCTCTGCGATTTCATATTTAAATTCCTTCAGAACACTTGGGCGAATACCATCTGGTCCTGGTGACTTATTTCTGTTTATCAATTTGTTCCAAATCATCCTCTATTGACATGTCACTTTAGGACAGTTCCTCATATCTGTCACCTAAAAAGAATGGCTCAGGTGTGGGAATCTCCCTCACATCCTCTGCCCTGAAGACCAACGCAAAGAATTCATTTAGCTTCTCCGCAACGGCCTTTCGCACCTCGATTGTCCAGTGGCCCCACTGATTGTTTGGCAGGCTTTCTGCTTCTGCTGTACTTAAAAACTAACAGCAATTTTTGTTGTGTCTTTTACTGTTGCTCTTCGTTTTTGGCCTCCCTAATTATACTTTTACACTTGACTTGCGAGAATTTATGCTCCTTTCTATTTTCCTCAGTAGGATTTAACTTCCAATTTTTAAAGGATGTCGTTTTGTCTCTAACTGCCTCTTTTACTGTGTTGTTTTGCCATGATGGCATTTTTTTTTTTGGTCCTCTGTTTTTTATTTTGGTTATACAGTTAGTTTGAGCCTCTGTCATAGTGTTTTTAAAAAGTGTCCATGCAGCTTGTGACTGTTCCTTTTAATTTCTGTTTAATTGGCTTCCTCGTTTTTGTGTAGTTCTCCTATTTGAAGTTAAATGGTACTGTGCTGGGTTTCTTTGGCATTTTCCCCCATACATGGATGTTACATTTAATTCCACTATGGTTGCTATTACTAAGAGCTTCAGCTATATTCACCTCTTGAATTAGATCCTGTGTGCCATTTAGAACTAAATCAGGAATTGCCTCTCCTCTTGTGGGCTTCAGGGTTAGCTGCTCCAAGAAGCAGTCATTAATGGTGTCTAGAAATTTTATGTCTGCATCCCATCCTGAGGTGACATGTTCCCAGTTAATATGTGGATAGTTGAAATCCCCCATTATTATTGGGTTTTCTGTTTTTGTGGTCTCTCTAATCTCCCTGAGTATTTCACAATCATAGTCACCATCCTGATCAGGTGGTCGTCAGTATGTTCCTACTGACATAATCTTCTTATTCAAGCATGGAATTTCTATCCATAGAGATTCTATGGTATTGTTTGATTCATTTAAGATTTTTACTGTATTTGACTCTATGCTTTCTTTCACATACAGTGCCACTCCCCCACCAGTGTGACCTACTATCATGCCTACATATTTTGTACCATAGAATCATAGAACTGGAAGGGACCTTGAGAGGTCATCTAGTCCAGTCCCCTGCACTCAAGGCAGGACTAAGTATTATCTAGACCATCCCTGACAGGTGTTTGTCCAACATGCTCTTAAAAATCCCCAATGATGGAGATTCCACAACCTCCCTAGGCAATTTATTCCAGTGCTTAACGACTCTGACAGTTAGGAAGTTTTTTCTAATGTCCAACCTAAACTGCCCTTGCTGCAATTTAAGCCCATTGCTTCTTGTCCTATCCTCAGAGGTTAAGGAGACCAATTTTTCTCCCTCCTCCTTGTAACAACTTTTATATACTTGAAAACTGTTATCATGTCGCCTCTCAGTCTTCTCTTCTCCAGACTAAACAAACCCAATTTCTTCAATCTTCCCTCATAGGTCATGTTTTCTAGACCTTTAATCATTTTTGTCGTTCTTCTCTGGACTTTCTCCAATTTGTCCACATCTTTCCTGAAATGTGGCGCCCAGAACTGGACACAATACTCCAGTTCAGGCCTAATCAGTGCGGAGTAGAGCGGAAGAATTACTTCTCGTATCTGGCTTACAATATTCCTGCTAATATATCCCAGAATGATGTTTGCTTTTTTTGCAACAGGGTTACACTGTTGACTCATATTTAGCTTGTGATCTACTATGACCCCCAGATCCCTTTCCGCAGTAGTCCTTGCTAGGCAGTCATTTCCCATTTTGTATGTGTGCAACTGATTGTTCCTTCCTAAGTGGAGTACTTTGCATTAGTCCTTATTGAATTTCATCCTATTTACTTCAGTCCATTTCTCCAGTTTGTCAAGATCATTTTGAATTTTAATCCTATTCTCCAAAGCACTTGCAACCCCTCCCTGCTTGGTATCGTCCACAAACTTTATAAGTGTAGTCTCTATGCCATTATCTAAATCATTGATGAAGATATTGAACAGAACCAGACCCAGGACCAATCCCCCCACTTGTTATGCCCTTCCAGCATGACTGTGAACCACTGGTAACTACTCTCTGGGAATTATTTTCCAACCAGTTATGCACCCTCCTTGTAGTAGCTCCATCTAGGTTGTATTTCCCTAGTTTGTTTGTTATGCAAGACAGTATCAAAAGCCTTACTAAAGTCAAGATATACCACATCTACTGCTTCCCCCCATCCACAAGGCTTGTTACCCTGTCAAAGAAAACTATCAGGTTGGTTTGACACGATTTGTTCGTGACAAATCCATGCTGACTGTTATTTATCACCTTCTTATCGTCTAGGTGTTTGCAAATTGATTGCTTAATTATTGCTCCATTATCTTTCTGGGAACAGAAGTTAAGCTGACTGGTCTGTAATTCCCCGGGTTGTCCTTATTTCCCTTTTTCTAGAAGGGCACGATATTTGCCCTTTTCCAGTCTTCTGGAATGTCTCCCCGTCTTCCATGACTTTTCAAAGATGATTGCTAATGGCTCAGATATCTCCTCAGTCAACTCCTGGAGTATTCTAGGATACATTTCATCAGGCCCTGGTGCTTTTCTGTTATTGTCTTTCCCCCCTCATTGAGTAACAGGCCTACTCTGTCCTGGGTCTTCCTCTTGCTTCTAATGTATTTGTAGAATGTTTTCTTGTTTCCTTTTATGTCCCTAGCTAGTTTGATCTCGTTTTGTGCCTTGGCTTTTCTAATTTTGTCCCTATATACTTGTGTTATTTGTTTATATTCATCCTTTGTAATTTGACAGAGTTTCCACTTTTCATAGGACTCTTTTTTGAGTTTTAGATCATTGAAGATCTCCTGGTTAAGCCAGGGTGGTCTCTTGCCATACTTCCTATCTTTTCTACACAGTGGGACAGTTTACACCCACAAAACAACAAAAATATTTCCATTGATAGTAATCCAAATTTACAGATGGGCAAAGTAACAAAAAATACTGCTTGAGAACTAATTAGAGTTTGATTTAAGAATCTTTATTTTGTATATTTTGACATGATGGTGACAATTTGGGTTTTAACGGTTACAAAACTTTAATTTTTTTGAATCACAATGTCTCCTCTCATTAAATAATTACTGTCTGACTCACTAATGTCTGACCCCCCACATAACTTCCCACAACTGTGAAAACTTAAATAAATATAGGAAAAGGTGCTTAAAATAAACATGGATATTAGCCATTGAAATTATTTTAAAAAGTTGAATTTTGCCAAGCTTGGCAAAGGCACTATATAAAATTAGTTATGGTATTGTTTCCAGAAGGGATTAATTAAGCTGGAAGTTCATCAGGGATGCCATTTTCCATTCAATGCATGTTAGTTTATACTTGCCTTTACTGATTAGTAATGCCTCGGAGGTAAAAGCTATGTGAGCTTACATAATAGTGCTCTGCTAACACTGGAAGTATACAGTGCGTCCAGAGTAAGAGACAAATTAACATTAACTTTGTCTCAACTGTGGATAAGCTGTCCTAGTCGTCTTTGTGAAAACGAATGTACATTCCAATGGGAAAAAAAAATGTTTTCAGTTTGGAATCCCATTTCTCCTTATTACACTTGTCATTTCTCTTAGTACGTCTGACTGACAGGCTCAGAGCAAGGTTTGGCAAATACCGCTCTTGAGATTTCATACCTACTTTACAGTTTTCTCTCAATAAACAAAAGGTCTCCAATAAAGTCATTTTTTATTTGAGTGAGTTTATAAGTGATCTGGAATAAACACCACTATGCAGCCAGGACATTAGACACATACATTTGTATTTCATGAACTCTTGGAAAGAGACAGAGGTAATATTTTGAGCACATAATCTAGTCTATATAATGCTTTTTTCAAAGCATTATGGACCTGATTGTCAGAACACCCACATCTCCAGTTGAAGTTAATACAAAACACATGCTAATTTAGTGACCACATATATTCTTTCATTATTCATCATACTACAGCAAGTCTCTCTCTCAAAATATGGCAAAGAACTGTAAATTGTGGTGTTTTGTATGACTTGCAAGTTACATTCTTTCAACTGATTAGATTTAGTTTATGGTATGGTGGCTGATTCATACTAATTTGTTTAGTTTCAATAAAAAATCATTTTTTTAAAAATGAAAAATATAAATTCATTTCAAAAGGTAGCTTGTAAGCAAACAATATTTCTGTGGGTTATTCTAGCAGGATGTCCCTATTGATCCAGAACTCTCTTCAGCTAAAGCCATGTTTTTCTAACCATGTTCATAAATCCATCACAAATATTAATGCATTACAGCGCTGTCTACAATAGTCTTTGCACTTACACAACAACTTAGTTACAATGAAAAGGTGGTTTTGTTGCCTCATTTAGAACACTAGATCTATTTTTTGAGCAAATCGTCGCACTCACTTACCTTGAGACAACCAGTGGTAGAATCAACATTTTCAGCATCCTCATCAATAACTCCCCAGGGAATTGGAAATAACTAATTTCCTACAAATATACGGAGAGATGTGTTTATGGTTTTGATGTGTAAGATTGTCTTTCTTCACAAAGCACCTTACAGCTGCTGGTAAAACTGAATGATCTCATAAAATTGTACGATCAGTTTATATTACTTGCAACTACTGCATATCATTTCAAGTGGTACAGATGGAAGAAGTTGGGGATTTTTTTTTAAATGACTAAGGCAAAGTAATGTGTTCTGATTCCGGAGAAAATAAAATAAGCTTTGCTTCACTCAGGGACACTTTGAAATATTGTGGATCTAAATAAACAAACAAACAAAAAACAATTCTGCCTTAGCAGTACAATGAAATAGGTGCTAGGGATAATTCATTTGCCACAAACACATGTCCTAATGATCAGTAAAATCTCCATCCCCTTCAATGGTTTCTCCATATTAATGGAATTGCATTGTGCATCTGCGTGCCAAAGCAGTCAAAAATTAAATAAATAGGCCCTTTATGGGCCACTATTAATAGTTTTCGCTGCATAATCTCTTTATTCTGCATTTTGTACATTTCACTCTATGTGCATGAAGCTACTGTTTGGACATAGAAGATTTTCAACTCAGGGCCAGCAGCAGAAGATGACAAAACTGGTTTAATGATCACATATTTTTGAAGTACCATAACTTGTTTAAAATATTAAAATTTATATTCTTGGGGAAAAACATGTTCAGCAATGCATTTGTCACTGCCTGTCTGGTCTGTCAGGCTATTCTGGATAGGAAGAATTGAGCACCTACAAACAGATTAGTAGAGGTGTATTTGAAGAGAAATCCCCTGGTGAATGTAATAACTTGTGCTTTTATTAATGGGACATCCCAGTTCAGTTCTTATAAAATATACTCAGTGTGAAATAAATATCTGTAACTCTGGATATGTTAATCATAAAAAGTTCCCTAGTGTTTTAATTGGAAATACATGTTCTAATACAAATTCAAATAGAATGTACTCTGATACCAGTTAACATGCTACACTGTTTCCATTTCCATACAGTACAATGCAGCACTTCATTCAGTTTCAGAAGCCAGTATTTTTATTCATACATGCAACATTACAATGTGCTTCTTAAGGTAGACTTGCAGTGTCTTATTGACAGTTTATCAACATATATTGGATATAAAATCTATGGAAGGACCCAAAGAAAATAAGGTAGGCTCCTATCAAAATACTACCACACTAACAAATTAATTTTTATCTTGAAATACCCATCCTTGAAGTTCCATAGGTTGTTTTATCTCCTATTTTGTTACAGAACTGACATTTTCTGCCCAGTGTCACGCTCATTTGTTACTGACCTGCTGAGAGAGCCGCCTGGTCCTGAGGAAGAATCCAAGAAGACATCCCACTATGACAGACAGTACTGACAGAATGAGCAAACCATTTCTTTTACAAACATCCTTGACCCGAGCCAGCATTGCATCAAAAGCCACTGCCATGCTGTCCTCAGTGCTCTTTGGAGAAGAATCAGCATCCCATGGAGAGAGACCTCACTAGCTTCCCTTGTTAGAATAGACAGCTCTAGCTCTGTATAGATCAGATCAAAGCACTTCCAGGACTGCTTAGCTGACCTGCAAGGTCACCCCTCTGCCAATAGCCACGAAGCATGCAGCTGGCATTATTGTTCCAAATTAATACCAACAATCCTATTATTGACTACATCATTAAGAACCTGGAAGAAGATTAAGGAGCTCTGGAAAATTAGAACAGAATGTAGTAGTATTCCTAAAACAAGAGTGAGTCAAAACAGAGTGACACCCACATGAATGAAAAATAATATTTTCATGCATTCCTCAACCCTTGCAGCATGGTCTCCTAACATCCAGGCCTAGAAAGGAAGTAGTGAAAGTTATGTATTTAAATGGACAGAAATTATGTTTTTCATACAGTACATATACTAAAGGGCAGGGCAGATAACACTTTGAACTGGACTATCATAACAGGGCAGGGCAGGTGAGACTGAACTTCATTAACTAAAGCTGGTCTGGTTTATACTTTTAGTAAATGTGGTTAGCAAAAGGCTGGGCAAGTACAATAATAAACTGCATTAACAAACTGAATATTACTGGAGAAAAACATAAAAGGGGACTCTACAGTACTTTGCATTTTTTATCTTGGGAATGAAATGATTTCACTTTCCCCCCTTCCACTGTGTTGATTAGAGCAGGGGCCAACTTACTTCCAGAGGATTATCAGCCTAACCCACATGGATCTTTCCTTTCTTTTGGTATGTCTAATCATCCCATTCATTCAATTCAAACATAGATTTTTATGCTCTATAATGAATGTCTTGTAAAACTATACTATCACAACCATCCACTAAACTATAGCATACCATATTGTTAGTACAGTGTTTGGATCATAACTCTAGCATTCTGAAGTGTTTCTATAAACAATCTATAACACTGTACAGTATATTTGGGGGATTTATAAGATTATATTTAGCACTCATATTATAGATGAGCATACTCTATACATGATCACTGTAGAAAATCCCATGACAAAATTAATAATTATGTATTCAGTAGAAAGTTTGTATGGTAAATATGGCCTGGGGCCATACGCTGAATGATGAGACCAAAAAGAAATACTGAATATAAATAAATAAACTATAAGTATAGTAATGAGCAGTGAGCAGCCTCCCTCCATCTAGTGCACTGAATGAGGCAAGATCCCCGGGGGAAAGTGTAATTATGTAATTAAAGACTGTATCACAAAGCATATGCACAAGAAGGCCAAATTAAGGTTACACAAGCAACCTTAATTCTGGAGTAACCTAATTTTTGAGTGCTTGACTTTGCAATCTTAATATTCTTTTAACTTAGATTTTTTAAAATGTAATTTTTTATGTTTTTTTAAAAAAGCAAACAGAAAAAACACACAGAAATTCTACTGTGTGGAACCATATTGATCCTCACATGGGTCACTGAAGAGCTGGAACTTAGCTCCAAAGCACACACTTTTGTCACTTGAGCTAACAGTGCAATCAATAGCAGTAGCAGGTTGTTATCTGCGATGTGAGCCAGCAACTAGAAGGGGACGTGACACACACTTTAGCAGTGGGTTTTCACAGTTATTTACCAGACAGAAGAGTAATGCTGAGACTCAGGACTCCTCGATTCATTTCAGGTTCTGGAAGAAAGTGTATCTAGTGGTTACAGACCCTTCTTTTCCTGTCCACCCACCCCTAGTATGTGTCATAACAGCCTTTCTCTTCCTCATCTCTGCCCTTGCCACTGCCTCTATCCCCCGCAAGCTTGTCTCTGCCCGTTCTGCCCCATCCTATTCCACCTCTGTCCTCCTTCCCACTGCCTGTCTCTACTCCCATCGCCCTATGGCATTCCAGATAGGCAGCTTCCTCCTTCTCCATGCAGCCCCTGGGCACCATCAGCAGGATCACTGACAGCACAGAAAAGACAGTTTCCCTACTCTCAGTTCCTGCATCTGATGTTACAGCGACTCCTCAGTGCTTGGAGGAGCAAATGCAGAGAAAGTTGTGCGCAGACCAGGTTTTGAGCATGCCCAGTACAGACAATCATCTGAGAATTTAGCTGCCAAACTAATTAGTTTCTCCTGAGTATGTGCAAAATTCCATTATTTTTTTCCAGAGGCTTATAACTTGGCCAAATTTGGATGGATTTTTACAGGGATGGGAAAAAGGCCAATCCCCGACACAAGGGTGAATCCCCATGCCAAATTTCATGTCTCTGCTCTAAAGCCTGGAGGCACTAGAGCTCAATGAAACAGTTGTAATAATTTTTTAATATGGGCTAAAAATCCAAAATATTTCCCCCAATATCATTTTGGGAAATAGCTAAATCATTTTGCTGAAACATTAAAAAAATATTCAGCCTCAAGACAGACACCCGGCATAGAAAATTTCAGACCACATGATTAAAGTTTGGCAGAGTTATAAACAACTAAAACCAAGGTCTTATAATGGAAGATGTTGGGCAGCCTTAAATAGGCATCATTACCTGCACCACCCATCATAAAGAAAGCTACAGGGCCTGATTTTCAGAGGTGTAGATAGCACCCACACTTTCCATTGTCTTCAACTGGATTTGTGGGTGCTTAACTCCTCAGAATATCATGTCCACATAGGCCATCGTCAAATGGTCTATGTGGAATCCAGGCTTCTCCCACTCATATTCCTGCCTGCCTACTCACCGTCCCCATGTGGGCAGGGGACTAGCTGTCACATGGCAGCTGTTCTCTCCCCCATACTGTAACTTATGAGACTGATGGCATGTGCAGGGGAATAAGAAGGCCCTTTATACCCTCTAAATCACCTACCACATATCACAATTTGGTTCCATTATATATAGTTTGTTTGTTTTCCCTCTTTGTTTCCCCTTTGTTTTCCCTCTTTGTTTCATCCTCTAGGGTGAAATGCACCCCAGTGCAAAATTCTAGTACAAGACTTTCAAAATAGGGCTAATTTGGGATATAAGTAGTGCATGGGCCTTGTGCAGGTCCACTATAGAGAGGGGAATTTTATTCCTAGTGAGTAACAGTAATAAAACATATTAAGGACAACTGTATTTTAACTAGGTGCAGTTACCACCATGGTCCCCCCCTACCCCCAGAAAAGTTGTTGCAGCAACATGAACTTTCATAAAGGTTTTTGGAAGAATGTTAGATGTTCTGAATATAACACCTGTAAAGGAGTTAATTTCTAGAGCCAGCACTACTCAGTTGTTGCTATCTATCAGTGTCATCTCTGCCTATAACCAGTAAATAAGAATTTGTTCTGATAATGCATTGATTATGAGCCTGATTTTGAATTCCTTGTGCACTTAAAATTGTCACAGATTTCAACAATATTGATTGCACTGAGGTGGAGTTTCTCTGAAATCATTCTAAATGGTCTTTCTTCAGGTGGGAGAAGGTATTCTATCTCTTATGCTTGTGTAATTTAATTTAATATTTAATAAAATTTATTATTTTTCTACCTCATCTTACGCCAAACACAAAAAAGATACTAGATTAAATTAATGTTTCAGCTCTACAAATGCAGAATTAGAACACAGATCTCTGAATGAACATAAGAACAGCCATACTGGGTCAGACCAAAGGTTCATCTAGCCCATTAGCCTGTCTTCCGACGGTGGCCAATGCCAGGTGCTTCCCAGGGAATGAGCAGAACAGGTAATCATCAAGTGATCCATCCCCTGTTGCCCATTTCCACCTTCTGGCAAACAAAGGCTAGAGATATTATCCTTGCCCATCCTGGCTAATAGACATTGATGGACCTATGCTCCATGAATTTATCTAGTTCTTTTTTGAACCCTGTTATAGTCGTGGTTGACTGGGTGTTGTGTGAGGAAATACTTCCTTTTGCTTGTTTTAAACTTGCTGCCTATTCATTTCATTTGGTGACCTCTAGTTCTTGTGTTGTGAGAAGGAGTGAATAACACTTCCTTATTTACTTTCTCCACACTAGTCATGATTTTATAGACCTCTATCATATCCACCCTTAGTCATCTCTTTTCCAAGCTGAAAAGTCCCAGTTTGATTAATCGTTCTTCATATGGAAGCTGTTCCATACCCCTAATCATTTTTGTTGCCCCTTTCTGAACCTTTTCCAATTCCAGATGGGGTGACCACATCTGCACGCTGTAATTTTAGCATCAAAGATGTTAAGAGATGGAAAAGGCCCATTACTAGCAGATCATCTTGCTCACATCCTTACCTATCGAGGATTACTCTTAATACTGTACCCTGTTGTGTCCAGTTACAATATTTCCTGTCAAACATACTTTAAGTTTGTCTTACTTTTCTGCTTAGGTATGCTCCAAATTAATGCATAGGATTGCAAATAAATCTTTGCTCTAGTCTCAATTCTGCTACTGACTCGTATGACTTTGGGCAGGTGACTTAATTGTGTAGTGCCTCGGTTTCCCCAAATATAAAATGACAGGATGATACTTCCCTACTTCGGAGGGGCAGAGTGAAAATTAGTTTATGAATGTTTGTACATCCTCGGATGGAAAGCCCCAGGGAGTGCAAGGTATTATTGTTGTTGTTACAAAGTAGTCTGTAGCTAACTTCATGTATCCTTGCTCTTACTGCTTCAAAACTAAGCTGAAAGCTACTGAACACATTAGCCAATCCCCTGTAATGACTTGCCCTGAGTACCGGTTCAAGCTGTGATCATAGGGTGGCTTTGCTTTCAGAGCAAGAACGGTGCACAAGCACTGGCACAGTTTTAAAAATGTTATTAAGATGTTAAAAAATACTGAACAGAGTTTGAGCATAGAAGTTTTTGGTTATCAGGGAATAACATACAGATTAGCGAGGGTGCAAAATTTGGTTTAAGATCAGGTGGCATAAGGAATACATAATCTGCAATATCCCCGATTGGGGGTAAAAGGTTCATGGGTCAAAGTACAGGCATTGAGATATGAGGGTATGAAATTCATAGAGTGGCTATTTTCGGGTGTGGAGTATAATGAGTGGATATGATGATGAGGATGGATTGACCCTCATTTGATGAGTTTTAATGTTCAGGAAGTTTATGGTTCCAGTTCATATGATCCAACGGAGAAGGTCACTTGGTCCCTTTCTCGTAGTGGGAGAATGATGTCACTCTGGCTCACGCCTCCTGGTACTGTCGGTGGCCGGTGATGTGCTCGATGTAGATGTCCCTGAACCATCGGATGGCGTCTGAGACCATGAGGCGCCGCATGAGCCGTGCGTAGCGATGACCGATCCCGCAGGTCCACAGCACACGCTTGTTGCAGGGGTCCCAGGCGCCCAGGGCTCCGACAATCAGGACGTCCATCTGCACCTCGTAGCCCTTTGCTCTCAGGGTGTCAGCCAGGGGGGCGTACTTTTCCAGCTTACGAGCTCGGGCTTCGCGAAATGCCGGGATTCTGTTCTCAAAGGAGACTGTGACGTCGACGAGGATGATCTTTTTCTGGGCCTCGTCAGTGATGACCACGTCAGGTCGTAGCTGGCTGTCGGTACCGGGGATGGTGCAGTTCACGGAGATCTCCCCCAGGCGTGGTGCAATGGCTTTCCCCAGGCGGCTCTGGATGACGTTGTGGTGCAGCTGCCAGGCTCTGGAGTGAGGTTTGCAGCTGCACAGGACGTGGAGCAGGGTCTTGTTGGAATAGCCGCACTTCTGCAACGCTTGTCTCGGTTCCCATGGCGGACGGCTCCGTTGAGCGGGACGCAGTTGAGCCGGGCATGGTGGATGAACCGCCAGGCAGCAAAACGGGTGAAGCCGCCCCCGTCGAGGAAGTGGTTGCTGGCGTCCCACTTGCTGGTCAACTCAAAGGCTTTACTCTGGTCTGGTTTACGCTTCAGGGTTTCCACGTACAGCGAGTGGATGGTGGCCCGTACCCCAGGCTTTTAAACAGACCTAGCATCATACTGACTGTTAACCCTCACCTTAGTTTTACTTTCACTGCCGCCCATCAGCTACCCCACACTTCACTGACCAACCCGTCTTTGCACGGGGAGGCCACAAGCCACAGAGCTCGGCGAAGGGGCAGCGTGTTGCACGCACAGTGCTAGAGGCAAGGGGAGGCAGCAGCCCCCTACAGCAGGGGGCAGATTACACCGGGCTCAGCCCCCACAGGGCGGATGAAAGTCCGGTCACAGCCGGGGGTAGGAGCCCCGCTCCCTGCACAGGAAGGCGGCGGGACCCCCCAGGAGGGGGTGTAAAGCTCCCTGCACAGCGCAGATCTCCTCAGAGAGGGGTTCAGCCCGCCCGGGCGCGAGGGCGCCACACAGAGGAGGATGAATCCCCGCCCCAGGGCGGCCTTTGCCCTCCGGGAACGGCGGGTGCGGGCAGGCGCTGCGGCCCGGAAGCCGGCTACTGAGCACCGGGGAAGAGGGAGCGGGCGGCGTCGCAGTGACTGAGGCTCGGCTTGGAGATCATGGCGACCCGGCGGCTGCTGCTCTCCCCTGCCTCCTGCCTGAGGCGGACTAAGGCCCTGGGCGGTCCCGCGGCCCCCGGGCTGCGGAGGGGCTACAGCAGCGCCGACTCCTTCCAGTACCTGCACCGCAGCATCGTGCCCACCATGCACTTTCAGAAAAGCCTGCCCAGGTAAGGCGGCCGCTGCCCTCCCCGCCCCTGAGCCAGAGCGCGCGGCACCCCTCTGAACCGGGGCCCCCCGCAGCAGAGCTCCCCCCGGGACCCCCACCAGCTCCGAGATCCCCGCAGCAGAGCTCCCAGCCCCTCTCTGAGCCCCCCTGAGCCGGGGACCCCCGCAGCAGAGCTCCCCCCGGGGCCCCCACCACCTCCGAGATCCCCGCAGCAGAGCTCCCCCCGGGACCCCCACCACCTCCGAGATCCCCGCAGCAGAGCTCCCCCCGGGACCCCCACCACCTCCGAGATCCCCGCAGCAGAGCTCCTCCCGGGACCCCCACCAGCTCCGAGATCCCCGCAGCAGAGCTCCCAGCCCCTCTCTGAGCCCCCCTGAGCCGGGGACCCCCGCAGCAGAGCTCCCCCCGGGGCCCCCACCACCTCCGAGATCCCCGCAGCAGAGCTCCCCCCGGGGCCCCCACCACCTCCGAGATCCCCGCAGCAGAGCTCCCAGCCCCTCTCTGAGCCCCCCTGAGCTGGGGACCCCTGCATCAGAACCCCCAGTTCCCCTTTGAGACCCATCACACACCAGAGCCTCTGGTCCTCCTTTCAGTCCCCCGGGGATCTCCACACTAGAGACCTTGCCCCCTTCGGAGTGCCTCACCACCACCCTAGGGATCCCCACACTAGAGACCTTGCCCCCTTCTGAGCCCCTCACTGCTACCCCAGGGACCCTGCACCACAGACACCTCCCCATCTTCCTTTGAGCCCCACAATCACCCTGGGTTCTTCCTCTGAGCCATCCTCTCCATCACCCTTAGAGCCACTCCACTCTAGGACCCCCTACCCTACCCCTTTTGAGTCCCCCATACCGGTAAGGGAGCCCTAGGCATCCTTCTGAGCTCCCAGAAACTCCTCCCTCTCTGCTACTCCTCCATCCCCTGTGCTAAGAAAACCCCCATCTCCTTTCCCCTGCCCAGCTAAGGGAGCTCCTTTCTCCCATGATTGCTGGCATCTAATGCCCATTTTCTCCTTCTCCTTTGTCTAGGTCAGTCCTTTTCCCCTGGTAAGGGAGTCCCATGTCTCTACATTTCAGAAATGGTGACTGCTGGCTTTAAAGGCAGCAACATTCTTCCACATCAGAGAGGAAATGCACTCTGTACAAACAAACAAACAAACAAACAAAAAAACCCTGCTCCAATGCAGAGTAGGCAGCCCTGTGCTATGGGTGACTAAATACACAGCTTAATTGCTGGGTCCAACTTTCTTATGGTGAACAACAGGTTTTATGGCTCATGGTGAAGCCTTAATAGCACACTACTAGATCAGGTCTGCTTTGGGAAACTACCAGTACACAGCAGGTGGTGGGGTCAACAGACCAGTCGATATGTATTGGTTTCAGATTGCTCGCTACACCCCTAATGAATGAGGTTTGGTATATGCTGAAAGTGCAGGACATGGAGAAGGGTACATTGTCTTTGGGATGGGATACAGTGTATTATGTAGGTGAAAGGTTATTGCTAACAGAGGGTTGTGACTTTGATCTTTGCTAGTAGTATTCAAGTGTATACTGCCAGTTTAAAAATTATAATCTAATTATAACCTTCTGTCTCAAATCTCTTATCTACCATTGTTTAAGTAACACATATGATTATTACAAAGGAAAGGGATTAGAGAAAACACCCCCCCCCCCATTTGTTTACTTTGTGCATTGGACAGCACTTCCTGTATAGTTAATTTCATTGTTTCATTATACTGTAGTTAGTTTCCCCATTTGTTTGTGTGGCTCTTTCACAGAGCAACAGGGGAGAAAGAAGCATTTAAAAAAAATAGAAATATGGCAGTAAAAACAACAAAAATCAAACTATGTATCAAGGTGAAAACAGCTTTCATGTTTAGGCTAAGATGAGCATTGGAAAGAAATTTGTTCGAATTTCCAACAGGAATCAAAATACAGAAAACATTCTATGCCTAGCAGTATATAAAATTATGGAGGATCTGTGAGTTGGCTACTTGTAAAACAAGTTCCTGTTTTTCTGTCATGCTTACTTAGGCCAGGGCTACACTAGCGGGGGGGTTCGAACTAAGATACTTCGACTTCAGCCACGCGAATAGTGTAGCTGAAGTTGCGTATCTTAGTTCGACTTACCTGGCCGTCCTCACGGCGGTGAGTCGACTGCTGCGGCTCCCCCGTCGACGCCGCTTCCTCCTCCTGCCGAGGTGGAGTACGGGCGTCGATTAGCGGATTGATTTATCGTGTCCAGACGAGACACGATAAATTGATCGCCGATACATCAAACACTACCCACCGATCCAGCGGATAGTATAGACGTACCCTTATAAAAAAAGCATAGGAATTAACTTACAAACAATATGGTATTTTAAGAATCTTTACTGTCAGAGCTTTAACAACAACATTTTAGTTTGCTTTTTTTTCTTTCCCCTCAGGTTGCCAATTCCCAAACTAGAAGATACTGTTAGGAGGTATTTGAATGCCCAAAAGCCTCTCTTAGACGATGATCAATTCAGGTATGGATACATAGAAAACCAAACAGTGCTTCAGTGTACATCAAATCTTTCACTCCAACTCCTACATATTAGAAGATGCATCTTTTTAAAAAAATGCCTGGAGACAGCATTTTGATCGTCTGATTGATTGATTGATTGTTTTAGGAAAACTGAAGAACTTGGTCGCAGCTTTGAACATGGAATTGGAAGAGAATTGCATGAGCAGCTGGTTGCTCAAGACAAGCAGAACAAACATACTAGTTACATCTCAGGTAGGAAGGTTTATAGTGGGATAAAGAAGAGACTCATTTTGAGGAGAGACTTGCTTGATGACAGTCAGCTCATAATGCTATGAATAATAGATTAAAGTTTAAGCTCCTTATTATTGTTTACACTCAGAACAAGATGTGAAAACTCCATTTGACAATGTCTGAGCTAATTAGAAGACCGTCTCTGGTGGAAAAAAGAGGGCACTTCACAAAATGTTATCTTTAATATACCAAATACTTTAGGATCTCTTATTGTCACCTAACAGAAATATCAACCACAGCAAGATTTCCTCAAAGATGTTTTCATTTGGAAGAAAGTAACTTAAACCAGTACATTAGCAAATTATAGTGGTAAAAAAAAAAAAGTGTAGTATAGGAAGAACAATGGTGCTATCAAAATCAAAGATGGAGGGCCAGCCACAACACTCTTAGTATACAGATTTTTATTAAAGTGAGCAAAAGATTTGTGTCTGTCTATATAATCAGAACACATTGGTGAAAAGAACATTTGCTCAGTGATATACAGTATCATTTTGTACTGTGGTCCACTCTGATAGAATGCTGTGTATGTTGTAGTGCCTCTGTGTAAGGGGAATTAGTTAAGGTTAATGTGGGATCCTTATATCAAAATATCCTTAAGTGTGGAGCATCTTGCTCAAGTGCAGGACATGTTGGTATCTGTGTAGGAAGATCTTGTGTCCTGGATGTTCTTTCCCCTGGTGGAGAAGAAAGATCCTGCTGCTATAGGAGGTTGAGGGATATTGGAAAAACAATAGTGAAAAATATTTACTGTTTATTTTTTAAAAGAGTAATTACAAATATAAATTCAAGTATATTCCCGTGTTTAGACTCCTCCATGCCTCTAAAGCTAGTAAACTAACCCAGGTCTAGTTACAGTCATGAATCTGTTTGAAAGTGCTTGATTGGAAAACTGAATTCTCAGAAAAGTTGGGCAAGATGACTGAACAGTGGGGGATGGAAGGAGACACTCCCCCAGCCTTAAAAAAATGCGGAGCATTATTCTTTTAAAGAACAAGAAAAGGAAAGACTCAGAAAGAGGAAGACCAGAATAAAGAAAAGGCGAGAGAGAACATAAGACAAAAAGAAGGAGATGAAATTCAGACAGAGAGAGAAAGAAAAGAGGGAAAGAAAAGCAAGAGAAAGCATGTAGCTTTTAGGTTAGTGAATTTTATTTATTTATTTATTCATGTTACTTCCAGTGGCTTTCAAATGTAAATGATTATAGTGTTTGTGGAAGGCAGATGCTGGGTGGACAGCAATGGAGACTGAGATAATATATCCAGTACAGCACAAGCAGCATCAGTGTAATCTTCTCCCCATACTGTCCTGCCATTGTGCTTCAATCATTGCTCTCTGCTGAGACTACCAGTAAGGGTGCCAACGGTGGTAGTTTACCAGACATGTATTTGAATTGCACTGAGAACCACCAACTTCTCACATAGGCCAGCTTGATCAGCCTTTTGATAGTAATGACTTTCACTCGTTATTGCCATCCTGTCACCCCAGTATTTCCCTGGCGGAAAGCCCACCTAAGCTTAATGTTGAGGGGAAATGTGGCAGATTATTATCGTTAACTGGTTTTCTTGAGCATTATTATGTAAATGGATGTGCTGCAGCTGCAACCGGCCCTCTTTCCCCCGACTTTCAAGTCCTGTTCATTTTTGTTGTTGTTTCCATAAGTGTAACAAAACATCATTATTCCTATGAGGAGGAAGAATGAGTTAAGAGGCTTATATACCATGGTGAGGAGTGGGTTATAAAACCCAACTTGTATGCTAGCTAGTCTTTCAACTCTGGAGATCTGGACTTCAAATTCTGACTTAAGTCATAGCTGAAAATGAGTGTGGTTTTACTGAGTCCCCAGTGGGAATTAGGGGTTGCTGCAGGGAAGGAATTCAGAAGGGAAGAACAAAAGACACAGGCAGAAGAAAGTGAGAAATAGAGAAAGAAGGATGAGAAAGGAAGGTAAATGGGACAGAAGTAATGGTGGTCCCAAAGGTGAGCATGTTTTCCCACTGAGTGATGCAACCTAAAGGCCATGCTGCACTCTAGATCTTTGTGCAAAGCTCCCACGGACATCAGTGGGAGGTCCATTTCTGATTTGGTGGGAATATGTTGCCCTAATGTACCCCAGTCCATGGATTGTAATTAAATACAGATATTGGAGCTCTCTACCGAATGACTTTGACAGATAATATAGATGGTTCTAAACAGTGCTTTCACAATTAGCCAATTTTACCTGTATTAATCTATTTCTCAACTCTCCATTTTTAGGTCCCTGGTTTGATATGTATCTAAGTTCACGTGACTCTGTTGTTTTGAATTTTAACCCATTTATGTCTTTCAACCCTGACCCAAAAGCTGAATACAATGATCAGCTCACACGAGCAACGAACATGACTGTTTCTGCTATGCGTTTTTTGAAGACTCTCAGGGCCGGCTATCTAGAGCCAGAGGTTTTTCACCTCAATCCAGACAAAAGTGACACTCAAACCTTTAGGAGACTCATTCGATTTGTGCCTTCATCTTTCTCATGGTTTGGTGCCTACATGGTCAATGCATACCCCTTAGATATGTCTCAGTACTTCCGACTTTTCAATTCCACACGATTGCCTAAGCTCAGTCAAGACGAGCTTTTTACAGATGAAAAAGCAAAGCACTTGCTGGTGCTCAGAAATGGGAATTTTTATGTATTTGATGTCCTTGATAGAGATGGGAATATAGTGAAGCCTTCTGAAATACAAGCACACCTGAAATACATACTTAGTGACAATAGTCCAGCCCCAGCCTTCCCTCTTGCATATTTGCCCAGTGAAAACCGAGATATATGGGCACTACTGAGAGAGAAGCTACTCGATAATGGCAATGAAGAAGTCCTCCAAAAAGTGGATTCTGCTGTCTTCTGTCTATGTTTAGATGACTTCCCCATTAAAGACCTTGTGCACTTGTCCCACACCATGTTGCATGGAGATGGTATTAACCGCTGGTATGATAAGTCCTTTAACCTTATCCTAGCCAAAGATGGCAATGCGGCCATCCATTTTGAACATTCCTGGGGAGATGGTGTGGCTGTATTAAGATTTCAGAATGAAGTATTTAAAGACAGCACCCAGAAGCCAGCTGTCACCCCACAATCTCAACCTGCTGCAGTTGACTCTTCCAGCGCTGTGCAGAAACTCAGCTTTAAGTTGAATGATGCCTTAAAAGCAGGAATTACCAAAGCCAAACAGAACTTCGATGCCACTGTGGAAACCTTGACTCTCGATTTTATTCAGTTTAAGAAAGGAGGCAAGGAGTTTTTAAAGCAGAAGAAGATCAGTCCTGATGCTGTGGCTCAACTTTCTTTCCAGATGGCTTTCCTTCGGCAGTACGGCCAGACCGTTGCCACATATGAGTCTTGCAGTACGGCAGCTTTCAAACACGGTCGCACAGAGACCATCCGTCCTGCCTCCATCTATACAAAGAAGTGCACGGAAGCTTTTGTCAGGCAACCTTCCAAACACAGCACAGAGGAGCTTCAGCAGATGATTGTTGAGTGCTCAAAGTACCACAGCCAGTTGACAAAAGAAGCTGCTATGGGTAAGTGTGAGTGTCAGGTCATGGTGATAGAACGTTCGCATTGCTTCACAAAATGAATCTCATCAGCTTATTTGCTCGTTAATGCTAAACTTTTACAGAAGTCTCACTAAATGTAATTTAATCTAGCTGGAGGGCCTATGCTCATTCAAACTTTGTAGAATGCCAACTACACCTCTACCCTGATATAACACGGTAAAGCAGTGCTCCGGGGGGGCAGGGCTGCGCACTCCGGCGGATCAAAGCAAGGTCGATATAACGCGGTTTCACCTATAACACGGTAAGATTTTTTGTCTCCCGAGGACAGCGTTATATCGGGGTAGAGGTGTAATAGCAGGGCTTTCCAAGTTAAAAAACATATTGTTCTTGTGACATTCTTCTTAAGAAGGGAGTGTCTTTGAGTTCCCCTTATTTGCTTCAGACCCACGCACATCAAGATTTTTCCTATACGGTAGATAAATTACTGTTATACTAGCCCACATGTGGCAGCTAACTGGCTGATGCCCTGGAGAGTGCAACACAAAGCAGGATTTTGGGTTGCTTCATGTATCTGCCTGCAGGTGGTACTGAGGCCACTGTGCAAACTGGTCTTGGTTCCTTCTGCTGCACCAGTGATAAATTTTCCCAAGTGGCTCTATCTGACCTGACCCTATTGCATTTTAAAATAAATCAGAATTAGAGCTTGCTAACTTCTTCTAGATTTTTAGTAAAATGTAGCCTACAGGGCCTTGTCCAATTTTATTGTAATCTCTTTACTGTTGGTTCAGTAGCCTTTTCCTCTGTAGTTCCTGCCATTTGGAACATGCTATCTCAGACTCTCTTTTAAAGTAATATGAAAACATTTATTCCTTTTTCAAACCTCATCTTTTGATCTTCTCCATTTAACTTCTTAACTATTGTTAAAAACCCTTTTTATTAATATTGCAGTAGTGCCTAGATGTCCCAGAGATCATGGCCCCATTATAGTAGTTGCTAGCTAAATCAGTAAAATAGAGTTCCTGTCCCAGAGAATGGATGTGCTAAAAATGCATTGCAATTTCCTTCTGTAAGGCATATTACCATAACTTGTAAGAAAGCTGCTACAGAAAAAACTCTTGTAAGTTTTGTGGCTTTGAAGAGGTGTGATATTTAGTGTGTTAAATAACTACACCTCTACCTCGATATAACACGAATTCGGATATAACGCGGTAAAGCATTGGTCCGGGGGGTGTGGGGCTACGCACTCTGGTGGATCAAAGCAAGTTCAATATAACGCAGTTTCACCTATAATGCGGTAAGATTTTGTGGCTCCCGAGGACAGTGTTATATCAAGGTAGACGTGTATTTTCTGTAGAAAAGCAGTGGTTTTCTGTAGTGTTTTGTATTTTAATGCCACTATATAAATCCATGGTATGCCCATACCTTGACTACTGAGTGCAGTTCTGGTCACCTCATCTCAAAAGATATATTAGAATTGGAAAGGGTACCAAGAAAGGCAACAAAAATGATTAGGGATATGGAACAACTTCCATATGAGCGGAGATTAAAAAGAATGGGACCCTTCAGCTTTAGAAAAGAGACGACTAAGGGGGGATATGATAGAGGTCTATAAAATCATGGATGGTGTGGAGAAAGTGAAAAGGGAAGCATTATTTACCCCTCCACATAACACACAAACCAGGGGTCACCCAATGAAATTAAGAGGCAGCAGGTTTAAAAACAAATATAAGGAAGTATTTCTTCCCACAACGCACAGTTGACCTGCGAAATTCATTGCCTGGGATGTTGTGAAGGCTAAAAGTATAACTGGGTTCAAAAAAGAATTAGGTAAGTTCATGGATGATGGGTCCATCATTGGCTATTTAGCCAAGATGGTTAGGGACACAACCCCATGCTCTGGGTGTCCCTAACCCTCTGACTGCCAGAAGCAGGGACTGGATGACAAGGGATGGATCACTTGATAATTGCTTTGTTTTGTTCATTCCCTCTGTATCCTCTGGCATTGGCAGTTTGCCTAAGTGAACCATTAGTCTGATCCATCATGGTCATTCTTATGTTCTTATTTTAACAGGTCAAGGATTTGACCGGCATTTGTTCAGTTTGCGTTATTTGGCAGCATCAAAAGGTATCCCATTACCTGACATCTACCAGGACCAAACCTACGCTCAGCTGAATCACAACATTCTGTCCACAAGCACATTGAGCAGCCCAGCTGTGAATATGGGAGGATTTGCTCCAGTGGTGCCGGATGGCTTTGGTGTAGCCTATGGAGTGCATGATGATTGGATTGGCTGCAGTGCCTCTTCTTACCCAGCCAGGAATGTACACGAATTCGTCCAGTGTGTGCATAAGTCACTGGAAGATATTTTTCATGTTTTAGAAGGTAAGCATATCAGTAGGTAGGCACAACAGGGCTGGGATACTTTTTTTTAATGCACAATATAAAATGTTTGGATCAAGATCACTTCTGATCATGTGTGGCTGAATGTGGAAAAATGTTGCTAGTGCTAATTTACTAAGCATTTTGACTGGGATTTTCAAAGGAGTCTATAAGAATTAAGTGACCAACTTGCACTGAATTTCCATGGGAGTTAAGCACCTTTTGAAAATCTTAGCCATATAAAGAAATTAAGTGCAAGCGCCTGCATGCGATATTCAGGAAATACTTAATTCTGATATTCTGAACTGTTAGATAATGGAATATAAAATGTTCTTAAAATATAACAGAGGCATTAAATATTCATTTCTAGAAAGGAACTTTAGTAGTGTACTGATTAAACTTGAGCTTAAGATCTATGAGTGTTCATGTTTACATTGGGAACGAGAAACTACATTTGAACAATGTTGTAACATCTACAAAAGTTGTATTCAGTTGTAAATCCTACACATGTGATATGCTCACTTACTAGATCAGTCATCTTTATTTTTCTTGTTAAATTTGAATCAGTGTCAAACTAACTGCCTCTTCTGTTGGAAGCATTTCCAATATAATGATTGGTTTAAATGAAAACGTGAGACTTTAACAATACCAACAACTGTAATCATGTGTTAAATCTTCAAACTGTTAAGAAATTGGTTGGACAATAATGTTTAAATAAAGCTACCTATGACATGGTTGAAGAAATGTTTTAGTAGTATCTCAGGATTAGGGATTTGAGAGTTCCTGGTGTGAAGAGTTTACACTTTTAAAATAAGCATACAAAGGCTGATAGAGGAATACAGTCAAATGCATATACTTTTTAGATAAACTTAATTTATAAAGTGTCAATTATTTCTGTTTGTACATCTGCCCTATAATCTGTTTTGTGTTCCCTTGCATAAGCCTGTATCTTTAATACTGAAAAATCATTTCTCATTAACTTCTCCATAGGCTAGTGCTGCTTTTCTTTCCCAAATATCTCTCTCCTATGGTGGAGAAGGAATCACCATCAGCCATTCTCCTTAATGACTATTTCCTACCTCCTCTAGAACTCTCCAGACTTCTTGATGGCACCACGAGTATCTGTTGGAACCTTTCAGCCTATTTGCCAAGGCAAGTGGCAGGGATGTCTTAGGGCTTGTCTATACTTACGCGCTGGTTCGGCGGCAGGCAATCGAACTTCTGGGTTCGATTTATCGCGTCTTGTCTGGACGCGATAAATCGAACTCAGAAGTGCTCCCCATCGACTCCGGTAATCCTGCTCGCCGCGAGGAGTACGCGGAGTCGACGGGGGAGCCTGCCTGCCGCGTCTGGACCGCGGTAAGTTCGAACTAAGGTACGTCGACTTCAGCTACGTTATTCACGTAGCTGAAGTTGCGTACCTTAGTTCGATTTGGGGGTTTAGTGTAGACCAAGCCCTAGTATTTGCAGATTTAAGATGTCTCTGAAATGAAGGCATTGGGCTTGAGGTGGGAGAGGTTCAAGGAGCTTTCCAACAGGCACAGTAGAATTTCCTGAAGGACAGCAGCAGCATCTGCTAGATTTAGTCCAGATCTTGTAACTCTAGAGTCACATTAATTTGATGCCAAAAATCTGATGTGACACCCAATGCAGCAGAATTCATACAAAAGACATAAGAACGTTTGCTCTCCAGGAGTGCCCCCTCCCTTCAATTGTTGAGTACTGTCACTGGTCCTTGCTTTGGGGCTCTATCTTTTGCATTAGCATCTCTATTAAAAACACGCTTACCCATCTCAAAAAAAAAAAAAAAAAAAGTTGGTGGCTGCTCTGGAGAGGGAAAGTATCTCTATGCCTCAACCCCATCCCGTCTATTTTGAAAGCGCAAAAGACAATTCTCTTCCCTGTTGAATAGCAGTGGTTCCTTCCTCTGCTGCCAGCTTTTCAAAATAGCACTAAAAGTGTCCATTTCACAGCTGTGTGAACAGTACCAAAACATAACATGTTGGTAGACGGTATATTCTAAGTGCATGGTGCTAGGATGTCACTGATAAGATTCATAGGACCAGAAGTTTAGTTGCCTTCAGTTTTTCTTTGTGTCATATAGTTTCCCCCAGTTCTTTGTTTTATCAGAAAGTGATACAGTATGAGTGCAACTAGTGAACACAAGATGCTATAACTTATGTATAAAATGAATCACAGTTACCAGGGTGAAGCAACCCTAAACCACAGGCCTCTCCAGACTCCTATCTATCAATATGTAGCAGGGCTTTTTATCCCTCTGCAGGCTGCTGCTAGAAGGCAGGACACTAGATGTGCTGCACTTACTTTGCTGTTGAGACTTTGGTGAATGATGATTTCCTAGGGCTGAAGAGTACATTTGGGTTTGGGGAAAAAACCTTACAGAACAGATAGGGAAAGACTAGGGGTTTTTAGGGGTGGGGGAAGGTATTAATAAATTCAAAACCTCTGAAGTACTTGGCTGTTTCCTTTAAATGAAGATGTCAACTATTCAAGAGGGAAAATATTTGCATACGGAGTGGGGTAAAAAAATTGATGACTGTGTAAAGATCATTTGGTTTTCAGAAGATAGTTATACATAAATGTAAACAAATACAAACTTTAAGCTAAAACGTTAACTAAGTTGTCACTTAGCATTTAAAATACAAGTCAGTTGGCAGGAAATGGTAACAGCAGGTTTACTTGAACTAGCAGGAAACTATTACAAGGATGTACTTCTGGCTTCAAGCCCTAACACCTGCAATTACCTAATGTGCCAATGACGAAGATCAAGACTGAAAGTTATTTATATAATAGGGTATTTTGCCAATGATAAATCCTTCCATGTTGTCTTTAACCCTGAGGCCAATGACTATTTAGTATATGTTGTTAAATCTGTCTCCAAAGGGCCAATGTGTTAGTCAAGAAATACAGCAAGGCCTTCCAATATTAGGTTTGGCTGTACTGAGTTTCATCTGAGTGAATTACTTGAACACAACCAATCAGACTGGTGGAAAATGACTTTATTAGTCAGTCTTGGAACAGCAAGTACAACTCAGCTGATATTATATTTGATTGTTGAAGTACAGCCATACAGAAAGTCACTCCAGAGGAACTTCTATAATGACTACAGCCCATTACTTGGCCAAGGTGTCAAGATTTTATTAAAAGCAGTTTTAGCATTTTAGAAACTTATGGATAACTTCATAGATTCCAACAGACTCCTTTATTTTTTCATCATAGTCATTCCAGTCCTGTAGGAATTCAAATTTTACAGCATTAATACAAAACAAAATGGGGTAGTATTTAAAATCACAAATTGGAATATCAATTAACCTTATCAGCATTCCGAATTTGGGTTCTACACTGTCTGCAGGAAGGGTTTATGCCCTTAACCCTTTCCAGTTCTATGTCCAACAGAAGTGAACATCAAACAAATTAAATTAGCTTCAAGCTTCTTAGTAGTTTTAGCTTAAGGAATCAGATTTTCTGTATCTGAAGACTGTAGCCAGTAACAGACACGCTAGCAACCATGGTGCGTGAAAGGATTATTTACACTACTTATTCTCATGAGTCAGACAAGCCAATCTTCCTGTCATGTGGAATACCAAAGACAGGAACTGAGCCTGAGATATTTGCTCACGGCCAATGAAGATTTGGAGCATCTATGGGCTTGTCTACATGGAACAGCAATAGGTCAAAATGCACTATGGAATTTTTACTGTGCAGTAGCAGGATGTGCATGCCTGGCTACTGTGCTGTGGTTCACACCCAGCCTGCTGTGCCCTAAGTCTCTGTGTACGCAGGCCCAAAGAGTCTTATGCTGAGCTTCAAAGCAGACTGCACATCACTATTCAACACCTGGAAGAGTTCTCAGGAGTTGTCCCAATAGTTTTAGAGCAAAAGAAAACCAGTGCCCCCATAAAAATCTGCCACTTGATCAAGAGACCATGATTTGGGTGTCCTGCCAACATTTTTTCAAGAGCAAGCTGCAATTATACCATGACTATTCAAAATACTGAAGATGTGCATCCTAGACACTTCCAAATAAGCACCCTGAGGTACACACTAATGCTGAGCACTCATGTTTGAAGGTTGTTTCCTCCTCCACTTAAGATTTGTGCATGCATGCCACTTTAAAGCACATAAAGCCAGACTTTTAAATGGGTGATTGCTATTTCTGGGGATAGGGATACTGAGGAAAAATAAGTTGTACCTTTTCCAGCAAGTTTATTTCATTAAAAGGTGTGCCAGACTCTGCACCTTCCGCAGCAAACCCAGCCTACAAAAGCAGAATTAAAATAAATTTAGGTATGAGTTGTAATAAGTCTTAAATATGTTTAAAATAGTTCAACAAACAAGGTTATCCAGTACAAGTATTTATTTTAGTGGAGCTAGCGGTCTTACAAGTAGGTATAAAGAGTGACCAAATTATTATGTGACCTATGGTTTCAATACAGGGTATGACCCTCTGTTTAATAATCAAGGAGAGTTTAAGCCTGACTGTTCATGCCCAAGTTTTATTTTTACATATGTTCAATTCCAAAGGATACAATGGATGTAGAGTTCGGTTGTATCCGGAAGCTATAGGAACATTACTAAAACTATACAAGTAATATTGTAAAGCAAGGAAACATCAGTTTTCCAGAACACACCTGTTTTTCCTGCAAATTATTTTTTCTAACTTGTTTTTTCCCCAAAAAATCTCTATGGCATGACAGGTTTCTAAGCGTATCCAGTACGTCTGTTAGCAGTGAATGCATTAGATTAAAATTGTCACCAAGATACTTCAAGGCATTTTAGAAACAGTGTACTCCATTTTAATAGCAAGCTAACAATGGAAAGCAAGAGAGGAAAAAAGACAAGTCTTCAGTTTTGGTTTAAACAGCATGAGAACCCAGACATCTCTGGCAAAAGGTGCCAAGTGTTTGTAACTATCATCATCCTGTGTAGTTCATTTAGTTACAGAGGAGTCAAGCAAACTCCCACAAGGAGGCGAATCAACTAGATTTTAATTGTAACTAGATTAGATTCCACCCAAGCAGCACAATTTCAGAGTGAGATCTGCATGATTCTTTGTCTACGTAACCTATCCTTTCTAGCAGAAACTGACCTGAGATAACTACACTTAAGTCTCCACAGGTGCACGCATGAGCAGTGACAATGCTTCACTCATCCAGTCTCACCATCCCCCCCTCCCCAAACAATGAAACTAAAGGGAATTACTGGGGAATAGAGAGATCAGCCAAGGTGGCTGCAACTCTGGGATCCAGCACATAAAGCAATGGATGCATTTCCAAAGAAGGTACAGTTGGGGTTAAAAAAAATATTGGTATTTAAATTACAGATTAATGTTTTGTTGGTCAACAAAATTCGTCAAGAATTTAAGAACAATGACACAAATTAAAGGATGGACAACGTAAGAAGCCTTCCTGTGAGCTACTTGGATTCTTTTTATTTTTATGTTTATGTTTAAACAAACAACTGTCTATGGTATAAGGAGAACTCTTTCCCGGTTTTGCAAACTGAAACGCATATCGGACCTGCTCCTTGTAGACATAAATCCCCACTAGCTTCCATGAGAAGTTTGAGTGTACAAGGAATGTGCTCTCTGGCCATAAACTTTGAAATGTTTTGGGAATCTGTGAAAATTAAGAATTCAGTCATACACATCCCACAATGCGTGACAAATGTCAATTGGAGTGGTGCATTTAGATCAAACGTTGTACGCAGCATTTACACGAGCAGAATCACAAACCCATGTGGGGGGGAGGAGACAGCAGTACAAGAGAAGATGCATCTCCACCAGCCACAATACAGAACTGCAACAGAGCAAAGAATGGAAGTGGAAGGGATACAGAGCCAACATCACCCAGTACACATTTAACAGAGATCCATGGAACATTAAATCATGTGACAGGCTGTTGTAATTCCAGCAGAACTTACTCCTGGGGGAATTCTGCACCACTGCATGCACAGAATTCATGTCCCCCGCAGATTTCTTCGCATCCCTGCAGAACAATGACTTACTGACAGGGAAGCTGTAAGAGCAGTCATGCACCACTCCCTTGCAGTGGGAGTACATCATTTAAGGCACACGGAGCAGCTGGTGGAGAGAGAAATCACCACAGGACTGGGGATTCCTCAGCCAGTGGCTCCTACCCTGAGCTGGGATCAGCTGCTAGTCCAGACTGCTGGAGGCAGGAGAGGACGGCACTTTCTCTTCCCCTGCAAGCAGTGCCTGGGACTGTGTCAGACTCACCCCCAGGAACCTCCCCCAGGTGCAGGAAGCTCAGAATCCTCCCCTGCTTCTTGCCCCCATTGCTTCTCAGCTGTGGGGGGAGAGGTCACTATCCAGGGAGCTGCTCCCCCATCCATCCGTACCGCCCATACCCAGACACCCCTGCCAAGCCTCACCCAGTACATCCAGAACCCCCCTAGCCCTCCATACCCAAACCCCACCAAACCTCAACCCTCGCATCTGGAGCCCCCCTGCACCCAGACCCCCACCCCTGTGCCCAGACCAAACTCCCACTGAGCTCCCTGCACTCAAATCCCCATTCTGAAGAGCCCCAACACCCCAAGCCCCCACATCTAGACCCCCATGCCACTGACCTCCAACTAGCTGCATGCAGGCCCTCAGGTCACCAAGCCTCACTCCCCCAGCACCCAGACCCCTCTGCTGAGACCTCCACACCCAGACCCTCTGCTGAACCCCAACCACCTTCACCTGGAAGCCCCTGCAGAGTCTCATTACCCCTGTACCTGGAACCTCCCCCCCCCCCAACAAGCCTCTGTGCATCCAGATCCCCCCCCCGACCCCCCCTCCCCGAGCTGCCTGTACCCAGATTGTCCCACGCAGAATCCTCTCACCCCACAACAAGATCCCTCCACACTGAGCCCCTCCACACTTGGCTCCTGCCTGCCCCACACCTGGTGCAGAGGGGCAGGGCCCCAAGGTGTTTCTGGGGCAGACCCATGCCTTGTGCTGTGTTAGGGTCAGGTGCAACCTCACCACTGAGTCCGTGCCCCCGGGGTGGGGGAACTGCAGGGTGATCTCCCTCCTTCGTGCAGCCAGTGGCCTGTCCTCCCCCCTGCCATGCTGGAGCCTCTGCATTTATTTATTGACAAATCAAACTTGCAGAATTTTAAAATATTGTGTGCAGAATTTTTAATGTTTTGGCACAGACTGTTCTCAGGAGTAAGGACTTTCATTCTTACAGCTTGTGGCATCACAGTTGATACTCTAATTTAATCTCTGATAAATGGAGCTGAGTAATGAAGTGACTTGTCTGCCCTCTGCTGACTGGCTAAGGAGCAACAGTAGCTGAAGCTTAGAACAAAACAGAAATTCTTATCAACCAACTTTCCAATATAGTGGATCATCATGCAGTTATTCTGCTTATCACTATAAAGTGTCATATCTGCCACAAAGCAAGGGAGCTACAGTTGGATGAAAAGAAACTTTGTAAAGATGCATCTATTTTTCAGCTGAAGGATAATACTTCTATGGTGCGGGGAAGAAGGAGACCATACAGAATTAATACAGGTAAAGAGACATATATTGGCATTTTTGATAGCTACAGCAGCTCAGGAACCTTAAATGAAAAGCATAATTAAAAGCTAAAACTAAGAGACTTCTTACCAAGCAAGAAATGTACAAGCATCTTAATTAGATTTTTCCCCACGTGGTAAAAAACAAAACAAAAACATCCCTGGGATTTTCCAAGGGGAAAGATTTTCTTTTTGTCATGGAGGGACCTAGAGGGTATTTTCCCCTTTAAGAATGCAGTGAGAATTCTGGTGATTTTATGGGGAGACAGACAGATATCAGTGGAAATAATTCTCATTAACTTCAGCTAAGTTTTAACTATATTTATTAAAAATAATTTCACATTCTTATGACCTATTCTATTCCATCGCTGTTTCTGACAGAACTGAAACTTGAGCTGGAGAAGCCAGGCTGGCTTCAACTGTATATGAGAGAGTTGAATGTAAAATAACTGTTGGATTTGTAAGGAACAGGGGTAAGTCTCTTGATTTATTTATTGAAGCATCATAATGTAATGAAATATCTAGTCAGGACTATCCTTCATACACACTGCTTCAGACTTAACTTTGAGACTATTAGGTTAAGAGTTATTATAGCCTCCCCTCTGTTGGTATTGATTGAAATCAATAGCCTCCCACTTCTTACAAAATGAGCCAGAATAATAATAAATGTAGCACGTCACTGCAGTCTGCAGGAAGGATAAAGCACAGGTTTTTATTTGTCAGTCTACGCAATTTACTCCTAATCCTACTGGAATAATAGGTTAAATATAGCAGGGAGTTAGCTTACGTGGATCATGACCAGACACAAGAAACCAACAGCTGACAGCAGAAGGAGAACTGTGGATTCCAAGGCCTGAAGGGACTATTATGATCATCTACTTTGACTTCCTGTATAATACACACTATTGAACTTCCCCAAAATAATTCCTAGAGCATATATTTTGGAAAATAATATAATCGTTATTTTAAAGTGATCAGTGAGAGAAAAATCCACCACAACCCTTTGTAAATTGTTCCAACGGTTAATTACCGTCACTTAAAAATGTAAGTTTTGTTTCCGCTCTGAATTTATCTAGCTTCAACTTCCAGCCTTTGGATTGTGTTATACCTTTCTCTGCTAGATTGAAGAGCCCATTATCAAATATTTATTCCCCATGTAGGTAGTTATAGATCAAGTCACCCCGTAAAGTGAAGGTTAAGATAAATAGATTGAGCTCTTGGAGTCTGTAATTATAAGGCATGTTTCCCAATCTTTTATTCATTCCTGTGTCTCTTTTCTGAACCCTCTCCAATTTGTCAACATCCTTCTTGAACTATGGACACCAGAACTGGCCACAATATTCCAGCAGTGCTTGCATCAGTGCCAAAAATAGTGGTAAAATAACCTCTCTACATCTACTTGAGATTCCCCTTTTATGCATTCAAAGAACGCATTAGACTTTTTGACCACAGCTGATTATCCACCATGATCCCCAAATCTTTTTCAGAATCACTGCTTCCCAAGATAGAGTCCCCCATCCTGTAAATATGGTCTACATTCTGCGTTCTTAGGCATATAACATTTAGCCGTATTAAAATGCATATTGTTTGCTTGTGCCCAGTTTACCAAGTGATCCAGATCACTCTGTATCAGTGACCTGTCTTTTTCATTATTTACCTTCCTTCCCCCCACCATTTTTGGGTCATTTGCAAACTTTATCAGTGATGATTTTTTCTTCTTCTAGGTCACCGAAAAATGTTAAATAGCATAGGGCCAAGAACCGATTGCTATGGTACTCCACTAGAAACACCTGCTCAATCATGATTCCCCATTTACAGTTACCTTGTGAGACCTATCAGTTAGCTAGTTTTTAATCCATTTAATATGTGCCATGTTATTTTTCTGTTCTTCTAGTTCTCAAAATGTGGGGTACCAAGTCAAACACCTTACAGGAGTCTAAGTATATTGCATCAACACTAGTACCATTATAACCAAACTTGTTTTTATAATGAGATTACAAGTTAGTTTGACAGGATCTATTTTCCATAAACTCAAATTGCCATTAGTTATGTTTCCCTTCTTTAATTCTTTATTAATAAAGTCCTGTATCAGCTGCTCCATTAGCTTACCCAGGAACCATGTCAGACTGACAGGCCTACAATTACTCAGATCATTCTAGTTACCCTTTTTAAATATTGGTACAACATTAAGCTTTCTTCCAGTCTTCTGGATCTTGCCCAGTGTTCCAAGACTTATTGAAAAAAATCAACATTAACCAGCCCACAAGTGCCTTAGCCAGCTCTTTTAAAACTCTTGGAGTCACATTATCTGGACCTGCTGTTTTAAAAGGTCTAACTTTAGTAGCTGTTATTTCACATCCTCCCGAGATACTAGTGGAATGGAAAGAGTTAACATATATTACATCGTCTGTTTTCCCCTCCAAATACAGAACAGAAATATTTATTGAACACTTGTGTCTTTTATGCATTATTACTTATAATTCTACCATTCCCATCTAGTAAGGGACCAATACTTTTGTTAGTATTCTTTTTGTCCCTGATATACTTAAACTCCTTATTGTCCTTAACTCCTAACTACAATTTTCTTCTTGTGTCACTTTGCATCCCTTATCAATTGTCTACAATTCCTAGCTTTTGATTTATATTAGTTACTATCAACTTCCTCTTTCTTCCATTTGTTAAATATTATTATTTTTCTATGGTTGCCTTTACTTCCCTTCTAAACCAGGTCAGTTTTTTAAGCAGTATGGCTGCCTTCCTCAATTGTGGTATTGTGGCTTTTTGGGCATCTAGTAAAGTGTTCCTAAACAATTCTCAATTATCATTCACATTTTTCTGATTAAGTTCTTCCTCCCAGCCAGTGTGACTCAATTGTTTTCAGCTTTGTGACGTTAACCCTTTTAAAGAACCAAGTATTTATCTATCACTGATTTGGACTTTATTCTGTTTGCACATTATAAATGTGATCAAGTCATGATCACCTGTACCTGTTACCTCTTTATCTGTCAAGACGAGGTCCAATATAAAACTCCTATGTTGGGAACAATACTTTGAGTTAGGAAAACTATCTATAATATAAAGGAAATTCCAAGGATGTTTTCATACTAGCAGCATGAGACCTCCAGAATGTCACTCAAACTGAAGTCCCTATGCTCACACAGCTTTTCTTCCTTCACATTACAGATAGGTGCTGAAGAAGTTGGTCATCCTGTGATTTGGTGGTCTGTAGCAGACTCCGACTAATAGCCCATCTTGTGCTTTATCTGTTAGGACACTGATCCATAAGCATTCAAGATAATTTTCCCACAAGTTGCCAGTGACTTGGAAACAGGTAATGCCATTTTTGACAGAGTGCCACTCCTCCTTCCTTTGGCCACTCAGTCCTTCCTACATAAGTCTTCATAATAATTGCTTTTAACATTCCAATCATGCAGTTCATCCCATCAGCTTTCAGTAATACTAGATCAAATTTATACTCATAAATGAGCCATTCAAATTCTTCTTGTTTGTTACTCAAGCTCCTAGTATTGTTGTACAGGCAAGTAAAAAATTTTCTTCATGTCTTTTGGTTCCTTGATTTTGTTCTCAACAGCTCGATTTTGTACTAAATGAATGCGATCTTCCCTCTTTTTACCCTCCCAATTTATTAGTTTAATGCCCTCCTGACTACTCTAGCCAGCTTGTGTTGGAAAAGTCTGGTTACACATCTACTGAGGTGTCCAAACCATAGAGCACCCTCTCCCCATAGAACATGGACCAATGTTACACAAACTCAAAACCCTCCACATTTAGCTAGCCAACAGTTCTCTTCCAGAATCTTCTGCCTTCTGTCTCCCTTCACTCGTGGGACAGGAACAATCTCTAAGAAGATCTCTTGGACATTCTTTTTCTTCAGCATGCTTCCAAGTTCCCTGAAGTTATCTATTATCAAAGAGACACCCATGGCACAGGGTCATTAGTATTTACATTGAACCATCAGTGGATCTTTGCCTGTTAATTTCAGAAGAATGACATCTTAGGTCTTGGTTCCGGGAAAACAGCATTCTGTCCTGTTGTCTGTCCCTTGCAGAATGTTCTTTCTAGTCTTCAGAGTACTGAATCCCCAAGAAGGATCATCTGTCTTGCTTGGGAGGTTAGAGACCTCTCTGTAAGCAGGCTTAATTTTCTTGCAAGGGTGTCTTGAGCTGCCATCCACAGGCATGCCCTGTCCATCTCTCTGTTCCTTTAGACCAGGTGGATCTTCAGAGTTGCCTTCCACAGTGTCCATATTGAGGACCTGCTAGTGATTGGAAACTTGTAGTTGTGTGGAATTCCTCCCAGTCCACTTCTCTGTGGTGGCAACAGCCTGCCCATCCTCATCTGTGTCCAGCCTTGTAGAATGGCCACCTTGCCTCTTATGAGCTGCTGCGCCGCTTTTCCAACTTCTTTCTCCAATTCCTTGGTGGTCAGCTTCTTTCTTCCTTGAACTTGGGGTACTCATATTTCCCAAATCTCTGTGTCTAGAAATTCATCAGCTTCTTAGATTCTCAGTAGCAGCTCCACTTCCCCTTCCAGTTCAAGAATCTTTTCTTCCAATATAGCCATCAACTTGCACTTTGTGCACAGCAAGTCCCTTCTGGCTTCAGGCAGGAAAGAAAACATGGCATATCTGTTGCAGGTCACCACCACTGTTATATCACTGGCTGTCTTGAAACTGCACAGAGCTGAACCTGGAAGGAAAGCTCTCTCCCACCCCCCCAGCTCCCTCTGAAACTCTGTCAGTTGCCTTAGTTTGTGGCTCTCAATATTGCTAGCAAGTGACTCTCATTACCCAAATCTCTCTGTTTAGCTCAGCTCGGCCCCACCCCATCAGGGAGCAATTAACCATTCAGACTTCAAGCAACAGGGCTGATCAATGTTCCAAGGGTCAAAACCACACCGCCTCACCAAGACATGAAACAGACCTGATCCAACTACTTACTCAGGGGCCCATGGCCCAGCTACACAGCCTGTACACAGAGAACAAACAGCCAAACAAACTCACAGTTGGACCAAACAACCCAGTCACTAAGGGCTTATCTATACTTACGCGCTGGTTCGGCGGCAGGCAGTCGAACTTCTGGGTTCGATTTATCGCGTCTTGTGTGGACGCGATAAATCGAACCCAGAAGTGCTCCCCGTCGACTCCGGTAATCCTGCTCGGTGCGAGGAGTACGCGGAGTCGACGGGGGAGCCTGCCTGCCGCGCCTGGACCGCGGTAAGTTCGAACTAAGGTACGTCGACTTCAGCTACGTTATTCACGTAGCTGAAGTTGCGTACCTTAGTTCGAATTGGGGGGTTAGTGTAGACCAGGCCCAAGTCTCACTACCTCCAAGCAAAATCCATAGCTATCCCCTCTGAAACTCTCTTAGCTGTCTCAGTTTACAGCTCAGAGACCCTTTAACTCAGTATCTTCAGCTGTATTTTGCAACAGAGACTATTGATGCCTTCAGCAAGTCTTGCTCTGCCTTTCAGTCTCATTTTGTTGTGGATACACGTCTACGTTTGTAGAGATGGATGAACTTCAGAGTTTGGTTGAGCACAGCAGTCAAATACTGATCAGTGTCCAAAAATCAGGCTTGTTAACTCTCTATACCTTGTACAGTAGCCCACCCAGACTTCTTCTTCCCATCAGTGACCCCTAATTAGGCAATCCAAGATGTGACTGCTTTAGGACTCCTCTCTTCCTCCTGTTGCCCTACTCTAAAGATCCACCAAATGAATTCAAATCTGCAGTGCTTACAAGGTACTTCAGGGGGCACAGCTCCAAAGGGTAAGTAACTTTAATTAGATGGGTAGGATGACGTAAGAAAGACAACTGCAGAGAGGGGAGACTATTGGAGAGTCACAGGTTGTCCAAAATGAGCAGTGCAATTCTCAAAAGAGTGTGTGCTACATCAATGTAGACTTCAGCAGAAAGACACCTAAGAGATGTCAAATAAATCATTAATAAGAACTTGCCTGTGGTTGAAAGTCAACTGGCTCAAGACCTCGGCACTCAAACTCCACTATTGTCTTAAACTTCTCACTGTCTTCAGCCTAGGATTGAGTCAGAATAGCATTTAGTTTGTATCTAATGAAAGGGAAACACCTTTTAGTCTAGGCATAAAATTCAATAAAGTTTTTAGAAGCAGCAAACTCTGGACCAAAACATTTGAATTATTTTACATGATTGATAACTAACCAGAATTTCTTAAACTTAGAGACTGGTCAGGGGAAGTGTCTAAGCCCTTCAAAGGTAGGCTCTCCGATACCAGGGTAAAACTATTACATATTTGCTTAGAATGTGACTAATCCAGTGCCTGATGTTGACTGTGAAATATTTAAACAAATGATTTGATATTTGAGTCGGAAGCAGAAGGGACAAAGCAAGATATTAATTGGCTGCCGCTGTCCACATTATTTAAAATATACTTTCCTAAATGCACAGCTTCACTTTTGGAGCATCCAGCATCCCATTTGCGGTGTGTTTCTATCAGGCGATACCTGAGTGTATTTTCCACTGTACTTCTGGGAGGAACATGATCGCAAAAATTGGGAAGCCTTGTAATAAACTAACACCACATTAATGATGCTTATTTCAGTTATATCTGCAATATCATAGAGAAAATAAACTTACATTATAAGGCTTGATTGTGTCTCTTAAGATATCTAAAAGAGAAGGGGGTAGAATTAAAATACTTCAAATTTTCCAGCCCTCAACACAAACCCAAGAGCCCTCCTTCCAAACACTGTTTATTCAAAAATCAGCCAACATTCCTGGTTAGTCCATCAAAATCTAAGACCCATTTTTTGCCAGTGCTACCAAGAATTTCATCTCCTGTTTTGTTTTCCTCTTAAGGAAGAAAAAGCAATGCATACTCTTGTAACATGGCTTTAAGGCTCCAACCCTACAATTGTTGCTCATACAGATTTCCCAATGTCAATGGGAGGGTTGAGTGCAAATTACTTACAGGCTTGAGCCGACAGGACGCCGTTATTTGTACAGGTCTGTCTCATCTTACGCGGGGGTTCTGTTCCACGGTTAGCACGTAAAGCGAAAACCGCGTATAGCCAAAACCCCATTGAGTTCAATGGCGGGCGAAATCGCCCGCACTACAGGTATAGTATTAAAACTGTTGTTTTTCTCTCTCTCTCTTTTTTTCCCCCCGACTGCGTAAAGTTGAAATCGCGCATGTTAAATGCGCGTAAGATGCGACAGCCCTGTATCTATCTCCCATAAATGTAGATTTGGGGGATAGTCACTGTATAGGGCAGCACAGACCTTGTAAATACCTTCCTATATTTTAACTAGTTTATCACTGTTGTATTTATTTCACAGGAAATGCCTTTCATATCAGACACATTTTTAATACCAATTTCTCTTTTCCTTCATGTTACTGCAGTATTTACATGGATATAGCTTTACAACACAGCTCAATCCCAGGGGGAAAAAAATCTAATCTGGGATGGCTATGAAATGGGCAGAACTTTGTAGGAACATCCCAAGAACCAGGCCAATGCAAACAGCTGGCAGCTCCTTAGATGAAACTAGTTTCTAATATCTTGAGAGGAAAATGAACACTTGACACAGACACTTGTGTGGATGCTATTAATTTTCCAAATACCAGACAGGCTTTTAGATTTTTGGGGCCCAATCTTGAAACTCTTACTCCTAAAAGTAGTTCCATTGAAGTTAATAAGTGTACTTGTGCAAGTATAAGGGTCTCAGGATTAGTCCTTATTTTTGTGAAAAAAGTTAAGTGATTAAGAGACAATGAATGGGACTGTTTTGGTTGGGAAGGCAAAGGGCACAGAAAATATAATAAAGGATGAGCCAGGTGCTCCTTTTTACCCTTCCCCCATAATACAAGTATGAGCCATCACACAATGAAGCTAAAAGGCTTTAAAAAGATAAATGGAAATATATATTAATGTAATAGATAATCAATCAGTTTAACTCTCTGCTATAGGATAATATTGAGGCAAATAAATTAATACAATCTAAAAAGGGTTAAACACTCCTACAAATAAGAACAGCTGAATTACACAGTAGGCCAGAGTTGCAATGGCTGTCAATAGTCATGTTAGGGTGTAGATGATCACCAGCTTCAGGGCAGAAAAAAATACTTTCCTTCCCATAGTAAGATACTACTGATTTATGAACTTTATGGGGGGCTTTCCTTAAGAACCATCCCAAACTAGTCAGATACTGACTAGATGGACCATCATTCTTCTCTGCTTTGTGAATCCCTACATTAATAACAAAAAGACAAAGAGTTTGATAACTGAAAGAAAAAATGTCTAGCAAGTACAGAAATTGCCCAGGAAACTCTTTGCTACTTGTTACTTTTCATTCTTCTCTTAAAAATAACTGGCATCCCATTTTTTTCCAAAAAGGTTAACATCTTAAGTGTACACTCAAATGTAATGCTACAAAGTACAATAATTTGTTTCCAAATAACTTTATAGAAGAAAAGCAAGCATTTTAAGAGAGACACCATTAACTTCAGAATCATGTTTCTGTTGGAAAAATTTGAACATACTATTGTTTTAGCACCTACAATTACTAAAATTAAAGTTGGCAAAAATTAATTGCCTTTATTGTTCTAGTGTTTACACACTTTCTGCATTTGCATGTGTAGTCAGTCTCATTCTTTTGTTGATGATCAGTTGCATTTCCTGTCTCATGCACAAAACATGAGGACAAACATATTGATGCTTTAAGACAAGCACCAGCAAGTAGGAGAAAGTAAACCCTTATAAACACTGGTAAAAAGCAACTTACAACAGAAATTCAGGACATATTATTTAAAAGATACTCTTTTAGAATGTTTTCGTAAATTAGTTAAAAAAAAAAAATCAAGTTGACAGCATCCCTTAAATCATGTGAAAGAGCCTACCAATGGAATTCTCTCTGGAGCACAGCTTGCATTTCTGCACCATAGTGGCACTCCCTCTGCCTCCCTTAAGAGGAGCACTGTCCTAAAAAAATTACAAATGGAGCCATCACTGTGTGTCAATTTTTTCATGTTCCGATTGAGCAACTAAAAACCTCTGTAGTGACAAAGTAGTTTTTACAAGGACAATGGCAAACTAACATGATTTTATATATTGTAAGGGGAAGGTAGGTTTCTTTCAGTACGAAGAATATTTATAATTCACAATACTATGGTTATCAAGGGATAATGTACATTATATACTAAATTTTAAATAATAAATTATGTATAGAATGTGCCTTGACAATACAGACACATTCTAGCCATTCCATAGGATATTTATTTAATCTTCAACCAGCATGATTAGAGCCCTGATCCTGCACACTGTTGTGCCTACATGCAACAAGTTGCAGGACCGGGGCCTGCAAGGATAGAAGAAGGGTCTTGTGGTTCAGGATGAGAGTCTGAGGTTCTAATTCCAAACTAAACCACAGACTTCCTGTGTTACTTTGGGCAAATCACTTCACCTCTCTGCCTCAGTTTCCCCATCTGTAAAGTGGGGATAACACTTCTCTATTTAAATTCATTAACATCATGAGGCAGTCAGATAGTGTTCTGTCATGCACAACACCAGTACCTTGCATAAGTTAATTTATTATCATTATTCCCCTTCCCTCCCCCCCCCCCCCCCGATTATCTAAACTTCCATAGAACTTGTTTTATCATTAGCAAAGAGGAAATGCACTGCTGGCAAAACCCTATTGTAATACCACTTCAAATCCATTTTCTTGGCTGTGGAAACTTACTGGCTTTAATGAGGGATGACCTTTCAAGGTCCCTTCCAGTTCTAGGAGATGGGATATCTCAATTATATAGATGGGAGGGGAGGCTTTTCAAGAAAGTCTTAAAATAATAAGCACCTCCACCAACCATTCCTATAGCACATTTCATTCAAGGATCTCAAAATACTTTGTGAACATAAAGTCTGACAGCAACCCCGATGTAGATAATTATTCAAAGGCTGCTTTATACAGCATATCCCCCATTTCATCAAAGTCAATTTTACATAATATGCACTGGGTTTTTTGGGTTCTTTGTTTTTAATGCACATCTTGCAGTTCGGCAGTTTACCATTAATCGCAGGTATTGCCATTTTTCAGAAATCTCACCACAGTTCCCACATTTCATCTGGAAAAGAAAAACATACACCAAAGAATCTTAAAGTTGTTAGTAAGCTGATCAATAAAATAGCTCAAGCCATTCTTAGACTTAAGTTTAACCATTTTGTAGTTGAAAAGTCATGGGATAGCTGCCCTTAAAGAATGGAGGGCCAGATCCTCAACTGGGGTCCATTTTCATAGCCCCATTAGCTTCACTTGAGCGATGACAATTTACGCAAGTTGAGGATCTGTTCCAGAGAATATTAGGTAGAAAGAAAACAGATTACATGTAGGAGCCAATACATAAAGCTGGGAATAATACATCCCAACAGTTTGTCAACCAAGCGAGTCTTCCACCAATTATACTTAAAAAAAAAAAAAAAAAATCATAACCACAAAAGAGAGGGTGGTGGATATTATATGGATTGAGGAATAGCCATGATTTTACTTCATCGTAACTGATCTTTTAATGCAAACATACATACATTTAACAGTTACTCAACTTCCAAAACGTGCTTAAATTTAACAAACAAACAAAAACCTGCACAACTTTCGGATCACATACATTCATCTTACTTTTATTTAGATTACACAATGAACCATGCTTGAAATGTGCCATACCACCACTAACATTGTGTATATAACCAACTGGATACTGGCAAAACTACATCTTAGGCTTGGTCTACACTGGGGGGAGGGGATTGATCTAAGATACGCAACTTATCTTAGATCTTATCTTAGATCAAATTAAAATTACTTACTTTGCGTCCTCACGGCACGCCGCAGCTCCCCCGTCGACTTTGCTTCTGCCTCTCTCCGAGCTGGAGTTCAGCAGTCGACGGGAGAGCAATCGGGGATCGATTTATTGCATCTATGCGATAAATCGAGCCCCAATAGATCGGTCACTACCCGCCGATCCAGAGGGTAGTGTAGACGTACCCTTAGATTGCAATGAAATACCACAATGATGATCGTAGTATAGAAACCATTCTCCAGTGTCAGAGGGGTAGCCGTGTTAGTCTGAATCTGTAAAAAGCAACGGAGGGTCCTGTGGCACCTTTGAGACTAACAGAAGTACTGGGAGCATAAGCTTTCGTGGGTAAGAACCTCACTTCTTCAGATGCAAGAGAAGTGAGGTTCTTACCCACGAAAGCTTATGCTCCCAGTACTTCTGTTAGTCTCAAAGGTGCCACAGGACCCTCTGTTGCTTTTTACATTCTCCAGTGGTTTGCATTGCAGGATTCCATTAGATACCAATACTTCGTGTAATGGAAGCCTGCAATACAAACCACTGTAGGATGGAATGCAAAATATCATGCAAAAGAAGCCTGTGATACAACACCATGCAACTCAAAATCATAGAAATGCAGGGCTGAGGGGTCCCCTAGTCCCACCCCCTGCTGATGCAAATTTACACACGTTTCAGTGGTGGGGAGGCTAGAGGACCCCTCGAGGTCCCATCCAGGCCTCCATTTCGATAATCACTGGTTTTCAGTCTGATACTTTTATATCGTTTTTACTGCATGCTATTTTGTACTGTATTCTAGTTAGAACTACAGGCTTGTATTGTGTAAAAAAAAAAACGACTGGGGCTTTTAAAGTACATTGCGTTTCATTGTCCTTTGCTTAGCCCTGCGAAGGGGTGGCAGGGTGCGCGGCGCTGCACCTCCCCTGGCCCGCCATACCTTCAGGTACCAGCGAAAATCTTCCCCCACCGGCCTGAGGTTTGTAACATTTTCCAGAGTGGCTTTCAGCTGCAGCCCGATCTTCTGTAAAGCAGGGGGCGGGGGACAGAGTCAGTGTGTTACAGCCAAGGCCACCCCCTCCCCCAGCACTGGCAGCGCCGCGCCCCCCTTACCCACCCCCATGCTCAGGGCCTGGCGCGCTGCGGGGCCGGCTGTAGCTGGAGCCCAGCAGCTGCCCCCAAGTCCCGCGGCGCAGGCAGCGGGCGGATGCCGCCCTGGAGGCGGGAGCAGCGCTAACAGATTCACAGACACCTCCGCCCTCCCGCTACAGGCCGGCCTCCAACTCTCGCGATAGGGGGCTTTTTTTTTTTAATCGACTCCTGGTATGTGGCGGCTTTCCCGGGAATGGTTGCCCTTAGACAAAATGGGCACCTCATCCCGTTACTTTCGCAAGGCGCTGCCCGTAGCCAAGATGGCCGCCATCTGTTACTTTCGATGGGACTGAAGCTTCAGTCAAGATGGCCGCCAACTCTGCTGATTGCAGCGAGGCTGCCCCTAATCATGATGGCCGCCATCCTCCATTGTAGTTAAGGACATAAGAAGCCAAGTCAGGCCGCTCTGTCCCGCTCATCCTCTCTATGGTTCGTGAACTAAACAAGGAAACGTGGGGAGAGAGGAGGGAACCTGAAGTGGTTGCAGAGACATATGGGGTGCAAATAAGAGAGTAACGAGGGCAGGGCAGATGGATGATTCCTTTTTCTCCCAAAGGGTGATCGCTAGAACACATTGGAACCTGAAAATTATGAACTCAATGTACCTTTTAATGGATTAGTATTCATACAAACTACTTCCCAAATTGCTTTGTAGAGTTACAGTTTCAAAACTAGGGCTAATTCTGGTTCCTGGGTACAGTGTAAATTAAAAGGTGTACATAGGAGAATTACAGGTGGGAGGAGAGATTCCTCCACCCACTGGCGATCAATTGGGGCTCTCACCCTCTCTCTAGTCATTATTAGAGTCTCCTCTCTGGCCTACTATATTGTACAGACTCATGGATTTGGGGGATCAGGGGAACTGAATAATGATTTCCATAGCCACATTTCCAAATCCCTTTACTGCTAAGAGATACTGTAAGTCATTTGAGAAAAACACTGTTCTGATTTGGGTTTGAATTCTGGAGTCAGTACTAAACACTGTAATTTCTGGAGTGTTTAAAGAATGCACATAAGTACGTTTCCAGATTGGCTCCTCTTTCTTGGTAGGATGATGTTCAAGAAAGGATATGTCTGCAAACAGAACAAGCTTAACCATAAAGACATTTCAAAAGATTTGAGGGCTCTTTTAGGGACTTGCAGAGAGCATTAGAATGCTTAAAAAAAAAAAAAAGTTTCAAAGTTATACCAGTTCTAATTACTCCCTTTGATCAATTAAATCACAACCACTGATGGATCTAGGGATCTCTTTCCTAGCAGAAGCTGAAGTAGGATTCTAGCTCCACCTCCTACAAGAAAATGGGGGGGGGGGGGAGGGAAGGAAAGCAGCTCTGTTTTCACGGCAGTGTTTTGCTGCACTTACATGTTACCTTTTTCCCCCCTCATAGAATAAAGCTTACTTCTGGGAAACAAAGGAAAATACTGTCAGTAATAGCAAAGTGGGTTGTTATAGTGTATTTGGTTTCTATTATTTGTATTCCGTTCCCTTAGGAGCAACTTTGCCATTGGGTTTCTGAAGTGAAAAGAGGAGTTCCATACAGCACTTGGTCTACAGTGGAACTATATTTTCAGTTCAGTGGAAATTATACAGCAGTTTAACTGAGGGTGTAATTAGTCATTTGAGTAGAAAACTGTTGCTACATTTGACAACGGTCATTATTAAAATTTAACAATGTTGGTCAGTAACAGATTCAAATTTGCAATGGTAGGGGAAAACTGTTTGTTTTCTGAGTATAGCAAAAAAGGAATGGATTATAGTAAAAATAAATTAAATATGTTTTTAAGATATCTTCGGGTTACCATACATCTGGATTTTCCTGGACATGTCCGGCTTTTTGGGCCTCAAATCCCCATCCAGGGGGAAATCCCAAAAAGCCAGACATGTCCGGGAAAATAGGGAGGGAGGGAGGGAGGGCCCGGTGGTGCTCGGCTGGGGCTGGGGCCGGCAGTGCTCGGCTGGGAGCCTCTTGGCCTGGGCCGGCTGGCCGCCAGAGGGAGCCGCTCGGCCGGGGGGGCCGGACTGGGCCGTGCCGCACCCCGCCCCAGCTTACCTGCTGCCTCCCTGTTTCAGGCTTCCCGCGAACATTTGATTTGCGGGAAGCAGGGGAGGGGGAGGAGAAGGGGCGGAGTTGGTGCCCCATGGAGTGTCCTCCTTTTTAAAAATTAAAATATGCTAACCCTAGATATCTACATACCCTTTCAGATGTTGCAGCTGTAAGTATTAAAAGTGTATGTTCTACACAGTATTTAATATAATGTCTTTAAATAGTTATTTTGAAAAAGATGAGTTATCAGAGCCAAAAACAGATTTTTGGAGAAACATTATATTCTCTACTCGTTGTCTTAGATAAATATGCAAAACTTTTTTTAGTGTATATAAAGATACAAAACATCATGTCTAAAACAAAAATAGGAAGGTTCTTTTAAACACCCTTCTTTACACAGTAGGCCATCTTAATGTTTACATAGATTTCAAATATATTTTTAAAAAGGATAGTTTTTAAATACATGCAGCTGATTTACCACCTGAGAAACAGATGTAAAGCTGGTCACATTTTCAACCTAAAATACTTGATGTAACTAGACAAACATTTATATTCCCCACATGTATGGTCATATTATAATTTGCCTAAAATATACTTTGTTTGCATGGCCAAAGTTACCTCAAAGTGGGCTACTGTGTCACATGTTTACAATTATATCCTTAGCAAATGAATTTTGCAGACTTACGGGGTATATAAGAGTATTTTAAAAATATTTTTAAGATAATGATAAGAATTTGAAGATTGATCCATATTTAAGAAATAGATTATCAATCCTTCATGTAAAAAGCAAATAATCTTGTAAAGCTTCCATTCAGAGGAATAAGAGCAGGTATCAGGAAAAACTGTCAGTTTTAATAGCGTGTCAATCACCAAGACAGCTAAAACAAAGCCAGCACAGAACCAGGGCTTCGGTTCTTATCTGATCATTAACTGATGTTCAAAGCATCCATTTAAAGATTGGGACACAAACTTATCTTAAGAGGTCTGACAAGCGTTTTAATTCCAGGGATCTACAGAACTTCATTTGTTCTGCCCCGGAGTGCTATATGGATAGAACAGTTAAAATATTCTTTTTTCTAAAACTAGATATTGAACTGATCTACAGGAACTCAAAGCCACTCATCTTGGATATACAGTAATGAAAGTAAATGGTGTTCAGAGATTGAGACCTCGATTACATGGACAACTTTTAAATTAAAAAAATACAGGTTTCACCATTTTTATTAAAGACATTCACTTACAGTTTGTAAAAAAAAATTCTAAACATACATAAAAGTTCTATCCAAGAAGAGATAAGGAATGAAAGTGTCCCACCCCTTGCAACATTACAATACAAACTCAAAATTATACAATTTAAATTGGCTTAATCTTGAAATGTAATCCAATGAGACTGAAGACTAGACACTTAAGGTCCTGCACCAGATAGTAAAACACTCGTAACCCTTCCGGATCCCTAAAAGACAAAAAACAAACATTAGTTTTCAAATTTTAAGAGTAGTTTCTAAAACTAAAGCCATAAAAAAAAGCCATAGTGCCAAGATTGTTCTTTTTCATCAGACTGACTTAAAACGCCATGGTTCAGTCTGGTACAGCTTTTTACTGTGGTAAATTGATAGTTATATGCTTAGACTGAAGGTCGTATACTGTAAGTTTGGCCCACATTCACTACTTTACTTTTACAATGTACAGCCTTTTTGTTCCATATATTAGTTTAATATTGTCACTAAGACTTTTAGAAACATGTGTTACAGAATCTTTTTAGTTTAGTTTAGGGGTGAACTACTGTTCGTGTTGAAGTAAATGGGAGTTTTGCCATAGACTTAACAGGGCAAGGATTTCACTGTAAGAGTTTATAATTTTTTCAGACTCTTAATACATTTTGGGGGTTTTATGCACAAATAATATTTTATAATTCACTGAGGTAGTGTTCAAAATACTTTGCAGGTCATTTTGCTACACTACAAAAGAATGAAATTCTGCAGTGTAATAGTATCAGGGGGTAGCCATGTTAGTCTGGATCTGTAAAAAGCAACAGAGTCCTGTGGCACCTTTAAGACTAATAGATGTATTGGAGCATAAGCTTTTGTGGGTGAATGCCCACTTCGTCGGATGCATGTAATGGAAATTTCCAGGGGCAGGTATAAATATGCTGGTAAGAATCAGTCTGGAGATAACTAGGTTAATTCAATCAGGGAGGGTGAGGTCCTCTGCTAGCAGTTGAAGTGTGAACACCAAGGGAGGAGAAACTGCTTCTGTAGTTGGCTAGCCATTCACAGTCTAATAATTAACAGAGGATCCTCCAAAAGAGGCAGTATGAGACAACAGAAGTTTTTGAATGATAATGGTCATCATGTATTAATGAGTGCTCCCAATGTAGATTTATAAATTGGTTGTAGTTACAATAGACATTCCTTATTAATGACACCATTTTGGCAAAACGGGAATTAGACTACATACTTGGATTGATTTACATCAATAAGTGATCCGATTTTTGATGTGGTAAAAGAGATGTGTTCATCACCGATTACAATTTCAAGCTCCTAGAAAATAAATAAAAAAACCCAGTCAAATAGCAGAACTGCTTGAAAATTATGCTGGTTCATTCATAGGAACAGTTTAAATGTAAAACCATTTTATCTCACTGCTTAAAAACAACAAATCTCATTATACGTGACTTAAATGCCCAGGCACTCATACTTTCAGAGTAAACTGCTCTACTACTCAAAGTTTTAAGTTTCACATATTTACCTATCTGTTAAAAATAAGATTCTAATGGATCTTTCAGTTTACAAAAAAAATGTTAAATACCCAGTTATGCTTATGACAAGCAACCAAATCCAAATTAATACAATGTTAATAATGCAAGTGGAAAAGCTACTAACCTGCCGACCAACTCTGTCAGGTGGAGGCCATAAGGCATCGTCTTCTTTTGTGATTTCACTGTCATCAATTATTCTCTTCAGTTCCTCCATCACACTCTTGTGTACATAGGCCTACAAGCAACATTTAAACTTATCTTAATATATACCAAAGAGCTGATGCATAAGCACAGAAAACTACTTAATGTTTGAAAGTTGACATGTTGAAGACATTTTTAAAGTATTTCAGACCCCTGAATCTCTGAACAAGAACACATGCTTTCCAAAATTCAGAAAGCTCTTATGAGGATTTTCAATAATCATATGCATACAACTTATAAGATGATGAACTATCAGCTCCCAGAAGAAGTTAGAGAAACTGTCAAGACAGTTCTCCATATTACAAATATATATGACCAGAAGTCCCAGTTCTGAAAACCCTTATTCAGTTGAGTAGCCCTTGCTGGGGCATGAGATCAATGGGCATAAATGCATAATAAGGAATTTTCAAGCATGTAAGGGTTTGCAGAAGCAGGCTATTATTCTATTCCAAAAATTGGGTGTAGAAAAGTTGTCATGTCTAATCTATTTACAAAAGTTAATCTTCCTTATTGTATCTAGGATGGACCGAGCATGAATGAAGTGCTCTTTTATTAGCCTTCTTGTAGGTTACAGAAAGCATTAACAAAACAGATTTTTTTCAGATGTTACCACTCTAGAAGTGTTGAATGCACACAGATAAATAGCTGACACCAAGCATTTAGTTCATCCTGGTCAACTCTTCTAATCATGAAGAAGTAAAAGGCCCAGTCGCCTTTTCTGGAAGAGACCCAAATTAGGAGGATCAAGTCTCAGGGGAGAAGAGAAAAGTGCATGTATGGGAGTAGTGGCTCTATGGCATGTTCTCTGCTCCCCATCCCCTGTTGACTAGGGTGTATACCTAAGCAAGAAACAATAATGAAGAATAACCTTTAAAAAAAAAATTAGATGTGAAAACTTTTTTACAATCAACAAATATTGCAACACCATTTATGCCAGATAAAACTAATTCCTAAAGTAAATAAGAACACAGGGAGAAAGGTGCATCAGAAAAGGAAACACAACAGAAAGGATGATTAAAGCACTGGACTAGGAATCAGGTAACAAGGATTCAATGCATGGCTTTGGCACAAACTGTGTGACCTGACTGAATGACCAAAGTCAATTGGAAACTTCCCTATGACTGCAATGGGCTTTGGATGAGGCCCTTAATTTTTCTGCATCAGTTCTCCATATGTAAAGTGGTGATAATCTGTCATAGAGATGGTAAGAGGATGAATTAATTAAATCAATTCCTGTTTGTGGGGTGATTAGATATTATGGTGATGGAGCCATAGAGGGTAACTATAGCTAAAAAGGAATGCTCACTTTGATTAAGTGTTAAAAGCCAATTATATCAATTCATGAAAACCATTTATTTGGTTTAGCTTTATTTGCAGAGTATTCAAAGATATGTTTACTAAAATACACAAATACCATACCTCTTTTCTGATCATTACATCATTTTTGTAATTGCTGTTGTTGGCATATCTCAGTTTTCCTGTTAAAATAAAGATGAGTATTAGATTCAAACTACAATAGACAAAGTACTGCGATGGTCAATACGTAATGATTGTAAAACGTAATAAAATAATGAAACACGTGTATGTTTGTATGGGAAGCCACATAAAAAAGGAAGAGAGAGACACTGTTAGTGTGTGTTAAGTAGGCTGACTCAGCCTTTTATCTTTCCAGTGCTTAAATTGGATAATACTTCTACAAACTGAGGTTCTATTATATAATGGTAAATGTTGTATTTTTGGTACTTGTATGGTAGTGATTTTCTAGGATTGCTAATACTTCCTAATTAAACAGCTATAAAAATAAATCAATTAAAATGTTGCATAAAGGTTTCCTCCAATGCCCTTGTCTAAAATTCCTATTCTGTCCTCCCTGTTGTGGGGACAAGTTGCTGGTCTGGCTGCCATTCCCCCATCTTAGAGGGTGCTGTATTTTGATTCTGAATCATTTGAAAGTCATTTTGGATACTGGATATGAAAGCTGCTATATAGATGTGGGCCAGGGGTAGTCAATTATTTTTTGTCAAGGTCCAAATTTCTTGGTCAATGTATAGTCAAGGTCCAGACTCCAGAAAAAATAATGAAATAATGATAATACGTAAATAAAAAGATTTCTGGGTCCATTCAAAAGTGTCAGGTGGTCCAGATTTGGTCCGCTGTCTGACTATTGACTACCCCAATGTAGGCCATTTTTTCCCCCCTGAAGTTTTTCAACAAAGGGACTCAGTTTATTCTAGGGTTCATACAGGTGGACCCATTCACAAGATAGCTATTAGCTGACTACTCATCTGTAAGAGTCTTGCAGCTGCACAAGACTCCCATAGTCTCTTCTCTGCTGAGAGGAAGAGCTGTAACTAATAAAGTGGGCAGTCCTGGCCAGGGAAGGGATGTAGCCAGGTTACCCAGGAAGATGCAGATTCAGGGTATCTCCAGGCAGCCTATGCTGGTAGGCTTCCATAAGAACCCCATCTATACTTCAAAGCTGCCCTTACCTTGCTAGGTGGAGCTCCCTCAGCGGATTCAAATTGTGCGCAATTTAGAACCTCCGGTGGTAACAGAGCCCAGTAAGAGAAATCAAATACATCTGTGTATTAAATATTTACTAAGAAACTAAATCTGTTCCTAAATCATTATTTTAGCAGACTCTGACTGACGTATAAAGCATTGGGAGGCAGGAGTTATAAATGTTTAAATAGCTGCCATGGACTTTATTTGTATTTTCCATTATTTCAAAACTATGCAACTGGTTAGAGGGCTTGCGCTATAGTTATACTGGGAAATACGTCAATTAACTGCACTAGCAACATTTATTTATAACTTCTGAATTAGCTAGGAACAAGATTTTTTTGTGGTAGATTAATATAATTGTGACCAACACTTTGACAATATTTAGTCACAGAAATCAGATTTTACCTATTATTTTAAGGGACACCACCAAGTGAAGATAAAATATCACTTTTGAATTTTTAGAATTTCTCTTATTTTTATTTTGTATTACAATAGTACCCCATCACGACTGGTACCCAAATGTACCAGGTGCAGTTTAGAACCTCCTGGACATAGTACATATACAGTAACAATCAGTCATCAGCACTGGAATACGGGGGGCCAGGGCTCTCCCACTTTTGATAAGTAGATGGGCCTGGCCCATCCATTTTTCACCATGGGTACCCCATCTCTTCCTCATAGGGCCCCAGCCCTGCCCCTGTGGTCAAGCCAGCAGCTGGAGCCTGGCTGGGGAGCCTGGGCAGCGGGGTTGCCGCAAACCCTCCAACTGCCCAGGGTGCAGTGGGACAGGTGAGCGCTGCCCCCAGCCTGTGTCCCTCCCTCCCCCCATCTAGGGCAGGTGGAGGGCCCACGGCTTCTCACAGCTGCCTGGCCGCAGCTCTTACCATGGCCAGGCTGCAGCCCTGAGGCCCCATCCCCCAGGTGGAGCTGGATTGGGGATAGAGCTGCGGAGGCAGCTGTGGGGAGCCGCGAACCCTCCACCTGCCCTGGGCAGGGGGACCGCAGAACAGGGATACAGGCCGGGGGCTGCTCTCGGCTCCCCAATCCCAGGCAGGTGGAGGGTCCATGGCTCCCAGCCCACTCCTGTTTCCACTTGGCCAGGGGCGGGGCCTCAGGAAGAAGGGGCAGCACCTCTGGCCCCCTGACTTTTGGGAAGGCTCCAGTGGAGCTACAATCAGTACTTGCAGATTAAAAACCCCCAAACAGTCAAAGGATGGAGAAAAGACAGTATTCTCTCTATTTTACTGACAGGGAACGAAGGCCCAGGAAGATTAAGTGACTTGCTCAAGGTCACACAGGAGGATTCCGTGGCAGCACCAGAAATTGAATCCAGATCTCCCAGTGCCGCCTTAGCCTGTTTACAGCCTGCATTTGACAGCACTTCCTGTATAGCCCTGCTCAGTTTCCCCTGGACAGTCCATTTCCCCCCTTTGTGTGGCAGCAGAAGAGAAAAACCTCTAAAAATAAGAGACGGTAGCAGTGAAAGCACAACAATTGCCAGGGAGGCTTGGGGCAGCTTCGTACCCGAGGCGACGTTTTAATGACTGTTTAACCCTGTCTGAGCTTCAAGCTGGTGCCCGTGTAGCAGCCACAACTCGGGACTTGGCGGTCCCTGCCCGGGCAGTGCCAGCAGACGCCGCCTTTCGTTCCGCGCGCGCGCACCTCGCCCGTCTCCTGGCCACCCCCCGGAATAGCCCCTACGAGCCATGTGTCCCCCCCACCCCCTTCGCCATGAAGCCAATGCGCTTCGCCCCCCTCCCCAGCTCAGACCCCGGCTCCCCCTCCCCCGCGGGCCCCAGGCCCTCACCGTCCGGCCGGAACTCGAACTCCAGGAACTCGTGGCCGAATTTCCCCTTGTGCCCCACATAATAGCGCAGGTAGAAATCGCTCCCCATGGCCACCGACCGCCGAGAGACCAGAGTGCACCGCGCGTCCGGCCTGGGAGACCAGACGGCCCGACCACAGCGCGCGGGCGGGCGCGGAGTAATTACGCAAAGCCGGAGGCTTGGCGGCTGAGGTGAGCATGCTCAGTAACAGCGACTGAAGCCGCTGCCCTCACTCTGCCGGGGCTTGGACTCAGGGTCTGCGGGTGCTTCTTAGCGGAGTTCAAAGGGGGGCAAATCGGAGGGGGGAATGGGCAGGGGGCGGAAAGATACTGGCTGGCGGGGGTCAAGAAACGGGGGCCAGGAGATCGGCTGCAGGGCAAAATCAGGGATGGGGCGGGGTTAGAAACCGGGGTTAAGCCCAGAAGGTGGCGCTGCCAGAGTATGACATGGGGCAAAACCCTGGCTTAGGGAGAGGCAGGGGGGTCACAGTTACCCCCGCTGAGATAAGCCACCTGCTGTGTTTGCAAAAATAGGGGGGCAGAGGGGCTTTTTTATTTCCCCTCTCACAGGAGAGTACATCTCAGCATGGGCTTCCCAAGGCTGGGGTCTTAAAGGCACAGGCATCCCAATATGTAGACAGGGCAGCTCCTCTCTAGCTGATATAATGTGCTGAGGTGCTACAGGACAGTGGCTCTCAACCTTTTCAGGTTATTGTACCCCTTTAAGGAGTCTGATTTGTCTGGTGTACCCCTAAGTTTCACCTCACTTAAAAACTACTTGCTTATAAAATTAGACATAAAATAAAAAAGTGTAATAGCACACTATTACTGACAAATTGCTTCCTTTCTCATTTTCACCATATAATTATAAAATACATCAATTGGAATATTAATCTCATACTAAAATTTCAGTGTATAGTATATACCCGGCCCTCCCCGCACACGGGACCCATATACAGCAGTATAAACAAGTCATTATCTGTACGAAATTTTAGTTTGAGGCCCTGTCAAAATTTACTACCCCTGGACCAGAGATTGTGACAAGTGAGTTGTAGCAAATACTGAAGAAAGTAAAAACAACGAGGAGTACTTGTGGCACCTTGGAGACTAACAAATTTATTTGGGCATAAGCTTTCGTGGGCTAAAACCCACTTCATCAGATGCATGGAGTGGAAAATACTGTAGGCATGTATAAATATACAGCACATGAAAATCACTTTTGTAGCAGTAATGAGGCCAATGTAATCAGGGTGGCCCATTTCAAACAATTGACAAGAAGGTGTGAGTAACAGCAGGGGGAAATTAGTATGGGGAAATTAGTTTTTGTAGTGATCCATCCACTCCCAGTCTTTATTCAGGCCTAATTTGATGGTGTCCAGTTTGCAAATTAATTCCAGTTCTGCAGTTTCTCGTTGGAGTCTGTTTTTGAAGGTTTTTTTGTTGAAGAATTGCCACTTTTAAGTCTGTCATTGAGTGTCCAGAGAGACTGAAGTGTTCTCCGACTGGTTTTTGAATGTTATAATTCTTGACATCTGATTTGTGTCCATTTATTCTTTTGCGTAGAAACTGCCTGGTTTGGCCAATGTACATGGCAGAGGGGCATTGCTGGCACATGATGGCATATATCACATTGGTAGATGTGCAGGTGAACGAGCCCCTGATGGTGTGGCTGAAGTGGTTAGCTCCTATGATGGTATCCCTTGAATAGATATGCGGACAGAGATGGCAACAGGGTTTGTTGCAGGGATAGGCTCCTGGGTTAGTGTTTTTGTTGTGCAACAAACCAGAGCTATGGGACTAAATTCAGAGCTGAGGGGGAATTTTCCCTGAGTAAAAACTGCACAGGCATCTCAGGATTTCATCCACATGTGTTAGGAGTAAAACATCTATTCCTAGAGGAACTAGCTCCTCCCTGAAGAATTGCTCCCTATAATACTATATGTTATCTAGGGATTGGTACAGGGTATTCCTAATGAAGATCAAGTGTTTGACACAAGTTCCATTAGTTAGAGTGCAAACAAAAATAAAAGCCACTTCTTTCATTTTGAGCCCAGTTACAGAAATTGTTAAGTCCATGACCAGAGCCAGCAGCCTTGTTGTATGTTTGAAAGCTCTCTTGCATATGAAGACTTTTCCACTTGACCAATGCATTCCCTTCAATGAGGCTCTAGTTAATAGGATAATGAAATGCTGCTGGCTAGCATTAGGCTGTAAATTAGCACTGGCTGTTAGGTTGTAATGTGAGAATGTTTCTATTTGAACTTTCCCTAGCTATCTCAGATACTAGGCTCTTGAGAGCCTATCATGTGCAGGCATTTGTTAACATCAGGCACCCTGGAATATCAGGGCCACTAAATTCCTATTTCTTTACAGCACTGTGTAATGAAAAAAGTTGTCTGTTGACAAGCACCCATTCTCTTCTTGAAAGTGATGCTTTTCCAAGTGCAAGGAAGGATTACTTCTGCTTGGGAAGGAGTTCTGCAAAGTGCTTTCATTTCAGATATATAAAGGCAAAAATCAGAGGTTGCCCGCTAGATGTCTTCTGGCTATGAAAATTGCTTGCACTTTACCAAACTCCCCAGTTCAAGCTGTACCCTGAATCTTTCTCTGCAAAGCCACAATGCTTATAGCCTCTGGCATTATACTGCTGCTGACTGGGTAGACATCCTGTCTCCTAGTGAGGATTACACAGCCCAGCACTCGCTAACCCCCTGTTGGGTAGACACCTCTGTACTAAGGGAGTGAGCTCCCTAATCTGTGGGCAAATGGTACCCACATCACACGCAGGCCTACCTGAGGCCTCTATCTCTTGAACTCTACTCAGTTAAGTTTCACTGAATTGACACATCTCTCTGCCCCATTCCCTGGACTCCCCACGTGGAATGCTCCCCCTCTCTCAGCATCCAGGGACTTGGCCTCTTCCACGCATGCTCACTCGTTCCGCGGACAGTCAACGACAGCTCATTGAACCAGTGGGAGAGATCATTTGGAGAAAAGCCCCGCCTCCTCCAAAACCGTATGTGGAAGAGTCCAGCGCGGCATGTGGGGGGATGTGTGTGTCAGTGAACCAGTCCGAACCCTGAAATATGGGCGTGGGGAGGCTGAGACCTTAAAGCCTCGTCTCTATTCTAGCTCCTTCTTCGCTGCTATTTCAGCTCCGTGGGGCGCCGTGCGTTCCGCCCCCCACGCTCACCATGGTTTGCTCCCCCCTCTCTGACGCTGGTTTGATTTAACCGTCATAGGGGGCGATAAGGTACGTCATCGCGCAGCTGAATGTTCATTGGTTGGGGAGGTAGCCGAGCTGGTCCTGACCATTAGTCCAACTGTCTCTGTGGGGGTTAGGTGCTGATCCCGGCTGCGCTAGGGCTGGGGGGGCCTCGCGGGTCGCGCTAGGGAGGCGGGGCCCGGGAAGGAGACAGCGGGCCGGACCCCCCGTAGCGCTGGTCGCGGCCAGCCGTCGCGAGCCGGTAACGGCGCCTGAGCCCACACTATGTCCGGCAAGAGTAAGCCCTTGTCTAGCTGCAGCTGCCCGGAGCTGGCCGCGGGGCAGCGAGTCGGAGCGGGCGGCCGAGGTGCTGCAGCCCGACTGCCCCAGGAGGAGTCTGAGGCGCAAGGACGGGGCCGCAGGGCTCACCCCAGCCTGGGCGACCCTGCCATTGTCAAGTCCCCCAGTGACCCCAAGCACTACAGGTGAGGGGGAGGGGCCCAGCACTAAACGGGACCGCAGGGGGGGGGGCGTGTGGGGAAGAAGGTGGAAGGGATTCCCCCCCCCGCCCCCAGCGTCACGGGGATGGTGCAGAGGGTCTAGGCGCTTCCCCGGCCTTACAGTAACCCTGGAAGAAGAAACTAAAACAAACGATTCCCCCCCCCCCTTCCTCCCTCATACATTTCCAGTTGCTTCCATATCAGCAGCAAACGTGAACTCAAGGGTTGAATGAATACTTTTAAAATGTACCATGGGTACGAATTGGGCTGTAGCCCACGAAAGCTTATGCTCAACTACATTTGTTAGTCTCTAAAGTGCCACAAGCACTCCTGTTCTTCTTCAAGTATCAGAGGGGTATCTGTAAATAGCAACAGAGGGTCCTGTGGCACCTTTAAGACTAACAGAAGTATTGGACCATAAGCTTTTGTGGGTGAATGCCCACTTCAGCAGATGCAAGTTCTTGGATCCTATTCACCAACCACATACATTGTTAACATTAAGAAATTTTAACTCCGTTGGATGATACCTCTACAGCCTGTAGAGAAATGCTTGTCTCCTTCAGCGAGGGTTATGATTTTTCACATTGGGCAAGTTGTTTCTAACTTGAACTTTTGAGCCTGGATAATTGACATAAAATATTATTTGAAGGCCCTTGCTAGCAGCTGCAGAGTAATGCACTTGTCTGTGCACAGAAAAAAAATATCACCAAATTCTTGTGACTTTACACTATATAACCAAAGCTAACTTATGGCAAATAGGCCCTGATCTATACTACAACTTTAGGTTGGTGTACGTTGCCTTTTGTCAACCTGTTTTGTGCATGTGTCTATACTCAGATTTGTCTCTGGCAGACATAAGCACCTAATTATTGCAATGCAGTAAAACCACCTGCCTGAACAGTGTAGATAAATGGGTGATCTACTGAGTGTGCACGTAGATGCTGCATGATGTGTATTGACCCTAACAGTGCTCTAGGAGCTGTCCCATAATGCACTGTTTGCTGCAACAGTCACAGCTCTTGTAACAGCTGTAAATTCCACTGCCCAGAGGTCGCAGCTACTGAAAGCCCCACCTCCTTTGAAGTCACCTATGTATTTTTGAAATGCCTTTTCCTGATTGTCTACCTTGGTGAACATGTCTAGGAACTCTCCCCTGTTACGTGTAACTAGCCAGCCGACCAGACTGGCTCAACACACCGGACATGCTCTTGCTTGGAGTAAACAAGAGATATTGGGTCTCGTGGGACTATAGGGAGAAGAGGCTGTGCAAGCACAGCTATGGACCACCCGTAGAAATGTGGACATCTATGAGCAAATTGCATGGGGAATGCAGGCAAAAGGATGCAACAGGAATCAGAAATAGTGCTGAAGGAAAGCGAAGGAAGTGCAGTTAGCATGCTACGAGACAAGGGAGGCCAATAATCAATCTAGTGGTGAGCTGCTGATCTGCTTTTAAAACAAACTGTGTGCCATATTTGACAGAGGCCCCACTAGCACTCCGCAAACCACTGTGAATACCTTGGAGGAGCCTGAGATGTAGAGCCCTGCCACGAACAGGGAAGAGGAGGAGAGGGGAGATGTGGGGCAGGGGGGAGGGAGTCCAACCATACAACAAATCAAGACCTGTCTGAGACTCCACCATGGTCTAGTCAGTCCTGGCAGCCAGATATGGATGAGCCCAATGAAGAGGAAGGGATCTTTGGTAAGCATGTGCATGCATTTTTCCTTACAGTGTTTAAATGTAAAGATGTCTCCTGGCCCATTGTCAAGTTAACAAGACACCGGTATAAACTTTTAGTTGTTTTACTCATACAGGAAGAGATGGAGGTAAAACAAATAGAGAGAGGTGGTATCTGCGTTTTGTTCCCCCGCTGGATTGGACATGGAGAGGGCCAATCGGAGCAGTTTGTTTACGTACAGAAGAATGTCCCTTGTATCCTCCTGAGAGATCTCAATGAAACTTTCATGGTGTTACTCCGCAATCCTCTCCTGAAGGGTTCTAGGGATGGCTGCCTTATTTCTTCTTCTGCAGACGATACTTTCCCACACCTCCCCATGGTGAGTTCAGCTGGCAGCATTGCACTAAGCAGGCTAGTGGCATGTTGGCCTGGATGGCTTCAGGATGCCAGTAGCAGCTGTGCTGTCTGTGGCTTTGCTATCCTCCGGAGTGAGATATCAGCTAAAACCACCACTGCCTATAGATAATAGTGCCAATATTCAGTGCCATTGCTCTATATTTGTAGAATGGAATAGGGACCAAAATTTGATTGTTTCATGCAACCAGAATTCCTCCCCTGCCCCCAGTGGGCCCATGCTCACCGTGGCTGGGGCTGCAGAGTGGTGCTGTGCAGAGGCACTTCAAAGCTGAAATGTCAATAAGCAAGTCTTATGAAAAGTTTTTATGGGAATAAGGGAAGGGCGTTTGAAACTTATTCCCTCTCTGTTGTGACTATAAATCCAATGATACATCTGTCTGTTTTTATCAGCAGCTGCCATTGTGGCTTTGAGGGATGCCCCTTGCACATCTGCAGAACACCTGATCCTGAAGAGGAGAAAGAAGAGGATTAGTTCAGCAAGATCTTGCAAGCTATTGCTGCTTCAGATCGTGAACAAAGGTCCTGGAGACCAGCGTGACAGATGTTATGGAGAATGAAAAAGGAGACGGGAAAGGCTAGGATTCCCAGCAGGAAGGGGAAAGGGAGATGCACCAAGACATAATAGAGCTTCTCAGGCAGCAAACTCAGATGCTGGTTGACCTACAGGCCCAGAAATCTGGCTCCCCGCACTTTGCAGTCCTTAGAGAGCTCTGTAGAAGCAGCCCCGACACTCCAAAGCATATCATGTGGCATCACGGGCCACATCCTAATCCCTATGATTCCTCACTGTGTGACTGCAAGGAAAAACACTGCTTAACATACACCAACATAGGTCAGTATGTGTAACACAAGGGATGACATTTGTATATTGAAATGGACAGAAATCTTTGCTGCTTTTCCAATTCTAAAAGTTCAGTTCAGAGTTTGTATTGCCTGCTGTTTTTTGCACGTTGCTTTTCTGCACTGTTTTTGCCAAATTTCTTATTTTTTAAATAATTATTCTTCACAACACATTTCAGAATGCAATGCAATGCTCAAAGCATAGAGTACTTGTAAATGTACAGCACCACAAAACTTAGAGGTTCTGGAAAACACCCCCCAGTCATATTTATAAATGTACAGCAAGCACCAGATCATTCATAGCTTCGGTAAAACATAATGTGTGTAAATATGCAGAAAGCACTACACATTTCCCGACAGCACTCAAAGCTTCAGGTCCACAGAACATTCCAGTACAGAGCACTGCTATCGCTGACTGTTAAAGTCTTCTTTTAAAACCTCACTTAACTGCCTAGCTCCATGTTGAACTCTTGTAATGGTTGTTGTATGGCTGTTCAAAGTCTGCCCTGTCTCCTCCTTCCATCCTGGTGACAGCTTTTCCCCCATTGCCTCACAAATATTATTTAGGTCACATGAGGTAGCTATAACCATTGGAATATTTTTCTCATTGAGATCCAGTCTAGTGAGTAAACACCACCAGTGTCCCTTCACTCTACCAACAGCACATTCAACTGTCATTCTGCGCTTTCTGACCTGGTGGTTGAGTCTTTCCTTGGTGTGGTTGAGGTGGCCAGTAAATGGTTTTGTGAGCCCTGGGAGCAAGGGGTAAACTGGATCCACCAGAATCACTACTGGCATTTCAGTAGCACCAGTGGTAATCCACTGGTTGGGAAAGAACGTCCCCGCTTGCAGCTTTCTGAACAGTCTTGTGTTCTTAAAGATGTGGGTGTCGTGCTTTCAGTAACTAGCGCTCAGTTATGTAGGGATAATCTTTACTTTTTCCATCTTCAACTCAACGTGGAAAAAGTTAAGAACGCTTGACCAAATGGCCTTACTATTCAGCATACCTAGCACTATTTGAGATTCCCACCTCAGCTTTGCTAGCTAAAACCCAATTGCTTTCAGCTGTTCCTGAGTTAATCTCTGACCTTAATAATGGAAACTTTTTCCTGCTGTATTTAGTAAACATCGTCCGTGTTGACCTGAAGATGGGAGTAAATAGAACAGTATTATTATATTCCCTTTTACTTATTTGGAGAAGTGTATAAAGAAATACAAAGATCTAGAAAGGATAAAAGCATGGATAGAAATAGCCAAAGAGGCTTATGACTTCTGTCAAAATATTCTCTTCTGAAATGATATGGAAGCTACGTTGCTACACCTCATAATTGTGTGCTCACCATGCTCATAACACTTGCAGCTCTATATAATTAAATCTCATACTTCAGGACTTCAGCTGGTTGCCTCCAGTGGTCAGGCAGGAATTATTTCCCCTGATGCACAGCTGGCTAGATGGGCTACAGCTAGAACTGGGACACCATTCAGGGTGGACCAGTGGTCTAAGGTAGCACAAAAGATTCTCTTTCTAGATGCCTGGCTGTGTGTCTTGCTCACATGCTTAGGGTCAGACTTACTGCCCTATTTGGAGTTGGGAAGGAATTTTCCCACGGGTCAGAGTGGCAGTGACTTTCTTTTTTTCCTGCGTTCCCCAGAAGCAAGTGGTGTGGTTTGCCTGCTGGGATCATCTGAGTATATCTTACCTAATTAATTCCCTGCCGTTGCAATAATTTTTTTAAAAAAAGGTAATTGGGATGATTTGGTAATCAGCTTGACATTGATCCTGGGCAAGATAATGGAGTGACTAATATGGGACTCAGTTAATAAAGTATTAAAGGAGGTTAATGTAATTAATTAAATCAATATGGGTATATGGAAAATAGATCCTGTCAAACATATCTTTTTTTTTTTTTGATGAGATGAAAAGTTTGGTTGATAAAGGTAATAGTGTTGAAGTAATATATTGAGACTTCTGTATGTGTTTTGACTTAGTACCACATGACATTTGGATTAAAAAACTAAAATGATATAAAATGAACATGGCACACATTAAACGGGTTTAAAACTGGCTAACTGATAGGTCTTGAAATTTAATTGCAAATGGTTAATTGACATCAAGTGGGTATTTTCTGGTGGTGTCCCCCAAGGATTGGTTCTTGCCCCTATGCTATTCATCATTTTTATCAACGACCTGGAAGAAAGTATGAAATCATCATTGATAAAATTTGCAGACACAGAAATTGGGGGGGTGGTATAGTGAATAGGACAGGTCACTAATTGGTAAACTGGGCGCAAGCAAACAATATGTGTTTTAGTATGGCTAAATGTAAATGTTTACATATAGGAACAAAGACTGTAGGGTGTACTTACAGGATGTTGTACTCTGTCCTGGGAAGCAGTGACTCTAAAAAACATTTTGTGGTCATGATGGATAATCAGCAGAACATGAGCTATCAACATGATGCTGTGTCGGAAAGAGTTAATGTGATCCTGATGCACAAACAGGGAAATCTTGAGTAGGAGTAGAGAGGTTATTTTAATCTCTGTATTTGGCACTGGCATGACTGCTGCTGGAACACTGTCCAGATCTGGTGCCCACAATTCAAAAAGGATATTGATAAATTGGAGAAGGTTCAGAAAAAAGTCATGAGAATGATTAAAGAATTAGAAAATATAACCTTACAGTGATAGACTCAAAGAGCTCAGTCTATTTAGGTTAACAAAGAGAAAGTTAAGGGTGACTTGATTACTGTCTACATATCTATGTGGGGGACAAATATTTTATAGTGGGCTCTTCAGTCTAGCAGAGAAAGGTGTAACATGATCAAATGCCTGGAAGCTAGACAAATTTAGACTGGAAATAAGGAATACATTTTTGACAGTGAGTGTAGTTAACCATTAGAGAACAATTTACCAAGCATCTTGGTGAAGTGTCCTTCATTGTCCGTTTTTAAATCAAGATTGTATATTTTCTAAAAGCTATGCTCTAAGAATTATTTTGGGGAAGTCTGATTACCTGTGTTATGCAGAAGGTCAGACTAGATTATCACAGTGGTCCCTTCTGGCCTTGGAATCTATGAATTTATGAATCTTAGGAACTGGTGGCACCTTGGTCTTTCCTGTTTTCTGCTTGTGACACAAAGTTTACTGTCCTTAGGACTGAAATGCTTTAGTCTAACTAAAGTTGTTGGGCTTACTGTATTGGTATCTGGATGAAATTTAATGGCTTGTGATGTACAGGAGGTCACACTAGATGATATAATGGCTCCTTCTGGCCTTAAACTCTATGATACTATAATGGTCACTAGCAGAAGCAGTATCCATTTGAGTACAAGACTTTTGTTGTAGGACATGAAGACAATTGACTCTGTTCACACTACAGTAATATAAATTTAATAAGTTGTTATAGGGTCAACAATTGTATATATTCTAGAATAGGGGTTCTCAACCTTTTTCTCTCTGAGGCCCCCCTCAACATGTTATAAAAACTCCAGGGTCCACCGGGTGGGGGGGAACTCAGGGCTCCGGGCCAGCAGGGGTTGGGAGGGCCTTGGGCATAGGTGTAGTTTGACTTTTATTTGGGGTGGAGGGCAAGGGCCGGCAGCTCCGCACAACGCGGTCCAGGGAGGGAGTGCCACCTCCACTCCCTGACTTACCTCAGCAGGGGGTAGCTCAGGGTGAAGGAAGAGGGTAGCTAGAGGCTATGTGCCAAGAGGGCTCCCTCTGTGGTGGCTGCTACCCGAGGGCTCTGCCATCCTGGAGCTGGGTCCCCCTGCCTGGGCAGCTTTTAGCGGCTGCATGAGCAGTCAAAGGGGGCTGGGAGCTGAGGAGCAACTGCAACCCTGGACACCAGCAGCAAATGGGGGGAAGCCACAGCTGCCCGCTCCAGATGACACCACCAGCCAGAGGAACAGCTGCCCCGCACTCCCTGGCTCTGGCTTCCCACCTACAACCTGGCCAGAGGGTGGGGCCTGAGGGGAACTGGAGGTGGGGGGCTGGAGCTTCCCCCGGGGCTACCCCACTCTGGGTAAGGCACTGCAGTTTGGGAGGGCAACACCCTTGTGCCCCACAACTCTGCCCATGGGCTCAGGGTTTCTGCCTGTGGGGAGCACCAGGGCTCAGGGCTTCAGCCCTGCCCTGCTCCTGGCTTCAGCCCAGGGGGCACCCTGAGGGGGGGCACTGGGGCTCCCCTACTGCTCCCAGCTCCAGAGGGGGAGGGCGCCAGTGCTCCCAGCTTGACCCTGTGTCACTCCTGGCTTCAGGGCACAGGGGCTGCCGGCTTCTGCCCTGCACTGCTGCCGGCTTCAGCTCTGCACTGCACCACTGCAGGCTTTGTGGGGGCTGCTACGGTTCAGGGCACCGGGTTTCAGCTGTGGGGCCTTGTGGCCCCCTTGAAAGGTCTCTGACCTGGGTGTAACAGATGCAACTATAGCTGCCTAAATCTGCAGACAGTCTGAACCAATAGCTTTGAGAAGTGCAAATTTCCATATGCATCTCAATGAGAATCTGCCCCTCCAAATGGGGGTGGATGAAGCCACAGGACCCTCATTTTGTGGTGTGTATTATGCTCTAGATTGTCTTAATCCAGCTCTGAGTAAATACAACACAACTAGGGTAAACATACACTACTCTTCCTTGCTTTATAAACCCATATCTACACACAGAAAGTGTGAACTGAAGAATGCACCATGTTATCACTATCTAGTTTAAAAATGCAGGAGTTAAGGCTTGTTTTATTAAATATTCTGATAATTAAATCTATTAACTAGTTTGAGTTAAATTTCATTTAAAACTGGGTCCTTCAAAGAAAAAAGTGTTCTGTCTTTGTGGTTGGTGGTTTTTTTTTTTTTTTTTTTTTTTTTTGAGGGAGAAGGAAAAGTTAGTTGATATGATCTGGAGCTTTTTATATTGTTGCTGTTGTTAAAATCCTGTTTCTTAAGAAGCTAAAACAAGACATACATAAAAGAGTAAAGTAAAGAATAGCAAAGATAGAAAATGTAGTTTCTGTCTCTGGTGTTGACTTTCACTTGCAAACTCACTGTTGGGAAAACACCGGCCCAATACACAGTCTTGTCATCCACTCTGAGATCTGGAAACTTGTACTGGCATCAGGCTGTTTAGGACATTTCTTTTAGTTGCCTATTTCTGGTCACAGGCTTACAGCAGTGTTGCAAATATGCAATGTTGGAAATCAGCAACAAAGGTTTGAAACAGAAGAAAAAACAACAACAAAGGTTGCAGGATGGATATAATCAACATATCACTCTTTGATGCACAAGAGAACTTCAGCTATGACAGGCATTCAGAATGGACTGACTGGAAGAAATGCTTTGCAAGACTTCACATTGCTACTAAACTTTACCAGGAAACTGGAGACATCCAGGTATTGTCTTTAATTTATGCTATGGGGAAGCAGGCAGAGTATATCTTTAAATCCTTTGCCTTTACTGATGACAATCACAAGGATGACTGAAAGAGTTCTGGCTCTGTTTGATGCATACTTTATACCTTTAGAGAAATGTGGTTTATGAAAGGGCGTGTTCTCGCCAGAGAGATCAAGAACCAGGGGAATGTGTTGAGTCTTTTGTAAAAGTCTTTCATACCTTGGCAGAAAACTGAGATTTGTGGATTGCAAAACATGAAAATATCAAAGAGAGACTGATTATTGGGCTTACAGACAAAAGTGTCTCACAGCAGGTTCAATTAAAGACAGTTTTAACCATACACACAGCTATCCAGATAATAAAGCAGAGTGAGCTAGTGAAGGAGCAAAACAAAAAGCAGGAGCAACTTGAAAAACCAGAAACTAGCTCAGAAGCAGTAAAGAGACACAGCATGTCTGCAAAAACTAATTATCATAAATCCACTGAGGAAAAGAGGGACAAGTCCATAGCTACAAAATCTTTCAGACTAAATTCACAAGATGTGGAAAAATTCAGAGCCCATTCACATCTTCAGTTTGTTCCTCAGAAGGAACAATCAACAGAGTAAACTTTACAAATGGCAGATGTAGAACAAGAAGAATACAATTCCAAACCAACCACAGCCAGCCATTGCAACTAATGGACAGCCAGATCACAAAGTTATTAGGCATTTGAGTCATGTTATTAGAAAACCTGTATGATTCAGAAACACCTTAACGAACTGATATGTACTGAACTTTAAAGTTTGCATGATAGAGTAAAATTTTGTAAATGGTACGACTATAAAACTTAAAGGGGGAGATGTGATGGAATGTTAAAACTATTATAATGTTCAGCCAGCAGGTGGCACTATGTGTAACATACTTTATCTGAGCTGGTAACAGTTATACCTGATAGTGCTTTAAAGTATCTTAAAAAGAACACATTTCTTGTATCTTTCTTCATGATGAATGTTCTGTCGCCAGTCCAAAACTGGTACAGAAGCCTGTCCTACTTGTAGCAGTCCTGCAATCTACCGTGTACAAGCAGCATGTGACAGCCATCATAGCCAGACTTTAAGAAAGAAGGTGGTGAAAGAAAAGGACACATGGAGAGTGCGAGGGGAAAGATGAAGTCTCATATCCCAGCTGGTGTTCAGAATTGAGCCAATGCAGGTGATAGTGTTGTCTGGTTGCTTCTCTGAGGCCTGGTCTGGTCAGGACATCTCGCAGGATTAGGATGAAGAATATCTGCGGTTCCAGGAGATAGTGGGGTGGCAGCAATGCCGATAACCTTTTCTTCCATTGTTGGCAGACAGCTGCTGCTTCTGCTAGTTTTTCCTAAAAAGTCTTTTCTTTTTAAGACATCCCCCTCCCGCCCCCCAAGAAGGGGATGTTGGGCAGTTGGGTAGGAGATTTCTTCCCATCCTCTTGGCCAATGACCTGGCCTCATTTATATATGCCTTTGTCACCTCTCATCTAGACTAAAGCAGTGCAGTATACCTGGGCATGAAGCCTTCAGTGCTTAGAGTGCTTCTCCTAAGTGAAATAGGCTATCACAAAACACATCATATCTGTCCTCTGCTCAATATGCTGGCTTCCTATAAAATGTCAAGTCAAGTTCAAGGTCTTGGTCCTTTTTATCAAGATGCTCAATGCTTGGGCCCAGGATATCTAAAATGTTACCTAGAAGTCCAACATGAACACCATGGTCAACAACTCTGCTCCTATGGCACAATGGACTTTTCTACAATAAGGGAAAAGCTCATCTGTGCAGGAGACAGATCTTTCTCAGGCCGGTCTGAGACTGTGTAATGAACTCCCACAGGAACGAAGAACCATCACAAACGTCAACACTTTCTCTTCTCTGTGCATATTGCACTTCTTTGACCTTCCCTTCTCTAATATAAACATATGCTCTGTGTGTATATATATATATTTAAATTTAAAACAAAACATCCTACTAAAACAACACCTGCATGCACACAGAATTCTTCCCCAGGAAGAGGATATGAGAGAGAACAAAGAACATGTGATGGATGTTAGTCACATTGCTCAGTTCAGTACTGAAAGGTGCTCCAATACTGTGGTAATGAGCATAGTATAAGACCCTATATAGAATACAATTGAAATGTTTGGATTTCTCTTACATTTAAACGTCACTCTGAACTGCCTGGTTTTATAATGCGTCTGGTTTTTGGTGTGTGTGAGAGTGTGTTGGGTGGGTGGATAATTGCAACATCCCTGTGGTGCTTTTTACTCTAAATTACTATCAACCTTATCTCCATTTTAACCCAGTTTTTGTCTGGGAATATAATTAAATGGCAAAAAGGGACTGGTAGATATTTTTTTTAACTTTTCTGCTCTCAAACTACCTTTCATGCTTAGCAGATCTTCAAGGACATCACTGTGGGAAAGGGAATGCAGTTCAAAAACCAAGAACGGGTTCTCAAACTTCATTGCACTGCAGCCCCCTTCTGACAACAAAAAATACTACATGACTCCAGGAGTGGGGACCGAAGCCTGAGCCCATCCGAGCCCCATTGCCCCGGGAGGGGGCAAAGCCCGAGCTCCACTGCTCCAGGTGGGGGGAAGGTTGGAGGGCAGCCAAGCTGAAGCCCAAGGGCTTCAGCCTGGGGAGGTGGCTTGTAACTTGAACCCTGCCGCCCAGGGCTGAAGCCTTCAGGCTTCGGCCCCAAGTGGTGGGGCTCGGGCTTCAGCAAGTCTAAGCTAGCCCTGGCGACCCCATTGAAATGGAGTTGTGACCCACTTTGGGGTCCCAACCCACAGTTTGAGAACCTCTGGCCTAGAACAAATATGAAAAATTCAGAATTTTTCAGACTTTCTTTGGGAGTTCTGTGGCTGCAGGTGGACAATTGAAGATTCAAATATTATTATAATTGATTTCACAGGTATCTCATGTTACAAAATGGCTTGTGTGCACTGCTGATTTCGGATGCAAATAACATGGATAGTGTTCCTTCGGAGGAGTCTTCGGAATGGGAGGATAATGATGAGACCGAGATTGAAACTGATGAAGATGATGACTCGGGAGCAGAGATGGATGAGGACAAGGAAAATTATGAGGATGATGACAATGATGGAGATGATGAGGAGGATCCCAATAATTCTGATGATATGGAAATGGAAGAACTAACAGAAAAGGAAGAAGCAAAGAAGAGAAGTGGTACAGAGAAGCTGGTATGTACTAATGTTACAGAGTCAAAGCTTGTTAAGTAGAGAACTACTCTCATGGTCCTAAGCTCTTAAATATTGTGGTCTGACAAACAAACAGGCTAGTCCTCCATTCCTGAATGTCCTATCCATCTAGTTACTAATGTGGCCTCCATCTCTGGTATCTGAGCATCTACCTCTCTTGTTCAGGGTTGAGCCTATATTACCATTACTTATGGACTCATAGCTCATATTTCCAGCAGAACATCCTGGTCTGTTTCACTCTTCTGTTCTTTGTTGAGTATAGAGTAGCTCTGTTAGATTGTTAGAACTGGAGTTCTCGCCTACTAGATAAAATGACTGTATTTTTTTTTAGAAGTGACTCCTCAGTGTCTGTTGTGTTTATTTTGCAGTCTGCAGCTGCTCTTTGTGTTGCTGTTGGGAGTTTCTGTGATCCTGAGGATCTGCCTGGGTTGGCACATTTTCTGGAGCACAGTATGTATCATCTTACATTTCAGTCTTTCCTCCCAAAGTGAAAAATGTAATGACATTATTTTGGATTTATTGATTTATATGAAATATTCTAGAAGCAGAATGCCAGATGGGTGTGATATGTAGGTACCACATCAAAAATGTTTTAAAGAGGGATGTTAGAGGCTAAGATGGGGATTTCATGAATTATCAGGGGGAGTTCTCCCCAAGTGTAAGGGGTTGCATGAAGAATGCATGGAGGTGAATGTGGGAAAAATGGGGCTGGCATCACTGGTGATATAAAGTTGTTGGGGGTGGGTAAACTTCATAATACAAACAAGTTGGAAGGTAGGGTAGAACTAAATGATGGAGGGCCTTAAAGATGAGGACCACATGCTGTGCTTGGTGTGGTAGAGAGTGAAGAGTGGGTGAGGTGATTGTGACACAGAGGCTCATAGGTAAAAGGCTCCCTATTCTTTGCAAAAAACCCTCTTACTTCAGACTTGACAAATTCACTACACCAAACATGTGCCTTACAGGATATTTATCCATAAAGAGTAACATTAGGATACCTCTAAAAAGCTAGTAACTTGTCAAGATTCATATAATTGCAAGGTGTATGTATGGGTGATATTTAAGGAATAATTAATGTATATTGAAAGTATGCTTTATAGACTTGGAGTAAAAAATTAGTCACCAGGAGATATGTCTGGGTGGTGGGGTGTTCAGGTCACTCTGCCCTGTTTAGTTGGTGATGCAGTGCAAGGCTTGATTATTTATCCTTGTTCAATCCAAAAACCATCAAGGAAAAATCATAAGAGACAACTGCAAATCATCAAATCCTGTTGAGGGTAAAGAAAGTAATGTTACAACAAGACAGGGATGCCCTGCCCATGAATAGAAACAAAAGATTGTTTCAGATAACACAGATCAGGGAAAGGTATTCTGGATGATTTCACTGAGGAGACATTTTGAGGAGCAAGTTGTTCTCATGAAAAATTGGATCCTGATTCCTGTGAAGCCAGCCAGCTCTGCAACAGACAGAACTTTTGGGGAAAAACCTACTTTATTAGACATGAAAGGTAACTATTAATAAGCGTCAAGTATCAGAGGGGTAGCCGTGTTAGTCTGGATCTGTAAAAAGTGACAAAGAGTCCTGTGACACCTTATAGACAAACAGAAGTATTGGAGCATAAGCTTTCGTGGGTGAATACCCACTTTGTCAGACGCATGTGGTGGAAATTTCCAGAGGCAGGTATAAATATGCAAGCAAGAATCAGTCTAGAGATAACGAGGTTGGCTCAATCAGGGAGGATGAGGCCCTATTCTAGCAGTTGAGGTGTGAACAGCTAGGGAGGAGAAACTGCTTTTGTAGTTGGCTAGCCATTCACAGTCTTTGTTTAATCCTGAGCTCATGGTGTCAAATTTGCAAATGAACTGAAGTTCAGCAGTTTCTCTTTGGAGTCTGGTCCTGAAGTTTTTTTGCTGCAGGATGGCTACCTTTAAATCTGCTATTGTGTGTCCAGGCATGTTGAAGTGTTTTCCTACAGGTTTTTGTATATTGCCATTTCTAATATCTGACTTGTGTCCATTTATCTTTTTACGTAGGGACTGTCCAGTTTGGCCGATGTACATAGCAGAGGGGCATTGCTGGCACATGATGGCATATATTACATTGGTGGACGTGCAAGTGAATGAACTGGTGATGTTGTGGCTGATCTGGTTAGGTCCTGTGATGGTGTCGCTGGTGTAAATATGTGGGCAGAGTTGGCATCGAAGTTTGTTGCATGGATTAGTTCCTGAGTTAGAGTTGTTATGGTGCGTTGTGTGGTTACTGGTGAGAATATGCTTAAGGTTGGCGGGTTGTCCGTGAGCGAGGACTGGCCTGCCTCCCAAGGCCTGTGAGAGCGAGGGATCGTTGTCCAGATGGGTTGTAGATCACTGATGATGCGTTGGAGCGGTTTTAGCTGAGGACTGTAGGTGATGGCCAGTGGAGTTCTGTTGGTTTCTTTCTTGAGTTTGTCTTGCAGCAGGAGGCTTCTGGGAAACAAATCAACAGAGCCAGACGTGTACGTGTAGACTGATTCTTGCCTGCATATTTATACCTGCCTCTGGAAATTTCCACCACATGCGTCTGATGAAGTGGGTATTCACCCACGAAAGCTTATGCTCCAATACTTCTGTTGGTCTATAAGGTGCCACAGGGCTCTTTGTCGCTTTTATTAATAAGTGTAGACCTAGGTTCACATTTTATTTTTTTTATTTTGGGTTGTAATGACTTGTTTTCATCACTCTGTTGTTTCTAGTAGAATCTCTATCCTTTCTTAAACCTTGTGTTATGCAGGAGTGGTGATTTAAGGTAAAAAAGATAAGTGAGTTATCCTGCGCTGGTGGAATTTCTGTGAGTAGCCAGTGTCGGGCTGAATATCACAAGGGAATGATTCAAAGGGTTTGGGGTGCACCTATTGCTAGCCCTTTCTTTGTCTTGAAGGTTGGCATAGCCTAGAGGAGAGTGCTTGAGTGGCTGAAAGGCTGGTGGTGCTAGAGAGCTGACACCCAGCCAAGCACAGGCATGACTCCCTCATGCGGGAGGCCAGGGGTAACAAGGTGACTCTCTGTCCTGGATATCCCGAGGACCATCACAGGGGTCATTATTATTTTTTATATTACCATTATGTCTAGTAGCCCTAATCATGGATCAGGACCCCATTACTGCTAGGTGCTGTACAAACAGAGAATGAAGAAGATGGTTCCTGCCCTAGGGGGTTTACAATCTGAGGGTAAGACTAAAGACATCAGATGGATATAGATCAGAGGGGAATACAAGTAAACAATGAAGCAATATTGGTCAGCATGACAGGCAGTGATCTTTGCATACTAGCTCTTAGTTGTGTGTCTTTTTGACCGGTAGGAACATGAGCCTAGTGGCAACATTTTAAATGGATATGAGGGAGGCTAATTTGGAGGCGTCAAGGTCGGGTGGGTAAAAATTGATAATTAAAAAAAATCAAAACCAGATTCTTTTAATTTAAATTCAATTTTTAATGTAAATTAAATTCATTTTCTTTTTAAAAATAAACCTAATTTAAAATTATGGCAATTTATGCTAATGCCTAAATTTATTATAATATGTTAAAATAATTTAAATGAATAAAAATGCTGAAACTAAGATGAGAAGAAATTTAGAAGTGGATAAAAAAGTGAGCTTAAAACTTATATAGTACAGAGCTCATTTGACGTATCTTTTAGCCAAAGACTGAGGTATACCAGGAATAAAGGAAAATGTTGTTGAAATGTTGTTCTTTAACAATCACTTTGCATCAGATTCACTGAAGAGAGAAGGAGGATCACAGCAAATTCTCCCCTAAGATGTATGATGGAATTTAGTGGTTGACTGTTTTGAGGTATTTATTAAAAATCTGGCCTATCCTGATGACAATTTGTAAAGAAAACTGTGACAAAATAGGTGGAAATTTCACATACCAGAATAGTTAGCATTAGACTAAAGGGAAATGTAGAAATTATACTGACTATACTAAAATCTATTTCCATAGCTTTGGACAAATTGAAAAAAGATAACTGCTATATTGCTGATGTTGTTGAAATTTGGCAAGAATTTAAGGAAACGCTTAAAAAACAAAGCTAAATTACAGGCAGCGAACAAGCAGATCAAGCACTTACTCTGCCTTGTTTTTTTGCCAGTATTCACAATACCAAGTATCACAGTAAATACTTAATTGCTGAGGAGGAAGTGCTGCTAGGGCATGAGCCTCTAATATTCATCCATCAATCAGAATAGATTTCAGGACTGGGGGTGAATCGAACCATTGATTAAAGCAACACGTTTGCTGCCAAAGTTTTGAAGAAAGTCAAACCAGTGAAGTGGTGGAAGTAACTGGCTAAGCACCTGGAACCAGATTTTTTTTTACGTTACATAAGCTTTTGCTGGCAGTTGCCTCTTCTGCAGGTAGAAAGAAAATGTTTTCTTCATTCTGACTAGTTCATTCAAAATTGGGAGCTGAAAAAGCAGGAAAGCTTGTTTTCCTCTTCTAATCCATGAATAAAAACGAGGTAGAAAAGGATGAGAACTAGTTCCAAAATCTTGAAGGACATAGTGATCAGAAATAATCAGTTAAAGTCACTAACTACAGTCAATTCTTTCTTTGTTTAACAAATCAGCTAGTATTAAATGCAAAATATGTTATGATAAACTTACTTTTATTCTTCGTGTCCAGCACATTTAAGGTAGCTGTATTTAACTAATAAAAACAAATGTAAAAAGCTGTTTTGTGTGTTTCTAATTTAATTGAAATTTCCATCCAAATGCAGTGAGATATATATCATGAGTAGAAAAAGAAACATTTTCCAGTAAATAAGTTACAACATTCACCATTTTTAACATAAAAAAAAAAGTAAAAATTAGGAATCCTTTTAAATATGTTAAGCTATACAGACGCTCCCTGATTTACGCAAGCGTTGCGATCCGTATGTTTCATCAGCTGAATTCAGCCTCCTCCCGTTTTGAGCTCAGCTTCTGAAAGTGGTTTTGGGATTAATCATGTTGGTTAAGTAATGGAAAAGCCCATAGCCTCCAGTGGTTCTTTTTTAAAAAAAATTGTCCTTATGTGTTTCCAATTCTTTGTGGTTTATACTTAGCCAGATTCTTGCTGAGACTGCCACAATCTGTAATCCATCAAATCCTTCCAAAACCGTCTTCAATTGTTTTTATGTTTTAGTGACTCTCTACAGAGTTCTATTTTGTGTAAATATCAACCTATACTTGGTAGTTGGATGTAAATGTAGAGACACCAGTCTTCCAGAGTTCTACCAGGTGTCATTTGGGAAGCTTAAAACATCAAGCTTCCTTTTTAAGTCAGCCAGCTGCTGGAGGGCCTGGAACAGAGACTTATCACCATGGATATGTTTTAATGGCAATGGCAAAGAAACTGATTTTCTGCACTTCTTGAAAGGAGCACACATTCTCTCTTTTTAAACAATTGACAGTATGTGCATAGGGAAAGAACAAGTTAAAATTATTTGGACAAATTAGATGTCTTCAAGCCAACAGGGCCTGATGAAATGCATCCTAGAATAGTCAAGGAGCTGTCTGAGGAGATACCTGAGCCATTAGCGATTATCTTTGAAAAGACATGGAAGACGAGAGAGATTCCAGAAGACTGGAAAAGAGCAAATATAGTGCCAATCTATAAAAAGGGAAATAAAGACAGCCCAGGAAATTATAGACCAGTCATCTTAACTTCTGTACCCGGAAAGATAATGGAGCAAATAATTAAGCAATTTGCAAACATCTATAAGATAATAAGGTGATAAGTAACAGTTAGCATGGATTTGTCAAAAACAAATCGTGTCAAACCAACCTGATAGCTTTCTTTGACAGGGTAACAAGTCTTGTGGATGAGGGGAAGCGGTAGACATGGTATACCTTGACTTTAGTAAAGCTTTTTATACTGTTTCGCATGACCTTCTCATAAACAAACCAGGGAAATTGAACCTAGATGGAACTACTATAAAGTGGGTGCAAAACTGGTTGGAAAACTGTTCCCAGAGAGTATGTATCAGTGGTTCACAGTCATTGTAGCATAGAAGATTAGGGTTGGAAGAGACCTCAGAGGTCATCTAGTCCAAACCCCTGCTCAAAGCAGGACCAACCCCAACTAAATCATTGCAGCCAGGGCTTTGTCAAGCTGGGCCTTAAAAACCTCTAAGGATGGAGATTCCACCACCTCCCTAGGTAACCCATTTCAGTGCTTCACCACCCTCCTAGTGAAATAGTGTTTCCTAATATCCAACCTAGACCTCCCCCACTGCAACTTGAGACCATTGCTCCTTGGTCTGTCATCTGCCACCACTGAGAACAGCCGAGCTCCATCCTCTTTGGAACCCCCCTTCAGGTAGTTGAAGGCTGCTATCAAATCCCCCCTCACTGTTCTCTTCTGCAGACTAAACAAGCCCAGTTCCCTCAGCCTCTCCTCGTAAGTCATGTGTCCCAGCTCCCTGATCATTTTCTTTGCCCTCCGCTGGACTCTCTCCAATTTGTCCACATGCTTTCTGTAGTGGGAGGGGGGCAAAACTGGGCGCAATACTTCAGATGTGGCCTCACCAGTGCCGAATAGAGGGGAATAATCACTTCCCTCGATCTGCTGGCAATGCTCCTACTAATGCAGCCCAATATGCTGTTATCCTTCCTGGCAACAAGGGCACACTGCTGACTCATATCCAGCTTCTCATCTACTGTAATTCCCAGGTCCTTTTCTGCAGCGGTGCATGGGATTCTTCCGTCCTAAGTGCAGGACTTTGCACTGGTCCTTGTTGAACCTCATCAGATTTCTTGTGGTCCAATCCTCCAATTTGTCTAAGTCACTCTAGACCCTATCCCTACCCTCCAGCATATCTACCTCTCCCCCCAGCTTAGTGTCATCCGCGAACTTGCTGAGGGTGCAATCTATCCCATCATCCAGATCATTAATAAAGATGTTGAACAAAACTGGTCCCAGGACCGAACCCTGGGGCACTCCGTTTGATACCGGCTGCCAACTAGACATCGAGCTATGGATAACTACCTGTAGAGCCCGACAATCTAGCCAGCTTTCTATCCACCTTATAATCCATTCATTCAATCCGTACTTTTTTAATTTGCTGGTAAGAATACTGTGGGAGATCGTGTCAAAAGCTTTGCTAAAGTCAAGATATATCACGTCCACTGCTTTCCCCATATCCACAGAGCCAGTTATCTCATCATAGAAGACAATCAGGTTGGTCAGGCATGACTTGCCCTTGGTGAATCCATGCTGACTGTTCCTGATCACCTTCCTCTCCTCCAAGGGCTTTAAAATGGTTTCCTTGAGGACCTGCTCCATGATTTTTCCAGGGACTGATGGGAGGCTGACCAGTCTGTAGTTCCCCGGGTTCTCCTTCTTCCCTTTTTTAAAGATGGGCACTATATTTGCCTTTTTCCATGCTGTCATGCTGGAAGGGCATTATGAGTGGGGTCCCTCAGGGATCAGTTCTGGGTCCAGTTCTGTTCAATATCTTCATCAATGATTTAGATAGTGGCATACAGAGTACACTTATAAAGTTTGTGAATGATACCAAGCTGTGAGGGGTTGCAAGTGCTTTGGAAGATAGGATTAAAATTCAAAATGATCTGGACAAACTGGAGAAATGGTCTGAAGCAAATAGGATGAAATTCAATAAGGACAAATGCAAAGTACTCCATTTAGGAAGGAACAATCAGTTGCACACACAAAATGGGAAATGACTGCTTAGGAAGGAGTACTGTGGAAAGGGATCTGGGGTTCATAGTGGAGCACAAGCTAAATATGAGTCAACAGTGTAACGCTGTTGCAAAAAGAGTGAACATCCTTCTGGGATGTATTAGCAGGAGTGTTGTAAGCAAGACATGAGAAGTAATTCTTCCGCTCTGCTCCGTGCTGATTAGGCCTCAACTGGAGTATTGTGTCCAGTTCTGGGTGCCACATTTCAGGAAGGATGTTGACAAATTGGAGAGAGTCTAGAGAAGAGTGACAAAAATGATTAAAGGTCTAGAAAACATGACTTCTGAAGGAAGTTTGAAAAAATTGGGTTTGTTTAGTCTGGAAAAGAGAAGACTGAGAGGGGACATGGTAACAGTTTTAAAGTACGTAAAAGGTTGTTACAAGGAGGAGGGAGAAGAATTGTTTTTCTTAACCTCAGAGGACAGGACAAGAAGCAAGGGCTTAAATTGCAGCAAGGGCGGTTTAGTTTAGACATTAGGAAAAACTTCCTAACTGTCAGGATGGTTAAAGCACTGGAATAAATTGCCTAGGGAGGTTGTGGAATCTCCATCATTGGAGATTTTTAAGAGCAGGTTAGACAAACACCTGTCAGGAGTGGTCTAGATAATACTTAGTCCTGCCACTAGTGCAGAGGACTGGACTAGATGTCCCTTGCAGTTCTATGATTCTATGTAATGGGGTGTGCTAACTCCACACTGGTGAGGTGAGGGTTAAGGAGTTGCTCTGGATACCTTTGGCTGCCTTACTGGGCATGCTGCCAGTGGAGGGAGAGTTCAAAAGGGAGTAGCTCAGCTCAGTCTAGGTGGACTGAGCAGGAGAGCAGTTGGACTCTGTAGCCTCCTGCAGAGAAGCAGCTAGGACAGGGCTCACAGTCAAGCCAGGCAGGGCTTTCAGTTGTGGGGGCTGAGGATGACGTGTTGCTGCAAATAGGGGAAGACACTCGGGAGAGTGACCTGAAAGGACACCAAGGGGACTCCAAGACAGACCAGTGGTGCAGATGGAAACAGAAGCAGGGGTAGGAAGTGGCACAGGGGTAAGGGCTGGTGCCTGTCTGTAAGCTATGTGTCTGGACCATTATTTTGAAGGGCCCCGGGTTGGAACCTGGTGGAGCAGCATGGGCCTGGGTTCCCCTAGCCCCAGTCACTGGTTCTCACTGTTGGGTGACACTGACATGGGCTCTAGCCACCAAGCATAGTGGCCACAGATTCCAGCTGCTAGACAAGGCAGCCCTTGACTCTCACCAATGACTCTGGGCAACAATAGTCCAGAATATCGCCACTCGTGGGTACTTCTGGTCTCGGACATAAATCCCTCCCCCCGCCCCGACAGTGCACTTTAGATTAATCATTTATTTTCAATAAATGAAATAGTAATTGCTTGTTTCTTACACTTCCTTCAACGTTAGGCATACTCAGTTAGATACATTTGAGTGCTCGTATGTTTCTCTATGGTGGCCTACTGAGGACTAGATTGAGACTGATGTGCTCCGTTTTAAGGTGCAACTTAAAATCATACTTGAAACCAAGTGTTTTCCATATTCTGAAATGATTCCATTCTATAACTTGCATTTTTAGGCTGGTCAATTGCTACAGGCTAGATTTCCCACTGGCTTACATCTTGTGTAGTAATTTACACCTGTGTAAATGGACATAAAATGCTGTCAAATCAAATGGTAATGCACTGTTGCTTTGTGTAAATGCCTTCACAAGGTGCAAGGCACTGGGAAATCATGCTGTCTATATGTAACTGTGCCTTTCTGAAATCATCATTGTGTCTATATCTGCTTAATTTTGATGGATTGTGTTTCAGTGGTATTTATGGGCAGTTTGAAGTATCCAGATGAGAATGGGTTTGACGCATTCCTGAAGAAACATGGGGGCAGTGACAACGCGTCAACTGACTGTGAACGGACAGTCTTCCATTTTGATATCCAGCAGAAATACTTCAAAGAAGCACTTGATAGGTAACCTGGCTCACACCAAATAAAGCACTGGTTCATTTAAAATAGATTAATACAATGTGTGTCTGCCTGAGGAAACTACATATATAACTTTGCATTGCCTTGTCTTGGCCTGATTGAAGGGAGCCTGCCGTTGCTGAACTTCCATAGGGCCCCTTATTACAACCGAGGTCCTTATAGATGGAAGGAGACTGTGAGTTTTCCCTTAGATCTCTCACTGTCTTTTGAGGGAGTAGTAGTATCCCAGTAGTGTATAGTCTCTTAGGAGTGATGTAATTTATGCACCTGCTATGAAAGTAGGACAGCTTTCAATATGTATTTATGCCAGATTGCTTGTAGGACTATGATAAATTCTCCTACTGTTGCAATTGCTAGTTCATTCCATTTACCTGGCTACTTAAAGGAGAATCTTTTATTGGCCTGTTCCTTTTAAACATGTGTCCCCTTAGGCTGTTTAATTTTTTATTAACAGTCTCTTTTTAAAAAAAAAATATTGATTCTTATAAGGCAGTGTACTACCAAAAAGGTGCAGTAAAATGATCCACTGCTTTATTCAACAAAATATAATGTTCAGTGCCAGGAAGGATCATTAATTAACTCTCATCATGCCATAGGATATGTCTGTACAATAAAGCTACATTTCTGTCATAGGAAAATTAAACAATCTTTTGATGGGGAGAGGGTAATTTAAATATTTTTGATATTGACAAAATTGCCTGGGGGGAAATTAGGTTGTACTGCAAATAGGCGTTTTTATCAAAGCCATTAATATGGTGATGGAACTAATTTCTGCATTAGAATGCACACACAATGGGAGTTCTATGATAGCCTTCTGTAAAACATTGGAGGGCAGAATTCATCCCTCCAAAGGTGGGAATCAGACCAGCTTTGGCTATTTTGAAGAGTCTCAAAGATGGGTAGCAAAGATATTTAGACATATGGCAAGACTTGGATATGAGGAGAGACTGAAAAAGCTGGGGCTAGTTGAGAGGAGACAAAGCAGAGATGACATGATACATGTCTATAAAATAATGAATGGTATGTGGGGGATAAATAGGCACACCTATTCATCATCACTCATACAAGAACGTGTGAAGTTAATGAAATTGAAAGGCAACACATTTAAAACTGATGAAGAAATAATTGATGTGTGGAACTCTGTCAGAAGGGATTGTTGAGGCAAAGAACTTAGTAGGATTTTCAAAAAATTTTCCATCTTCCTCTGAAGCAACTGGTACTGAGCACAGTTTGAGATAGGCACCACTGTCTAGATGGACAACTGAGGGTCAGATCTGGTATGACAGGTCTTATGTGCTGAAGGCAGATGATTCTGCATCCTTTGGTACCATATTCTACCAGTCCACTTCCACTCCAAAGACCTTGCCCTTTGTCTTTCTGAAAATATTAAATAATTGGGTTTATTCATTTTACTTCAGAGGCATTAAGAACATGTGTCAAAAGAGTCCAGAACTATATAATTGTTTCTGAGTTACTGCAAATCGTAAACCTTAAAAAAAATGAATATTGTTGTTTGTCATAAAGGCAGTTTTTTGTTATAAAAAAAACTTTCTGGACAATCTTTCAGCAGACAACAGGAAAGATTTGCCATTTTTCTCTTTGTTTTAGGTGGGCACAGTTCTTCATTCACCCACTAATGATCAGGGATGCAATTGACCGGGAAGTTGAGGCTGTCGATAGTGGTAAGAGTAATATTTTTGTCATAACCCTTTTTTGTTTATCTCTACAGCATTGACTGTACTGAAGTTCTTGACAAGATTCTCAGGTATTAAGTGCTGTGAAGTCTGATGCATAATATTTTATATGTCCTTTATTTAACTAGGGGCTAAAATTATGTCAATCAAATTTATTAAATCCTTGAGCCTAATGAAATATATACATTTATGTGAGTGTGAGTCAAGTTGTGTTGTGTTCACCCCTCAATGCAGAGCAAATGTTGGTATTAACATTGATAGGGAGACTAGTCTTGTGAAAAAAGAGTACACTTGAGGGAGAATAATTAGAGTGTGAATCAGTCTGTAAATGAGGAGAAACTTCCTCTGATCAAAAAGGCATTCTCTGAAAAATTTCACCAGTCACCTGGTGTAATAAAAAACTGATGCAAAGAATAAAAGAGAACTAGGTTAATAGGGATTTGCAAAGGGGCAAAAATGGATCAGTGCCTTTTCTTGATGCTTCACGATATGTAAAGAAGGGCTAAAAATGTAGATTTTAAGAGATTTAAAAAAAAATGTTTTCCTGCTTGTGTTTTTAAGTAAAGGTTAGGAATGTCAAGTCTGGTCTTCCCTTGTTTGGCTGGAGGATGTATTAAACATCTCAAATGTGCAGCTTTCTCTGCCCTTAGTTGAAGACTTGGGTAGGAGAGTGATATATTTAATAAAGACTTCAGAAAAACTCAGGGAGTTGAATTAAATAATTGTTAGCAAAACTAAACAGAACACAGTTTTGGCTAAGGTTACTAGGTCACTGTTGTCTCTTCTGTAGGCTGGGGAGTGCATCTAGGGGTGTTGAAAATTCAGGGCTTGTTGGTGGAATAGGAAGTTTCCCTCCATATCAATTCCTGGAACTCAGAGCCATTTACAATGCCTGCATAGATGCTACATGACTAGATGAGAAGGAGGAACGATGTTCGTAAACTCTTTGAACAAGTGTTGCTTAACAGCTGCAAGTCCTCTCCTAGGGTGATTTATTTGGCCAAGTGGAAGTGTTTTTCAGTTTGGTCGCTTGCTGTGGAAATTCAGCCAACGCTGGCCTGTATTCAGGACATTTTGGAGTACCTGTTGTGCCTTCAGTCCTCTGGTATCTTGGTCAGCCCATTGAGAGTTCACTTGGCAGCTATCTTTGTATTTCATCTGCTCACCCAAGGGAAGTCAAACTTCCTGGTGGTGAGGTTTCTAAGGGAAATCATTTGTCTTCACCTGCATGTGGAAGAGCCTGTTCCTTTGTGGGACCTTCATACTGTCATGGCTGTCCTTATGAGTCCTCTGTTTGAGCCACTGGCAACCTGTTATCTGTCCCTCCTGTGCCAGAAGACAGCCTTTCTTGTAGTTGTAACATCTGCAAGGAGAGTATGCAAGCTGCAGGTCTTAATGGTAGAGCCCCTGTGTACACAGTTTTTCAAGGATAAAGTGACCCTATCACCACATCCAATTTTTTTGTCAAAAATGGTTTTGCAGTTTCACCTTAAGCAAATGATTTATTTACTGATGTCCTTTCCTAAACTGCACTCCAATGTGGATGAACAACGATTTCACACTTGGGATGTGAGACAATGTTTGGCATTCTATCTGGAGAGACTGACTTTTCAATCACCTCATCTGTTTGTCTCTTATGTGGATCATATGAGGTGTCAGGCAGTCTCTGTGGAAATGATTTCCAGGTGGATAACTTCTTACATTACATTAGCATATGCAATAGCTCAGACCATGCCTTCACAGAGCTTGCAAGCTCATTTGATGAGAGCCCAAGCGACGTTGATAGCATTCCTCAGTGATATGTCAGTATTTGACATTTGAAGGGCTGTTGCTTGGTGTTCTGTACGTGCTTTTACCAGGCACTATGTGATTACCATGGCGTCTAGGTCAGATGCAAACTTTGGGAAGCCCGTCCTGCAGTCATTCTTTAGTAGACTCTGAGCCCCTCCTCTGTTCTACTTGTGAGTCACTTGAATGGAATTACGTGCCTGCAGGCACTTGAAGAAGAAAAGACAGTTACTTGCCTTTATTGCAACTGTTGTTCTTTGAGATGTGAGCGCAGACGTGTATTCCACGATCCATCCTTTGTCATCTCTGCATCGGAGTCTCTATTCTTGACATTTGATGTGAAGGGCAGTGCTACTCTTAAATAGCCAGGGGAGAATTAGAGCTACAGGGCATGAGCACAGCCCCTCTGGGTACTGTGAGACAAAATTCTCTGGCTTCCATGCACTGGGTGGGCACATGCCTGTGTGCAATACACGTTTGCACCCATATCTCAAAGAACAGTTATAGTACAGGTAAATAACCACCTTTTCTCTCTTCCCTCCCCATATTCTGTTTCTCAGCAATGGGCTGAGTGTCTTTTTTTCTTTCCCTTCTGCTCTTGTCTTCCCTTTTTGAGCATTGGCAGCAAATAATGTAGTTTAACTAATTCACTACTACTTTGTGTACCTGACAAAAAGCATGTCCAGGGCTGTTCCATGTACTATGTATGGCCCTGTTGAAAATTGATGTTAGTTACATTAGAACATTGCCCAGTGGTTTAATACAGTGCTAAATCTATAAAATTAACAGAATATCAACTAGCAAGGCCCTCTGATGCAAACAGGAGGGAGCTGCTACTTGGAAGCCTTGCCAGACCTGGGCATCCAATGAAGAAGTTTTTCTGGGGTGAGTTTTGCCCTGACATTCTAAGACTTTAACAAATATGTGTAGTATAGAAAAACTAATGTCTTAACAATATGAGATTCTTTAGTATTTCACCAAACTCTGGTGCTAGCTGAAATATGTGAAAACAATTCTGCATTTTGAATACTGTAACACACTTCACGATAAAAAGTGCTATGTGAATTGAAGATATTTTCAACTCCAGCCTTGCTATTTGCCTCATGCCCATTCATGGTAACTTATTGTTAGTGTACTGGTGATATCATCTAGGGCAGCTGTGGTTCACGTAGCCTCCTGTCTTATCCATTATAAATCTTGGAAAAACAGTATTTGCATCTTGGATGTAAAAGACAAGGTACCTGTGGGCTCACAAGGAAGGTTTTTCAAAGCAGTTGGTTCAGCCTCAAAGCTGCAATAGCAACTGAGTGACAGCTTCACTGCCATTATACAGTCTTGTGAGTAGGGGTGGGTAGAAGGGAGAATTCACGTTCTTTCTTTCACCGCATACAGTCCCTGTAGAATCAAACCCCATGTGTGCTGCTGTGCATTAATTACAAGGTTAGAACCAGCCTTAGATCCTGTCAACTTGCAGTCTAGTCTTTTTAAAAAAGACTAGTTTTAGGTGCTACACCTAATCCTGAATCTCTCCTGACACTTTTTGTGGGTTATAGTAACATTTTCCTATAATCATAATGTTTTTTCTCTCCCATGTTATGAAAGACTCATACAAACAGGGAAAATAGTGAAATTGGCTATGCACAAGGGTTTGTGTAGTACACAAAATGAATAAACTGCAAAATACAGAAAAATATATAGTCTCTAATCTTTATTACAGTGCTCTTAAGAGTTTTTTGTAAGAATAGGAGGTAAAAAACTTCAGAGAAGAGTAATTTTTAAAATTGCTGTCCCTTGGACTCTGAATTTCCTGGCAATCATTGTATTTAACCACAATATTAATATTAGTTAAAACTTTTTTCCCTATGTACCAGTATGTATTTTATCTCAGTATTTGTTCATGTATTCATGGCCTGAACATTCTGTGCTCCATCATGCATTCCTTGCACATCCAAAACTGTGAAATTCTTGTGCATAAGGAATCCAAGATTAGATTCTGTGATTAGAAAAGCACTAGTAATGTGAGGCCAAATAGCTACTTTTTTAACATTTACAGGTAATGCAGAGACACTAAAGCATGAGCCTAAAAAGAGTAATACTGATATCTACACCAGACTGAGGGATTTTTGGCAGCACTATTACTCTGCTCACTATATGAACGTAGTTGTCCAGTCTAAAGGTAACATCATTTGTTGCTTAAATACAAATTCTTACATACTGCTTTAAAGTAGAGGACTGTTTCAGCACAGAACTTACACCAGGCTGCTCATTAGCTAATGATGATTCTATTGTAGTCACCTGTATTAGTTTATAAACCCATAGAAAATGCCAGTGTTTAGCTTTTTTTCTATTTAAATTCCCTGGTAGTGGTGATTGAGATCTAAGCATCAAGTCTGAAATACCAGATCTCTTGGGGGGATTCTGCGCAAAAAAATTCAAAATTCTGCATACTTTATTTGTCAAAAGAATGCAATATAATCACACCAGTTTTGGTAATTTATTTAAACTACAATACAGAAAAAAGTCACAATAACTATTCGGCATTTCCTAAACACATGAAGGTTAAGTTACAAACACTTGGTAACTAATACCCTGAATTGCAGTTATAATACTGGATTTTCATTTAAATTACATTACAGAATACTAAATAGAAAAAAAAAGGTAGACTGTCATTTTAAATTGCTCAGACTTTCACACATGAAAGTCATACAGTTTTGCTAATCATTGTCCTGGATCTGCCTGGGTACTTTGGGAAGTGCTTGGTTCTGGTTGTCCTGACATTTTGTTTGCCCTCAAAGTCTTTTTTGTTTAAAGAGGTAAGTAACATAAGTCTTGAGCTGTAATTTAACCCCACTTTGGCACCGAAAAAAAGTGAGAAAGCACATAGATCTTCCTAGCTGAGGATTCCCTTACTGTCATTTATAATAAGGCTCTTTTACATCACTTTGGCAATGTAGGAGCCTTAAAACTTTCACTGGTTTTATGCTCTTGGGGGAATTGACGAAGAATGGGAACAGTTAACTAACAATAGGAACTTTAACAATGTTGGCAGGCTACTACATTTCTGCCTCAGAGAATGAGATCAATTAACTCAGGCAAGCTGCTACATTTCTGCCTCTAGCCTGCCTCATGCATAATAAAAAGTCCTACCCTTCCATGCCAGCGAGCTGCAGTTGCAAGAGAGAGGGACAGTCTCTTTCTCTCGCTTGTTGGCATGCACGTATGCCCAGCCCCGCACCGCCCCCGATGGTGATCAACCATGTAGGTGCACACGCCCAGCCCCCCTCTCCAGTCTCTAAAGCTGCTCCAGACATGCTGGAACAGACGTGCTGCTTGGGCTGTCGGGGAAGAGGCGCGTGTCCCTCAGCAGAATTTTTAGGCATTTTTTTGTGCAGGGGCCACAGAAAAATGTTGCCTGTATGAATTCTGCACCCACACAGGGGTGCAGAAATCTGTCAGGAGTACATAATGGTGCCCCAGTTTTGGTTAGGCACTAACCAAATCTTGACACTACCATAATTGTAACAAATACTATATTTCGGTGCATTGTCCGAATATTTGCAGATATATTTGCATAATATTTGCAAAAAGCAGGACTATGTGAACAGAAGTTCTGCAACTATGGATAGTCATTGGGAAGAAACGCATAGAAGTCAGTAACCATGCTACTTATTTTCATAGTCCCATATCTGTTGAAGAAAATATTATTTTCTTTTTGATTTACATAATCACTTTAGCTATGCTACAGGGACCACTAATGCAGAACTCTTGGTACTGACACTTTCTCTTATTCAAAATTTTTGTGAGTTGTTAACTTGGCGTATTGTATTCCTTTCTTTATAAGGAAAAATGTTTCCCATTTGACAGTCTATAATATGTGTGACCCTAGGCACCACTGTATTCACACACTACACACTGCTGCAATGATATTTGTACAAAGTATGTCTTGTGAGGTATCATGTAAAAGCTAATAACATGTTGGGTATGAATATCATTGTAAAATGCATGTATTAACATTATATGTGAAGTTATAAATTCCCTCTGTGTGATGTTACTAGAACATGATTAAGACAAGATAGCCTAGTCTGGGCAAAGATGATAAACAGGTCTGCCCTAGACAAAGGAATGTGGGTTTATCGATTTGTTCAAGATGGTTTCTCTCACCCCCAGTCTCCTTTCCAGCTTTTTACTGGCTGGCCTGTCTAGGACTCATCACAGAGCTCAAATTGCTTGGTTTCTTTGTCTCCTTAAGATGAAAGATAAAGACGGAGTCTTTCTCTGTTCCTTATATTCCCAAGGGGATGTCTTTGTCTTACAAGTGAGGAAAGCCTCCTGGGGATTCAGCCTTCTGTGTCTCTTTGGGGTGCAAGAGCTCTGTTAATTCTCTGTCTCTCAAGTCCAGGCTCAGGATAACCCTGGCTAGTTTAGCGAAATATCTTTGTTTACTGCTATTATATAAATTGAGGTAAACTCACATTCCTTTGTCTAGGACAGACCGGTTTATCACCTTTACCTAGGCTAGACTGTCTTATCTTAAACATATTCTAATAACATCATAAAGAGGGAATTAATAACGTCACATGTTCATTTTACAATTATATTCATAACCAGCGTGTAACTAGTTTTTGTATGATGCCTCACAAAACATATTTTATACAAATAACATTGCAGTAGGGTGTGAATTCAGTAGTGCCTAGGGTCACCGTATGCTGCTCAGGTGCACAACTGTGCCAGATGTACCCCTTTTGGAGACCACTGCATTATTTATACTGTGCTTGAGAAGGTTGAGCAGACCTGCTATACTATAAGGATCTAGCAAATCATAAAGCCACAGGTGCCACCTACTCTCTCAGTTGTAGTTGTAATGGATACATATGACCATCATCAAAGCATAATCCAAAGCCAGTTATCTATGGGATTTGGTAAAATTGGGGAAATCAGCCCAACAGGTTTTGAAGTTTACCCTCTTGGTCTATCTAGCATTACTGAATACTGATTTGTAGGCTCTAATGAGTCTGTTTACTCTGAGTCCCCAAGCTAATTTGGATTAATGGTGGAAGATTTTCAACCTCCCTTTTCCTGAAAACTTGGCTCTATGCTCGTTAGTGAGTTACATTTCTAGCTTTCTTTTTTCTTTCCTTACTAGAAACTTTGGACACTTTGGAGAAGTGGGTGAAGGAAATCTTTTCACAGATTCCAAATAAGTAAGATACTTTACTGATGCAAAAAGAATCTGATGTGTGGTGTTGGCCTTGATGCTAGAGGCTGATTGATGTCTGCTACTCCTATGCTGACGCCTCCTTTGTTGGGTGGAGAATTATAGTCTGCATTTGAGGTGTACTAAATGTTATGACTTTGCTTTGTGTAAAAGATAATTAGTACAAAATACAAATTGAGAGAGTAGTTTGTAGTGTTTTATATGGTTGTAACAGATTATAAATGTGGGTTTTCAAACTAATTCAATGCAATTCTATCCATTGAAGTGTGCTGTCTAAGATTTGGAAACTCAACGCAAATTTTGTTGTATCTGATAATTGTTGGGATCCTAAGATGTGTCCCCTTAATTCAAAATACAATTATATATGAAACAAAATTTTTCAGTTTGTGACCAGATATGAATCTCTTTGTTCCCTCATCTCATAGCTACTATTTTGGTGTATTTGCTATGTTGTAATATCATAGTTAAGGCTATGTTTATGTCATGGAAGTCACGGAATCCGTGACTTCCAGAGACCTCCCTGACATTTTCTGCTTCAGCCCCTGGGACTCAGGGACTGGAGCTGGCAGCCAGCGGGGCCCCGGCAGGTTCCAGCGACATGTGACAGCTTCCTCAGGGTTCCCCTGCAGGCTACCAGTAACGGGTGACAGCCTTGTGCCAGGGGATGGGGTGGGTGGGAGAACCCCACAGCTCCCAGCCACCATGGTGGTGGGGAAAATCATGGAGCTGCAGCAGCAAAAGTCACAGACAGGTCATGGCTTCTGTGAATTTTTGTTTATTGCCCGTGATCTGTCTGTGACTTTTACTAAAAATAACCATGACAAAATCTTAGCCTTAATCATAGTTAAGTGCTTGACTAATAAACACTTCCTGAAACTGCACATCCCTGCTTACAAGATCATGGTTATTTAAAAATGGATAAGTAAACAAAGTGTGTCATGTTAGCTTTTCCATTAGAAACATGAGAATGAAAAACCCAAGGATGCTTTCACAGCCCACAAGACTCTCAGCCGTGTGTGTGTGGAGGGTCTTGTGTATGTGTTTTAGTGATTCTTATCTACTTAATTCTGAGTCTCCACTCTCCCCATAGAGTGATCTTGCTGCCACTTTTATACATTACCATCTGTTCCCCTTTCTCCTTGGGAAGTCAGTGAAGCTGCATTAACTCCTTTTTCCCAGAATGTAGGTAATGCTTGAGGCTGGCTGACTGGTAAATGTAATATTCTGTACTAACTATAAAAGGGCTAAGCATTGTGGTACAGACTAAATACTTCGCCTTCTAATTTATTTCAGCACAAGTGTTAAGAAACCATACATCACTCATGTATTGGGTCTTCTTGTGGCAGCACAATGGTATCAGATTGTCCATAATTCCACTTCCCTCTATTTTAAAATAAATCACCTTGGGCTTACTTTTCCTCCTATTATAAAGTATTACACTTCATTGTCTTCTACAATTTATTGGTGTTGTGCAGGAGACATGCTAATGTGCTACAGATGCACAGCTATTTTGTTCTCTTCACAGGCAGAAATCTGGAAGGCATCTTATTCTGTTAATGCATTTCTGTGCAAGCAAATCTGCAAAGGCGTTTGATTGGGGCCTCTCCCAGAGGCAAGGTGCAAATCTTTGTGTGACCTTCCCCACACTCCAAAAATCTGTGCCATGTCATTTTCAGGAGGTTCAGTGCCACAAGTGGAGGGTATTGGAGGAATAGATAAAATGCCCATAACTAGAGTGTGTGTTTGTGGAGGTGGTCAGGGAAATAGTGGCTGTTAAGTTTTCTATTAATCAGGATGGAGTGGATCTTATGATGTGTCCTAATTCAGTGTCACATCAGAGGAGGAAATATTCTGGTTCCATAGAAATCTCAGGTTTTTATCACTTCAGAACTATGGGCACAGAACAGTAAACATCATGCTATAATTTTCTTTTGTTTTTGAAGTGGTTTACCCAAACCGAACTTTGGCCATCTGACACAGCCTTTTGACACACCCGAATTTTACAAGCTTTACAGGGGTAAGTGACCTTGGTGTCTTCTGTGTTAAGTGTTCTGAATGGGTATTGAATATACCACTGTGTAGATTCTTATTTCTTTGAGTTTTAGAATGGTTGATTTACCATCATTGAATTAGAATATGTAGTTTTGTGAATCTTTCCCACCCTTTCTACAGCAAGTAAAATCTCTTGCCCATTGCTGTTTCTTAGGATTAAAGAGACAGGAAAAATCATGCATTTGCATTACAATTTATACATTTCTTCCTGTGCAGTTGTTCCAATCAGAAATGTTCATTCACTGAGCATTGCCTGGGGACTACCACCACAGGAGAGACATTACAGGTACGATGGCACTACATCTTTTTGATGTCACACTCTGAGTATAGATGAATATTGATAAAGAATCAAATAACCAAGACTTTCTCTCCTGTTAAATTCAGCAAGAAAGACTCATTCCATGAAATGAAAACATTTTGTGATCTTTGATTTTTGGAATAGCATAGTGTGACGCTGCATGGAATATGAGTGACCATTTATTATAATATGGATACGAATATTACAAAATTGCAATGAATCATACAAGATTTGACATGTAAAGTATCAGTAGAAAAGTTATGATTTGCTAAGTATGATGACCTTGTTTATATGTATGTATCATCTTTGTATCCTAAGTTTTATATATATGCGTAATACATCTGCATCTCAAGCCTGCGCTGTGTTTCTGGTGACACCCCTAGACAGATTGGGATCAGCACTATGTAGCCTGTTTGATGGCCCATCAAGAGCAATCAGCTGTAGAATGAACACATTGAGAGAAGCCAGGGGCTACTCTCATGAGTAAGACTCCGTGTTTGTCATAGAGGTCACGGAAGTCACAGATTCCGTGACTTCTGCAGCAGCCCCCTGCGGCTGGCCCAGGAGCTGCCTGAGGAGCTCGGGCAGTCCCCGGGTAAGTTGCATTGGCTGCTGCTGGGGCAGTCTCCGGGCCCTCCGCCCCACAACAGCAGGAGTTTAGGGGGGGGGGGGGGGGGGCTCAGTGCTTGGGGTTGGGGCTGGTGCTTACCTGGGGTTGGGGAGGCTCCTCTCCCTCAGCTCCTAGCTCCACGTGCTGCCTCCACCCGCAGACACTGCCCTGACAGATCCCATTGACCACGGTTCCCAGACAATGGGAGCTGCAGAGCCAGTGCTTGGGGTGGAGCGGAGGCAGCACGTGGAGCTAGGAGCTGGGGCTGCTGCTTCCCAGGAGCTGGTTAGGGAGCCTGCCTCAGCTCCACCACCCCCAGCATCCACGCTGCCCCCCAGGTTGTGACTTGCTCCCGAGCACCCACGCCCCCCTCCACAGCACCTGCAGTGCCCCCCCCCCCCCCCCCCCCGGGCAGAAGATGTCCAAAGAAAGCCTAGTAGCTCATGAAGTTGTGTTGGTGATACACTGAGTAATACATTTCTCTCAGATTCTGTTTGAACCATTATTACTGGACATTTCCTTTTGAATCAGTGGTAGGAGGCACAAAGCTGCTGGAGGTGATGTCTTTGTAGTGAGACATACAATAAAACCTCAGAGTTACAGACACTTCAGGAATGGAAGTTGTAACTCTGAAATGTTCGTAACTCTGAACAAAACGTTATGGTTGTTCTTTCAAAAGTTTACAACTGAACGTTGGCTTGATGCAGCTTTGAAACTTTACTATGCAGAAGAAAAATGCTTTCCCTTTATTTTTTAGTCGTTTACATTTACACAGTACTGTACTGTATTTGCTTTTTGTGTGTGTGTGTGTTTCTGCTGCTGCCTGATTGTATACTTCCGGTTCCAAATGAGTTTGACTGGTCAGTTCATAACTATGGCGTTCGTAACTCTGAGGTTCTACTGTAAAACAAAGGTCATGACTATTTGTGTTCGTTAAAGTGTTGTGGCATTTTCAGCCAAAGTATAGTTGTTAACTTCAGCAGCCCGGCTAACTTTCAGATCAGTAACAGTATTCTACCTATCTAAATTCCTTTGTATTTTCAAATGGACACAATATCTTTTTCATAGCATTACTGTTTAAAGGTGTCACTTCCATAGTGGGTGAAGTGAATTTATAATTGTTTGTCTAGTGATTTGGAATCTTTGGATGAAAGATATTATCTAAATATCTGTATTTTGATTTGCTAATTATTAATCTACATTTGAGTTTTACATGTTGGAGTTTTACATTTCTTTAACCCTTTTTAGGGTGAAGCCACTTCACTATATCTCCTGGCTGGTAGGACATGAAGGCAAAGGCAGTGTTCTTTCCTTTCTTCGGAAAAAGTATGTATTTCTTTAAATGTGAGACTTTAATATTGTGTGCATTGAAATAAAGAGTGAAGGCGGAAATATTTCCTCAAATAAAAATTAAAAATGTGATCTACAAAGCTTGAGACCAACTCAGGGATTCTCTTTAAAACCTGTAGTAGTCATGTGACTTAAGCAACGCAAAATACTCTGAAAATGTACCCGGTGGTGTCTTTAGTACTAAATACAAGAAATTCAACTACGAGAGAATCTCCAGAGCAACACTGAAAGCACTTTCGCGGAAAACTTATATTTTCAAAAATATTTTGGTTCACACTGAATAAATCCAAAAAAGATATAAGCCCTGCATTTTTGAATTTCAGTGCTTTGTATTCTTGTAGAAAGCTATATTCTTTCCATTTGCTTTGGATTGACTTTTAAATTTCTTAAAGTGGCCTCCATTAGGCAGGTCCGAAATAAGCTTGAACAATGATGCTGTGATTATAATTAGAAGGTTTTTAACTGGAGTAATTAATAGTGGTATAACTCTTCAATAGATTTTGGGCTCTTGCGTTATATGGGGGAAATGGTGAGACAGGATTTGAACAGAACTCCACCTACTCTATATTCAGCATTTCTGTGACTTTGACTGATGAAGGTTACGAGCACTTCTATGAGGTAAAATTCCATTATAGCTTGGATTTCTTACCACTGTGCTATGTCCAAAAGTTAAAGAAAGTTCATCAGTTTGTCCTTCTGTCTTCAGGTTGCGCATGTTGTATTCCAGTATCTGAAAATGTTGCAGAAAAGAGGGCCAGATAAAAGGTAACTTGGTTTGAATCAAGTGATCATGACCCCGGATATCACTGGGGTTTTCCCTCTTTTCCATCCTTTTCTGTGTTATAGTGTGCTTTTTCTTTTTGGATAAGCAGATATTAGAACAGATGCAATGAGAAAATGGTGGAAAATGAGATTGTTAAAAAAAATGGAAGAATTAATTGTAGGGTTACTACAATTGTTACTGTTACAACTGTTACTGGACCAACTTCTGTTGGTGAGAGAGACAAGCTTTTGAGCCAGACAGAGTTTTTCTTCAGATCTGGGAAAGGTACTCCCAGGCTGTGATGAAAAGGCTACTTTTCTATGGTTATGTAAGCACTGGTGGATCACCAGGGATGTTTCACTGAGAGCAATGTGGGCTGGTCAGGAAAGGTGCATGACGCTTGCACCTTTAAGAACACACGACTATTCAGGAAGGTGCAAGCAGGGCCGTTTTTTCCCCAGACAATGGATTAACAATTGGCAATGTTGACATGCCAATAATGATCTTGGCTCATGGAGCTGTACAGTGGCCTCCTCGACAACTTCAAGGAAAGATTCAGCTACTGGCTCAGCAGGTATATAATGACAGTTGAGTGTGCTTTTGGCAGATTGAAGGGGCGCTGGTGGTGCTTACTCACTAGATTAGATCTCATTGAGAAAAATATCCCAATGGTTATAGCTTCCTGTTGTGTCCTGCATAATAATTGTGAGGTAGTAGGTGAAAAGTTGCCACTTTTGAGGTAAAGGGCAGAGATAGAATGGCTGTCTGCTGACTTTGAACAGCCAGACACAAGGCCATTAGAAAAGCTCAAGGTGGAGATATGTGGCTGAGAGATGCCTTGAAAGAGCCTTAATGCTCAGCCACTTAATGTGCTCTACCTAGCCTTGACATTTTGGGGGTGTTAGGAATCGTGTAATGCTTGGTGTGCATTTATGAATATCACACTTTTAATGAACCTATTAATTATGCTGTGTTTACTGTACATTTATAATATTAATGTACATGTATAATAGTATGTACATTGTTTTTAACTGAACCTATGAGTTCTGTGCTCCTGTTCTATTACAGTTAGAATAATCCTGTTCTTTGAGTAGTGCTATTTGTTCTGTAGTATATGTTATGAAGTAGTAAAGATGAATTTATTTCCAAAATATAAAAATTTATTGCGTACCCAAAACAGGGCAAAACATTAACGTGCAATTAAAATCAATACAGTGCGCAAACATAAAATAAATTAATGGAACAGAACTTTAAAATCAGAATGGTAGAAAACATTTGTCTCCATTTCAATCCATTTCTGCCAAACATACTCCAACTATGGCTCTCCCAGGTCAGTGTAGGTGAAGGTGTGATTTTCCTATTATCCCCCAGCATGGAGTAGTAGGGGTACAGATATGGCTCATCGTGCCATGTGGAATATTGGAGGTATTGGAGCTCTTGAAATGGAGTTCTCCATTGACTACAAAGGTAGGTGAGTCCATGACTGTTTTACCTTTAGGTCAATAAGAGTCTGTTTGCTGCCTGAGAAGCTCTGTTTTGTCCTGGTGAATCTCTTTCTTTTTTTCCTGATGGGACTCCTGAGTCTTTCTCCTGTCTGTTCTTTTGTTCTCCAGGCTATCTGCTATATTCACCCTCTAGGCTCTCTTCATGATCTGATGTCCTCCCTATTCCTCTTCTTTCTCCTCCTCATAGTGTCAGGTGTTCTGCAGGTGTGGCCGGGGCACGCCTTCAGGCTGCAACGATGGCAGCTACATACAAAACAGACATGTATTTACAGCCACAATGGAAAATGAAAGATGGGTTTGAGAACGCCTTTCCCTTATACCTATAAAAGTTTTAAATATGACCTGCTTATTGACACTTCAGCTTTGGAGTGCCTGTGCATAGCACTGCTCTCCAGCTGCAGCCATTCTTAGTATGGCCCGCCAGGATGGGGCGGAAGTGAGGAGGGAATTGTTTTGTAGTGTTAAGGAAAAAAATGTTGTGCGGCGGTGATTTTAACTAGTATCTCACTCCTGAGGGTCACAGAGGCACAGAGAACACAGCTACTGCTAAATTCATTAAGCCACCTGGGCTTGTGTGATGCTAGCCTGTTTATGGCAATGGTGCCTGCCGAAGTCATCACAGAGTGTTGTGGGAAAGAAGTTACCCTACCACAGAGGAAGAAGTAAGGCAGCCATCCCTAGAAACCTTTGGGAGAGGATTGCAGAGTACATCCATGAAAATTCCATCAAGATCTCTCAGGAGGATACAAGGAACAGCCTTATGTATATAAAAACAAACTGCTCTGCGTGCCTCCCTGCCATCGCCTAATCCTACAGGAGAACAAAAAGCAGATTCCAGCTTTGTCTCTTTTTGTTGTACCCTTACTTCTTCTCATATGAGTAAAACATTGAAAAGTAGACACCTGTGTTCTGCTAACTTGGGGTAGGGCTGGGTGCCATCTTCACATTTAAACATTTTAAGGGCAAATGCATGCACACACTTACCTGAGATTCCTTCTCATGGATTGGGCTCAGTGGTGCTCACTGATGGGACTGGCTAGACTGCAGAGGAGTCTTAAAAAGATTCTAGCTCATGGCATAGCTGGACGCCTCATCGCATTTCTCTTCTCCTCCTCACTGCTGTGGAACTTTTGGGTAATGTTGATTGCTAATATGGATCCTGAACCATTGAGGTCTGAGTATCACTGGTCTAGGGTGTTGTGTAGTTGGCATGGTCGTTTGGTTAATTTCACACAACAAGTGAGAACTTACTGCTAGGTGTGCTTGCCGAGCTGAGCAATCAGGAAAAGGCATTTTAAAAATATGGGAGTTTAAAAGGGAGCAGTGTGGCTTCCAGTCTCCAGGACACCTGGGCAGTGGAGTTCACAACTGTGACCAGAGTGGTTACTAGTGGACATTGTGGAACAGCTGCCGGAGGACTATTAGAGACAACGTAGGTCATGCAGTCTCTACACTTGCACTGTGTCAACTATAGTATGTTGACCACGGCTCAGTGCTGTTCAGGGAGGTGGTTTTACTTCTTCACTGTAATGGGGCACTTACATTGGCTGGAGAAAAATTTGAGTGTAGACACATGCACAAATAAGACAATGCAAAGTGACTTACATGAACCTAACTTTGTAGTGTACGCAAGGCCATACTGGTGTAACCTCTTGTGCGGACACTCTTATTTTGGAATAAGACTGACTTTTTGCTGTTTACATTATGTTCTTTGGAAGGAGTTTCAACTAAACAGAAAAAAGCCAATATTATTCCAGAATAAGAGTGGTCACATGTGAGATTATATCAGTTTATGCAAGTACAACTGATAAAATTTTCCTGTATCGACAAGCCCTTAGTGGAAGAAAAAAAAAAAGGGAAAACTCAAAGACTCGCTTGCATGCCACACCTTTCCCAAATAGTGAGGTCAAGCAGTTAAGGGTAGTGTATGGTTAGATTATGGAACTGAGAGTCAGGAATTCTCAGTTCTGTTGCTGGCTCTTCCATTTACTTTGTGTCTGCCACTGACTATTTGTGCTTCAGTTTCTCCATCTGAAAATAGGAGATAAAAACTTGCAGGAGTAATGAGGATTGATTGACAATTGTTAAATGCTTGTGATTCCCAGACAAAAAGATTAATAGATTCATAGATTCTAGGACTGGAAGGGACCTCGAGAGGTCATCGAGTCCAGTCCCCTGCCCTCATGGCAGGACCAAATACTGTCTAGACCATCCCGGATAGACATTTATCTAACCTACTCTTAAATATCTCCAGAGATGGAGATTCCACAACCTCCCTAGGCAGTTTATTCCAGTGTTTAACCAATCTGACAGTTAGGAACTTTTTCCTAATGTCCAACCTAAACCTCCCTTGCTGCAGTTTAAGCCCATTGCTTCTTGTTCTATCCTTAGAGGCTAAGGTGAACAAGTTTTTTCCCTCCTCCTTATGACACCCTTTTAGATGCCTGTAAACTGCTATCATGTCCCATCTCAGTCTTCTCTTTTTCAAACTAAACAAACCCAATTCTTTCAGCCTTCCTTCATAGGTCATGTTCTCAAGACCTTTAATCATTCTTGTTGCTCTTTTCTGGACCCTCTCCAATTTCTCCACATCTTTCTTGAAATGCGGTGCCCAGAACCGGACACCTCACTCCAGTTGAGGCCTAACCAGCGCAGAGCAGAGCGGAAGAATGACTTCTCGTGTCTTGCTCACAACACACCTGTTAATGCATCCCAGAATCATGTTTGCTTTTTTTGCAACAGCATCACACTGTTGACTCATATTTAGCTTGTGGCCCACTATAACCCCTAGATCCCTTTCTGCCGTACTCCTTCCTAGACAGTCTCTTCCCATTCTGTATGTGTGAAACTGATTGTTCCTACCTAAGTGGAGCACTTTGCATTTGCCTTTGTTAAACTTCATCCTGTTTACCTCAGACCATTTCTCCAATTTGTCCAGAACATTTTGAATTATGACCCTATCCTCCAAAGCAGTTGCAATCCCTCCCAGTTTGATATCATCTGCAAACTTAATAAGCGTACTTTCTATGCCAATATCTAAGTCGTTGATGAATTGAACATGTATTTCTCGTGCAGTCACCATGGTATCCAGGTCATATAGATTTACAAATTATTATTACTGCAGACAAACTAGCTTAAATTTTCAGACTCGTGTCTTGTTAGAAATAATGTGTGATTAATCACTTCACAGGGTAATGGGTATATATATATTTTTCCCACCCACAGAATTTGGGAAGAGATTCAGAAGATTGAAGCTAATGAATTTTATTTCCAGGATCAGGTACTAAATTAATCTTCAAATGTTTTCTTTGGGGGTATAGATGTTAAGTCCTAGATTTTTGAATTGTAATTGTGGGGTTTTCTGTGTAACTTGCCATAGTCAGTGAGAGTTAGATGGTTCTAACATCATGAGTCTTTGAAAATATAGTCTTACATAGATGAGGAAGAAGAAGCATTTGTTAAGTAGAAAGAACTTACATTCTAGTTAGAGAAATGTTAAACTTTATGACTTGTGAAGTTGTTCTTTAATAAAACCAAAATATGATTTGATTTCTTTGGTATATGGTGCTCTTCCAAGAGCTGTTTTCTTTTCCTCATGTTTTGTTTTCTCCCACTCCTTAAGGTCAGTTTCTCTTTATCATTCAGTTTAGATTGTAAGATACTTGTTACAGGACCCTTATCTTATTCACCTGTGAATCAGGGTGTATAAAAATAGATTTTTAAAATTAAAATTAAATATAGTTTTTTAAATAAACCTTTTTGAAAATAATGCAACCTATCTTAAGTCCTAAACTGACTATAATATAGTAAAATTATTTAAATTAAACAAATTTTAAATGGTAAATTTTTGCTTGCAAGTATTAACGAAGGTCAAACCATTGAGCTGGCTAAATATCTAAAATCACAGTTTATTTAAGTGCCAAACCAGCTTTTGACAGCAGTAATTTCTTCTGCAGCTTCAGAGAGAATATTTTTTTCATTTTAGTCTGTTCAAGTAATTCAGTTCAATGACTAGATCATTCAAAGTTAAGAAACTAATTGAGAATTGAAAAGCAAGAAATCTTGTTTTTGTCATCCAATCTCTGAATAAAAACTAGGTCTGAGAGGATGAACTCTACTAGTTTTAAAATCTTGAAGGATGTGGTGACCAGAAACAATCAGTTCAATTCACTAACTATGGATAATACTTCCTTTTTTAAATAAATCAGTTAGTTTCAAATGCAAAACATGTTTTAGAAACTTACTTTGTTAGGCATTCAACACATTTAAAGTAGTTTTATTTACCTAATAAAAAATTAAATGCTGTTTTTGTGCATTTAATTGAATTTTAATTTCCACCCGAATAGAACTTGATACAAATCAAAAGTAAAAAAGTAATCATCCAGTAAATAAAAAATGCATCCATTCACCATTTTCTAACATAAGTAAAAATTAGGAATGTGAATAAAAGTTAAGGTACATAACAGCTTAAATAAATGTACAGATATACTGTATCCTCCTGGTTAGCAAAAAGAAGCACCAGTTGTTGTGTAAAGCTATATTACTTGCAAATCAACATGTTTTAATAGTTCTCAACCAATGAGAATCTACCTGTCTTTAGGAAAATAACAAAAAAAAATACAAATGCAAAATAATATTAAAATTGATGAATGAAAATAAAGTTTCCTGTTTGCTGATTTAAATCATGATTAAAATAGGGATTTAAATTACTTTGGTTTAAATCAATCCACTGTACTGTGAAGTAATATGAACCTTAATGGTGTGCTATAAACAATTATGGTTATTTTCTTTTAGTGTTTCTGCATATTCTCACTTGCGGGAAGTAGTTCCCGGCACTGCTGAACTTTGGGGAATTTACAGAAAAACAATGGCCACTGGAATCACATAAATGCCTCTTCATGGCACCACATGTTCAGTGCTGATGTTATAGAAGCCATGTGATCCCTAACCACCTCCACTTCTTTTCCATGGATAATTTCAGGTATAGGCACCATTGCTGTGTGACCAGAGAGTTTTTTCTTGTTCTTTACCAAGAGTCTTAACTTTTTTGTTTTAGTTTAGACATTTTCAGATAATTCCTGACACTGAATCTTCTCCAGATGAAAATGTTAGGGTTTCTTCAGCTTCTTCTCCTTATGAGAATGCTTTACCATTTCACAGACTTGTGGATAGACTGGTGATGACTGAAAGGTTCATTGGTCACTGTCATAAACAGATAGTTAAGGGTTATAGCCTCTTTTACCTGTAAAGGGTTAAGAAGTTCACCTAGCCTAGCTGACACCTGACCAGAGGAACCAATGGGGGAACAAAATGTTTCAAAAGGAAGGAGGGAAGTTCCCTTTGTCTGGGTCAGTTTCAGTTTTGGCCAGAGTGGAGAAGATCAAGGAATCAGCTTCTTATCAGAGTAGTGAGAATTAGAAAAGGAATAAATAGGTTTTGTTTATTTTCTTTTTGTAACTTGTCTTGTGCAATTAAGGGAATAATCAAATTGGGTATTCTTTTGTGTAACTTAAGTTTTGCCCAGGGGAACATCCTGTGTGTTTTGAATTTGTTGTCTGTGAGAGTACCTGGTATGCTAACCTCTCCCAGAGGTTTGTCTTTCACCTTTCTTTTCTTTAATTAAAAGCCTTCTTTTTAAGAACCTGATTGATTTTTCCCTGTTTTTAAGATCCAAGGGGATTGGGTCTGGACTCACCAGGAATTGGTCGGGGGAAAGAAGGGGATGGTTAAATTCTCCTTGTGTTAAGATCCAAGAGGTTTGGATCGGTGTTCACCGGGGAATTGGTGGAAGAGTCTCTCAAGGCTACCCAGGGAGGGAAAGGTTTTGGGGGGGAAGACAGAATTTCCTAAATAACTCATAAATCATTTGGATGATGGCAGCCAGACCAGATCTAAGCTGTTAATTGAGCTTATGGGTTCACTTGCAGGTCCCCACATCGGTACCCTAAAATTCAGAGTGGGGGTGAAACCTATGACAGTCACGCTGGAAGACCCTTCCTATCCTGCGTTCTCCTCAAAAAAATAAAATCACCCTACCAATATTAGACAGACTGTTGCAACCTGCAAAAGCAGTTTTGTCTACCCCTTCATCTTGAAAAAAGCTGACAAGTTATATCATTTAAAAAGTGAGGGTTTTTTTTTTCTTTCACATGCATCCTACCGTTAACTCTTCAGCAGAGGCAATAGCAGACCATAGATCTAGAGGAGGACAGTCGCAGTTTACTCCTTCTGAAAAAGGGAGGGAAGGAAAAGGACACAATTTGTAGAAAGAGATTTTCTTCTGCTTTGCTCAGAATTAGAGTGTCAATATTACCAGGCAATGATGTTGCAGTATCAATAATATTCATGGGAAATGATACCCAGGTTTCCAAAAGCACTCCCAGAAGAATAACAGGAGTTGGCTAATACCTTAGTACCTGAAGGTCAGACAGTGTCAAAACATTCAGTTAAAAGAACATCTTTTGAGGGATCAGATTCAGCAATGAGAGCAGTTGTGTCTGCTTTATAGATGTGCTATAGAAACAGAATTGAAGGTAGATGACCGTCCCTTGATAGATGATGGATTATTTAGCAATAAGACTGCTGAGATACTGGAGAAGATGAAGGACAAAAGGTCTACTGCAAAATCTACCTGTTTACAAAAATAAGGACCTCTGTACCTGTCTTTAAGTCCTAGAGGCAGTTCTACTCCCACATCATCTTTGCCGTCTTATTATTCTCAATGATGTCAATTTCAACAACAAAATATTTCCTTTGTAACCATAACAGAGAAGGGAGCCTTTTAAGAGATGAATAAAGGGGAAACGTCCTTCATTTTTTACTTCAGGTTCGAATGTCAGGCTTCAAGTTTGATATGAGGATTGGGAGCTTCAGACCAGTCTGTGCTATTCCTCTCTCCCCACCCTTGAAGATAGACTTTCCTGTTACATCTGCAACTGAATTCTGTCACGTCTGAAAAATGGAATCTGGAGAAAACTGAAGAAGGTTATGTCATTCAATTTGAAGCCCTTCTTCCACTCAATGCAGCCTCCCCCTTCTATCTCTATTTAGGGACCCATTTCATAAGACTGCGTTAAGATGGAGATTCAGTTCTCGTTAGAAGTGGGAACATAAGAGAAGGTGCCAAGGAAGTTCAAGGGTCAACGTTTCTATTCCAGATATTTTCTGATATCAAAGAAAGATGGAGGGCTTTGTCCAATATTAAATTTACAGAAACTCAATGCTTTTATCAGAAAATAGTTTCCCCTTGTTGATTTAAGTATCCCTCATGCCATCCCTTTCAACCCTAGATTGGCTTGCAGCTCTCGATCTAAAAAGTGCTTATATCTATCAGACCAAGGGATTGCAAATACCATTGTTTCAATGTTGGACAAAATAACTTCCAATACAATCTTTAACCTCTCTACAGATCTGCCCCCTCTTCCCCTAGAAATTACAAAATACCTATCTGTAGTAGTGGCTTGTTTGACACAATAGGGTATTTTTGTTTACCCTTATTTAAAAGATTGGCTCAATAAAGCCTCATTAGAAGATGGCTTTTCCAGAAACCTATGTTACATATGTTTCCTCTTCAAGAAGTTAGGACTCCATGATAAACATGAAAAAGTCTCTTCAGCTACTTTCACAGTGGATTTGGTTTATAGGAGCAGTTCTCAACTCTCAGGAGGTCAGAGCATTTCTTCCAGAAGATATTTCTGAAGCTTCAATCTGCCAAAATGGTGGCCCGTCAAAATCCTACTTGGAAAGTACAGTAGAACCCTATTTAGCTGATCCTCCATTATCTCTGGCTCTCCGCGTTAACCAGACAAGCAGCGAACACAGGTCCAGAACGGGGCGATCACTCCTGTGGCCACTAGATGGTGGAGCAGCATTGCACTTTACCATTCTTCGGTTTATCTGGATTTCTGATTAACCAATCTGGCCCTGTCCCAATTAGATCGAATGAACAGGGTACTGCTGTGTGTTCTTTCTAGGTTTCATGGGCCTTGTGTCTTCAGCCACTTGTGTTGTACTTTGTGCTCGGCTCAGAGTGAGAAGTCAGCAGCATTGACTGGCACTAAATTACAGACCAACTATAGAAGTACATTCACAAGATTGATCACCCTAAAAGAGATACTGCTATCTTTGACATGGACTCAGTGTGCCAGTGACCTGGGAGCAGTGTTTATCCTTCCAGCACTGTTGAAAACAATCACCTTCATTACCTCCAACCAGGCATGGGGAGCACATTTCAACTAGTTAACGGTTTGAGGTAATTGGAGTACTCAGGAAAGGAGACTGCATACAAATATCCTGGAACTGAGAAAAATTCATTGGGTTCTCAAATCTTTTCTATATTGCATGCCAAGTGAGGTACTGCATGCAGGCCATCGCAGACAACACGACAGTAATGTATTATATTAGCTAACAGCGAGACGCTCGCTCTTCTTTTTTATGAAAGGAAGCAGTGACATTATGGGACTGGAGTATCTAGCACAACATTAGGTAGCTGTATACCTAATAGGCAGTGACAACAGTCTGGTGGTGGGTCAACAGAGCAAAGATATAATGGAACTTCATGAGTGGTCGTTAAAGAAATTGGTGATAGACAAGATCTTCACCCTGTGGGGATTCCTGGACGTAAATCTGATCATGATCAGACAGAATTCAAGGTGTCCCAACTTTTGCTTGAGAGCAGGGAAAGTCAATCTACCCATATTGGACTCTTTTCTCCTGAACTCGGGGAAGTGTCTATTCTGTGCTTTTCACCCTTCCCTCTCATCCATTGTGTGATTAAGTAGATAAGACAGGATGGAACAAGGATAATTCTGGTTGCCCACCACTGCCATGGCGACAGTGGCACTCGGACTTCTTCAGCTCTCCCAGGGAGTATACCGACCTCTCCTGGTGTTACTGGACTTATTAATTCAACAGGAGAACAGAATTTATCATCTGGACCCTTAATCACTGCACCTGACTGCATGGGCTATAGGACTAGAATGGTCCTTGGAAAATCTTGCCCTTTAGAAGTGCAGGAAATATTGTTTAACATTAGAAAACAAGCAGCAAGCACAGGTGGACTAGATTTGTGAAGTGAATAAGAGAGAAACTATTGATCAACATAGTCGCACCAGTACATTATATTATTGAATACTTGATTCATTCAAATCTTCCAGGTCTTTCCATTTCCTCCTTTAAAGGATATGTAGCAACTATAGTCCACTGTGCATTAACAGATAGATTTATTATCTTGGCACAAAACAAAGTTAAGAAATTTATGAAGGGACATGCCAATATGCAACTGCCTATAAAAGACCCAAATACCATCTTGGGACCTCAATTTAGTGCTAATGCAATTCATGAACCTCAGCTGGAAATGCTTCTCCAAGAAGAGAAAGAACTATAAGAAGGGAGAGTAGACACCCCAAATGATCTCTTCCTCTCTACCTATGGCATTCACAAGACCTGAAGCAGCATTGGGGGGTGGGATCCTGACTGAAGGAGATTCATCCAGTAAGACTGCTGAAATGTGGTGAGAGAGACTTCACTTTGAATTCACTTCAGTTGTTAAGTTAGGCATTAGATGCTTTTTATTTTTCTTGTAATCTGTTCTGACTCTTATACCCTTGTTACTTGTATTCACTCCAAATCTATCCTTTTGTAGTTAACAAACTTGTTTTATCTAAACCAGTGTGTTTGGATTGAGGCATTTGGGAAACTCCATTTGGGATAACAGGAGTTGTGCATATAATTTTCTATTAATAAAATGACAGACTTTATATGAGCTTGTATTGTCCAGGAGAGAGCTAGGCAGTACAAGACTTACATTTCTGGAGAAAGTTTGGGGCTGGGAATTTGCTGCTGTTACTCTGCAGTGTAATTCAAGAGTGGCTGGCTATCACATTCATACAATTGAACTGGGAGTAACTTACAGTACTGGGAGTAACTGGAGGCTGTGTGAGCAGATGTGGAGTGGTAGCTTTCACAGTAAAGCAGTGTAAAAGGCACCCCAGATTGGAGAACAGGACACAGCTGTTTATCGGTCCAGATTGTACCCTGGATAATGTCACAGTTGATCAGACACTTAATTTCATAGAGCAGTTCTACAGTCCCTGTTCAATCAGGACTCTGAGTCCTACCTTGTTTGTGAGGTACAGCTTGCCAAACTGTCCTGTGAGTGGGAATATGTAGAAGATGGTCAAAGAAATGAAGGTTGGTTACTTGTAACTGGAGTTCTTTGTATTCTGTATATTCACACTCCTTCCCCACCTTTGTTGGAGTTCTAATAGAATTCTGACTCTGGGGAGGTTAGAAGAATGAACTGAGATGGCAAAGGGTGCCCCTTTTATAGCCTTGTCCTCAAAATGTTCAGGAACACAGAGGGGAAGAGTAGGAGGGGTGCATGAATTTTCTAATGGGCACTGCTAAGAGAAGGTTCCACCATCTGAGGGCGCGTCTTCACTATCCACCGGATCAGTGGGTAGTGATCAATCTATCGGGGATCAATTTATCGCGTCTAGTGTAGACACGATAAAATCGATCCCCGATTGCTCTGCCGTCGACTCCGGAACTCCACCGCAGCGAGAGGCGGAAGCGGAGTCGACGGGGGAGCGGCAGCGGTCGACTCGCCGCCGTCCTGACAGCCAGGTAAGTCGACCTAAGATACGCAACTTCAGCTATGCTATTCACGTAGCTGAAGTTGCGTATCTTAGGTCGACACCCCACCCCACCCCCGTAGTGTAGACCTAGCCTGAGTTGCATCTCCCTGCCCATCCCATGAGTGTGACTATTCAGAATCTATCTTAAAGAACTCCGGTTACAGGTAAGTACCTTCATTTCTTTTCTCAAGGATAATGGTGAGAGAAACTGAAGCTCAGAGAGGGTCTCCATGCAAGGGGACCTAATGCACTCAATTCCCTCTGATTTAAATGGAGGCGCATGTCCTCAGCACATCACAGGATCAGGCCATAAGTGAGTGAGCTGTCGTGGGGACACGGACTGTATGAAACGGTTGATTGTCTTGCTTGTCTCTGAAATAGTGTGGGGCTTCATGCAGCAACACTGTGTTTGAGAGAATTCTTTCAACATGCCCACACACTTTTTACTACCATGGCTGCACCAGTGCATTCTGGGTCTCCTCAATACTGTTTTTGAGAGCAATGCTTATAGGTAACTTCAGAAAGTAAGGCCCGTCTGAACTGTGGGATGGAGTTAGGCTAAATCATTGAATTAGTGCAGCAGTAATGATATTTTCTGGATTCCCCTCTGCACTGGTAAGAAATATTGTAGACTTCACTGCATTAGCCACGTGTGAGCTGCAGCCACTCACTGGTACAACTGGCACCTTTTATAAAACAACCAAAAAATCCCTACAGCCCACCAACAACACAGACAGCTGCTACTTGTGAATATGAGGCATATATGTGTTCCAACCAATGGTATAGTTGAGACCATAATTCTAGCGAGGATAATATGGTTATTCTCTTTGTTTTTGTAAAAGTAGCATCAAACCTTATTATTTCTCTGTACTTAATCACTAGATAGGCAGAAGGGACCATTTCTTCATTGTTTCTTCTTAAGGAAGGCCCTTCTAATGTTGCATAATTGTTTATGAATTGCATTTAGACTCAATAACCAAAACCAAAACTCTGCAATGCAGGACACAAGTTCTACTCAGCAAAAAGTGTTAAGTTTTAGTTGTCTGTTGTGCGAAACACAATTTTACTCATTTTACAGGCTGATCCCATTGATTATGTTGAAAGTCTTTGTGAGAACATACATATCTTTTGTAAGGAGGACTTTTTGACGGGCGATCAGCTCCTGCTGGAATACAAGCCTGAAGTAAGTAGCACTATAGCTTTCAATGTGTATATTTGAGCTGGATAAGTTATTTATTGAGGGTGTACAGGGAATTTAGGCTTATTGAATCAGGTTTTCTAGATTAATTGGATCACTTTTATACTTTTTGGGTGCAGAAAACAAATTGCTTGGTTTAGGAGGTTATTTTTAGTCCTTTGTCTTCTGAACTTTCGGAGTAATTTAAAAATACAGTTGGACAGGAGTAGCTAAAGTTGCATTTAAGTGAGTTATTATTCCTTTATCTTTGTAGATCATTGCTGATGTCCTTAACCAGCTCTGCCCTCTGAGAGCAAACCTTGTTCTGTTGTCTGCTGCCAGTGAAAGAAAATGTCATCTAAAGGAGAGATGGTTTGGGACACAGTACAGTGTGGAAGGTAAAATGACCCGCTAAAGTGTTTAGAGATCTTTTAAAGTGCTCATTGAGACCATTAAAAAGGTGACAGTGCAATGTGCAGCCACACAGGAGTGAGAATGCAGATAGACACACAGAAACATCAGAAGAAAGGTATCTAGTTCTAGGGGTCAGCAACTAGGTATTGATGCAGTAGCTACTGCCCTATTAAATCTATCTGCTGTTAATAGACTAATTTCATGTTTTTCACAGATATTGACAAATCTTGGAGTGATTTATGGGCCAGTGACTTTCAGTTAAATCAGGACCTGCACTTACCTGAAGAAAACAAATATATAGGTGAGTGAGACACTAGTATTTGGTTGGACTCTGTCATGTTTCTCTTCCCCATTCTGCTCAGTTTCAGAATGGGAGGTTCTGAGAAATGATCTTTTTCTTTTAAATGAATGTGTGGTTTCAAACTGTTCCTTTTGGAATGGAGAGAAAACATGGAAACATTTGTTTGTCTGAGCTTTTATTAAAGCATCCTTTTAATAAGTTTAAATTTTAGGCCAAATTTAATCTGAAAATATCTGTTTTAAGATATTCTTAGTGCATGGACCATGTAGCCCAACAGAGCACCCATGATGCACTCATGAGTAGCTTGCATACAGCTATAGACCTGAGAATCTCATATACTGAGAGAGGCCGTGTTGTTTGGTTATCCCTGTTCTTTTGGGAAAAATAACACAGACTCTTATAGCAACTGGATCTGTCATCAGAAGTAAAGAGAATGAAGAACTTATCTCTTGAATCAGACTTACTAGCCTATTTGTTATTCACTTCAGGGTTGGCACTGGATATGAGCCAAAGATCTGGTATGGGATCTAAATTCATGACCTTTAGTTCCAGAAGGCAGTGTGCTATTAAATACATTATGGTGACATAGAAAAGAGGAGAGCAGTTTGTTTACAGTTTTGCAAGTTGCACACTTGTGCCAATGGTTGTGGATTTGAAATATAGTAACCCACATATTCTGTTTCTATATTAGCCACTGACTTCTCTCTGAAGGCATCTGATTGGCCTGACACGGAACACCCAGTCAAAATTCTGAGTACACACCACGGCTGTGTGTGGTACAAGAAGGACAATAAATTCAAAATCCCCAAAGGTAACCCCCGTTCGCTGGTGTATTAAACAAAATGTGCAAAACAAAGTTTTCCTATGCAATAGTACTGGCACCTAAATAGTACTGGCAATTTGTTTAGGATTCGGACTTGTAGCTGCTCTTTTTTCCAAAATCCAAGCAGCACAGAACATCACTGTTGTTAAGTGCCAGTTGGCATTTTGGTTATAAACCCCCTTTTGTAAGTGTTTAACTCCTTATGGTGAGCATGTGGAATGCTCTTTCCAAGCCGTGTCTGTTGGGGAGTATGCAAGTTCCTAAATGCATTTTCTTACTTCACATATCATAGTAGTTATAAGGAAATGTGCACCTCTAACTGTCCCATTTCCTCCTTCACCACTGCAGAGGGCAGAAGGGATCTACTTCTGTGCTCAGGCAGTCATCCTCCGGGGTCCAAGAAGCAGATATTCACACCTGTGTTAGCACCAGCCTCAGTAAAATGCTTGAATGCCAAGTCTTTTCAACCCAAGTCTGGGCTGGGGAGATGCCAGCATCTGCTAAGACTCCTGTGCCTAAGCCAGCTATGGTGCCTCTGACTGCCTTTATGGCACCAACTAAATGGACTCCTGCTCCTGCCCCAAAACCTACTAAAGGGTCGGCAACATCTACTGTGGCACCGACCCATCCCATCAGGTCCAGGCACTGACTTCTTGGCCCTGGAAGATGTTTCTAAAGACCCACCTTCCAAACAATAGGAAAAATGTACGCACTCCAGCACTGAGTATACTCAACATAAGAGAAAGAAGAAGCACTGTGATTCTTAACCACCTGGCACTCTGACACAGGAGTCTCAATGGCAGCATCATCGGAGCAGCACTCACAGCTTTCAGCACTGGAGGCCATGGTCCCAAGCAGGCTGGTGTGGTGTCTGAAGAAGTTTCACCCATACAAGTCCCACAAACCCCTTCTATTTCTCCAGGCCTTAGCCCTAGGCCCCCTCTCAGATTGTGACTACTCCCTTGTACACCAAAGATATTCTTGGTTCTGCCCCTCAGGCCTGACTACAGAAGCCCAGGGCCTCTTATAACAAGAAGACTAGTGAAAGTGCTTGAGAAGATCATATCCACCAGGGCCACAGCTAGATCCTTTGGCCTTTCCCAGCCCTCCAGTTCTTCTGAGAAGCATTCGTCCTCTACTTCTGGAGGAATTCTGTGCCACTGCGCATGTGCAGAATTCATGTCCCCCACAGATTTCTTTGCTTCCCTGCAGAAAAATGACTTTCTGACAGGGAAGCAAAGGGAAGTTGCAAGAGCAGTCACGCACCACTCCCTAGCTGCGCAGGTATATAATTTCAGGCACCCAGAGCAGCCGGCAGAGAGGTAAATCACTGCAGGGCTGGGGAAACGCCAGCCAGTGGCTCCTACCCTGAGCCGGGATCAGCTGCTAGACCTGACTGGGCTGGAGGCAGGAGAGGACAGCACTTTCTTTTCCCTGCAAGGAGTGGCTGGGGCTGTGTGAAATAAGAGAAGAGGCAACAGATGGATATGGACAAATGAGTGAGTATAAGGCAATATCAAAGATTCAGGAAAGTCCTCAAGTTAACAGTAAGAGATTGTTGTCAACTGCTGGGACACATGTCATCTTGAGTCTTTGCAGTCCAGCATGCCAGATTAGACCTCAGAGATCTACATAGATGGCTTTGAACAGTTTACAGACCAAACCAACACAGACTAGGCAGGTTACTGTCATTTCCCCGGTGTGTTCTACAATCACTCAGCTGGTGAAAGGAACTGATCAAACCCTGCACAGCTTTTCCATTCTTGCAGATTCCTCCTACTACAATGATAACAGCAGATGCTTCACTTTAAGACTATGGGGCACATCTGGGAACTCAGGGTACAGGGAAAATGCGTAAAGATGGGTGTCACCGTATTTGGGAAGATCTCCCTGGCGCCCAGCCAATGATCTCTCCAGGTCCCCTCCTTATCCCGGTACCGGTCTCGAAGCGCGAGGCGTGGATCCCCGGTCTCCCGTTGTGGATCCGCCGAGCGCCACCAGTCACCGAGGTCCCCGTGGAGGTGCACGTCCCGCTCGGACCAGTCCTCATCTAGGCATGACCGCGATTATCACCAGGCATGGAGTCGCTGGTCCAGTGGATCCTGGTCACTGGGTAGCAATCGCTCTGGATATGGCTCTGGTACGGAGCAAGGCTCCACATCAATGGGGCAGACTCCCAAACCCTCAGTGCCACCTGCATCGTCGGTACCAAAACCTGCCCAGTGGCCGGCCCTGTGGTACCCTTGGAACCCCTGGGGGTTCACCCAGCCCTCCCAGCCTGCCCGCTTGGTGTCGGGTGCCTCAGACAGGCCGGTGGCCTCGACGACCCAATTCCCTCCAGTGCTTGAGGCCCCAGGGGATAAGACCACGCAAGTCCATGTGGACCAAGGGGAACAGGCTGCTGGACCACCAATGGGTACCATGGAACCAGCAGTACTGGTCTCCTCCTCCTTGTCACCAGATGAGGCCATCACGGAGCCCCCTCACCCGGTTTCTCAGGATGATGCTAAGGCTCACCAGGAGCTGTTGAAGAGGGTCGCATCCAACCTTAGCCTGCAGGCGGAGGAGTTGGAGGAGCAAGCGGACTCCCTGTTCGACGTCCTCTTCTCCACAGCCCCTGCTAGGGTGGCCCTTCCCCTTCACGAAGGGGTATTGAAGATATCCAGCGCCTTGTGGCAAACCCCCTTCTCTCTGCCCCCCATTTCCAAACGAGCAGAGCAGAAGTACTTTGTCCCAACTAAGGGGCACGAATACCTTTACTCCCATCCTGCCCCAAATTCCCCGGTGGTCGAGGCAGTTAATTACAGGGAACGTCAGGGACAACCCGGAGTTGCCCCCAAAAATAAGGATTCCAGGAGATTGGACTTGTTCAGACAGAAAATTTATTCCTCATCTAGCTTACAGTTGAGGGTGGCCAACCACCAGGCCCTCCTTGGCCACTATGACTTTAATATGTGGCAAACCGCAGCCAAGTTCGAGAATGCCCTTCCAGAAGGTTCCCATAAAGAATTCCGGGCGATCCTTGATGAGGGTACAGACGCTGCCAGGATAGCCCTTCAAGTGGCGTCTGACGTGGCAGACTCCGCTGTCTGCACCATGGCGTCCGCCATCTCTATGCGCCGAGCATCCTGGCTGCTCCTCTCCCGGTTGTCCTCCGAGGTTCAGCAGTCGATTCAGGATCTCCCCTTCGATGGCCAGGCCCTGTTTGCAGATAGGGTGACCAGATCAGAGAGAGAAAATATCGGGACGCAGGGGGGACGAGCAAAAGAAAAAAAAAAAGGCAGTTTTGCTGCACACGGAGGGACTGGGAGTGCAGCGCGGAGGCTGTTGCAGCCTGCAGGGCAGCGCGGTGAGTCCGGGTGGGGGCAGCGCGGAGCGGGCAGGGGCCGGGTGGGCGGCGCGGGGGCATGGGCTGAATCCCCGCTGCTGCCGGGGGAGCCCCGCGCCTCTCCCTTCCGCTCTCGGCTGCACTATGCTCCAGCGGCTGCGGCTCCTTCCTGGCCGCGCATGCTGTCCTCCCGCCGGGAAGGAGCCACAGCCACTGGAGCGCAGCTGAGAGCGGGAGGGAGAGGCGCGGGGCTCCCCGACAGCAGCGGGGATTTGGCCCACGCCGGCCCCTGCCCGCTCCGCGCTGCCCCCGCCCAGACCCCACCGCGCTGCCCCGCGGGCTGCAGGGCTGGAGCAGCCTCCGCGCTGCACTCCCAGCCTCGGGCCCTCCCTGTGCAGCGGCCTGGGGGCCGGGCAGGAGCCCTCTGGCGCGGCGGGGGGCTCAGAGCTGAGCCCCCCCCCGTCTCCCTCCCTCGCCAGCCCCTCTTTGCCCGCCCACCCAGTGCCCAGGTGCCGGAGCTGACTCATTAGCTCCAGGATCCAGGTGCCGCCTCCGCCACCCCCTCCCTCCAGGCTTGCGCCACCATGCAGCTGCAAGCCTGGGAGGGAGGAGGAATGCCGCGTGGTTGAGGAAGAGGCGGGGCCAGGGCGGGGATTTGGGGAGGGAGCCAATGGGGGAACGGGAGGGCGGAGCCAGGGCGGGGGGTGAGAGTCCCTCCAGGAGGGCAAAATTTCTTGTTTGTCCAGTGTCCCAACCAAACATCGGTCGGGACGCGGGACAAAGAAGCAAATATCAGGACAGTGCTGATAAAATCGGGACGTCTGGTCACCCTATTTGCAGATCAGATGGACAATAAATTACGTGGGCTTAAGGACCCCGAACCACCCTGAAAGCCCTGAGGCTCTACGTTCTGGGCCCGGCACGTAAGCAGTTCAAACAACAACTACCCCAGGGAGCTAAAAAGTCGTTTTGAGGGTATGCCTGAGAGTGACCTCCCAGTCTATTCTCTGGATCCGATTTTTCCCAGTTTTTTGCAACTGCCTTTCCTTTTTCCTCCCAGCATGGTCGGCGATAACTTTGGACCACTAGGTCCTCAGTACAGTGGTGCACAGCTACACCCTCCAATTTATTTCCACCCTCCAGCCCCTTCCCCATCCCTCTTCAGGGACCCTTCTCACGAGAGTCTTCTCGAGCAAGAGGTTCAGGGGCTCTTACAGCTGGGGTGGTGTAGGAGGTTTCTATTCCTGGTATTTTCTGATCCCAAGGGTCTGAGGTCAAGGATGGTCTGTGTCCCATTCTGGACCTGTGAGACCTCAACAGATACCTAAAGAAGCTAAAGTTTCGCATGGTCTTCCTGGCCTCCATTATTCCCTCCCTGGATCAAGGAGACTGGTATGCTGCCCTCAACCTGAAAGACTCATAGTTTCACATAGCGATCTTTCAAGGACTCAGTCACTTTCTCCGTTTTACGGTGGGTTCGGCCCACTACCAGTTTGCGGTCTTTCTGTTTGGCCTGGCTAAGGGTGTTTACCAAGTGCATGGCGGTAGTCGCGGCCTACCTCAGGTGTCGGGGTATCCAGATTTACCTGTACCTCGATAGCTGGCTGGTCAAAGGCAGCTCCAAGGTTCATGTCCAGTGCAACGTTGCCGTACTACAAGTCACATGCCGCTCCTTGGGACTGTTGGTCAACCACAAAAAGTCCACGTTAGTGCCAGTTCAAAGGATAGAATTCATTGGGGCCGTGCTCGACTCGACCCGAGTGAGAGCGTTCCTGCCGTTAGACAGGTTTCAGGCCCTGACGGACCTCATCGCAGAAGTGTCCGCATTTCCCCTGACAACGGCCAGGGTGTTCCTGCGCCTGCTAGGCCACATGGCAGCTTGCATATACGTGGTCCGCCATGCCAGGCTCCGCATGCAGCCCCTGCAGCAATGGCTGGCGTCGACCTATTCCCAATCCAGGGACCACCTGAAAAAGATCGTCACCATTTCCCCGATGGTTCTCACCTCGCTGCAGTGGTGGACCAATCGCGAGAAGGTCCTGGAAGGTGTCCCATTCGACAGTCCCGCTCCATCTGTGGAGCTATAAGACTGTTTGGGTCTTATTTCACCAGATATAAAATGTAGATAACACTTACCTTCCTCACAGGATTGTTGTGAGGTGTAGCCCATTAATGTTTGTAAAGATATTTGAGAAAGCTAAATGGTAAGTGTTATAGAAGTATACCTCTACCCCTATGTAACGCTGTCCTCGGGAGCCAAAAAATCTTACCGCGTTATATCGAACTTGCTTTGACCAGCCGGAGTGCGCAGTCCCGCCCCCCACTCCCCCGGAGCACTGCTTTACTGCGTTATATCCGAATTCATATTATATCGGGGTAGAGGTGTATAGATTGTTAAAAATAATGTACCTCTAATACAGTGACATTATAGCTGATGCTACTGTTTTTTCTTATTAGTACAGGGAGAATCTGCAGTATCTCTGATACCACTGTTTAATAATAGCTTGACAGATGTTGCTTCTTCTAATGGAGTAACTGGGGGCAGAATTTGGCACCAAAAGCATCTTACAGGTGACAGTGCCTGAGAGGGAAAGAACTAACCTTGAGTTTGGAGGCCTAGTAGTTTTAAAAAAACAAAACCAAACCAACTTCTCTTTTCCCCCTGTAAACTGAGGAAATGTGATCTGGAATCTTTGAGAGCCAATAAACATGAAAACTGTTTCCATTTTTGCTGTTCTGCTCAGAAACATGACATTTTAATTTTCAGTGAGAAACTTTTTAAAATAGGGTATGTATAATTATGGGGTATTTTTGTTGTTCAGCATCTTTAGGTTGTTTTAGAAAGAAAAGTGTAAAATTAATTTATGTAAGCAAACATAGAAAGATATGGTACTTGCCCTGAGTACTTTTATCCTGTATAAGTACTATAGCTGTTGTCACCAAAAATGTGTGCTCCTTAAGTATCCTGTAATATAAAGCAATGTTTTGCAAGGTGAAGTACAACTTTATGCTTTTCTTTAAATCTTCAGTTAAAAAGATTATATTGAGTAAGTGTTGGAGGGCTAAAATTTCTATGGTGATAACTTAATACAGATAAAAATACCATCTCTGAATAACCATTTATATGTAGTTCATAGAAAATTAACTGGGGGTAAGAAATGGTTTGGAGAAAAAAATACTTACATGTTTGAAGCTGCCATTGTTTCTACAGTTGCTCATGTCAACCTTTTTCAAATTTCAGCTTACATACGTTTCCATCTGATCTCCCCACTGATACAGCAGTCTGCAAAGAGGTAAAGATTTATCTTATCTGTCTTACAGAACAAGATACAACTATAATTGTAGTATAGTATTATCAGTTAAAATTCCTCTGCAGGTGAAAAAAACAACAACCCATAGATCTTCCTTTGAATGAAACAAACCTCAAGATCATAGAAATCACAGAAATGTAGGGCTGGAAGGGACCTCAAGAGGTCATCTTGTCCATCCCTGGTGCTGAGGCTGGATTAAGTATACCTAGATCATACCTGACAGGTGTTTGTCTAATCTGTTCATAAAACCTCCAATGATGGGGATTCCACAACCTCCCTTGGTAATTTATTCCAGGACTTATCTATTCTTATGGTGACAATGCTTTTCCTAATATCCAGCCTAAATCTTCCTTGCTGAAAATTAAGCCAATGACTATTTGTCCTACTCTCGGTGGACATGGAAAACAATTGGTCACTGTCATCTTTATAACAACCTTTTACATATTTGAAATCTGTTGTTATGTTTTCTTCATCCTTTTCTTCTCTGAACTAAACATGCCCAATTCTTTCAACCTTTCCTTGTAGGTCATGTTTTCTAAACCTACATTTTTGTTCTCCTCTGGAGTTTATGATTCTGTACATATTAATTCTCCATTATAGCACTTCCAATGCTAAATAAAACTGTGAGTCTCCCAAATGCCTTTACATAAATAGCATTCACACATAATTTTCTATATTAACACGCCAATATGCAACAAACAAATTTTACTGAAAGCTGTCATGTTGCCTAAAAAAATCCATTATTTATACCAATTAGGTTTTAACCCACATATCCTGCAGTAGTCAGGTTGATTGTTATACTATCCTGAAATACTTTGTAATTTGAATAAGTTTTTCTTGTGATCTAAAAAGATTTTAAATTTAATCCCCAAAAAACTACTAAGTAGTTTTGTATGCTTGCTGAGTAAAGAGAAATAGAGAACCCTGTGTTTCAGGTTTTTGCTTTACCCAGGGGAAAAAAATCTCTGTAGAAAAATAAATGTTTTTGTACTGTTTTACATTCTAAATTTTAAATGTTTTTAGCTGCCCAGTGAAATTGTTTATTTCCATTGGACACTTTTTTTATCTGTGTACTCTCAAACCTATTGACTTTAAGGCTGTTTCTTTTCACTCTCCCTTATTGATTCCCACCCTCACTTTCCTCATTCATACAGTGTGGTACTTTTTGAGACTTTTGTAAATATCCTTTCTCACAACCTTGCTGAACCGGCATATGAAGCCGATGTTGCTCAGTTGGAATATAAACTGGTATCTGGAGAGCATGGTTTGGTCATTCGAGTGAAAGGATTCAATCATAAACTACCTGTAAGTACTATTGCTATGTCCTCCTTACTACAGACCAACTAGCCTTTTGCTGAATGTCACTTTCTAAACAACTCAAAGGCCTGAAATATTGGTCTCTTAATTTCAATTAATCTATTAATGGTTTTGCAACTATTTATTGATGCGTTCAGTTATCTCATGGACTTCCTGCTGAGTCGCTCAGAAACCAGCAGGATCAGTGAGTGCAGATTTGCAGGTTAGCAGGGAGACATTGTGACAAAGATTGATAATGAGTGAGTAGGAAGGGAGAAAGAACTAGTCTCTTTGGTGCATTGGGGCATGAAAATCCAATTAAAAGAATCGGAAAGTAACAAAATCTGACATACTTTATTTTATCTTAACCAAAATTTTAAAAAAGATTATTTTTTAATTGCATGGAGTGATTAGGATATCTTTGTCATGTAATAGCAAACTAACAATGAATCAGGAAATTGCCATCTTTGCTCTCTGAGATATATGGAGCTTGAGACAGGAGAAGGGCAGCTGAGCATGTGAACACAATAAAGAGGCAGAAGTATTTTAAATGTTTTGTAAGGAAAGTTGGCGTTTTGAAAGGTGCCTCACAGTTGTTTAATATTTATATACCATACCAAATAACAGAAAATATGATGTAGACATTAAACCTCTACCTTCTTTATTGTATGCATTTGCACGCACAAACACACTCAGCTTTCCTTAAAAATATTTGAATGTTTGTTTATTTAATAGATATGTGATTATATCCCATTATGTAATGCCTTAGAACTCTTATTGAAAAGATATATACTTTGTGTTTTTCAAATAGCTAAGTATGCAGATGTGAAGAACTTTAACTTCTAATTTTCTTCACGTTAAAGCACTGGATATGTGGAGTTATAAACAACCTTAATTATAATTTAAGTTTTCATAGCTTTTTGTAAATACTGACCATGTCTTTTTGTGATGTGTGTGTAAATGTAATCGTATTAATATCTTTTGGGATGAGGTTTTTTTAAAGGTATGTGCCCAGTGATAAGGTCTGAAGGCCATGGAGATTTGGGGGAGAAAATTAGAAGGGGCGTCTCCACTAGGGGGACTGCAGTAGGAGCACAGCTGGTGCACTCCTCAAACAGCTGTGGTTTCTGCTTAGCCCCTTCAGACAAAGATGGACAAGATGCAAGTTCTCCTCTGATTGTAGGAGTGTCCTAGAGACCAAGGCAAATGGTGAGGGGGATCTGTGGGGAGGTATAGATACCCCATGTCATGTGAAGTTGGAGTGGGAGGCAAAGAACACAACATAGAAGAGAGCAAGAAGGGTGAGCTACCATCAGGAGAGGATCAGATCTGGGTCAAGGGAGGAGCATGGTGATGCATTGGCTGGTGGGCAACAGGCAATGCCTGGTAGGCTGCATGGGCAACAGCCTTGATGGACATATCAGTTGCTGGCTGCTGCTGCCCTTGCCCGGCTAAGTATAGCTCCTGTTGTCAACAGGTGTATTCTCAACTGCTCTTCTGTTGCACCTGCTGGTGCCTGTGACTGCTGCTGATTTGCTCAGTATGACGGGGTTCCCTAGCCACATGAAGAATCTTTGATATAGGATGAACTCCACCAACCGGTGATGTAGAAGATCAGTTGCAAATGCAGCTGCTTATGACAGGATCCTTACATATTGAAAAAAATATTTTCTTGGTAATGTTAACAGTAGTTCCAGTTCCCATGATTTTTTTTTTTTGTGCATGATGGGATTTCACAAGATGCTAGAGTTTGTCTTGTGATAACCTCCAGCCCCCTCATGAAGTTCAGCCTGCCAAAAGCTGACAGAATCTCTTCCCTCCACTTGCCATTCTCACAGGAATGGAGGAGGGAGCAAAGAGTCTAGCAGCTCAGTGCAGTTCTGCTCCCTCCTTTCTGGTCCACTCTGCCTGCCATTCTCACCGGAGGGGAGGAGAAGAAGGGAGCAAAGAGCCCAGCAGCTCAGGGCAGCTCTGGCTCCTCCCCTTGCTCCCCTTCTGTGAGAAAAATGGACAGGACAGCACCTTTGCTCCTCCTTCCCCCTCTTTCCCTCCCCCGCCACTGCACCCGGCCTGGGAAGGGCAGAAGGGGGTAAAGAACCCTGGAGCTTGCCCCCCTTAGTCTGCAAAGGGGAAGACGGAACCCTGCTACAGCTCCCCCCCCCCTACCCCAGGCCTGGGAGAGGAGGGTGAAAACCCTAGGAGGAGCAAAAGTGGTGGTGGGCAATGGGTTGTGGCGGCTGAACTGAGGAGGCTGGGGACTGATGTGGGGGCTGAACTTGGTGGGGACAGAACTAATGGGGAGATGGGGGAAAAGATTAATTGCTGGGCAAGGGATGGGCGGACGTGGGGTGAGAGCTCCTGCAGCAGGGGCCAAAATCACCTTACCCTATACATTTGCAAGAGTGGGCAACGCTAATTCTCTCTCTTACACTCACTGTAGCTGAGGTCTGGCCTGTCATGAGTAATTAATATGTGAAGGAAGGCCTCATTTCTTGGAGGATAGAGTGAGGAAGGTAAACAGATAATTAGGCTGAAAACAGAATGTACTAAATAAGATCAGTAACTAGGTTAGTAGGCTAAGAAGACAGAATATCTGAGAGGGAGAACACCCAGGAAACCATTTACTAACCGTGGAAAAGATAAGTTAGGAATGTAGAGAGAAGGTAAAGTGTAGTTCCAGTGTGGAGAATGCATTACAGAGCATGCTGCACATGGATTGGTTCCTGAAAAGTAACCAAGTCAATCCCAAAATGTGTGATGCAATGTAATGTGTAAATGTATATAAAGAAAGAGGTTTTCTATGTAACATTGGATGCTTGGTACTCCCTATACCCACACTGTACACTTGAGTCTGATCAACTCAGTGTAGCTTTGCTGTATGCCAAATAAAGGAACCTGACTGACGAAATCTAGAGTCAAATAAAGTTTTTTGGATCCCAGAGAACTGGATGAAGTGTTCTCCCAGAATTGAACAAGGTCGTTCTGGATAAACGGAGTGGAAAAGGTCTTGAAGGGAAAATGCATTCATGCACACAGGCGCATGTGCACACACGGCAGGGGGAATTCAAAACTCAAAGGACAGACCTAAAAAACACAATGTAATCTTTTTTTAAAAACTCAGGATTTTTTGAGCCAATCTCATGATTTTTGTGTGTCTATCTCATGAGTTTTGATCTCTTGAAGTTGCCAATACTGCATTAATTAACCTAAATTACAAACACAGCAGTCAAAATATTTGTGCAGTGTGGGTGAGTTTGACATTAGGAGAACCTTAACTTTCATTTCCTGAGTTTTATGCATTTAATTTATAACATTGCAATAAAACAAACAGTTAATGCATTTTACATTATTAAAAATTAGCTATATAAGAAATAGTTAATTTTCTTTTAACCGATTTAACAAAATTCTTCATTGCTCTGAATGCTATGAGCATGAGATGTCCTGGCAATTGGTAGCTTATTCTTAACCAATTAATGTATTTATTAATTAATACAGGACCTTATTAGAATGTTTAATAGATCTATACAGTGCAGTTCATGTTGATCCATGGATTATTAGATGAGTCTCCTTTTTATATAAAATGTAATTCAAAATAATCCTCTTTGGAAAACATATTCTTCTATTTGGTAAAAATGGTTCAGAAAACAATATTTTATTTTCTTTCCAGCTGCTATTTCAGCTCATCATTGACCAGTTGTCTGACTTCAGTTTTACTCCAGCGGTTTTTGAGATGATAACAGAGCAGCTAAAAAAGACTTACTTTAATATTCTGATCAAGCCAGAGATACTGGCCAAGTGAGTGTCTGTGAGAAGGCTAATTAGATAGACTGGTTATACGGTGGAGGTACACACGGAGTGGAATCTTCTCTGCTTTAACTGTATTGTCATTGTAGCGGCTGCAGATATTTCCTTTCTTCCAATCACAAATTACTGTGCAGTATTTTGCACTGTCTCAGTGAATACAATGAATCCCTGCATAATATTTAAATACTTAGCGCACAATACTTAAATTGTCGCCTACTTCTGCTTTGTAATAAGTGTCTGGTGCTACTAATCAAATGCCAAAGCAGAGGTGGATATTTACTCATGTATATAAGGCTGTGTATTGGGCAGATTACAAAGTAATTACTATACACCAGGGTAAAGGAAGAGTGAGTGTTACTGGTTTGGAAGGGATATGTGAACTATTTTCTGGATTTCTCAGTGACACACTGAGGGCCTGGCTGAAGAGTGTTGGAAATCTATTTTTTTTTATGCTTATGGGTGTTATATAAAAAGCTGTAACTGATTAACTGGCAGGAGGAAAAATAATTCTTACAATAAAAGTCTAATAAACATTGATACTATTTTTGTAAACTGCCACAGCTAAAACTCTTGATATGCATGAGACAATGGTGTAGGAAGCACGTGTTAAGGTTTATTAGGAACATTTTGGGAAAGAACAGCTTATACAGGAAGAATGAACTCCACCTAAACCAAAATGGAACTTGTCAGATTGCTGACAAGTAAAATTAAAAAGATTGTAGAGGAGTTTTAAAACTAAGGGCTGGGGGAAAGCCAGCAATTGTGGAGGAGCACATGGTTCAGAAAGAGACATCCCTTAAGGGAGGATTTATTAATGGGGATTCTCTATTTCCTACTAAGAAGGTGAGGATGGAAGTTGATAAAGTACAGGTAGGAACTGAAGAGAAACAGTGAAATGACAGTATCAGAGGGGTGGCCGTGTTAGTCTGGATCTGTAAAAAGCGACAAAGAGTCCTGTGGCACCTTATCGACTAACAGACGTATTGGAGTATAAGCTTTCGTGGGTGAATAAGAGTTTCATTCAATTACATCACATAGTGGTAGACAGCTAAAATTTGGTAAGTGCTTGTATACAAATGCTAGAAGTCTAAATACTAAGATGGCTGAACTTGAGTGCCCTGTATTAAATGAGAATATTGATATAATTATCATCACAGAAACTTGGTGGAATGATGATAATCAATGGGACATGGTAATACCACGGTACAAAATATATAGGAATGGCAGAGTGGGTTGTGCTGGTTAGGGAGTGGCACTATATGTGAAAGAAAGGATAGAGTCAAATATAATAAAAATCTTCAGTGAATCAAACTGTACCATGGAATCTCTATGGGTAGAAATTCCATACTTGAATAATAAAAATATAGCAATATGAATATACTACCGGCCACCTGACCAGGACAGTGATTGTGAAATGCTCAGGGAGATAAGAAAGGCTATAAAAATAGAAAACTCAATAATAATGGGGTATTTTAAGTATCCCCATTTTGACTGGGTACATATCACCTCCAGATGAGATGCAGAAATAAAGCTTCTTGACACCATAAATGACTGCTTCTTGGAGCAGATAGTCCTGGAACCCACAAGGGGAGAGGCCATTTTTGATTTAGTTCTAAGTGGCACACAGGATCTGGTCCAAGAGGTGAATATAGCGGAACCTCTTGGTAATAGCAACTATAGTGGAATTAAATTTAACATTCGTATATGGGGGGAAATGCCAAAGAAACCCACCACAGTATCAATTAACTTCAGAAAGGAGAACTACACAGAAATGAGGAAGCTAGTTAAATGGAAGTTGAAAGGTACAGTCACAAAAGTGAAAACACCATAATAGAAGCTCAAATTAAATGTATACCCCAAATTAAAATTAAAAAACATAGTAAGAGGACCAAAAAAGTGCTACCATGGCTAAACAACAAAGTAAAAGAAGCGGTTAGAGGCCAAAAGGCATCCGTTAAAAATTGGAAGTTAAATCCTACTGAGGAAAATAAAAAGGAGCATAAATTCTCACAAATCAAGTGTAAACGTACAGTTAGGCAGGCCAAAAAAGAATTTGAAGAGCAACTATCCAAAGATTCAAAAATTAAAAGTAATTTTTTTTTTAAGTACTCCAATAGCAGGAAGCCTGCCAAGCAATCAGTGCGGCCACTGAATGATCAAGGTGCTAAAGGAGCACTCAAGGAAAATAAGGCCATTGTGGAGAAGCTAAATTAATTCTTTGCATCGTTCTTCACTACAGAGGTGTGAGGGAAGTTCCCACACCTCAGTCATTCTTTTTTGGTGACAAATCTGAGAAACTGTCCCAGATTGAGATGTTAGTAGAGGAGGTTTTGAAACAAATTGATAAAGTAAACAGTAAAAGGACACCAGGACAAGATGGTATTCACCCAAGAGTTCTGAAGGAACTCACATATGAAAGAACTGCTAAGTGTGGTATGTAACCTATCTTTTAAATCAGCTTCTGTACCATATGACTGAAGGATTGCTAATAAAAAAAGGGTTTCAGAGGTGATCCTGGCAATTACAGGCCAGTAAACCTAACTTCAGTACCAGGTAAATTGATTAAAACTATAGTAAATAACAGAATTATCAGACAACTAGATGAACTGGATTGGTTGGGGAAGAGTCAACACAGCTTTTGAACAGGGAAATCATGCCTCACCAATTTATCAGAATTCTTGGAGGGGGTCAATGAGCATCTGGACAAGGTGTTCCAGTGGAGTGTACTTGGCCTGTCAGAAAGCCTTTGACAAAATCCCTCACCAGAGGTTCTTAAACAAAGTAAGCAGTCCTGGGATAAGAGGGAACGTCCTCTCATGGATCAGTAATTGGTTAAAAGATAGGAAACAAAAGGTAGGAATAAATGGTCAGTTTTCAGAATGGAGAGAGGTAAATAGCGGTATCCTCCAGGGATCTGTACCAGGACCAGTGCTGTTCAACATATTCATAAATGATCTCGAAAAAGGGGTAAACAGTGAGGTGCCAAAATTTGCAGATGGCACAAAATTATTCAAGATAGCTAAGTCCAAAGCAGATTGCAAAGAGTTACAAAGGAATTTCACAAAACTGGGTGACTGGGCAACAGAATGGTAGATGAAATTCAGTGTTGATAAATGGAAAGTAATGCACATTGGAAAACATAATCCCAACTATTTATACAAAATGATGGGATCTAAATTAGCTGTTTTCAAGAAACAGATCTTGGAGTTGTTGCCGGCACAGAGTGCCCGAGGAAAGCAACAGCGTGGTTCGTTGCCTGGTGTGCTTCGCGCCAATGAACACACCAGGGTGGAGAAGCAATCAGAGTTTATTTGAGATCTCAAAGCGGTTCAAGGAGACTGGCACGTCTCAGATCAAGCACACCATCATAAGCAGCTTTTCTCTTTTTATACATTTTGCAGCTAAGCTTTTTCCTTCTCCCCTCCTTCCCCACCCCCGTAATAGTTTACATTAAGCAAGTAGCAAGCAATTACATTTAAGCAGTTAAATCATCTTGGCGGCTATAAGTCCAGCTTGTTAGTAACTTCTCTTTGAATTATTATCTTGTCCCTTTCCTTTGATTTGTTATTTTGCCTTTCAGCCAGAACTATGCAGGCCTCATTATTACCGCTTGGCACCGGTATGAGCGGTGCTGCACCTGATAACTGGCTTTTACACATTCCAATTTCTGCATCTGGCTTTTGAGGTCAATTAGAGTTTAAACATGGAAAGACTTTGGTTCATCTAGGCCTAGTGCAGGAAGGTTTCATCGACACTCGTGGTCTTCCACCCTCCCAGTTATCTAGGGTTATGCCTAATGACACCAACAGAGTCATTATAGATAGTTCTCTGAAAACATCCTCTAAGTGTGTAGCAGCAGTCAAAAAAGCTAACAGAATGTTAGGAATTATTAGGAAGGGGATAGAAATAAGACAGAAAATATCATAATGCAACTATATCAATCCATGGTATGCCCACACTTTGAATACTGAGTGCAGTTCTGGTCACCCCATCTCTGGAGTGGCATGTGGAATACTGTGCCATGTAGGCGCCACTCCAGAGGGCACCAGAGCCCGTCTCCTACGGATACTGCTGAGGGAAAAAGTTCTGGCACCAGTGCATGTGGCGAGCACACACACCTAATATGGAATGGACATGAGCAACACATCTCGAAGAACACCAGTTACGGAAAAGGGAACTGTCTTTGCTTTCACCTAAAACTCCTTTTTCTTCTTTAGATCTCAAGCACACCCATACATATGTTGTTGCAGTAGGTTTAGAGCATCTCAAAATATTTTTATTTACCTAAATCTAAGAGATGGTTTTGAGGAATCAGGGGGGCTCCATCTTCTATATAGCTGCTGGTGAACTTAGATATCAGATCCTTGCCCAAAGAAAAGTTCCTCAAACTGCTCCAAAGTACCCTTTCTACTAAATTTTTTATAAATTTTCTCCAGACAAAGCACATAATTCATAGTAGGCTCTAACAGTCTAACAATTTCCCTAGTAACAGACAATAACAGTTCATTATTCTCCTTAGCAGCAAAGCATTTCTAATAATAACAATAAACTTCCAAATTAGAGGCACCTAAAACCAAGGTCTTTGTCTAAACATTCCCCCTATTTTAATGGGACCTTCACTTCTTGTCCCAACCTCCCATTCTGATAGAAAAACTGCAAATGTCCAGCTATTTGGCTTTGCCTCTCAGGGCCTAAGATTATCCTAGCTCTGTGATGTTTGGTTTTCAGCTGACAGTGGCTGAACACACAAGATGGCTGACTACAGTAGTATCAAATTCTGGGGTACACGCAGGAATATCAAATTCAGGCGTATAAAACTGGCATGGCCCCACTGCCCTTCAGTTCTTCTAACCACTGAAGATGGAGCAAGCTTGGATCACATGCAATTTCCTGACACTTTCCTCATCAATTTTTCAGGTTTTTTTCTGCCCCTTGGAGGCAAATGTTCTTTATAGTTAGTTAGATTGTCATTTAATCACATTTTTTAAAAGAATAAAAAAAGGAGAGTTCCGAGAACTGCTTCATTCACCCCTCCTAATGTGGGAGGCTCCTCAGACGTAGTTGGTTAAGCTAATACTGCATATGTTCAGTGTCAACTTTGAAGATTTTTCCAAAGCTGCAAAATCCATTTCTTCTTCCAGGAGTGTCCCTGTGGGTGCTCCACTTTAGGTAATTGTGCGTCACTGCACTTGTAATGGGAGATTTGTGGTAGCAGTGCCTGGTTGGGTTGCACATGCGCTGTCCCCAACTTGCGCCACCTCAGGCAGTTACATAGCACCATGTAACCAACCCCTCCCCAGCCCCCTCAGTTCCTTGTCTACTGCCTTTGGCTTTGCCTTTCCAATTTTTGAACATCCTTTTTGAAGTGTGGACACCAGAACTGGACATAGTATTCCAATAATGGTCTTATCAATGGTGCATACCTCCTCCCTACTCCTAGTAGCTGTTCTGCTGCTTATACATCCAAGAATCACGTTAGCTCTCATAACATATTTGGGTTCACTTCTGTTTCCTCTGGGCTTGATATTGCTGAGAGATGCTGGGGGGAAGGGGGGAGGAAGGAAGTGTAGGGCTGGCTTCAGCTCTTATTGGTTGGACCTTATAATTAACCCTCTCCCTGTTCAGTTTTCAAATATATAGAATGAAAATTTCAGATGTTTTTATTAGTATGTTCTGTTGTTTAAACAGGCTGTGTTACTCTGCAATTCTGCTTCTGATGACACAGCTCACTTTGTGGAGTTCCTATAGTTGGCTGAGTAAAACACTAGCAGTCTGAAATAGAGGTCCACAGAGTTAAATAAGTGGCCTAGAAAAGAAAAACAATCTGCATTGTGACACACCCTGGCAAAATTTAAAAGCAGTATACAGTTGTTATCCTGGGAACCAGTATTTAAGTCTTCCCCCAGGGACATGCCAAAGCAGTTGTACAACAGAGGTCTCAGGTTACCAGAGACATTTTGGAGCTGAGGTAGGACTGAAGCTCTAGGGCAGATTAACCAGTACTTTGGTATTTCTGGTTAGGATTAGCTGAAATTTTGCTTATCACAGAGCTTGGGTAGAAGTTCAGGATTTAAAGACCCTATTGGGCAACACATTCTGAATTGACAATTAAAACTATTCTTTTTTGTTGTTTGTTACAGAGATGTGCGTTCTTTAATTTTGGAGCATGGCAAGTGGTCTATGGTAGATAGATACAGGAGATTAATGAAGGGCCTTTACACTGAGTCGCTCTCATCCTTTGTTAAGGGCTTCAAATCACATCTGTATGTGGAGGGGCTAGTGCAAGGAAACTTCACAAGCAGAGTGAGTACTATTCTCAGCAGCTGAAGCCTGAAGTCTATATTAACTGGTCAAACCACCACTTTTAGAAGTTGTTCAAACACAATTGCCACAAACCCCATTTATAACACTGGTTTGCCAGTGTATAACTTTGCTTGCACTAGCAGTTTTAGGGGTATTTCACACCAGTGTCACTCACCCTATTAACCAGGGCCGGCACTTCCACCAGGCGACCCTAGGCGGTCGCCTAGGGCGGCAGGATTTGGAGGGCGGCATTTTGCCGCCCTCAGCGGAAATTCGGCGGCGGGTCCTTCACTCGCTCCGGGACCTGCCGCCGAAGTGCCCCGAAGACGCAGAGCGGAAGGACCCCCGCCGCCGAATGCTCAGAGGAGGAGCGCTGCCGCCTAGGGCAGCAAAAACCCTGGCGCTGCTCCTGTTGTTAACACTGTGGGACATCAAATGTAGACTGGCCACTGACGATTTCCCCTCCATGTTGTTTAAATATGCTCAGTAATTTTTAAACTCTGTGGTGGTAAAAAAGGCCAAAGCCTGTTCGTACTTGTGCTCCCAGTGTTTGTTACCAGTGGCGCTCCCAGGGTGCTGGTACAACTGGGGAAAACTTCCCTACAACTGCCAATGTAGATACAGCCTATGTAGCAAGGTCAAACCATATTAAGCCTCGCTAGGGTCCAATTCTGTTATCTTTACTCACACAAAACTTCTATTGAAGTCAGTGAAGGCTTTTTCCTGGTCACTGCTGGATCCAGCCATAGGTCTGACCTAGTCTAACTGACTTTTTAAAACATGGATATAACAGGGTTTGGCCCCATTGATACAGTGTCACAAACATTGTTGTGTAGTCAGTGAGTATGGGGCATGAACCCACTTGCTGTCTTCACTTTGTGTTTATCAGTTTTTCCTTGATCGGTAACGTTTGTCCTTGGATTGTCAAGCCTTTTGAGAAATACACCACTAAAATGGTGGGAGTGGGGATTCTTGTAATGACAAACATGGGCATTGGCTTTTAGGAGAAATTGAGGTTTAGCTCTGGGTATTATGGAGTCTTTGAGATGTTTTGCACTAAGTGCTGTAGTTTGTGAATTAAATAAATCTCAGGACCCTGGATGCCCTGCAGTTGCACAGTGAGGTCCTGCAGCACTTACCATAAACTGCTGTTTTTCTCTTGTTTGTTGGCACTGCCTCAACAGGGGCCCAAGCTGCTCCTTCGCAGATTCCCCCTGACTCCTTTTGTGCATATCCCTTGCAGCTTAGCGTCTCAGCAGACTCTGTAAGTCATTTCTCTCATTCCCTTTCTTCTTTCTTGGCTTCCACGTTGGCCTTGTTGAGAGGCTACAAACTCCCAAGCAAGAGACTGGATTGGAGATGTCTGTTTCTTCCCACAGCATAATATAGACGAGATCATGCTGTCACGTTGTAGGGGAAGGGAAAGGCTTGGTGCTGGGCTAGCCTCCCGCCAAAATGCTGTACTATGTGGCAAGGCTGGGGAGGACTGGACAGTTTCTGTATTTGCTGGCCCCTTTCTGGATGGGTGTAGAATGTATTGGAGCTGATGCTTAAAGGGCTAATAATCCCATTCTTCTAAATAAAGCTATGTTTATGTTTTATCTCCTAGGAATCAAAGGATTTTCTGAATTATGTTGTTCTGTGAGTATCTCTCTTTGGTTCTTTCACCTTTCACCCTTGCGAGCTATAATTATATTACAAAGTTATAAGTCTTGGTTAACATTTTCTTTTCCTTTGTGGTGTGGAGAAGAATGTTGTAAACAATTGGAATTTCCATTTTTTAAAAAGAAATGTAGTAACTATATTGTCACTATTTTCTGGAAATCTTCTGGTTTTGGTGTTCGGATCTGATGGTGGTTCACGTAGGATGTGATTTTAGATTTGTTGTAGAAGGGGGAGTGGATTGAAGCTGTTTTGAGTATTGAGATATCTAGATTATGAAGATTATGGTTCTTAGTTTTGGGTTAAGGAATGGGCAAGTGTTTGACACTTTGCTGTTTGGACTCCCTTCAGAAAACTGCAGTTCCTTCCCTTGCCACACCCATGTCCTGTTCAATTTCGGGTGGTAGACCTGCCAAACACACACCTACTCTGCAAGGTGAAAACCCTTAACAGAGGTGATGCCAACTCTGAAGTGACAGTCTATTATCAGGTAATGTGTTAAGCATTTGAGTATACTCATTTATTTTCCTTGCGGTGACTGCTGCTACTAGTTATGCTGTCTGGATTAGGAAAGCCATCAGCATAACAATTCTCCAACCATTATTTTAAGAATATGTCTTGAATTCTAGTGATCCCATAAACACATGAACAAGGTCCAAGTTGCTAAAAATCCTTAATGAAGTTGTTGTCTGTATTATTTTGTGTGTGAAAGTTCTAGATCTATTATGCCTTATGCAGACATGTTCCATCCACTTCCATCCTGATATTGCCTTTCTTCCTCACCTTTTCTCCCCCAGATGGTGCCTGTTGATGCCCCCTATTCTTTGATTAACTCAAGATTGTCTTTTTACCCATTCTGGTCCTTTTGCCATGAGCAGCCCTTGTCTTCCACTCAGAGGGCTACTTTGAGGACACATTGGAGGCCAGAAAGTCTCAGATTGCTTTTTTTATTGCAAATTGCAATGTACTTAATGGTGAAATCCACTCTGACTGGTTCTCTCTCTCTCTTAAAAAGTTTTAGAGTAGCAGCCGTGTTAGTCTGTATCCGCAAAAAGAAGAACAGGAGTACTTGTGGCACCTTAGAGACTAACAAATTTATTAGAGCATAAGCTTTCGTGGACTACAGCCAACTTCTTCGGATGCATCCGAAGAAGTGGGCTGTAGTCCACGAAAGCTTATGCTCTAATAAATTTGTTAGTCTCTAAGGTGCCACAAGTACTCCTGTTCTTCTTTCTCTTAAAAAGGCCCCTCTAGTTACTTGGACCATAGCTCTTAGCTTCATGAGAAACCTCTAAACTGTTTTCAATTAGTGTTTTTGTTCTTTTAGTCTGGGGCTAGGAGTTTAAGAGAATACACCCTTATGGAGCTGCTTGTGGTAAGTTTTGTTCCTTTCCTTATAATGCTTGAGTGTTTATTAATGCGTGCCCATAGAAGGAGCACCTATGTCCTATATATGATAGCGTCTGCCATGTAAACAATGGCTGGTGTCAAGATGAGACTACAAATCTTAATGATACATGTGACCCACTCGAATTAGCCTTTTATTTCCCCTATGGGTATAGGTGTTTGAAGCATAATGTCAGGAAAACCCAATGAGCGGTTTCACTCATGAACTCAGTGAAGTAAACTTTCTTCCTATCAAACTTCCTGAATAGCAGGATTTCTTGTAATTCGGTTACATGGTTATAGTTTTACTCCATGCTAATTCCTTTCTGGGGTGAGGGGATTCATTGCGGTTTAGGCTTTCCATTGTTTCTTGTTTTGATCATTCTTCGGTACTGAGTCTGAGCGAAAGCAGCCATTGTGGGATATCTGTTGCTGTAAGTAGGAATGTCTTCTGACTGAACTCATGCTGTATTCAGATGCACATGGAGGAGCCTTGCTTCAACTTCCTGCGAACGAAGCAAACCCTTGGGTAAGTTCACTGCATTGGGTACAGTTCCTGTTCAACTGCTTTATCATATATGATACGTCCTGTGTTACTATGGAAACTCCCTACTGCATGATAACTAACTCCTGCCACAGTGTGGCGGAAAGTACAGTATAACATCCTAAAGCCAAAACCAGCAATTTCTTTGGTGCCATATAAAAATGGCAAGGTTATGTGCAGTAAAGCTTCTCTAAACTGGTCAAGTTACTCATCAGAAAAAATAATTGTCAGCAAGGTCTTGTCCTCCAGGTTAGAGTCCATAACCAGAAGGTAACATAATTTGACTAAGCAGAAAACTATCTCTCCAGCTTGGTGTTCAGCACTGACTCTGGCTGTGGAGCTAGACTTCCTCAAAAGTAACATGCCTTCACTCTGTCTTCCAAGTAGCTACCACTGTAGCTTTCCCAGGACCACGTATGTAAAGGGTGGGGATTGCTGAGCTTGAATTAACTCCTGTCACAACCGCAGCTACAACCCCTTCTACTTAGGCTCTTTACTGTGAACTAAGAGGCTCCAATAACCCTGACTGGCCAGTACCTTGACTATGGATAATGGTATGATTCTGTCGTGGAGATCATGGATTCTGTGACTTTCTGGGACCGCTGGGACTTCTTCCGCTATGGCCGGGCTGGAGCACCTGTCAGCCCCAGGGCTGAAGGAGTGGCCGGGGTTGGGTCAGCCCCTTGGGGCTGGAGTAGTGGCGGGGTTGGAGCCATTGCTGGAGGTCAGTCCCTGGGCCACTGGAGCAATGGCTGGCGATCGGCCTTGGGGCTTCCAGAGCAGCTGGCCAGTGGGCGGACTGCCAGAGCAGCAGTCCCCAGGGCTGAAGCAGCAGCTGGGGTTGGGTCAGCCCTCCTGAGGCTGGAGCAACTGTCTGAGGTCAGCCCCTTGGCAGTGCTTGATTGTTAGTCCTCCCCCACCCCGGATATTTTTAGTAAAAGTCAGGGAAGGGAGAGGTCACGGGCTTCCATGAATTTTTGTTTATTGCCCACATCCTGTCCCTGACTTTTACTAAAAATACCCATGACAGAATCTTAGCTTTTACTATAAGGGTTCTTGTAATTTCACAGATCTGGAGTGCAGGATTTCTCAGAACACGAGTACTCACCTTAGCTTGTTTGCTGAACAAGAAAAGTCCAAGGCCACTTGATTCAAGAGATTTGATATTTGTTGTTTCAGAGGGAATCTTGAATTAATAGCTGCCTCATTGCTAAAACCTTAGATCTATGTATTGACAATATTCTAATTTAGTAGTTGTGGATGGTAAATGTAAAGTGACTTGTTCTTGTGAACTTTTTTTTTCTCCTTTTGGTTTAAGCTACCATGTGTACCCTACATGTAGAAATACATCTGGGATTCTTGGGTTCTCTGTTACCGTAACCACACAAGCAACCAAGAACAAGTGAGTTTTTTCTGGGTATATCTCATTTAATCAATTCCAAGGCCTCGGGCATTGGTGTACCTCAGTTCCTCCTCCTGTTCTCTGCCTGGGGCATACAATAGTTTAATCTCCAGAGGGCTGTAATTCTTTACTTTACTTCCAGTTATTGGGGTTAGTGTGGTGTGGCTGGGTGATGTTGGTATCCTTTGACATACTGGAGGTTAGACTAGATGCTCTGGTGGTCCCTTCTGTCCTTAAACTGAATTTATTACTCTTAATAATTTAAAAGAATGGTTAAACTGCATGTTAGTGTTTCCATCTCAGGGGCCCTTGGCCTTTTGTGGCTTTTCAGAGCTAACCTTTGCAGATCTCAGCTGAAGTAGTAGCTGTCTACCACCTTGTAAGCATATAGCCAAGTAATATTTCAGGACCCCTGACGTTTTTCCACAGTACTTTAGACTGAGATTTGTCTTGTGGCAATCTGTCTTGGACTGGTTACAGAGCTTCCATCCCAGAGAGAGTTACAGGAGATGTGTTCTCTTTAAGATATCTTTAATGCACCGCCAGTTAGAGCTGTTGTATGTGCAGATAAGATATGTTATACATGGCTCCACCTAGTGGGTAATAGTAAATACAATTTAGCATTCCATTACATCTCCCTCTTTAAGTTTTACATTCCTACAATTTTACAAAATGTACACTATCATGCTATCTTTAAAGTTCAATACATATAATTTTGTTAAGTGTTTCTGAATTGTATGGGTTTTCTAATTACACAACCCAGATGTGTAACAACTTGGTCATCTGGCTGTCCATTAATTGCAATGACTGTCTCTGGTCAGTTTGGAGTCTTTGAGTCATCATCTTCTTTTTCTGCATCTGCCATGTGTAAAGTTTGCTCTGTTGATCTCAGATGATTTCAGCTCTGAGAGGGGTTGAAGGCTATGGTAAGTCCCTTCTGTTATGACTGTCACATCTGCTTCTGAGTCAGCTTTAAAGTCAATAGTCTTTCCATGAATATTCAGTTTCACTCTCCAGGCAGGCTCTGTGTGATCATATGAGATAAATCCCAGAAACAGTGACACTTGATTGTCTGTCTGTAATATGGGTCAACTCCCTGACTGCTTTGGTGCAGCAAAGAGCTGCAAAATGTCTATATTTTGTGCATTTATTATATCTTGCGCCTTTGGCTGTACATATATGTCTTGGGCTATGAATTTTTCCACATCTCCTGCATTTAGGCTGAAAGGCTTTGTAGCTAGTCTGGAATTTGTCCATTTTATTCTCAGGGGTCTTATGATAATTACTTTCAGCAGTTTTGCTGCATCTTTTACAGCTCCTAAGCTATTTCTTGCTTTTCAAGTTTGGTGAATTGCTCTTGGTTTTGCTGCTTCACCATCTCAGACTAGTTTGCTATTTGAATAGCTGTGTGTAGGGTTAAATCTGTTTTTAATTTTAGGTGCTGTGAAAGATTTTTATCTGCAAGCCCTGTAACTAATCTATCTCCAATATTTTCATGTTTTACAGTCTCAAAAACAGTTTTCTGTCAATGCAAGTAAAGCTGTGATAAAAGATTCAACAGATTCTTCTGGTTGTTGAATTTTTTGGTGTAAACATGCGCTTTCATAAATCACATTTCTCCGAGGTATAAAGTATGCATCAAAGATAGACAGAACCCTTTCATAGTCATTTCTGTGACTGTCTTCATTAAATGTAAAATCTTTAAAGATCTGCTTCTCCATAGCATAAATTAAAGAGCATGTCTGTATGTTTCCAGTTTCCTTGTGGAGTTTGGTTGCAAAGTAAAATCTTGCAAAATGTTACTTCCAGTCTGTCCATTGCACCATCTAGTGGCTGAACTGTGTAATACAGTTTGCCTGTACTGAAAAGTGTTCTCATGGCTCTCACACAATAGAGCTGGTCCTGGATTCTTCTTCCCATTTGCCAGTCTGTTTAAGAGCAGAGTCTGATGTCCATATTACAAGTATCACACCACAGACTCACCATTTAAGTTAAAAATGGGAAAATTCATTTGCAAATTTAACACCATTAATCTGGGCTTGAATAGGGACTGGGAGTGGCTGGCTCATTACAGAAGCAGCTTTTCCTCTCCTGGAATTGACACCTCCTCATCTGTTATTGGGAGTGGACCACATCCACCCTGATTGAATTGGCCCTGTCAGCACTGGTTCTCCACTTGCAAAGTTACTCTCTTCTCTCCATGTGTCAGTATATAATGCCTACATCTGTCACTTTCACTCTATGCATCTGAAGAAGTGAGGTTTTTACCCACGAAAGCTTATGCCCAAATAAATCTGTTAGTCTTTAAGGTGCCACCAGACTCCTTGTCATTTAAGTTAGGTGACTTCTTATTTTCCAGTACGTAAAATGCCCCTATCAGCCTCATGACATATGTATTGTTTTAACATATTGACTTTATTTGATAGAGAATTTACTGAAGTTTTAAGAAATCAGTGATTAATGGTGAAAATTTTGAGCATGTGTGACTCTGACCAACCAGTGGTCTTCGTCATGCCACACATTGTGTTCTATTTAAGGCAACAATGATGTGCTTATACTGCCTCCAACTTCATTTACCACTGAACTGAGTGAAGCATTTTAATCTTCTTGCTGGGTTTATTTCACCTTTGATTTTTATTGTCCATTCTGCTAGGGTGCTTCAAAGATGACTCCTGCATGCGTTCTCTCTGAAGCTGTATGCATGTGTGATATTAAGTTAGCTCCATAGAATGCACTTCTTTAGTAGATTCTGTGTAATTACAGCCATGACTCATACTTTCCACATACAGTTTTAATCTTAGGCTCTAATGCTGCAAAGAGCTCAGATGGAGGGGGAAAGGTCAGGGTTCCCTTTTTGTCTACAGCTAGTCCCTAGGGGCATTGTCGAGACACTCCCTCTGAAATCCTGGTGGGTGGTCAGTAAGTGCACTGCAAGGTGTTTGCTCGTGAGGGGGCTTGGCACACGGCTTCTCCACGCTCACTTTTCAAGATAATCACTTTTGCGAAAACTCCTCCTTGTCTCTATTTCAGTGTCACACGGCACAGCATTTCTAATGTTTTATGACACACACAAGACCATTAGACTACTGTATATTAAATGATATTTGACTTACTTTTCATAGGCCAGTAAAACCCATCTCAGTTTTCAAAGCTCTCAGTGAATGACCTTTCAAATGCTGTTTTATCTTAAACTCAGAGTTCACGATAAACTGGTTTGATTCAACATCTTTTCACTGATTTTAAATAGATTTATTGCTAATCTTTAATTTTTAACAAAAACAGAAGCAATCTGGAAACAATAATAATATACAGCCTTCTTTTCTTTGTCTCTGCACCCCTCCAAATGGCTGCATGTTTTTTCCTTGGAAATATCAGCCCAATGGACATAGCAGTTGGGAAACACTTGTTTAAACAGCTGTCACACCTATATAACACCTGCTTCCCTACAGTCCTTTAGCTTGTGTCTGGGACCCCAGGCTCATGCTTTCTCTATGGCTTAGGACTACTTGCTAGCAAAATTTCTGCCATGCCATTACCAGTCAGGAATTAAAAGAAGTAGAAGTAGTATTGGCTTCCTGCACATAAATCTTTAGTGGTCTTATATGAAAGGACTGGCTAGCTTTATTTGTCAAGTTATCTTATTTCTTAGGACAGGGAAAGGTTTCAAATTGAAACTGATAATGTCTTTCCTTTGTGTGCTCCTTAGCAAACAGGTTATGTTCTATGGACCACCTGTGCCTCTCAAAAATCGCATTTTTCCTCTTCCCTTCTTGTTTAGTTTCTCCTTAGGATAATGAAGGACTCACTTGTGCAAACAGCAAAGCATGTTCTTAGCTCCTGAACCTCCAGATTTAAAACTATTGATTTCCCCCCACTTATTTATTAAGTTCTGCCAATGTTATTCATATGGTTCCTAATATTTCCCTTATTCCTTTCAGCTCTGAATTTGTTGACAAGAAAATAGAAGAATTTCTTTTGTACTTTGAGGGGAAAATGAGGCTTTTAACTGAAAAAGCATTCAGGACTCAGGTAAAAGTGGAAAAGCAGCCCAAACACAGCTCATAAGAATGGCTCTGATCTTCCCATATTGTTAAAAACAGAACATGCAAGCTCTTTGGAGAGGGAGAAAGTGGAGGCGATCAGATACTGATGCTGGAGCTGCTCCTTGGCCATGCTTCCAGGCATTGGCTACAGCGCACAGTAGCATTTTCTGAAATTGGCACTGGACAGGGTACTTTGATTTTTTTCCTTTTTTGGTTTTGGACTCTTCCCCTTCCGGGATGGGGTCTCCTGTTTTTCTGAAAGGCTCCAGATGAGCTCAGGGGACACATGCAGCCTTGTTCAATGGACACTACGACTATTAGTAATTCAGTACTCAAAGCAACCTTAGAGGCCAACAGTTGCATTTAACACAAGTTCAACCTTTGCTTTGAATCATTCAATACACAGCAGCCTGAGCCTAGCTAAACCCTGTTGAAGCAGAATCCCACCCCTTTCCCGATATGGTGGCTTCCGTGTAAGAGTAATAATCATCAGTCTGCTTTTACAGGTCAGTGCTCTAATACATATTAAAGAATGTGAAGATTCCTATCTTGGAGAAGAGGTGGATAGAAACTGGAATGAAATAATGACTCAGCAGTATCTTTTTGACAGACTTGCCCATGAGGTAGTGAATGAAACTTAAATGTCAACCAATGTTATTGTCTTACTGTGTCTCACTAGATACTTATATTTGAAATATAGAGTGAAATTCTGGCTCAATGAAAGTCAATGGTAAACTCTCTCTGATTTTACTGGGGCCAGGTTTACATCAATACTGAATATTGCTTCTTGAATAGAAAGTTTAACATCGTGTTAATACTTAAGCACCAATTTATAGTGACCTAGTATTAGGCATTAATATGGAGCCCTAGAGGGTGGAGTCAGTACCTCAAGGTCTGAATGCATTGTGACCTGGAGAGATCTGTATAAAGAAATCTTTGTTTTAAGTGTGTCAAGATGAATAGTAGTTACAACTTGAACCGGATTTTCAGAATTCATAGAAACGTCTAGCAATTCCATTTCATAAGCATCAGCAAGTGTTTCTGTCACTAACTGCTGCTTTCGGGATTTAAAATTTTGCTACAAGTATTTGTTCTGGGATGGAACTGGAGGATAATGGCAGAAGACTAGTAGAAACGTTCAAAATACTGTTCAACTGTTGGGAATTAGGTTGCTTTTAAAAGATGTGTCTGAAATTTGGACATTTGAAAAGTGTACTCTTGTGGGTTTTAGGTTGAAGCACTACGATCAGTAACTAAGTCAGACCTAGTTGACTGGTTCCAAGCTCATAGAGGCAAAGAGAGGAAAGCACTCAGTATACATGTGAGTATGTTTGGAATCATCGTGCTGTTAGATGAGATTGCTTCACACCAGTGAGTTAACAGTAACTTCCTTATTTAATTTCTAGGGCCTGTCCTTTTCTTCTTTCCCACATTCTATGACTAACTTCTTTTAAAATAGGTTTCAGGGTAGCAGCCGTGTTAGTCTGTATCCTCAAAAAGAACAGGAGTACTTGTGGCACCTTAGAGACTAACAAATTTATTAGAGCATAAGCTTTTGTGGGCTACAACCCACTTCTTCGGATGCATATAGCTATATGCATCCGAAGAAGTGGGCTGTAGCCCACGAAAGCTTATGCTCTAATAAATTTGTTAGTCTCTAAGGTGCCACAAGTACTCCTGTTCTTTTAAAATAGACTCCTGTGAAGAGGCTTATGTAAGTCATCTTTGCAGCACTTTGAAGCACCCTAGCAGAATGAACAACCTTCGCTTTTAAAAAAGAAATTAAATTATAAAATTGAAAATATCATTTCCTATAGCTATTAATATCTGAACTCTTGTTACTGCTTTAAACCCATGTCAGAGGAGAGGAATAAATCTTCATTTTGTGTATATAAAGTTTTCATAGTATTAGGAATAAATTACTTAACTCTGAAAGTTGCAGAAAGAAGTAAAAGCCTATGGATATATCTACACTGGAATCGGAGGTGTGACTGCAGCGAAGTGTAGACATACTGGAGCTAGTTTTGTTCTCTAGCTAGTGTGAATAGCCATAATAGTGAAGCACTGGCAGCACAGGCTGTACAAACCCACCTAGAACCCTGGGTATATACTTGAGTGGCTATCAGCTAGCCCATGCTGCTGTGGCTTTACTGCTCTTGTTGTTTGAGCTAGCTAGATCAACGCTAGCTCAGGTATGTCTACATGGGCTGCGGTCATACCTCTGATTGCAGTGTAGACATACCCTTAATTTGGTCTGTACTGCTATAAGTATTGAGTGTCCATGGAATCCAGATTGAAACTTAATGTTTAGCTAAAATATGCTTAAAATGACCCACTCGTACCCTAGATTTTAAGCATCCAAACTTTTACTGTCTTCTTGGTAACCCTCTGGCCTTTGAATTTTCAGGTGGTTGGATTTGGCAAACAAGAAGGCGACTCAGATGTTCAACAGTCCTTACTTGGTGAAATATATCAACTCACATTCTTACCCCCTTCCTCCTATATGAAGAATACCAGTTACATCAGGGACATTAGAAATTTCACATTAATGCTTAACCTCCTCCCTTACCACAAGATATTAAAATAAATTATAGTTGTTTTCCCCTGCATTTAAGTGTAGTTTAAGTAATTTTCAGTTTGAGAACACTGAATCATTTAGCCTCACTAAATGAATTTGTATTGTCAGCAGCGGTAGATGAGTTCTTCCCTTATTTTAATGAAGCTTTGTAGCATTGTACATCCACTTTGCTCTCTCCCACTCCTTCTCTGAAATCTGAAACAAATTTATTTTTAACAGTTGTTAATGGAAAGTATAACTCCTGTCCCCATTCTTAACATACTTCAAGTTATTTTCCCTCCCTTGTTTTTTATTGCGTTCTTATTGTATTCAAGACAACATGCTATGTAAACTTAAAACATTAATAATCTAGTCTTTATATTTTAGACACACTATTTCAGAGATCTCTTTGAACTTTTCATTACTCTGCAAAGGTACTTGTAAGAGCCTTAAAGAGATACTGCACCATATCAGCAAATTTCCGTACTTAAAACTTGCCTTCAGACAGCTTTTTAACCAGTGGGCCGTCTCACAGTCCAGAATAGCCTCCATCCACTCTTGCACTAGCCACGCACCCAACACATCCCGGCACCAATGGCTGCACAGGAGGGCAGCATAGGACCATCTGCGCTGCTGGAGCAATTCCCAGGGGGTATTTTGGCCTCCATTATGCTATGAGAGCAACATAAAAGGATCATAATGGCACCTTGTGAAATAATTTTTATCTGTGCAAAGGGATTGAAAAGTAGGTGTAAAATGCTACAGATCAGAATGGTAGCATTCTATATCCACTTTGCATAGGGGAGACTACACAATGTGCCAGGCAGCAAAGAAACAGGCCCTAAGCATTTAAATCATGGTTACAGCTTTATTTTCTAGTTTCGAAATGACAGAATGACTGATCTGATTTCATGCCATCTGTGGGATTAGCAAAACCAGAGAGACTAATAAACAGCAAACATGACAAATTAATGATGCAGAAGTAATATGCAGACAGTTCAGGAGGTCAGGCTGTTAAAGCCAGGGGACATATGACAGTCATTGCTAACAGCTCATAAATAGACTGAATGTTAGCTCTAATGCAGATTGTCATCCAATTGTCTCATTGTACAGTTGACTACAACAATTTTCACACTCCACCTAACCTTTTTATTGTAAGAAACTCCCTACCATCAAAACTCACTATCCTTTAAATAAACACATTAGCCTTCCTCCTGCTGTTCATTTTCTTAGCAACACTGAACTCACCATTCAGATCAGGTTCAGTGTTTGGACCAAAATTATACCTGGAAGTACCAACAGTTTGAAGAGAGCTCTGGATTATCTGGGGAAAATGTATAGGGTCAGAGATTTTTCACTTGGCTGGCACTAAATTGTTTCTTTGTTAGGCACACTTTCAGCAAAGGCCAGAGACTGAATGAGTCGTGAAATAGACTATCAGTTCATTCCTAGAGGTGTTTCTTCCCCGTAGTATAGGGAAGCTGTAAATGTAAGTTGTATAGCTCCACATAAACCTGTAGTCCTTAGACAAGGATGCGGAAGTACTGAACCACATTTTAGCTCCCTCCTTTCCCCAATCATGTATGATCCAGCAATGTAACTGGATAAATGTTGCCATTTATCCTGTCAAATTACCAAGGATATTTGCTTCCTTAAATTACTCTAACTCCTAGCTCAGTATAAATATTGTTGCCTTAACAGCTCTTAAATGTTACAGTATTTTCAGTTCTCCCTCCCCCCCCCCCCAAAATAGGTTTAAGGTGCCCTTTGTAAATAGCTGGCGCTGTGAAGCACAGAGAATGCTCTTTCACTGCTGTGTACAGTGAGTGTGAATTGATGCATTAAGCCACGTTAAAGGTTTTTTGTTTGTTTCTAATCAAATTTCAGTATTCTCCAACTCTCACTTGATACCTGGCTAGCCATTACCCCATGTAAGATCCAGATCTCAGGACATTCCTCAGTCTATAGCCTCTTGGTTTCTTCTGGCAGATGCTGCCACCAATTTCTAATCCAAAACCTTAAATCTTAATCTTTCAATCAGTACCCCTTCCTTCTGGAGAAATGGGTGGGACTTTTTTTTTTCTGTTTATGAATATTTACTGGCTGGCCAGAGAGTGTATTCAATCATAATTGCTATAATGAAACTAAAAGCAACAGTTCAATTATTCATATTTACTTGTTTGATCATTTAGTATGGGGGGCCCTGATTATGATTGGGGTTCCTGTGCAAAGCAGCAGCAATACAGATAGGAGGAGACTGTCCATCCCTCCATGGTTTACTCAGCTCCCACTGGCCCAAGACAGGTAAGCGCCAGGCCTGGAATGTAAATCAGTGCGCAAAAGGGTTTGATGTCAGTGGATGGTCCAAAGGTCTGCCATGTGGATTGTAGAATTGGGGTCTTGGTGTAGAACTTTTAATTGATATTTTGTGGTGTACAACTTTTAGTTGATATTTTGTAGTCTACAGAAGAGATTTCCATGTTTTCTCATGTTTCTGCTCCTACAGTTCCTTTCTAATGATCACTGTTGATTCCTGTGTTGTTGGTTGGTTGGTTGTTTTTTGCTGTCTTTAAGGTTAATAGTTGAATTACTAATGCTTTCAACTAGCCAGGAAGACTAGTTATTGTGGGCGAAATTCACCCCTGTGTGGAGAACCCCTCACAAAACATATGCACCAGTTAAGTTCTCAAGTAGGACCTTGTGCCTAGACCTTGGGTGAGTCTCTGCACAGGGGTGAATTTCACCCTGTAATGAGAAGTTTCTAACAGTTCATGGCCATGGAGGCACATTCTCCCTAGTCACTAGATAGGAATCGGATGTGGATTAGGAAGGGAATTTAAGACTTTTGTTCAAAAGACATTGTTCCCCTGCCCAGTGATCTAATGGAGAGCTGAGTCAGTACAAGGAGCTGATACATACTCCATCCAGAAGAGGGCAGCAATCCACCCACAATCCATTGATGTACAGTCATTGCAGATGCTGAAGAATTTATATAAAAACATAGATGTACTTTGTCTTAATGAAACTAGAGAACTCAGTGTTACCACACAGATGTATTTTAAATTGTCCCATGAGCCATCTAAGATAAAATGTGTAAAAAGTGACGTTAGAATATATATATTTTAAAAAAATTCTTGATAACCTAGATATACCACCTAAAGTTACCAGGAATGAAAAATTATAAATATTGTGGGAATACCTGAAAACTTCTACCAGGATTGGGACTCTGATGTGCTGGGAATTCTATTTTTTACTATTTGTTTCACTTTTTGCATTTCTCTCCACAGATTGTACAGACTTTTCTATACAGACTACTCTTTATAACTTTTTTTCATTGTCAGTGTAACTTTTCTTATGCACCACCATATTCTTGTAGTATTTTCTACCAGCAAGGGAAAGGTATTTTTCTGTTCTGTTTAGATTTGTTCACAGATTCCAAGGCTGAAAGGGGCATTGTGATCATCTGGTTTGGCCTCCTGTATAGCACAGACCATAGAACTTCCCCAAAGGAGTATATCTTTTAGAAAAACATCCAGTCTTGATTTAAAAATTGTCAGTGATGGCGAATCCACCACAACCTTTGAAGTTGTTCCAATGGTTAATTATGCTCATTGTTAAAAATGTACACCTTATCTCTAGTCTGAATTTCTCTAACTTCAACTTCCAACCATTGGATTGTGTTATACCTTTCCCAGCTAGATTGAAGAGCCCATTTTAAATATTTGTTTTCCATGTAGGTACTTATAGATTGTAATCAAGTTAACCCTTAACCTTCTCTTTGTTAGACTCAAGGAGCTCAATCCATTTAGCTGATCGCTATAAGGCATGTTTTCTAACCCTTAAACATTCTCACTGCTCTTCTCTGAACCCTCTCCAATTTATCAACATTTTTCTTGAACGGTGGACACCAAAACTGGAGACAGCATTCCAGCAGTGGTTGCACCAATCCCAAATACAGAGGTAAAATAACCTCTCTACTACTCAAGACTCCCCCTTTATACATCCAAAAATTGCATGAGCCCTTTTGTCCACAATGCCACACTGGGAGCTCATATTCAGCTGATTATCACAATACCCAAATCTTTTTCAGAGTCACTGCTTTCCAGGATAGAGTCCTCCATCAGGTAAGTACGACCAACATTCTTTGTTCCTAGATGTATAGGTTTACATTTAGCTGTGTTAAAATGCGTATTGTTTGCACCCAGCTTACTAGCAAGCCAGATGGCTCTGTATCTGTGACTTGTTTTCTTCATTATTTACAACTCCCCCAGTTTTGGTGTTATCTGCAAACTTGATCAGAGATGATTTTGTGTTTTCAGGTTAGGTTATTAGATTTGGTAATAACTATTTTTTCTGAATATATTTCAATATAAAAATAACAGGCTAATCAAAAGCCTAAACTATTTGACAGTGTTCTCTTTAAGGAAATAAGATTACAAATATTGTACATTTCTTAATGAATAAAAATGACCTTTAATGAATTTGGTACTTAAAATTGTCTTGTTACCACACTGTTCAAATGGCATGTTGTAGGATTGTTTGTTCCATTTATCTGCAACCCGTACACACTTCATTTTGTTCTGCAAACTTTTCAGGACACTGAAAAAAACCTCTGGAAGCAGAATCTTGACCTGATGGCAATTTAAATTTTCTCAGTTCTAACAAGAGGTAAATCATAATCATTTGACGTGGTCACTGGTATTTAATGGCCACTTTATGTAAAAATCAAGTAGATAAACTTCCTCCAAAGAACAAAGGTGACTGTAGAGAAAAGACTTAAAGGCAGGTCTTATGACACTTGGCTCTATGTTAGGAGGGTCTCTTCCCACTGAGACAAAGTTTCCTAATCAATTGGAGACAAATCCTACCCACTTCCCTGTTGCTACCGAGAGCACCAGATAAACTCAAAGTTTGGATTAGTGGGTAGGATTTGGGGAGCTCTTATAGGACATAAGAATCGCCTGCATCTCAGGAAGTGCATCTGGTCACTCTGGTACATTCTGTTGACTTTAATCTTGTAAAATTTGGGGGATTTTTTCCTCCTTACTTAACCAGTCATGTATTAGTTACCTGTAGTTAAACTTGGCAGAGCTGTGATGCTTTCAAAATTCACGAATAGCAGTGAGTGTTACAGATTTTAGCCTGTTTCTGGTTGTTCCAGGCTTGGTATGTAGTGGGGAGAATAGTAGTAGATTGCCATTTGGTCTTCCAAACCATACATAAGATATGATCCAAGATTACCAAAGATAGTGTAACAGTTATTTTTGAAGTTTGGTTCTTATGTGTATGTCTCCATGTCAGTAGATGCTGTGCTGTAATTTTGTTTTGGGTTTGTGAAGCTATTATTAATATAATGATGAGTATTATAAGACATCCATTGTTGGAATATCTGGGCACTCTTTAAATGGCTTGGATTAAAAGCAATAACGCTTCTACAGTATGGCAAGCAAATGCGCCATATGCCTCCCAAAAGCAACACAATTTTACAGAATGGGACAAAATGTAGTTTTTTGTAATGGTAAACGTTAATATATTTGTGTGCAGCAGGCTGTCTTGGTTATATTAACCTCAAATGATATGGATTTTAGTTCTGTCACCTATATAAAACTTTACATAATGTAAGCATAATTAAAACAAGCAGCATTTTCTGTGCAATTTGAAGGTGACAAACAGTATGAGTAGAGAAAGAGGACTTGACAATAGTCAAAGAATTGCCCATTGAGTATCCCTTCATTTGCATATAAAGGTTATGTAGCATCCATGTAGTTATGTAGGGGCTGCAAAGTTGTAGACTGGAAGAACTGGAGGATGTTAAATGCAGACTGACTGGGACCATAAAGAGAATAGAGAATTCTTACACAGCTAGGACGTAGAGCAACACTGCTATGTCCTGATTTGGCGATAGGCAATTAAGAGCTGACCCATTCCTTGAGACTAGCTGGATGTGTGTGTGTCATTCAGAAGAGTCTGATATTTGCATAAGAGCCTGATATTTTGGCATCAGGTCTAAGAGCTGCAGTTCTTAATAACAACTTTTCATGTATGTATTGTAATGGTTGTATTTCAACCTTTTTTCATTTGCAGACCCCTAAACATTTCAAATGGAGGGGTAGACCTCTTTGGAAATCTTAGACACATAGTCTACGGATCTCCAGGGGTCCACAGACCACAGGTTGAAAACTACTGTTCTGTGGTAATGACAACCTTCACGGACCGCTTAGAAATAGTCTGTGGAGAAAACCACTGATGTACTGTAAAATAACAGAACAGATCAGAAGTCCCAGATAAAAAAATTTAATCTCTCTATAGAAACAGTGCACTGTTTTACAAATGAATTCATTTGGTTTTCAGTACTCCTTTTTATGTAAGTACAGCAAAAGATATACAGACCATATTCTCCCCCCCTCCAGCAGTTCTTTTGTCCATAAAATGAAAACTGAAACACAAAAGGCACCAAGCAAGAACTCATTCTAACAGAACTTCATTATGACAAGACAGAGATCAGAACGGATTACAGTGTTAACAGTTGGGATTGTTAGGACATTGTTTATTTAAAATAATTTATTTAAAAAACACATTTGGTGGCTGACTTCTTTTGATTAGTTACAAATCTGTAAAGTTTGAAACCAGCACTGGACATCAAATTAATTTAAAACGGTTTGAAAAAAATGCTGCTTTTTATACACACATTTGTACAGTTTTTTTATTTTTTAAAAAAAGTATCAAAATTTAGAGCCTTCAAACATATTTACAGTTTGCTGTTAGTGTTATCACACACATGTACAGCTCAGTTTTTGTTCTTTCCTTCATGCACACAGTGCATGGACTTGTAGTAGAAGAACTTTGCAGATTAAAATAATAATTGGAAATCTGAGAATCACATTTCTCCACCTCCCTTAATGATCTTTAAGTAATCAAGCCGCCTCCTTTAGATTTTTAGAACTGAGGTTTAACTTCATAGTTCCTTTGTACAAATTAGTTTGTGGTATATAGTGTTTCCATGATGCATAGTGTAGCATTTTCTTCCTACACTTCACTCCTGTACCAAAACTTTAATCCCACATTAAATTGTGTGATTCCCTCCCACCGCCCAACACCCATCTTCAGATTTTGTTTTGGTCTTCCATAAGCTGTGATTCATGTATAAACGCAACACAGGTTACTCTACACCCTATTGCACAGTTTCAGATTTAGGACCCAATCCACAGAGGTGCTGAATACCTCTTGTCAGAGGTTGAGCCCCCTCCTCTTCCACTAAAATCAGTTAGGGCCTGATTTAAAGCCAATGGAAAAGTCTTCCATTGATTCTAATAGGTTTTTTTGAATCGTTCCGTTGGAACAGTGGGTGCTCTGTATCTAACAAATAGAACTGGATCCTTCATACACAGCAGGAGAGGTGTCTGGGAGTTGGAGCATATGGATATTGAAATGAGACATGGCAGCTATGGGATGGTGAGTTCAGAAAACTGCCCAAAGAGAATAAATCACTTGAACTTTTGCATCTGACTAACATGAGAAGAGAGGACCTGTGCCAAGTGGGAGAATATGAATTTCGTTCCCAGGAGCAGGAAGTAGTGCAGGAATGCAGTCAAGGTAATGTTTTCCATGACGAACAGTGATGATGGGGAAGAGAGTGCTTTGCACCACTCAGTGCCCTCTACCAGACAGTTTGGGTGGGAGTTGCTGCTTGGAGAGGGCCTGGTTCCTTACCCTAGCTGGAGGCTACTGGTGCAACTTGGGCCAGGCCTGGCTTAGGAGAAAGGGCTGCTTATGTTGAAGAGTTGATGCTGTGGCCCAGCCAGTAAGTGGGGGAGAAAATGTGGTCCTGCCTGAAACTGAGAGGTTAAACACTCATTATTTTCACCTCTCCTGCTACCTGATGATGATTGGGTGATAGAAGGAAGCAAGATGTTCGTTATGTGGGAATAGGGAAACCTCGCAGGGCATGAGAGATGTCACTCCGCATTTTCCCCCTACCAGAACACCATGAAGCCACAGAATTAGCAAAGTAACACTTAACTCTTCACTGGAGTGGGTTGTAACAAGCACTGCTAATAAATAAATAAGTAGAATGTAAGATTTCCTCAACTCTTTCTAATGCTATAGAAATCGTGAAACTTATGTGTTAGTGTCACAATATCCTGCCAGGGACAATGATGTCCATCACATCTACCATTGTTCCCATTGTAGAGAATAGCCTCGGGGTGCCAGATCATCTAGGACTGGTATGATAGTCCCATAGTTGCTCAGCTTTAGGAACAGGTGAGATTGTAAGGCAGTGGTCCCCAAACTCTCTGCCCTGCCCCGTCCCCCAATGGTCTGCACCCCCCCCCAGGAGCGCAGTTGGGGGCTGGAAGTGGGGCCAGGAATGGAGCTTGATGGCGTTCCCTCCCTGTCTCCTGTGGGTGCTGGCCTGGGCTCTGCCACGCCCCCCTTAGAGGGGCACACACCACAGTTTGGGGACCTGTTGTCAGGATTGGGTTGTTTTGGGTTTTTTTCCAATTACCTTTTCAGCCATCCTACCAAGAGCTGTATATTCGAGGGCAGTCTGCTGACATTTTTTTCTTTAACCCCATACCTGTTGATCCACATTCCACGGACAACCTGCTGTGGTGAATGCACTGCTACAGTGCTGGATGTTCCAGCTACATCCACTTGGAATATACCTGCTGTGAATTCCAGGTATGGCAAGTTGGACTGCATCTCTGTGCTTCCTAACACTTCATTCATTTTAACAGTGTTAACAATCGGTAGTAGCACAGCAATAAAAGGATTAAGGAAAGATTTTTGTGATGAGCTATCTCCAGGGAGTTGATATATGATTACCAGACAGAGAAAATAATCACTTTTTATAAGCTGTAAACAAGATTCCCATGGAGGAGAAAAAAATGACAGATTTAGGTTTTCTTAAAAAATCCTACACCAAATAACCCCCATGGAGACAGACATGACATAAAGCCATGTTGAAACCTAATAGGAGTTTCTTCTGTGTGAGAGACATGAAGTGAAGAAAAGTTACTGTATGAAGACATTTTTGATGTAAAGATTTTTTTAAAAAAAGGAAATCAAGTGTGCTAGTGCCTGAGTCCTGGCCAGTACATCTGTCTGGGCTTGAAATACAAAGTAAACCATTTTGACAGCAGAAATTCATTACGGGAGTGCTTCATTCATTTTACAGTATCATTGATTATCCTAGTGTACAGCTGTTTCTTACTCCAATGGCTTTAGACTTCAAAGCAAATTTTCCATAAACATTCCTTAAGAATTCAATCCCCCCTAATTCCCATAGACTTGGGCTAGTAGTTTTAAAATATATTTATATGTATATATATGTATATATTTATATGTCTATATCTATCTATCTAGCCTAGATAGATATATGCACAGCAAGCCAAACATACAAAAAATAAATACTCTCACCCCTCTTTACAGAACAAATCTTATATCCCAATTTTGTTAATAAATATTCTAAACGGCTTGTATAGCATTTTTTTACTTATGTTGATGGATAGCCACAAAGCATGTTCAACCTATTTACAAAACCGCTATAAATATAGTTTTAAAATGACGCATAGCTATTGAACCCGGCAGGTTATGTATACTGGGTTAGTAGCTCAGCCGTAGCCTCTTCACTATCACGTATGGGTAGTGCAACAAGTTAAAACGTGTATAAAAGATTATACATACAAAACTCTCACATCCTTTGGATGTTTGCAGTTCATTATAACTTTGTGGTTACCCTTCTGCAACATAAATAGTAATTAATTAGAGGGAAGAAAAGGATGGGGGCGGGGGTGTTCCATGATCCAAAGTGAATCTGTTCAGTGCATATTATTCCATTGTATGGGATTAGAGCAGTGACTTGGTCCTCATGGTAACCCATCATCTTCCAGGCTCAATGCTACACGCTGTGGAGGAAGGAAAACACAATAGTGGTAAATGCTTGAGTGACAGAATCATTTGATCTCTTTGGACCTAATACCTTACTCATGAATCCTTCCCTCCTCCCCCCCCGCAAATCCCACTCATTTCAATGGAGTAACACCTACACTGAGTACTTATTAGTACCTGGTCCTTCATGCCTCCAATTCCCCTTCCCCCAAATGGGGATAAGCATTACTCCCATGCACTACAGATGTGGTGGGAGGCCAAGTTCACCGATGTCTGTGACGCACATTAAAATCTTTGGATGGGAGGAATGACAGCAGCGCAAGGATTGCTATTATTATTACTCATTCAGCGATATTGAGACAGTGCCCTTCCTCACACCTGCACTGCTTTTACTCCCTTCTCTTTGTCCTTCCCTTCACAACTCAGTTATTACTCATCCAAGCTGCCTTGGGGACACTTCCCTGAAGAAACCACTCTGCAGGGGTTCTGGTGCCTCCATCAGCAAGTCCCATTATGCAGTTACAGCGGAATCTGTGGAGCAAAGCATTACTCCTCCATCCCATCTCTATGCCTCATCTTGCTACAGCAACTTTCCTTGACTCCCTATGGAATCTCATTCACTCTTCACTGCACGGCATTTCACTCTTTAGTGGTTTATGTCTAATTATATAATTAGAAAAATACTGTGTTCCCCCTAGCAAATACAAACTGGACTTTATTGTTGGCAGGAAAAAGCAGTGGGTGGAAAAGAGTAAGGCATAAGACCACCTGCAAGCGGGGTCAGGAGAAAAACCCTTCCCATCAAGGTACAGCCTAACATTTAGTAGCAGTCATTGTCCCTGTTTTGAAAAACTCGTGTATAGGACGGCCTGTTCATTTTTCTTGCATGTTATTAGCGCTCACCACTACAATGATGGGCATGTTATAAGTACCTGAGAGACATGAATTTCTCAGCGGGGTGCCTGGCAGGGATTTAAGCACCCAGTGCCACTGGAGACAGGGTACCTGACTAAATGGACCATTGATCTAATCTCAGATAGTAACTTCCTACTGTATGTTCCAAAGATACGGCAACAGGATCTACATACAAGTCTAAGGCTTGGTCTACACTACCCCCCTAATTCGAACTAAGGTACGCAACTTCAGCTACGTGAATAACGTAGCTGAAGTCGAAGTACCTTAGTTCGAACTTACCTTGGTCCACACTCGGCAGGCAGGCTCCCCCGTCGACTCCGCGGTACTCCTCTCGCCGAGCTGGAGTACCGCAGTCGACGGCGAGCACTTCCGGGTTCGACTTATCGCGTCCAGACTAGACGCGATAAGTCGAACCCAGAAGTTCGATTGCCAGCCGCCGAACTAGCGGGTAAGTGTAGCCAAGGCCTAAGAGTAATCGAACAGGCAAACATCTGCCAAACCCCTCATTTAATGTCCTGCCTGATGCCAAGTAACTGTAACCAACCTCCAGATCGGCTGAGATAATTCTGTAGCCAAACCTTCTTAACAAGAAAAATCTTTTCTTTTGGGAGCTTGCTCAGAGATACTTACTGCTGGGTAGACATGCCCAATTTGTGCAGTCCTCCCAATATGGATTTCCTCTTCATCCTCTTCTTCTGTTGTCTTCCTGTACACAGGGTTATCAAAGTTCATGCTTTTAGTGTTCTTCCTTTTCCAATTCCTCCAGATGAGGTACCCTCCCATACACAGCAAACCAATGACCACTGAAGAAAAGAAGAGAAAAAGCTGTCATCCGGCTACTTGGGGAAGGCAAACATAGTCCCATGTGGACCCCAAATTTGTTCCCATGTGGACCTCTGCTCCTGTACCCTTCAGACCTGCAATACAGTAGTTCCTTGTGCTCCAGAAAAGTCTTTTACAAAAAGTTGTCAGGGTAGTCTCATTCTAAGCTTAAATCAAACCTGCTTACCAAGAGGAACTACAATTCCAATAATGGCTGCTGTAACAGTTGATCCAAAACCTTGCCCATCATTGGCATCTGTAACCATAAAAGAACAGTTCTGATTAATCAAACGGCACTAAAGATGGACCAGAATTATAATGATAGCTAATTTTTTTTTAAAAAGCTAGGTTTTAAAATGTGTTTAAATTTAAAGGTATGTGGTCTATAAATAATATCTATTGTGTGCTTATCTATGATAATTAATCATCTTTAAACACGACACCAAATCATAAAATAAATAATCCTGAGTGAGCAGCCATCTTTCTTAATTCTTTCATATCTTGCACCCTGTTATATGGCCGTGCCACAACACACACATTCACTCCTAAATAGTAATAAACAACTTTGAAATGTGGAGGCTTTTAGCTTGCTAACCCCAGATGTCAACTGCCACAGTAGGACACACAGACTGGGATCTCAAAGGAAATGAGACCCCAAAATAAGCAAAATGAGGGCTAGAGTTGCTAAGGGGCCTGCCCTTTCGGAAGAACTGTCCAGATCCATGTACAGTGACAGGGCTTTACAGAAGGGGGCACAGTTGACTGCTGAATATGGCCACAGAAAAGCACAACATGATGTGTGACCAACTCCCTTCTAAACCTCTTCATGCTGCCCCTTAATTAGCTCAACTATTAGGTGAAATTAGGTACTCCCTCCCCATAATAGAGCTGAATGTGATGCCTCTACAGCACACTTAGGCTCCTGCTGGCCAGGGAATGTAGAGACTGTGGTTAGGTACCAGAGCTGAGTCTTCTGAAGTCAGAGCACACTGGGGCTAGCTTTAAGAAGAGCTGATAAAAAAACATATGCTCAGAGCAGGGGTCTCTCTCAGACACTGAGCCTTCCAGTCTGAGAAGGCCCAGCTTCGGGGAGAGCTAGCCCACCAAATCCCAAACAACTCTAAAAAATACAGCACTTCACATTACCTAATGCCTGTTTGTTAGTGTAAGGTCCTGGTAGTAGGGATAGAGTGCAACCCATGACTGGTTCTAGGTATTGAAAAATCTCATGTGTAATGGTCCAGTGGTTCAAAACTGGTTCTCCATGTGTACGGCTCATAGTGTTGTTTCTCCTGGCTCTGTGTGCATATATCTAATTACCTGTCCACTGTGGTACACTCACACCTTGACTACTGCATGCAGTTCTGGTCACCCCATCTCAAAAAGATATATTAGCATTGGAAAAAGTACAGAGAAGGACAACAAAAATTATTATATGGAAGCTGTTTCACACCTCTGAGGAGAGATTAAAAAGACTGGGTCTGCTCAGCTAATGGGGAATATGATAGAGGTATATAAAAATCATGTATGCTGTGGAGACGGGGAATAAAGTGCTATTTACCCCTTCACATAACACAAGAACCCCAGTGAAATTAATAGGCAGCAGGTTTAAAACAAACATTAGGAAGTACTTCTTCATGTAATACACAGTCAATCTGTGGAACTCATGGCCAGGAGATGTTGTAAAGGCCAAAAGTATAACTGGGTTCAAAAAAGAATTAGGTAAGTGCATGGAGGATGGGTCCATCAATGGCTATTGGCCAAGATGGTCAAGCATGCAACCCCATGCTCTAGGTGTCCCTAAACCTCCAACAGTCCGAAGCTGGGACTGGATCACTCAATAATTCCCCTGTTCTGTTCATCCCTTCTGACGCATCTGGCACCAGCCACTTTCTGATGACAGTATACTGAGGTAGATGGACCATTGGGCTGATACAATATGCCAGTTCTTTCTTATGTTCTTAATGTTTGGGCACAAAAATGGAGGCTAGTTTGTAAAAATCAGGCCCGTAATGGAAAGCCTCTGTCTTTATCAAGGAGAGTAGCTGACCCTTCATCTTGTGCAACACAGCTCCCTCTGATAGCAACACAGCCACCAAGCTATTGCTCTTATCAGGAAAAGAACTTTGCGGTACATAATGCATTTGAATGATCCTCCTGCGGCTGTGACTACACCAAAGAATGCCACGTGCAATAGCTAAGTTGAACCTGGAGGTTGCCTCAAAATTCGATGGAATGTCATACTTACAAGAGCAAACCAATACATGTTAATGTCTCATTCTGCAAAATGTGTGTTTTGCAATCTTAACGGGATTAGCACTGAACTCAGCAATATACTGTATTTACTCTGACAAATCAGGACTAATTAGAGAAAAGGCTAAATATTTCATCTACTGAGACACCAATGCATGGAAAATAATGTAAAAGCTAGTTTATCCTTTTAAATGAATCCCCTTGGCAGGTAACTCTATTAAATAGACATTTTACCAGTTAATGAGATAGGTACCATAATTGTCCTTGTTAGAAATATTTTAATAAACACTGAATCTAATTATTTTTGTTTGGGGTTTGGAAGGAGATTTACATAGGTAAGAATGATGAGAACGAATTTGAGAGATTGATTCTGCTTTCTCAAGAGCACTGCGCACTGCTTAGCATCAAGTATCATGTGTCCTGCCTTGCCGATGAGAACAGGGATGCATGATTTAGTGCTTTGCAGATGCAATGGAAATGATGCCTCTTTTGCTCAGTGTAGTGTTTGAAAAGCCAGAGGTCTTCTGTCTTATTGTTTTTAATCAATTACCAGCGAAAGGGGCTATGTTGGAGGTGGAAATCTGCCTCTCTGTAGAACAGCAAGGTTATGGGAAGGCAGTTCAGCTTCCCTGCATTGCCCTGCCAATGTGTTGCAACCCTGACCTACAGGGATCACCCCCAAGAATGGGAAGGTAGTTAAATCCCTCATGGCTTATTCAGTACATAGCCTCTGTAGAGGCCGACAATAAAGAAGCCAGTTAGTGCCATCTGCTGGGAGTATTTTTTGTGATGTGGACATCAGTCCATGGAGATATTCATTTTAATGAAAAACTTCGTCAGAGGTATTTCAGAGCAGGGCTACATGAACTTTCAGAGCATTGTGCTGAGCAAAACAAATGCAACTTTCTTTGAGAAACAGAAACCTTAAATGCTGTGCAAGTAAGACTGAATCCCAGGGAATCAGACACGACAACCTGGAACTAAAGAATTCAGAGCAACTGGGATCACTTTTCTATTATCATAATGAAGGAGTTGAGATGAAACATCTGATTTTATTTGTGCCCATCTATGCATGCCTGTGTCTGACATGCATACAGCACATCTGACCTGCCAGCTCTCCTACTAGCCCATGGATCTTCGCGATACGCTTGTACCTGGCAGAAAGTAAAGAAGTAGGAACCTGAATCACTTACAGTGCTGGGATAAATTCCTATTTCCAGGTGTCATGATCTTTGTGCCTATTAGGCTGGATGTGGTTGTGGGTAAGCCAACACCTGGGGTTGTGATGGAGAATTGTGATACAGCTCCTGAGCTCTCTCTACTGGCATTGCTGGCGTTGCTAGTTGTAGCTGGGTTGATGGCGGAAATCATAGTAGTGGTGATGGTTGGCACTGGCTCAGTTGTTGAGGCAGCTGGAAGATCTGAAAAGCAATCCCATAGAGTTAAAACAAAACAACGACTGAAATCTGGTTAAACAAATCTGCAAAGCAGATCTCACATGGTGATAGGCAGCACTCCTTTCCAGATTTGATAACGGTTAGCATGGGTGTCTGGTTTCTATTCCTGATTTGTTATGTGGCCCATTGCCTTGCTATACCTCTGTTTGCCCATGTGCAAGATGGAAATAAAATAATTTACAAAGTTACACATTACAGTGGTGTAATGATGCTTAATTCACTAATATCTATGAAGTGCTGTGGATGGAAGGTGACATAAAGAAGTTCAAAGTCTTGATCATACTTTTTTGGGTGTGGGCCCCCAAAATTCACAACTTGTACCATATTGGAAATATTAGGTAAAATTCACCTCTAGTAACTCCCATGAAGAGACTAGAGTTCGCTAAAGATGAATGTGGCCTAATATTTTCCTAAATATACAATCTACGCCACTCACGCCTCATGGGGCGGTGTTAATGAATGATTTTATTGACCAACATCACCCCCATAATTTCAAACCATTCACATGTTTAGCATCTGTTCCAAAGCCCACTGAATTCAATGGGAGTCTTTCCATTGAGATCAATGGGATTTGGATCAGGAACTAATTCTTTGTTCTCCTTCATGCATTCAGCTTTTCTGATGACTCTGTGAATAAACAAATTCTCAGTGAAGAGACACTCCAGACCAACCAACATATCAAGCTATATGCAAAAAGGTCCCAAGCGCACAGACTACCGTAGCTAATGGTTCATGCACTGTTGTGAGAGGGGGAAGTGTCACTGATGTAAGTTGGTTTTGTGGAAGGGTGGGGTACAATTGGTGTGGCTCGAAGGAGCTTGTGCTGAGCAACACCAGGCTAAGAGAGAGGTCCCTGCATTAAGGTGGTTGCTTTTACCTTTGTAGCATTTCTTCATATCAGGGCCCAGCCACATGTTGTCAGGACAGGCACACGTATACTTGGGGGAATGGAGAGAGATTTGGGGTGCGGGAAGACACAGGTATTCACAGCCTCCATTGGGTTGGGAGCTGAGCTCACAGGAATCTGGAGCTGTTCAAGGTGGGGAGGGGGAAAAACAAATGTATTGTTTCAAACCATGCTCATCAATTTATCTTTGTTCATAGCAAAGAGACCCGTCTCCCGAATGAGATTCTAGTCTAACTCAGAACCCCTAGGAGTTTTCCATCTTCTAGAGCTCTTCTATTTGTATGCAGGAAAGTAGCAGTGGCCTCACCATTGTGCGCTCCCACTTTCATATACTATATGCAACAGTTTTGCTTTGCTTTGATGGTTACAGCAGGGGATGGGGAGTCAGGACACCTGGGTTCCACTCTTTGTTATTCCACTGACTGACTAAGTCACTTAAGCCATTGTTTTCAAAGCATCCTCTAATTCTGGCCATCTAACTCAAGACACTTAAATCCTGCTTTTCAGTGACTATGAGGAATCGTACCTTGAGTGAAGTCACTGAGAGCTATAGACACTCAGCATTTCTGAACATCAGGCCCTCATTGTCTCATGCTGGGCAGACTTTAAAATTTTCTGCTTCACCCTCTGCCTCCATTTACTTGGCTACTTAATAACTCTTACCTCTCAGGTGTTTTTAAAGCATTATGAGATCTTCAAATGAAAGCTTCAAAATGTACTACCCAATACTATAGATCAAATATACTCAATTTACAAGCAAATCATGTTTTTTCTACCTGCCAGCTCCACACAGTAAATCTGGGATTTGAATGTCAAGTGTGTTGATGATCGTCAATAATAAAAACTCTTCAATTAGAATTTTGTGCTGATTATGCTGAACCAGGAAAGAGTCCAGCTCCTCTCTTAGTTGTGCAGGCTTTTCAGTACTAGCACCAGTACCAGGTAGGACAATCATTCTTCTCACTGAGCCTATCTGACCCAGAATACATAGGGGGAGCATATCTACTGAGTAAGGTGGTACCATTTCACAGCTGTTGTCTCATAATACCCACAATCTCAAAGCTATCTATCTCCCTGCCATTTTCTTCCTGCTAAGAAAACTATTAGCAAGTTACTTTGTTTAGAGTTCTTTCCAATTTTATCTGAGTGACACTGCCAAAAAGTGTCACCTAAAATGAACAGCAGGCAACAGGCTGCTCTGATCGCTCTAACTCTAGACTTCAAAAGGAAAGCTGCTAATTAAATTACTATAAACAAATTGCAGGCTTTTCAATAAAAGCGCCCACTGAATTAACTATGCAGGAATTTCAAACATCAGGCATTCATTTTGTATTAGCAGCATCTGCCTTACCACTCCATCCAAGACAATTGGGAGGCATTTTATTTACCAGCCCAAATGAATGAATGGTGTTCGGACTCTGGGAGAACTGAGGGCATGCCTTACCTTTTGGCTGCTTTAGCTCGTGAAAGACCACAATATCATGAGGGTTATTGAGATTCTCTGCTAAAATGGAGATGTCCAGGCCATTCAATCTGTTTGCACTGAAGATTGCCTCGTTCTCCAGGTCAGTCCAGAACACCTTATCCTGCAGAACACACACAGGCCTTTTGATTTGGATAAATGCAAACCCCATGCAGTGTTCGATGATGGTTCTCTGGCAGCCCCGAAGGCCATTTGGGGCAAGGCTGCCTACATCTCTGCTTCTTTTGCACATTAATCAGAGGCATTTTAAGTACATGCGAAACAAACAGGTGCTAATTTTGCAGTATGTTATTGGCGTGTCCTCTACTCCAGCTGGAGACAGTGGCACTCAGCAGTTTGCAGAATCGCATACTAAACAATCTAGAGATGTCTCCTGAGACTGAGATAATCTTGTCATTTTGTGGTGCTGCTGGATCATGATGTGATGCTACTTTTGGCTTTGCAACACAAAGATGGAAGTGTCTCAGGGCAGGTCTTCACTACCCACCAATCAATCAGGAGTCGATTTATCAGGTCTAGTGTAGACGTGATAAAAATCGATCCCCGATCGCGCTCCCCGTCGACTCCGGAACTCCAGCTCGCGAGAGGGAGAGCGGCAGCGGTCAACTCGCCGCCGTCCTCACGTCCAGGTAAGTCGACCTAAGATACGCTGACTTCAGCTACGCTATTCGCGTAGCTGAAGTTGAGTATCTTAGGTCGACCCCCCCCCCCCCCCCCAGTGTAGACCTGGGCTCAGTGTCAGGAGGTGGTAACAGATCTGGAGAGCAGCATTTACAGATGGGCAAAAAATGCTTAGTTCCTTAGAGTAGCTTTGGGGCTGGGTGGGAGGGGAGAACACTCCGAGCAGGCCTGGATACAAAGAGGCCATGTCCATTATGTTTAGTGAAAGAAGAGTTTCGGACTCCAATGGGCGTGGATTTTGAATAGGATTTGAAGGAATTTGTTAGAAATCTCTGATCCCTGTACCACAGTGAAAGTGCCAGTAAATGCTGATCTTCCTTCCCTTTCCAAAGATGTGACCTCAGTTGAGCAGGTATCTCTGTAGGGCAAAACCACTTGTATTCTTAAAGACTCTAACACTGCAGCAATGGATAAACACTAAAGAGGGAGCATCCAAAAGACCCACTTCTATCTCCTGCAATAAAATCTTTAGAAGCAAGTGGCACTTTCTAATGATTACTGCAGATTGAGAGATACCTAAATACCACAACATAACAGGACACAGTAGGCATGTGGGAACTGAAGGCTACTGAGATGGATTTAGTTGTAGGAAGGTGACCTGGCCGACAGATGAAAAGGTAACACTTGCAACGTCTTTTAATAAGATGATATACATCGCTGGAGGGGGAAGGGTGGGTTCTCAGGAGCTAGTTCAGGAGATTTTCCTTTATCTTGAGAAAAGATTCAGATGGAGGAAGGGGGTGTACAGCATATTCTTGGTTAACACACACTGTAAAAGGGATTCTGCAAACACTGTTGATGTTGTGCTTAATTTAATACACAGTCCCACTAAAATCAGCAAGGCTATGCATGCCAATAAGCACACCAGGGCAGTATGTGCCTACAGGATCAAGCTCTTAATTTTGTGGCAAGTAGTGTGTGCATCCTTCAGCTGTCAGGGCTGTGCACCAGAGCACGGCCAACTCAGCGTGAAAGAGAGAGAAATGTCTGGCTTTATGTTTAAATTGGATAAGTAAACGACACTTTCCTGGGGTTAAATCCTGCCATCAGACAAGTGCACTGGGTTCTCAGTTCTTCCCAGGCAGAGAGGCTCCCCACTAACATCACCGCCAGTTCCCAAAGGGGTTGTACAGATTTCTATCTGGGTCCACTGATCCTTGTTGCAGACTGTCAAGCAGTAGCATATAATGACTGCGCAAACAATTAGCAACCTGCCAGGCTGAGGAGGGGAGCACGTGCAGCATGGGCCTGGGAAAATGCAAAGCCAGGAAATCACACTGCAGATGAGTTGTAAGAAGTGTTCAGAGCAAGCTGCAGTGTCACATTCAAAGCCATCCGGAGCGGGCACATAAATCTCTGCCATGCACCCAGATGAGAGGATGCCCTGTGTTCAAGGGGCTTGATCCTAACAGGAGGCGTTAGCACCTCCTGTGAAGCTCCCACTCAAGTCTTATCTCACAGGAGATGCTCACTCAGCAGCATCAGGCCTTTAGTTAGTGAAACACCCATATGGCCTGACAATAATCATAGCAACCTGCCTGTGTTTTCTCCTGCCGGTGATTTGGCCATTACACAAGCAGTTAACATGACTAAAACCTAATTGTGCCATTAGCCCATGTCAGCTGTGCAGGCGATGCCGGTTTAGGCAGGGTGCTCTTCTCTACCACACAAGTAATGCATTACATAGTAGCATTTGACTGATTGCCGCTCTTGGGGAAGGAATACTCCTTGCTGAACGCACACCGGATTAATGGCTTTTTGCAGCAGCTGACACAGCCAGGCGCTTCCTGTGCCATTCACAGGGCACAACTTTCAAGCAAGAGGTATTTAGAAAGAGATCCTGTGGCTTCCTGCACTCCCCAGCCAGCTCTGCACCCATTCTTCACTCTTACCTCAAACACAGCTACTCCGAAAGGGTGGCTCAGGTCATCAGCAGAAGCGATGAGAACTTTCCTATTGCCGCCATTGAAGTCAATGCTTGAAAGTAAGTGCAGCTTGGAGTCCACCCAATAGAGACGCTGATTCAGCAGATCTGAGACAGGAAATGTGACCAGGCAGAATTACTGTACATGCAACTACAGCACTTTTTGCTATTGCCCAATATTTTTCCTGTTGGCAGAGTGGCTACTTCTCCGTGGGCTGTTGAGCCCTTTTCTTTATTATGGTGGTTGAAACTTTGGTTCACTGCCCAGATACGCTGACCCAGGCACCCCTAAATAACATGCTGTTATGTGTTTGTGAGAGCTGCTCGATTGACAGCCCGGCTCGTGAAGTAGTCCCCTCTCTGATCAAGTAGAACAGGCCAGCGGCCCTTCTCAACTCCACCCCAGCAATGTCCCTCAAATTTGGGCTTGTCTTCACAGACAGCGCTACAGTGGCACTGGTGCAGCTGCGCCGCTGTAGCACTTTAGTGAAGATGCTATTATGCCGACAGGAGAGCTTCTGCCATCAGCGCAGTTAAGCCACCTCCCCGAGAGGCCGTCGCTGTAGCAACAGGAGCCGCTCTCCCATCGACATATGACAGTGGGGGTTGGTCAGTATAACTGCATCGCTCAGGGGGCTGGATTTGTCAAACCCCATGGCGATGGAGTTATACCCAGATCGGTCTGTAGTGTAGGCCTGGATTTGCCTGGAAGGATCTTTTCGAAGGCTGAGAGTCTAGTTCATTTAAACTGTGGCTTTTTGCTGAGACTCCTGAGGAAGGTGCAATTAATGCTAATAATGATGGTGGTTTCCAATGCTGAGTGACTTCACCTTTTCATAAAGTCATAGATTTTAAGGCAGAAGGGACAAGTGTGATAATCTGGACTGACTTTCTGCATAAGACAGGCCTTAGAACTTCCATGAATTAATTCCTGCGTCAAGTCTAATAGTTGTGTTTGAACTAGAGCATCTCTTAGGAAAACATCCAATCCTGATGTAAACATTTCCAGTGATGGGGAATCCCACTTTCTCAAAGCCATTCCTAGGTTTCAGATTCAAGTATATTTCATTTCACGGACAAGAGGGGAAGAAGTGGGAGAAGGTGACTTGTGCCATTGTAGGACTTCATGAACTGAGCTTTTCTTCCTGGGACAAATTCTAATTTTGGATGAGATCAACTAACCTCAATGCAAAGGGGTGATTGCCACTCATAAAAGCAATCATTTCAAGCTCTGGGTTGAAATCCTAAGCATTAATTTGTTGGTTAATTAATAACAAGGGCAAATGTTATGTGTGACGTTGTGCAGTGTATATGGTTTTATAAAAACATGATAATAAGTGAATCTAATGTAACTGGAATATGCTTCATGCAAAAGGTCTCTTGTAAGGTATCATTACAAAGCTTATAATCTACGGAGTGTGATCATCCTATTTGTATAAATGTACCACTCTTGTATCTAAAACTAGAAATATGAAATATAACTCTGAGGGCCTATTGTAATTATGCAGTGTGGGCCATTAATGGTGGTTTGGAATCTTGATGGCTCCCAGGACCATTGTCTACAGATGGCTGTGTTTACCTGTGAGTCTTCCTGTATATGTGTGTGCTGGCAAGTGGGCAATGAAGTCTTGCAGTGACATGTGATCATGTCACCTGAACTGGAATCCATCTATAACCTGGTGCTTTTCCAGTGAGGGGGCATGGAAACCCAGAGGGACAAAGGGTTCCCGCCTTATGCAAAAGATATATAAAGGGGTGGAACAGAACAAAGAGGAGAGAGAGGAGCCATCATGAAGAATCCCCTAGCTACCACATGAGCTGGAACAAGAGCCATACCAGGGGAAAGAATTGTGCCCAGGCCGGGAAGGTGTCCAGTCTGAGGAAAAAACTTACTGAAGCATCTCTAAGGGTGAGATTATCTGTATTTAGTTTGATTAGACATAGATTTGCGCATTTTATTTTATTTTGCTTGGTGACTTTGTTCTGTCTGTTACTACTTGGAATCACTTAAATCCTACTTTCTGTATTTAATAAAATCACTTTTTACTTAGTAATTAACTCGGAGTATGTGTTAATACCTGGGGGAGCAATCAACTGTGCATATCTCTCTATCAGTGTTATAGAGGGCGAACAATTTATGAGTTTACCCCGCATAAGCTTTATACAGGGTAAAACGGATTTATTTGGGTTTAGACCCCATTGGGAGTTGGGCATCTGAGTGCTAAAGACAAGCACACTTCTGTGAGCTGTTTTCAGGTAAACCTGCAGCTTTGGGGCAAGTAATTCAGACCCTGGGTCTGTGTTGGAGCAGACAGGAGTGTCTGGCTCAGCAAGACAGGGTGCTGGAGTCCTGAGCTGGCAGGGAAAACAGGAGCAGAGGTAGTCTTGGGACATTAGGTGGCAGCTCCCAAGGGGGTTTCTGTGATCCAACCCGTCACATTATGAATTAGTAACAGTAGTAGTAGCCTGTGATGTAGTGGACAAAATTGCCTGCCATCACAGCAGGGGTTAAAGAGAACCTTTGGGTTCAGCTAGTCCCACCCCATTATATCTGCAGCTAATGTCAGGCCTGTTGGGGGAGAAAAGGAGAGAGTCTGGCTCAGTTCGGGGCTGACTGGTGAAGAGGCAGGAGCTAACTGCCTTCCTACTGGAGAGGGGTGACTAGCCTGCCAGCTGAGGCAGCCACCAGGGAGTAAGCACTGTCTCCCCAGCCCAGGGAGGCTATGGAGAAGACCTAGGAGCCTCTGACAACTGAAGTAACTGGATGACTGAAGCCCAGAGGCATTGTGGGGTTTGGCCTCACCAGACTTACTGCTGCCCTGCCCACAGGAGCCTGGGACCGTGGTAAGATGCCACCCAAGTCCCACGAGAGGGCACTATGGGAGGCAAGCCACCCCAGTGAATTAGAGGGAACTTGCTGGCCACTTGTATGTATGACAGATGCTTGTCATATCAAAGCAGCCTGGATTTTCAAGGATTATGTTGTCTTTCCCATTCCTGTATGACAATAAACATAAATTTAAAGAGGCCACAGACATAGGGAGCTTTATCACTTGCACTGATCTATTACCGATTCTGCGACTTACCTAGTGTGATGCCATTCGGCCACTCAATGTTGTCTGTTACCAGCACTTGCCGATCCATACCGTTCAGGCCAGATTTTTCAATTTTAGCTTTGTCTCCCCAGTCAGACCAGTACATGTATCTGAAAGAGCCACAGAAAGGAAAAGTCAATAACTCACACGAAATGCAGAGCTGACCCTACCCCAAGAGATGCGTGTGCATAATTTGAGTAGGTTTCTTAAATCAGGAGGTGTGGTGCCCTTTGTACTCAGCGTTTTAGGCGTTTGCTATTCTAATCCATTTTAACATCTGTGCAATGGAGCTGATGGGTTCCTACTGTATGAACTAACGTGAAGAGCACGTATTGCAGGACTATGTTACACCAGGGCTTAAAAACATTCTTTAGTACCTGTGAACTAGCTCTTGGAATTTCTGCTGGGTCTTTGGCCTTTGTATCCAGCACTAAAAACATGTGCTCGTTCAGCTGTGCATCAGACTACCTCAGTTTTCATCACAAACCACGTACCAGCTCGTCCCCATCTGACACATGAACAGTGCAAAAGAATTTCTGAGATGTCATTTCAAAGCTGCTTTTGACTTGGCGCTGCAAAGATTTACGTGTGCGCTTTAACTTTCAGCATGTCAGCAGTCCCAGCCAGAGTCTGAGAGCTCATGAGAGGCGTGAAAACAAGACCGGAACATGCCATAACGCAGAACTCCGTCTTCACACCTACCCCCGTGTCGGATCAACTGCAATGGCTCTGGGCTCGCTTAGGTCAGCGCTAAAAAGTGTCGTCCTCTTGCTTCCATCAGCAGTGGCCACAGAGATGGTTTTGTTGCCCGAATCTGTCCAGTAGATGTTCTTATGAACCCAGTCCATCGCCAGGCCTTCGGGGGAGTTCAGCTGACTCTCTATCAAAATCACCTGCTCGGCTGTGTCGCTGGCTTTGTCTATGTAGGCACTGCAAAGACAAGGATTGATGAACGGCACAGTAAGAGCCAGTGCAGACAGGCAAGTTGAAAAGCTGCAGCCTTACATGGAGGAGGAAATGAGTTACGAAGAGATGAACTCTGGTCAACTTAGGGGGGAGGGATAGCTCAGTGGTTTGAGCATTGGCCTGCTAAACCCAGGGTTGTGAGTTCAATCCTTGAGAAGGGCCACTTAGGAATCTGGGGCAAAATCAGTACTTGGTCCTGCTAGTGAAGGCAGGGGGCTGGACTCAATGACCTTTCAAGGTCCCTTCCAGTTCTAGGAGATGGGATATCTCCATTAATTTTTACTGAACTAGGGCACAAACACAGCATGATTATCTCAGACTCCCTCACTGTTGTAACCTTTATTCTTTCATTCTTCCCCACCGCCTTTTGCTGATGGTCACGCCCTTGTTTTGTCATAGCTATTTGGCGTGTAAGCACTTCGTGGCCGGGAGCTGTCACGTTTCTTTGTTTTAAAGCTCTGTGCACATGTCATGTTTGACAGGATGGCCCTGATTCAGCAAAGCATTTAATTTTAAGCATGTGACTTCACCAGGACTTAAGCACGTGCTAAAAGTTTAGTGAATGCTCAAGTGAACTGATGAACAGAGATGGAGTTAAGCACTTAGTTAAGCTTAAAGATAAACACACACTGAAGTGTGTTGCTGAATTAGGACCCGTGTAATTAATAATAATTAAGGCTAAGATTATGTAACCGAGATCGCAGAAGTCACGTAATCCATGACTTCCGGCGACCTCCGTGACATTGGGGGCTCTGGCAGCTGACTGGCTGCTGCCGGCAGCAGGGACCCTCTCGCAGCCCAGCCTCCGCGGGCGGCGGGGGACCCTCTCGCAGCTACCCAGCAGCTGTGGGTGGCGGGATCCCCGCTACTGACCGGCCGCCACTGGCAGCGACCCCTGAGCTGCAAGCAGCCCCCACCCCTTCCCGGCAGTGGCAGAGGGACCCCGGAGCTCCCCAGCCGCCATCGCTGGTAGGGGCACCCCCTGCAGTTGCTCAGCTGCCATGAGCAGCCCCCCCTGCAGCTCCCAGTAGCGATGGCAGAGGGATCCTGGAGCTGGGGCCCCCTGCAGCTCTCTAGCCTCCGCTTCTGGTAGGCCTCCGCCCCAGCAACTGGGCAATGGGGTCCCTGCAGCTCCCAGCTGCTGCAAGGGGTGGGTGCTGGACCCACCTCCCTCCGCATTTTGTCAGGGATGTTTTTAGTAAAAAAGTCAGGGGTGGGTCACGGCTTCTGTGATGTTTTGTTTATTGCCCTTGACCTGTCCATGACTTTTACTAAAAATAACCATGACAAAATCGTAGCCTTAATAATAATTTTTCATCTACAAATAGCTTAGCAAAAGGATTCACCGTTATGAGAGCTGGGGAAGAGGGTGAGACACTGATCCATTATCCAAGCCTGCTGGGGCACATTAATATCAGTGACAACTTCAAAGTATCTTTAATAGAAAAAACAAACTTCAGCGGCACACTCCATAAATATGCCAGTGGCACTCCTAATAGAACACAGGGAGGCAGCTTCTGCTCTGTTCCGCCTGTGTCATTCTGGAGTAACTTCAGTGAAGCGAATCTACATGGAATTACTCTGCAGGGAATTTGCACCAGGATAAGAATGGAATCTGGCCCAATATGTGCTAGTTTTCTTGAAACAGGACCATTTAATATTGATCACAAGAATAATTTATTATATTTTTAAAATAGCTATAACTACAAAATAACGGGTCATGACATTTTCCCTCGAACATTTGAAAATGTCAGACCACTCATCCACTAACAGCCTATATTGTTGAGTAACCTGGCCCAAGGTAATGAGAAAAGTACAACTCTGGCACAGAGACTTGGAAACAAATTAATGTCAAGAGGCAGAAAGCTTTAAAGTCTTGGTTTTGCTTGCAGCCATACCCGCCTCTGCTATAATAAACTACGCAGGATCCGGTTGGGTTAATATTTTGGACAACTGACTTTCAAAGGAAGACCCAGGTGATACAACCGTAGTCCTGCTGAGTCAGGAGCTGGCCCTCTGAGCCAATACTGAATGCAAGGCACTGGGAGGTACTTCTAGAGGATGTAAAATTATATTTCTGACCTCATTTATCACCTCTGTTGAAGAGCCCATAGCGTTTTTGTAAGACAAGAGTTAACTCCTGTGGCCTGCCCTAATTCCAACTTGGGTGATTACATTCTGCCTATCAATATTTTCCCCCACAGTTGCAACTGGAAACGGTATTTTGTTAACTTCCTGTCCCAAACTGTTGTGCAGTCTCAGGGTGCTTTCACCCTCAATGTGGCTGCACTGTAGCAGTGAGCACACTGATGTATATCCACATGTGCATGGTTCAGAAAATGCGTTGGGATCCTTCAGAATTAAAGGTTCTTGGTTGGAGACGACATTTTCTGCTGCCCAGTGTCTCCCTCAATTCCTGATGTCTGGGCTGCTCTGCTCACTCTTGCAGCTCATAGAGGCAGAGCGGCGTTCTGATGCCTCCACTTTGGCCATGCCCATTCTGCTCCTGCTGGTGGCTGGATTCTTTGCCTCGTGTGGATAGCAGTTTCAGTGCTGCTGCTGTCTCATCTGCCTAATGGTTTTGGTTTTTTTTACTACTTTTTGGAGCAGCGGTGAGCAGTGTTCTCCCTCGCTAGCCCCTTTTCCCCCCAAGCCAGTTTTTAATCAGGTGGTGGAAACACATCCAGCCCCTCTGCTGCAGTGACTATGAGTTGGACAGGCAGGTGGGATCCCCTACCCACCAGAGCAGCTGCGACTCTAACATGGGAAAAATGGACCGGGAGTCTCTGGGCAGAGCAGGGAGAAGCTCCGAGGATGAGGAAGATACTTTTCAGCTGACTCGCGGTAAGTCCCAAGGTGTCCTTGGAGAACAAAGAGGGGAGACTTGCAGGACCCAAAGTCTTAAAATGGGTCCTGTGGGAGACCCCTGATTGGGGTGACACACATGACTTGCATCCTGGGAGAGGAGATGAGGGATGGCCAAAAGGTTGAACACTTTTTGGACACATACATGAAGCAGGTAAGGACACCATGCTTGCCTCAGCCAGGTCAGTACTATAAAGGATAACCGTGGCCTTGTCCTGTCTGATCTTGCTCATCACTCTTAGAATTAGAATTGGAGGGAATGCGTAGAACAGGACCTTCGTCCAGGGAAGGAGAGAGGCATCTCTCAGAGAGTGGTGACCTAAGTGTCCTCTTGAAAAGAATAAGGAATACATCTTTGTTGCCGAATGTGGCGACTAGGTACACCTCAGGAAATGCCCACTTTTGGAATATCCTGTGAAGAATTTGAGAGTCCAACTCCCATATTTAGTCCTGGGAGAAACGCCTGCTGAGCATATCAGCTGGGACATTCTGAACTCCAGGAAGATAAACGGCTGAGATCTGAATCTAATGGGCTGTAACCAGTTCCATAACTTGGGCACACAGGGACGGGGATCTTGGTCCTCCCTGTTTGTTGATATAAAACATGCAAGCCACATTGTCCTTCATGATCTTGATTGATTTGCCCCGATCAGTGGTAGGAACTGAAGGCAGGTGTTCCTGACTGCCCTGAGTTCTAACAGGTTGATATAGAGACAGGCTTCCTCAGGTGACTATCTGCCCTGAGTTGTGAGGGTTTTCTCCCCACCCTAAAAGCAATGTGTCCATTGTCACAGATAGCGTTGGAGCTGAGCAAATGAAAGTAATGCCTGCACAGACACTGAGTTCATTTTTCCACCAGTCTAGGAAGTTCTTCGTCTGGAGGGGAACCGTGACCTGTATGTCCAAGCTGTGTCTGGTTGAGAAATAGATCCTTCTGAATCAGCCTTGAAAGCAGAGAAGTCATAGTCTTGCATACTGGGTCACAACGGTGCAAGCTGCCATATCACCAAGAGCTGCTGCAAACAGTTTCTTACTGTGGTAAGGGGGCTTCCTTGAATTGTCCCAACCAGGTTTGCCAAAGTTATGAATCTGTCTGTGGGAAGGAAGGCCCTGTTTGCCAACAAATCCAAATATGCCCCTATGTATTGTATTCTTTGTTCAGGGGCTAATGTGGATTTTTTTAAGTTTAGCTGAAGACCTAATTCCTGGAGAGAGGGCTGTCTGAGTGGAAGTTAGTACTGCTTCATAAAGATTGGCCCTCCAGTACTCAGTCATTGAGTTACAAGAAAACTAAAATTGCTTCTCACCAAAGGTAGGCAGCTACTACTAGTAGTACCTTTGAGAATACTCTTGGGGCCAAAGAGAGGCCAAAGGGAAAAACTAATCTTTGAAAATGAACCTGGCCCATGGTGAAACGTAGATATTTCCTGTCTGCAGACTGTATTGCTATATGGAAATAGGTGTCCTGTAGCGTTAGAGCCAAAAACCAATCTCCTGCCTCTAGAGATTATAGCTGCCAGAGTCACCCTCCTGAACTTTTGAGACTTAAAAAATTTATTCAGCCATCGTAGATCTAAGATCGGTCTTCACCATCCATCTTTCTTTGGCATGAGAAAATACTTTGAGTAAAACCCTTTCCCCCTGTGAGGGGATGGGACTGGTTCTATTGCTCCTAATTGAAAGAGAGAGTGTACCTCTTGGTATACTCAGTATAGCCTCGTGAGAGGGATCCCTGTAGAAGGATGGGGAAGGGAGGTGGGAGGTATGTAAAGGGGATGATGTGGACCAATGTTATAGCCCGCTTGTCTGTTGCAATACACTGCTAGGCCTTCTGGAAATGGGAAAGGTGGTCTCCAAAACAAGGAAGCTGGGCAAAAGGTTGCAGCTTGCGAACTAGAGGTGAGGGAGGAGTTGAGCCCTCCACCAACCTGTCAAAATTATTGTTTCAATTATGACTGGGTCCTCACTGAAGGAGGATGAGCAGCTCCTTTCCTCTTGAGTTTCTGTCTCTTTCTAGTCGGCTCAGTGGTTCTGCAAAATCCAGAGAACGAGGCTGGGTGCGATTTCTTGGTAGTTTGAGACCTGCTAAATCTCCTCTTGTTTGTAGCAGAGTATATACCCAGAAACGTCAATCTGGCCCTGGAGCCCTTCCGCGAGTGCAGGTATTCGTCTGTAGTCCCTGAGAAGAGCTTCTGACCATCAAACGGGAGGTCCTCAACAGTATTCCGAACCTCTCTTGGGAGCCCCGACAGCTGGAGCCATGACGCCCTACATATGACAACCGCTGTGGAGATGGATCCAGCGGCAGTGTCTGCAGCACCCAAGGACACTTGGAGAAAGGTTCTGACTAATAACGGACCCTCCTTAATGATGGCCTGGAAGTGCTCTCTATGCTCCTGTGGAGGATGTTCAATAAAGGTTGCAAACTTCTTGTAATTTGTGAAGTCATACTTGGCCTTGATTGCCTGATAGTTTGAGATCCAAAATTGGAAGGTCACAGATGAGTATGCCTTTCAGCCAAAAAGGTCTAACCTCTTCTGGTCCTTATCATAAGGGATAGACCAGGAGTAATGCTGTTTACCCCACTTTTTTACAGCATCCACCACTAGGGAATTAGGTGGGGGAGTGGGAAAACAAAAATTCTGAGTCTCTGAGGGGAACATAATATTTCTTATCTGCCCATTTACAAGTTGGCAGAATGCTGGCAGAAGTTCGCCACACAATCTTTGCTGGATACAGGAGTGCTTCATTAATGGGTAGCACAACCCCAGTGGGTATCACCCACTGCAGAATGTCCAGGAGTTTGTGTTGTGAGACTTTAACCTCCTCAAGAGATATCTGGAGGGTGTCAGCCACCCTCTTCACAAGGTCCCGGAATTGGCTGGAATTTGGCAAATTGCTGCTGATACGCTGTCCAAGGATCCCAGTATGGCCATTCGTGGGGTCCATATGGGAGAGGGGGATGGCACCCAGGACTTGGTCACATTTACTAGTTGTAAATGCTACCAAATGCAGTATTCTGCCATCTTAGTCAAGTCAGCATTTAGGGTGAATTCAAGTTCTAGGAATGACTGTGCTTGGACGCCTAAGCAAATGTCATCTGTGTACATGGACTTGTGGAGCTGGGTAAGCAAGAGGTCATTTGTGTACAGATTGAAAAGCAACAGTGCCAGCACAGAGCCTTGGGTAAACCACTGGTTTGTCTTTTCCAAATGCTAACTCTTGTCTTCCATGTGCACTTGGAAACATCTGTTGTGGAGAAGGTCAATGATGTTGACTACCTATCCTGGGAGTGCTCTTGACAATTTGACTGAGAGCCCCAAGCACCAAACCACGTCATATGCTGCTGTCAGGTCCAGAAATATGGCTCCTGTCTTCTGTTTTTTCTGAAAACCATTTTCGAAGAATGTTTTCAAAGCTAGCACTTGATTGAAGGTTCTCTGACCTGTCCAAAAGCCTGCTTGCTTAATGCTGAGCACTGATTCCACTTCTGGGAGATACGCTGGAGAATGAGATTCTCCGGCACCTTGAATGGCACAGACAACGGGGAGGGATATCAGTTGATAACTTGGAATATTATGTGGCTCTTTCCCCAGTTTCAGGAGAGCAATGACTTTTGACATTCACAATGTCTTTGGAAGTCACTCTTCGTGAAGAACTGCACCAGTCACTGATAAGCACGAGTCCCAAGGTGCTTGAAAAACTCTGGCAATATGTTGTCATAGCCAGGAGCAGTGACACAACTACTATCACTTACGATTTGGTCTAACTGTGGCTGTGAATGACTATATGTGTTGCTGAGTCTCTGACAACTGGCAGCTTGGTTTGGTATGCCAGGTGGTTGGCTTAGGGATGGCGGTTGCTAAGCTTTGTCGAGACAGCAAATCAAATTCCAGCATTTCCAGCTGAAGTGAATGATGTCTAGATTTCGAGTAGTCTTCCCATTGTGCCTGTCTAGCAGCCTCCAGTGACTCAATTACGTGATCAGCAATATCTGGCTCAGCAGAGGATCCCTACTGACCAAGCAGTTTAGTACCATTCAGCAAGAAGGCACAGCATGTAGACTGGACGGTGGTTGTGCAATATGGATGCACAGGCAGCTTTGAAGATGGCTTCTCAGAATCGACTGAAAACTTCGTAGACCAGATGATGCGTGATGGTATGGAGATGACACTTTTCTAGAGCATCTGTGTACTTCTTCCTGTCTGCCTTCCTGAAGTTCTATCTCAGTTTGTCAAAGGATCTAATGATTGGGAGTTGTAGGCCAATGCGGATAATGGAAGGTCTTTCAAGCCAAAACATGATGCAGGTTGGGAGTGACCATCCATGGATGACATCCAGCATAAATCAGGAGAGCATTTTCTTGCCAGTAATTATTTGCTATATCACTTGCTTACATCCTGCTATGGCATCTCAAATTAATTACAGATTACAGTTCCCTGTAGAATGTGGCAAGTGGAGTTCGGCTCCATCACTGATGGGGCACCAAGGTCTTTTTCATGAACAGTATTCAGTATCAGTGCAGATGTTATATGTTAAACAGAAGAATTAACAGCTAATAGGTGATTATGACACAAAATCTCATTGTGAAGATCTAAGGCTTGTGGGAAAGCTAACACAAACAGGAGTAAAAGAGACAAATGTCCTGCTGCTTTGCCAGAGAACAAACTCTTGATTTAGCCACGAGAAGGGCATGGGCACCTATCTGAACTCTGGAGGTATTCACTGCCAGTGTGCTTCAGACGTAGCAGTGTGTGTTAAATAAATCTCTGTGTATGAATGTGTAACCCTTACCCACCCCAGATACACATTTTCTAGAATGTCAGACTTTCAGAGTGAAATCCCAGCTTCCATCCCAACCATCTTCCTATTTTCACTGCCCCACAGTTCTCACAGGGCTACTTACATACCTGGCTAGCCACGTCATTACCTCATCACAGCTTGGGCAAATTTCCCTCCCCCTGGAATCTGAGCTACTGCAGCCTACAGACACCCTGTAGCTCTGTTACTTACTGAAACTAGTAAATCGCCCTCTGATCATTAGCTGAAAACCAGAACAAATCACTATAGATGCTGCAATAGGGTGCAATACCAATACAAATCAGAGTGCACACGAGGGAGGTTTGGTGCATAAATTAAATGCAGCTGCACTTTTTGATTAAACACACTTCTAGCAAACAAATCTGGATACTGTGTTCCAGTGACACGCAGACTCATGTTTTCAGCAGGTGCCTGTTACATACTATGGAGATGGGTGCCATAAAAACACCTGGGGAGGGGGGGAGAGTCTCTGTGCATTCCCCATCTGTAAAATGATGATAATGACACTTCCTTTCTCCCATTATTTGCCTGTCTTGTGTATTAGACAGTAACCTCTTTGGGGCACGTCCTGTCTCTATGTTTTTGTGCAGTATAGAGTACAGAGAGGCCCTGATTTCAGCTAGGGTCTCTAAACACTATTGTAATACAAATATATAACAACTACTCAGATAATATGCATGCAAACTGGCAGAGGTATCTGTTGGTACCACAAAAATACTCTTGTATTCTCAAATCAGGTAACTGGTCAAGTGCCTGCACATTTTTGTAGGCCCACTGAAAATCTGGGCCACCATGTGTAACCAAATAAAAAGAGAGACACTCTATGGTCCTATGGATGGATGCTGCTCACCATGCCACTGTTCAATAGAATGGGGGCATCTTTACAGATCATCCTTACTATCAGTAGCATAAAATGAACTATACTATGTGTACCAGAACCCATACCTGCCCTGGCCCATTACCTGTATATCTTTCTGTAGAACAAATCACACCAGTATATCCTGTTTGTTGCCACCTCCACATCCAAAGCCACCACATTCTTCAGCATGGGGATGATGCGAGAATAGTCCCTTTTCACCAGATCTATCTTGCGTACCTCATGGCGGTTGGTGAAGATCAGGTATGGACTCTTGCCTATCACAGGAAACAAACAGGCGTGGCTTTTATTTTACCAGCTGACTTGACAGCAGAGGCCTAAGTGCCACATCCAGTTCTCATTATGCAGGGCCTAACATTGAGGGTGATCTCACTGAAGCCAATGGAATCACGCTGCCTGCTTATTTGCAGTTCTATCCCATGAGGGAGTTTTACTGTGTACCAGAAGCAAATGTCACCATTTCCCAGAGGGGGGAGCTGTTACATCAGAACATGAAGAGTCTGAGCAGCAGCGGCAACATTTGCTCTTATTCTGCCCCACTTGCTAAGACATCACAAGTGAAACACTGAGGGGTTTCTTCACTCTATCAGGGGTCGGCAACCTTTCAGAAGTGGTGTGCCGAGTCTTCATTTATTCACGCTAATTTAAGGTTTCACGTGCCAGTCATACATTGTAACGTTTTTAGGTCTCTTTCTATGAGTCTATAATATAGAACTAAACTACTGTTGTATGTAAAGTAAATAAGGTTTTTAAAATGTTTAAGAAGCTTCATTTAAAATTAAATTAAAATGCAGAGCCCCCCGGACCGGTGGCCAGGACCCAGGCAGTGAGAGTGCCACTGAAAATCAGCTCACGTGCCGCCTTCGGCACACGTGCCATAGGTTGCCTACCCCTGCTCTATATGATACATTTTTAACTCTAAGGTGTAGGGTCCGATTCTGGTTGCTCATGCCTGGATGAGCTCGGGGGCTGGAAGCAAGCAGGCACAGCCATCCCTCCCCAGCTTGTGTAGGGGGCAGTCAGAGGTCTCCTCGGGGTTGCATTGCCTGAGTACAAAGTGCAGAGGGACATTAGTGCCGTATCCAAGTAGATGGGCCCATGCCTGGCCACCGGAGACTGGCTCTGCAGATAGCACATCTGGCACCTCCTAACAGGAGGGATGGGGAACACTTAAGTGTGCTCCAGCAGAGCTCTTGGACTCACTCAGCTGGTGTCTGTCCTTTGCAGGCATGAAGCCTCTGGCCCCGACAGCTCATGTCAAATGTAATGGCATCCACCTCTACTGGGGTTGTGGTACTAAGGCCACAGGCAAGCCCAGAGATTCTAGCAGGAACTGTCAAATTGATTTTTCTTATGACAAAGTCAGGAGAGATGGAAACATATTATCTATGTTATTTTCCTCAGGAAAAACTGTATGCATCTCAGCTTCCTTTGTGACGGAGTACTTACTCAGGCAAACCTCCCATTGCAGGGAGTGTAGGTATGATAAAGGGATGAGCACTGCTCGTAAGGACCGGGAGATATGTCCAGTCAGTGACCCTCTAAACCAGCAGAAGCAGTGAATAATTCTGCATATTTTCAGTGTGTTGACCTTTAACCTCAGCTCAGGGGATCAGATAAATAAACGTTTATATCTTAGATAAAGTGAAATACTTGCTAAATTAATGCAAATTAAACTAAAGCTACAATGCAAGCAGGAGTAAGCCAAGAAATTAAAAGTTCATTTTAAAATGGGCTTTTCAGTGAGCCTGAAGCCTAGTATTTAGCTTGAGGCTACTGGTAGTAATAGTATACGGTCACATTAGGTCTAGTAAGAATTAACATAAGTAAGTAACCTTGGGTCAGAAGATTTAGCCATATATATCTTCTGCTAAACTGTCTTGACTCCTTAACTTCTATCTGCACAAATGTGTACAATTGTCGGACCCCCAAAATGGGTAGCAGGCATCACAAATATGGACAAAAAGCCAAAACCTAATCAAATGTGATCTTAGAAATAGGTGGGTGTAAGCAGAGGTGGATTAAAGTTTGGTGGGGCCCTGGGCCAGAGCAAGTGGGGGGCCCCTCCCCGCCCTTTCCGCCTGCGGTTCCGCCCCTTCTGCCTGCAGCCCTGCCCACGGCCCCACCCATTCTGTCCCTTCCCCCCGCATCCTTGCCCTGTTCCACCCATATTCTGCCCCCCCCCCACTGTGGTCCCCCGTTTGCTCCTTTCTGCCCTGCCCCCACTGCAACCCCAAGACCAGAGAAGCTCTGTCCCCTCGCCACGGCCCTAGGGCCACAGTGGGAAGTAAGAGCTCCCCCAGCCCTTAGCAGGGAGCTAGAGTTCCTCCAGTCTCAGGGCCGCAGATGGGGTCCCCACACTGGGGCTTCCCCTGCCACCTGGCGCTGCTGCTGGGGAGCGAGGTCGGGGTGCAGGGGCTTCACCCGCCCAGCAATCCTGCCAGGGAGTGGGGTCGGGGTATGGGGGTGCCAATTTTTCCAGGGCCTCCTAATTGGCAAGGGCCCCTGGACACAGACCCCATCATCCCAGGGGCTAATAGGCCACTGGGTGCAAGGAATAAGTGCATAAAAGGGGCTCAAAACCAACCCTCAGCAGGAGTGACAACCTTAAATCTCACCCTAAGGGGAACCCAAATTCATGAGTATACCCGATGAGGAGTCTGCTATTATGCTTGTTTTTCTAGTTTTGTTTCTATTGATCACAGTATTAATAAAACTCATAAAGTCTCCCTGTGTGTGTCACCAATCGTCATCGTAATTAATCTCTATGTAGTCCCCAAAGAACAAACCGATTAGTGACAAGTGCATTCTGCACCTCAAATTAATCATCAGGCTACAAGTGGGAGCTTTGCTTGAGTAAGGCCTGCATGATTTAGCTCAATGTCTCCTATTTTCACTGGTGAGAGGTCACTGCCTAAAAGACTTGAACTGAGGGGAAAATACTTAAGGAAAGAGTGAGTTTATTGAGTTACCCAGCTCCTACTTGGAGGCAGAGGCACCCTGCACCATGTGGGATGTATGGCACAGAGGGAACATTGGGAAGGGAAAAAAGAGCCATACAGGAGGAAACTGAACAAAGGTTCCATTTGGAGTTATAAAAATGTGAGCCCCCACCTCTACCCCCCAAGCCTGATAGGGCTCTCCCAGCAGGCACTCTGGCCTTAAAGCTGCCCTGCAGAGACCCCGAGGGGGCCGGAATGTCTGAGAAGGAGCAGAAGGGTGGGTCCTAGGACAACCCCTAGGTGGCAACTCCAGCTGCCCCCAGACAGTGCAAGGAAGGGGCCCGGCCCGTACATAAAGTCTGCCAGACATGCTGATGTTAAGGACTTTTTACATACAGTATATTAGGTATAATAAGAAAACTTATTTGGAATTCCCAGGACAAAACTTTCCTGAGCCAGCTCCCCCAGGAAATCACTCCCCCAAAGGCCAATCCCTTCCATGAAATGATATTCAACGTGGCTGATCCTAGACCTTTTATAATCTAGCTTTCCAGCTCCCTGACATTAGCATATTTTCTTTTGCAATGAGCTGGGACATTTGTTTCTTCTAGAGCAAGTGAGCTGCTGCTCTGTTCTTTTTGAGATTTGTGTAAGAGGTTAGGGAGAGGTGGGGGGTGGGTCTGCTGGAAGGGCTGGCTAATCCACCTATTTTTGATTGTGTTCCTTTTTTCTTATTATTACTTAATTTTTGCTGCATTGTTTTTAACACCTGTCAAGAGACTTTTCTTTTTAGTCTCAGCTTCAACCTGCCAACTGCTGACTGTAATCTTGAGCTGCACACACTGCTAAAATATTCTGATCTGCATGATGAGTGGAGCTGTTGCCTTGGGACACATCTGCTGTCACTGTAGCAGTTTTGTATAGTTTTAAATGACTCCATTTGGCTTTTGATTTTCCTTTTGTCTCCTTTCCCCCCAACCCTTGGCCCACGGACCCATGTTTCTTTATAACGCTCATACTGCTGGGTGAGTCAGGTTTGAGTGCTTGCCGGGGTTGCCTTACCTACGGCTTTGCAGTTCTTGGACAGGGTGTCCATCTCGTATCCCTCGTAGCATTCACATTTGTAGTCCCCCTTGTAATTAATGCAGATCTGGCTACAAGCGTCTGGATTCTCACATTCATCTATGTCTGAAAGGAGCGTTTGAAACCCATCAATAACTTGAAATCAAACCATCTGTGATGGAGCAATGCTGGAGTGACTATAATTACGTCTCTGTACAGTGAAACAAGAGACTGCCGTTTGCATGTAAATTACCTCCACACGTTTTTTTATCCAGAAGCTTGTATCCGGGAGGGCATTCACATTCATAACCGATCTTCAAGTCTTTGCATATGTGTGAGCACCCACCGTTGTTGATGGAGCATTCATTTTGTTCTAAAAGAGGCATACAGATTATTTAAGATAAAGGATGGTTTTTAATCACAAGACTGAGTACATTAAAAGGGGGTCGAGGTACCCAGAAATGTTTCAGTAGCTACCAGCTGCTGATGATTGGGAGCTGGCAGTATAGAGCGCACTAGTGACTTCACAAATAGAAAACACCCACCAAAATTCTCTCTAACATTTTAAAGTCCCTTTGGACTAGAATCCAGCGACCTAAAATGACTATGCAAATCAGAGACTCTGGGGACATTGTACAAAATTCTTGGGTTCGCAGTTCCCATCCAGTCCTAAGTCTTTTGCTTCCATGCATTAACTGTCAAGTGACCTGAGAATTATCCCCATTTGACTTCCCCCTCTCCCTACTCTGGTGGCACATACCAAACTGTTTCCTTGAGCTGTAATAATCCATTCCAGGAGAGTCGTCTGACCCAATGGTCCCAGCTAACTGGGGAGAGTCTACGTGGTATTAGATATTCCCATCTACTACACCAGGGCAATCTATGCTGAGAGAGCCCCAGAATATACCAAGGTACAGTCCTTTGGAGATATTCCCACCTAATACCGATGTACAGTCCGTACACAGTCCCGAGCTAACAGGGAGAGGTGGACAGTCTGACTGCTTACAGCCTAATCTAACTCATATGTACAGTCTATTCAGTGATAGTCCCATCTAGGACCAAAATGCTGTCTCATCAAATGCTGTTTTTCCCTTGTGCAAGAGCTGAAATTGAAAGAGTAGAATTATTGCATCCTCGTAACTATAACTGGAGAGAGGTTGAGGAAGGTTGTTTTCTTGACAGAAATAACATTTTGCTTGTTGTTCCAATTAACCTATACAAGGTGAAGTAAAATGTCTTCCTCTGTCTAGGATTGCAGATGCAGATGATGTGGGAGTTCTGGGCCACAGTGGTTCATTGGGGCATGCAGCCCATCAGCTTGAAGCTTTAATGTTATATACAGTCAGATTTATTTATTTATTTATACTTCTTGCTTCCTTGGATACCATTGTGTAGCGGCCCAGCAGAACCATTAAACCAGTACCCTTGGAAGAAAATAAAAACAACAACAAGCCAATTAAAGTCAACGGGCTAGGAAAACATTGCACCGGAAGAGACAGCATCTTGGCTGTAGCATGCTTCCACTTTCCTAACAAAGAAATAAGCATGTTATTAATAGCAGCAAGATCACTAAGCTCTGAGTAGCTGTCCACAGAGTCGTATTGTGTGCCATAGCTGTTCTTTGACATTTAGTAAATGGGTATTGCCTTTTACTATCCTTATATTGGCCTCTAGCCTATTAGGCTGCACGCACGTGCACACACACTCTTCAAAATGCTACAGGTTATTGTAACTTAAACAAGGATTTGCATGTTAATCATACTTCTGGTTACCGGGGTGCTCTGTAGCATGGATATAAAAACAGTACTCGGGCTCTGGTTCTCTCACTGCAGCTCTTAACATAGACCTAAAAGTAGGCCAAGTGTAGACACTACTCTGCTCAATTTTCTATTATGGAAGAGCAGTCATTTACCCAAACTGGGGCCACATTTCCACCTGACAATTTAAATAAGATGACTAATAAAACTCTGCATCGTTTGGTGCCTTTCTGAGGATCTCAAAGTGCTATGGAGAGGTTGCTAAGTACATTTACGCCCTGTTTTACAGACAGGGAAACTGAGGCAGGCAGTTAAATGACTTGCTCAAGGTCACACAGTGACCCAGTGGCTGGAATATAACTTGTATCTCCTGACTCCCACTTCCCCGTTCTAATTACCTGCATGTTGCTGGCAGCACCCCTTATGTCACAGCATGCGGGCGCCACTCCGGAGGGCGCCAGAGCTGGTTCCCTCCAGATACTGCTCAGGAAAAGCTTCCGGTACTGGTGTATGTGGCGAGCACACACGTAATATGGAATGGACATGAGCAAGCACTCAAAGAAGAACAGCAATGTTAAATCACTGTCTCCCAAGCACACACTCACATAGACTCCTCTGTGCTGAGTCAGGTGTGCGTGTGTAATGCAGCAATGTTCATGGGCTGATGATGTTGGGTGGAGGTTGGGACCCTATGAGATCCCCCTGTACAGTTTCCCCCGCCTCTCTGCTTGGGTTGATACGGCATGACAGGCGGCACAAGTGGCATTGCTAGCCTTTGGCAGCTCTGGGATAAAGTACAAAAGTCAGCACTAGAACTTCAGACCTTGGTCTGGGTCATGTTTCCCTATTTCTGAATCAGGATTTGAAAGAAAGAAAAAAAATCTTCCTATCTGTGAAATATTTTTTCACTCCGTTACATTTTCTCAACTAGCCTCTTTGGACTAACAATCTTTGAGGCCAGATTATTGCTGGTTCCATGCAGGTGTGCAAGGGTGGAAGGGAAGAGCGCAAGGAGCCTGTCCCATACACCTTTGCATGTGAGCCAGCCACAATCACAGTCCTTGCACTGCCTGAGTGCTCCAAACTAGTGCTGCTGCTGGCAGTATCCTCCTACAAGGATGGGTGAAAGGTTCAATAGCCCACCAATTTCCTGCACCAAGGAGTCCTCCAGGAAGAATGGAACTGCTCTTTGGTGGTGTGGTTTGGATTCTCGTGACCTTCTAACAATGTCTATGCAGCAAACAGGTGCTTATCAGAGATGTGCTTGTATGGCATCTGTGATTTTCACTAACTTGGAATCCAATGTAATTTTACACAGAGGGAATTTTTATCAGGCTCATCTGACACCATGCCCGTAATCCCTAATGAAAACCTCAATAACACAGAATCATAGAACTGGAAGGGCTCTCAAGAGGTCATCTAGTCCAGTCCCCTGCATGTATTACATGGAACATGTAAAAACTGGAAATGGGAAACACCCATAGAACTCACCTATCTCACAATAATACTCAGCAAGCACTTTCTATCTTTAAAGCGTTTTACAAACACTAATTAACCCACACACCAGTAATTATCTGGTGTCAGGGGGGTTAGAATGTATGAGTTCCTTGCTCCTGTGCTCAGATCACACATCCCTCCATGAAGATCAAGTGCATTTCTTGGTGGAGGAGAGTGGAGCAAGCCTCCAGTCACACCTGTGCACGCCCAAAGACCTCAAAAAGCCAGAGAGCCCAATTCTGCTTCCATTTCTATCAGTGCAATGGGTACAGTGTGTGCAGAGAGAGAGAGAGAGAGAGACAGAGCGCAGCCAGGAATGGCATTAGCAGCCACATGTTGTTATTCTGCTAGTCATGAGCACCCGAGAGAGAAGAGGTTAACACAGCAGCAATAAGAGGAAAGAGGTGTGTACTGTACCACATTCTTTCACAGGCTCGTCAGACCCGTCCCTGCAGTCTCTATGTGAATCGCACACTTTGACTCCATCAATGCACTCTCCATTTTTACACTGAAACTTCCTGGGGCTTTCACACGTGGACTCTGTTGTGTTGGGCAAGAGAGGAAAGCGACTAAATTAGATTAGGGTCATGATAATGAAGACTGAACATCAAGCTTCAAGAGGTTAAAATTAGCAGCAATGAGATGGTGTTAAGCAAAAGAATATTTGGACTGAACATCATGCAGGATTATTATTTTTTTCCGAAGAGTGAGGTCTATTAGGACTTTGGAAAAGTTCCTAGGGAAGCCCCATTACTGGCATATTTTAAAATGCTCTATAAGGAACAACCCTGCATTGGCCTGGGGAGATGGAGCTAATAGGCCTTTTAAATCGCCAGTGCCTACGATGCGCTGACTGAGCTGGACTTCTTGTACCATACACTGGCGTGTACGGTGCATTGGCTATACGTACCGTTAATGCAGCCTGCCTCATCGCTGTTGTCAGGACAGTCGTGTACCTTGTTGCACTGCTTTGCTCCATGGATACAGGTCCCGTCCCCACACTGGAACTCATCAGGGCGGCAGGTCACCAGTGCTTTAAAATGACACCATCAAACTGTTAACCAGTATGGATTTTAAATGGCTTCATACAATAGTCTTTAACCGCATACAAGCGACTCTTCATTTGGCTTATTAAACTGTACCTAACATGCTCCCTGGGCTCCTGGACGGGGGGAGGGTGGGGGGGTGGTGGTGGGGAAATAGGCACCTCTATAAGAAAAGTCCCAAAAAACGGGACTGTCCCTTTAAAAACGGGACATCTGGTCACCCTAATTATATGTAGAGTTCAGTGTGTATATTAAAGGGCTCAACAGAAACTCAGTAACTCTTTCTCTGTGCAGGGAGCTTTAAGAGTTAACAAACCTGGGCTCTGTGAGACCAACAGGGGGTGAGGGCTCGTCACTGAGAATGTCCTGCCTTTAGCCCTCAGGTGTTTAAACACGGCAGCTGAGGTGCTCCAGTTGATCTTATGGCAGAGCACGGGGAGTGAAGGGGGTCTCTAAGGTTAGCCAGGACCAGCCCTTATAGGGCAAAACCAATACCTCGAATAGCAGCCCAGAGCTAATCAGTGCAGACAATGGAGTTTTCCTGTCAGAAACAACGTTAAGCAAGTGGGCAGCCAAATTCTGTGCTCACAGAAGTTTGAGTGGTTTTCAGCTTTAGCCCACATGAGGTCCACTGCTGCACTCCAATTCAAAGGAGACGAAGGACCGCGTGCCGACGCTGGCTACCGCACCTCAGCTTTTTATTTATTTTAGATTTAAAAAAGATTTTTTTTAAAAATACGTTTTGAAACATGTCCAGCCTGAGGTGATGGGCCAAATTCATCCCTGGTGTAACTCCATGAAAGTCAATGCAGTGATACCAGGGACCAATCTAGGACTGGAGAGGTGAGTGTCAGAGATGCTGAGTACTCAAAAGTCGAACTGAAGACCAAAGGGAGTTGTAAGAGCTCAGCTGAGGGCCCGGCTCCGTGCTAAGTTACAGTCTGAAAACGTCTCGGCAGACTCAGACCATGTTTCAAGCCCGGAGTTAATTTTCCTGGTCAGGTTATTACTGACTCAAAACAGGTCTTCATAACAGAAACATTAAGAAACCCCTCTGTTACAGAGGGCTAGATTCACAAGGGGGACTTGGGCTTGGCAACACTCGGTGCTACAATGCTGAACTTTTGAGCACCCCGCTGCTTAGTGAAATTCACAACCCTGAGTTAGGTGCTCAGGGTCCCTCCACAATGCTGGGGGAGAGTCAGGTGCCTGAGAAAGGGATTCACAGAAACCACCACACTGAGCTGCCAAAACTAGCCAGTAGGAAATGCGGAAGAAGGGGTGGGGTCTAAGCCCTCCCCCTCCAAGGGAATTAGGTGCCTAACTCCACCAGAGGGAGGCCTCTCCATCCACTTGGAATTCACAGCTCTGAACCCTTTCCAGGAGTTAGGCCCTAAGGCAAATCAGTCCTTTCTTGCAAAAAACCCAGGAAGAGGTGGAGGAAATGGTGGTGGCCCCCTTATGCTCAAAAGACCAGGGATTAGGGCACTCACCTGGGATGTGGGAAACCAGGGTTCAAATCAGGCAGGGTAGGGACATGAACCTGGGTCTCCCACAACATCCCAGATGAGTGCAACTGACTGCTGGGCTGTAGTGCATAAAAGGTGATTGACACCACTGCCTCCTCTGTGGCAGTGGTACCACATGTGGGAAGCATGTCCTGATGAGGCCCTGCAGGCAAGACAGGTGGGAGAATGACTGATTTGAAAATCCCACCAGAGCTGGGCATGAGCTAGAACACCAAGCTACTTGGTGGTGTCAGGACTTAGGTGTCGGTGTGCATGTCCACTGGCAGAAATGTAGGTGCCCTGGGGACTTCAGGCACCTATATGATTAGGCAGCAGCTGAGTCTGGTTTTGTGAATGCCAGTGGCACCAAAATGCTGAACTCAGGCACCTAAAGGGACAGGTAGACAACTACGTCCCCCTTGTGAATCTAGCTCAGAGCCTCTATCTGAAGCAATGCCTTCCTCAAGGTTATGTTAAACAAACGGCCTCCATAGCTGGGACTCTCATTTATATTGACAATGAATAAGGCTACGATTAAGTCACGGAGGTCGCGAAAGTCATGGAATCCGTGACTTCCAGCAACCTCTGTGACTTCAGCTGTGTCCTCTGCTGCCCATGGGGGCCAGGAGCTGCAGGGGCTGCCAGAGGCGGTGGGGACCCCCCAAACTTGCAGGCAGTGGGAGGGAGGGATAGCTCAGTGGTTTGAGCATTGGCCTGCTAAACCCAGGGTTGTGAGTTCAATCCTTGAGGGGACCACTTAGGGATCTGGGGCAAAAATCAGTACTTGGTCCTGCTAGTGAAGGCAGGGGGCTGGACTTAATGACCTTTCAGGGTCCCTTCCAGTTCTATGAGATAGGTATATCAAATTTAAAAAACAAAAACAAAAAAAAAAAAAACCCTGAGCTCCCAGCCACCGTTGGCCCCCAGAGCTATGGGTGGTCAGGGTACCTCCCAGCTGACCTAGGAGCTGGTGGCACCCTTCAGCCCCTGAAGGTATGGGGGAACCCCCATGAGCAGCAGGGGACCCCCCAATCTGCAGATGGCAGGTGTACCCTACAATCCCCAGCTGCTGCAATTGGCTCCTAGCCCCTGCACAGCTGCCCCACTTCAGGTGGTGTGGGGACCCGCAGATCCCCATTTTGTCCCAGATATTTTTAGTAAAAGTTAGACTAAAAATATCCGTGACAAAATCTTAGCCTTAACAATGAATACAGAAGCTCTATAGATGCTCACGGGTAGCAACCGCCAGTTTGATTGCAAAGGAGATCTACAGCTTCCTGGGTATGTTACACACTGTTTCCTCAAAATTCTATTTAAGTAGCCAAACATTTGAAAGTCTTTACTGCAGTGTTTCTCCTTTGGGGGCTGAAGCCGAGTTTTACATGACAGAAAATCATTGCCGTGAATAGTTATAGGAGGTCAGAGCTGATGCTAATTCGTGTAATCCAAAGCCACATGGTAGCATTTCCTTGACAATTTCACAAACTGTCTCTAAATATAGAAATTATGGCTTCTTCTTTGAGTACTTGCTCATGTCCATTCCAATTAGGTGTGCACGTGCCGCATGCATGATTGTCGGAAGGTTTTTCCTCTAGCGGTACCCATCAGGTCGGCTGTGGAGCCCCCTGGGGTGGCACCTTTATGGCAGTGTATACAGGTCCTTGTTGACCCGCTGCCTGCTCAGTTCCTTCTTACCGCCAGTGATGGTTGTTGGAGCAGCTCGGTCTTGCGTATTGCAAGTGCCTACTTAGAGGTCTTTCTTCGAATAGTTGTAAATCGTCACCCAGTAGTGTTAATTAAATTAGTTGAATAGTACTTAGCTGGAAGATCTTCCCCGATTCCCTTTCCCCCGGATTGGGGCATGCCTCGGTCCCAGGGTTTAAGCCCTGTGAGAAGTGCCTGCAGCCTATGCCAGGTGGCGATCTGCACGAATCCTGCCTCAAGTGCCTCGGGGAGGGTCATCAGGCGGATAGGTGCAAGATTTGCAGGGGTTTTAAGCCCAGAACAAAGAAGGAGAGAGACTCTCGCCTGAAGCGCCTCCTAATGAAATCTGCACTTCGCCCACAGCATCGATGCGCAGCGCACCGGCGCGAGAACCTTCGGCACTGAGGAAGGACTCGGGTAAGGAGCATCGGCACCGCTCTCCAGCCCCGAGGCCCAGCTCCACCTTACGGCACCATTCACAATTGCCAGTGCTGCATAAGACGAAGAAGGTGATCAAAGGCTGCTCGCCGGCACGGCACACTAGTGGGGTGTGTCCTGTGTTGGGACACCCCAAACCTGGCCTGCAAGTCCTGCAGCCGTCGCGTCCGGCCGTGACAGGGGGGCCGTCGAGTCCGGTGCGGGTGGGCTCTCTGGTGCCGGAGCACTTGGAGGGAGAAGACCTCGATCCTCCCACCACACCGGACACATCTGAAGCCGCATGGGATCTGAGCGCCATGATGGCTCAATCCCCAGGCCCACTGGCATGTGCCCCGGCACCGCCACCTATCATGGCGCCGACATCAACGGCTCCGACAACGACGGCACCGATGGCGGCACCGCCCCCCATCATCGCCCTGGGAATCCACACCCTTGCTCCGCAGAGGAAGCCCTTCAAGCCCCAGCCTCCACCATGCTGCTACTCGGGGAGCACGAGGCAGGACTTCAATAGAAGGAGGGGCAGGAACAACAGGAGGAGGCCATAGAGATCCTCCTCTGACCAGGGCCACGGTTTGTCCAAACAGCCTCCTGGCCCTAAGCCTAATTTTTGAAGGTGCGCCGGAGGACAAGCCCCAGTCCATCTCCCCCTTTGCGAACCATCTGTCCCACTTCTACTGTGCCTGGGCCCAGATTACCTCAGATCGCTGGGTACTAAGTATGGTAGAGATGGGATAGTATATCCAATTCTGTTCCCTCCTGCCCTCCCTTCCCTGTCCCTCTTCAGGGACCCCTCTCACGAGCAACTTCCTTTACAGGAGGTGAAATCACTCCTCGCTCTCGGGACGATAGAGGAGGTTCCTCAGGAGTTCAGGGGAAAAGGGTTCTACTCCCAATACTTCCTCATCCCCAAGGCCAAGGGTGGGCTCAGACCTATTCTAGATCTGTGAGACCTCAACATATTCATAAAGAAAGCGAAGTTTTGCATGGTCTCCCTGGCCTCCACCATTCTTTCCCGGGATCCAGGGGACTGGTACGGCGCCCTCAACTTGAAGGACGCGTACTTCTGGACATCTTCCAGAGGTGGGGCTTTCCCCACTGGGACCTATTCGCAACATGGAGCAACAGGAAGTGTCAGTGCTTCTGCTCCTTCCTGAACCACAGCCCAGGTTCTATCGCGGATGTGTTTCACCTGTCATGGGCGAATCATCTGCTCTATGCGTTTCCACCCTTCCCTCTCATACACAGGGTTCTCCTCAAAGTCCGCCTGGATAGGGCCTCATTGATCCTCATAGCACCAGCGTGGCCCCGCCAACACTGGTTCACCACGCTGTTGGACCCATCAGTGGACAGGCCTGTAGCCCTTCCCTTGTTCCCAGACCTCATCACACAAGACCACGGCAGGATACGACATCCGACCCTGGAGTCCCTCCACCTCACAGCGTGGAAGCTTCATGGTTAAACCAGTCTCAACTTCAGTTCAGGGGGTCCTTCTCCGAAGTAGGAAGCCCTCTGCTCTTGCCACTTACTTCGCCAAGTGGAAGCGGTTCTCGATTTGGTCTATGCAGAAAGGTAGTCCTCCACCACAAGCCTTGATCCTGTTTATTTTGGACTACCTGCTCGACTTGAAACGGTAGGGGTTGGCGACCTCTTCGATCAGCGTACACTTGGCCGCCGTCTCTGCCTTTCACCCAGGGGTGAAGGGTAGGTTGGTCTTTGGAAACCTGATGGTAGGCTGCTTCCTCAAGGGGCTGGATAGACTGTATCCTCAGGTGAGGCAGCATCTTCCTCCTTGGGACCTCAATCTAGTCCTTGCCAGGCTTATGTCCCCCCGTTTGAGCCCATGGCAACATGTTCCTTGCTCTACCTATCTTGGAAGGTAGCTTTCCTCATGGCCATCACTTCAGCCAGAAGGGTCTCCGAACTCAAGGCACTGACATCTGAACCCCCTTACACTGTCTTTTATAAAGACAAGGTGCAACTACGCCCACACCCTGCGTTTCTCCCTAAAGCAGTCTCTCAATTCCCTAGAAATCAGGACATTTTCTTACCTGTGTTTTTTCCCAAGCCGCATGCCAATAACAGAGATTGCATGCTTCATTCATTGGACGTCCTGGCTTTCTATATCGCACGCACAAAGCCATTTCGGAAGTCCCCACAGCTCTTCATCACTGTTGCAGAGAGGATGAAAGGGCTTCTCATCTCCTTCCAACGTATATCATCCTGGATCACGTCGTGCATCAGGACTTGCTATGACTTGGCCAAGATTCCGGCCCCAACATTGACGGTGCACTCTACAAGAGCTCAAGCGTCATCTGCCGCTTTCCTAGCTCAAATGCCCATTCAGGATATATGCAGGGCAGCCAAATGGCCCTCTAACCATACCTTCACCTCGCATTACGCAATTTTGCAACAGTCCAGAGATGACACAGCGTTTGGCAGGGCAGTACTGCAATCTGCGACCAGATGATCTCCGACTTGAGTACGGCTTGGGAGTCACCTGATTGGAATGGACATGAGCAAGCACTCGAAGAAGAAAAAACGGTTACCTGCCTCTTGTAACTGTTGTTCTTCGAGATGTGTTGTTCGTGTCCATTCCAAATCCCGCTCGCCTCCCCTTTGTTGGAGTATTCCGGCAAGAAGGAACTGAGCAGGCGGCGGGTCGGCAAGGACCTATATACACTGCCATAAAGGCGCCACTCCAGTGGGCTCCACAGCCAACCCGACGGGTACCGCTAGAGGAAAAACCTTCCGACAATTGTGCACACAGCTCACACACACCTAATTGGAATGGATATGAGCAACACATCTCGAAGAACAACAGTTACGAGAGGTAAGTAGCCATTTTTTTTAGATACCCCAAAAAGAGCGAAGAGACATTAAGTGAACTAGCAGTAAGAATCATAAAGTGCAAGCCATGGCACAGTATTATTCTTCACAGCATCATACAGGATGCAAAATACAGATTTAGGATGACTTCAGTTGACTGAACTCTATCATGTACAGAATTGCTGCATGACATTTTATATAGCAATGACAACTGCAGCACCTGTGGAGGCATGGGAGAAACCCAGAATTTATAAATACAATGTGACAAAATAAAGGCTGTGAGGTGGCTCTGTCCCCTCCTGCCCCAGAAAGAAGTCAAATCCACCCCATAAATGCACAAAGATAAACCTTTTGCAAAAAACCCTAAGGCAAAAAGCTTTCCCAAGTAATAAACTGTGTCCTAGGAGCCACAGCATTGTCACCATCAAATTCCAGAAACTAAGTAACTGTGAGACAGGTAAGTGGACGGGAGACCTCAAAAGCAACATCTATGGACCTACTGGATCATCAGTTTCATTTTCTTCCTTATAGGTGGCACTCTTTCCTCTAACTCAGCAGTGAAGCAATTACCCAACCCAATCCTACACTTATTCGAGTTAGTGTGATTTTTTTGTCACTCAGTTCAACTAGAGAAGGCCTGAAGTTTATCAAGTAATTTGGGACTCTCAAGATGAAAGGCTCTATGTACCTTGAATATATTTATTTATTATTAGTAGTAATATTAGTAATATTAGTAACAATAATAAGACTCCCAAATTTAGGTTTAATTAAAAAAAATAATTTAAACCAAACTTACTATAAAGAGAAATGTTTCCATTAAAAAAAAATGAAATCAATTTGTAGGAAACCCAAACCCAATATTGTACAGCTGCAGGAGAATTTGAGGGGAAAATTGTTAACACCAGTTTAGTATCTTTATCCAAGCTGAATGGACAGCAACATGCATAGAGACCGATGCCAGATGGTGCAAAGACTTATGGAAAAAAATACTTTTGCAGTTTGAAAAGTACAGTGAGCAGATTAATTAACCAGAAGTTTGAAAAGTGTTCTGATTTTCACAGGTGCTGATCACCTGTACCTCCAACTGACCCACTGGGAACTGCACGTGCTTAGCGCCTCCGAAATATGGCCACTGAGGGCCTCACATTTGGCATCCAACTCTTCTGACAATTTTGGCTAAGGTTTGTAATACAAAAGCCAAAGAAGTTAACATCAGCATAAAAGGAACCATAAAACTCCCCAGCCTGGGGTTCAACACAGTTCCTATAAACATGGTGTGGAGCCTAACCTTCCCGTGAGCCATATCCCCCACTGTCTCTCTAGTAGTCAATGTATTGCTCTGTCCCTGAACATCTGGGTAAGCGGAATGAGCAGCTGAGCTAAATTTAACTCCTTGGTCACCAAGGACCAGGTAGTCCCCTAAAACCTTACCGGAGGTGAAAAGAACGGTCAATTTTTAAAAATTCTTTCACTCTTAATCATCTAAGTGTGACAAGGGGAACAATTTAAAAAAATGTATCTGTACAATGTTCTTATAAGTACAACAGCATCGTACCTGCAATGTTGTGGCAAAAGCTATCCTGGACCTGGTAGGCAGGCAAGGGGTGTGGGAGGCAGTGGAAGATTGGCCACAAGCCTTTTTATAACGAAACTGGGACATAATTCCATTTCAATATAATTGGCTGAGTGAATACAACGGGCCACCAATCAGGGGCATTCCCACAGCAACAGGATATCCTGTGTTAGCGAGGAGGGCTGTGTTTTTGCAGAGCTTTGTTTATATGCACCAGCTGTTCAGAAAATTGCAGGGCTATTTCGGAGGCTTAAATCAATGGAATCTCAGCACTTTTATAGCTCCTCTTCAGTTCCACAAAACAGAAACAAAGCAAGAACCTGTTAAATTAACTGCTACACATAACACAACTATGCTTTACATTTGCAAATTCTGGACAAAAAGACAAGCTGCTCAAATTCAACATGCACATTCCAGGCTCAAAGCTGGTATTTGCCTTGCCAATTACCCCCGTGTCTTTAACGACGCACATGGGGATTTGCACCAAACAACTTCCATCTGAGGCATTTATTACCTTTTAAAAATAAAGTCACTTTGCAGTTTTATGGCAATTTTCACGTGCGTTTCTCAAAGCACTTTTCAGACATTAACTAAGCCTCAAGATAAGTCCTATTTTGTGGATGGAGGGACTGAGGCATAGAGTTGGAAGTGACATGAAAAGAGAGTTGTAGAGTCAGGATTAGCTCTCAAGAGCCCTGATTCCTAGTTATTTGTTCTAAGCACTGTCCAATATTCCCCTTCTGTATGAGCAACCTATATTTCAAAGGAGAACTTTTAAGATAACAGGTCTGGATTGTGAGGCTGATAAATCCAAACTATAGATTATATTAGAAAAATACATTTTGAGTGTATTTATATGAATTCAGGAAAAAAACAACTGCCACAGACAAAGTCCTTGAGCCAGCCCATTCTATCCTATTTATTTTCTCTCTCTCTCTCTGCCAAAGCATTTTCACTAGTTGTCGCCCTCAGTGGGTAGCCTACTCTTTCATTCATCCAAAATGGTTATGACAACAAATGATTGATGCTGGCCTCAAGGCAGATTTTTTTAAGTGGTTAATATCCCTCTATTATGTATAATACAAAAAACCCATTAGCTCCATGTGCAAAATTGACATCTTCAGTCCTGAACTTAATCTAATCAGATCAAATCTATGGTATTTTTAATATACCTATTGTAGAGGTATCAAAGCACCAGATGATGGATGCCATGTCATATATTTGTAACTTCTTCTGTGTCTTTAATAAAAAAAAGACTTAGAAAGTTCAGAGAGAGAAGAAAACCTCAGCTGTCTGGGCCGGATCCCCAATGGGTGTAAATCAGTAGCTCCACTAAAGTGATTTACAACAGCTGAATATCTGAGTCTTTGTTTCCACAATTGTTTGTTTAGCAAACTCAGATCCTTTTGTTTTACAAGGGCATCGACAAACTGTTTAGTTCTCCACCGTCACTTTTCAAGCTGTGTAATAGATGGCATGTTTATATTTGAGGTGTGTGCTTCAGAACACGCACCAGCTACCGTCACCCCCTGGGTGCAGCTTTTTTATGGTTAGGAGCCACACTGGTTTAATCTAGGAATGATCAGTTAAACACACAGATACCCACACCCAGAGCAACAGATCCCCTCTTCTCTGGTGCATTAAGGGTCTCCTTTCCCACTACATACAGTTCTAGCGGACTAATTATACTGTTATTCACACTGGTTTTACCTGAGCAGAACTTCACTTACGTCAATGGAGTTACTACAAATAATTGTAGTTATTTACATCGCTACAAGTGAGAGGAGAATCAGGACCTGCATGTGTCAAGGAGCCCTCCACAGAAAGGATGGTGTAACAGTCCCTGTGTTTCCTGGAGCCACAGGACCAAACCCAGCGGTGGCAGCTCTGCTGTTCATCCCTTTCTGGTAGGTAAACTGAACATCATGCAATTTGCTGTATATGGATTGACCGCAGGAGACCTTGTACACTAAAATTCCTGCCTTCTGAACATGAATGTTAAAGGTTCCAAGGCACTTTCCAAAGAACTGGGAGTTTGCCCATCTCCTTGGCCAAATTTCTTCTTTCCTTCACTACTGTGCAGCTATGCACTAGCTGGCAGTCATCATTCCCCCAGAGGAAGTTGCACTATGATGTTGTGGGGAGATATTTTGAAAAGTTTTCTGTATAATTGTGAAATATTATGACTGCCCCCTGCTTTACACCACATTTCTTCAAGGCTTCCTATTGTGATGGCTGGAGCTCAGTGGATAGCCTTTGGAAGCCATCTGTGCCCATGCTGGATCAGGCCCAGGGGATGTCCCTGAGTAACAAAGTACTCTCTCGCCTCTAATGTAGTCCCAGTCCTGCCAGCCATGCAGCAAAGGCGAGATGAATGTGACTTGTAAGTGACCTGACTTAGACTCCCTTCTAAAAACAACTGGGGCTCAAAATGGCATTGTCACATTTCAACTGGCAAATGCTTCCGTGACATGTCTCCTACTGCACCCACCTAGGCCCGTTGGATGTGGAGAAGGAGAGAGGGGAGCTCATTTCCCCCCTACTGGATTGAAGCTTGTGTGTAAATAGTCCACCCTCAAATGCCAATGCCATTCCAGGGAACGTACCTCAAGGTCTGAGTTCATTTACTTACATTGTAAGTTCTTTGGGGTGGGGACTATCATTTTGTTCTGGGTTTGTACAGCGCCTCGCACAATGGGGTCCTAGTCCATGACTAGAGCTCCTAGGTGCTACAAATAATTGTGCACAGAAGGTATCAGAATCAAATGTGCACTAACACAGCAAAGGGCCCCAGGATAACCCCCCTTGGTTACTAGCAGGGAATTTACACCTGAGATACTATAACCTGCCCAGGGGTATCAGTGCTGTGAAAATACAACTAGGAGAATAATTACCTGGTAGTAAAAAGAAAAGCACTTGCTTTAAAAATCCAAACTACAGTGACCCAGCTACCACATACACTAGATTAGTTTGACTGGAGTGACAAACATTCCCAACCTACACTGGGTCGTGCTTTCTTTGTACTGTGACAGGTCAAACTGGCCTTTGTGAAAGTGAATTCAAATTGAAGTTGCCAACAGGGCTTCTCAAAAACAGAGATTTTATTCTGGAAACTCACTTTTCTTTCACGTGTTAATACCCCCCCCCCATAACAGGAGACATAGAGTCCTGCCTGGAACTGGGATCCCACGGGTCCCACAGGACCCGCCTGCCACAATAGCGGGAGTGGGTGGGAAAGGGATTAAAAATTCTGTAACACCCTGGCTTTATGTAGCTCATTGATGTTGCCCTCTAGTGGCTGTCCCACAGAGAGGATAACAGATCTACTGCTAGTGCTGACTGAGGGAGTTCACCTTCAGCTGCAGCCACTGAGGCCCACATTCCTGAAAGTGAAGGACCAGCTCTGTGGCTCAAACAGATCTATTCCATCATATTGCTCTCCACCAATCACACTGTTATCCCCCTCATATCCAGGCAATCAGCGCTCCCCCTCTCGACAAAATCAATCCTCCCTGAAGCTGAGCATCGGTCCTTGCCCCGGGGGGCCATTCTGAGCCAAAAAATTAAAAATTCTGCACCAAAAATTAAAAATTCAGCAAAATTCTGCAAATTTTATTTGTCAAAATAACACTACATAATTACACCAGTTTCAATTATTTTGGTAATTTATTTCAAAATACCCGTCAGCAAGTATGTTTGTAACAATACAAACACACATAAAAAAATCCCCCAGGAATAGAGAGTTAAAGAAACCCCTATGACAACCCAGTTCCTGTTCTCTGTTCCCCTCCCCTCCACAAGCCCAGCCGGGGGCCAAACACACTCCCACCCCCGAGCCCAGCTGCAGGCCCCCCCCCCCCAGGCCAGATACCCGCACTCCCTCCCCCCCAGCTCAGCCGCGGCACCCCCTGGCCCAGATACCACACGCCTCTCCCCCAGAGCCCAGTCATGGCGCCCCCGGCCCAGACACCCCCTCCCCCCCCCAGCCCAGACACCCGCCCCCTCTCCTCCCCAGAGCCCAGGGATCCAGAGGGAGAAACAGCCTGATGCTGGGTCCCAGGCTTGCACAGAGTTTCCTGTGCACCGCCCTCTCCTTCCCTCAGGGCATGCTGGAAACTGCAGCTGCTTGGAACCCTCTAGCTCCCTCCCCTTTCCCCCAGCCGTGTCTTCTATGTGCGAGCTGGGCTCTGTTGGGTCCAGCGGCCCCTAGTGCTGGCCAGCAGCACTGCAGCCCATTTCTGTGGGGGAAAAGAAATTCTGCGTGCACAATGTTCATTTCTGCAAAATTCTGCATTGCGCAGTGGCGCAGAATTGCCCCAGAAGTAAATCCTGAGCCCCCCTGGGACTCCTATCCTGCTGCTGTCCACACCCCCTTTGATTTTCTGTATACCAGCTCTTTCTCCTGCTCTTTGGCCAGCTACTCATTTTTCTCCTGTCCCTACTCTTAAAGAGCAGCTCAGAGGCTACTTTGCATTTTCCCCGACCCTCCTGAAATACAACTAGTGGTGACTGGGGCTTCCACTTTCTCCTTGTCCTGTTAAAGGAGCTACAGCATTTGCTCCCTGCCTGTATCTCTGCTTCACAGAAAGCCTAACTGCCTTCTTGTTCAGGCCCTTCCCAAACTGGGACTGCCCTACTAGCCTCGGAGGCTGGATTTTTCTGCCCTGCTGGGTGAAATGTCTATGTGGACAGTAAAAACCCTATGGCTCTGATTCTAAGAGCAGGAGGTTTTCCTGGGTCCTTGGTTAAAATGTTCAGTCCCTGCAGTTGGTGGTGGCCCTCCTCCCCCCCTTTCAGCAGTGCTGTATGTATGTATGTAGCTGTGTAAATATTTTATTTCATCTCAATCTTGTCATGATGAATATTTCAACGAAACATTTTCTCCATTTCCCTCTTGGTGTCTCTGGGTAAGTGACCAGTTTGAGCAGTTTAGTGTCTGAAAATGGATAAAACATTCAATACACAGCAACAACGTGTTAAATACACAAAGCTAACTGAAGAGAAATCCATTATTTATGATCTCTGTGCCTTTAACAAGCCAAACTCTTATACTGAAAGGGCTTAGGTTTGAGAGCAAAGTGCATTTTGAACTGGCTTCTTCAGAGATCCCTTTATTGACTGTCTGGTTCAATATGTTCTGGATTCATAAGCAGAAAACTACTTTTTTTTTTTTTTTTTGCTTTAACATAGATGTTTCCAACCTGTGAGCTGTGATCTCCTGAGGCGATCTAGGGGTTTTCAAACGTGTTCCCATTCCCTAGCTCTGATTTCCAACTGAAACAGATCTCCTCAGTCACTTGCTACCAATTCCTCCTCAGCTAGGCCCCCACAACCCACTCCTCTACCAAAGAGCCGGATAAGGGGTAAACTGATTGCAGTCTATAAGTGCCTACATGAGACATAAATATTTGATAATAGACTCTTCAGCCTAGCAGGTAAAGGTATAACACGATCCAATTGTTGGAAGCTGAAGCTAGACAAATTCAGACTGGAAATAAGGTGTAAATTTTTAACAGGGTAATTAACCTTTGGAACAATTTACCATGGGTCATGGAGGATTCTCCATCACTGGCAATTTTTAAATCAAGACTGGATTTTTTTAAAGATATGTTCTAGTTCAAACTAGATAATAATTCCCCAGAATTATTTTGGGGAAGTTCTATGGCCTGTGTTATGCAGGAGGCCAGACTAGATGTCCTTTCTGACCTTGGAATCTATGAATCTTTCCCTCCCCTCTCCACACCACCCCACCACACGCCACGCCACGCCACCCCACCCCACATTTTCTATCTGCTTTCCAGTCCTGTATTATTCTTTTAGAACAATTAATTTCCCCCCAACCCTAAATGCTTTCATCTCTCTTTAAGAAGCTATGGGCCAGACTGTGTCACGAAGGTTCTAGCACTGAACAAGGGGCAGGGTGGAGCCGCCCTGCCTCTGAAAGGGATTGTGACTCAGTGAGGAACATTGCCCCTGGAGCTCCTGGAAAGCTGGCTTTCTCCTCCCCACTCCTGTCAGAGAGGCTCACATTTAAGTCACTACAGGAGCTGCTGTTTAACTCTCTGAGCCTCAAATCAGCTTCTGACTTCTCACTGAATGCACCATTATTTGCAGCCACAGAGTTCTGTGCTCCGACTCGTTTGTGCAGGTTATTTTGGTAATTGGGCACTCAGCTACACAGTCTGCAGACACAAATACCCAGTTTGAAGGCACAAATTTGTTGCAGCAAACCTGTCATTAGAGGTCTTGGCTGAAATGTGGCCTTTAGGGGCACCCAAAAATACTCTCTCCTCAAGGAAATCTTTACCCAGCAGACATCCCTTACCCCCAACGCTGCTTAGCCCCTGCAGATACTTACGACAATCCTGCTCGTCTGACTTGTCTTTGCAGTCCTCGTCACCATCGCACTTCCAGTTCAAGTGGATGCACTCCCCATTGCCACACCTGAATTCGTGGGCTGCACAGGTGTTCAGCACCTGAGGCTTGACTTTGTAGCCACACTTCTCCATCGATTCATCTGAGTGGTCTTCACAGTCGGGCTGGTTGTCACAGACCCAGGGCTCAGGGATGCACACGCTGTTGTTGCACTGGAACTCGTTAGGGTTGCAGGTGAGGGGCGAGCACTTCCTCTCGTCACTGCCATCGCCACAGTCGTTGTCACCATCACACACAAAGATCATGGCTATGCAGGTCTTGTTACTGCACTGGAACTCACTGGAAGAACAGACTTTGGAGTAAAAACAAACAGGTGAGTTGGGAGATCTTCAACCTAGTCCCCAAGTGGACATTGCGTCCATGTCACAAACCCACCACACAGCCTTGGGCAGTCTCTGCTCAGGAGAAACCCAACACTGGAGCAGGCTAGGAGTGAAGGACGTTAGCTAGGCTGTGTGGTGTCCAGACCAGGAACAGCTGGGTTGTTCCAAGTCAGTAATGACATGCATTGGCTGTGTGTGTGTGGAGTCCATCCAGGGCCGAAATACCAGAGTTGTGATAGGCTATCATTAACACAACTGTGCGTGGAGCCCAGGAATGGAATAGTTGAAGGGCTGAAGGTCAAGACTGAGAAGCACTGGCAGAACTGCATGGGGAGCTTTGGACAGAAGTGTACGGGAACTGAAGATCAGGAACAAGGACCACTGGCAATTCTGTGTGTGGTCCCAGCACCAGAACAACAAAGGTGTTGCAAGCCAATACTGAAGAGCACTGTCTGAGCTGTGCTGGGAGACAAGCAATGGAACAGCAGAGATATTACAGTCTAGGATGGAGATACATGGCAGAATTATGTGACACTGTCTTGCATAGCTCCTGATGGCACTATACTGAGCTCAAGTCCTGACTCACCAAATTCACCCCCAAAACTAAGCAAATTTCAGAATTTCACAGTGTCTTGTTTTGGACATATTAAGTGGGACACACAGGGTAAATAGTCAGTGAGTTGTGCAGGAATTAGCTGCTGAATCATGCCGATAAATCCCTTCACAACGTACTGACTATTTTCCCTGGAAGTCACCATTCTGCATTTACATACAAATGAGACTTTTTGAGCTATGGAGGAGAACAGACATTTTTCCTTTGCATGCCTGATTTACTGCTGAGCCAGGAGTCTGCTCAAATTAAACTTTCAGATGTCCCAACAATGGTCACTCTTACTGCAAAAAGAAAAACACAGCCACTGGCAAGAGTCCCCTATAAATACTTTTAATTGGTACCTAATTTACTCGGTTGTTAAGGAAAAAAAATCAGTTCAGCTTCAAAGATCCAATGGAAAATTATGGCTTTTATAAATTATATTAGATTAAATAATCTGTCTTGAAAAATGCTTCTTTTAATTGCACTCAGGAGGCTTTTGTCTTCAAGAGCAAAAGTACTTATTGCCTCTTCTGCACAGCTCCTGTGATAAACCACACTGCTGAAATAACACTGGTAGCTGAGACACAACATGGGAAGTGCATCTGAAAGACAACAGAATCTCGACTACGTGGGGTTACGTACCAGCTTTGAGGGTGTGGCAAGAGTACAGGGAGAATGATCTAATAAGGCCACGTCTATACTATGAGCTAGGGGTGTGATTCCCAGCTCACGCAGACATTGTCACTAGCTCTCATCTAGCGAGTGCACTAAAAATCGTAGTGCAGCTGCCTGAACCGTGTGGGTACATACTCAGCACAGCTATCCCATGCTGCGGCTTGCATTATTACAGCTATGCTACTATTTTTAAGCACACTAGTGTGACAAGAGCTAGTGTGAGTGTATATGCATGAGCTGGGAATCACCCCCCCAGCTCTAAGTGTAGACATACTCTAACAGTGTTATACAGAAAGATTCTGGTTTTTTCACCTAGGAAGATAAGCACTGACTGCTTGCAATGGAATTATTAGCATATACACTACCTGAATCATGAATTTACCAGGCTGTATGGGCAAAGAGCATAGCTGAAGTTTCTAACTCCCTAAGGTTCTAGTGTTCTACCTATTGAATCTATTTTGATATGTCCTAAAGTAAAACCTAAGAAACCCAACCCTCCCTGGATCAGTCCCAGCAAACCCAACTTCTTTCGACCTGTCTGGGCATTATTTTGGCTCCCACTACCTAAATGCCAAAGAACAAGCCCATTTGAGGGAGTAGAGGTGTTTGCCTTCCTTGGTAGCATCTCACACCGGCCACCAATGGAGACAGAATTTGGTGGATCCATTTTTTGATTCAGTGTGGCAAATCCTATGCTTGTATTTTTAAATCCCGTGGTATGAAATCACTAGTGCACTAAAATTACAAATTTCTAGAAGCACCAAATTAAATTGCTTGTTAGGGGGTTGGTGGTAGAATGGGGTAGAGATGTCTTACCAATAAGAAAAAGATTCAGATTCCAAAAACAGTCAGAGGAGAAGGATACTCTTGAGCACAGACCATAAGCTCTTCTATGGATGCGATGAAGCAGATTTTTAAAGGAATCTCAATTCCACCTTCAATTATCTGGATGCAATTTTATAGCTGCAATTAAGTGCATCTGAAAATTACAGCATTTGGTCACCTAACTATCTGATTTGTTAGCACACTCAGGTGGAGAGATGTCTAAGCACTAGGAACTGCATCTAAAAGTAATTGCATGGCAGAGTTGGAGTTCATTAAAAGAAAAAACTAGGCGCAATCTCTACTTATATGTCTGTTTTCCTCTCACAAACATTTACACGGCACCTGCCTTTCTCCAAAGATCTAATTGTGCTTATTTAGCTATTCTGATTAATTGGCACTTGTATAACTGAAAACAAAATGATCTATTAATCTGATCGATCGGTCTTCATCTCTGTAATCTAGCAGCCATTTCAAATGGGTAATGTTATGGCATTGTGGAGTATTAATTTGAGGTAACACAGCTATAGCCTTACTGATCTGATTGAAGAGAGATGATAAACATGAGAGCTGCAGTGACTACATGCAGATAACGTAACAGATCAAGGCTGAGCTGAGGAAATACATCAAAATAAATGTTAGAAAAGCAACCTCAGAAAAAAATAAATAAGCAAAGTTTGCATAAGCTCTTGATCCCTAATATTTTGGCAGGATTACAGCAATTTACACACTCCAACTGTGAATTAATTTCCTTCCCTGAGCTGTAATGAGCACATCTTTCTTCCTTGTTTTCATTACCCCCACCTCTGCCCCTTCTTATGTTTGTATGTGTTGCCTGTCTCCCTTTTGAAATTTGCCAAGTGTGCAAATTAGAGATGGCCACATGTATCCATAGAAAGTGGGGGTCAGTCACCTACAGACAATGCAAATTAATATAGAAGCTCCTCCTCCCCTGTACACACAAACCCCACTAAAATATAAAATGCATCGAAAATCTCAGACAGAAAAGAATAAAAGCAATTTTGCTTTCATGCCTCTCCCGAGGACGTCTGCAATGAAGCTTATGATTTCCTAGCTACTAATTCACAAGCTTATGATTATTTTATTTTGTTTTTATAATGAGAATTCAGTGCTGATGCCAGATGCTGAATAGGACCAGCACTAGAGACTGAAGTCCTTTGTTCACTGAACAGGTACAGCATGGGCAGCAGACACCTACCACTCCACCCTTGTGTCTCAGCCTTGAACAGGGAGGGCTTCACTGGCACATCTTTAACCCTGGCCCAGAAGCATGTAGCTGCATCAGTGCTGACAATGGGCATAAACTGTGCTTGTGCAGACAAAGCTCCAGTGGCAACAGTGGTGACCGTTACAGTGGTGGTTCATGTGATGTGGTCATCGGGTTACAATGGACTGGACTGGTACCACTGACTCATTTTCCACAGGCCTCAGCCAGAACTCTGCCTAGGCAGTGAACATTGGCACTATAGTGGCACCCCCATAGACAGAGTACTCCCCCTTCCAGACCCATCTGGCTCCACTGGCTTTTAAGGAAAGGAGAGAGGGACTTATTGTCTCACCTTCAACCTACCTTGCCCCTCCCTAGCGACTTTCAGAGAGCTAGATTTTATGGGGTGTGCTAGGAAGAAGCAAAGCCTGCAGTCTCCAGCCACACTGTGGCTTGCTCTTGCACAGGGCTGAAATAGGGGGAGAGCACCTCCTTGTACTCTTTCTATGCCCACACAGGAGCCAACCACATTATGACCTTTTGCATGGCTTTACACTAATATAAAGTACCCCCTAGAGCAAGAAAAGAGTTGCATTATGAATTACTATACACAGCACATGGAGAGATAAGGTGGGAGGAATAAGTGAAAGGCAATTTAGATTCACATCATCCTTCCCAAGTCTGTCTGGATACTTAGGCAACCCCCATTACTACAGCATCTCAGAGCTTCCCAAGGGTCATGGATCAGCGTTCATGTCGCACTCCCCATTAGTACCCGACCCAGCTAACAATCCAACCAGCAGACCAAATTCGGTGATGAATCCTGGTCACGTGCCACCTGAGGCATATTGCGCGTATGCCAAGAAGTGCTTCCCAAGTATTTCAAAAGAAATAACATTAAACAGTAATTAAATATCCACCATGGTATTTATTTCTCCTTTGACTTGAGCAATTTGTTTACGTTCTCTAATTTTGCTACCTGCCCTATTAGGAGATTTTTTTGTACAAAAGGGAGAAAAAACAATATTAGATTCAATTTTTTTTCAGTGGAAAGAAATAAGTGTTGTAGTCTCAGATGCAAAATCTTTTTTAAATATGAAGTGATCCCAGTAGAAATCTTGAAAATCTTTGATTGGCAGGAGTGTTGCAGCTCTGCCTGGACCTTGGGCTCCGAAACCCACCCCCTTCCCTGGGCTTCAGTACCCAAGCTCCAGCCCAAATTGCAACGTCTACTAGCTGTTTTTAGTGCCGTAGCACAAGCCCGAGTCTGTAGACCTGTGCTTTGAGACTCACTGCTACAGGTTTTAAAAGCGATGAAGTCGTATGCTTAGTGACTCAGTATTGACACCCTTTTCTCTCAGTCACTATTCAGCCAATAGGACGCTAATAGGCACTAGGATGTTGGAGGTGCCATCTTTTGGATAAGATGTAAAACTGAAGCCTTTGTATGGTCAATTCTATGGCACTTTTTGTAAGAGCAGAGAATAGTTACACTAATGTCCTGGTAAAAATTCCTAGCCATTTATATGAATTCTGTCTCTGTATATTCCATATTTGGTTTCATTTGTATATGGCATTCTCTTTTATTTCCTATATTCGTGTAAGGTCACTGGGTACTGCTTAACAGCTGCAGTGTTTCAATGTGGGTAAAGCGAGTCTTTTGTATAATAACTTTTCCATAAGGCAGGAATCTATAGCGTAATTACTGTGGATTTTCAAATATTAATTTGATGCAAAACAAAATGTGAAATCGACAATATCCATCATTAATAAAAAAGACACTCCATCATACAGCTGCAGTAGTGACTCCCTGATGAAGGCTGTTACTAGCGTCTCGATAATAAGCTCAATTGATTTTGCCTCCTGTTTCTCAAAAAAAAAAAAAAAAAAAAAATCCATTTTGCTTGAAATTATATGTGTAACTTACAGCCAGACAAGAACTGTTTGGTAAAATTTGTGGTGAACTGACAGAGTTTCAGAGATACTGGGGTGTGGAAAATGAGGTGAATTTCACTTTTTGAAACTCTTTTTGCAATGCAACAAATGTTGAAGTCTGTAAAAAGAGTCAGTGAGGAATATGAACTATTCCTGAGTACGATGAAAACAAAACGCATGTGACCTGGTGAAAGAGATTCTGAGAACAAAGAACTGAAAACTGTATGAAATGGGCTAAAATAGGGGGAGAGGTCACTCACACAATCTAAGCACAGACATGAGACTGTGAAAAGGACAGGCCTTGTGAGAGGACGTGACATATTCTGAAACCTACCAGCGTCCTAGGTGGCAGATAGGCATTACCTGGTAAGCATGAACATAAGCTGTTTATTGTAATGCTTTTCTTCTGAATAAATAATGCTTTGCTTTATGAATGCTGGCTGGTCACTTGTTAACCCTGTTGTTGCCCCACAGAGAAGAGGGATGTAGGTGCTGAACTAAAGTCAGATCTGCTGAGGTAGTCATAGTGAATTGCAGGATGAACTGCAGCCTAAATCCCCACTCTCGAGAGAGAGTGTTGCGGGACTCTGCCTCAAGAAAGTTGATGGCTGAAGGCCTGAAACATAAGCTGGGTGCCATTAAGGAAGCCACAAAGGGGTCAGAGCTGCAGTTACCTTGGAAACAGCGACAATATAAATTTTCAAAGACCTTGAGGCCATGTGTCAGGTGCCTCTGTTCAAAGCAAGATTCATGCTCCTTGGGGCAATTTCCCCTCAGAAGGCTGCCCTCTAGGGAGGGCAGCAAAAGAGAGGGAGGTAAATAATGATGACCTTGAAGTGAATTCCTCTGAATAAAGACAGGCCTTCCTTAGAGGGAATAATGCAACAGAATTGCAGTCTCACCACTATTAGTGGCTGTTGCTATGGTGATTGATATGGAGAAGCCCATACAGATGAGGTGGCAGAAGAAATGGTAATTCCTAATTCTAGTCAAAGCACTAATGTAGCTAAGGAGCCAGGGAAACCATTTCAAATAACCTCACAAATTAATATTTGCATTTGTCTGCTTCTTTTGCAACACAGCTCCCCACAAACACAAACAAGCTGTTTTTCCAGTCTCTGCAGCTGCATTAGAGTAATATTAGTTAATTATAACAGTGTGACCAGACTTCATAGTTACTGCTGATAAATAATTGTTGGTGCAAAAGTGTGTTATGGATCTAGAGTAAGTTTTCAGAGACTCATGAGGTCATTGAAAATGGCTTTATTTTTGTGGCAATACAATTAACATATGTGCTTTATTCAGCAGTAATTGCATAGCACTCTAAGGAACAGAAGAGTACCGTATATACGTAAGACCTGAAAAGTCTTAATTTTTTTGTATGTCTTCTTCACTAACATATAAAAAGTTACTATTGAGAACTTGCAGTGTCCTCAGTTCTGTTCTGTAATTGTTACAAGACTCCTGACTACTGAAACAGCACAGATTTCCCGGTTAAATAACTGAAAGGCACATCAAAATAAGCGTGATTCTAGTGTAAAGAGAAAAAGGCATTAGGATGCATAAGGTTTACATTGTGTAGTTTTATGTTCAAATTGTAGAGATACCTACAGGGGAAAAGATAAAGACCTATCTTTACTCTTTTGATGTTCTTTTAGAATGTAATCTGTTGAATCAAATTTTAGATGTTCTGTAGTAGATATAATTTTAGTAGAAATATATGCAAGAAAGTGTTTGGATTTTTTTTTATTCTTAGAATTGGAACCTGGATGAGATGTGCGCACTCACATTCCTCCAGACATGACTTGTTTGTTAAAATGGCAATTTTACAAATTATACCGATTTGGCAAATCACTAAGAACCATACGAGAATATCCATTAAACTAATAGCTCCATGATATTGACAGACAAATTCATACCTATCATAAAATTGTGTTGTTTTCAGTTACTAAACTAAGGTACTAAAGAATAAAGCCATGATGCTGCACATGGATCCACAAAGGGAATATTATGCTTATGCAGAGTCCTAGGGTATGTCTACACCCAGCTGCTAATTCGGCGGCTGGCAATCGAAGTTCTGGGTTCGACTTATCGCATCTTGTCTGGACGCGATAAGTCGAACCAGGAAGTGCTCGCCGTCGACTGCAGTACTCCAGCTAGACGAGAGGAGTACCGCGGAGTCGACGGGGGAGCCTGCCTGCCGCGTGTGGACCGAGGTAAGTTCGAACTAAGGTACTTCGAACTTCAGCTACGTTATTCACGTAGCTGAAGTTGCGTACCTTAGTTCGATTTGGGGGTTTAGTGTAGACCAAGCCCTAGGGAGGGGAAGTGCATGGGATTCCCTCTAGCTATAAGAATTGTTTACACTGGTCCTTTTGCATGATGGCGGCTAACTTTGCCACTGCAGAATTTAAATCAGAGATGTTTGCCAGGAAAATCAGACTGTATGAATGTCATACTTTTAGTCCATTATACTGAGGTTCACACTGATTATGCAGTATGTGCTAATATGAAATAAGTTAAGAAGTACCCAAAAATATTTGTCTGAATTTTCCATCTTTCCCCTTTAGAAAAATGCTGCTTCTGATTTCCTACTCTCAACTCAGGAAAGGAACTCTGCAAAGTCTTAAAAGCTTTAGATTAGTCAAATTAAAGTTATCAGATTATAGCTAGATCTGTTTTAATCCCAGGGAGTTTGTAAACTCCATTTTTGTTGTGATTAGAAAATAAAAAGAAAGTCAGATTAAGACTTCAGTGGTGCAGTGCATGCTACCTCTTCCTACCTTCAAATTCCCAAGCACAAGGATAAAGCAAACATCAACCACCAGGACCAACTGAATCACCTTTGGGTCATAATTGATTCTCAGTTAAACCCATGTAAAACAAGAGTAATTCCACTAAGTTAACTAAGTCACTATGGATTTATGAGAAAAGAATTTGGCCCATTGTCTTACATTGGAGATTAATAATATGTTCACAGTGTGTTTCCTTGACGGACATCTATAAACAAAATGGTTGCCGGCAATAACACACCACGGCATCTTGTAGCTTCTAAACACCTACTGTCAATCACTGTGTAGCTACTCACACATGTCTCAAAGCCATCTGGGAAAAATAGATTTTATTTTCCAAATTCTTAAACAAAAGCCAATTTGTTGAATGGATGGCCCTGTAGGAATGTCTGTGAAAGGCAGAGAGGAGAAAAACAGCATTCCCCTCCCTAGAGATATGCTTCTGAATCAATGGGCAGAACAGGTAAGAAAAAAACAATCAAAATGGAAAGCCTGACTTCAGTCAGATAATCTTGTAGTAGCTATGACAACTGAGAGAAACGCAGGCTCCAGAGGTCTAGCTCTGCTGAATAATGAGGTACAAAGCTGTGTTCACATTACAAGCAGTGAGGTCACTGCCCCATAAAAATCTCTACCTCCACTAATTTAATCTGCTTGAAGGGAATTCTTCACAAGAGGCGGTATTTCTTTTTACTGTGGTTCACCGCATCATTAGATCTGAATATTCACAGCATTTAGCACACTATATTATTAACTCCTCTGGAGCAAAAGACAAATCAGGAGAAAGCTAAAATTTGCCATGCAAAACCTTGTGCAAAATTTACCCTAATGATGCTGTTATCTCCAGCATTTCCTCTACAACCTGAGATCCCAAACAAGGTGGAGTGAAACTGCAATGACAATTTACAAATATATGTTTGGAATAAAATATAAGCATGCTGGCTTGTGTTGGGTGGGCAGTCAAAGATTCCTTTTATATGCAGCAGTAGGGGTGGAAAAAAACCACTACCATAAACACAAGCCAAATTTTCAAAGGGCAACTTGGCCTCTATTTGCAATTCTGGTAGCACTGCTATTTGGTGGGTGCACTGTGATAGGTATGTAAATGATTATGACCAGGTTTAGAAAATTTGGCCTAAAAACTACAGCTATTCAAATGGGAAGTTCCATAAAAGGAAAGCAACACTGATATAGGAATAAACATGGAAGCAAACACTCTTAGGCCAAGGCTCTGATTCCACGGGTGTTAACGGGATGGAGATCCCTTTGGTGTTGAGTTCAATGGGATTAGGATTTGGCCTTTCACTTCTACAGTTTTTGTATAAAAAGTATTTAGAAATAAAGGGCTGCGTACGGTACCCACCTGCCCAGTTTTCACCCGGACAGTCCGGATTTCGGTTTATATGTCCAGGTGCCATTTGGCAAGCCCTGATGTCCATTTTTTTTTGATCTGTGGAAAAGGTGGCAACCCTAAGCGGAAGGAAGGAGGCAGCGCAGCAGCAGCCGTTGCCTCCGGGACCAGGCTGCTCGTGCGGCCTATGGTGTCGCATGGCCCTGCGCAGTCCACAGGTGGTGGGCCAGGTGGCCTTGGCCGTGCTGGTGAAGACACTGCGAATGACGGGGGCGGGGCCTTGAGGTAATGAAAGGGATGGGGCCTTGAAGGAAGAGGTGGAGCAGGGGAGGGGTCTTGGGGAAGAGGCGGAACAGGGGCAGGGCCTTGGGGGAAGAGGTGGGACGGGGGCGGGGCCTCAGAGGTCCAGTTACCAGCCATTAGAAAGGTGGCAACCCTAGGGCTGCAGCTTAGTGTATTTTTGGTTCATACCACCAGCACTACTGGTGAGATGACACATTAATTCTACATTCATATGTGCAATCATTGCTTTAAACTTTATAAAATATAACCTAATTGTGGACTAAACCTTCACAGCTATACTTCAGCCCAGAGGTGAATTTTTTTGGAAAATGCAAGCAAAATCCACTCAACCGATTTAACTGTCTGCGTGTAAAAAAACAGCATTTTTCAGCCATGCTGAAAATTTTCAGATGTTGTTTTTGTGCTTGGCCAATTCACAAAACAACTTTCTTTTAAAGCTTCAGATTTTTCCTGGCCATAGTCTTGGAAAAGGGCTGTGCCATGTTTGAAGATACTTGGTTTTGAAATAACGTTTGCAAATTGTGCTTAGTTCACAGAGCTATAATGTAGTGGCTAGAGGGAGCAAACTATATATACCACTGCCCATAAAAGGCAGGAATGTTCAATCTGCTCAAATGTGTCTCATCATAACATAAGCCCTTTCATTGCTATACCTAAAGCAGATTCTCTTTTAGTTTAAGTAGTAGAAAGCTGTGTTTGGGGATTAAAAGATACAGAGTTCTGGACCCGTTCTCCCCAAAATGTCTTCTAGGTACATGATGTGCAGCATGGCTGGCAGCTATGGAATGACACAAATAGGAAGCTAGATATGGGATTTCCACATCCATGAACCCTAGCCACTGGGAGAGTATATAGTGAGCCAACTCTGGGCTAAATTCTGTCCTCTGTTACACTGTTGTAGAAGAGGCAGAGGCAACTTCTCCCACTCCTGCAGCAGGGCAGGATCTTTCTCTAGCACTCAAGATGATTGTTTATGCATCTACGATTTCAGGATACGTCCACTGTATACGTTTAAATAATGTAAAATATGCATTAAGGGAATGCTAACGTTTGTATTTTAATTATCCAAACAAAGCAATCTTAACCCTGTCCCATAATAATCTTAATTTTGTTCCTTTGCATTAAAATAAAGTATTTCATAACAAGCTCCGACAACCCTGGGCAAAAATGTATTTTTTTCAGCAAACACCACAATGTGGAAAGGACTGCACTTTTTAAAAAATGCACCTTCAATAAAACTGTATAAAAACATTAATCAATGAACCTTTACTTTAAACTGCACCTTCTTCTGTACCCTTTGAAGAATATTTTATATACTGATACGTTACATGATTTTAGAGTGAAAGCTCCTATTGTGAATGCATGCACACAGGAAGAAAAGTTGGGGCTGCTATGGGAACGCTGAGGGTCAGATTCCAGGAACTACGTTCTGCTTGCTTGGGGTGTGGGCAGGACATCACTCTGCATCAGTTGTGGAATAGTACATTACACCTGAGCTGGCTCCAACATTAGGAAAAAGTCAAGTCTGCTTAACAGCAACCTTTGCCCCCACGTCTCTTCAGCTGCACTGAGCAGAGCTCTGGCCCAGCTAAAGCTCTGGTCCGAAGTGTGAATTTCTTGACATGTACAATTAAAATCTCTACTTTAACATTGCATTAATGTAGGGTTTTATATTTAACTATGCTAGACATTGATACATTCATCTGGAAACTACCCTCATTTTTACTGTAAGGGTGCAATTATAGCTAGCCACCAGGTTAATTTGTTTTGCTTTCTTGTTGTTATATAGCTCAAAACAAATATGAATACGGAATGAGATATTTCCTAAAGAACAATGGGGATTTTCCTGTAATTTCTACTGCTTTTGAAGGAGATCTAATTCTTTAAGCAGTGATAAAGTCAAAGCTGTCCACTATGTTTAATTTCTGGATAGCCTGGGCATAATACACAAGCATTAATCCCTCCAGCTGTCCAGTAATTAAACATCATGTGAAACCCAGAGGATATCATTGCTTTCCTACTTAATCTTGTTTATGAAGGACTTTCATTTGTTAAACCTACAATCACTTTCTTTCCATTCTTGAGGATAATATTAGATTCTTCCACCAATACAAGTACACCCGGCATATAGCTATTTTCCACAGTAGCAGGCTTTTTGCGAGAAATACATTTTTTTCATCACACATTGAAATAATTAAGAATGGGACACTGGGCCCATACTTATTCCATTTGCATGAGTACAATCTTACTAAAATCAATGGGGTAATTCAGAGCAGAATTTGGTCCTGTGTGTTTGATTTCCTCTGAACTGCATATGACTGAACAGCAAGCAGTGCACGTAGCTAATGAAGGCAAAAAACAGAATTCATAGAGATAACAAGGCTTGGTGGAATTTTGATGTATCGTTTTTTTCAGTTTCAATGATTAAGATAGCTTTTTTTTTATTTTTAACTATTATAATTTTTACAGCCATGGGAAATTAAAGGGGAGTTGGGGTTAAAGCAGTGCTAAAAGCAGGGCTGCAGGGGGTTCCCTGCACAGACGACAGGCCCAAGACACTCTCAGGCAAGGTGCAGGAGAAGCTGTGGGCCTGGTCCGGCAGAGCAGAGACCCCCAGCCAGGTGTGCAAGGAGAAGAATGAGCTGTCAGCCACAGGGGAAGACACCCCACCATGGAATGGTTCCTGCCCACGGACAGCTCCCAGGCTCCTGGCTTTCGCGTGGGGGATTGGGACTGTGACAACAGAGCTCCAAAGAGCTCCTTGCCCTGCTGATGACACTGGATCCCTGCAGATGCAACATCCGGGGAAGACTTCGGTCCTGACAAGGCAGAGTGGAGACCACTGGCCTAGGCTGAGCTGATCCCCACAGGCACAAAGTGCAGGGGGAGGCTGTACTTGCGCTGACCAATACCGATGGATTTTTTTCATCGATTTCAGTGTGTCAGCTGAAATTAACATTTACCAGCATAGATTGATTTAAAGTGATCCCTGGGGGGAGGAGGGATAACTCAGTGGTTTGAGCATTGGCCTGCTAAACCCAGGGTTGTGAGTTCAATCCTTGAGGGGGCCACTTAGGGATCTGGGGCAAAATCAGTACTTGGTCCTGCTAGTGAAGGCAGGGGGCTGGACTCAATGACCTTTCAAGGTCCCTTCCAGTTCTAGGAGATGGGATATCTCCATTAATTTCAAAGCCAAGCCATGATGAAAAAGAATGTATTTATTAGGCTAAAGCAGGGGTAGGCAACCTTTGAGAAGTGGTGTGCCGAGTCTTCATTTATTCACTTTACTTTAAGGTTTCGCGTGCCGGTAACACATGTTAATGTTTTTTAGAAGGTCTCTCTCTATAAGTCTGGGGGAGGTGTGGAGGTGCAGGGCAGAAGGCTGGGTGTGGAGGGGGTTCAGGGCAGAGGGCTGGGTATTGGGGGGACTCGAGGTCAAGGCAGAGGGCTGGGGGTGTGTGGCGGTGCAGGGCAGAAGGCTGGGGGGGGGTGCAGGGCAGAAGGCTGGGTGTTGGGGGGAGGTCAGGGCAGAGGGCTGGGGGGGGGTGGAGGTGCAGGGCAGAAGGCTGGGTGTTGGGGGGAGGTCAGGGCAGAGGGCTGGGGGGTGAGTGGAGGTGCAGGGCAGAAGGCTGGGTGTTGGGGGGAGGTCAGGGCAGAGGGCTGGGGGTGAGTGGAGGTGCAGGGCAGAAGGCTGGGTGTTGGGGGGAGGTCAGGGCAGAAGGCTGGGGATGTGGGGGGTGCAGGGCAGAGGGCTGGGGGTGTGTGGGGGTGCAGGGCAGAAGGCTGAGTGTGTGTGGGGGGGTGCAGGGCAGAAGGCTGGGGTGCTCGGCTCGTGGGGGTGCTCCCAGCCCCCTGCCCTGAGCGGCTCAGGGCAGGGGGCTGGGAGGGATATGCCCTGTTCCACCCCCCTTCCCCCAGGCCTGTCCCTACCTCTCTCTGCCTCCTCTACAGAGCAGGGAGCACGCTGCCGCTCGGCTCTGCTCCGCTCCCCTTCCCCCTCGCAAGGGCTATCACCGGCAGGGGCAGGGAGAGGGAGGAGGCGGGGCGGAGGGGCCGGAAAGCACCACGCTGGGGGAAGAAGCGGGGGAGGGGGGAAGCTTGGCTGCCGCAGGACCAAGCTTCTGCCTCCTGCCCCTGCAGGGGAGAGCGGTGGGCGGGGGGTGGGGTGGGGGGGGAAGGGGGGCTGAGTGGGGCGGGGGGGCCAAGCCAAACTTGCCTCCTCCCCCGCTTCTTCCGCCAGCGTGGCGCTTTCCGGCCCCTCCGCCTCCTCTCACTGGGCAGGCAGCGTGCTACTCAGAATCGGCTCGCGTGCCATGTTTGGCTAAAGGAAGACCAAGTCAGGTCTATATTAACACTAGAGGGGAAGTTCTCAGCACAGTGAGCACAGGGATTTGGCACTTACAGGATCCATATGGCCAAATCCCCGCAGGCTGCACTGAAAACATCCCCTTCAGCTGGGAAACCAGGTTATGGAGGGGGGCTCCAGGATGCTGCTTGTGCCTGGGGGAGTCAGCCTGGGGCACCACTACTTCAGCTCAGGGGATTGGGGTCGGGGGGGGGGGGGGGGCAGGACTGCCGTTGCATCTGGGAGGGGTGGGGAGACTGCCCCAGCAGCAGCTGGTGTGGCTGGCTCCGGGGCCACCTGAGCTGCTCAAGCGGGCTGGGGTCAGCTGCACCGGCCGCTGCAGAAATCACGCAGAAATCCATTACTTCCGCGACAGACTCACAGCCTTACTTATGGCTACGTATACATCCTGTTAGCTCTTTTAATTTATTATATTAGAGTTTGAGGAATGAAAGAGGGAATGCTGGGGAAAAGGTCAGAAATAGAAGGCTGACAGAGAGGTTAGGGCCTGATCCAACACTCAATGAAGTCAATGGGAATCTTTCCACTGACTTAAATGGGAGCAAGATCAAACCCTAGAGAAAGGACTTCGACGAGGAAAGTGAAGTGAGCAGGCGAACGGGGTGAAAGAGGAATTTCCAAGATAGGGGGAGCATGCACGGACCAACGGATACTACTTTTAAATTCTCCAGCTCCGAGTGCATGGTGCACACACGTAACCCATAGGGGAATACTACAGGGACCATCACTCGAAGAAGAACAAACAGTTCTCTACTGGTGTACATGGGCACAACTTGATTGACCTCAAGGGAGTTTTGTCCATTTGCACTTACAGAGGATTTGGCCAGGAGTCACTTGTGGGATCAGTAGGCCAGGGGCACAAGGATGTGAGCTGACCTGACAGAGAGAAGAGCAGTGCATCAGAGGCAAGTCGTGACCAGACGTCAGCAGGGCTGGACTTGCAGGGCCTTGAGGGTTTGAATTACTCAGTGAGTGACCCTCAGATTAAAAGGGCACTATAGAAATACACAGTGTTGTTACTGCCACATAGTCACAGCATTTACATGGGTTTTATACAACACTGAAAAGGCAAATACAGGAGTCCCTTTTGGGGCAAAAACCTGTATGTCAGATGAGGGAAGGGGAAGAAGAGGGATACACACGGAGAAAAATAGGGGGAGAGAATGTTCCAGCCCACCCTGCCATTGCATGTGCTGGGACAGAGGGAGACCTCCCTCAATTTCATCTCTTCGTTTTTAGTTTTAGTAAAAGACATTTTCAGTTTAAACAACCCAAGACTGTTCATGTAAGAGATTCCTGTGAGAGCCCCTGGTCCTTTCCATGTCTGTCTGATAAAAATGTTCCCCTAAACAACTAATCAAAGGGATCAATGAGAGAGGATGTATCCATTAAGTGCACAGATTCCCCTGGACCACAGATCGATGTGTCTTGGAAGTACAGTTAAATTACTGGAAAATATCCTGTTACAATAGTAATGACTGCACTGGCAGAACCGGATAGATTGTGGCTGGTCCACAGAGGAAGGAACATAGTAACAAGGGGCCTTCCTGCCCCTTTGCAACCCTGCACACGTGTTGGTCACAATTTCAGTCCTGAGTATAACGACAGGCCCCAGCTCAGGCTGCTGGTGAATCTAGAGACTCAAAAGGGGAGGGGAGAGGTCTTTGAGCCAGCCAGCAGAGCTGAGTCAATATGGGTGATAGTGGCGTAGGAAGAGGTGCACCCTATACCTTATAAAGGGTGGCAGAGCACCCATTCAAAAGTTAGTCCGAATTCCTCTTAGGGCGCCTGCATGTTCTGTTTTTCATAGAACCCCATTCCATTATTGGCTTTAGCTTAAAAGCAGCATCAAAGAGGGGCTTACAAAGTGCTGGTCAGTAATATAAGCCAGCCATGGATGTAAGATCCCCAGTGCTACTGGTTAAAGTCTGCACTGATCCTAACTTGAGGCTTTAATTACAGTACTTTGGAGAGAAAAGAATTTCTCTGTGCTTCGTTCTCAATAAAGGCTATTGGCTACCTTAGGTGGTTCCCTGCTCATCTCCTGAGCTTGGTGTGGGAAAGTGCGTTTATGAAGGTGCAGTTTGCAATTTCAAAAATTGTGAACCCAGAATTAACTGTGGGTTTAAATTCTACCACTTAGACTACTACATTCATGATCTGCACCTACACTCAGGTACTTAGCCACCTCAGCGCTGCGATTTATACCCACAATTAATCCCAGGCGCAGCGGCAGTCTTTGTTGGCACAAATCTGGACCCATAACCACTGGCGCTTTATCCACTGTAGTTTGAATGATTCACATCATGGAGCCTTGCGCTGCTTCTTTCAAGATTATTCCACAGGCTGACAGATCTCACCATTACAAAGTTGTTTTATTAACAACGGATCTCACCAATAAGAGAAGCTTGTTATTGCTCATTTTGTATAGGTCTTCCAAGGAGAGCTACAGGAGGGAGGTGGATTCCTCACGGGAGTGACTATCTCTCCGTCCCTTGCAGCAATTCGTGCCTAACAGACCCACACAAGCAGTCTTGCCTAGCTGTGGAAGCAGTTTTTATTTTAGTAGGTTAATCCAGCTCCGACTGGGATTAGCAGTGGTCCATACTGTTAACCCTAGGTGTAGACAGTTCAGGAAGAATAGCCCGGCTGATGCTTCTGACCAGGAATATTACACTCAGGATTCATATTTCATGTCAATGCACGTCCCCTGGCCTGCCTATATGCACAACCATTTGTTTGTAGGATATGATGCCTGTTCACAAGTTGGACAGGGCAGGGAGATCAGGAGACAGATTTTTTGACGGTCTTGACTCAGAATAATTTACTCATCATTCACATATTGTGCCAATACATATGCTCCAGCCTACTTGCATTCATGGCCAGATGTGTGGAGAGCGTGCTGCCTGCTAACAAGGGGGGTCAGAAACTTGGCCCAAAGCAGAGGTTACAAGCAATTTACATGGGCAGCCTGCACGACCCTACCAGTGGCATCTTTCTCCCTACAGCAGGGCTCTCCTGTGTGCTAGTTTTATTGACATTTACTTCTGATCACACTTGATGACAGTTAAGAAGAACTGGTGGGCTGCCAGAGCCTGTGTTTGACCCCTACTGGGTGTGGATAGCATGGCCCTCACTACAAGTTTCCCACAGACCTGTTACATACATTTGGCAAAACCCTATAAGACTACTCAGCATAGTATTGTTTGCAGCAGGGCAGTCCGCTGGTAGACATCACCACCACCTCTGTGTTTTGTGAGAAATGCCCATAAGTCAGGTTAGCCCTAACTCGAGGAGAGAGTTCATGGCTCTGAATCCTGAGTGGAAGGAAAGAGGGGCAGGGAGAAAGAGATTAATGAGTCTGCTCTACAGCCGTAGCTAAGAGCTCATGCAGTAGAAGCTCATGCACTAAGCTCCAGAGGTTCCAGGTTCAATCCCGCCCGCCAGCAACTGGGATCTGTTGGTGTTACAGAAGCACCTCCCATTAGGTGCCTAACTACCTTTGTTGGGTGGGGCTTAGCGCCTCTTCCCCCCCAGCATCTCCTATTGCTTGCTTAGGTGGTTCCCTGGTCACCTTGCTGGCTTTTGTGAATCCCATTCTCAGGAGCCTAACTTCCCATGCATTACATACAGAGCCTGGGTACCTAGCTCAGGGCTGTGGATTCCACTGGGTGGCAGGGCACCCAAACATTAGGCATTGCAGGGCTGAGTTTAAGTTTCCTTTTGTGGATCGAGCCCAGGGATCGGCAACCTTTGGCACGCGGCCCATCAGGGAAAGCCCCTGGTAGGACGGGATGGTTTGTTTACCTGCAGCGTCCACAGGTTCGGCTGATCGTGGTTCCCACTGGCCGCGGTTCGCCATCCCCGGCCAATGGGGGCTGCAGGAAGAGGTAGCCCGGCCCGCGCCACTTCCCGCAGCCCCCATTGGCCTGGAACAGCAAACCGCGGCCAGTGGGAGCCGCGATCGGCCGAACCTGTGGACGCTGCAAGTAAACAAACCAGCCAGGCCCGCCAGGGGCTTACCCTGAGGGGCTGCGAGCCAAAGGTTGCCGATCACTGATCTAGCCCTAAAAGGCTTACATCTTGCCAACAGTTTTGTAATAGTCTTTTACGCATGACTAAAGGCGAAAGAGGAGTATGTAACGTATCGGTTTGTTCTCCAGTTATGTGACATAACAATGCCCTGAGGCTGTGTCCATGAGCTGACTGTAGAACAAGCATCTAAAAATCTCTGCTAGAAAACCTGTAATTTTTATGAACCAAAGCCTGTGATTTGTTGCCATATTATCTGTTGTTGCCACTGAGTTCTGGACTTCACTCTTCTCTTTGAGCCTGCTCAGCTGAGCCTCACCAATGCCTATATTGACATGTGGGGAGGGATGACTTCTTACTATCTGTGCCTCTCAAATACCATTTCCTTGGTCCTCTCTCCCCTGCTCTTTCCTACTCTTTGTTCTACTCACTCTAATGTTCTGCCTTAAATTACCCAGAGAGCTTGTTGGGACAGGGATTGTCCTTCAACTCTGCATTTGTACAGCCCTAGCACTATGTCTGTCTGGAGTTACGCCTGATCCTGCCTTGGGCCTCTAGCTGCCACTGTAATGATACCAGCACTGCACAGTAATATAATAGCAGAAGTATAGGCCAAAATGACATTCGTAACCTCCACATTCAGCATAAGATCTTCTGAAGGATGATAATAGTAAAAGCCAATTATTCGATTCAATAAATGGGAATGGCCCTAGTTTAAATGTGTCCAAAGTGTCACATTAGCTCAGAATAAGAATGCTATTAATATGAATTTAGAAACAGCTAAGAGTTTGGACATTTCAGTTGCTATCCCCAGTCATCTTCAGCTTGTTTATGGCCCGGGCAAGCTCTCAACCTGGAAATTACACCGCACACAAGGAAACTTCCCATCCAAACATTTATACAGAGAACTATGTTATATTTTTATTTTGACATGTTTTCTGGCTCGGTGAAAGGAGCAGCCTTTGGTATGACAGGGAGCTCTGCTTTGAGAGGCTGCGGTTGACAGTTGTGGATGAAGCTTCATTTAAACAACAACAACAACAAAATCAGCATAGAAAAGAGATTTTGACTTAGAAATATACTTTTAAAACTCAGGATGAAGCGTACTGAAGAGATAAGAGAAAAGGGATAAAGAAAGATTCTAAATAGAGAAGAAACAGGAATGTTAACAGAGTATCAGTAGACAAGCTTAGTGAGGTTTATCAGATTTGGATAAAAGAGAGGATTGCTATCAATCCTCCACAAGTACTCAGAGTTTAGTAGCAAAGACAACATATTTGTCCTCCTCCATGAGAAAAAAAATCCTTAATTTGATAAACAACCACATCTAAAGTGCCTTCTTTACAGCACTTCAGTACTTTCCACTCTGTCTGCTTTTTTAAAGAGTGAATTTAATTCATGTGAAAAGTGCTGGACTGACAGGCCTGGAGATTGAAAGTCTTTTATTTGTTTTAATGCACAGGAAAGGTAAAACAGTAGAAATCCTTTCCTACCAGTGTGCCTTAGCTGAGTCCTAGATTGAGAGAGCAGCTCATTCCACATTTCTGTTCAGTCCTTGACCTCTCTGCTGTGGCTGCCAATTGGCATCCATAACACTGGGGGCTATTTTGTGATATGGACACCTGTCCAAAAAGAACTGGCCAAAAGCCACTAATTTGGTTCACACCAGCTACTTAATAGCTTCAGAAGATGATAAAATTTGTCCTCGGAGTAATTTCCATGTTAAGAATTCACATGTGCATGGAACAAGCTGAAGATAACAAAAGATACATCAACTGAAATGCCCAGAAAGGAAATTCTCAGCGGTTTCTAAATCCATATTAATAGCATAATTATCCTGAAATAAAGTGATACTTAGAATACAGTTTACTACCTTTTTAGGGGTTACTTCTGAGCATTGAAAAAATGAAATTAAATGCAAGCAATTTAAAACAGCTTTCTATTAAAAATGGACTCAATACTGCAATCCTTGTTTGTGTAAGTAGTGCAACTAAAATGAGGGTTGCAGGTTTTAGTCCTAAAATTGTTTTAAGATCATTAATTCAGCACTCTATCTGTGTAGAAGGCCAGCGCCCTCCTGACATCCAGGATATGTAGCCTGCGCTCCTCATCTGATGCATGAGGCTTTGGAAAGAAGACGGGTAAGTAATTGTCCTGGCCAGTATGAAACTGGAAAATGACCTTGGGCAGAAATGCTGGGTGTGGCTGCAGCTGGACCTTATCCTTGTAGAAGACCGTATAGACTCCAAAGTAAGTGCCCTGATCTTGGACACTCTGCAGGCCAACGTTATCACGACCAGGAATGAAACCTTCCAGGAGAGAGCAGGAAGCTAGAGGCTCAAAGGGAGGCCCCATGAGCCTCGACAGCACGAGATTCAGGTCCCAGGGAGGGATCCCGGACGTGCGGGTAGACCTTTCAAAAACTGTGCTATCATGTCATGAGTGAAGATCGACCTGCCTTGGAATGGAGGATGGAAAGCCAAGATAGTGGCCAGGTGAACTGTGACTGATGATAGGGACACCACCTGGAACTGCAAACTGGCTGTTGAATAAATTTTTCTTCCAAACAGATCTAACCCTTTGGCCTCTTTATTTTTGGGGGTTGAACTGGTATACCCCTGCTTGTCTTTTTTATTGGCCGCAGAGACCATCAGTGAGCCGGAGGGTGGGTATAGAGGTATTCAAATCCCTTGGCCGGGACAAATACACTCAACAGTTCATAGAATTATCAGCAAACATTAAATACTGCATTCCCATTCCCACATGTGTAATTAATGGCTAAAGAAAACTCCCTTGGGTAAATTTTTATGATATTTCCCACTTACTGTGTTGACTTTTTTTTGTTTTTAATCATGAAAGAATAAATGTTTGAGCTAGGGAAAAAATTACTGTCCATAACATCAAAATTAGGGGACATATTTCACTCATAGTACACAAAAGCTTTTCCCAAAGACCAAAAAACGTGACAACAGACATGGAGAGGCTCCAGTGGAAAAAACAGAGATAGCGTCCTTAAGGGTGTAGTTACCCAGAATTATCAGCGGTTCCATCTTGGATTCCATATCATTGACTTAAAAAAATAAACGCATGAAGTGTCTGAGAAATGAGCTATGTCATATTGGAAGATTAGAACTGACAGTCCTGGAGAAAAAAGTGAACTTCAAAGAGAAACCTAGCTGAAGAAAGGGAGATCATTTGGACCACACACAAAAAAGTCAAGTGTTAATAGCCTTACCAATGTGGCTGTGTGATCGTGTCAGAATTGCTAAATTGACCAAAGGTGGGCATAGCCAGTACCTGGATGGCAGCCCTCAAATAAAACAGAGACTCTTCAAGAAGTGATGTTGGTGATTTAGGAGGAAGCACTCTTTTGCCCCTGAATCAGCAATACATCCTGATCCAGTATGGGGCCTGAGGCAGTATGCTGTCTTTAGGAAGACACATAAAACCAAGGTCTGTTGCCCATTTAAGCCCCTACAGCACTTTTTGCACAAGTATGCATGCTAACCAGTATATCTTAACCAAATTCTAGCTGTGTTCTGTAACTGCATTCTGCTAGAGAGACAAAAGACTTGTCAGCTGTACACAAAATCTACTCTACTTTCCTCAAGTAGCTCCAACTCTTCTTAAATCGGCTGAATAGCACTGTCAATATAGAGTGACTGTGGAGTTTGCTGGTGAGGAAAGTCATCCATTCATATGCAATCTATGAATCACTTTAGGAGCCTCATGGAAGAAAGCGGCTATATAGATATTAGGTATTATTATAACTCACCAGTAGTGCAACCAGCCTCGTCAAGTCCACTTTCACAGTCTCTCTCCCCATCACATCTCCAGGATGATGGGATACATTTGTTGCTTGAGTCTCCACAGCTAATTTTTTCAGCTGGGCACACTTGTTTGGCTAAAAAAAAAAAAAAAAAAAAAAATACAAGGAAAATAAATGTAAATATGAAAACAGCAGTAGACATTAAAGAGATATTGGTTTTAGTCAATTTAATGTGGCCAGATTCTGAAACTGATACCCAAGTAAAATTCCTATAGTAAGTGGCAGAGACCATTGATATCAATGGGGATTGGGCATGTTTAGATACCAAAAGTCCAATGCAGATACATCACAATAAAAGAGCTTCAGAACTGATTTTTATTTAAATATTCAGCAAATAATTTATGACACATTTTTTATTATTAATTGATCTACTAGTAGCTAATGTGGTGGGTTTTGTTTTGTTTTGTTTTGGTTGGTTGGTTGGTTGTTTTTTTTTGTTTTGGCTGCAATTTCCTTTGTACAGCAATTTCTGAATTTCATGAAGCAAGAGAGATTTCCCCTATAAGACAAGGGAGATAAGTAGACAGGCTAATCACAAACTCATAGATTTTGCACACATCCAACTACAGTTGGCTAAAAATTAGAAAAAACCACAATGAAAGGCACCAGGCCACAAACAAGCTTAGGGGATGGAGAGACTTGCAGAAATAGAATCTCTGGTATATAAAAGAAAATGCACCGATGCACTGTGGTCTTCGTTCTTCTCTCACTTACATTAGTTTTACACTGCTAAAACTCCCTTAGCTCCACTGGAGTTATTTCCGATTTATACCAGTACATGTAAGGTGAGACTCAAAAAAACAGTCACTCACCTCTCGTAACTATTGTTCTTCGAGATGTGTTGCTCATGTCCATTCCAATTAGGTGTGCGTGCGCCGTGGGCACAGTTGTCGGAAAGTTTTTCCCCTAGCAGCACCCATTGGGTTGGCTGTAGAGCCCCCTGGAGTGGTGCCTTCATGGCTCTCAATATATGACCCTGCCTATCTGGCGCCTCAGTTCTTTCTTGTTGGTTATTCCAAAAGAGGGGAAGGAGGGCGGGTTTGGAATGGATATGAGCAACACATCTCGAAGAACAACAGTTATGAGAGATGAGTAACTGTTTTTTCTTCTTTGAATGATTGCTCATATTGATTCCAATTAGGTGACTCCCGAGCCTTACCTAGGCGGAGGGGTTGGAGTTAAGGAAACGCTGATTGCAGCACTGCTCTGTCGAAAGATGCATCATCTCTTGCGTGCCGGACGATGGCGTAGTGAGAGGTGAAGGTATGTACCGAGGACCAAGTTGCTGCCCTGCAGATTTCTTGGCTCGGGACCTGGGCCAAGAACACTGCTGACGAGGCTGGGCCCTCATGGGGTGTGCTGTAAGAGCTGGGGCCGGTACTTTGGCCAGCTCATAGCCCGTGCGGATGCATGACGTGATCCAGGAGGATATTCTTTGAGATGAGACCGTGAGTCCTTTCATCCGGTCTGCCACCGCTATGAACAATTGGGTCATCTTCCTGAACGGCTTAGTGCGCTTGATGTAGAAAGCTAGTGCTCGCCGAACATCGAGGGAGTGCAGCCTCTGCTCCTGGCTACTGGCATGAGGCTTAGACTAAAGATAGGCAGGAAAATGTCCTGACTGGTGTGGAAATGCAACACCACCTTTGGCAGAAAGGCCGGGTGAAGCCTGAGTTGCACTTTATCCCTGTGGAAAACCATGTATGGTGGGTCAGAGGTGAGGGCCTTTAGCTCCGACACTCTCCTCGCAGAAGTAATGGTGACCAGGAAGGCTACCTTCCATGACAGATATAGGAGGGAGCAAGTTGCCAATGGTTCGAATGGGGGCCCCATGATCCTGGAGAGGACCAAGTTAAGGTCCCATGCGGGGACAGGCTGTCTGATCTGGGGATGAAGGTGGTACAGACACTTGAGGAAGTGACCACCCATACGGTTGGCAAAGACGGATCACCAGGAGGCTCCTGGGTGGAAGGCCGAGATAGCAGCGAGGTGTATCCTTATGGAGGATGCCACCAGGCCTTGCTGTTCCAGGTGTAGGAGGTACTCCAAGATGAGGGGTACCAGTGCCTGGAGAGGGGGTGTATAACGCTGGTCACATCAACAAGAGAATCTCTTCCACTTTGCCAAATACGAGGCTCTAGTGGAGGGCTTCCTGCTGCCGAGGTGGACCTCTCTTACTTGCCTCTAAGAGCTGCTCCTTCCTTGCTTCCGGTGCTGCTTCTGTTCCGGGGAGTGGGAGCAGTGCCGGGTCGAGCCCACCAGTTTCGGCGCCGGGGAGCAGTGGTGCCGCGGGTCTCTGCCAAAGTCCTTCCGCAGTGCCGCTTCCACCACTGTTGCCAGGGTGCTACGCACCGATGAACTCGGTGTCGGGTCTTGCCGTGCTGCTGGAGGGGGTGGTCTAAGTGTCCTCTCCATAAGAAGCTGCTTGAGGCGAAAGTCTCGCTTCTTTTTGGTTTGGGGGCGAAACCCTTTACAAATTCTGCACCGATCGGCTTGGTGAGCCTCCCCCAGAACTTTAGACAAGCGCCGTGGGGGTCACCCATCGGCATGGGCTTGCTGCAGGACTTGCAGGGTTTGAACTCTTGGGACTTGGGCATGTAAGCCCTCCCAAGGAAAAGCGGTTGGGATAGAGGAAAACCCCCCCAGCCCAACTGCTAACTACTAACAAGCACAGAGAACAACAAACAAACAAAGCTAGGGAAAAGTGGTAGAACTTGCTGAGCAAGATGCTACAGTTTCAACGACCATCACTGGCGGTAAGAAGGAACTGAGGGGATGCCGGGTCGGCAGGGTCATATATTGAGCGCCATGAAGGCGCCACTCCAATGGGCTCCACAGCTGTCCCGATGGGTGCTGCTAGGGGAAAAACTTTCCGACGACTGTGCACACAGCGTGCGCACCTAATTGGAATCGATATGAGCAATCACTCGAAGAAGAATCTATATTTAGTGTTAACTAGTCTACACAATCCCATAGCATTTTGTGGTTTAAACCATATAATTAAGTACTCTGGAATGTTCATCCAATTAGACAGTCACTCACTGAGCAGTCCAACTCCTCTTTTAGAAAAAGGTGTTTTCAAATGGATTTCTCCGTTCGTACTAATGCTGGTAAGACTACGTGTGTCTGTGATAGGATGAGGTTTTAATTATAAAGGGAAGAGCCTCAACACAGAAGCGAAATGTGTTTCACATAACCCTGTGCAAGTACTTACACAAAGAGACAACCAGTTTTCTATATGCTGGCTGGGAGACTGTGGACAGCAGTATCTCTCAACTGATTTCACCACCAACTTTAAGAACCAGGCCTCAGAATCGCCTCTAATAATCCTAGAAGTGTCAACCAACCACCTGGAAGGAAGTCTCAGTAAATCATAAAGGCTAATGGTGAATTTCTTTTCTCTATCTTCTCAGTCCCCTGACTATCTATACAAACCTCTGCTTCTATGAGCTGTGGGCGACCAATACATCATGCAAAACCAGCACTCGCTTACCGCTGCCAGCCAGCTAATAACATATGTAATTGCAGCTTTGTAACTCCGGGTGAAGACAGCATTGGGGCAGAAGCTAGTTACAATTTCTCACTGCACGTTGTTTAAATTATATTCTTTTCTAGATTATGCAATGGTCACAAAAACACCATATTTAGGTGGTGTTTTTTTTTAAGTATTTGGTTTATTAATAAAACTATCAGCTAAACTTGGGAAGACTAATAAAATATGAATGATTTTCCCCAACAGTATTATTTATTCTGTTAGGAACAAAATATTTGTCAGAGCACTGGTCCATCTAGGCAAGTCCAGTATCCTACCTTTGGCAGCTGTCCACATCTGATACTTCAGAAGAAGACACAGTCTGCCTATCCCTCTGGCCCCAGTTTCATAATACACCATTAGCCTGATTTTCAGAGCTGCTAAGCACCCAAGTTAGTTCCACTGAAGTCAATGAGACAACACCTCTGAAAATCAAGCCACTAGTCAACTTTGCAATACTGTACATCATTACAGTATCTTCCCATGCATTGCTACTCATGATATTATTAACTCAATGTGTTCTCAGTGTGAGAACCATAAGAACTGCACAGCTGTGCCATGCAGCTCTTTTCCCGTTTGCCTGAACTGTTCAAACAATCCCATTCTAACAGAAAAATGAAAAGCCATTGGGAGCAGTCATTAACAGAGAACATCTTACTGACACAGATAGGAGCCAGCAGACACTGCTTCAGTTGTCAATTTAGACTGGAAATCTCTTATCCCCTTCAAAACAGAAGTATGAAAACTACAGAAATGTTTTCCTTCACCACTAGAAAAACCATAAGTAACTCAAAAAGTGCTGCAATCAGCATGAGGGAACTCAAACAATTTTATTAAGATGATGTTAAAAAAAAAAGTGAACAGAGTTTGAGCATAGAAGTTTCTGGTTATCAGGGAATAACATATTGAGGATGCAAAGTTTGGTTTAAGATCAGGTGGCATAAGGAATACATAATCTGCAATATCCCCGATTGGGGGTAAATTCTATATTAGAACTTGTCCTAACAGATAAAGAGGAACTGATCACAGAACTAAAAGTTAATGGGAGCTTAGGTGCAAGTGATTGGGTCTTGATCACATTTACAATGTGTAAGCAGAATAGTCTAGACTAGTAATATATCAACTTGGTGCTTTAACAGGGCCAATTTCATAAAGCTGACTGTAATTGTTAGGCATCTGGGAGGAAGAATTTAATCAGAAAAATGTGAATGATAATTGGGAATCATTTAAGAACACCTTACTATATCCCCAAAAAGCTACACTCCCACAATGGAGGAAGACAGCTGTGCTGGTTAAAAAACCAGCCTGGTTTAGAGGGGAAGCTATAAAAAATAAAAATAATAATATATAACAAATGGAAGGAAGGGGAACGTGATTGTTCATGAGTATAAATCAGAAGTTAGGAAGTGTAGAAAATTGATAAGGAAAGCCAAGGGACACAAGGAGAACTCTATGACACAATAGAGTTAAGTAGGGTTTACTTGTTTGTTTGTTTTTTTTAATATATTAGAAACAAAAAAATCCCTACCATGGTATTGGTCCATTACTAGATGGAAATAGCAGCATTATCAATAATAATGCAGAAAAGAAAAAAAGTGTTTAATAAATATTTATGTTCTGTACTTGGGGAAAAAGCAGATGATGCAGTCACATCATATGGTGATGATAACCCTCCTTCCATTTCAACTAGTATCTCTGGAGGATGTAAAACAGAAGCTACTAAAGTTAGTCATTTTTAAATCAGCAGGTCCAGAAAAGAGTTTTAAAAGAACTGGCACAGTAGCTTGCTAGACCATTAATATTGATTTTCAATATGTCTTGGAGCACTGGGGAAGTTTCAGAAGACAGAAAGAAAGCTAATATTGTACATTTTGGAGACACTGAAACTATTCATGAATTTGGATAGAATTCAGCAGTTTCAGCTGAAAAAAAAATCCTTACAAATTGGAAACGTCAAAACATTTTGTTTCAACATTTTCAAAATGAGCCATTTCAACATTTTGTTACAAAATGACATTTTCAAAGACAATCTCTTGTCTGTGTGTCATACAGGAGGAGAAGACCGTAAGTGGGGCTTGGGCATGGGGGTGAAGGGAGTGGGAAATATTCCCTAGCACATCTGGTTTTGAGGAAGAGAACATATAATGACAACTGACATTGTAATCACTGATCTGCAGGAAGGTTATGTAGTATTCACAATTTAATTGTGGGCACTACTCTAGCCACCTGTCTACAGCAGCCAAACAGCCTAGGGGAGCAGGAGGAATGGGGAAGGTAGGGACAGGAGAATTCTATTCATGGAGAATAGAAGAACGAGGTTAATCATCTCATTGACTGAGAAATTAGAGACATTAACAAAAAGTAAATTAGACCAGATGAACTTGCAGGATGCAGGGACAGAAGCTGTCACTTGTCACAGTTCATCAACTCTTTGCACTGAGCCAGGCCCCAGTGGCTACTGTGAGTCCAAGTGATCTTTGCACTGAAGCCAAGTACTCAGCACAAAATGAGATATAAAAGAGAGAGAAATTGAAAAAAAATCAAAGTGAGAGTAGTGGAGAAATACACACCAGTATTTTTACAAGCTTCTTCTTAGAGATACCAAGACAATTCAAATGCAATGGGACTTAACATACTGCACAAGCCATGAAACGGTCTCCTCATAGCAGCCGAAAATCATGCTTGGTTTATATATTGTCTCATATCTTGCTTACAGAATTTAGTATGCTTTGGACTTCTGTGACTAAAATGTTTAGCTCCTTCTCTTCTTCTCCAGTCTTCACACACTTGAAGGAAATGGTTAATGTAGTACGTGACAGTGACCGTCAAAGCTGGATATCCTGTGCTCATGTGAACTATAGCAAGGTCTGCCTTTTCAGAAATAGACCATTAAACAACTTGGTTAAAATGTCAGACACATCAAGACCAATTTATCACAATGAACTGCAAATGCCAAGGATGGACAACAATGCTTTATTTATAAGGAGACAAGAGCAAAGGAGACAAGAAGGTTCCATTTACTCACTACAGCCAATGACACATTCTTCTTTTTCTTTACATGAGGCTACAAAGTCTTTCACAGAACCATAGAGCCTAACTGGCGCCCCACTGTTTGGCTTCCTCTTATGCACTGCTGAGCTTTTCAGGCTCCGGACATCATGTATATTCAAGAAAGCCCAAGAGAACAGAATTGATTTGCTTTCAGAAGACCATTTGTCAGGTTCTCACCATACAGGTACTCTGAGAGCATGCATAAAATGTAATTAAGCAACTTCTACTGGTGGGAAACCTACAAGACTTTTCATCAGCAGACTGTATCTATGAAAAAAGCATCCTTTGTGGAAATGCACCATCTTAATGATGGAGCAGTTTTTTCAGTATCTCTGTTTTAAGAATCCCCAAGACCCTTTTTTCTTGTTTCTTTCAGAAAGCTTTAATTAGCACAGGAGAGAATGCCAGGCAGAATGGTTTTATTTTATTAATTATTATTTCTGTCATGTCAAGTAAATTGTTTCTCCTCCATTTCCAGTGCTGCTTTTGGATCTTTAAAACCCTACATAACGGAATCCTCATCAATGGTATGGCCCTTCATTTAAAAGAAGGCTTGGATTTCTTTAACTGGGGCCTAGGCACAAACTGTCCTAGTATCTTCCTTCCTAAATGTTAGGAATTCCTCCCCACTCTTGAAGACCAAGGCCAAGTCGGACACATTGTCTTGCCAGGAGATACTCCCTTTGAATTCATTGAAGGAAGGATCATGCACTCCGTGCTTCTACTCAAGGCAAGCGTTATCGCAAAAAGAAAATCGTTAGAAGCTGGTAGTCAGCAAAAAACTTAACACTGTTAAATGGAATTCTAGTTTCAATTAGGATATGCTCCTGACTTCTGGAGATTTATGATTAAGCAAGACGCATGTGATTAACGGTCATGTTCATCATGCATATGTCTGCGTATTCATTCTGAATTCAAAGCTAACTTATACTTTGTGCATTTCCACTGAAGGCCCAGGGACTGCATGGGGTCTAAGTCAGCTTCGAATTTATTCCTTTCTGAATAATATATGGCTGGCTGCTATTTTACATAGTTACATTGTTCTAGTTTCTGTTAACATCTCCCTTCCTTATGCATTTCCCCCTCTTCATTCAGGAGCTGGAGCAGGTCTGCGAATTAGGAGAGCTGGATTCTATTCCCTGTTTACCCATTGATTCACTATGTGGCCTTAGACAAGTCATTCACGCTTCAGCTCAGTTTACTCATCTCTGTAAAACATTAAGATACTCGGTTAAAAGGTATTATAAGCATTAAGCATCCTAATTATTATTCCTATTTATCCCTTCTTCCCCTCCCCAAAAGCAAAAAGCAAAGTCTTTTTCTTATAATCAGTAACAAATGTTTTCTATTTCTTCTAATAATCACTTACTGCTAATCATGATTGACCAAATTCACTGACACCAACATTGAATTTGGGCTGGTGAATTCTTTTGATATTGATACAGAAGTCATATCATAACTACTTAGGGGTATTCCCCTGAAATCACACTTATTTAGGTTCCTAAATATGGATTTGTATATTAATAATACACAAACAAAAATCAAGAACCCATTCGTGGGAGTTCAAACAGAAAGGCTTCATACACTATAGTGCAAAAGAGATTAAGATTCCATAGTCAATTTCTTCTTTCACCACATCAAGCTATATGCCATATGTAGGTGTATATATACAGGAGTGAAAAATTCTGTATGACCTCTCAGCTTTCACTGATGTTACTGGAACTCAACATTCAGTGGCAGAATTTGGTTCATCCACTGTATCTGTATTTACATTAAAGATACTCAGGGGATTGTTGATAAAAAAAGGAGCCTTTTACCTCTAAGGTTTCAGATCAAATCCAGCCCCAGGCCAGCATGGAACATCATGATTGGTGGCTCACATGAAATGAGACCGGGGCATCTACAGTGTTGGAATGAGGCCATCAAACAACCAGCACACCTGGCTTCTTTGTTGGCAGTCTCAGCAGAGAGGGAAGGATGCCTGGAGACTAATCTATCCACCACCCTTATTACATGGGTCAGGATTGAGGCACATTTGCAGGACACTGGGGAGCTTGCATTGCTGTCATTTGTCTGGACCAACTGCAGTGGATATATAAAATAACCTTTCAGTGAGTATAAAGGCAAATTATAGGGGAAAACCCTGAAGCAACTATTATTTTTGCAGCTCAAGCTAATTAACTTCTTTGAGGCTTTGAACATAAATTACTATAAATGACCCAAAGACTAATTAAGAAAGGACAATAAGAAAATATAACTATAAAGCTCAAGAAATTGCAACATCGTTAATGGGATAATAGTTGATAAGCCTGTATTATTATTCACTTCTACAGTTTGATTTGTCTGATAGTGACTTGTTTTCAGAAGTTCTCGGGGAATGGAACAGGATTTACGTGGATTTAATTCTGTTGCACGAAACAGAACAGCCCAAATGCATTCTTGGGTGTTTGTAACAGAAATTGCTCTCTCTTGGGCCGCATGGGTTAGAAGCCCATAGTTCCCATCCAACTCCTTTCCTCACTTAGAGATGAGATGATTAAAATGTGCTTACTGTACCAAGGGCTCAACATGCTTAGAGGAGATAGCACATACATTGCTTTTAGACAGATTAACACACTGCTAATTATCGTCTCTGAGATCAGAGTGAACTATAACCAGGAATTCAAAATCCCAGGATTAATCCTAATTACCAAAATAAAGAGTGACTCCTGCAGAGTAACTGGCCTAGGCTTTTACAGGAGAGGTGTCGTATGCTTCACAATGAAGAACAGGGGCATTACAAAGCTACTTATTGTTGGGATTGATGATAAAAGTGATTCCCAGGGGTTTTGCCAGCAGCTTTAATATTTATTACATAAACTGATTTGAGTACCATGTAAAGAGGCAAGATAAGTTCTGTCACAGACTGAAAAGACTCATGGGGCCAGAATTTCAAAAGGGCTCAGGGACGGATTTGCAGTGCTCTGTACCCACAACTGGAGCCAGATTTTTTAAAGAGCTCAGCCCCCAGTAATTCCCACTGACACTTATGGCCAGATTTTTAATACAGTTCAGCGTGTGGGGTGCCGAGCTCTGTTGCAAAATCTGGCCATTTCCTATCATCTACCCTTCCTAAAAGACTGAGTAATTGTCAGGGCTTATCTACATGAACACTTAGCTCGTGGCAAGCTGGGGTGTAAACATACTCCACACTAGCCTGCCGCTCACTAAGAGTCCATGTCTCGCTGCTACCATGCACTAAAATTTCCCTACAGTGCCCTTCAATCTATTCCTGTTTCAAAGCAGTGCAGATCAAAGCACACTAGGGGAACTATTAGTGTGCAGGGCATCAGGGTCTGCACAGACACACTGAGTATGTCTACACAGCCATGTAAGCCCGGGCTTGAGCCTGGGCTCAGACCTAACCCCCTTGCATCCACACACCAATTGTGCTAACCTAGGGCTCAGACCTAGGGTCCCGGGACCCTACAGGACTGGAGGATCTGAGCCCATGTTAAGCTGGGACTTAGGGTCCAAGCCCTATTGCTTTCTTTTTCACATGGCCCCTGCTTCATTTAGGTCCCAGCCCCAAAACTTCCCCGCAGCTTCCTGCGGTGCTGGCTCCAGCTCCTCCTTCTTGCAGGAAAGTTTTGGGGCTGGCAGCCCCAGGGAGGCAGGGGGGGGCCCAGGTGCAAGGGCCAGAGATCAGAGTGGTGACAAAGCGGCTGCCCTGCAGGAAAGGGGAGCAGCAGAGCTCCTGGCTCAGCACAGCTGGGGGAGGACTGACCCCCAACTCCCTGGTTGTTCCCCCTCTCTGCAGCATAGCTGCTTGGTCCCTGCTCTGTTCTCTGGCCTCCCGTGCCCTTCTTGGGACTGTGTGTGCAGAAGCACCCAGGCAGCATGCACTGTGCGGACAATGAGTGGGAGCCAGCCTGAAAACTTCCCCACAGCATCCTGGGGATCTCTTAACCCTGCCTCCCGGGGCACAGCAGGGTCATGTGTTCAGCGTATGGGGTGCCGAGCTCTGTTGCAAAATCTGGCCATATCTGGTCATGGATAAGGGATCCCCAAAGGATCCTGGAGTAAACCCTGGGGATGCACTTCACCGCTCCGCAGCCAGCAGCAACCAGGTTAGGCTGTGTGCTTTTCCTCTGAAACCTTCATGTTATGTCAAACTTCAAAACAAACCAACAAAAATAAATAAAAAACCCAACCAAACAAAAACACCTTCATTGAACAGCCCATTTTAAAAATTAAGGATTGCAAAGTTTCATTTTAATCATTTGACAGCCCTGGAACTGATGTCCTAATTATCCTCAGAAGAGGTGAACATGGGCACTTTCCTACCAGTGTGACAGCCTAGAAGTGAGGAGCCCAATTCTCAGATTCGATGGCAGTTCAAACTGCAGTCATGCTACTCGGACAGCCCCCAAAGGAGCTAATTATGCACTTTATGTACTTATGCACTCCTTATGGGCACCTGAGTCCCATCAGTAGCACTGTCAGTTAGGAAACAAGGTGGGCAGTAGAGTTTTCCCACAGTGCAACACATTCACAGGGCTAGAGTGTTGACACTGGGAGATGGCGGGTGCTAGGCACTCTGGGATAGGGTTACTTTAACTTGGGTCTGTGCACTGCAGTGTGGACACCAGAGCCCTAGGTTCGAGTATGGGTCAAAAAATCCCTAACCTCGGGTTAAAATGCAGTGTAGACACTCAAGCCCATGGTTCCCTGTCGTGGGTCAGCTAACTCAAGTCCCACTAACCCTAGGCTTACATTGCTGTGTAGACATACCCTTTATGCACAGCAGGCTAGTGAGGGGTCAATTGACACCCCCTTTTTCCACAAAATAAGTGTTTGTGTAGACAAACCCCCGGTGAGGTTTTTAATGGTCTCTATACAATAAATGCCAGGTGTCCTCAAACTGTTAAATCTGAGGGAGCAAATGGGAGAATAGGACATAGGTACCACAGTGCTTGGCGCGGTGCTTGTATAAGGAGATCTACAGGTTAAAACCAGGATTCTCTCCTCCCAAATGTGATAGTTGATTAGAGATTATTGCCTTCCAACAATCCATGTCACTATTTCTCATCCAGCATGCAGGAAGTCAGGGCATAAACCCTTGGGATATAACAAAGTTATATCTGATGTGACTAATGCGCCCCAATCTTTCTTGTCATTATACACAGACACATATTACTGTTACAAATTCACTCAAGATGTGACAGGACTCACATGCTGTTTATCCTCTGTGGTTAGTCAGATTCCTCCTTTTATTCTACCTCTTGAGAGAGGAAGAATGAGTTCTCCCCACCCCTCTCAAAAAACTGAACATCCTCAATTTCCTCCATCCCTATTTTACACCAGACACCCTCAGGGCCTGTTTGGCAACAACTCCTCTATTGGCACAACTCACCATGGAGCCTCTCACCTCCTTTCTTGGCCAGAGAAATCCCTCCTCTCCAAAACGAAGAGCTGGGTATGCTACCTCTTCAGATGGCCCAGCAACTGCTGGCCTGGGAATGAGTCACCAGGACTGAACCGAACTCGGATCTTTCACATGGCACTGCATAACTCCTCTGCTAGGTCATGAATGGATGGACAGTCGAAGAGAGGGGAAGTGGGATATGTTAAGCTGCTAAGCATGATATGCTGTCTGAGAGATGTGAGATAAAGTGCTTGAAATAAACAGTCACTAAATATGAATGGGTGTAAAACATTAGCAACAAGGACAATCTGAAATGTATTTCAGGAATATTTCCATCTTGTCAGAATTAAGTGAATGAGATAGTAAGAAGTGATTCTGGGTATTATGAGCCATTTGTCACCTCATTCCTACAGAAAAAAACATATTGCCTTTCATGAGCCTACAGCCATATGGTCACAAGGCCCATTTTCTTAGAGTGGCCTGCAAAGAAAATTAATGAAGCAGCAGCGCGGTTATGGACTAGTGTCTGGTCTAATCACTAGTGGGCAGAGCTCCCAGTCTCAGTGGAGAAACAACAGCTTTCCACAAGCTAAACTCCGGACCCATCTGTCAGTATTTCCATGTATGTTGCTCCTTCAACCCTTTGCAATATCCTCTCTGGGGACCCGCAAGTCCAATTATCTACTCTGGGCTGACAATGGAGAAATATGAAAGTATACAGGATTAAATACTGCCCCAACTAAAGAATTGGGAATTCTGCCATTGACTTCAATAGGGTCAGGATTTCACCCACACACTATAGCGGAGGGTTGGCTGACTATAAGATCTGCGATACCAGATCCTACCATTGGTGCATCCCCGCCAGAAACCTGCCTCTAGCAATGGCCAATAGCTGATGTTTCAGAAGAAGGCTTAAAATCAAAATATACCTAACTAATTATGCCATTTGTATTCCCCTTATCGTTATCTTAGTTTATACGGCTACAAATCATATAAAGAACTATTTTCACAGTGATTTGAAGATACAAATAATAAGTATTATTTATTATTAGTCATAAGGTTGACCAGCATTTTTTAAACTCAGGAGGGCATCAACCCTTCCTTCTGATGGCGCATAGGAATGGCTCAAGGCTCCTTATGGAAAGAGCTCATTACTCATTAGTAAATCAGCACAGAAGCAGCCTCCATTGTAATGTATGGGTAAAAAACATACATCAGAAGAGACTTCACAAGGGCTGGTTCCACAGTACCCTGTGCCCCTCCATAGATCTGGCAATAGGTCAAGCAGTGGACATGGTCTAGTGCAGGGATTCTCAGGACAAAATTTTTGGTGGCCTCAGAGTGCGGCCACCCACTCTTGCTGATGGCCACTCTGACACTTTTTCCTAAAATGCTTAATTAACTTTAGGAAAAACAAATAAATATGCACATATACATGTCCAAATCATTGTAATTTATTTATTGCTAGCTAGTAAGTCTGCTGTGAAAAGTGATGTTAACAAACATACAAGTATCACTTTTCACAGCAGACTTACTCAGCCCTGGTAAGCCTGGGGACAAATTAAGCCCTGGATGGGGAGGTCGAGGGAGGCAACTGGGGCCAGGGGAAACAGTGCGGGCCTAGAGTCTGAAGCCCCGTGGCCGTGGGATGGGGACGGAGCCCGATGCTGAGCAGCTGGAGCCTGGGGCCTGCCACCATGGGACCAAAGCTCGAAGCCCCACAGCCAGAGCCTACCACCCCATCACCCCAGAGGTGAAGCCCAAAGCCTGAGCCGCACCGCCCCTGGGAAGGTGGGGAACTCACCAGCTGCCTGCTCCTCCACCGTTGTGCCCCAGCTGTCTCCAGAGGGGGCAGGACTCAACCCCTGCTTGCAGCCCCAGCAGCCAACACCAAGCCGGTGCATCCAGGAGCAACAGAGAGGGGGAGGGGCCACTGCTTAGCCCTCCCCTTCCCCCAATCTCAGCCCAGGAGGCTGTGGCCATAAGAAAAGCCCCTGGTGTCCGCTTTTGAGAAACACCGGTCTAGTGATCAAAAGCTGGGGAATGAGAGTCAGGACAGCTGAGTTCCAATCCCAGGTCTGCCACCTCATGAGATATAATCTGGGCCAGTCACCTAGGGCAACTCTACACCACAAAATTAAGTCAACCTAAATTACATCGTTGCACACCCACCACAGTAATTACATCATTGTTGAATGTCCACACTACACTCCTTGTGTTGGCAGTGCACGTCCTCACCAGGAGCGCTTGCACTGATTGAAATGTCTGCGTGAGGCATTGTGGGACGGCTTCTGAAAGCCATCAACAGTCAGCGTAAGCAATGAAGTGTCTACACTGACACTGAGTTGACCTAACTACATGAACCTAAGCACTATGCCTCTTGCGGAGATGGAGTTATTAAGTCAGTGTAATGGGAGAGTTACATCACTGGGAGCTACATTTTAGTGTGCTCAGAGTTAGGTCGACATAAGCTGCTTTATGTTGACCTAACTCTGTAGTGTAGACCAGGCCTTAACCTTGTGTGCTTCAGTATCCCCCATCTCTAAGATGGCACAGTACCTGCCTTGTAGAAGAGTTATGAAGCTTCCTTCATTAAATGCATGTGAAGAACTCTGAGATCCTTGGATGACAGGTGCTACAGAAGCAGAGTCTCCTTCTGTGTATCACATGTAGGTCTTATAAACCTTGACTGTACATATCCCTTTAACAGGAACATAAAGTGCTTCCCATTCAGGGTTTATCTTCAGAAAAGAATTTTGTTGTTCTTTTCTGCCACCTCCCTTCTGCTTCACTAGACACTCCTCCCTCTCATTTGGGATAAAACCGCCCTTAAATCTTGTTTTTACCACTAGTATTTTTATTATATTTGAAACAAATAAATCCCCAGCACTGATTAACAAAAAGCTGGATTCCCTACATGCAAGTCCTTCAGATTCCTTTGCAATATTTACATTGTCTTTTCAGCTCTGCTGGTGAAGAAGCTTCGGACCTGGAGCCTAACTGCTAGTGTCCTTAGTCTGTGCGCTGATAGGCGCAGAGTAGTCATGAAGAACACTAAGTAAAAATGCAATGCAAAGTTGTATGAATTAACTAAGGAATGAGAAACAGCTGAAACAGAGCTTGCAGAAGAGGTTTTCAGGGTACCAAAAATAGGAACGTGCTGGACAAATAAATAAAACAATTAAAAAAATTAGCTCACAAAGTTATTTCTATATAGACTTCTAGTGGGAAAACTACTAAACATTCCCTTTTATAGAAGAGAGAGACTTTACCACTATCTATTTCACTAACAAGGCAACAGTGAGGCTCAAAAATGAAATGGCTTTGGTTGAAAGGACTTGAAAATGTACCGAGTGTTCCCTTCTCTCTCTCTCAATATTCTTTAAACTCTCTATTTTTAGAACCAGCTTGGTAGTAACTGATTTAGCACACCGCTCTGCACAAAACTGCCGCCCTGCCATCAATCTGCCCTCGTACCGCCAGCTGTAAAAAGGGAGACTGCTACTCCGTCCAGAGACACCTTGTACTTTTGAATGAACAGTGGGCAAATAAGGAAAATAGGAATTGGTCCTATTCTTGGCCCAAACATTGAATTGAACCTCAGTCCATCGTACAATGCAGATAAGTGCCTCTTTCCCTTCTGTAACCCCAACAGAGGTCCTCTACATTTGCTGATATCCTGGAAAGCCTATCAGGCAGGCTTAGGTTTGGCCACCTCCAATATTCTAATCCAGTATAATCCATGCACTTCCCCAGGATCAGAGAGGCAGAATGAATTCCGGGCTGCTCTGATCCAGGCAAGCCTTGGAGTATGCAATATTTGAAAGTAACAGCTGTCCCAGCAGAGTTTGTTAGAACTTTGATGGGAAATCAGGAAAAGTCAAACAGAGGGACACTGGGAGGCGAAAGAAAAGTGTTGGGGGAGAAATGGGAGTCATAAAACCAAGAAGGCACAGATAGGGAATGAAAGTCACATACTCTAACACTGATGAATGGCCCTCGCCAGTGGTGGCTCCACCCAGGCGCTTGACTCCCAACTTCTAAATCCACCACAGACAGCTTTACCAGAAACTCCTGAATCAGTTATTTTTCTTAACAAGCACGTAGACCATCATATATCTCGGAGCTCCAAGTCTGACTGTAATCAGGTTACCAAGATCGGTGGTAATGCTGTAAGACGCTTTGTTTTACTCACATGGTCTGGTTTAAATATATTGCACCTTTATTAGTATCAACCTCCGTTAGTAGAGACTGCAGTGGTACTTGGCAAACCACTACAGATTATGGCATGCAGTAAATCAATCATATTCCACCTTTAAATCCCTTGTTATTTCAGACGTTTGTAACTCAGCAGTTTGAATACACACTGGGATGGAATTTTGCACACGTGGTTTTGGCCAAGAGACGCGTTCATTTTTTATTGCATCAAACATATTTGATTGTTTTTGATTTACAGGCACACACCACTGGGCGCTTCAGAGCCTTTTCATTCAATTAGAGTAGGAGTCTGAAAAATTAAATCTAGAAAGAGTGAATTGCTAAAAAGATTTAACTATTATTTTTGGTTGGCAATTTTCTTGTCCAGCATGAGCCTCCTCTCCCATGATCCTTGGGGACTAGGCAATTCCCAGCAGACTTAGGGTATCTCTACACTGCATCTGGGAGCAAATCTCTCAGCCCGAGTAGACAGACTTTCACTAAGCTGTCTCTGCTCGAGCTAGTGCGCAAAAAATAGCAGTGTGGACACTGCAGCTTGAATGGCAGTTCGAGCACTCAAGCCCACTTGGGTCTGATGACTGGCCCAAGTCTCCCTCAGAGTTGCAACATCCATATTGCTATTTTTAGTGCACTGGCTCAAGTGAAACTAGCATGAGTCTGTCCATCTGAGTTGGGAAGTTCATGCAGTGTGATACACCCTTAGGGGCACAGACAAGTGGAACTGAACAGGAACAGCAATGATTTTTAAAAGAAAACAGCAAGGGATTTATAGAGTAAGCTTAATATTATTTTAATTATAGTTTACTATAAGGATAGTATAGAATAGTATATAGAATTAGTATGTGTCTGCTTGAAATGTGTGTGTTTGTGTTTTAATTATATTTTACTTATGTAAACTGTAAAGCAATTTAAGATCCGCTATCAGCAATTTGTTGCAAACTGGCCACTTGCAACAAATTGCTTCACTTACAATCTATAAACTATATGCTATTGTAGTTTAAGTGCTCTTTAACTTGCAATAAGGGATTTGTGTCTCAGAAATTTTGTGCCTTGCTTAGGATTTTTAGATCATATTGTAGTAGGGATTTATTAGTTTAGTTACTTTAATAAAAAGATACTTTGTTTTGGAAAGAATACTGCCTGTGTCAATATCAGTGTCCTTTGGTGTTTTCCTTAGCAACCCTGGGAACTTTTACCTCAGGAAGAACAGACTGGGAGGGCGGGGGGGAGGGGAAAAGGCAAGGTTATTATAGCAGCATCCCAAAATTAATTTTTTGGAGTAACACAGGCTGTAAAGTCTCATGTCTGTGAGTGCCGAGAAAAGAGAGGAGCCTTCAGAAGGGAGGTCCTGGATGGACGGTTGGACCTTACGAGGAAGCCCGGAGAACTGGAGCCAAGAACAACACCTCATAATGACAGCAGAGGCCATTGTCCTGGCTGCCAAGATGGCAGCATCCAGAACCACCTGGATAGGAGTCCTGGCCACGTTCCTACCCTCCTCCACAAGGGCAGTGAACTCCTGCCTTGAATCTTGGGGAAAGGAGTCCTTAAATTTAGCCAAGGTGTCCCATAGATTATAATTGTATCTCCCCAGCAAAGCTTGCTGGTTGGAGATACGTAGTTGAAAGCTACCTGTCGAATAAGCCTCTCTTCCAAACACAGGTTTGTTTCGGGTTGTGCTCGACTGTCCCTGCTGTCCCTCTCATTTGCTGCAGACGCCACCAGGGATTTTGGGGAAGGGAGTAGGGCAAGAACAAGTATTCGAACCCGCTCACTGGAACATAATACTTTTTCTCTGCCCTCTTTGAGGTAGGGGGCAGAGAAAAAGGAATTTGCCACAGCCTTGACCGGTTCCTTCACCGCCTCATTGATAGATAAAGCCACCTTGGAGGGAGCTGCTGCAGCCAGGTTATCAATAAGGCTGTGTGATGTCTCTCTGAGCTCCTTACTTGTCAGAACCAGGTTTGCAGCAACCCTCTTCAAAAGGGCCTGATAGGCCCTAAAATTATCCTGCAGAAGCAGGCTACTGAGTCCCATGACAGCCACTTCTGGGGAAGACGAGGAGAAGGCTTGCACCAGAGGAGGGGCTTCTTCCTCTTCCTCTCACACTGCCTCAAGTACGTCCACTGGAGCCATCTCTTGAACATTGGTACCGGGGTTGGTACCAGAATCGGGGGTCCAGTGCCGAGTGGGAAGGAGCGGTAATCAATCTCGTGGAAACCATCAAGTAGGAGCATGGGAGGCACCTGGTACTGGGGACACCCCCAGGAATGCCAGTAAGGCCATTGCATAGGCCAGTGTCCCACTGGCCAAATGCCAACAGGGGGACCGGCACTGAAGTCCGGTAGCACATAGGCTGGGACAGATGGTCGGCTTTAGGTTGCACGCAAGGCTCTCCTTCGGACTCAGAACTCTTCTCTCAAAGACCACAGCAGAGTGGTATCCACTTCTGCCTCCATGCAGTGCCAGGATTCCGGGAACCAGTGGTAGACCAAAGGTGATCGGGACATGGGATCAGGGACAACTTGCTCTTTAAGGGTGCCGGGGGGCCTCATGCCAGGAAGGAGCCTCACACTCCTTGTTCCCTCCTGCTGACGGGCGTCCCACTGGAGTTGGAGGGACCGGAAGAGAAAGTAGGTCCTTAGCTGCTTGAAAGCTATCTATTTACACTAACTATGTACACTAACACTAATTACAAAAACTATCAACACTGAACTATGATAACTAAGAATGAAGTTAGAGTCCAAAAACCGCTGGGAAGAAAGTCTTGCTGGAACAAGAGGGGTCGTTCCAGCAACCGTCACAGGTGGTAAGAAGGAACTGAGAAGGTGCATGGTCTCTTATATCAGTGCATAAGTGCACAGCTCCTTAGGACGCTAGAGCCGGCCTGAGGGATACCACTCAGGGAAAAATCTCCAGCAACGGTGCACATGGCGAACAAACACCTGACATGGAATGGACATGAGCAAGCACTCAAAGAAGAATTCTGAGTTGTAATCTCAGATCTGCCACTGACACCCTTATGTAAATCTCATAACTATGTCTGTTTCTCTACCTGTAAAACAGGGATAATACCTACTTCACAGCGGTGTTGTGAGGTTTATCATATTTACTAATGTTTGTGAAGCCCTTTGGAGTTACAAAGAGCTACATATTATTAACATCGAACTGGAGAACTCACCTTCTCTTTTGCCTTCCCCTTAGATGGTACATATCAAACTAATCACTTAATTTTAACCAGTTGAACTGAATCTGAGCTGTGGACTGGCTCCACAATTTCTGGGGTGCCAAAGGGAGAACTGTGGCGATCTTGGAGTTGCAATGCTATAGGGGAGTAGACTTTAAACCCAGGGGCCTTCAGGTAAAGTCACCCATTTCTCCCTTTAATCCATTCCCTCTCCACTAAATACCCCAGTAAATATCCCCGCGGGGTGATCGCCTCTCTCTCCAGCAGGAGCACCCTCAGACTCTGTCCTCACAGATGATTACATGGCATGTTATTGAGACCCGGACAGAGTTCTCAATTACTTTAATGGGACTTTTTCTATATTGGGGGTCTTTCAAATTGAAAGGAAGGAATTGTTTTTACTGGGAACATCAGAGTGAGAAGGATACTGGTGTCCACTGACTTCTCCATCCCCACCCTAGAATTCTACAGAATAATCACGCCACATCACTGTTCCATCCTTACTGTGTTGGACCCAAAAGGATAATGTTAGAAGGAAAGTTATTTCCTACACATTCTGGCAGATTTAACTCTGGATTTTCTTGCTTTAGATGAATTAAATAGACTCTTAACTTTATTTGAGGATTTTAAACCTGTCTTAAGGGACCATCAAAGGAATTAACAAAACTCAGTTGCCTGAGGTAGCTCTTGAACTAAAGATTGGATTAAATTGTATTGGAAAAGTTAGAGATACTTTAAAATAATCACTTAAGACAGAGGGTTGCCTCTGTGAGGTGGTCTTTAGTGTAGGTTAAGTACACAGAGAGAATGTGGTTTTGAGCTAAAAAGCTCAAAGTCTGTGTCACATGGAATAGGGGTGGAGTGAATTTGTTAGTCAGCTAATTTGATAAATGAAGGCTTGTGGGTTGGAATGAGCCTCATATATAAAAGATGTGAAGAAAATTCAAATGACACTCATAATGAGTGACTCGGGGATTGTCTGGGGCCATATAATAACCATGTAACACAGGCACTGCTAAACATATAGGGCCAATTTCTGTTCTCAGTTACTCCCGTGAAACGTCACTGACTTCCATTGATGTGATGGATGAGAGACTTTGGCCTATAAATTAAAACTTAAAATGTTGTACATAAATTAGCAGACCATAAGTACATAAACTGCATTATGTAAATTTCCCCATAGCAGTCTCTGTCTCCTGCTCTCACCACTTTAACAGCCAACTGGAAAGTTACTGGATGTCCAGTACTATCTAAAGATAAGGTAGTTGGCATCAGTTGAATTCGTAATGAATATGTATGCTGTTAATTGCATAACCTTCCATCAGTACAATAGTTCTGCTGTTCACCAAGGACACAGATTAAACAGCTTTTCTGCTTTAGAATTTCTTTATAATTAATAATATATTCTTAGCCACTTCTAAATATAAAACTATAATTAGATACTTTAAAGAATCCAGGCTGCACCTTTCACCAAACTCTTCTTTTGATCAAAAGAAAAAGAACTGGAGTTTGTTCAAACAGTGGAACTTACCTTTAACTGTGAACTGTCTTTTCTGTTAGTTTCCCCGACAGACTAATCCTGAAATGCAATGCTGCCTATTTCCGGCAGATGGTGACAGAAAATCCTGTCAACTAAAACTTTCCTTCAGCTAAAATTTAGTCTCTTGTTATTGCTGGTTTTTGCATGGACTCAAACTGTACAATAATGCCATCCGTTATATAGGCTCCAGTTCTGCAACTCCTACTCACACTGAACAATACCTAATTGTATGAGCACTTTGGCTGAAATAAATGGGACTGTTCTCAGGGTAAACAATTGCTCATTGTGAGTAAGGGTGTCAGAATCAGCCTGATCATGTCTTTCATCCATGCGACATCATCTAAAGGTATGTCTACACTGCAGCTGGAGGTGTAATTTGCCTTCTTGAATAGATGTGCACACACTAGCCTTGATTAAGGTAGCACACTAAAAACAGCCGTGTAGTCACAGCAGTGCCATCGGTTAGTCGCCCAAGTACCAACCTGTCTGCACCCTAGGTAAGTACTCAGGCAGCTAGCTGATGCCGCTGCTTCAGCTACACTGCTATTTTAGCACACTAGCACAATCAAACCTAGCATGTGTACATCTACCAGAGCGGGAAATCACCTTCACCTGCAGGGCAGACACACCCTAAGCAGGTCTGCTTGTTTTCTATTCCCCCACCCCCATTCCTTTTTTTGTATAGGAAAGGAGAGATCTCCAAGAACTGCATAGCAGAGATGAAGTTTCTTGCCATCCCGTGTCTTGTTTGAGAATCCCAGAGAGCCTGCAAGGGGAAGACCCAGAGCTCCACTCCTTCCACTCTCCAAGACTCAGGATGTTTTCCCTTTAATAGCTCTTTTTTCGGCTTTGGGCATTCCTTTCCCAGTGATTTGTGTGGGTGAGTGAATAAAGTGCAGATGGGATGTGAAAAGCAGTTAACTATTTGTCTTCTTGCTCTAAATTGCTGTATCACTCCATCTTCACTTCCCCCAGAGAGAAAACATTTTCTTTCCCGTCTAGGCAGTTAATTGAATGATGCAGTGTGGCTGAAACTCAGCTGAAGCTGGGAGGAAAGATTAGTATTTCCAAGTAAATAGGAGGGTTTATACACAGGGTTTGTTTCCCCCCCACTTACCTAAGTGGGTTTTGTGCCTTCTGGGGCTGAGACTAGGAAACGAATACAGCTGTTAGCTACTTCTTGGCTATTAGAAGTGATTGGAACCTGCTCAGACCATCTGTGGCTAACTGAAAGTCCCAGGTGCAGTAATTCCCAAACGGCAGAACTCATGGCAGATTGGAGTGTCTGGGATATACTGGGCCAAATTGTTGACTGGTGTAAACTGGTGCAGCTCCACTGAAGTCTATTTACACAAGTTTAGAACTGAATAAATTTTCAGGCCACAAGGGGCCATAATGTGATGAGTTATCCCTGTGTTACGTCTGAGCATGAGTACCTCTGACCCTGAGTCTGCTCTTAAGCCCAATGAGTCATTCCTGAGACCAAGTGTGATGATCATAAGAAGCAATTGCCTGCAGCTCTTGTGATAGGGCCCATGCCATTCAACCAGAGTTCAGCCAATCCAGAGGCAAGGACTCACCCAAGTGACCCCAAAGCAGGTATATTGGCTTTTACAGGTCGCAGTCTCTCCAGTCTGCTCAATGTCACCACTTGGCCAGGAGCACTCCCTTTGCCTATTAGTTCTGACAGACTATTCCTGGTCCCCTTCTAGACAGCCCCTGCTCTAGGGTGACCAGATGTCCCGATTTTATAGGGACAGTCCCGATTTTGGGGTCTTTTTCTTATATAGGCTCCTATTACCCCCCACCCCCTGTCCCAATTTTTCACATTTGCGGTCTGGTCACCACACTCTGCTCCAGTCTGCATCTGCTCCTGCCTCAGCCAGTCCGACACACTATGATAATCTAACCTGAACTCCTTCATAACAAAGGCCAAAGAACCTCCCCCAACAATTTTTGCATCAAACCCATAAATTCTGTAGCTGTTTGAGCTACAGAGTATCTTTTAGAAAAAATCCAGTCTTGATTTAAAGACATCAGGTGATAAATAACCTACCATATCCCTATGTAAATTAGTCCAATGGTTAATTACCCTCACTGCTAAAAAATGAGCCTTATTTCTAGTCTGAATTTGTCTAGCTTCAGATTTCAACCACTGGATCTTGTTATGCCTTTTTCTGCTAAATTAATGAGTGACTTACTAGCAGAAATCTCTTCCCCATGTAAGTACTTTGAGACAGTGATCAAATCACCTCTTAACCTGCTCTTCAATAAACTAAAACACTCCCAATAAGGCATGTTTTTTCCCAAACTTTTAATCATTCTTGTAGCTCTTTCAAAGTTTTCAACATCCTGTCTGAAGTGCAGACACCAGAACTGGAGAGAGAATTCCAGTATTGGTCTCACTACTGCCACATACAGAGGTAAAAACAGCTCTCTACTCCTTGATATTCCCCTGCTTACACAGCCAAGGCCCACCTTTGCCCTCTCACCTGCATCAAGGCTTTTGGAGTTCCTGTTCCATCAGTTATCTGCCGTGACCCTTAAGTCCTTTTCAGAGTCACTGCTTTACAGGATATATGATGGGGGACTATAATAATGACTTACATTCTCTGTTCCTAGATTTACAACCTTGCATTAGGCTGTCTTAAAATGCATGTTGTTCAAATGAGCTCACCTTACCAAGGTCAGTCTGTATCACTGACTTGTCCCATTATTATTTACCAATCCAGCAACTTTTGTGTCATCTAAAATTTTACCAGGAATGATTTTATATTTTTCAGATCACCAATAAAGATAATAAATAGCATTGGGCAGAGAACAGATTCCTGCGGAACCCCAGCAGAAGCATCCCCATTGGATGTTGATTCCCCGTTTACAATTACTTTTTGCCATCTATCCGTTAACCAGTTTTTAAAAGGGGCTGCATTGTTTTTGTATACTACACCTCTATCCCGATATAACGCGACTCAATATAACACGAATTCGAATATAACGCGGTAAAGCAGCGCTCCGTGAGGGGGGTGGGGTTTCTGCACGCTTCGGCGGATCAAAGCAAATTCGATATAACGCGGTTTCACCTATAACGCGGTAAGATTTTTTGGCTCCCGAGGACAGCGTTATATCGGGGCAGAGGTGTACTAACATTTTTATTATATTGCCAATGTATTCTGACAAATGCCTTACATAAGCCTGACTATATTATGTCAACACAGTTATCTTTTATCAACCAATCTTGTGATCTCATTAAAAACAAGTTTGACTGACAACAGCTATTGTCCATAAAATCATGTTGATTGCCATTAATTATGCTACCATCATTTATTCTTTACTGGCTGTGTTCGATATTAACCTTTCCATGATTTTATCCAGGTTTGATGTCATGCTAACCAGCCTATCATTTCTCATATCGTCCTCTTTAAACTTTTAAAATATTGTCACATTAGTTTTTTCCAGTTCTCTGAACTTCCCCAGTGTTCCAAAAGTTGTTTAAAAATCAGCATAAATGGTTCAGGGAGCTATTTTGCCAATTCTTTTAATACTTGTGGGTGCAAGTTATCCAGTCCTGCCAATTTAAAAATGTTTAATAGTTGCTCTTTAATATCCTCCCTAGCTAGTGATGGAATATAATGTATTTCACTACTACTGCAAGATCATGCATCATCCTGCTTCTTTCTGAATACAGAAGAGAAATATTTATTAAATACTTCTGCCTTTGCTGTGTCATGATTTACAAATTTATCATCCATGTCTACTATTGGAGCTATACCATTGCTAGGTTTGGTATATTTTCTCCCATTTAATTTTTATTATAATGGTTTTCAGCTTTGAGAAATTGGCCTTTATAAAAGCAACACACACACACACACACATGTGTGTATTTGGTTAGGACTATATTCTGTTTGTACATAGCAAATTAAATTAGATTGTGGTTACTTGTACATAGGCAACCATCAGTTTTTAATTCAGCGATCAATTCTTGTTTATCTGTCAGAATCTGACCCATAAAGTGTGCCAGGGGACTGTTATGCAATGCAGTCCATTGATTTCCAAGAGCTGGTTATACAAGTCTTTTTCTTAACATGCTTAATAAAAAGTTTATGCCTTTATTATAAAGTATACATCCGAGCTAAAATATCTAGAAATGTGATCTCTGGCAGAAGGAGTCTGATCTAGATGAGAAATTACTGCAATTTGTTTAATTAAGCAAATTATGACTTTCAACTTGAAAGATCACATCATTTCTCCTGTAGGTCATATGTGATTTCCGTTCTAGAGACCTAAAACTGAAGGCAGTCTGATTCAGAACTTCCATCCCATTTTCTAATCTAAAGGAACTGCTGAGAACATCTGAGGTAGATGTGCCTGTCCTCCTCAATCATTTTACATTTGCTGTTCAGGAAGATTAGTTACAATGCAACAAGTGGGAACCCCCCAAACCACTGCAATCCCTGTCTTTGTGCTGTTTTCCCCCAAAGAAAACAGACATCAACCTGCTAATCTCCTTGCTGGAGAAGCAGGGTATCCCTGGCAGATATCTGATTTGCCTTTGTAGTCTGGGACTGGTGGTCTTGAAGTATTAGATCAGGAATTCTGATGGGTCCCTTTACAAGCTCCTGCCTGCAGTTCATGGCAAAGGTTGAGCCGAATCCAAACAGATTTAGAAGCAGTCAAAATTTAAAAGAAACTATCTTTCAAGTGCCCCTTAAACAACAATTTGAGGTAGAAAAAGCACCTGAATATTGGAACTATCCATTTCTCTGTTGGAGGCACAAAATACTATGGGGGATGTGGGAAAGGCAGACATATGACATTCACAAACCAAAGACCTATTTCTGGCTGCTGGAAGGAAACAGGTGCCATCGCCACAATATCAAGACTGAGTTGGGCAGTTTGTAGAAGTAGCTGTTTTCGTATCCTCTGTAAATGTATTACATTCCCAAAGCAGCTTATTTTAATCAAAGTTATCATTCCAAAGGAGGCAACATCCTGAGTCCGTAATAAATCATAATACCAATCTATGGTTTATCCCAGCATTCAGATTGCAGTAGTACTTGATCCACTTATTCTGGGAGCACTCCACCGTGTGGAAAGCCAAATGCAAACTGTGTGTGCAGATGGCTGGACATAGCCATTGTGCTTCCACTCGCTTGAGCTTGCAACTAGTTTAGAGCAGAACATTTGGTTGGACTGGTGAGTATGTTGGTTCTAGATCCACTGCATAAACCAATCTAACCAGATACCTCCTGCATAGATGGGGAGATGTGTTACTGCTTCTGATTATGCAAAACTGTGTTTTGGTTTTTTTTAATCTATATCCTGTAGATGACAGTATTTGGGACCAAATTCTGCCTGGACTTACATGCAGTGTGCCCCTGCCTGAAATCATAGGTTGCATGGATATAAATGAGGGCAAAAACTGACCTATACTGTATGTATTGTCTCTCTCTCTCTCTCATTGACACTCACTTTTTATCTCAACTCCTAAGCCTCTAATTTAGAATTCCGAGGCTCTCTGGGGAAGAATGTAAGTAATTACTGTACAGAGAAAGTAAGTCAGCATGTTTGCTGATTTGAACTATCAAAATTCCTCCTTTGGTGCAGTGGGAGAGACCGTGTCTCAAAAGCTGAAGCCTGCAGCCCTAGTTCTAATAATATTTGATAGGCAGGCAGGAATATATTCATTCTTCTGGGAGATGGGTCACATGACAGCTTCCAGCTTTACACACTGGTGGGGGAAAAAACTCTTTCCAAGCCATCAACATGGAAACTAAATGAGAAACTCTTATTGAATAGGAAGAATATATAGAATTGTGATTTAGCCACAAAACAGCCATAGCTGGCCTCAAATCATAAGCTTCCTCATTTAGCTTAATTGCTGAACATTCACCTGGGAACCTGAATACCAGATTTCCCTCTCACAATTGCTTCTCCTAGTACCGGGCTTGGGTTATGCAATACAGTGGTTTCAGGGAAGCATCTGTGCTGATCCCCCAGTTGTACATATTTGGTGGAATCATAGAAATTAAGTTATAGAAAATACTTATTGAGTCAAAAAATCCATCCTGCTCCATTGTTCTACTGACTCTTAAAATTGGCCAGGCAATGGGGCTTCCACCATTTGAGAGACTACTCCACCATCTAATAGATATTATATGGAGGATATTTTTCCTGATTATTTAGACTAAACCGAACTTTCCTTAATATCATTCTATTACTCTAGCTATAACCATTTAGAACATTCTACACAGATCCTTCCTCAATATTTAAAAACCATCACCAAATGATTCCTTTGATTAAAGCAGGTGCAAATGGAAAGGTACACACGTCTACATTGCTAAAACAGGAGTCTCATGACAGACTGCTATGTTTCCTGAAGCCAACAACTTTTTACAATAAAGTTTTAAAATGGATAATAATTTCTTATTACAAATCAACATAAGGGGAATCAACTTCAACCCCACAAGTCTATCTGTATATTAGAAAAATCACTACAAAATCACGCAGACTCCATTTAAATTATCTATGAATAGCATGAGCTTAATTCAAGAACAAATCAAAAGCATCAGTGTGACTTAAGAGGCCCACTGGTGCCAAACGGTAAAGGTTTCATTGTTCTTTAAAAGCAACTCCTGTCTCAGACAAGACAAACTCATTACACCTAAGACACCGCTTTCATGGGAATTATCCATAAAGGGTAGCATGTGAGGTTTCTACTGAAAGCTTGTAATTTATCGATACTCATACCAGTGCAAGATGTGTGTATGGTTGCTATTTAAGGACTAATGTAACAACATTGAACATTATGCCCTTAGAGTTTTGGAGGCAAAGTGAGTCAACAGAGAATGTTGTGTCTCGGTGCTGGCCCATTCAAGCAGGAGGCAGTTGTCATCTCTCTCTGACTAGCTGATTATGTCATGTATTGCTCAATTGTCCACCTTTGCACCAACCCAGAAAAGTCAATGGAAAACCACCTAAGCTAAACTATAAACATTGAAACTATCTGACAGTGAAAAGGAACGATAGGACAGCGAGGGGAGTGCCCTGTCTGTGAACAGAGATAAGAGACTGATTCAGTATGTCACAGGGTGGAGAAAGACACTCTGGAACTTTCACTGAGAAGTTATGTTGATGAGCCAGGTGCTTCAGCTAAAACTAGGTCCTGGCTCCTTGGGGCTGGCAAACGCTGCAAGAGACTGAACTTTGGGGTCAGAATCTACTTTATTAGCTAGGAAAGGTAACTATTAATAAGTGTAGGTCCAGTTCACATTTTATTATCTTGTTCTGTATTTAAACCATTTCTTTCCATCATTCACATTTGTTTCTAGTTGATTCTCTATTTTTTCTTAAATACATTTCCTTTTCATAGAATCATAGAATATCAGGGTTGGAAGGGACCTCAGGAGGTCATCTAGTCCAACCCCCTGCTCAAAGCAGGACCAATTCCCAACTAAATCATCCCAGCCAGGGCTTTGTCAAGCCGGGCCTAAAAAACCTCCAAAGAAGGAGATTCCACCACCTCCCTAGGTAAAGCATTCCAGTGCTTCCCCACCCTCCTAGTGAAATAGTGTTTCCTAATATCTAACCTAGACCTCCCCCACTGCAACTTGAGACCATTGCTCCTTGTTCTGTCATCTGCCACCACTGAGAACAGCCGAGCTCCATCCTCTTTGGAACCCCCCCTCAGGTAGTTGAAAGCAGCTATCAAATCCCCCCTCATTCTTCTCTTCTGGAGACTAAACAATCCCAGTTCCCTCAGCCTCTCCTCATAAGTCATGTGCTCCAGACCCCTAATCATTTTTGTTGCCTTCCGCTGGACTCTTTCCAATATTTCCACATCCTTCTTGTAGTGTGGGGCCCAAAACTGGACACAGTACTCCAGATGAGGCCTCACCAATGTCGCATAAAGGGGAACGATCACGTCCCTCGATCTGCTGGCAATGCCCCTACTTATACAGTCCAAAATGCCATTAGCCTTCTTGGCAACAAGAGCACACTGTTGACTCATATCCAGCTTCTCGTCCACTGTGACCCCTAGGTCCTTTTCTGCAGAACTGCTACCTTTGTTTTACTATAATTGAAGTCAAGTGCTGTGTGTGATACAGGAGCAGTGGTCTAAGGTAAAACTGGTAAACTGAGGTACACTGTTCCTTTGGGAATGGAGGATCTGGAATTTTTGTGGGTATCCAGTGATCGGGGCTGGACACCACAGGGGGACACTTCAAAGGGACTCGAGGGGTGGGGTACATCTATTGTCAATTGGGAGGACTGGTGTGGGCCAGAGGAGAGTGCTGGTGGTGTTACGGGGCTGACACCCAGATGGCATATGCAAGACTCCCTCATGCTGACAGAAGGTGGCAACAAGACGACTCACAGCCCTGGGTGCTCTGAGAAGCGTCACCATCAGACATACCATAACACAAAACTCCCCATTCCTACTTCCTGTATAAATCATAATACTGGATCCCTTACACATTCGTGCACAGATAGAGGCTCACATACCCGGCTCAAAGTAATTTCTTTAATTAACAAAACACAGCAGATTGAACATTGAGGCTGAAACCTATGCCTATTTCAGTGAATATCTAAGGATCTTTGAATTCTATTTTTTAAACACATTTTCTGTGAAATTGGCCTTCTAAAAATATGACCATATTTTAAAGCAAACCAGGCATACTGGGTAAACTAGGATAATCTGGTAATTCAAAGAGTTTTGACATATGAGAAACAATCAAAATTCTGTTTTTCTGTGTTCCTGGTATTTAAACAGCTAAAACATTTCCCCTGTAAACTTTCACAGCCAAGATATAAAACTTCAATTATGGAGAGTAATAAGGGAAATTCTGTCACTGAGCCATAAAGCATTAACAGGTGCTGGGACAATACAATACTATTCTTTATACTCTACAAGGCTGATTTTCAGAGGATCTGAACAACCCCAACTGCCAATTAATTTTATAGTAACCATAAGTATTCATCACTTTTTAAAAATCAGGCCATAAAAGTCTATCACAAGTATCAGAATACCAACAATTTCTAAGACACAATAAACTACGTTACTTATTGAGACTACATATGGAAAGGTATGGTCTAGCACCATACAGTAAATACAACACTATGAGTCAAGAACTCCTGAGTTCAAATGCTGGCTCTGACACTGATGCTCTCTGTGATTCTGAGCAAGCTGTTTGGCCCTGATTTTTTTTAAAGTCTGCACAACAGAGTACATGCTCAGGTCAGAAAAGCTTAACCACAGGCAGATCCCTATCTTGTACATGCCCAGATTTTCAGAAGTAACTGCCCATTTTGGAAGCCTCAGTTTTGGGGCACTCAATCTGAGTCACTTTAATGGGACCCATTGTGTCTCAAGCTGGTTGTCCAAAAATTGAGGCATCCCAAATAGCCACCCGTCACTTCTGAAAATCTGTGCGTGTACCTTTGCTCATGTACTTTTGAACATAGGTCTTATTCTCTGCCTCAATTTACCCATCTGAAAAATGAGGATAATGAAACTTATCTACTTTACAGGGGTGTCGTAAGGATAAATTAGCTAATGCCATAAGTATTAAAGGGGTTCCCATGTGCTCATATTAATCCTCTGGCCACATCCAGCCCATTTAGTAGTGACACAACCACCTAACTGGAAGTTCAGTGGCGTATGTGAATAAAATGATACTCAGCCCAGCTCCTAGTGGATCTCTGTGTCATGAATAACGCAAACTGGCGCCACTCTTGGCAGTCTCAACAGAAGAATCATGGGCGTCATTTTACAGATGACAAAACTGAAACATCGAGAAACTACTCAACTTGTCCACAATCGAGATCACCCAGCACATTAGTGGCAGAGCTGAGAAGTCAGCTCAGGTCTCTCGACGTCCAGTCCTGTGCCTGCCACGGGCCTCCTGTGTGACCTTGGCACCCATGACTACTACTGTTTTCAGTGGTGACCTTCACCATTGAAGGCAGCTTCAATATCCCTTCTTCCTGTCACACTCCTCTGCTTTCTCTCATGCTGCCTGGAGCGGCCTCTCTAAACCTTTTCACCAAGCTATCTTCTTCTCCTTGTTCAAACCAACCCAATATACCCAATTTTGCCAAGCCACTTATAATCGTCCTCATAATACAATAAAAAAATTAACAAAACAATACAGTTGTTCCCTGGCCTTAGCTGAAGAACGCTGTGATCGGTTTACTGTAACCTTTGTCCTAGTCTACTGTCCCCCATTTTGCTTATATATTTTCCTCATTTTTTTGCGTCATGTCTTAATTTGGAGCCCAATCCTACAAATGCATACATGTAACTTTACTCAGGTAGTAAATCCTGCGCCAGAATTAGATATATCTGTGTGACCCTGTGCAGAACGCCACTGACTTTAATTAGGTCCCACACAGGTGTGGGGGTCTGACCATGTACAGGCAGTTGCAGGACTGGGGCCCTAGGTTTTTGACTCTGTTACAGCGCCATAGCTTTACTTATTTAGTGCTTAGCACACTTGTTGGTGCTCAGATACAGTACTGAGGTTAATTCGGACTTGCAACGTGCTATGTGGTTTTCGAATGGAAGTGCAACTTAGAAGGATGAGTAGTAGGAAAACTAAATGGAAAAAGGTTTTTTAAAATGTGATTTTTAAAGTTGTTAGTGTTCCTTTAAGCCCTTCAATACAATTTACTTACCTTACTGACTGACTGGAAATATAATGGATCACTAACAGTTTTTCATCAGATAAGCATATTATAATTATGGAAATAAAATGGGATTTTAATTATGCAAACAATTTTTAGATTGTACCATTGTAATTTTCCACTGCATTATTTCTTATAAATGAATACATTGTGGAATCTAGAAAGAGGGCACCAATACAAATGACCTATTATTACTAGCTGCGGGTTTTCTTTTGTATGAGCTATTTTTACAAGTTGTCTATACCTTGGAAATATCTAGAGGTTCAAATAACCTATATCCAAAGATCACACTATTTTCCCTCATAGATTAATTTATTTCACTATCAGCCAAAAAAAAAGTCTATTGTTACTTGTTCTTTGTTTCTTTTTCTGCCCCCATGAGCTACATAAAAGCTCACTGCAGAATGATAAATCTAGAGGATCAGAAACACCTTTATCAGTGGCTCACATCCTTCATTCCCCACCATCCACAAATTATTTTCAGCTGTGGAAGCCTCTTTGATTAGTCTTCAGTTTCCACAGTGATACCAATCAAATGCCTGAAAGCTGAGACATTACTTGTTGCATTTAGTGAGAAGGCCATCAATAAACAGAGTTACTTTCCAAGACTTGCTCTGGAAAGTCTGAATTCAAACAGTATTATTAAGCTCATGGACAGTGGAGCTACAAGGGAGGCGAGGGGAAGGGGAATACTAATTTGAGATTTCCATAGTGTCAGGCTATGGAAATCTCATATGATGGTATATAAAGAGAGATTCTGGGCCAGACTCCGGTTTGAGTTGTGCAGGTGTAGGAGCAGTGTAACTTCACTGAACGCAATGGCCCAGCTCCTCGGCTATGGCTGAGAAGCACACATTACAACTTAAGGGTGGGGTTCCAAAGGCAGCTTTGAGATAGCTGTATGCCAATCCAATCCCTAGGTATAAATTACAGAAGCCCGAGGGCTGCTCTACATTACGTCATACGGTGCCCAGGACAAAGGGGCCTAAATCCTGACTGGGACCTTTGGCTATTACCATAATATAAATACTTAATATGTGTATTATGCTAGATGTCAATGGCCCAAAAGGGACCAATATGCCAGCCTGGGTTCAGTGGAGTGCTGAAAAAATCCAGCCATACCCTCTTTCTTTCAGCCACCTCTACTATGCCAGCAGTCAGAAGAGTGGGTTGCATCAGACCCAATACATTAGCTCTATGCAGCTAAATGGGCACCCAGTCCCACCAATGCAGGGGAAAATCTGGCCCAATGACTTCAATGCCATTGCTCCAACTGTCCGCCAGTATAAATGTGATCTGTATAAATGTGTATGCGTTTGGTATGCTGGATGGTTGAACTCTTTTCTTTCTTTGTTGTATCAAGAAGCAATTCTTTATCCTACATGTTAGAAAGCAGAAACACTTGGATAATGCCAGGTTTCAGAGTAGCAGCCGTGTCCATATCAAACCCACTGGTGATATGAATGAAAATATTGTTTTCTTCAGAAGTCTCCCAAGAGCGGCTAAGAGTCCAGTGTGTACCCTCTGGCTTGTCTGAGCCTCTGTATTAAGCAGCTGCTCTTTCATTTTCTTTTTGTCTAGATGCATTTTCTTTCTCTCATTCTCTGAGATTACTACAATTCTAATCAAAACAGGGACAAAAACCACAAAATGCTAGGGGGACAAAATTATTCAGAGGATCAAAGAGTCAAGCACCAGTATGAAGATAACCATCTGTAAAAAAGATAAAGGCTCAAAAGTACTTCTCATCAATAGGAAACTTAAGCCACCAAAGATCCCCACAGATGAGCAAATATAATGAAACCTGGCAAACTGAATGATCAAAATTATAAGGACAAATTATGCAGGACTCATGAAACAGCTGGGCTACTATCTGGAATTTAGGGTAATATGGCTTTCACTAGCTGGGAATGTTCCTTCTTAAAATGTCTTGCTAGTCACCCGATGTTTACTGAAATACTGCAATAATTTTTTTAAAGGAAAGGTTCACCTAAGCATGTTATAAACAGTCATGTAGATCCCTTGGTATTTGCCATTGCAGTAGCATTTGGACAAGTTTTTGCTTCTTTTTTTTTTCTTGCAGTCTGAACTGGAGTGCAATGTAACACTCTGTACTGTATACCAGTATACCTACATCTCTACAGTATACCACAACACAAAGGAAGCCATGACACGTCTTTGTTGATAGCACCTTCACCTCACAGGCAGACAGCTGAGATGTTACATCAAGATTTTGGTTCATATCCAATGATGACACTGCACTGCCATACAAAGGGGTGCTGATATATTAGAGATGAGACGTTAAACCAATCTGTAAAAAAATTACTTGCCAGACATGAGGCAGCACGTACAGGAGAATCTGGAGGACAGGAAGAGCTTAATACAAAAAAGAGTAGGCATCAGAAGGCAAGCAAAGAATCTATCATTTATAAAAATCAGAACATCCTAAATTCTTTTACATGTGCAAATGGAAAGACACAACCTGAATAGTTCTGCTGCTATTAAAGTCTATCTGGAAATATAACTTTAATCTTGTACAAAAAATACTAATTTTAGTTTTCAGGATGGAATAGTCAATTTTTAAGTCTTACAGCTGAGATGTTAAAACAAACGGAACCCACCAGCATGCAGTCCTATGGCTAGGCAGAACACACTTTTCCACCTACACCTTGCTAGAAAAGTTCATCCCATACAGTCAACCTCGCTGAATCACACTACTGTGAGCTCCAGACCTGATTACTGCAAACTTGCAAACCAACATATCTAGGGTGAAATCACTGACTTTAAACAAGCTAAAACTGTTTCAAAATGATGAAGCTTCTTAGGAAACAAGCAAAGGAGCCACTTATCTCCAACCTTTTGGGATCAACATTTGCAACTTGCATTAGTAAATAAAGTCCTTTATAATACAAGACCTTAAGTACTCACGTGAAAGGTCAGGTGAATAGGTTAGAAGTACAGAGTGGAAGAAAGGCAATTAAAAAAAAATCAGTTGTATCTCCTAAAAGTGAGACATGTGTGCATGGGTGTGTGACCATGTTTATGATTGCACACTCCCACATGTATTTGAAGTCTGACTTAAATGAAGTGGGTGAAATAAATCCTCTGCGTTCACTTAAACACAAGATTGAGAAGGGATGAACTGACGGCTGAGACCTGCCACTTTGAACATAGACATTAAATACCATGTCCCCAGAAATAAGCCTATAAACCACTACTAAATTAAGGCACTGGTTAAGATATTCTGTAGCTATGGAAAGTCCACTATAACCCGCAAATACACAGTAAAAGGAGCCAAGTTCTGCCCTAAGATATGCATATTGGGCTGTCAGTGGATACAATACTTACAACCAAGAGCAGAACTTGACTCAGAGCATTTTCAGAAAAATCACTGGCTAGTGTCTACCAATGCAGACAGAAACTATGTACCATACTAGCCCTAATCATCATCCTAATTCTAGGGGGAAATTCTGAAGCACTTACTAAATCAGAACATCAATGGAAGTTTGACATGAGCAAGGATTTGACTCTTAAAAGTAAGAATCAGAGGTCATGCAATTCTACGACTTTTGTGATATTAACAACATGTGGATTATTAAACTAAAAGAACATTAAAGACATAACTTTCAATTGGGACAGTGAAATGAAACCGGGCACTTTCACTTTTGTGGCTGTCTGCACTAGCACAATACTATTGTGTTTGGGTTTCTAACACAATAGAAGAATATTCAAATTGTATTTTGCTTTTGATTTCCAGAAATTACCCCTATTCATATTAGACCAGCTGCATGATACCAAACTCCCCAGCTTTTCTTTTAACAAATGCTAAATTTTGAACTTATAAAATTTGTCAGGACTGTTCTGAAAAAAAAAAGGTAAAATGAAGAAGCTGATTGTTTATATTGTTAATCTACCATGATTTTGTCACCCCCAGTAAAAAATAAAATTATTCTGAATTCCAAAAAGCCAAGCAGAGGTGAACAGAGAGAATGATATCTGATGGCCAAAACCAAAACCAGATCTTCCAAAGCTTCTTCAGTTTTTACTGTTTCCGTTTTTATAGGCTATAAAATAATTGCAGATACAAAACCTTTATGTGCTTAACCCTCACTTTCCCTCTCTTCCTCTTGCCAACTGAAACTGATGCAAAATTAATCACAGCTATAGAACAATAGCATCAATATCTTTCATTGTCATCCTTGTTTATGAGCTGTAAGAAGGCATTAGACCAAGAAGGCAATCATTTAAATGCCAGCATCTTCATAATATTTGACTAACAAATGCATAGAGTAGATTTGAGGCATGGAAGAATCACAAACATCAAAGCATGGGATGCAGCACTGAAAAGCTGTTTTGTTGTTGTGGAATAATATGTGGTTCAGGAATAAGAACAGCAAAAACATTTGAGGGGACTTGATAGCTACCTCCTATGGGCTTTGTATTGGCCCTAAAACCTCTGAAAATGTAATTGTGAACTGTTATGATCTTCCTTTAAAATATTTGTTTGTTTAAATATATATTATTTAAGGGCTTTTATTGTTGATAAAACTACCCCCTAATCATTATCTAACTTGCAAAATTAATTTACACATGTAATTCCATTTGCAGGTGAGTGAAACTCTGAAGCCAGATAACACTGAAAAAAGACATATTGACCATTGGTCCAGACGCTGACTGTCAAGAGGACAGTCTCAGATGAGGGTTACCTACTGCTGAAGTGAAAGAACTCCCCTGAGTTGGTTTCACTAGATTCCACTTAATTCAGAAGGATGGTCTTATGCCTTAAGTAGAGGAATGAGTAGAGCTCTATGCAAATACAAAATTGATATCCACGAACATCCACGGAGATAAAGCAGATATCCACGGAGCTGCAGGGCTCTACCGGGAACTGCAACAGCAAAAGCAGCAGCATGTCGGGCTGCCGCTTGCAGGAGCCAGCACCCCATGCGGGCAACTCTTCCAGCATAGCTGAACTGCCCTCAGCCCCGCCCATTGGTGTGGGCACCAGGCTCACCGGCATCTGTCCCTGGTCCACTAGTATGTGCAAGCAGCTCGCACGCTCCCGGACAGGAGACACAGACTGCACAAGTATCACGCTGAAATGTAAAAAACAACAAGGAGTCTGGTGGCATCTTAAAGACTAACAGATTAGTGCCACCAGACTCCTTGTTGTTTTTGTAGATACAGACTAACACGGCTACCCCCTGATGCTGAAATGTAAGTACAATATTTATATTCCAATCAATGTATTTTATAATTATATGGTAAAAATGAGAAAATAAGCAATTTTTCAGTAACACTTTGCTGTGTTACTTTTGCATTTTTATGTCTGATTTTGTAAGCAAGCACTTTTTAAGTGAGGTGAAACTTGGGGTACACAAGACAAATCAGACTCTTGAAACTTAAATAAATAAATTAAATTAAATTAAATTAAAATTAAATTGAAAGGGGTACAGTAGTCTGGAAAGCTTGAGAACCACTGAGCTAGAATATCAAGATTTAAAATTGGAATCCTCCCTAATTATACTTGGAACTGGTAATATGCTGACAAAGGTTTGTGAACAATATGAAAACTATCCTGGGTATGGAGTTAAAGTATAGTGATAATCAGAAAAAAGAGACTATAAAAAGCCCTTGTGGTGTTCCATCTTTCCTCTGTCTTGGTGACTTCCATACTTGATTTGATCAAGTTGACAAGTCAAGAAACTAGAGAGACACGGTAATACCTTTCATTGGACCAACTTCTGTTGGTGAAAAAGACAAGCTTTCGAGTTAGTCCGATAAAAGACACTGCCTCACCCCATCTCTCTAATGTCCTGGGACCAACACAGCTACAACAAACACTGCAAGCAAGTCCAGAAATGACTGTTCTGACTATTAGCACTGCAGTTTCAGTCTGAGTATCTGAAAATCAGGCTGTTTCCTTTCTTCCTCTTACATCGCCACACCAGTCATGATCATTTTGTAACTGGAAATTTTCATAATGACATTTCTATATTCTCTAGCCTGTCTGCCTTATAGATGTAGTGGAGAGTTTGGGCTGGATCTTCAGATAGCTCCATCTGTCCCATTGTTTTGCTGGAGAACACTAACATTGCTATTATCTGAGCTGCTCTATTTTATGTAAGAAATTGCTATTTGGTGCAGTGAAACCAAGGAGTTTGTTTTATCCATTGTAAAAACAGGCCCTTGTGCATCTGATATGCAATCATCTAATCTGTAAGTCCTTGAAATTCTTGTGGGGTATTCAGCCATCTGTATAACTACTCATAAATTAGAAGGGTCCTCAAAGAATTTATCCTACCCCATCCAAAAAAACCCAACATCAAGCATCACAGTGTATACTAATAGGATTGCTCTGTTAATTGCCACTGTAGTAAAAGACACAGGAAATCTCTGTCTGCAGTACAGCCCCAGGTCCCAGAACTTGATATCTGATTCTCTCTGACTGATTTGGCCTATTTTTTTCCTGCTCAAAGTTCAATGACCCAGTATTTGTGTGATGCCCTAAATGAGACATTCCATCATTCCCCTCCAGGACTAAAGTCTCATAGGGCAAGAAACAGTCTAACAACTTGCTTTGCAGAAACCTATAGTAATGTCCCCAAACCAAGTCAGTCATGCAGTAGATCTGGATCAAAGAGGAATAACACAAAAACAATTATTTGCGGGTAAATGAGGAGATAGGAGTCGGGAGCAGATGTATAGAAGGGAGGAAAGACATGCCAGCAATTACAGTATTTCACTTGGTGCAACTTAACAGAAATCCATAGGACTGAAATAATAATTATAATACACTTTTTATATAACATCAGCAACATGCTAGGCTCTTCGGGACCACAGAATAGAATATATTAAAAATAAAACTGTCATGTTTAGATACATTTCTCTGAGCAACCATTTAGAAATACAAGAGAGCACAAACTGTCTGACTTTCTGGTGCTGGCATCTAAGATCCAAATTCAAAGTCTGACTGCAAATTATATCTCCATTTAAAGATCAATTTGCATGAGTGCTACTTATTAAACCTATCCTCCTTAAATCATCGCTCTATTATGTGTAATATGGTATTAGATTTCTCCTCCTCTTTCCATCCCCCAAAATTCCCCACTATATTTTTCTGTATAATAATTTCTGCTATTCACTGAGAAAGTGTCACGTGTCCGATAAGGAAAAAAAAGTCAGTGCTAAATTTATGCTGCCTGAATTCCTTGATCTCATTATACATATACAATGTCCTGAGGCTAGAGTTTGCTAGCTCAGATTTTCACTTGCTTTTTCTATCCGTTTAGTTTGTGTTCCCATCAGCGCTATTACCATTTGTTAGCAATTTTTATTTTCTCTGGAGCTTTTTTTTAAATTGTCTCTCTGATCAAATAACCAAAATACTTCAGAGGGTATTTAAAATTTCCCTTTTCAAATGCTGCGAGAAAGCAGAGGGTTCAGTTACGAGGGTGAAACAATATCAGGTGGCTAAAGCTGTAATTCTGCAAGGAGTCTCTGCTAGCTCAATAATAAAATCCCCAACCCGTTCTTTAGCTTCAAGAAATTGGATGGAAAATAGTAAAGAATAAACTGCTTAATATTGGCTTCCTAGAAATTCAAGGCAATTCACTTGTAAAGGACAATGTCCTCAATGCAAAGTTCCTAGGAAATCTGCTCACCCTTTTTTGAGTCTATCACACATGTCAAATGGAGCCAATATACAGCCTAGGTAAGGACGTAACACTTTCCAAAACTCTGTGATAATGGGAAAACAAGTTCATTTTGGATTGGGCGGTAATGACACACACTACTGTTTTGTACCGCTACGTGCAACCATCAACGTACCCTCTATTAAATTTTGTCTCCGGCCATTTCACTATAGTCCATGATCACACCAAGTTTCATAAGCTTAAAAGAGTTTCATAGAAAAAGTGCCAAGGAAAACCCATGATGCTGCACAATTTGGTACTAGATGACCACTGAGTCATTATGAACCAGTAACCCCTACATGGTCTTGGTGAAGAAAGCACTGTGTCCCAGTATGGTGTTAGAGGGCACAGTGCTGTTAAAGGTGCCATCTTTTGGATGGATAAAACTGAGCTGCTCTGACCTCCTTTGGTTATTGAAAGTTCCCATGATGCACTTTGGTGTTCTCACTAAGTCCTAATGTGAGAAAGTATACCCACTACCTCCTGAAGTTCTCCTTCTAGTTTCACCTGGCTGTGGTGTTCTTCTCTGCCTGTATTAAGTGGCTGAATAGTGCTGCTGTGAGTAGTTATTTCTCATGCACTTGATATTACTATGATGCAGACAGCTCACCTTGCATCTCAAAATAGCTGCTGATAGGAGTAGTTGGAAGCCTGTTAGGGCTTAGTTAATCCCCCACCTACCATGCAAGCCTATCTGTTAGATTTTTAATGATGTTGTTGGTGAGGCACCTAGAATAGAACAACAAACTGGTACCATCAAAATTAAATGCATGATTATTTCAGAGCACCTTTTGCTGGCTGATCTATAGCAGTGAGTGTGGATTCAGATAATTTCCTGGCTGTAATCAAGGAGACACAACAATGCTGCTGTAAGACAGGAGGAGAATACTGTATTCCCCAAAGGAAACTTTCTGTTGGTTGTACTCTGATGTTTATCTGAAAAGAATACTAAAAACAAAACGTTTGGTTTATTTGCTTTTGCGTTTTGGCATCTTTACAAGGTGCTGAATTTCAATTAACTGAGAGGCTGAATGCTTAAATAGGGGCCACCACCAAAATCCACAAAGGCTCAATCTGATCAGAATCACAAGAAACGTGATCCTGGCAGTTAGCATCCCAAAGCAGATGTCCACAATTAACTGATTTCATCCTCTCCTAGCAACATAGATACAATTCTTTGTGTGTGTGTCAAGCCTCCCCTTCCAGCAGCAGCAGCTCGGTATGGGCTATCGGCTACTTCTTTGTTCCTGGCCAGTCTCACCCGTCTCTCTGTGACGTCTCATTTGTAAAGTATATTTTGAAATATAAGCTCTACCCCATTAGTATGAATTTAAAAAAATAACTGTCAACCTCATTTAATACAACTTTTTGATCCTGCCGGTGAGTCCTGCCTCTTAGCTGACTGTAAAAATTCCGGAGTTAATATGGCTTTCGGAGACAGTTCACCTCTCCTGATTTAGGGGCTCACCCTGTTCCTATTTAAGTCAATGGAAGTTTTACCATTGACTTCAGAGGGGGCAGGATCCAACCTACAATAGATCCCCAAATTGATCAGTTAGTAGAAAATAAAGATAGACAAATTTTCCTGAAGGCTGAAAAAACCTGAATGGGACTAAACAAATTCATTAACCATATACTAGTGCATAAAGTGATAGGACTTCAGAGTTGCATGAATAATTTGCTTGGATGAACCTGAGGAGATGTGCAAATGTTTGGGCTAAAGATCTGCCTGAAAATAGATGAAAAAGGAGAGGGTTGTTTGCGCGCAGTAACCATTTCCAAAAATACCTTGCTGGATAATTGTGCTGTTTCAAATTTCCAAAAGAGAAACAGAAATCAGGCTTCAGAGGGGTAGCTGTGTTATTCTGTATCAGCAAAAACAATGAGGAGTCCTTGTGGCACCTTAGAGACTAACAAATGTATTTGGGCATAAGCTTTCGTGGGCGATAACCCTCTTCTTCAGATGCATGGAGTGAAAAATACAGTAGGCGAGTATAAATATACAACACATGAAAAGATGGAAGTTGCCTTACCAAGTGGGGGGGGTCAGTGCTAACGAGGCCAATTGAATCAGGGTGGATATGGCCCATTCCCAACAGTTGACAAGAAGGTGTGAGTGTCAACGGAGGGAAAATTACTTTTTGTAGTGATCCAGCCACTTTATTCCAGCCGTCTTTATTCAGGCCTAATTTAATGATGTCAAGTTTGCAAATTAATTCCAGTTCTGCAGTTTCTCATTGAAGTTTGTTTTTTAAGTTTTTTTGTTGAAGAATGGCCACTTTTGAGTCTGTTATAGAGTGTCTAGGGAGACTGAAGTGCTCTCCCACTGGTTTTTGAATGTTACAATTCTTGATGTCTGATTTGTATCCATTTATTCTTTTGCATAGAGACTGTCCAGGTTGGCCAATGTACATGGCAGAGGGGCATTGCTGGCACATGATGGCATATATTACATTGGTAGATGTGCAGGTGAACGATCCCCTGATGGTGTGGCTGATGTGGTTAGGTCCTATGATGGTGTCCCTGGAATAGATATGTGGATAGAGTTGGCAACAGGGTTTGTTGCAGGGATTGGTTCCTGGGTTAGTGCTTCTGTTATGTGGTGTGTAGTTGCTGGTGAGTCTGTGCTACAAAACTAATCATCAGTAAACAAGCATTAAAAAGCCAACATGGGGAGCAATCCTGCAAACTCTCACTAACTAGATGACTCTGAACCCCCAGTGAAAATAAATAACCTAACTTTGAAATATGGGAGTGTGTGAAAGTTTCTCAGATTGTTCACTTCTTTCACCCCACTGCTCTGTATTCACACTCAGGGTTCAGGAAGGAATTCCTTGCAGGGCTTTTGGGATGTTTTCACATTCCTCTGAAGCACTGAGCAGGAGGACTTACCCCTTAGAATCAGGTAGGCATATCCCACACCATCCGTTCTTTGAGTTTGCAGGGAGTAATAGTCTTTTCCACCTTTGAATCTTCTCCATCGTCTGCTTTTATAGCTCACCAATGGCCAAAGAAACTGTTTGGGTTTTTTGGTTTACTAAAACCAAACATTAGCTCTCAGGCTGGGCTCTTAAGCACAAAGTTTCAACCACATTTCTTTTAATGGGCTGAGTTATAAAATCCCTGAAAGAGGAAACTTTGAATGGAACCACTCCAAGACAGTTAACTCTAGCAACAGGAACAGTGCCACTGAGGTGGCACTTGGGTTCACGATTACCTATATCCAAAAATAACAGGATCTTGCACAATGATGATGCTGTCACCACATCACAGGGCACACGGTCACTGGGGGACCTCAGTGCCCTGGGAAGTGCAGTAAGCATGTAGCAAAGCCCAGCAGGGAGTGTTTTGCTACTTTTGGAAAAGGGATTTTATAAAAACAAATAAGGAAAACAAGCTGTGCATTTTGCTGAGCATAACAGACATGGACATGACATCACTAACAACCAATCAGAAAGCTTCAGCTGTGTCCAGAGTCTTAAAGCCATTTAGCAACTGGTTAGATGTCGATGCTGAGAAGGAGAGTAGCATCAGTTCTGACAATATCCTAAGCTGGAAGTGTTTCTAAAATGTAACATTAAGCATGTCAGTGCTTTGCCCTCACTGGCTCCAATGGACAATGCCCCAGTGTTGTGGTAATCTAGGTGATATATTGTTTTAGGAATGAACCTGGGATCTGGCAAAGATGCTGCCAGTTATGTGGCCTCTCTAATAGCAACTAATTTTTAAAGAGAAATCTCAGTTCCCCAAATTGCCTGGGCCCTGTCCAATACTGAGCCGCGATGCATTCTCAAAAAGGAAAATGAGACGGGTAAAGGGACCTACGGGCGTTTTCCAACCACAAGCACAAACTCAGCAATGCTTTGACCAAAAAGAGGAAAAAAGCAGAGAAGATGGGAGGGGCCATATAGGAATAAGGCCTTCCAGACTATTAGAATGTACATTTCACCTCCCACTGATTTTTCAGCATATTATTACAGGTATGAACCTGCCCTCAGATTGTGTTCACATACACTGGGGTTTGGTGTTTAAGTTAGGGGTGGAACATTAAAAAAAATAATATAGCCAATAGTTTTTCCTTTGATAGCCCACAGGGTTTATAACCACACTTCTGCCCCAAGTGATGGTGGTCAAAAGACCTACAGAACACTGGAACAGCTTCCCCCACTAGTTTACCACACAGCCAACGCATGCTTATAAATTATGGGTTTGGTCCTCTGAATTGCTGAGCGGCCTGAACTCCACCTGAAGTCTCTTAAAAGTGAGGTATAAAAAGACCAGAGAGGAAAATTCTACACGTGTCCACATAAAACTGGTAACTTTCAATACTCAGAACTTTAAAACTACTTGCTTGATTTTCTTCAAACTAGGTATGAACTTTCAATTTCAATGATCCTATGAAACAAGCCAAATTTCACATTTCTAGTTTCAGATTTTTTTTTTTAAGGTCTCTAACTGAACATGGGAGAAGACAGAATTTTCATACTGTATTAAGATATAAGGCCCTCTGTGAACTTTGATACAGGAGTCATTGCTCTACACAAAACTGAACTGAGCTGGCTAAAACTTATAATAGAGAACCAAACACCTTTAGGATGAGATGAAGAACGGAAAATTTCACCAGTAAGGAGGTTTGTTTGAGAAGGTTATTAGCGACTGAAAAGTGGAAGAGAATCGAAATTGGACATCAGCTTTAATGACAGTGCAAGCTATTCATGGCCACTGTCCTAGGGTAGTGAACTGGTCAGTGTGTAGGTGTAGCACCGCCCACTACACGAAAGAATCAATACTGCTACAACTGTGTGTTATAGACCCTGTTCTGCTAACAGCTAACAGAGATTCTCCTTTAGCTCCAGAGGTCAGGGCCTGTGCTTGTGAAGCAGGAGGATCTATTGTCACTATGAAGTACCAAGTGGCCAAGCTGTGCAGCAGAGTGGCAACCATGAAATCCTAGGTGGCCACAGATGCTTTGTAATGTACAGGGTTAAGATTTAGGGCCTGTTGTTTCTGAAGAGGAGAGAGCATTCACTGGAGAAAATTCTCAGCGCTCCAACTAAGAGGACATTTTTTTCTGGTGGGATTATGACATCATCTTATCTAAACAAAGAGAAGCTTCCCACCATCCCACTCTGCCATGCTGTTTGATATGGTTTGAAAACTGTCTTCCTTTAAAATACAAAGAGAAAACTGCTGCCATACTGGCACCCCCCCCCCTCTTTTCAATGAGCTTGTCTGAGGTGACACAGTCCACGCTCCTTCCCACTCTCATTTCATATTACAATGAAAGAGGTTTCAAGGGCACAGTTCCCCCATGCACCACCTGACCTGAAAATAACACAGACTTCAGCCTTTTGTTAGGTTTCAAGCAAAAGGTCACCGCTTGGGACAGCATAGTCACATTCATAAAATGGCTAACGAGGCTGGTACTCAAGTAACGGCACAATTCAAGCCTCCTACACAGCTTGAAGGCTGATCTTCTTAGAGGAAATACATGCATACGTGCTAGAGGAGATGGAGGTCAAAAGAAACACTTGCGGACCTTATGCTGAACTGCGTGCTCTAAACATAGCCCATTCTGCTGCCTCTGATAGGAGATTTACAGACAGAGACTGCTGGGAATGGAACTGCTTAGTTATTCAACCCACATCCAATGGCAATCAGATAGTGGATACAGCATTAATAAGAGAGATTTTGACTAAGAAGGAGGCTGGAGGGACAGAGAGACCAAAACACATACAGTATATAAATATGTTAATGCCATTGTTGAGGTAATTATTTCAGTACTTGAAAAAAATGGCTTGAAAAAAATAATCCAATCATTTCCTGCAAAAGAGAAGCACATTTATCTTTCTTAATTAGGTAGCAATGCAGAACTGGCTATCAGGCTTAAAAATAAAAAAAATGGTTAATTGTATACTCTTCTTGTGCTGCACGCTGGTGAAGTCAGATAAAATACTTTTCTTGTCACTGTTGCTGACCCATGGGAATACATTTGTGCAGTACATGACTTGAAATTCAATGTGTGGTTTACATTAGTTTACTCTGGTCCTCCCAAGCACAACGTGAACACACAACGGGTGAAGGTTCATGTGCTAGCAAGTATTTCAATTCCAGTTTCCCTGGGACGTGCCTCTTCTATTCAGCATCAGTCAATATTTAATAACTCTTCAGTATTCCAGACCAATGGAAAGTGGATGAACCTTCTCAGAAAGAGTGAAAGGAAAAAGGTAAAATGCACCGAACCAAGGCCACGTATGTCTTACTAAACTGGTGCATTTATGAAAGATGCTAACCTGAAAGGAGTGTTTGCCATACTGACTTTCTGCTTCAGTTTTTCCCCACAGCTAATCCTTCTTCAGTTACAGTGCTCACCTTTCTTCATTCATCCTCCAAGACAAAAATCACTAACACAATGCTATGACACGATAGTGTTACAAAGTTGTGGCATTGCAACACAAGAGAAATGCACTGCAGCATGATGAATTTCAGAATGTCACCATCCAATGCAGAGTAAATCTGAATTTCTCAAAGGACCTGAGCCAAAGCCCATTGATTACAATCAGTTTTGTTCAGACTCCAAATGACCAACAATGCAATATCACCGGACATTACATAAATACGACAGGGAATAATGCTGCGCCCTTTGGGGAAGGGATTAGGGCAGTGGTTCCTGGTATATGTATCAGGAGCTGGCCAGAGGCTCCAAGACAGAGGGCTGGAGCAGCTGGGCAGCAGAGCGGCGGGGGGAGGGGCACCTGAACACAAGTCACCGGATGTGCTTGGCTCTACTAATCAAGTGCATGGCACCTCACTGACTCTTGTGCAGCTGCGCAGATGCACAGCTTAGGGGGGGAACACTGTTGGGAACTTCAGGACTAAATAACCTAACAGAACTTTTCCATCTCTAATTTTTATTCTATATCTGAACTCTGAAAATTGGGATCATCCTGCAAACTTCAGGAGGGCAGGTGACTCTGGCTTCTTACCATTCTAAACCATTTCTACTTTCACAAGACACATTGATTATCTACAGTACTCACTGCATGTCGCTTCTGATTCATCAGACCCGTCAGGGCATTCCTCTTCACCATCACATTTCCACCTGGCTGGGATGCAGTGGCCATTGTTGCAGGTGAAGTCTGATTCTGCACAGGTTTTCTTCACTGCAAGGAGGAAACAAAAAACAACATAATTCAGCTCAGCAGTACACGCACTCTACACTCCCTTGATCCCCACTAAAGGGAGCACCAGACTTGTCATCCACATGAGGAAAAGTAATTTCACATTCTACACTGGCTTCTCAAAGGCAAAGAAACAAGCTGGTATCAAAGAAGGATGCTTTGTCTCTGGACTCTGAAAATCCTATGTCCCCAACTGTACAGGTCTTTAAAATAGACTCACTCATTTCTATTTTCATTTAGTTCTAGATAAAATGAGTCAAAGTGGGGAATATTTCATTGATGCCAGCATAACTAGTTAGCTTTATTATAATCACTTGTTGTTATATGAAACTGAAAATGTGCTAGATGATTTACAGGGAGGTAAGAAGAAAAGTCCCTGCTTGTAAGTGTATTACAGTCTAAGGTTACGTCTTCACTACCCGCCGTATCGGCGGGTAGCAATCAATTTATCCGGGATCGCTATATCGCGTCTCGTTAAGACGCGATATATCGATCCCCGAACGCGCTCACTGTCGACTCCGGAACTCCACCAGAGTGAGCAGTGGTAGCACAGTCGACGGGGGAGCCGCAGCTGTTGATCCCGCGCCGTCTGGACCCCAGGTAATTCGATCCAAGATACTTCGACTTCAGCTACGCTAGTTGCGTAGCTGAAGTTGCGTATCTTGGATCGATCCCCCCCCCCCCCCCCCCCAGTGTAGACCAGCCCTAAGTAATTATTTCTATTTGTCTAACTTACTCATGGCATTTCTAGCATATCCATCACCTTAGCATGTAGTCACAATACATGCCTCCAAATACCATGCAACTTTATGAAAAGACCATTGAAAATAAGTCCAGTTGTATTTGTAAATCTAAGTGACACCTCTCAGCTATTTAGTTTGTCCATGTGAGTCTACGGCTGTACTGAGGGACCCTGGAAATTAACTTCTCTGTTAATCTACAGAACTGGTACCCCACAGCCCGTGCCCAGCAGTACAAGACTTTTCACACTGCCAGGCCAAAAGGCCTCAAACCTGACCTGAAGAAACCACTTCTCAGGCCAAGCTTAGAATTCAGGCTCTACGGCCCTTTCAATTCTTGGCCTCTTTGCTGAAACTACCAACAAGGATGCCAGTTAATGACATTGGTGGTGGTGGCTTTTGTGGCTGCTCTACTGGGAACTGGACTGAAACTGCCAAATTCTTTACACATGGGCTACCAAACAGCAATTCAATGGCTTCTGGTCACTTTCAGTTACTACTGACACATAAGGTCTTAGAATGGGTGTCCGAGAGGTGAAAAACTCCTTTAATCACACACACACACACACACACACACACACACACACAGAAAAGGGGGCACAGCACTGTGAGGTGGTGGCTAGGTTTATATGGCTTAGATCTAGTATTCACTTTCTGTTTCATAAAACATGCAGCTTCCCTGCTTAGACATCCCACAAGGAACTGCTGTGAAGATCATCAAACATATGTGTAATCTATCCAGAGGTGCTTTCTATATGGAGTGTGTATTTATTCCCCTGATGCACACGAGCCAGATACGGATTTAGATATAGGATATGCATTTCCCGTCATCTCATAAAATCACAGATAATGAATATTAATGTAGAAATAAGACATATAGCCCAAGATTTTTTTAAAAATAACTAGTGATTTTGGGAGGCAAACCTGAGATGTCTCAAAGGAGTCTGATTTTCAGAAGGTTCTCTGGAAAGGCCTCTTGAAGGTGTTTCAAATTAGGTATCCAAAACTTGTAGCACCCAAAAGCACAAGTCATTTCAGACAACACAGGCCACTACATATACTATATAGTCATCAGTTCTGGATATATTAAGCCTGGGGTGACAGAGTATAACTCACAGGCCGAATGCGGCCTGCAAAGTTCTGCAATGTGGCCTTTCACTGCAGATCTGTAGCCAATGGAGACTACCACCCTAGCATCCTAGAGAAAGGATTCTCAGATCAAGCTGAAGATTTGCTCTCTCTGCAGGCTGCATCTCCGTATCAAAGAGAGGACAGATTTAACCTGCTCTATTGTAACTCTAGCTAGATTCCCATGTGGCACACACCTGAGCAAACTTTAGGCATTCCCCCACTTTCTATTAAAATCTCTAGGTGGAGTTAGTAGTATTTCCTATTAGATGAAAGTCGAGCACTTTGTAAAGGAAACAATCATGCTTTTACTCAGAATACAAGTACCAGATTTTACTTTAGTACAACACTGGACACACATGGTAGTTTATTTTTTTGCTTAGTTTGTGTTGTTTCTTCTCACCATGTTATGTGACTTTCTAAGAAAGAAAGCGTCTGTGCATCTGCCTCTGTCCTATTCCACGGTGGTATATACAGTGCAGGGCTGCCCGGAGAGGGGGGGGGGGGCGAGGCGAGTGGAGCTATTTGCCCCAGGCCCGCGAGCCTTGGCCCGGCAGCGGTCCGGGTCTTTGGCGGCATTTCGGCGGCGGGGGGCTCTTCAGTGTTGCCGAAGACATGGAGTGACTGAAGGGCCCCCCGCCGCCGAAATGCCGCTGAAGACCCGGACTGCCACCGGGTTAGTACAAGCGCCGTTTTCCCCCAGATCCCCTGAATCCACTGGAAAAAGAACAGGAGTACTTGTGGCACCTTAGAGACTAACAGGTGCCACAAGTACTCCTGTTCTTTTTGCGGATACAGACTAACACGGCTGCTACTCTGAATCCACTGGGCGGCCCTGATACAGTGACACAGTTATTTGTCCACCTTGCAATGGAACAGCAATTCCCCGATTGAGAGCAACATTCTGACCAGACGGGTACATGGAACTGAAAGTTTAAGTGTTCATCAACAGAGATGACAAAAAGATATGCAGTCCCTTCAACAACACAAACCTGCTCACAGCAGATGGTACCACTGATTGCTTTGTTCCCTTGACACTATTCTTAAGCAGTACAATTAATATATTATTGGGATTCATAAAAGGGAGAAGAAATATATTATTGATAATCACAGTGTGGTATCTGGAAGGTATTAATGTATTCCTTGTGTGTAAACTTCCTTTCTGCAAAATGAAGGTGCACGCAACAGCCCTCTAGCATAACCAAAGGGAAAGGCATTCCCGTTAGATATCCACCCAGTAGTCTAATAGTCCAGTCCTAGATAAATCAGCAAGAAAAGAGCAATGCATCCTGTACTTTAAATACTAAAAATGTAAATGTGATCCATGACCACAAATTGACAATGTTGTATTTTTTAAATCATGTTTTCCCCTTAGAGAATGCCCTGGGGGTAGGAGCTCCTTTTATAGTTTTAACTGCCCCCCTCAGAAATAGCCAGGCAAAACTAATTATTCCCATGAGACCTACACAAAATTGCTTCCCTTTGCTGTAAACAGAACAAGGCAGATTTGTTTCCATAACTCTTGAAAAATGAAAGTAAATAAGAGATTACGCACTTTGTGCAGCCACTGTGGTTCTCCGAGATGTGTGTCCCCATGGGTGCTCCACTCTAGGTGTGCAAGTACCTCTCGAGCCCTTGATCAGAGATTTTCAGTTAGCAGTGTCCATTTGACCCGCATATGCGCCCTATGCCTCCTTGTACTGGATAACCAGGATATATAGGGATGCGTGGGTGAAATGCCCTCAGCTCCTTCTCCATCCAAACATCCCCCAAGGAACAGTCCAAAGCAGAAGGGAAGGAGAGTGGGTAGTGGAGCACTCACAGGGGCATGCACCATGAAAAACTTCACTTACAACACAACATGAGTAACCTCTTCTTCTTCAGTAGTGTTCTTATGGGTGCTCCACTTCAACTGACTTCTGACCAGTATCCCCAGATAGAGGAGGGAATTTGGAATAGAGTCCAGAATTGAAAATAGCACTGCAGAACCAAATGCTGCATTGGTCTGACTGCATGGATCAGGACGTAATGTTTTGAAAACATATGCATTGAAGCCCATGTAGCAGCTCTACATATTTCAATACAGTCTTCAGTAATGCCGTAGACATTTCCTGCAATCTAGTTGAATGTGCTATCACTCTTTTGGGGGGAGGGAGGGATGAATGTTCACAGCATTGTCATAACAAGGGATATCTGGATGTATTATTAATCTCGCTAGTCTCTGAGTAGAGATTGATGACCTCATAGATCTATCCAGGAAGGAAATGAAGAGCTTAGGTGACTTTCTAAATTGCTTGGTCCTATCTGGGTAAAAGGCCAATGCCCTTCTAACATCCAGGGTATGTAAGCAGGATTCCTGTAGATCAGTGGTTCTCAACCAGGGCCCCTGGGAGGCCATGAGCAGGTTTCAGGGGGTTCGCCAAGCAGGACCAGTGTTAGCCTTGCTGGGGGCCAGGGCAGAAAGCATAAGCCCCGCCGCGCAGAGCTGAAGCCCTATTCTTTGGATTCAACAGATAATCCAAAATGACTGAAAGTGGCACCAAGTTAGGAAGGAAGCAGTAACAACACCACCAACGGAAAAATCTCTTCCACTTCTGCAGATAAGTAGTGAGAGTTGATCTCTTTGTACTATTCAGTAACACCTGTCATATTTCCACACAACAGGAGGATTCTAACCCCATGAAACATCAAGGAGCCACACCAAGGTAGAGAGCCACTAGGCTGGGATGAAGCATATGACCCACATGCTGTGAAAGGAGATGAGGAATGGTTGGGAGCTTGAATGATGGTTGGGCATATAGGTAAAGCAGGTACGGGTATCAAGACTGTCTTGGCCATGTCTGCACTATAAGGATAACTTGGCTCTGTCCTATCTGATCTCGTTCATCACCCTTAGTATCAGTGGCATCGGAGGAAATGCACAGAACAGACCTTTCTTCCAAGATAGAAGAGTGGTGGACCAGACCTCCTCTTGAGCAGAAAAGAGGACACTTCCTGTTCCTGGAGATGGCAAAGAGATCCACCTCTGGCAGACCCCATCTTTGGAATAAACTGTGGAGAATGTAGGTTCTAGCTCCCATTCATAATCCTGTGAGAAGTGTCTGCTGAGGACATCAGTGTGGCATTCTGGGAGGTATACCACTGAAATTTGGATCTGATGAGCTATGAACCAATTCTATAGTTTCATGGCTTCAGCACAAGCATCTTGCTCCTCCTTGCTTGTTGATATAGAACATGCAGGATACTTTGTCTGTCATGACCCTGATAGATTTGGCCTTATGATGGACAGGAAATGAAGGCAAGTGTTCCTGACAGCCCTGAAGTCCAACAGATTGATATGGAGACTGGTTTCTTGAGTTCTCCATCTGTCCTGCGTCATGAGGGTACTGAGGTGGGCTCCCATCCCAACTGTGATGTGTCTGTTGTTAAAGTCACTGGGTGACAGAAAGGAACACCTGCACAGATGTTGAGTTGATCCTTCCACCAGTCTAGGGAGTTCCTCACTTGTAGAGGAACCGTCACCTGTCTGTCCAAGGTCTGTGACTGGAGACTAGGTCATTCTGAGCCAACTCTGAAGGCATAGAATTGTAGCCTTCAGTGATAGGTCACAAAGGTGCAAGCTGCCAAGTGTCCCAGTAACTGAAGACAATTCCTTACTGTGTTTCAAGCGCTCCCCTGAATTGCTCATGCCAGACTTGACAAGGTTACGATTCTGTCTAAGGGATGGTAGGCTCTGGCTGTCAATGAGTCCAAATATGCCCCTATAAACTGTATCTTCTGTAAAGGGGTTAATGTTGACATTTTTACATTCAGATCCTAAACCAGAGCAAGGGTGGAAAATAGCACTGCTTTGTAGGATCAGCCCTTGAGCAGCCAGATGTTGAAATATGGGAAGACTAGGATCACTTCTTGTTGGAGGTAAGCAGCCACTACTGTCAGGACTTTTGGGACTGCCCTTGGGGCCATGAAAAGGCCAAAGGGAAGCACTCAATATTGGAAATGATTCTGGCCTTTGGTGAAGCATAGGTATTTTCTCTGTGATGGTGTATCATTATATTGAAAGAGGCATCTTGTAGGTTGAGAGCTGAAAACCATTCCCTTTCTCTAGTGAACGAATTATAGCTGCCATAGTCATCATCCTGAACTTTTCAGACTTTACAGCTTGTTTAAAAGTCTTAGATCGGTCTCCACCTTCCATCCTGCTTTGTCTCAAGGAAATCTGAGTAAAATCCCTTGACCTTGTGAAGAGGAGGAACTTGCTCTATTGCTCTAATCAAAGGAGAGAGATCACTTCTTGTCTCAATAAAAGCTGGTGAGAGGGGTTCCTGAAGAGGGATGAGGAAGGGAGGGAGTGATGTAAAATGGATGATATAGCCCGATGTTCTGACATCTATGACCCACTTATCTGTAGTGATCTGCCTCCAAGTATGTTGGAAATAAGCAAGGCAGTCTCCAAAGAGGGGGAGGTGGGCTAATAGGCACAGCTGTAAATAAGAACATTAGAACGGCCATACTGGGTCAGAACAAAGGTCCATCTAGCTCAGTATCCTGTCTTCCGACAGTGGCCAATGCCAGATGCTCGACAGGGAATGAACAGAACAGGTAATCAAGTGACCCTCAACCAACCCATCAAAACTGTTGCTTTGAAGATGGGTGGGTGGTCATGGAGAGCAGTTGGGAGGACCTCTTCCTCTGAAATTTATCTCTCTTTCTGGGATGTTGGATGGATGTTTGGAACCAGGAAAACTGATCAGTACATGATCTCTGGGTGGTCTGTAACCTACTAAACCTTTTCTTATTTGCCCAGGGATCGTAAAGTAGCCCTATAGTCCTTTAGAGTGTGCAAGGACTCATCCACTGTTTTCGAGAACAGTTTACAGTCATCAAAGGGGAGGTCCTCTGTTCTTCTATCAGAGGTGGACCTGGCAGCAGTGCCCACAGCATCTAAGGATGCTTGCAGAGCAGTTATGGCCACCAAGTGGCCCTCTGAGATGATGGACTGGAATTCCTCCCTATGTTTTTGTGGCAGATGTTTAATAAAAGCAGTGAATCTGTCATAATTTGTAAAATTATATTTTGACCATGACTGCCTGATAATTTGCGATCCTGAACTGACGAATAGGCTGACGAATAGGCCTTTCGCCCAAAAGGGGAGGGATAGCTAAGTGGTTTGAGCATTGGCCTGTTGTGAGTTGGCCCAGGGTTGTGAGTTCAATCCTTGAGGGGGCCACTTGGGGATTTGGGGCAAAATCAGTACTTGGTCCTGCTAGTGAAAGGTCCCTTCCAGTTCTAGGAGATGGGATATCTCCATTAATTATAATTATAAAGAGATCCAGACTTTCCTAGTATTTGTCATATGGGGTAGATTTAGAGAAGTGCTGCCTACCCCGCACATTTACCACATCCACAGCCAAAGAGTTGGGTGGAGGATGGGAGAACAAAATGTCAGAATCCTTAGGGGGAAAATAATACTTCTTATTCACCCATTTACGCATAGGCAAAATAATGGCAGGTGTCTGCAACACCATCTTAACTGGATCTAGCAGCACCTCTTTGAAGGGTAATGCCTCCTTGGAGGGTGTTGCTGACTGCAAGGTATCCAACAATTTGTGCTGTGAATCCATAACCCTTTCAGGAGGAATCTGAAAAGCATCAGCAACCCTCTTTGTGAGGTATTGAAATCGCCAAAAATCATTGGTCATGGATGGTGGCAGAACATAACCACCTCATCCGGAGATGAGGATTCGACAGGCAGCCCAGAGTTCCCAGTATGGCCCTGGTGGGGGGCAGGGCATATGGAAATAGGGGTAGCGTGCAGGGTTGTTTCCACCACCCATGATAACGAGCCCGATCTTCCCTATTACTTTCAGAGAATGAGTTCCTGATGGGATATGTGGGAGAACCTTGAAGAGAAATAGAGGAGACCGACTGGAAGTATCCTACATCCTTCTCCATCTCATCCAATGAAGGACCACCCACAGAAAATGGTGAAGAGTCCTGCAATAACAGAGGATAGTAGTCGGAAATTGGGATATAGGTACTGAGAGACACTTGGTACCCATGAGCAGCAAAACCTCCAGTTCATCTGTTATTGAGAGGTCCTTAGTATACCTGAACTCCTGTGGTACTGAGTAGGGGATTGGTACTGATGCAATAGCCGAAGCTAATGGTAGCACCAATGGTGGGCGTACTGAAGTAGACACTGATGGCATCTGGCACCTTTCCTTGCTCGGTGCCAAGAGTGCCACAAACTTGGGTACCAACGGCTCGGCTGAACTCAGTGGTGCCAGTCTCAAATGGCTATGCTTACCCTCCTTACTTGTAGATGGTACTTAGGCTTTAAGTTCGAAGCAGACTGCGAAGAGTTACAAAGGGATCTCACAAAACTGGGTGACAGGGCTACGAAATGGAAGATGAAATTCAATGTTGATAAATGCAAAGTAATGCACATTGGAAAACATAATCGCAACTATACATATAAAATGATGGGGTCTAAATTAGCTATTACCACTCAAGAAAGAGATCTTGGAGTCATTGTGGATAGTTCTCTGAAAACATCCCCTCAATGTGCAGCGGCAATCAAAAAAGTGAACAGAACATTGGGGATAATTAAGAAAGGGATACAAAAAAAGACAGAAAATATCATATTGCCTCTATATATATATATATATATATATATATATATATATATATATCCATGATATGCCCATTTCTTGAATACTGCGTGCAGATGTGGTCACTCCATCCCAAAAAGATATATTGGAATTGCTAAAGGGTCAGAAAAGGGCAACAAAAATAATTAGGGATATGGAACAGCTTCCATATGAGGAGAGATTAATAAGAATAAGACTTTTCAGCTTGGAAAAGAGACAACTAAGGGGGTATATGATAGAGGTCTATAAATTCATGACTGGTGGGGAGAACGTTAATAAGGAAGTCTTATTTACTCTTATTTACTCCTTCTCATAGCACAAGAATGAGGGGTCACCAAATGAAATTAATAGGCAACAGGTTTAAAACAAACAAAAGGAAGTACAGTCAACATGTGGAAATCTTTGCCAGAGGATGCTGTGAAGACCAAGACTCTAACAGGGTTCAAAAAAGAACTAGATAAATTCATGGAGGACAGGTTGATCAATGGCTATTAGCTAAGATGGGCAGGGATGGTATCCCTAGCCTCTGTTTGCCAGAAGCTGGGATTGGGCTACAGACACATGATGATTGTCTGTTCCGTTCATTTCCTCTGAAGCACCTGGCATTGGCCATTGTCAGAAGACAGGATACTGGGCTAGATGGACCTTTGGTCTGACCCAATATGGCTGTTTTTATGTTCTTTTTTCTTATGTTCTTATCTCTCCCCTTCATGCTCTTCATTGTACATCTGGGAGGCATGAGGCTTCCCCACAATTAGAGTGGCCGTCGCTCACACATATAGCCTCTCGGCAAGAAAGTTAACATTTGAAACCTGGCAAGCCAGACATGATCTGTCAGGAAAAAAATAAGTCTCCTCGGAGGGAAAGAGAGTAGTAAAACAATCCGCTCACTACTTATCTAGCTAACTATAGTAACAACTAACTATAAAAAATCTTAATTGCTAGAGAAATATTGGAAAAGCGAAGGCACGCTCAAGGCAGACATGCTAGGGCATCATCTCAGGCCAAGGCAGTTGAGAAAGAACTCTATAGGGCACCCATGCACCCTACAGAGCCATGGTATATGGCACGAAGAGCCACAGGATATATGCACAGGCTGAACAAACACTGCCAACTGACAATCTCCAATCAAGGGCTCCACTTCAGGTGTATATGCACCTGAAGTGGAGCACACATAGGGATGCTACTTGAAGAAGAAATAACAGTAGCTGAAAAGCCATGTCACAATACCCCTCCTTCCCCATCTTGCATGATGCAATTTTACAGATGGAACTGGAAAGGAGAAGGCTATTGAATCCAATGCTATGACGTATGCTCTCTCCCCTAGACATATACAGTAAATGATACAAGAGAGACTAGAATTCTTTTGACTCTTGCTTGATTTGCCTTTAGTATGTGCTTTACCTTTCTCTGCTTCCGGATATACAGTTATGGCATGAACTACTGTGAAGAAAATAATACCAGTGAAGCTGTCACAATGACTCAGAATGCAAGGGGAATAATCACTAGTTCACCTTCCCAATGCAAGACTCAGTTTAAAGGAGTAGTTTTTGTTTCTTTTTGTTTCCCTGTCTGATGGAGAACAAAGTTTTAAAGCAAAAAATGTATGTCCCTTATCCTAGACTGCAGAGTAAAGACTACAGGATTTGTCCCAGAGCAGGAGGCAGGACTGCATGGTCCTCATTCTAAACTAGCTCTGTGTGTTTGCAATAATGCACATCACTGATTTGGAGAACCAAGTCCCCTCATATTACTTTCCAACATATCCCCACATGTCCCTTAATTTACCCCATTTTTGGTAATGACCCTTCTCTACTTGGATGAGATTAAGAAACAATGCCTCAATATAGCCTGGATAAGGAATAAGTATAAGGAGACTTGATAGTTTAGAAAATATTTAAAGGATGTCAACTTCAAGGACAAAGAGGAATTATTTAGAGTGGTAATAGGGAATATAATTAGGAGTAACTGGCTGACATTAAAACAGTGAAAGCTTAGGTTGATTATTAGGAAAAAACTTGCTTGACAATGTGTTAGGCTGTGAAATAGTCTCTTAAAGGAACTGGTGGCAAAGCCATCATTTGGGATATTTAGAATTAGACTGGCAGGGAGATGAACTATGATCTAATTGGTGATTTCCATACGAAACTCACAAAAAGATGATGCGAGTCAAATCATTGTCCAGTTGAAGTCATTGAGAGTCATTTAACTAATTTGAAAGGGTGAAATTCTGGCCCCAATCTTCCTAATTCTAAAACAAGTCTTAGCATTGTGACAACTGAAAAGTGCAAAATTTCAGGGTCCATTCACTCAAAGAAATTAAGCAAAGCAAGAGAAACTCAACTGACTGTAGCTAGGAGCAGCTAATGTGAAGCTACGGGTAAAGGCTTTGTGGGACAAAAACATCCCTGAGGAACTGCTTTGCAACACAACCAAGTCCCTTGTGTTTTATTTCCCACTTGCTTATTGCTATTTTGCATATTTGCAGGCTACAAAACTATGTATTACACCACAGTATTTTCACAGTTTGTTATTGTCAACACTACTGTACCAATGCAACCAAAAGAGAGCAACGGCTGGTTTCTTTTCTGCCATGAACATAATCAACAATATTGTCGGTAAAATTTCAGTTTGAGAATGTTTATTACTGGTGATGATGTATAAAAGTAGAAAGAGCACGGTTTAATTTTTCAGATCCCAAATTGTTTTTGCGGGGGCAATAGTTAGAAAAAACTTTTCTTGGACTTGTGAAGTGCATATAATTTGATGTGACAATAGCAGAGTCAATAAACATGTAACCTTTGAATTAATTTCTTGTGTTTGGACTCCTGGATTTGTATATTTCAGAAATTCAGATACAGTAACCTTCAAGAATATTCTTGTTTTTCCTTTATAATGTGTCAAATACTGCTCTCATGCAGACTCTGCTCCTACTCCAAATGAATTAATAGCAAAGCTCCCACTGATTTCAATGGTACAATTTCAATGTTCAAATTTCTATTTCAATGATACAGAATCAGGTCCTTAAAGTCCAAAGGTGTAACCAGTTGTAAATAAGAGCAGAATTTGGCTCTTCATGGGTATTGGTTTTAGCTGAGCTACTAAAATAAAATAAAATAAAAAGGTGATGCTATTAAAAAGTTTTGATTTGATCTTTCTATAGCAGTAAAAGGTTATAACCCAGAATGACTTGGTATAGGAAAAAGCTGCTAGCCCACCTGCCCCATCCAAAAGTAATGAAAATCATAAAACAGGGTTTCATTTCGTGCTGGAAAACACAATGAAAACTTGGATCATTGGCGTATCAGAAAAACGGACAAGACTTCATCTGAAAAATAGAGAGCAAAGGAGTGGCAACATAGAAGAACTCAACAGCTGACCTGATAAAATAACTGTATTTCACCTTTGAGACTATGACTAGACGGATGGAAGCGTTAACTGCAACAGACCAGTGGCTAGCCATCCCCATACATAATTTTATCCCAGTTTACTTTGCAACACTTAAGATACGCAAGTAAGCCAGTACTCACAATGAGCTAAATATCCCTGATGAATAAGTGTTGGGATCCTCATACAACTTTTGGGAGACTTTCTATCATCTCTGGAATATGCACTATTTGAGAGTTAACAGCGGGTTTGAGATTATAACTGTTCCTGCCTTCTGATTACATATGGAACAGTCATCACAGTATTACAAACAACCTCCTAAATAACTACCCCTCCAAATTAAATTTAAAAAAAAAAACATGCTCAACTCCTACTGAAATTCAAAGTGTGTTTAACTCCCTTAAAGTCTTTTGAAAATCCCAGCTGACACATTACAATACTGTTACTGGAGTATTATGAAGTACTATTGTAGAATACTGTAGTATTGATTTTGTAAAGGAGAAGCAACAACATGGAGTATATTGCAGCAAATCTTATCTTTATTACAGACATGTGGCAGGTAGATCAGGTGTGGCAGGTAGATACTTATAAGTCCCAACACACCATGTTGCATCTTGACTCAAGCATAACTGCCGTTGGTTTCACATAAACACCCTGCTTGCTGGGAGTTCTAGTCCCTGCAGGACGCATGTCTGCACTTGCACTGACAATGGGGTTGGCTGTGAGCAGCACTTCAAACCTCTGCAGGCCACTCTTATTGGGAAAATCTTTTCCACGGGAAATCCCACGGACACAGACTCATTGTGTTGCTAGCTACAAAATGGCACCAGATAAAAGCATAAAGTTGAAATGTCAGGAAATCCCAGTGGACATCCACTGTGGAGCTCTTTCAATTTTCAGGCAGCCAAAGACACCTTGAAGTGATGAAAGGGAATATTTAACCAGTGCTCTGAATTTGGCAGAGTTTTGTTACGCTATCTCAGCAGGCAGGTGCACTTATAAAGGTGAGATTAATCAAATAATCGCACATAGTTGGAAATCCAACAGAAATCAGGTCCTTTGATATCTCTCACATGAGAGACATTTTAAAAGCAACCTCTCCCATGGACTCCCTGAACTAGTCACATAAAACAATGCCAGATTAGCAGAAGTATGACTGAAGGTTTCAGGACTCCTTGAAGCCCTTATTACATCAATCAAAAATAAAAGTGTAGCTGCTGAGTTTAAATTAGCCTTGCTGAGCAAATAAATTTAAAAGGAGAAAAGAGATGTCACAGGAGATTTATCTTAGTATTAAAAGTATCCAATATGGTGCATTTTAAATGAAAATCATTTAAAGCCCTTATTTAAAATTATTCTATAAATTCATAGATACTAAGGCCACAAGGAACCACTGTGATCATCTAGTCTGACCTCCTGTATAACAAAGGCTATAGAATTTCCTCAAAATAATTCGTAAAGCAGATCTTTTAGAAAAGCATCCACTCTTCATTTAAAAATTGTCCGTGATGGCGAATCCACCATGACCCTCTGTAAATTGTTCCAATGGCTAATTACTCTCACTATTTAAAATTTACTCCTTATTTCCAGTCTGAATTTGTCTAGCTTCAGCTTCCAGCTATTGGATCATGTTATACCTTTCTCTGCTAGACTAAAGAGCCCATAATTAAATATTTGTTCCCCCTGGAAGTACTTATAAACTAATCAAGTCATCCCTTAACCTTCTTTTTGTTACGCTAAATAGATTGCACTCCTTGAGTCTATCATTATATGGTATGTTTTATAATCCTTTAATCATCCTCATAGCTTCTTCTCTGAAGCCCTTCCAATATATCAACATTCTTCTTAACTTGTGGGCACCAGAACTGGACACAGGATTCCAGCAGCAGTCACATCAGTGCTAAATACAGAGGTAAAATAACCTCTCTACTCCTACCCGAGATTCACCTGTGTACGCATACCAGGAGCGTATTAGCTCTTTTGGCCTCAGCATCATACCAAGAGCTCATGTTCAGTTGATTAGTCACCATGAGCCCCAAATCTTTTTCAGAGTCACTGCTTCCCAGGATAGAATCCCCTCATCTTGTAAGTATGGCCTGCATTTTTTGTTCCCAGATGTATACGTTTACATTTAGTCCAGACTACCCTGCCTCTACTCTCTGGAGCATAACAGAGGGGTCCTGTCTTGCATATCTAAGGATTTTTACAGATGTCCTGCTGAGCCTCTATGCTCCACAAGAGGCTCTGCTCTAGAAAACTTCCACCAGGCCAGTATCTCTTCAAGAAGCCTTCCCCTGCTGTCTGCGTTTTCTTGGGGCTTCATGGATACTCTCAGCTCCCCTCCCAACCCGCCCCCACTGACAATTTAAGGCTCACAAAAAGGGATTTTGTGGCAATTTTTCAAGGGAGGTAATTATGCCACCATTTGTGGGGTTGCATAAAATTACACAGCACACAGAATCAGTGGTTAATGCATGGTTTGAATATTTTTTATCATACTCCCTCCTAAAAACAATAACCTGAAAATATTCCCAGCTTTGGATGGGAAGGGACTGACAAATCCCAGACTTTGTCTTCACTGGATGCTATTGATCATCCTCATTTTGCTGTGATGAGCTGGCAAGTTGAAAGTGCCTGTCATTCAACTTTCTGAATGTCTTAATTGACTCTCACTTTGAAAGGTGCAGTTTCTCCCATCTAGCTTATTGGGAGAGAAGGCTAGCATCTGACAAATACACTGATGGGCTCTTAGAGTTAGTAAAAATTGTTATGACTACAACACCTAGATGCTCCAACTAAGATTGTGGCCCATAGTGCTAGGCACCGTAAAAAACACACATTGAGAGACTGGTCCAGCCCCAAACAGCCTACAGTCCAAAGGGACAAGAGAGACAACAGGTGGGAGAAAGGAAACATTATTTGCCCCATTTTACAAACAGGGATTTATATGCAGAGACAGTAAGTTACTTGCTTAAAGTCACTTGGGAAATCTGTGACACAGCCAAGTATTGCACCTCATATCTCCCAAATCCCAGCTCAGTGACGTGGCCACAAGACCAAATTGTCCTCTCTACAGAAAAAACAGCTGTCAGTTTTGCCATTAGGAGAGAAACATGTTTCTGTAACTTCATGCTGTTGCAGTGTGTCACCTCTTTGAATTACTTGATTCATTCTCACTAATCATTTTGTTCCCAGGCATTTGTTTCACTGAAGTCATCATTGCAAATCCTCTCAGATTTACAATGGTGACTTTAGTGAAACAAATGCCTGGGATCTTTGCTGACACAACTGCAGCGCTGTTTCTCTGGTTTGTTTTTTTAACACAGTAAAATGCTGTTACAAGACACATGATCTTTGGGGAGAACTATATACAAATTATGTCGCAGTAAAAAGCTTTTGAAAATTCCCCTCAAGCACTTGACATCAGTCTGTTCTGCTATTTCTGAGGACGGTATACCAGGGGCCACATTCATCCTTGGTAAATGCCACTAAAGTCAACGAATAATTTTGGCTCTAGTGGCCTGTTTGCCAAATTGGACGTGGATGTCTTTATGCTAGGTTTTATTCATGTAAGTTTTACAATCAGTTTAAAGTCAGACTTACATAGCTCACCAAGGCATTCAGTGCTCCCACTTGACAGCACAGTCACAGATAGAACTATGTAATGCTCCCTGACAGAAACAAGAACATAACATGAGAAAACTTAAACGCTTCAAAGGAGCCTCTATTTTGGAACAATCACAATCATCAGACTCACTCTAGCTACAGCTGATGCTGGCCTAAATCCCTTGTGAGTAAACTTCTACTGACCTAGCGGTTCTTAATGACCATCATACTGTATATATGGGAAAAACAATTAACCCCTTGATGCAGGAAGTCAGGCTTCCCCAGAACAAATATACTATAGCTATGGAATGATTAGGCACAACATAGGAATCACAATACATTCAATAATGTTTAGACTTTTTCAAAAAACATTAGGAATATATTGCTTTAGGAAATTACAGAGTTCAAATAAGTCCATAGAACAATGTCAGCTCCCATCTATAAACATGGGTGCACCTTCTCTGATGGGCATCAGCAAAATCAGTGACTGCATAGCTGCAACTGAAGGCAAAATTTGTCCTACTGTTTTCAGGGCTTGGACTGAGGGGGGACTAGAGAAAGGACATATGGAAATGCAGTCCCTTTTGTTGAATGATACGTATACAGAGAAAGAATAAAGGGAAGAAGTCATTTTTAGGGTTGCCATCTGTTATGATTGTTATGGGATCATTCTTATTTCAGTAGGGTGGTGCCAAGTCCTGTAAGCCTCGCTGGTGGTACAGTCCCAAAATAGCTAAATGCCCGTGTAACTTAATCGGATCATGCCGTTGCATCATAATGTTACAGAACTGATCCAATGCGGTGATGCTGTGTCACACCAGCATCCTTGTGTTGCATTGATTCAATGTTAGGACAACTTTTCAGGACATGAGTTTAATCACACAGGACATAAAATTAAAGGCAATAACTTGACCTATAACCAAATCCACCCTTCTTATTCTGCTAAACCTGAACTTCTATGCCATCAAACTCATTTTAATAACAAGTGGTCATCTAGTAGTGAAACCTTTTAACCCCTAGTAAAGTCCCTAAGATCACCCATCTGACGTGTTCTGATCTGGCTTCTAACCTTCTTAAGACTTTCAGACCATCTTAAGCTTATAGGATCATTGTAACCTTCCTTTTCCCAGTGCTATTCAAGGTGTTTTTTCTAAAAGCATTGCATTAATCTCTAGATTATCAACTTCTGCCTAACCAGCTAATTGTCACTTGAGCTGTGTGAACGCTTCCATAAAAAATTCCAAAGTCACATCAGTTTCACCCCATTTTAGGTTTTATTACAAACCCCAGACTTGGCCCTGGTTGAGTAATGATTCATAAATCTTTCAAACAAACCAGGACAGAGCTTCAATCAAACTTAAGACAGTTTCAAGTGAGTTCCCAGTCTCCTTACTGGTTATGGGGAAGGGTTAGTTCAAACCATAGCAAAACGTGGCAATTTCAGCTGAACTTCATTTTGAGTTTTCTCAAACTGAAGCTTGGGTGGGAGTCAGTAAACCCATGAGCTCTGAAGTCCCCACTGAAAAATAATAATTCAAGTCCCTGGAAACTAAAACCAATATACTTCTCACAGTGCAGCTCAGCTCCCACAACAGACACACACACCAATGGAGCTATGCCAATTTACAACAGATGAGGATCTGCACTAGTATATTTACTATTCATCTTCAAGTTCCCAAATATTTTTCTAGGCTCAAAGCAAAAATCTCAGAGTAGGTCCTTTCACTTACAACTCAACTACAGTTTTACCACAAGGATTGACTTGATAACCAATATAAACAGAATTTAAAATGAGGCGTATACAGCCTGTTTTTCAAACTCGAGTGTGTTCAGTTTGCATGCACAGTTACCATGACTGCATGGGCAAATGGTAACTTCCATATGGAACTTGACATTTGTATGTGCAAATTTAGCATGCATATATGGGGTAAGGAACATACAAATTAGATGCCAAATTGCTTGTGATAATTAAAAAAAAATCAGACCCATAATATAAAAATCACAAATTAAATATGAAATTGAAAACTGAGCAGGAAATTAATGTAAATCTCATAATTCACAACAATACCATGATGAGATGAGGAAAATTTCCCCACTGAGACTCCGAAATCAGGATCCATGATTTACAATATACACAGAAAGACTGGATTCTTTCAGTGGAAAATGATCTTTGCTGTTTGTATGTGCTGAGCAGAGGGGACAGCAGAAGAGTCTGGAGTAATTGAGAAAGTATTATTGATTTTGTGAGCAAATTCCCTGTTAATAGTCATTTGGGAAATGTGATGCTAGTCTAGGCTCTTGAACAAGGAGTGAGATGTGTAGTAATATACTTTGATAACTCTGCTTTGCAGCTGAGCAGCATGGGAAATAACAAAACACTTACTACTACTGTGTTGTCCTGTATGTTTTTTCTTTATTGGAATTTTCACTGCATTGTACGAGACTTTAAAACGTGATCCAGTTGATTAAAATGGTATCGTATTGTTTGTGCCTTCCTCCCCCAGCCAATCAACAAAGTATAACTTTTAAAAAAAGTATTATAGAGTTAAAAAATTAACAACTTAGATTCACTTGCCCTGATGGAAGAAAATACAGCACTCAACATTAACAACACTTGTCAGGCCTCTCAGAAGCAGGATAAGGTATGTTTAAATATGGAAGAAATTGGGGAATCATTTAGGATTTTCCAAAAAAGTTTAAGTAGCATTTCCAGTTTCTCTTGTTTGGTTTTAGCCAAATTAGTGCTCTTTTTGGAGTAAAATTTGTTTTGTTGGGATTACAGGTCTGTTGCATCTTAGGCGCATTTAACATGTGCGATTTCAGCTTTACGTGGTCGGCAAAAACCAAAACCCAAAAAGAGAAAAATAACAATTTAAATACTGTTTCTGTAGTGTTGGCGATTCCGCCCGCCATTACACTCAATGTAATTTTGACTATACACGATTTTCGCTTTAGGCGCTGACTGCGGAACGTAACCCCAGCGTAAGATGAGACAGGCCTGTATTTAAAAAATGGTCTGTCCTCCTGGGACCCTACATTCATCATCCTGCATTCTTTACTTCCTTGGATGTCAAAAAGTGACCAAACAGAAAGGAAATTGAAAAGCAATAACCAATCTGTTAAGGAAGGAAAGAGCTACACATGGTAAGTACTAGTTACGTCATCTCAAAGACTCATCAACTTTAAGGTCAGAAGCAGGGCCGGTTCCAGGCACCAGCTGAGCAAGCTGGTGCTTGGGGCGGCAGATTGTTCGAGGCAGCGTTCCGCCCAATCCTAGGGCGGCACGGCCGCTTTTTTTTTTTTTGTTCCGCTCTGGCCGCTCTGTAGGGGGCGGCGGCGCGGAGAACCAGAGTGCCCTGCAGGGCAGTCCTCTTCCTTCCCTCCCCGCTGACCGGAGCGGAGCCCTTGCAGGAGGCGGCACAGCGGGAGGGGCCGCGGGGCAGCGCCCCTGCTGTAGCCCTGGCCGCCCCCTTCTCTCTCTCTCCCGCCCGCTCCCTTCCCCCCCACCTCCCCCAGCCGGTCCCCCTGCACCCGCGCTCTGGCCGCGCCGCAGGTTTTTTTTTCTGCTTTGCCGTTCTGGCCGCCCTGTTTTTTTTTGCTTGGGGTGGCCAAAAAGCCAGAGCCGGCCCTTGTCAGAAGGGACCATCATGATCATCTAGTCTGACCACCTGCACATTGCAGGCCACAGAACCTCTAATACTTTACTGGTAGGCACTGAGATATCACAATGAGTAATCCTAATAGAACAGAATAGGCAATATCTAAAAGATGACATAAAAGTCTTATTCGGTCTCCAGCTCAGTCTTAACTGGTCCACAAAGGACAAGACAGTTCTGTTGAACCTGGGCACTGGGAAGCTGGCTGAATCACACACACAAACGTCTAAAAAAATCTCTCAGAAGCCAGCATCAGCTGCAGACTGAACAGCAGGTTCATTCTCTAATCCAAATCTGTCACAGAGGAATAATGCCAAGCAAATGTCTAGTAACACTCCACCCAGAATCACTGGTTTGCTGGGCTTTCATGTGTTTATATTACATTAAATAATGTGATCAGCCTAAAAGTTTAGCTGTTTCTTTAGCCAAACAGAGCTACCTCCACTGATCACCTCTTAAAAATTTTTTATATGCCATAATATTAATGACTAACATACTATAGCTATGGAATGACTAGGCACAACATAGGAATCACTATACATTCACTAATGTTTTAGACTTTAAAAAAAAACACATTAGGAACAAGTACCAACAAGTTCGCTTATCTTTAGCTCTATAATCATCTAAGCAAAAAAGACAGCGGTATCTACCGCACTTCACTGACTCTTGGGAAAATCCACAGGGCCGTACAAAGGCCCGTAAGATGATCTCATGGTTTGAAGGGCCAGAGAAAACACAAAAGACTTTGCCTTTTGTGATGCATGGGACAAAGCACATGGTACCACGTACCTTTCATGACTAACTGAATTTGTGAATATTGTAGAAGCAGGTTGTGGAACCAGCGTCAAAATTATTACTGGATACACTTTAACTTGCTCCAGAATTCCTGTAAACTGATATCCAACTGAAGGGAAGCAGTAGCAGAAATCACTATAGACTGTAGCTTATCTCTGCAATATCCCTGACTAATACAATCCATTTATTTCCAGAGATATAAAACTAGGGTAGTTATTATATGTTACAATTGCTAATAATAATATCAACAGCATGTTTCATCCCAAAATACTTTACAAATTTACATAGAGGAATCACTTCTCCCAGCAATAAAATGCTTCTAACATGCAGCACACTGCAGTTCAACAGCACTACAAACCAGAATAGGACAGGAAGTGAAGAATTCATTCCACTGCAAATAGGAGTTGATACAAAGAAAATGTAAAACCACAAATAAAAGAACCACAAGCAAAATAATAAACAAGGACTTCCAGGAGTTTATATTGTTATTAATGGTTCCCAATCCTGCTGGAAAGGCGTAACGAGTGGGGTACCACAGGGGTCTGTTTTGGGACCGGCTCTGTTCAATATCTTCATCAACGACTTAGATATTGGCATAGAAAGTACGCTTATTAAGTTTGCGGATGATACCAAACTGGGAGGGATTGCAACTGCTTTGGAGGACAGGGTCATAATTCAAAATGATCTGGACAAATTGGAGAAATGGTCTGAGGTAAACAGGATGAAGTTTAACAAAGACAAATGCAAAGTGCTCCACTTAGGAAGGAAAAATCAGTTTCACACATACAGAATGGGAAGAGACTGTCTAGGAAGGAGTACGGCAGAAAGGGATCTAGGGGTTATAGTGGACCACAAGCTAAATATGAGTCAACAGTGTGATGCTGTTGCAAAAAAAGCAAACATGATTCTGGGATGTATTAACAGGTGTGTGGTGAGCAAGACACGAGAAGTCATTCTTCCGCTCTACTCTGCTCTGGTTAGGCCTCAGCTGGAGTATTGTGTCCAGTTCTGGGCGCTGCATTTTAAAAAAGATGTGGAGAAATTGGAAAGGGTCCAGAGAAGAGCAACAAGAATGATTAAAGGTCTTGAGAACATGGCCTATGAAGGAAGGCTGAAAGAATTGGGTTTGTTTAGTTTGGAAAAGAGAAGACTGAGAGGGGACATGATAGCAGTTTTCAGGTATTTAAAAGGGTGTCATAAGGAGGAGGGAGAAAACTTGTTCACCTTAGCCTCTAAGGATAGAACCAGAAGCAATGGGTTTAAAACTGCAGCAAGGGAGGTCTAGGTTAGACATTAGGAAACAGTTCCTAACTATCAGGGTGGTTAAACACTGGAATAAATTGCCTAGGGAGGTTGTGGAATCTCCATCTCTGGAGATATTTAAGAGTAGGTTAGATAAATGTCTATCAGGGATGGTCTAGACGGTATTTGGTCCTGCCATGCGGGAAGGGGACTGGACTCGATGACCTCTCGAGGTCCCTTCCAGTCCTAGAATCTATGAATCTATGATTCTTTGAGAGAGAGAGAACCCCACTGCCTAAGATCTCTCTAGCCTGTATATAACAGGATTATTTGGATTGCAGAATTCTATTGTCTATTGTATTTGGCTTGTTTTACTCACCCCTGTTGATTTCAATAGGGCTACGTGTCTGAGTATGGTGAGAGGACTTAGCCCTATTACTGACACAATTAGGGTAAAGGAGCAACAAACATTTAATCAAACCACATATAAGTGCCAAGTACTAAAGTTGGGGAGATTTGCAGTACCTGACCCAATCTGATTTTCATTAGCACTCCCAGCAACCCATTAATTAAAATGCATTATTTAAAGCTTCTACAAGGCTGAAACCATGGGGATGCAGTTTATGGAATTTATGCAATTACATAAAGTTGATCCTAGTTACAATCCTCATTCTTGTTCTTCCACCCCAGTCCTGGAAATTCTATAGTTTTCTTCCCCGCAGTTGTTCGCACAATACCATTATATAATCAACCTGTGTATGTAACGACTTAATCTGCTGCCATGGAAATGAACAGGAAGCAACAAAGGAATGGTGTTTCTACTGCAGGACTTGGAGGAATAGCGACAGAGTAATGCAGAAAACACAAGACAAAGAGAAACCAATTTGCCTGGTGCCTTCCAACATAAATAGCCCGCCTCCTTTATTTAGGTAGATGTTACTGAATACACTTTCCTCTGTTACCCCGGCTTAGATAAATCAACCCCCTTTGGAGCGAAGTGTTACAGAATGACATGTATGGATCATTCATGGCAAAAGGACATCCAACAATGGGATATTCAGAAGCCAGAAGAAAAATCAAAAGGAGGAATTATGTGTTCAATATACTGAATAAGAGTTGTCCCCCCCAACATTGCATCAACTTCAAAAAGATCTGCCTCACGGTGAGAGGAAAAAAATCTTTACTCCGTTATTAAGCACTCCCACTCATCAGTAATTCCCTTGACGTTGTAGAAAGAAAGTATTTTAAAACATAGATTAGAAGATATGACTGACAAGCATAACAAAGTCTGCTGAGTCTTTGAACGTATTTCTAAAGGTGCCTAGGATTTAAATAGTTTCTCTTATGGGATTTATGGGGAGGGGAGGGAAGCGTCGGGGAGGAGATAAGGAGGACGAAGTTATTTCAGAACCTTGCACTTCTTACCACTTAACATGTCCCTCATCATAATGTACTGAAGATAAGAGTACAATAAACCCAACACCAATATGTACAAACCTCCCTATGGCTACAATTGTTGTTTTTCTTTGTACTTTTTCTTGTATTCCTTGTCAAAGGGTCACTGACCATCCCTAGCTAAAACCTTTACTTCATCACTAAATGCAGTTTCCATAAAAAAGAGTCTCCCTCCAGCCATGGAATCCTTGTAATTATGAGCCATTTCCAAAGCCTACGATGTGTTTTCCTTTTTAGGGTAACACAATGTCATTGCCATGGGATGCTGTGATCACCAAAAGTATAGCTGGGTTCAAAAATGAACTGGATAACTCCAATTTACACCAGCTGAGGATCAGACCCCGTCCAGTCTCTCATTCAAATGCCACCACCATGTGAGTTACATGATCAATTATAAGTACGTGTCAGTGCACTACTGCTACTCACAACACACTGTAACAGGTATCCTCACCATAAGACCAGCTGCACAGCTAACTTTAATAAAAGATTGCAGTTCTCCACATGAAGTCTATTGCCACTAGGGTGACCAGACAGCAAGTGTGAAAAATCGGGACGGGGGTGGGGGGTAATAGGAGCCTATATAAGAAAAAGCCCCAAATATCAGGACTGTCCCTATAAAATCGGGACATCTGGTCACCCTAATTGCCACAGCTGTTCTCATAAGAGGACTGAAGATATCAGTGCCCATGAAAATGACTCAGGGATGACTTTTATTAGTGACACTTCCCTTTCCCAGTGTTGATCATCTGGTGCTTGTCCTCCTTGGTGATGCTGTATGTAGCAGCACCTGCTCTATTGAAGAACAACACCGACATCATTTATCTTTTAATTTCCAAATTGATACTAGAGATGGGTCCACAAAATTCAAAACTGAATTTTGAAACATTCCCCACCCTCAGAAGTTTCGGGGTTTAGTTAAACCCTTATCGCCAATCAAAAAGCTCTAGTTAAAAATGTCACTGCAAAGCTGTCTTTGAAATGCACATTAACTTTTTGTAGACGGTTTGGTGTTCTTCATGACCAAAGCAAAGAAGCTGACAAAGAGGAGTTGTGTTGGTGATAACTTCTATGCAAAGTCATCCTGTTCACTCCAAGCCAAAAAAAGAGCAATTCTCTCAAAATATAGGTCAGGCTCTATCAGAGGAACACATGGCACTAATAGCAGATTGAGATTTTTAACTAGCTTGTTAAGAGTTTCCTAAACCATCATATGCAGAAGCATTTGGGCTGTGTGAGTAATGGGCTCTTGCCAAAAGCTAGAGAGAAAACAGAAGGGCAAAACTGTATTATACTTCAAAATAGCTTATAACTTCCTTTACCACTGCCACAGAAGATTGTTATAACCACTTCATTAAGGCACAGGTTCATGATAGGGGCAACCAAAACATGCATTTTGCTCCTACAGGAATTCACCAAATTGGCTGGATGCATGTTGAACTGGAAATCAACGAGTTCATTCTTTAGATTGAAAGGTCCTAGTCAGCCGTGGTCTAAGTAATGACTTTATGGACAAGTGTTAGAGGAAACAACCTAAAAGTAGGATTTCTACAGTTAGACAGACAACACCAATGTTCTTTAGAAAGAACAATATAAATAAATAAATGGAGATATACTTATCTCATAGAACTGGAAGGGACTCTGAAAGGTCATCGAGTCCAGCCCCCTCCCTTCACTAGCAGGACCAAGTACCCAGATCCCTGAGTGGCCCCCTCAAAGATTGAACTCACAACCCTGGATTTAACAGGCCAATGCTCAAACCACTGAGCGAACTTTTATTTTGAGGGTGGGTAGGGAATTTTTATGGATGTTAACTCAATGAAAAATATTGCATGTATTTTAGAAGTTACTGTGTGGACAGTGCCTAGAGTTCTGGATATTGAAATAAACAAACAGAAGGTGACAGGAATTCATGGATCCTACTTTTTACTTTTAGGTAATGGAATTTGCAGTATTCTACACCATTAAAATTGGGAATTAACTAGGACAGCATCATGAAAGTAACTTTTAAAAGCTCCAAAATCCTTTTGACTCACTGGGGTGAGGGGTGGGGAAATCAAGGGTCTGGTGTCTGACTTCTGTCTCAACTCAATCTATTAGATAAGAGTGGCACTGGGTTTTAATAACACCAAAAGCCTCTAAAATAGCTTGGATCAGTGTGGTATGTGTTTCAACACCCAGTGTAAGGACAGTAAAGCAGAATGAGCGAGACCACACTAAGATTAGAGGCTTCGAGGTCAAGTTAAAAGGTCCTGTAGCTACCAAACTTTGTACAGGCTGTTACAATCAGCATGAGGATTAGCGAGCAATACTGGGACAAAATTTCCCCTGTACAAATGGTTTCCAGTCACCTAAGTGTTACCAAGACAACTCCAGCCATTGGAATACAAATTACCTTTGGGGTGCCACAGCCAACTGCAAGGCTTACTAACTCTGCATGCAAATTTAAATGACAACAATTTAAATGACAACTGAGTTAACAACAGCAACTATGAAACTATCACAGAAGTCAATGGTACCATAGTCAGGAAAAAATGTTACTGGCAATGGCAACAAAACAGAGCAAGAAGAGGAGGAGACGCACACACATACATACACAAAAACCAGCTTTGTAATTCATGACTGCCAGGTCCAGAGTTTTCACTCCCTAGGAAACATCACTTTTTCTTTTTCTTCTCCTTGTCCTGAATATCAACAGCAAACAAGTCCTGATGTTGGGGCAAAAACTCTGCACACAAGAAAGCGAGCTGATCCTGTATGTTGTGGGATATTTGGAAATAAAAAGGATCAGAGCTACATTTTTTGAGTGATTTTATTTCTGCCTCCTGCCAAAAGGGGGAAAAGGACCTACATTTTCCTTTGCCTTTGGTGTCAGTGAGCGAAGCAATCTTAGAACTCAGGCTTAGGTAGTCATCCGGGGTATTAAATAAATGATCTGGATGCATGGAATGTCCTGCAAAAGGGCTGATAAACCAAGTACAGCAGCAGTTAGGTTACTGGACTGAAAAATAAAGCAAGTCAGCAAATATAACCCCAGGGATCTAGACAACATTACTAGGCATCTGAAGAGATATTAGGGCTTAGAGATGAAAATCAAAATCTGAGAGTGGAAAAACCATTGTGCCTTGTATTCAAGTCCAATAATAATAATACTTTACCGTGGCACAGCATCTTTCACTTGAGGATCTCAATGCTTTACCAGCATTGAGCCTCAGAACACCCTTTAAGGTACGTACCCTTTGAATCAATGGAGAAACAAAACTCAGAGGTTAAGTCAAATTTTCAGGGGTGGCTTCTAATTTTGGGTGCCTTCAATTCTGAACATCCAACATGAGACCATCTGGGCTTCACCTGCAACTCCTACCATCTTCAGTGAGAGCTATGGTTGCCCAGCACATTTGAATATCAAGCCCTTGTGACTTGCACAAGTTCACACAGCAGGTCAGTGGCAGAGCTGGTAACAGAAACCAAGAATCCTGATTCCCTATCACCTGCTCTAGTCACTGCAATCAGTGGAACTTGGGTGACTGAATTAGGAAAGATAATGTGAGGTAATTCTAAAGGGGCAGAAAAGTATCCAGGAGGAATGAGACTGATCCATTTATTTCCTATTTTCATTAATATTAATACTGAACATTTTGCATTTTTTTCTTGAGGGGGGTGAATACCTTACTATCCAGATTTAAGTACTCAAAGAAATAGAAGCATAATAATTCTTCAACTACATCATCTAATGTTTGGTTTCAAAGGGCCTCATGGATTAAAAGAGCATCAAGCGCAAACAACTGAATCTTTGTAAGGAGCCAACATCAGACCCCTAGGCAAGGATGGTAATGTGGTTTCACCTTTCCTTTTGATGAGGTCTGCCAGACTAATGCAGTACACCACAGCATCAAATCATCTATTTAATATTTCAGCCAGGTTAAGTGACCATCTGACAACCTAACTGCAATCACACGTAGCCTCAGTGAAGATACCATGATATGTATGGTAAGGCTCACTGTGCATTTACCATAGGTCAGAGGTTGATCATTCCATGGAAGACAAGGAGGTATCTGCTCCCGGTGTCTGGCTTTTCCTCTCCCCAATGGGAGTGATGGGTTAAAACTCAGAGGGGTTTATTTCATATTCAGTAAAACTAGCCACTGTCCTCATATATGTGGGTGTAAACAACCATTATACATTCATAAAAACACACCTTGTTCAGCATATAACACACATGGCCAAGTAGCCCCAGGAGTCTGAGGTATGTAAATCAAATAAACCGGACTGCAAAGGTCTGATATAGTTAGCCAACAGAAAACCTTTGATGCTATATATCAATATTAGTTCCAGAAGCTTCCATCTTCAGAGAGACTGAAAATCAGTTTGAAATGGATTTTAATGCAGTTCCCCAGGCACTCAGCTGAGTACCTAAAGGAACAGTGTCTGCTTCCCAGAACAGTAGCCACTGTCACTCCTGCAATGAATCAGGAAGAGCTAGCCAGCTAGGAGAGCAGCAACAACCCAGCGTTGAGTGCAACCTTGAGCGTCCCCCTGCCTAACAGCTCAGTGGAGATATAGTCTGTCCTATGGGGGCCAATCTCTCAATCCTACCTCCCCAAAAGAGTGTAATTCACTCTTATTCAGAAGAAATGAGGCTGTGAAGAGGCCACTAAATGGGGAAAAAGAAGAAAAAAAAAGAAGCTTAAAATGCTAGGGGGCAGGAGAGGGTACAATAACATCACCATTAAGGAGGTGGGGACAGTGAAGAGACACATGTTTCTTTCTGCCACACCCCCCAATCCCCCCCCCCCCCCCCCCCGGGAAATACACTGAGTAGATTGTATTTAGGCTTTCCAGACCTGATCAGGCAGGATCTGGTGTTACAAAACCAGTGGTGGCTCAAATGTAGGGTCTATTTTATGTGAACCATTAAAATCTCTTGGTGTGAATGCTGAATTTTTTTTTTTAACTAAACTAGAATTTGAACTATTTTGATAGGATAAATTCAAAAGATTATTTTTTGGTGATCACTCTACAAACTTCATCAGCTGGTTGGCAGGATCTAATCTTGACTACCTCTGCTGCAATTTGCAAAGAAACATTTGTATTTCACACTATCCTATGGCTAGACTTTAATGATGCTGGGTGCATTCAGAATGCATGAATTCAAGGGGCTGAACAATCCCCAGAGGCAGCAGGATGTTCAAACTCTGCCAATGGCCACTGACTTTTATTCCGTTTCATCTTTGCACTGAGCTGGCAGCCGACTGTACAAATTCCAGAACTCATCTCTCACTCTGCGACTTTGTTAAAAAGATTTCCCTCATCTTGGTCCCACCAGCCTCCTCCCCGCAAAAAGTTTTAACCCCAGCACTATATTCTCTGCCTATATGTCTCACCCAGTCACAAATTTTCCTGGTCTCATTTACCTCTAGCTTCATTGAAAAGCAAACTAAAGTAGAGTTGGGCCCAAAGCAAAACCCCAGAACTTTGGGACTGTTCAAAAATCTAAAACTGGATGTGGATCCAGAATCTGTGATGCCTCTCAGTGTTCTGGTGTTCAGTGAAGTACCGGCATCCTCCCCCAAATCTGCTCTGGAGCCCACCGCTGGGGAAAAGTTCTAGAGAAGCTGCTGCTTGAGAAAAACAGAAGTGCTGTGTTGCTGAAATGGCTGCTGTGAATGTACATGAACTAAGGGCACTCAATGGAATTAAAAGGGGAAATTGAAAACTGACAAAAGGAAATACTTTTTCAGGCGTGTCATTAAACTGTCGTACTCAATGGCATGAAATATCATCAAGGCCAAGGGCTTAGCAGGATTCAAAACAGATTGGGCATTTATATGAACAACGTGAATATCCAGCGTAATGACAGTAAACACTGCAAGAACAAACAGGAATTTTGGAAGGAATATAACCATGTTTCAGGGCACAAACTAACCTGTAACTAGTGGGGGTGAGGAGGACTGCTGAAATAAAACAAAATATGCTTTTCCAGGGCACTTTTCTGACTCAAGACAATCCAAAGCACTCTGCAAACAAAGAGTTAGTTGCTGGTAGTGTAATATCACAATGATTATGAGCTCAACAATAACTGACATGCTGCCTTGGAGATAACAACCTGTTTTACTAAGAGAGAGAAAAAAAGACAATTGGCTTTGAGTTATCTGTTGTTCTCTTCTCTTTATTTAAGCACCATGGAATCTTTAATCCTTACTTTGGATAGTGTGCACTGGACACCACAGATCAATAGAAAGCATCTCAGTTTCATATCTCATTTGCAGGTCAGTGCATCTAACACAGGGGTGGGCAAACTTTTTGGCCTGAGGGCCACATCTGGGAATAGAAATTGTATGGCGGGCCATGAATGCTCAAAAAATTGGGGTTTGGGTGAGGGCGGGGGTGAGGACTGTGGTTGGGGGTGCAGGCTCTGGGATGGGGCCAGAAATGAGGAGTGCAGGGTGCGAACATATGAACATAAGAACGGCCATACTGGGTCAGACCAAATGTCCATCAAGCCCAGTATCCTGTCCTCTGACAATGGACAATGGCAGGTGCCCCAAAGGGAATGAACAGACAGGTTATCAGCAAGTGATCCATCCCTGTCACCCAATCCCAGCTTCTGGCAAACAGAGGCTAGGGACAACATTCCTGCCCATCCTGGCTAATAGCCATTGATGGACCTATCCTCCATGAATCTATCTAGCTCCCTTTTGAACCCCGTTATAGTATTGGCCTTTACAACACCCTCTGGCAAGGAGTTCCAGAGGTTGACAGTGCGTTGCGTGAAAAAATACTTTCTTGTGTTTCTTTTAAACCTGCTACCTATTAATTTCATTTGGTGGCCCCTTGTTCGTGTTTTAGGAGGAGTAAATAAGATTTCCTTATTTACTTTCTCTATACCACTCTTGATTTTATAGACCTCTATCATATCCCCCCTTAGTTGCCTCTTTTCCAAGCTGAAAAGTCCCAGTCTTATTAATCTCTCCTCATACGGAAGCCGTTCTATACCCCTAATTATTTTTGTTGCCCTTTTCTGAACCTTTTCCAATTCCAATATATCTTTTTTGAGATGGGGCAACCACATCTGCACGCAGTATTCAAGGTGTGGGCGTACCATGTATTTATATAGAGGCAATATGATATTTTCTGTCCTGTTATCTATCCCTTTCTTGATGATTCCCAACATTCTGTTCGCTTTTTTGACTGTCGCTGCACATTGAGTGGATGATTTCAGAGAACTATCCACAATGACTCCAAGATCTCTTTCTTGAGTGGTAACAGCTAATTTTGACCTCATCATTGTATATGTATAGTTAGGATTATGTTTTCCAATGTGCATTAATTTGCATTTATCAACATTAAATTTCATCTGCCATTTTGTTGCCCAGTCACCCAGTTTTGTGAGATCTTTTTGTAACTCTTCACAGTCTGCCTGGGACTTAACTATCTTGAGTAATTTTGGATCATCTGCAAATTTTGCCACCTCACTGTTTACCCCTTTTTCCAGATCGTTTATGAATATGTTAAATAGGACTGGGCCCAGTACAGATCCCTGGGGAACACCACTATTTACCTCTCTCCATTCTGAAAACTGACCATTTATTCCTTCCCTTTGTTTCCTATCTTTTAACTAGTTACCAATCCATGAGAGGACCTTCCCTCTTATCCCATGACTGCTTATTTTGCTTAAGAGCCTTTGGTGAGGGACCTTGTCAAAGGCTTTCTGAACATCTAAATACATGGGATGGGGATTGGGGATGGGGCAGAGGGTCGGGGTGCAGGAAGGGGTGCAGGCTCCGGCTGGGGGTGAGGGCTCTGGAGTGGGGTTAGGGATGAAGGGTTTGGGGTGCAGGAGGGTGCTCCGGGCTGGGATAGAGGGGTTAGGAGGGCGGGAGGGAGATCAGGGCTGGGGGTTGGGGAGAGGCTCAGGGGTGCAGGCTCCAGGCAGCGCTTACCTCAAGCAGCTCCCAGAAACAGGGGCATGTCCCTTCTCTGGCTCCTACACGGAGGCGCGGCAAGGTGGCTCTGCACGCTGTCCCGTCCGCAGGCACCACCCCTGCAGCTCCCATTGGAGCACCGGAGGGGGCCATTAGAGCGTGTAGGAGCCAGAAGGGGGCCATGCTGCTGCTTCTGGGAGCCACGTTGTGTGGCCCCCAACCCTGCTCCCCAGCTGGAGCACCAGAGCAGGGCCATATGGCTGCTTCCGGGAGCCGCATGGAGCAACCGCGGACCCTGCTTCCTGGCTGGAGCGCCAGAGCGGGGCAAGCCCCAGATCCCGCTCCCCAGCAGGAGCTCAAGGGCCAACTTAAAATGGCTGGTGGGCCAGATGTGGCCCACAAGCTGTAGTTTGCCCACCCCTGATCTAACAGTACAGCATCTGCCACAGCAGGGTCAGCACAGTGTATGACCCACAACTGCTGGTGGCTGAACCTGCAAAGCCTTATGGACTAGTTGCGTGAATATGACCAAATTCAGCACCAAACTGCAACTGATGCTTAAATGTACAAGAGGTTTCTTGAAAGCTGAGAAAGGAAGGCAAGATTCAGAAGTCAATTAAAAACCATCAGTCTGAAAGGGGAGGGAAGGGAGGTGGGGAAAGAGTATAGAAGGTTCTCCAAGAACCCCGCTACATAATGACTACAAGGCATAAATATGCTGAGAAGCTGTGTGATGTTTACTTCATTTCCCCTTAATTTCAAAGCACACATATTCACAGAAACAGCAGAGCAAAATAAAGAAAAAAAATTCCATGGGAAGTCAGAGGAGTCAAGTGCTGCAAATTACTTTGGAGCTCTGGCAGGGTTAGAAATAATTTTGTACTAATAGTTTTGTCCTGTTGTACTGGGAGTTGGGAAGTTCAGTATCATTAATCAGTAGATGACATTTTAATTTTCTTTCTATACATGTTTTCTTCAAATACTTTCTTCAAAGGGGGAGAAATCAAAAAGATTTGTGTGTGTGAGAACTAGAACAGAGAACTTCAATTTCAGCTCCCTGGCTGTCACAGACAATGACAAAAAAAATCTAAGAGAAGGGGAACAGATCACCAGTTCAAATCCAGCCGAGGTCAGGTTCTGACCAAAAATAGGTATCATCTGACACTCGTGCAGTGGCTTATTGTGAAATAAATCTGTGGTCACAGTCCTGTTCTTAGTGAACAGGTGTACAAAACCCCAAAGCCATCAAAAGTGGCATTAACTGATACATCTGCAAGCGGTGCCCAAAAATTGACTGGGCATGAAAGCAGAACTAATCTCTCACTCCTAAATGGCTCTTTCATCCCTGATTTACCCTCCCAACCCTAATTATAGTTGAGGCACACTGAAAGGGCACCATGGGGAAGCTTGTGCAGAGGCTAGCTCGGTGATACCCATTTTATGGATAAACGGGGAATTTCATTCCACAAGGCTTTTTTTAACTCTCTTATATTCACTGCGTCTTAACTCAATCTGCTTTACAGCAGACATGGGCCTTATTTCTCAAACCCAAATGTATGACATGAGATCCTGTCTGAGCCAACTGGAGACCAAACAACAGGCTTGGAAGCACTGACAAGTTGGCTAATGGACCACTGCTTGCTTGGTGGCTGCTGCCAAAAATTATTTCATGTCATGTGACCCTTTGTCAACCAAGCCAATCAAATTCAATCAGGACAAAATCCTGAGCTTATTTATACTGGTGTAAGTCTGAAGCAGCTCCACTGGCTTCAGTGGTGTCACTCTGCGTTCATGTTGGTATAAACTGAGAGCAGAATCTGGTCTACGGTGTTGTAGCTGTTTTGCTTGAGAAGTGAAATGAAAAGAAACCCAGATGGTGGGTAAAGCTTTATTGAAAGCTGACATAAGACCAGCTGCTTCATTTTAAAACCATCTTTCCATTCTGTCTTCTCAAGAACACATTTAAACCAGCAATAATGACTGTAGACAAGGAAGTAAGCAGCTTTGGGAAGCAAGATCAGCAGTATTACAAAGATTTTAAATGGTGGCACCGTAATGGAAAAACTGGAGGTGGACTTGCACCCCCAATTAATTCTACTTAAGTCTGCAGTTCTGCCATGAGAGATTAACCATTACCTTCAAAACGAACAAAGAATCTTAGAAAACTAACTTTCAAAATAATAGTCAAAATTGAAAGGATTTTTCTAAACTTAACAAAAATGGATGATTTAAATATGGTTCGTTTAACTTACAAATATGGAAAAGATGCAGTATATAAAACTATAATATTACCATCTTCAAAAAAATTAATATGGTCTTCTACTTCCTATAAATTAATTCTTAATAGTGAATGTTTATGATGGTTTTTATTATTCTTATTTTATGTCCATAATGTTCCTATATTCTATGTCTTATTTTTCATGTAGTTTCTTACTATGCAGTTTTACAGTATTATTTTCTACACCAGAGTATCTGTTATGCATGTTATGGCTTGGCTGTCAGGATAAAGTCTAGGCTTATAATATTTTCCCTTTATGATACTATTCGATGGAATTCCATAGCCTAAATTATACATATATCTTTTTATTAAACAATAAACATTTTTATAACATGAAGCATGAAAAGGAAAGAGAAACTGAACAAAATTGCCCTCCCTTCTTTTCATCAACATTAAGGCTGGAAAGGAATGTATTACAGCAGGGAGGTAGGTATTCAGAATTCAGAAGAATACCATCTGGTTCAGTGTCTAGACCTGCCTTTTATATACAGATATAGGTCTCAATTCACTCCAGGGATTCCACTATTTGTATTTATTTGCATTACAGTAGCTCCCAGACAGATTTTTGCTGTAGCTCTTGGTGTGTGTAAGGAGAGAAGCATCCCAGCAACAGGAGACATTTTTGGATCTGGATTTAGTCTGTTATGAAGGATTGTCCAAGATCCGCTCTGTATATTTCCCCTTCCCCAGCAGAACTGCAACTGTTATAAAATTTAAGTCTATACAAGGTACATGACAAAGCCACTTACTGGGTATGTAAAGGGCAGGGATAGCTCAGTGGTTTGAGCATTGGCCTGCTAAACCCAGGGTTATGAGTTCAATCCTCGAGGGAGCCACTTAAGGGTGTGGGGCAAAAATCAGTACTTGGTCCTGCTCGTGAAGGCAGGGGGCTGGACTCAATGACCTTTCAAGGTCCCTTCCAATTCTAGGAGATGGGATATCTCCATTAATTTATTTATTGTCACTTGCCATTTGGCCTTTCAGTGATCTGGCATGATGTACTGAGTGTGCTCAAGCAGCATCTAGCATTTGTGGAGCACTTTTGCTGGTGCTGCAAGGAAATTGATTGTCATATTTTTGGACAAATGCATTTTGCTAAATGTGTGTTTTAAATATTGCGCACCAGATACTCAGCTGGTGTAAATCAGTGTAACTTCACTGAAATCATTAGTGCTATGCTGATTTACATAGGCTGAGTATCAAGCCCTTAAATGTTCTTAAAACATCCCTGGTTGTAATATTTAGATTTAAACAAAAACTAAAAACCACCCATACTAAAAGTTCTAGGCACCACAACAATTAATTAAACTTAGAATAAGGTCTTGATTACCAGCCAGCAGCACTAAACACTCAAATGAAGCTACCATGTTAATTCAGCCAGCCAACAGTATTCCACAATCATCTATACATACACTGTAACAAATCAACAATTCAGCAACATATTCATACAATTTTTGCATTTTAAAGTGGCACAGTTCACATAAAACTTAGCTTTAAAAAAATCCTTGGCTTTGTAACTAACGGCAAATTGGATTATACAGAGAATTTTGAAATTCTTATTTAATTTCACCTTTAATCCTATTTGTCAACTACTTGCATTTCTGGACAATTAAATCAGGCTGGTCAATTTCACCTTGATTACAGTCAGCTTCACTTACTGGATCTCACACACTTTCTTCTAGCTAGGTTTTACGTAGCACCTATTACTACAGAAGTTGAGCTCCTCAGAATTAGCACAGTGCTGCTGTGCTTGAGCTCACAATACCGTAGGAAGATCTTTTAAAGCAAAATAAATTAAAAATAAAAAAACCATTTATTTTATTGCAGTTTTTAAAGTTAAATGACTGAAAACACTTCTATTCGTAATGGCCCAAATTTTCACCACTACCCCTGCCCCGCATTTTGCCGCATCATAACCAAAGCAGTTTTGCTATGTGCGGCTGGGGCAAGATGTCAGGAGCCAGTGCAAAGGTTTAAACCCCCAGCACACCTGAGGCAGTCTAGCACCATGACTCTGATGACAGGGAATCTGGTACTACAGAGGTCCTCTGGCCTTTTCTCAATTCTAAGAAAGTACAACTACAGATGCTACAGCTTCACTGTCAGCTCTGAGGCCAGAGAAGGAGGATTTCTCCCCTCTATGCTGCTGTAGGGTTCCCCAGAGCCCAGCTGAGTTACTCAGGCATGGTTTCAGGATCAAAATTTGGGATAATATTCACAGTGCCCCTCTAAAGACAGCAGACCCTGCAATGTTTCAGAGTAGCAGCCGTGTTAGTCTGTATCCGCAAAAAGAAGAACAGGAGGACTTGTGGCACCTTAGAGACTAACAAATTTATTAGAGCATAAGCTTTCGTGGACTACAGCCCACTTCTTCGGATGCATATAGAATGGAACATATATTGAGGAGATATATATACACACATACAGAGAGCATAAACAGGTGGGAGTTGTCTTAGACAGGTAAGACAACTCCCACCTGTTTATGCTCTCTGTATGTGTGTATATATATCTCCTCAATATATGTTCCATTCTATATGCATCCGAAGAAGTGGGCTGTAGTCCACGAAAGCTTATGCTCTAATAAATTTGTTAGTCTCTAAGGTGCCACAAGTCCTCCTGTTCTTCTTTTTGCAGACCCTGCAATGTGTATTAAAGCACGTGACGCATTTTTGGTTTTCACTTTTGGCTATCCCATGGTGGTCGGATAACTGAGGAAGAAAGATGATCTAAGCTAAGAAGCAAGGCTCCAGGTAACTTTATGGAGACATAATGGACCAATTCAGATTGGGTGTGAGCACACATACCTCCACGGCCGTCAGGAGAGCACAGTCCCTTACACCAGCTCTGTTTGTATGAATGTATTGAGTTCACAGCCCTGATGCAAGGAAAATATATTCCCTTAATAATGTGGCACTCCATCTATTATTTATTTCAAAGCCCTTCCTAATGTGCTTCATATCCTGTAGGTTTCTGGAAATTATTCTCCTAACAGTTAAATTAATTAAATGATTGGAATACTTTGCATTCTTTTTTTTTTTTGTTTGCTTATATAGTGAGTTTATTCTGTGGTTTTACTTGTAATGTAATGCATAAGGTGTTATTTTAACATATATTGGACAATTTAAAGAAAAATATATTAACTAAATCAATTTAAACTATTAGAGTAGGTTTCTGCACCAAATACGGGCACATAATGCAATTCTATTTCCCTTCTGCACATTTTGATTGATGATGATATTGTGCAATAAGGACACTATGGAGGAGAAATTTCACATAGCATAATACAGCACAGTAGGTACAGGCCTCAAAAAAGACAGGGCAGCTGAATCTAGAGGCAAGCCTGATTCTGCACCCACTGGTTTCAATGAGAGAAAGAGAAAGCCCCAACAGGCTTCAAACAAAAACAATAATCTCCTTTGAGCTTTAAAAGCTCATAATGACCTCTGTGTTTTCTCCCAGGCTGCTTCTTATGCATGGGAAAAAACTCCCATCAAAATGTATAAAGTTCCCACCTTATTCTATTTCAAGCCATCAATGAAACTTTCCTTTGCCAAGATGCCTTCAAATCACTGCCATCTGGCATTGGTTAGACAAGTGACAAGATGAGACTTCTGCTTTTTATGCTAAATTCTGTTTCATTGTTACCACATCCTCATCCACCCAATCCCACCCCATTTGTCTGTCTCATCCACCTGTTGTGTCCTGTCTGACACTGAGACTGTAATCTCACTGTGACAGGGATTGTCTTTGTTACTTGCCTGTATATCACCTAGCACAATGGGTCCCTGATCCTTGATGCTAGCTTCATACAAAAAATAAAATGAATAATAAATATTATTAAACATCCTTCTTCCTGACCATCAAAAATTTTACTAGGCCATCAGACTTCTTGTGAGTGTGTGAGAGAGAGAGAGAGAGAGAGAGCTGGCTATCGGGCCCACCTGTTTTTCTGGATAGCACTGAGACAAAATATCAAGTAGTGGAAATTTACAGCAAACACAGGAACTCTTTTTACTGTTCACGAATCCATCAACAACTGAATTCCTCCTTCACCTTTCTCTAGCAGTCGGTGTGTCTTCTTGCACTCCCGTGAACCCCAACAGTGCTCAAGTCCAAATTGTATCATTAGCAAATGCTAATTTTTGATTTTTAGAAAGTGCCCATCCGCACTTGTAGACCCCTCGCTCCTGGACCTGAGGTTGTTTCCAGCAGCTGCAGCAAGCCTTGTGGATTCCTGGCAACATAGCTCCTCTGGAAATGTGTTTCTAGCAAGCTAGAGAAGGATGGGTAGAAGCCAAAATTGTGCAGAAAGACTTGCATGAATCTTGTCATTCTATGGAGTGTGAAGGGAGAGCAAACCCTGACCTCCTAGGAAATTATCTCCTGGAAATTCCAAGAAGGAAACTATGAAGAGTTTGCTTGGTCCTTTTTTCCCACAGAAGGGATCACTTGGGGCAAGAATCTCAGAGTGATTCACGGACTACCTAGCTCCATAGGGTAGAGAGAACCATATTTATTTACCTGTAAAGTACCAGGCAAATATTTAATAAATAGCAATGTAAAAATCTGCAGCAGCTATTTAAATCGTACAACACCATTACACAACAGCTTAGGCCAGGAAGGCAAGGCAATCTCCTAATATGACTGGGGGAGTTTTAGGCAGGCAACATTTAATTAACCGGAATTTGGCCAGTGTGTTGAAATTGTACACGTTGCCATTAAGAGAGACAGAAACAGACAGAGGCAGGAATGTGTGTGCACAAAAACAAATTACTTCTTCAGTACACAATTCTGTCATCCAAGACCCAACATATATCTGCTACCTGGCCAAAGACAGAGAAGTAGCGTGTGTGTCTCAGGCTGTTTATATATTTCTGAAATGAACAGCATTAAACCAGCTTCATTTCCTGCCACAGTCAATTTTCTTCATATTTTTCTCCATGATAAACTATTGGGTTCTTTCCTCTAACTCCTCCTGCCTTGTGTAAATGCCACTGGGTCTGACAGAAAATAAGGAAAAAAACTGAATGAGGACAGAAATCTCTGAGTGCTGCTGTCTGACATCAGAAACACTACACTGTCTGTACCAGAGGTGTTTTCTCCCTTGCTGTCTTTCAACATAAATGTGCAAGCACTGTGATCTGCAGAGCCAATGAACCAGGAGGTCCCGGGATGTAATGACGTTTTAATGACTGGCTTTAGCTGGGATTCTGATTACATTTAGGGTCAGTTTGCTTATGGCTGGAAGTCATTTGTGATAATCTCATGTTCTTTTTCCTGATGCAGAGAAGCAACATTTCTCAAGCACTTCAGCTGTTCTAGATTCAATGTACACCATGCATCCGAACTGACACTCTTTCATGCGATTTATAGACCAAGGGCCAAATTTTGTCCCTGGATACCCATATGGAACAGACATTCATGGCATTTAATGGCAGAGTTTGGCCCTAAAGGCATTACTACAGTCACATGCATTATGTTCCCTGAAGCATCTTTTAGACCTGCTTAACATTTGTGTATCCAGCCTTCATGGTTGCCCTTCTGCTCTTTTATAGAGCACCAATTCCCAGATCTCCTGTCTTTTGCATCCCTTTCCACTTGGCTCTCCGTCTGATGTCAGTACTTGCTTGGATGACTGTATGTGGAAACCTCAGAGGAACTCAAAATGAAAGGATAGGCCACTTTTTGTGGAAGTAAAGTTGGGTAGAAAGGAAAGATGCCTGAAGGTGGCGGCTTTTAAAAACCCAGTTTATATCTATTTTCTCTAGAAAATGTGCATCAAAAATATTTAAGGACACATTAGCCATATAAAAATAACCCCTGAAATGCTGCCAATGTCAATCAGCCTACGGGTCACACTGGCTGTATGAATGCTGGTCCCACACACAGGTTAAAATGGTTTTGTGGTTGTTCTGAATTCCTTACTCAATATTTTAAAATACAATGTGCAGAGGGGACCATGTGGAATTTCCCCCTTTCAGGTCAGCTCCCCTTTTTTTCAGCTTAGTCCTCACCAATTTCTTCCTCCTTTCTGCTCCCTTCCAGATTGTTATACCCGGTTAGTTTTCCTAGCGAAACTACACATCCGAACAATTTTTCTGCTTTCAGGCACACATTTGTAAATCCAGGTAACTCCACCGAAGTCAAAATGAAGTGAATCACAGGTATTCCCTACCTGCCGTCTGAAATAGTCAACTTTGAATTTAGTCTGGTAGACCCAGGAGCAGGATTTGGTCTATGAACTCAGGAGAGCAGCATTAGGCTGTTTTTTCCTTTAAGTTATACTGAACCCCAAACGGAGGATCAGGCTGCGCTGGGGTTCTCAAAAAGACGCAAAGGTGAGGGAGTCCCCATACCTGCACCCTTGCACAGTGTCCAGTGGTCTCTCCATTCCTGTAAGGAGTTCAGGGACTGCTCCCTCCATGCACCCCAGGAAATGCAGGCAAAGACGGCCTATACTGCACCTCCGACCTAAAGGAATATGGTAAACAGGCTAACTCCCTGACGTGGATGAATTCTCTACCAAAGCAGGGCTGTGCCTAATGGCATGACTGAGCCTTGAGCAGGTATTAGCAAGATTAAAAGTGATTTAGGATCACGGTATGGTAGTAAGAAATGGAAAAGACCTATTAAATCATGGAGACCATTCTCCCGTAAGTGGAGAATAGAGTTCTCCAACAGAGGATGTGTCGATTATATTGTTACTACACTTCATCTTAGCCAAAAGGTGACAGAATATTATTACTAAGCCAACTGATTCAGCTGGAGCAGGCCTGAATGCAGCTCACTACAGGATTGAGAAGACGTATTGCTTTACTAAATTATGTTGTCTTTAAAATATATACGTTATATAGATATATTAAATGTGATGTGACAATCTGAGCGAAGTTTTCATCTTTTATTTAACTGAGTTAGTATTTAAGCTATGAGAGTTATCAGCACAGGCAGCCAAAAAAAAAAAAAAAAGGGGGTGAGTGGGTGGGGAGCGTTGTTTGTGCTCATGTGCACATTCACACAGTAGCATGCTTTCCACACAAGGGCCACAAGGAAGGATTTTTAAGAGTAACAGAAAAATATATTTTTGACAAACTTGGCACTCACAGAGTGATTTACACAAAAAAAGAAAGAGAAGAATTTGTAGATTCAAAGCATGAAAATAGTTCAGAAACTGCTCAAAAATCTGACACAAGAAGAGGAATTATTTAGCTGTTTGATTACTACTTCTGGCTCGTTATTTCCCAAGGGCCTTGACATTTTGAAGATTGTGAGAACACCGGGGAGAGACAATACAAAGAGAACTGTTTTTGAACCTAAAACTGATCATTCTGAACACACAGAGATTATTTCTAGGGCATCAAAATAAGAACTGGAACTGTGAGTTCAAGATTAGTTAAAGCAGAGCTGCTTTTTAGAAGTCCCATGAATTTAGAAGTAAATGAATTTTGTGCCAGTGAACACTGCTGGGTGGACAGCTCTGGAAGCTAAAAGTCCTCTGTTTAACCAGTGAGCAGGTATGACATGAGCAGCTGCACCAACGTTGTCCTGCAGAGACAAGATCCAGGAGTAAGAAACAACGGGTACAATTTTCAAAAGCAACCAAGTGATTTATGAGCCTGAGTCCCACCAACTTCAATAAGACTTAGGCTACTAAGTCACTTGGATACTTTTGAAAATGTTACCCTGTGTCCTTAGGCTCTATGATGAAACTGCTGACAAGGGTGCAAATTATGAAGGTATCTATGAGGTGTACCCTAGTAACCAAACTGAATGAGTCCCTCAATCCCATTTCAGAGAGTCCCACCACAAACCATTACTATAAGTCACTACAGAGCTTGTCTGAATTTGACCAACAACGGGGTAAAACACTCCAGATCCCATTGACAAGCCCTTAACACAACCATTCCTTCTGATGGTCTTTTAATATGAGGTAGCTTGCTACAGAGAGGAAACTGTCTTCCATAAATCATCTCACACAGTATACTAAGGTAAACAAACAAACAAAAAAACCACATTTTGGACTCAACTCAACCAGTTGATAATGCATCTACAGTGCAGTGTTTTGCCCTCTCCTCCTCCCCTTCTTTGTTTTCAGTATAGAATTGACATAATAGAACTGATACACTGATCTCTAATATTTGTAAAGCTTAGTTAAAGCTGAAAATTGGTGGAATTTCTATGTCTCTGTGAAGCAGAAGTTAATTTACCCATTAGCAAGAGAAGGTCTGACCGACCCTCATCCCAAATCACTCAAGATTTAGGCAAAAATGGATCTCTCTCACACCACCCCCACCCCCACACCAGAGAGACAAATATTTCTATGGTTTTGAAAGATTTTACTGTTTCCAAAGCTAGCCTCTCTCTAAAAAAGTGAATTCTATTCAGTAGAATACTTCAAAATGGTACTGGGCTTTTAAGAGTATCTGTTGTGCAGGAGAGTCTGGATTTATTGATTACTCCTTGTAGCAGTCATTAAGGTCTATGGATCAAAAACTAGTTTTCTAAAAGCCATTTCCTATTGGTGCTGATGTGTTTGCCTTTTGCTTCTACTGATCAGTGGAGCATTCAGTTGCAACAATCAGACTGGAAGCTATTTCTTTGATGTCTTCAAAAGGTAATAAATCATTTCACACCTTTCTGAGTGCCACTTGGCTGCAGGTAAAGGCTGTTACAGCTTCTAGATATGCCTGTTAAGAGTTGATTCTAACCTGGCTGCCTAGCCTTCGCATAAAAAAATGTCTTAGTAGACTTTGCTTGTCCATATTAGATGGAGTGTTTTGCTTCTATGCACTTGTCTGATCTGACATTCACTGTTTCATGAATTTGGATGCAGTGACCAATCTGGAATTATGATCAAAAGGTCATAGGGTTGTCAGGCTTATATCACATGAACTAGCTCCTCAACTGGGGAAGTCTGAAATAATTGGAGATCTATGCACCAGCTGAGAGCATGGCTCTCTATCTGTATAAACAGAAAACACACATACAAAACACATGCAGAGATCCTGTTCCTGATGAAGGCCACAAGGGATAAATGATGGAGATTTGTGTCTACAATTGGCTTACACTAATTTTTCCAGCTAGCTGCATGAATTAATCTGGTTCAAACTTTTTTAATAAGTGCCTCTTTAAATCACAAAATAGATTATAAAATTCAGGAGAATTACTAACTGTTATCACATTAGTCAAAGAGAAAAATGCATAAGGTATAAACAAACACATCATTTATGGAAAATATCAGTGAGACCTAATCCGCACATATATATTAGGTTGGCTTGTTATTGACAGAAAATGTCAAATAGAATTTGTACATAAATTGGGCCAAATTCAGCCCTGATACGAGGTGACACAATCTGCAAACAGCTGAGGTTAGCCTACACTGTGTGATGATCCATAGAAACCAACACTGCTTTGAAAGTGTTTTGTTTTATTTTTATTTTAGAAAGTAATTTATTTTAATCATATGTCAATTCTGTTTTACCAATCAGATATGAATACACCTCTACCTCGATATAACGCTGTCCTTGGGAGCCAAAAAATCCAAAAAATCTTACCACGTTTTAGGTGAAACCGCATTATATTGAACTTGCTTTGATCCACCGGAGTGCGCAGCCCTGCCCCCCACCGCCCCGGAGTGCTGCTTTACCGCGTTATATCCAAATTCGAGTTATATCGGGGTAGAGGTGTACCTCAGACTACTAGATGAAGGTATTTCCATATGGCATTTCATCGCTCTCTCTAGACTCTAAATCAGTGATACACAGACTGAGGCACATGAGCCGCAAGTGGCACTTTAATGTGTCTCCCGTGACTCTTTGCAGCACATGATATTAAAACACTGTGATTTAATTATTAACCAGTCTAAGTTATTAGCCAATCGGAATGCTTTTACTATGCTATTAGCCAATTGTAGTTGATAATAACTGGTCAGTCATTTTGCTGTGACATTTAAATAGTATTACTAGGGAAATATTTTGTTTGTGGATGTGTACATATATATATATATACACACACGTATGCGTGTGTGTGTGTGTGTGTGTGGTGTGTGTACACATTATATATATATATATATAGTACTATAAATTCATATTTAAATAGTATTACTAGGGAAATATTTAGTTTTAAATATTTCCCTAGTAATACTATTTAAATATGAATATATAGTACTCCCTAGTAATACTAGTATTACTAGGGAGTACTATAGTATTCCCTAGTAATACTATTTAAATATGAATATATAGTACTATTGTAAATTAAACAATGGATTCACACTACTGTGGCTTTTGGGGTAATGTTGATTGCTGATTTGGATCCGGAACCACTGAGGTCTGGGTATCACTGTTTTAAATGTAACTACTCCCACTAAGAGTTGTCAGTAAGAACTGAACCAGGAAACTTCAGCACCAAAAGAAGAGATTTCAACCACTTGAACTTTTCCACCAACTTTCCAGGGCTTTGGGTCAGGCAGTAGTAGCAGTAAGTTCTTATTTTGATGTGGACTAGCCACTAAAAGGGAGCCAGTGCATAACACATACAGCACTTTCCACCACAGTATAGTATCAGAGGGGTAGCCATGTTAGTCTGGATCTGTAAAAAGTGACAAAGAGTCCTGTGGCACCTTATAGACTAACAGACGTATTGGAGCATAGGCTTTCGTGAGTGAATACCCACTTCGTCAGACGCATGTGGTGGAAATTTCCAGAGGCAGGTATAAATATGCAGGCAAGAATTAGTCTAGCGATAACGACTTTAGTTCAATCAGGGAGGATAAGGCCCTCTTCTAGCAGTTGAGGTGTGAACACCAAGGGAGGAGAAACTGATTTTGTAGTTGGCTAGCCATTCACAGTCTTTGTTTAATCCTGAGCTGATGCTGTCAAATTTGCAAATGAACTGAAGTTCAGCAGTTTCTCTTTGAAGTCTGGTCCTGAAGTTTTTTTGCTGCAGGATGGCTACCTTTAAATCTGCTATTGAGTGTCCAGGGAGGTTGAAGTGTTCTCCTACAGGTTTTTGTATATTATCATTCCTAATATCTGACTTGTGACCATTTATCCTCTTGCGTAGTGACTGTCCAGTTTGGCCAATGTACATAGCAGAGGGGCATTGCTGGCACATGATGGCGTATATTACATTGGTGGACGTGCAGGTGAATGAACCGATAATGTTGTGGCTGATCTGATTAGGTCCTGTGATGGTGTCGCTGGTGTAAATATGTGGGCAGAGTTGGCATCGAGGTTTTTTGCATGGATTGGTTCCTGAGTTAGAATTACTATGGTGTGGTGTGTGGTTGCTGGTGAGAATATGCTTAAGGTTGGCGGGTTGTCCGTGGGCGAGGACTGGCCTGCCTCCCAAGGCCTGTGAGAGCGAGGGATCGTTGTCCAGGATGGGTTGTACATCACTGATGATGCGTTGGAGAGGTTTTAGCTGAGGACTGTAGGTGATGGCCAGTGGAGTTCTGTTGGTTTCTTTCTTGGGCTTGTCTTGCAGCAGGAGGCTTCTGGGTACACGTCTGGCTCTGTTGATTTGTTTTGAGAATGCTTGGTGAAGATCTTGTAGGTGTTGGTCTCTGTCTGAGGGGTTGGAGCAAATGAGGTTGTACCTCAGCGCTTGGCTGTAGACGATGGATCGGGTGGTGTGTCCGGGATGGAAGCTGGAGGCATGAAGGTACGTATAGCGGTCGGTGGGTTTTCGGTATAGGGTGGTGTTAACATAACCATCACTTATTTGTACCGTGGTGTCTAGGAAGTGGACCTCCCGTGTAGATTGGTCCAGGCTGAGGTTGATGGTGGGGTGGAAGCTGTTAAAATCATGGTAGAATCCTTCCAGAGTCTCCTTCCCATGGGTCACCACAGTATAGGTGCACTGGAAAGGTAACTGCCCTCAGTTTTCCAGTGAATTATTGGATTTGACCTGTCCTCATTGTATAATCTCCATACCGGTAATTCAGAGGCAAACAAAAGCATATTTTTTGTATATATGCTAAATTATTTTAAAGAACCCTTTCAATTCTAAAATCTTACTTATTCATACAGAATATTCTCATTCTTCAGAGTTTACATTCTATGAAGAGTTATAGAAAAAACTAAAATAGCTTGAAAGATACAAGTGTTATTTATGTTAAACATCCTTCTAAGATACTCCCCAAAGATTTCCAGGTATTATTTCCTCCCAGAGCACAGAAACTGGTGAAAGCTATCACTACACAGTCCCTGTTGCTTTTGCATTAGTAGGGTGGGATAAGATGAGGTTGCCATAAGCAACAGCAAGTAAATAAAAATATGCCCATTTGGATGCATAAAACTACTTTAAAAGACTGATTAGGATGCTCTCTATTTTTCAGTTTGCTTGGTTGCTAAAAAGCCTTCATAAATTAAAGCACTTTAAATCTAAAGCCAAATAAAGCTCCTCTCTCCAACCCGGCCATCCCATGTTACAGAGGCTTTTTGGCCCCAAAATTTATGTCTATTGTTCAGAAAGAACAGAGACAGACAGATAGATGGAACAGAAACATCTCAAATCAAGCTAAACCTGCAGCAGCTAAACCAACCAATCAAACATCTAAGTCCACTTTTAAAGAAGACACAAACCCAAACGACAGCAAATGAAATAAAGACGCTAAGCAGCCAGGTGAGTTCATCCAGGAGTTATTGTGACATGCGCCTCACGCTACTAACTGACGATAACTTTTAGAGTTAATAGATTTTATATTGTTTTTACAAACAGTAAAACAAAAGGTTATTGGTTGTTGTAATTTATTACCTGTAACAGTACTAAAAATAGAAAAATACATACTGTCTCAAACATCTTATATTAATGACTTGTAAAGATCTAGTAGTTATCACACAGTATAATTAAAAGCAAACATTTTTTTTTGTAAAAAAAAAGTAACGTATATCTCTGATACATCAGCAATTAATGTATGCAAAGTGTGATTTACAGTAATAGTCAAGTCATCTGTATGCACAGTACAACCTATGTTTACACATATGTTTAGAATGGCATGATTAAATTGACCAGGCTTGGTGAAGGAAGTAGTGTACTCTTCTGTCCCCAATCAGCAGGATTCACTCACAAAGTGTGATATAATCACTCTCGGGAGAGAGTCCAGGAAAATGTAACAAATGACCTTCTTAGACACTCATGTATAACAGTGTCTTTTAATTAGGTCTGATTTGAACTGAAATTATTTGCTAGCAGCAATTATATCAACTCTGTAAATAAACACTTGGAACAAAGCTAAAGCAACACTGATAAATATTTTAAAACGGAACACAAGCCTAAAGTTGTAAAAAATTCAAAATAATAAAATAAAATAAATAATGTATATTTCAGTGGGGTTTAAATCACCCTAATCAAACATACCTTTCTGGCAGGGATCAACTGCACTGAACTAAAGATGCCATGTTACCTCTGGGTTCAACCAACTGCTGGTAAGCCCATTAAAAATGCATCCAAGAAACTATTTTCTCATGCTGCAAGTCAAGCTTTATTTAAACAAACTGCAAAGAGCCAGACAATTCTAAAACTACAGGGAACCGGTCACCGTAAGCACCTCACAGAATCTTGTAGGTACTATACAGGATGGGCAACTACTCAAGCCCTGAATGCCAAGGTTATGCTTCCAATTTGAGTCTAAATACAAAGAACCACTATACCTCTCTCCAAAATACCTATTCCATTCTCTGCGCTGAGTTCTTGGGAGCCAAAATGATTGGTATTTGGAGCTGAATACAAATTATTAAATACAAATAAAGGAGTGATTCTTAATAATTGCTCTGGTTTTTGTGTCCACAATTCTGCTCCCACCAATATCTGCAGTCACAAATGAGGAGATGCAGATGCCTGGCATCCTTTAACTACACCCACAAGTCTGAAGTTACATATCTGCATGTCCTCCTTTTCACCTACAAAACTGGAGGTGGAAAGGACGACGACTGGGTTATGCCCTCATTGAAATTAGATTAGAAAGATGGGGGAGTGAGGGCTCTTAAGGTACCCAGGATGGTGAGTCACCTTGTTACTACCCTGCCTCAAGCGTGAGGGAGCCTTGCTTGTCCTTAGCTGAGTGGCAGCTCCCTGACACCACCAGCCTGTTAGCCACCCAAGTACTCTCCTCTGGCCCATACCTGCCCTTACTCTGCCTTGCAGGTTAACAATAGGTGCACCCCAGCCCCCGTGTCCCTTTGAAGCATCCCCCTGTAACGTCCAGCCCCTTATTCACTGAACACTCCCAGAAACACCACGCCTGCTGTCCCCAAGGGAACAGTGTACACTCCAGCTTGTATGCTTCAATTCAGGATCAGACTCTCGCTTAATATCACAGCACTTAGATATACTTTATAGTGAAAACAAGGATACTTTTATTAATAAAGATTCAAGAGATAGCAAGTAAGGATAATGGAAACAGAAGGTCACATATAAAACAAAATCATAACACACTATCTACAGACTAAACTTAACAGGCTAACCACCTGTCTAAAGAAGCTTACCTCACCCACGAAGTCCTCTGCAGCGTTTCAACCAACGCTGGCTGTGAGCCTCTTTTCATGAATGCCAATAGACTGCTCATTTACTTCCTACATGCAAGAAAAGGGATGTCTTCTTTGCCTTCTATTTATATTCCCAAAATCCATACTGTATGTTACTAGTCAGGGTAATCACCTGTGGCTTATTTTCCTGTGTACTGCTTCCCTGTGGAGTTCACATCTCCCTGTTGACTTTGTATGTCAATAGATATCCATTGTGTTAGCTTACAATGGTTAATTTATGCCTTGATAAGAGACAGGTGAATCAACATCCCTTGTCTGAGAGAAAACCTGTTTCTCAACCATACCTTGATACAGACTTCAAAACATATTTTGGGTATATAAAACACAGCTTCTTACATAGTATCTGTACATGCCTTTCACAATGATATTAATGACCAATGTGACCTGGGCTTTCATTTAACATATCACAAGATATTCTTTGATGAACTAGAATGTACATACCAGAATCAAGACATTCTTGTAACCCTATTGCCAGTTGGCATCACAGATAGGGGTTTGCCTTGAAAAGAATATATTTTTTGCCCAATCATAAAAACAAATGGGGCTCAGCCCTCCCCAGCTAGAGTGAAACTTTTCAATGTTGTGATATGCCACTTTTGGGTCCTTTCCGCATGATACACAACTCAATACTCCTCTCATTCAAAGCCTGAAATTCCCCGATGATTGGGATCATACAGACGTAAACCATTCCACCCATCCCCCAAAACACATTATTTCTTCAAATAAACTTCTCTAGGACCTTGTGTTCTCTCGGGCTGCCTACCTCACTCCCTATCTGCCTGTTCCCTTTGCACCTCTGGGAAATGCCCAACATCCTCCATTTCAAATTACATCAGTGAGATCTAAGATTGCTCACCACCTTGCAAGGTCAGACTCTTACATTCAGGTTCCACCCTCACCAACCAGCATCTGACCAGCTTTACTGGTTGCAAGTGAAACCAGCCCTGGAGTCTTCCAGAAAGCTGTATTAAAGCTGCTCCCATGCAGTGCAAGTGTTAGTGAGAGCCTGAAAAGTAAATGTCTAGATGGAGATGTGGTATAAATTGGAGCACAGGTCCAATTTAGGGGGGTTTCAGGGGTCTGAAAACATCTTACTGGAGATGGGGAAGCAAAGTGTCAGAAGAAATTATATTACTAATACTTGGCTATCAAGACCTTGCTCCTAGAGAGCCAGCATGCCTGCCTACCTACCGACCTGTGCATTTCTACTAAGCAAGTCACAGGGGGATTTGCATTCAACACACAAAATTATGGAGTTGGCTAAAGGAATAAACTTTCCTGAGTGTCTTGCTAAGATAAAAGTGTTTGAAAAACTTCCAAAAAGCTACAGACTGACTCAAGAATGGATTGAGTCACACTCCAAGCGGTGTAAGGAACCTCATGTAAGTCTCATTATGCTTTTATGTTTGTATTCGTCTGTATCACATGGACCATATATTTGGTTTATGTTTCTGGGGGACAATCTCACTGAAGCCTTATTCATAACAATTTTTGCTCCTTTTTCCTTTATCCCGCTCCAAAAAAATAAGAAATTACCATCTATCCACAACCCTAGCAGACAAGTACTTGAACAATAAATCCTTCTGAAAATCTGGTATACCAAGATGCCAACCTCTTTCCAACACAAACCCATGTCAAGATGGTTCCAAATAAAGTACAGAACATATTGCTCTCCCCAAAATGATTAACTGTCAATACCTCTTTCTTGTTTTGACAGTAGGAAACAGAATTCACGAGCATACTGCTGCATAAAAGCATTGTTGAGCCAAACAAGATACAGATATCTCTGCCTGGATCTGTTTCATTATTTAAAATTCCCAACGTCTTTCTTACATCCTCTGAATATTAATGCACTGAGAGGTGAATACGAATGGGAGACTTTGCACACTTACAAAAAAAAATCTACAACAGGTTTCTTGGCAAGTGAACTGAAAACTTCAAGGCTAAATCAACTACAAAATGACTGTCAGAGGAGAACGCTCACACTGTTTGTAATGTAATAGGCAATGGAATTCTTGCACCGCCAAATTCTCTCAAAAAAGAACAATATTCCTTCAAAATATTCAAACAAAATCAAAAGCCCATGCAAGAATCAGATGATCTCTTATTTGTGCATTCGCCTTCTGCAAGCCACTTGTGTTGCTTTTATCTAACCTGAAATGTAAGCACTTTCCCACCTTATCTAATGTAACTATCCATCTATCTAAAGTATTGGTATAGCATCTCTCTCTAAGCATTGCAATATTGTACTTGTTTGAGCACGCTCACCTCATGGAGAAGTCTTGGAATGGGGGTAAGACAGGGATTCTCTTGAGGTCCATACCACTCCGCCCATCTCAGAGTGAAGCTAAAAAACTTCAGTCTAGAGTTAAGAGTTGGTTGAGGCTAGTTCTCCTATGTGATTTCAACGTCCACGTTTAATGTTGTGAACTATCCGACTGTAAGGGACCGTGTGGCCACCAATGTGCCCATGGGCCCAATCCTAGAGTAAATATTACTGAAATATTAGTAAAATAATAAGTAATGACTCTTTTAGGTGAACTAAATATCTTATGGTTTCTGGTTCAAAGCACCAAGCCCTGATGATCCAGAAGTCACCTACATCCTGTAGACACTTAGAATAGATCTAGCTAAAATGACTTAACAAATAGCGTCCTGGAGACGTAGTGACAGTGCTATATGCTGCCATATGAGGAATTAAAGTTTGAGATGGTGTTTGGTTTCTTGCTCCCAAATAGCTAGCAGGAGGGGGGAATATTGGAGACAAGCACAAGCTCTGCCTCAGAGTGTGGGAGAAGGAACAACATTTGTGGCTGCTCTCCACTGACACCTCTGGCCAGCTCAAAGCACCCCAGAAGAGAGCTGGCGAGAACTGCATTCACAGCTTCCTCGGTAATGTGTTCCTTGATGGTGTCTTTTTCTGCATGCCAGGGACCCCAGGCCAACCTTTTAAAACCTGGCTGAATTCAGCAGGTACTCAGCACTTCTGAAAATCAGGCTGCTTATTTAGGTGGCTAAAAATTGAACAGGTCCCTCACTTCAGGCACCAGGATTTGAACGTTTTGCCCATAATGCCATGCCTGGGAGAAACAGTGACCAATCCTGTCCAGTTTTGCAAAATTGTAAGTACAAGGATGCATGATACAGTTTTTTAAAACACATACTGGAGAATTTTTATGGGGAGAGTTGACTCACTGGGAAGACTAGTCACACATTTCTCAACACTTACTATGTCGATGTAAAGCAACATTTTTCAGAATAAATCGTACCCAAAGTTCATATCATCACAGACAAAAGTCAAACCATTCCTGTTCATTTCAGTGGCCGCTTCAGTGATCTCAAGGTTTTATATTTACATATTCAAGATACAGATTACATATTCAAGATATTTTAGGGTTGACAGGTATAAATTTCATTAAGGAAGCGAATGTGTTTTTGAAAGGGCAAAGGAGGGGAAATTTCCATTTAAACCTAAATATATCCAGACAGAAATTAGTTCCAGTCTCCATTACAACATTAAAGGAAACCTCAAAATGCTTTTGAAAAAAAAATTGTTCCTGCTGCTGCAGAACCGTGTGTCACGGGGATAAAAAGACTGCTCTTGTAGGTAATAAGTTTTTATTGAGTTCTCAGAACCACATCATCCTTCCACCTGACTTTTCAATTTCCCACATGAACAGCTCAGTGTTATACCTGCTTTTGGTATATTCGAACAGGCTATAGTTCATGGTGAGGGAATACCTGAACCCAGTGGTAACATTCTCTTGTGAATATCCAAATTAAAAACTGTTCTTTCACAGCTGCATTTAGGTATCATTTTACAAGTGGAGGGCTAACTTATACAGAACCATTTACTTAAAAAAATTATCTCTATTCCCTTTGACTATCAAACCTAAAACAAGGTGTAAACCCGCAGAGTCAACATTCTACAGCGAAGCAGACATCCTCAGCACAAGTAATCAAGACTAGTTAAAGTGGAGACGTCATCGCTGTGTAAAAAATACATTTAACTTAAGCAGTAGCACCAAAGTCTGAGAGTCAGGGTCTGCACTTAGTGACACCAGCATATTACAGAAGTAACCCACTGAAATCAAAGGAGTTATACACCAGTGTACATCTGGCAGTTGGTCTATGCTAGCAATCTTACTGTTGCGGTCACCCATGGAGCTGCACCAGGGGCACAGCAATGGTAGGAGAATTTAAGACAAATGCCAATATAGACAACCTTAAAGCATGGCTCTGACAGGACCTTCAGGGTATCCATGTTCAGAACCAAGATGGGGTGGGATATGGTTATCCTTTCCTCAGAGGACAGGGAACAATTCAGCCACCCATGAGCGTGTCACTTTGTTCCAAGTGGAAGCTCAGCACTCTTGTGCTCACAGACCTTTCTCCCACTGTGCTCCAAGGGGGGAGGGACAGCTCAGTGGTTTGAGCATTGGCCTGCTAAACCCACAGTTGTGAGCTCAATCCTTGAGGGGGCCATTTAGAGATCTGGGGCAAAAACTGGGGATTGGTCCTGCTTTGAGCAGGGGGTTGGACTAGATGACCTCCTGAGGTCCCTTCCAACCCTGACATTCTATGAACTAAGCCCGTCTTTTCTCTTCCCTCTGCTCTCAACACCCAACCATTCCTGCTCCTCCTCCTCCCCCACCACCACTCCTATCTCACCAGCAGCAACTTCTGCCTTGCTCCACCCACACCCAGCTCCTGCAACCTCTCTCTCTCTCTCTCTTTCGCGCGCACACACACACACACACCCTCCTTGCTGTCTGGTGCCAGCCCTGGGAGCATTAAGAGCACAGGAGAGACCGTCTACTGCTCAGTTCCAAGGCCCAGCACCATAATAGCCTCCAGTAACCAGGAGGAGCAACTGCAGGGAAAGTTCTGCTCAGCCCCATTCTATGGGGATGACGTGTCCAGGCCAATCAGCACCTAGGAACCATGTGGGGCGGGAGCTTGCTCAACACAGACAAAATCTTTAGAGAACTTAGTAGCCAAACTGACAAGTCTGTACAGAGCATGTGCAAACTGAAAGTTTGATGGGGTTTATATCTTGGCCAAATTCAGGAAGATTTTCATGGGGATACCAAAAAGTACATCCCTGACTCCAGGCCAAGTTTTGAGTTCTTGTTCAAAAGCAAAAGGTCCTGGAGCTTTTCAGCAAAACAGCTGCAGGATTATTTTTGACATGGTATTTTCCCCTAACCTCATTCTCAGAAACAGCTGAATCATTTACATGAAACTTTCAAAAAAAGTTGCGTCAGATAGCAAGCATTAAACATTTCTATTCAAAAGGTTAAAGTTTGACACGGTTACAAGCAACTGAAAATGAGTGTCTTATAACGGGAAATGCCAGGCAAATTTAACGACAGGTGGCAATCCCAACTCTGTCTCTAATAAGGAGAGAATCAGGACACCCCACACTGCTGATCATACTCTCTAGGTGTTACAATGGAAGTCTTGTGATTATCTCCCACCTTTGTAGCCTGGTAAGATGACTGTGCTATTGTGCAAATCTTTACACTGCATCATAATGAATTTTCATCATACTCTTCAATTGAATAGCATCTCAGCTTCCTCACAACCAATGGGCCAAATCCTAAGAGATGCTGAGCAACTGGTATTTCCCATTGACTTCAGCAGGAGTTGCAGGAGCCCAGAAACACTCAGGACCTTATATTACTACCCAAATTGTGTATGCACCTCTGTGTAGTTCCCATTTCTTTCAACAGTGAACAATATGGACAGTTTCAGAAGAGTTACTGGAACTGTTGTTTTATGGAAGTAGGTGAGTAATCGAACAGTCTATTCTTCAAGCAATGCACACACTAAACTTCGAGGGTTCTTAAAATCACAGAGCAGGTATTTTGTAAGAAACTTTGCAAGCAAATTATTTTACTGTAGATATAACCTCATCAGACATTCTATATACATTTGCAAGTATTCTGCATGCACACTGTTTAAAGGGGACATGTAAAAGAAAGACTGGTCTTGTCCCTTTCTCCCTTTCTTTTTATGAGGTGTACACACACACACACACACACACACACACACACACACACACACACACACACACACACACCTTTTCCTGTCTTTTATCTTTTTTAAAAGACTGGAAAACTCAATGGACAACTAGAGAACTAGTAAGCTTATGATATCACAAGTGCCAAAGAAGTGAAACCTAAGAAAAGAGGGGATTTTATACAGAGTGTTTAAAACTCTTGGAGAGTTTTGTTAGCATCTATTTCATTAACCTGAGTGCCACTGAAAATCAGCTCGCGTGACGCATTTGGCACGCGTGCCATAGGTTGCCTACCCCTGGACTAGATGATCACAATGGTCCCTTCTGGCTTTACAGTCTATGAATCTGTGACAGCTGAGCAGGCGTGTGCACTCTTTCTGAGCAACTTCGCAATACATGGTGAAATAGCTGTTTCAGTGCTCCAAACTAGTCTGGTCACAGGACACACCAGATGAGTTGAGCCTAGAAGCAGCGCCTTTCTCAATTTCCTTCTACTCTTTTTCTCTTGAATATTAGTCTCTGCATATCCTATTTACCTTCCCACTCAGATGACAAACGGCAAAGAAGATTTCACCTGCTCTGCTAAACAAAGAGTGATCACTGCACCGTATCACATTGGTGCCAGCACTGGCCTTTGCTGTATCACATGCTTAAACCCACCCACCTTCAAGTGTAACTAAATGTTCAATAAACAATTCCAGTTCCAAGTATCCTTCCTTTATATATGCACTGTGCATTGATTCAGGACAAGAGAAGCCCTGCATTGGTGTAAAAAAGACAGATGCTAATTCACCTTTAATGTTGGCAATCCCATGTTATTAACCTTTTAGCACCATTATTAGAGTCATTAAATTAAAATTAATTTTTTTTAGCTACTGAGAATAGATATTATTATGAAAATGAGCTCTAAAGCGATTACAGAATATTGTGCTTCATAAACCATAAAATGTGGAAATGTAGTATGGTAGGTATTGAACTATTCAGAAAATTGCCACGAGTAAGGAAAGCATCCAATTATTCGGCATAGACTCTAATTATGCAAATATTTGATATAACTGGACTCATCAGGAAATGTACTGCCTGTCTTATCAAAATGCTTATGAAACATGTAGGAAAGATTGGGAAAATAAATAGGGAAAACATTCCTAAGATCATCACACGTTAGTCATGTGTACAGTACTTAAACAGCACGTGCACATCAGTATCACTCAGATTTTATAAAATCCTTAGAAGCAGACAGGGCACACATCAGAAGTCAAACTGAACTTGGGAGGAGGCACAAATTCCCCAGAGAAGACCATAAACTTCCCATAGGGAATTAGGAAGGTTGCCAAACGTAGCAGGTGTATTGCATATAATAAGCATTATATACCAGACTTAGAACAAACATCCTTTAAGAATTGAGCATTATATTTAGACTTAACAGATACCCTTTAAAATAAATAGCATAGCACAGTGTTCTCTGCATGTTTAAAAAACAAGGCAGTAGCAAAACGTATAGCATGAGAGGTGGCAATCCAGGAAAGGTTAGCGTTAAGGCCAAATGCAGACAATAGCATGAGTGTAATAGGGCAGAATCTAGCCCCTCGAGTACAGTGGCAAATGGTGAGGATGCTAAAGAGGATGAGGAAGCTGTTACACTGTTCACATCACCATCAGGAGATGGTACATATCTCCGACAATTAGTACAAAAATAGAAATGAAGTTCTAGATTCCAGATTCGCCTCAAAAAGCCCTAATTTCCAAAGGATAAGTTCAGGACTACACATTTGATGTCTATTTCTGCCCCATTAATATCAATGAAGGTTTTGCCATTGATTTCAGTGGGGGAAAGATCAAGGCCACTGTAGATAAATATTACAAGTCATCCATCTATCTGCAAGTGACGCATCAAACGTGCACTGGGTGAGAAATCAATGAGAGTAAGTTAGCACAAAAGAAGATGGAAAGAAAAATGAGAAAGAAAGGGGGTGAGGAAATCAAACATCCTTTTTCAAATACAGATCTTTTAATCCCTTCACAACACATCTTCAGATGCGAGGAGATACATATTTCATAGCAGGCTTGACAGTTACTTTGATTAATCATTCAGCTTTCTACCTCCAAGAACCAAGCCAGGTCACTGCTGTTCCATTCAGGCACAGTTTGAATCACAGATGCCATGAAGAAAACGCTGGAGTTTTCAGTGCCTCACATCTCTAGGGCAATCAGTACTGCCCCTCTGTTGCTCTACTGCCATCGTCTTCACCCTGTATGTCCTGAATTATCCTGGAAGGTTTATTTGTGCCCCAGATATGCAGCAAAATTTCCTAAGACAATGATCCTTACTGAATCTAGCTCTTATTTGGCTCAACAAATCAGACCATGCTGCTCAAGACCAATACTCACTAAAGATCAGAGAGCATATTACATTGTATAGTGTAAACTGGGTAACATGAAAGAATTTTGGGTTGTATGAAAATTTGGACAGAACTACTTGTAGTTGCTTAAAGTGTCTAGATGTAAACGAATACATTTAAGTAGATATGTTCGGGACTTTACCATAGGCCATGTCCTGTCATCAATCTGGTATGGAACTCTAAAGTAATTTCTCTGTAACACATGCAGAAATATGTAGATACTTGATGTTGTGATGCTGTCTAAATAAAAGTTTTATCAGCATTTATTGGGGATGACCTGTGTAAATTCACCAATGGCCAATGTAGCCATCCCAAACTTACACCACACCTTCATGCATTCCACATATTTATCATAGGTGAAGCTGGTGATCACTAGGATTAAGGCTGCCTAATGCTTTCCATTACAAGACAACATTTTCAGTTGTTTATAACTTTGCCAAACTGTTTAGACTTAAATTTTCCATGCCTGGTCTCTGCCTCAGGCTGAATTATTATTGGTTTGCTGAAATTTTATTTTTTTCAGCTATTTCTCAGAGCAAAATCAGAAAAAAATATGTTTTGCCCATACTTAAGTTGTATAACTTTCTCATACAGTAGAACCTCAGAGTTATGAACACCAGAGTTATGAATTGACCGTACAACTCATATGGAACCAGAAATACACAATCAGGCAGCAGCAAAGACCAAAAAAAAATACAGCACAGTACTGTGTTAAATGTAAAATATTAAAAAAATAAAGGGAAAGTTTGAAAAAAGATTTGTCAAGGTAAGGAAACAGTTACTGTGCTTGTTTCATTTAAATTAAGGTGGTTTAAAGCAGCATTTTTCTTCTGCATAGCAAAGTTTCAAAGCTGTATTAAGTCAATGTTCAGTTGAAAGAACAACCATAAGGTTTTGTTCAGAGTTACGAACAACCTCCATTCCCAAGGTGTTTGTAACTCTGAGGTTCTACTGTATGTGTATGTATAGGAACACAAAAAGAACAGGAGTACTTGTGGCACCTTAGAGACTAACAAATTTATTAGAGCATAAGCTTTTGTGGGCTACAACCCACTTCTTCGGATGCATAGGAACACAGACTCTCAAATATTTTCATCAATAAAAAGGACAGAGGTCAGATACCTATGACTGATGGTGCCACATTATTCATGGATATTCAGATAACCACTACACAAATATTAATGAATTCCGAAAGTATTACACATTTTAGTATGAGTATTCATCAGAAAATTTGTGCCAAAGCATATTATTTGCTATTCACTATTTGTTTTTCCTCCTACAATATATTTCAATCAGCCAATCAAGAAGTAGAAACAACTTAGACGACCAACCACAGATCTCGCATAACAAACTGTGAATACTGTAGCTGAAGTGGATAGTTTGCAAACAGCCCACAGACTATGAATACCAAAGACATTAAAAAAATTAGGGTCTGTTTGTGAAAGATTTTCTAGCTAAAATAAGGGGCTAGGTCCATAATGAATATTAGTCACCATACCCAGTTCAAGCAGTCCTACTATATCTTCCCTTTATTTGTTACCTGAACTTCCAGTCTCTCAAACTCTGGGATACTGAAGTTTACAGGAGCAAGTGGCAAAGGCCAATTTAAGCTGACTGTCATAGGACTCATATTAAAACAAATCACACTCAATTGAGTGTTCTAAACCTGGCTTCTCCATGAGGTCAAGGCTTCTGTTAACATTGCTGCTCATCTCCAGTTGCTAGCATTCCACTGTGTTAATAACAAAGCAACTGAGGTACAGGCGTGTAACGAGAAATACTTGCGAACAGGGGAAATTTAAGTGTTCTCCATTCCCAGAAGCCAAAGCAGAAGGGCAAGAAGCCGTTTGACTGGAAGCATGAAATTAGCAGACTTTTCCTTGTTTGTGAGTGAGTCGTCAGGGCACTGAGGAAATGATAGGGAGGGACTAGTCAATCCAACTGGAAAAGCAATTCCAATTTAAATTCCAGTCTGCCTTCCTTATGGAAAGTCTCTGTTCACTTGGAATGAAGAAGATTCCTTGTTTCCTGCCTCCGGAGATAGGCCAATCTTCATGCATCACCAGAGAGAAAAAATATCTATCTGGTCCTCTTTCTCTCAGTCCTTTCATCCTCATGGGTGAAAAGGTACACTGGAAGGTTTACAATCTGTTTCCACCTAAATTCCTCAAACTGATGAGCATTTTCAAGTGCCTGCATTTCAACCCATGGGGAGAATGGATCTGGGAACCGCCCCATTATATGCATGCTCTCACACACATTTTATCTACAGAAAAAACATTTGTTGTAAACATATGGAGGGACACTGCTGGAGGCCAACATTTAATGCTCTAGTTAATAGCATTTTCAAATAAAAAAGAAAAACCTAAATACTATGGTATGTAAACACAAACTACATGTAAAGTGACTCTCAGGTGTGAGGTATTCCAAAAAGGTTTAAGTGAGTGCTAGTCAGGCATACCAGAGCCCCAGTACACTAGGGGTATGGCCCTAATATGATGCACAGAATGGCCAGATGCATGTTTGTGAGTGGGGGGAAAGGTTGTTTAAACTAACTTGTGATCATTTTGAGGCATACTGATGGGATATTTTAATTGTATCAGGATATATTTTTAACATGCCAAGATATTTAAGCACAACAGGGTTTTTAAGTGTAACACAATGCTCAGATTTATTTTCCATGGTACCCTTCCTCTGTGTAGTGAGAAGCAGCCGTCTCACTGATACTCTCTGTTGTTTTTCCCTGGCTGGATTATTTGATTTAGCTGCCAGCATTTTTGTCCTTTTATGACTGGGGTTTTAAGCTGGTACCCATGACTAAAGAGAATGGCCAGTCTGGTCTGTGACAGGTCAATGTAATAGCAACAGCCTACACCACAGAATGAAAAAAATGGTTGGATTACACAAAGCAGCAAGTGTGGTTATGGATTCAACCCCAGAATCAGCTGTGGCTTTACCAACTACTTAATCTGGAAGATCTGAACTGTCAGTGGAATGCAGTTTATGGGTCAGTATGTAGCAGAGGCCTTTAAAAACGCAACACAGTCACTAAGATCGCCTGTGCCTTGTCCGGCTTTCAAAACACAACACAAAATATGGTCTTACACAACAAGGGTGAAGTGGTGGAAAATTAGATCAAGACACGTACTGTCTGGCTCCTTGCTCTGCCCACAAGGGAAGGTAACCTCACTATCTTTATAGAAAACTGGATCAAAGCAGCTTTAGGTTGTAGCGGTGATCTAATTTATATTTTAAAAGCCTACAGGCATCTCACCAGTGAAAGATCACAGGCTGGAGGTATAGCAGCTTGTAAACTATGACACTTAAAAAAATAAAGACAAAAGCAGTCCATGAGGGGTGCAAGGTTATGTTATCATTGTAAATCATAAGTTGTGTATTTGCGTCTTTCCAAATCTGTACCATGCCAAATGCTCAGCCGATGTGCTGCTTGTAAAGCTAAATTAATTTCTGGAATCTAAAGATGCAGAATGACCACTATATGAATCTGGTCATCCCTTGCCGTGAGCTGGGCTGGCCTCAGACTGGAATAAAGTTGGTTATTCTTTGCTGTGAGGTGGACTGGGCTAGGAGTCACACTTGGATCAGGATAAACAGATCATTCCTCATGGCAAACTGGATTGGATCCATTCTCAGCATCAAATTGGGATGAAATTGGTAATTTCTCTCACTGAGATGGGTTAGACAGAGTATCTATATAGGCATTTAAAAGATGCCAATCCGCCAGACATAGGGACCAACAGCTTTTTAATGTCTCTCCAATGTATCACTGGCCTGAGACATACAGGTGTTGGAAAGGCTACCTGCATTCGGCTTCCTCCTCCCCCACTTTCCTCACAAAGACTACTTCTCCCCACTCCTCCCATGTCACTATAGGGTCAGAGAGACAAAGTAGGTGAGGTAATATCTTTTATTGGTCCACTTCTATTGGTGAAAGAGACAAGCTTTCCAGCGATACAGAACTCTTCTTCAGGTCTGGGAAAGGTACTCAGGGGGTATTGTCTATACTGCGATTAGACACCTGTGGCTGGCCCATGCCAGCTGACTCAAGCTAAGGGACTGTTTACTGTAACTGCGGTGTAGGCATTTGGGTTCATGCTGTAGCGGGAGCTCTGGGACTCTCCCACCCTGCAGGGTCCTAGAACCCGGGCTCCAGTCCAAGCCAGAACATCTACACTGCAATTAAACAACCCCTTAGCCCAAGTCAGCTCTGTGACCCAATGTGCCTGGGGCAGCCCTTGCTGAAAATGCCATGGTCAGGGCAGGCTGAAAAAGGCAGAGCAGATACTCCCCAAACTGATAGTTAACACTGAAGTTAAACTCACCAACTAGTCACAAACTGTGCTTCTGATCCCCCACACTGGTTATTGAGAAGCTGAAAAAAGAAATCACACAGCCCCCTTTATTGCATTTCAGTTCTCTGGCTCCCAATCAGCACATAGGTCCAGTACAGTGAGAAGTTAACTAAAAACTCTGCTCACATATACAAAATGTTCTTCTGACCCCAAAGGGTCATCCATGTTACCAGGACAATATTAGTTTGGATCTTACCCAAAATACCACACTGCCAGCCAATCCGTTAGTGTCTAAAACTAACGGTTTATTATAAAGAGAAAAAAAAAGAACATGAAGAGAACTGTTAAATGGCAAAGCAATCAGATACATACAGAGACTTCATATATCAGGTTCTTAGCAGTATTGGTGAATTTGCTGACTTGAAGTCCCTCTGGAACACATCCACAGCTTGAATGGGTCATTCAGTCCTTTGTCAGGAGCTTCATTTCCAGAGAAGTTTCTCCAGAGGTAAGAAGCAGGAATGAAGACAAAATGGAGATGATGCAGCTGCCTTTTTATATCCTTTGCCATGTGGCTTGTTCTTCCTTTTGTTCCAAACACAAACTCATAGCACATGGCATGGAAAAACTTGAGTTCTGTCCATAGGCATGCCCCTACATGTCTTGCTGACTCATAAGGTGTAGCCCCGCCATCTCTCAGCTGATGTCTCTTGATGGGCCACCAAGCAGGCTTAATGCTAATGCCATTTTGTCTGGGGATATCACCCAGAAATACAGCATCAGTTTTGAAATACTGATATACCATACATATCTATAACTCACAATATAAAGGTGATACAAACATATAAACAAGATCATCATACTTGGCAAATCATAACATTTTCAGATATCTTGCATGGTATATCTGGCCAGATTCACTGCAATTTTATAATAGTGATATCAACAATATCATTAAGTGTTGTACATATTCCATATAGTGTCACAAGATGGCATGGGCCAGTTGTGAGTTTTTAAGAGACATACCCAGAGTGTCTCAGACCTGAAGAAGAGCTCTATGTAGCTCAAAAGCTTGTCTCTCTCACCTACAGAAGCTGGTCCAATAATAGATATTACCTCACCCATCTTGTCTCTTTAATATCCTAGGACCAAGAGGACTACAACTACACTGCAAGAACAGATTTAAAAAATTTATTAAGATGATGTTAAAAAAAATAGTGAACAGAGTTTGAGCATAAAAGTTTCTGGTTATCAGGGAATAACATACAGATTATCGAGGGTGCAATGTTTGGTTTAAGATAAAGTGGCATGAGGAATACATAATCTGCAATATCCCCGATTGGGGGTAAAAGGTTGATGGGTCAAAGTACAGACATTGAGATATGAGGGTATGAAGTTCATAAAGTGGCTATGTTCGGGTGTGGATAATAATGAGTGGATATGATGATGAGGATGGATTGACCCTCATTTGGTGAGATTTAATGTTCAGGAAGTTTATGGTTCCAGTTCATATGATCCAACGGAGAAGGTCACTTGGTCCCTTTCTCGTAGTGGGAGAATGATGTCACTCTGGCTCACGCCTCCTGGTACTGTCGGTGGCCAGTGATGTGTTCAATGTAGATGTCCCTGGACCATCGGATGGCGTCTGAGACCATGAGGCGCCGCATGAGACGTGCGTAGCGTCGACTGATCCCGCAGGTCCACAGCATACGCTCGTTGCAGGGGTCCCAGGCGTCCAGGGCTTCGACAATCAGGGCGTCCATCTGCACCTCGTAGCCCTTCGCTCTCAGGGTGTCAGCCAGGGGGGCGAACTTTTCCAGCTTACGAGCTCGGGCTTTGCGAAATGCCGGGGTCCAGTTCTCAAAGGAGACCGTGACGTCGATGAGAATGATCTTTTTCTGGGCCTCGTCGGTGACGACCACGTCAGGTCGTAGCTGGCTGTCAGTACCGGCGACGGTGCAGTTCATGGAGATCTCCCCTAGGCGTGGTGCGATGGCTTTCACCAGGCGGTTCTGGATGGCGTTGTGGCGCAACTGCCAGACTCTGGAGTGGGGTCTGCAGCTGCACAAGACGTGGGACAGGGTCTCGTTGGGGTAGCCGCACTTCCTGCCACTCTTGTCTCGGTTCCCGTGGCGGACGGCTCCGTTGAGTGGGACGCAGTTAAGCTGGGCACGGTGGATGAACGGCCAGTCGGCGAAACGGGTGAAGCCGCCCCCGTCGAGGAAGTGGTTGCTGGCGTCCCACTTGCTGGTCAACTCAAAGGCCTTACCCTGGTCCAGGGTTTCCACGTACAGCGAGCGGATGGCGGCCTTCAGAGTCCTCTCCAGCAAGCCCCTGGCCGTCGGGGTGATGATGGTGTTGTCATCCAACCTGATCTGCAGCACCCGGACTCCCAGCTCCTGGTGCTCTTCGCACCACTGCCAGCGGAAGCTGATGCGCTTCCCTAGGCGACAAGTGCGGGACCACAGTGAAGCGATGTCGCGCCCGTCCCATCCGAATTCCCCATCCAGGGAGCCGCTCAGGAAGGTGGCGATGTCTTGGTTCAAGGGGGTTCTGCTGATCCGCTTCTCTGTCGCATCACACAGGGCGTTTGCCGCAATGTTCCTCACCGTGGCATCAGGACATGTCAGCAGGCAGAACTATATATAGGGTCAGGACAGACTTGAATTGCACCTGATGTCAGCCTTCCTGTGAGATAATCTAGAGATTCCCAATGAAGAGGGTCAGACCAAATATCTATCTCTAATAGGGATGAAACTGTACTTCATTGCCTAAGCTTTGCCATGTTTTCTCTTCTCCTTACAATACAGTTTCATTTTCCTAGCTGTGCAAGAGAATTCACGTTTAGTTGTGAATCCTTAAAATGGTACTGGTTAGCACCTCAGAAGGCATTTTGCATTCCAATTATAGGGCACAGCTACATGGACTGATTCTTTCATCTAGTTACTTGAACAAAGGATAAATAACACTCGTGGATAACAGAAAGCCAAATTTACAAGGCCAGACAGATCCTCAGCTCAGATTTACACTGGCTGAAGATCGAGTTCTGTGATGTTTAATGGAGTGATATTTATATTTACTGATTTTAAATGTGTACTGCTCAAGAAAAGCTGCCCTTTTAAAGTGTATGTAGCAACTGAGGTGTGATGATCCCCATGTATGGTCTGATGTGTATTTAATTTGTGTATGTTAACATACACACAGAGCACAGTGCTGAACAATGAATTACTCACTATTACTGTTACTTTTTGGTACTAAATTATGCAGTGGTTTTATGCAGATGGCTTCTTTACTCTGTCTAATCCATGGCTGTCAGCTCTTTCTCCTTCCCTTTCCCTGATTCAGAAAATGCAGCTTAAAGTGACACCGTTATTTGCTGCTACGGGATATTACTCTTGGGCAAAGATGGAGGTCAGAACATTTCTCCCATGTATTCCCTTTTAGAATTTGCTGGGGCTTGCTGAGTTCAAAAAGGAGAACGGATTCACAAATGCCGGTCTGACCCTCCTTGCCCAAGAGCTGTGATTATTTCAAAGTTACAGTTGTTACTTATTATCTGTATTACAGCGGTATCCACAGGCCCCCAATGACATTGGCCCATTGTGCTGGGTGCTATACAAACAAGTATTAGGAGGCTGTCTCTATGCCCCAACCAAGGGCCTGATTCAAAACTCACTGAAGTCAAAGGGAATCTTTTCACTCTCTTCAATGGGATTTGGATCAGACCCTAAACAGGCCTGACAAACATCAGATATAGGGGAGGGGGTATTGCTACCTCCATTTCACAAATGCGGAACTGAGGCGCAGATAAATTAAATGCCTTGCCCAAGGTAAATAGTCTGTGAACTAAACCAAGCTCTCCAAAGTCCAGTCCAGTGCCTTAACCACAAGACCATACTTCCTCTAAACAGTAATATTATTAACATTAATAATGAGAACTTATATTGCATTTCTCACTTTCAACTGCTTTACAAACATTAATTACATCCACAACTCCAAGGGAAGTTAATGGGAGCCACAAGTTGTATGGATCTAAGGTTGGGCACCCAAACCTCGAGATACCAAAGATGAAAGAAGCTTTTAAAAATGTGCAGCTCTTTGCCTCACATTACAGGAGTCGTCACTGATAAAGCCAGGATTAGAATGCAGGAGTCCTGGCTCCCAGTCCTGTGCTTGGGAACCCAGACCACACCCCTCTACTTAAGGCAAATCACTAGAACAGATTCTATTGGGAATTTATTTCCATGACAAAGGGAATGTTATGCCCCTTCCCTGCCCTTCTTGGGCATCTCATCCCAATTCACTAGCCAGGTTTTTATTTTGGTCTTGTAATTACTGTCGGCCACCAAAGTTACTTACAGCTACAGAAGACAAATGGCACGCTCCAAAAGCAGCTAAGAACCGCTGAATTTGTCCCACATCATTACACAGCATATATTTCATTCAGCTCCTTAACTGGGCAGCACAATAAAAGCCCCAGAGCTCCCTAGGCCAGATGCAATTCAGGGCTCTGGGGGAATGATCATGAATAATGACTACTCTGGAGGATGTTGTCACTAATGCAACAAGTTCAACATATATAACTGGCAAACTCTCTATGGCTTTCTTTCTGTTGCTCTAGTTTTTGCTTAATTGGCTTTCTTGTGGCCTGACTCTGTTCTCACTCAAGTTGGTGTAAATCAGAAGTTACTGAATGAAGCCATGGCTATGATGCCAGAGCAAGCGAAAGGAGAATCAGGTCCTCCATGTCTGGAGTCACTAGTTAGCATTCTCAACAAGCAACACGAGTGCTGCGATGAACAGCTGGGCTCTTCCACCCATGCAATCTCACTTCATTTTGGGTTACATCTCAGATCAAACCCTAATCTATAGCAGAAAAAAAAAATATCCTCTACATCAGGGGTGGGCAAACATTTTGGCATGAGGGCCACATCGGGGTTCCAAAATTGTATGGAGGGCCGGTGCAGTGTATTAAATTGCTCCCCGTAGGACTGTGCTACTTATGGTGTACTACTTACGGCTGCCAGTCCTGGTGCTCTGAGCGGCACAGTAAGGGAGCGGGGAGCAGGGTGGTTGAATAAAGGACAGTGGTCCTGGGGGGCAGTCAGGGGACAGGGAGCAGGGGGTGGTCGAATAGGTGTGGGAGTCCCAGGGGGCCTGTCAGCGGGCGGGGGTGTGGATAGGGGTCAGGGCGGTCAGGGGTGCGGTTGGGGAGGGGGGGTCCCGGGAGGGGGCAGTCAGGGGACAAGGAGCGGGGGGTTGGATGGGTCGGAGATTCTGAGGGGGCAATCAGGGGGGCAGGAAGTGGGAGGGGGCAGATAGGGGGTGGGGGCCAGGCTGTTTGGGGAGGTACAGCTTACTTACGGCGTACTACTTACAGCTGCCAGTGCTGGTGCTCCGTAAGTAGCACATTCCTACTGGGAGCAATTTAATACACTACACCTAGCAGCTCTCACAGCCACGCTGCCCGGCAGGAGCTTGGAGCTCTGCTACCCAGAGCACTGGCGGCACGGCGAGCTGAGGCTGCGGTGGAGGGGGGGGACGGCAGGGGAGGGGCCAGGGGCTAGCCTCCCCAGCCAGGAGCTCAAAGGCCGGGCAGGACGGTCCTGCGGGCCGGATGTGGCCCACAGGCCGTAGTTTGCCTACCTCTGCTCTACATCCTATATCCATATTAAAGCCCGGGCTATAAACAGAGCATGTGAACTGGGTTAGGGGGTCCTGATGGGAGGCATTAGCATGTCAGGAACTCAGCAGTAAATTTTCACTTGTACCTTTCTCTTTTAAATAAGTCTTAAGAACATTAAATAGAAAGAGTTGCCATGACAATGGGATAAGGAGAAGCAATCCAAGAGGTAGAGCTTTACTGGCTGGAGTTTATAGCACTTGCAGGAGATTTTCTAGGAAATGGCTGTATTCAGTTTCCTATCAAAATCATTGCTCTCTTTTCTCCACACCGCATAAGGAATATTTCATCATCTACACAGTTCATAGGTATCATACACTTAGGGGAGCCAATGAAGAAACACAGACTTTGAATGGAAGATTTGGGGGAGTCAATGCTTTATGGTTGAGTCTAAGTTCTTTTTTCATGTACAGCTTCTCTTATCTTTAATAGACTAATAGCTTGTACTTCCAGCAATGCATTAATCCAGCATGTACCTTACAATGCCGCTCATTCATTGGACTCACCCACACATCTGCTGCGTTTTCTTTTCAATAGAACTGATTTGCTGGCTGCATTTTGTTGTTGCTACCTTGGCAAGGATGGGGGGAGTAATTACACACATCAGTGTTTGTAATGTGTTAACACAAATCCTTTGCATTGTCAACAGAGGCACAGAACTCATCTTTGACTCTGTCTCATAGTAACCACAACAATTTGCTCTCCAACACATGCATTTTTTCCTGATTCAATTGATGTATTTCTCCCTCCCACCCATTCCCAATTTTATGCTCCCTTTCTCTGCCATTACATCAAACTTACCATACATATGAAATTCAGATAACAGGCTCACACTTGGCTACAGGAACATTTGTATTTTTGTATTTTGCATTTTTACTTCTGTATGTCAACTGTCTGTCAAATTTCAGAGCAACCTCACAATTCCACTTCTACTATATAAATACTCCTGGGACATGACAAACTCTGGACGACTTCTGTAACAGAAATGTGAACCAGAATTCAGCCAAATGAGTTTCACTCATGAGATGGTGGAGAAGGGGAGCTCCCCTCCTTCATTCTGGTACATGGGTTCTTTCATCATCAACAGATTTAAATGAAGTTCTGCATTTTAAACACCAGCTATCTTCATGTGGTAGGTGGAAAGTTAGCCCCGACCCCATCTCAAGCATTCAGCCAGTTTTATTCTCAATTTAAAAAAAAAAAAAAAAAGCAGTAGGAAATTAAATGGATTTTGGGGTGAAAGCATACTGAGCAAAACAGGAAACATGTCCAGCCTTGGTCTGTAATACATGGATAAACTATCTCCAGCTCACAGCCATGGGACTTACCGCCCTCTCTGTGTATGGCTAATATTACAAAATGACCTTGATAGCAAGGCCATAGCAAACTATAAGGAGACCGACCTTTCACTTAACATTCTGCCAAACCCATGGGAAAAGTAAGGGTTCAAATGGGAAAAGTGCCACTGCCATGTGTTTTCATATCCCTCCTTGTCCCAGGGGCTGGTTATGGACTAGCACGGATGTCTCAGCCCTACTTTCCAAACCACAACATGAGAGCTATCATCTCAAAAGACAGAACTGGGGTACGGAAGGGTTTATACAGACTGTTTTTATACACTGACCAAAACCTACACCATCCATAACACCATTATCTTTGGGAGGCTTTTTGAGTGGTAAAAGGTTTTATTGCTGCAAAGGTGACGACAATGGAACAGGACAGAGTAGAAGAGCCAGGTAAAGAGTTGTTTGTTGGAAAGTATAGTACTGGTAAGCATGAATTGCATGATGTTCGTATGCATCAACTGGCTCTTTGCAGAATGAAACACACACTCACCTGACGGCACCAGGGGGTGTTCAGTACTATGGGTAAATCTATTTCTCACAAACAGTGAAAATGACAGAGGAAATGGATGTCCTGACTTCCAGCATGTGTCATGTTAATGCCCCTTATATTTTTGTATATTTCCAAACAAATCAAGCTGGTAGCACAGGGAGCATAAATAACCAGTTTCATGGTGTGTTGACTGTTACGGTTATTACGGTGCAAGTAGCAGGATAATAAGAATTTGGAAACTGCAGAGACATACTTTAGAATGATGTAGAATGAATAAGTGAGAGGCCCCCATTTTTATATCCAATCCCCTAGCCCAGAAAATTGAATTGCTAACAAAACCTGTGGAAATGATTATCTTAACTTCCACTACAAGATATTTTGTTTTCTTAGGTATGTGCATGAATGCACACATTCACCCATCTACATAACGGCAGGGCATTCTCTGCTGTCTCCCAGCTAACTGAGTGGGATTTCGATAGGATACAATATTCTTTGCCCCTTTCCAGTGATAGGAAATGAAATCTGTATATATTGTTTGTGGCAAGCCCTTTGGGATCTTTGGATGAAATTAGAAACGTTGCCCTTTTCACTCTTAGGGCAAGAAAAGCAGGAAGAAAAAACATTAGAATGTATGTAACTCTCAATTAGCCAAGAGACAGACAGCATACGCTGATATTTTATGAATCGTTCTACTTTTCAATTTATACCAAAAAAGCTAAATGTTTATAAAGAATTGTGTCAAAAAATATTTTCAAGAAGTTTTCTCAAAAGTTGTCAATACCTTTTTTCTATAGCTTACTGCATATTAATATTACATATACATAAACACATGAACACACACAATATTCTGGACTTATATTCACATAGTATGGTCAAGGTCCTGAAATTACATAGGTACATCACACCTGTGGAAAACACAACTGAATTTAATAAAAGGTCCACACACGTAGAAGACTGCAGGATCAAAGCTTGGCTAAACTTGTTATAGGTCGGGCTGCAGCACAGTTTCATTTATAAGAATCTGTTTTCACATGTTCAGAACCTTACCAGACATTTCCCTATTGGGTTGACAGCTTCCATCCCAACTGGATGGATGGGGGGAGGGATAGTTCAGTGGTTTGAGGATTGGCCTGCTAAACCCATGGTTGTGAGTTTAATCCTTGAGGAGGCCACTTAGGGATCTAGGGCAAAATCAGTACTTGGTCCTGCTAATGAAGGCAGGGGGCTGGACTCAATGACCTTTCAAGGTCCCTTCCAGTTCTCAGAGATAGGATATCTCCATAAATATCTAATAATATCCTTTTGCCATGCCAAACCAAAGGAAGAAAAAAAAAAGATATATTTGCAAGTTTGAGCAAAATGCCTTTTTGGCCACTGACATGTTTGGCAAAGTTATGGTAGGGACAAAACAGAACAATTTTACAGAATTTTAGCAAGACTTTTTCTTTTGAATGATAAAGCAAAAATGTTTGCTATTTAATGAAACTACACGGGTATTTGGGGGACTAGAGTCTGCCTTTATTTAAGCAAAGATATGATCATTTTAAAAGTGACTGCTCATTAAACTCACTACTAGAAAATCAGTTGGGCCAAATCCTCAGCTGATGTTAAAAGCTGTTGACTTCGATGAAGCTATGCCAGCTTACACCAGCTAAGGACCAGGCTCCTTAAGCCTTGAGGTGCACATGAAATACAACTATACTGTGTCTATATGCACAGGTAGTTAGTTCAGTCACCATTAATTCATTCAGGGAAATTAGAAACTCTGGGCAACATTCTGTCAGGCCCTTATGTGATAACACAGTGCAGAGGAAGCGTGCAAGAAGCTTTCCTCCCTCCTTACATGACGGTCACCACACAAGGGCCAAGGTGGGTGAGGTAGTATCTTCTAGCGGTGAGAGACACAGGCTATGTCTTTCACTACCAATGTTAGGCAGCGCTTTAACATGGCTGTGCAGTCACGGCACCAATGCTGGGATAAAAAACCCACACCTACGAGGGGAGTAGCTCCCAGAGCGGGTCCCAGCGCTGGTGCACTGTCTACAATACCACTTTACAGCGCTGAAACGTACACCGCTCAGGGCGGTGTTTTTTCACACCCCTGAGTCAGAAAGTTTCAGCGCTGTAAAGTGGCACAAGCTTTCAAGCCACACAGAGCTCTCCTTCAGGTCTAGGAAAAATCACAGCAAAATGCAAGGTGGAACAGATTGTTTAGCATAAGTAGTTAGCACATATTGTAAGGGTCCATTCAGGGTAGAGTGTCCCGTTAACAACTCTGCAGTCATAGGACAGAAACAGGGGGTTAATGGGTTACAGATTGTTGTAATAAGCCACAAAGCCAGGGTCTCTGTTCAGTCCATGATTTTTAGTGTCTAGCAGAGTCATGAATTTAAGCTCCCAGGCTCAAGATTTGAAAGTGTTGCGCAGGTTTCCATTGCGGTTTATGAGCTTAAAAGAGCACAGGGACTGCTCCCTCTCCTCTCCTCTTTCTTGGGGTTGCATGTTGGGAAAAAGCAAAATGAGATCATGTAATAATAGGCTGCATCATATGTATACACACAAAGGGGTCAAATTAAGGTTGCACTGGCAATCATAATTCTTGCATTTCCCAATTTTTGAGTGCTTGACTTTGCAACCTTAACATTCATTTAACAGTTTTTTAAACAATTATATATACACACACAGTAGGATAGTATCAATATAAACAAATATACACAGTACAAAGATCTGAGTCCCTATATATTAGCAAACTCCCATATTAACTTACATAACCTTGTGCTCATCCACATTCACAGAGGTGGAGAGAACTAAAAAGTAGTAAGATGAGGTGAAAGGCTGATGCTGTTGCTGTTTGAGTGATGAAGCCTCCCAGCCTGTGCGCTCACTGCTGGCAGGCAAACTGCACAGTGATTTCTGCTTACAGCCATGCAAGCCTTCTATCATTAAAATCATGAACTGCCAGAACAAGCAAAACAGATGTCCAACTAAATTGTCTCACCATAAACTGGAAAGCACGAGAGGGAGATGGGGCAATTGCACAGCAACATGTGACCTGTCAAGAGATTACTGACTCCTGAGAGAGAGATTGCACACACTCCAATGGGAAGCAGATAGCAGAGTAGGTAGAATATGGGAGTTCCTCAAACAGGCTAACAGGAGTGAAATACATGAGCAGGACATGTACATTAACAGCATCCTTGCATCTCCTCCTGTCCCAAGAGCCAAGCAAGTGGTTCTCCCTATCCTCATTGCCAGCCTAGTCCAAGGAAGAGGAGTGTAAAGAAGCAAAATCAGGGACCAGGAAGGAATAAGCCACAGGGTAGTGTGACAGATGGGACATGACAGCAGCCCTTCCAAAACACACAGCTTGAGAGGTGACTTGTAATGCTAAGCGCTAGTCAAACACGCTTGAGGCTTTGCAGCAGGCACTTCCATCACCACCACCAGGGAGCATGTCTGTTGCATGCGTTGCTGTTTACCATAAATGTTAATATGTTTGCTGTGAGGAGGCTCCAGGCAACCCATCATGTATTGTGACTACTCTGAGAGCAGCTAGGGTGTGTCTCACCCTATCAAAAGCAGTGATAACTATCTGAATTTAAGGATATTTGGCGTTCTTGGTCTCTAGATGGACTACTTGAATTCCCCCAGCTTCATCCACGCTTCAGCCTCTTGTCCAACTCTTGACATGCAGCTAGTAAAAACTGTCTGGGAGAGTAGAAAGCAGAATACTGTAGGATCAACACAAAAGTGAATGGGAGATCAACAGTGTTCTGTGTACTCCACCAGCAAGGGCCAAGGACATGTTCACATCACAAAGGTGATACAGACTAACACGGCTACCACTCTGAAACCTATCGCAAGGGTGATTAGCCTCACAAAACATCACCGACAATACCTTCATCACTTGTGGTTTATCAGATGCACTAACGTGTTTGGATTTATTTCCCTAACTGGGGAAAGATTACCTATATTTTCCATTTTTTTGCCTCTACCCCAAACAATGCTTCATTGTCCATCTCTGTCTGATCTGAGTTGTGTTACCTCCTGCAGAATCTTTCCACTCCCCACTTTTCTTTCCATTCTGTGCAGTTTTCAATCAGACTGAATAAACAGAAATTCCATCATATGGAACCATACTGATGCCAACAAAGGTCATCAGCAGGGTTGGAACTTTTAGATCCACCACACAGATCTCTGCCAATTGAGCTAGCTGAGTCAATGTCATCCTCTATGTGGACCAGCACTAGAGGGGGCATGAGAGACATATTGTCAGTGGGTTTCATGGATATTTGCTGACAGCAGAGGAATGGTGAGACTCAGGGATCTTGGGTTCCATTGCAGATTCTGGAGGGAAGTGTTCTTTAGTGGTCACTGTGACGGACTGGATCACAGAAACCCCTCGGGAGCTGCCACCTGACATGCCAAGACTACCCCTGCTCCTATTTTCCCTGCCAGCTCAGGACTCCGACACCCTGTCTTGCTGAGCCAGACACTCCCATCTGCTCCAACACAGACCCAGGGTCTGAATAACTTGCCCCAAAGCTGCAGGTTTACCTGAAAACAGCTCACAGAAGTGTGCTTGTCTATAGCACTCAGATGCCCAACTCCCAATGGGGTCTAAACCCAAATAAATCCATTTTACCCTGTATAAAGCTTATGCGGGGTAAACTCATAAATTGTTCTCCCTCTATAACACTGAGAGTTATGCACAGTTGTTTGCTCCCCCAGGTATTAATACACACTCTGAGTTAATTAATAAGTAAAAAGTGATTTTATTAAATACGAACAGTAGGATTTAAGTGGTTCCAAGTAGTAACAGACAGAACAAAGTAAGACACCAAGCAAACTAAAATAAAATGCGCAAATCTATGTCTAATCAAACTAAATACAGGTAAGATCCTCACCAGTTCCAGAATGCTCCCTTTTACAGGCTAATCTCCTTTTAGCCTGGGTCCAGCAATCACTCACACCTCCTGCAGTTACTGTCCTTTGTTCCAGTTTCCTTCAAGTATCCTGGGGGGGTGGAGAAGCTCCTTCTTTAGCCAGCTGAAGACAAAATGGAGGGGTCTCCCACAGGTTCAAACAGACTCTCTCTTATCGGTGGAGACCCCCTCCTCACCCTGTGTAGAATCCAGTCACAAAATGGAGATTTGGAATCACATGGGCAAGTCACATGCCCATGCATGACTCAGGACTTGCAGGTAGTAGCCATTACCCACATGCTACCTTGAACGTCCTCAGGTAGACTTCTTATGTGGATTGGAGTCTTCCAAGCTCTTTTGTCTGTTAAGTGCTCCCTGATTGAGCACCTAATTTGCACATTCCTTTCCCAAGAAGTGACCGCATCCGAAGAAGTGGGCTGTAGTCCACGAAAGCTTATGCTCTAATAAATTTGTTAGTCTCTAAAGTGCCACAAGTACTCCTGTTCTTTTTGCAAATGTTCTAACTAAGGCTACTTAGAAATCAAGCAATTATACAGCCAATGTTCATAACTTTGAACACACAAATGGTGCCTGCATACAACTAGGATGAACATAACCAGTAAATCATAACCTTTACATAGATATGTTACATGGCATATGTAGCAAAACCCTATTCCAGTTATATCATACATACATTTATAAGCACCCCCCCATAAAGCCTTATTGGGTACATTGTCACAGCCACAAATCATTCTGCCCCTTTTCCTCTCCCCATCCCGACCCCACCCCTCCACCCTCGACCCAATCTAACCCCTTCTGCCACAGGCCCTCCTTCCTGCCCAGTCCTACCCTACCCTACCCGGCTCCTCCTCTGGGTTCCCTGTCTGAATCCTAGTCTTCCCCAACTCTGACTCCCAGTCTTCTTCTTCAGGCTCCACGTCCAGTCAGTTGCAGTCTCCTCGACTCCTTATCCCAATCTGCTTGCCCTATTAGTCACAGTCTGATCCCCAGCTCCTCCTGCGATCTCAGTTTCCTCTCTCTCGACTACTAGTCTTTTTTGCCCAGCCAGTTCTAGTCTTTCCCTCAGTCCCCAGTGCCAGTCTCACCACCCTCCCAGACTCTTGTTCCAATCTACTCCCCCCACCACAACCCCTATCCCAGAGTTCGTCTCCTTTGCATTCAGGTGAGGCAGCTGGACCAACAGGGAGAACGCAGGAATGACTGTCTCCCTGATCCCAGTTCTGGTGCCTGGCAGCGCAGTGGCTCCCAGCAGCAGCAATTACAGGGAACGTCCTGAAGATATGGGCTGAACAGGTGTGTACTTAGATTTTACAAAGGCTTATAACTTGGTGCGATTTTCATAGGAACAGCAAAAGACACAACCCTCAAACAGAGACAAAACCTTGCCAAATTTCAAGCCCTTCCTCCAAAACATAGTGGTGGTAGAGTTATTCAATTAAATGGTTGTAAAAAAGTATATATTTATTTTTCAAAAATGACAGAATCATTTTTGCTGATTCTCCAAACAAAACAAACCAGTCGGAGGAAGATACATCGCATGGGGAATTTCAGCCTGAACAATTTAAATTTGGCAACGTTTAAGCAACTGAAAAGGGGGTCTTATAATGGGAAAGTGTTGCAAATTATTAACTATGTTGGGCAGGGCAACCAGCATAACCCATGGCTGTGGAAGAGGACCCCTGGATCCAACCATCCAAATTCCACAAAAGGGTACTTAGTGAAACATTCTTTTGTTAAACAATTTATGAGAGCTGTAAAGAGAGTCAATGGCAAGGTAAATTGTTCCTCCGCCTATTGTGAATTACAGCAGCAAGGTGCCTGTGAATAAGAAAAGAGCTACTTTTATTACTGTTCACGCCTACCATTCTTTTCCCACTAAGGTGCACAAGATTTATTCCATTAGATGTGAGAGAACAATTGCATCAAAATCAAACATACTACATGTACCTGTTCTCTTCATAATGATCCATGATGGATAAATAATAACACAGGTATTAACTATAGTGCATACAATCTATGAGCAGATCACTACCATTTGTAAACAGACATTTATCTACACATCAAGTGCTTGTGGTGCTTTATTCACTGAGTACAATCCATAATGCGTAAATACTACCATTCTGCTTATCTCAAGCTCTTCAGCTGAGCTCTTTGCAGCACTGGGTGATCATTTTATCTATGCATTCCACTTACAGCAAACCAACTGCTACGACCTGAGATCCATTTTAAGAAGGGGCAGTTAATTCTCCCTATTTGTTCAGAATACAATTCCGATTTGGAGTAAATATATGATTACATCACATCCTAAGTGACCATATCAAATGGGGGGAGGACCCACAAACCAGACAAATACAAAATAACTTTTTTCCCCATTTAGGGAAAGTCTAAAGAATAATAACTGCAGAGGAAAATTACTATTAGGGTTATCTACAGTCCAACAGGATCTATAAATCCTTTATCAGCATTAGCAATAAAAACTAGATAATAACATCTGAGCCTGCTTAGGCTAGACTACAGTATCTTCTGACATGCACTTACTGAATTATTTGAATTTAAAATTTAGTGCAGTGAAGTTTGCTAGAAGTCCTAACGCATCATAACTGAGGTGAATGCCCAATATACTATTTAAACCACACAGATTCCCCAGCGGCGGGGGATGCATTACTGTCACATTTGCGGTGGGGGGGTGGGGGGGAGGATTCATATTATATTTGTACTCATTTTCCCTGAGCTGAGAAATACAAACTGCCTGGTGTTGGTCACCTGAGACAATTGTTCTCTCCTGTAAATCAAGAGGCCACTGCCTGACTTTTCTTTATATGCAAATTGCTCTCAAGGCGCCTCCATCCAACATTTAATACTGCTCGTTTCCAGAGGGGAGACACAACTTCTCCCTAGGACGCAATATTTAATTGTTAGTGTAAGGCCATGTCTGTGCTAGAAACTTTTGCCGGTATAGTAATATTGGTTAGGAGTGTGGGGTTTTTACATTTCTAAACTAGCAAAAGCCCTAGTGTAGATACAGTTACACCAGTCTGAGTCCTTCTGCAAGTATAGCTTGTTTGTTGATATAGCTAGACAGGCACACGAATCTTTCCTAGTGTAGCTGTGACTGAGTGAAAGTCACTAGGAAGAGCTCTCTAAGCAGTGCTAGCTGACAGCTGTCCTGAAGCACTCTCCCTACACAGTATCAAGGCTAGCTGGTTGTGGTGCTAACGTAATAGCAAGTTCCCTTTCACACACCATCAGGATTGTAAGTGTGCACTGCTGTGTGCTTTCTGCCTAGCTAGACCCATCAAAATGCCTTCTTTGTTTCCCTTCGTCCCCTTCAAATACAACCACTCAACTGCATGGGATGCAGACCACATCTGTTACCTAAATGTTTACCAATGCACAGGATGTCAAATTTTAGTTTAGTACACAGGCATCCACAGTGTCAACCACCTGTACAACTAACCACCAATAATCACATCTAAACAAAAAGGTCCCAGGAGGAAAATACTTTTAAATAATGGTAGACTGCAAAATTGATCTGCATAGGAATTACTCCCAAGAAGACCTGAGCTGGGCGAGTGGAGCAAGAGGAGGGATAGAAGGAAAAAACCTTTAAGAAGCTGAAAGTTCTGGAAACTTTTTCTCCTGGGCAACTATCAAACAATATCACAAGAGTTCTACCAGGGGGATCTGCACCAATTAGCAGAGAGCACTGAGCAAGGCAGAGAAACCACAATGAAACATCAGGTCACTCAGCTGAGACCCAGCGTCCTCTCAATGCCAGGAAAAAAAATTCCTACATTTAAATACTTTAGATCTGAAATACTTTATCAAATATAGTCAGTCCTGTTAGAGCCCTTAGCATAATGAAGGAGCTCACAGAGGAGGGATTATTCTACCATGTACAAACTAATTGCTGCATGAGTCAGGAAGGAACTTTTCTTTTACGTATGCAATGGACTATGAATTGCTATGAGGGCAAGAGGAAGCAATTTGCTTTTCTCTCAGCAACCAGTACTGCTCCTGCTGGATCAGATAAGAAGGGCCAATAGACCAATCCACTATGACAACTCCTCTATTCCTCTTCAGTTAACAATATAAAACTTTTAGCTGCTACAAAAGTCATTATGTGGACAATATTTATTGTGAGAGGTAGCAATCCTAACGGCGCTTGAGTAAAGGTGATGGCAGCACCAGCTGACAGCAGCAGTTAAGCAAATACCAGCGAACCATCAAAATCTGCTGTGTTTTTTCTCACTATCCTTCCAAGGATCTTGTGATTGGAAGGGAGTTAACTTGCATCTCTGCTATACTGCATGGTACTATTCTTACCTGTCTCCAAAACAAATCAGCTGGGCTATTAGTGATGCTCCTTGTAACCCGCCTTCAGGAAAGCAAATCCAATTCCCAGGGTAGGGTGGCCAGATAGCAAGTGTGAAAAATCAGGAACGGGGGTGGGGGTAATAGGCCTTTCTATAAGAAAAAGCCTCAAATATCAGGACTGTCCCTATAAAATCAGGACATCTGGTCACCCTGTCCCAGGGGAAACACCAGCTGTGTCCTCATAGAATCATAGAATATCAGGGTTGGAAGGGACCTCAGGAGGTCATCTAGTCCAAACCCCTGCTCAAAGCAGGACCAATCCACAACTAAATCATCCCAGCCAGGGCTTTATCAAGCTTGACCTTAAAAACCTCTAAGGAAGGAGATTCCACCACCTCCCCAGGGAACCCATTCCAGTGCTTCACCACCCTCCTAGTGAAATAGTGTTTCCTAATATCCAACCTAAACCTCCCGCACTGCAACTTGAGACCATTACTCCTTGTTCTGTCATCAGGTACCACTGAGAACAGTCTAGATCCATCCTTTTTGGGACCCCCTTTCTCATCAAAGAAGGAAGCTCAGTGGCTCCATTTGTGTAGCCATTTTTCTGATCTCTTGCTAAATAACAATATTTCACACCCAATGATGAAATGTTTCATCACCATACTGTCCATAAGCGATGTCACTCTTATGATGGAAATATATTGCATGGTAAGTAAAGACTATGTATGGAAAAATCCTTGTGCATGAAAAAGAAAACATAACTTCTACATTAATAAATATTTATTGTAGCTCTTATATGTTGCCTTTCAGCTGACATTTTTTGTAAGTGTTCTCCAACATTGTAGGTGCAATTTTGCACCCACATTAAATGGAAAATTAAACTCTGCTTTCTGCTGCACCCTTTTAGATGCCTAACTACCTCACCGCATCCACAACCTCAGTGGAAATTCCAGACGACTCCAGCTGTCTCCAGCTGGTCTTCATTGGCTTTTGTTGGTAAATGTTGATTTCTAATGGCCTTTATTGTTTCTAATTAATCCTCTTAGTTCTCAACAAAAACCATCTGAATATACCCACAACTGCAATAACATCAATGAATCTGAGAGTGCATTGTTCACACAACAACAATAGCATTGTCTCATTTGCAGTAGACAATAGGCATCAGAAAAGCTAATCCTCACTTCACGGTTCTTGCACCTACCTAGCTCATGAGACAGCACTCGGGCTGGATAAGATGCTCCCTCAACCATACCTTTATTTATATTGTGTTCCTCTGTGGTTAATATAATTGCTCTTTGCATACATTTAAATAATTTTCTCCTGAATTAACCTCACACTTCAGCCATTTATAGCACAGCATCTAACACCATAAACAGGGACCTGACATATCCAGCCAACCAACTGGCTCAGGCCAGAGCTTGTTCTTTCCTGATCCCCTATAATGGAAGTCAGCTGCATTGTGAAGTATGATTAGAGATGTGAAGTCATTAGAGTCAAAACACTTTCCAAGTCCCTGCTAATCCATGCCAGTCAGAGGCCTTCAGGAAATGACTGGCTGTAATCAGTGCGCTGGCTTTTAATTGAAGAGAATGCATTAGGTGTCATCAGCCACTTCACGGTCACACCACACAGTCAGCAGAGGATAATGAACCCACAGGCTCTGTGCCACTTTAACCATTGTATGTTATAGTTAACATATTGTTTCAGAGCATACAATAGGTGGGGGAAGGAATAGCTCAGTCGTTTGAGCATTAGCTCAACAGGGTTGTGAGTTCAATCCTTGAGGGGGCCATTTAGGGATCTGGGGCAAAAAAATTGGTCCTGCTAGTGAAGGCAGGGGACTGGACTTGACTTGATGACCTTTCAAGGTCCCTTCCAGTTCTATGAGATAGGTATATCTCCATATATTATATTAATGCTGACTCTCTCTCTCATGGTTGGGGGAAGAACCTGAGGAAGGTCACTGAGACAAGTCACTTATATGGCCCCACTAGCAAGCCTTATTGTTTGGGTTGATATCAAGTTTTACCTATCAAGGTTTGCCTCTGCACATGACTTGGTCCAATTCTGATGACAGGTACAGGCCAATCTGGCCAGCAAAACCCACACGCTTGCTTTAAAGCTACCAAATGTGGACGTAAAGAAATTCAGATTAGAAAGTAAATAGACACAAGATCGTCTTAGGCCTTGGCTACACTTACCCGCTAGTTCGGCGGCTGGCAATCGAACTTCTGGGTTCAACTTATCGCGTCTAGTCTGGACGCGATAAGTCGAACCCGGAAGTGCTCGCCGTCGACTGCGGTACTCCAGCTCGGCGAGAGGAGTACCGCGGAGTCGACGGGGGAGCCTGCCTGCCGAGTGTGGACCAAGGTAAGTTCGAACTAAGGTACTTCGACTTCAGCTACGTTATTCACGTAGCTGAAGTTGCGGACCTTAGTTCGAATTAGGGGGGTAGTGTAGACCAAGCCTTAGTTTATGGAATTTTATGTATGTCACCTTCCCTTCCCAAGCTACCTATGATCACCAACCACTGAAACACGAGTCATCTTTCCGTGGGAGGTGGCAACAGTTTAACAAAGCACAGTGAGCTAGATTCTGAGCTCAGTTATACTGGCATAAATCCATAGTAACTCCCAGGAAGTCAATGCAGAGGAACACCAATGTCACAAAGAGCAAAATCTGACTTACCAATTCTAAATGAAGCTACAAGGGGAACTTTAGGTGAGATGGGTGTAAATTACGGAAAACAGCTCGTCTATAAAACCCACTTCTGCTGTCCAGTCCGCTTTCCTCTTTTTTCTTGTTGCTTTAACAGTGGTGACAGTGGCAGATAAAGCAACAGTCATAGATCAGAACTTCTCAACTTTTGAGATGTATCACAACATTAACATTAGTTAAACCTAGCTGATTTGACAATTAACTTTCTGCCTAAAGAAGGCTTCTGACAGAGAATTCCTCATAAATCACACAGTGATTACACTGGTCTACAATTTTTGAGAAGTCGTCTGCTTCAGAGATAAAGTGTGCTATTTATTATGTATTTTGATGTGCTGAATTCAAATATGACAATTAAAACAACTGATTGGCTACTGTTTCTAAGATATTTAAGTTTTTACATTTTATGTCTATGTATATTGTGTAGATAGTAGAGTTTTAATCATAAATTGTAAATCTAGGTCTTTTCATGTGTTTATGGTTGCTTTCCATGATAATATTTCACCTGTCCTGTTTATGTAACACTTTAAAAATCAGCAAAAGGGTTATATAAATAAAAGTTATTATGAAACAAAAGGCAAAAAACTATTATGTACATAGTTTAATCCTATTCAGTGTCTACTCAGAGCTTCTTGGCTTGTCTCTTGTATTCATTAAATGGAGCATCTCTTGTCACTGTCCATCAATAGTCTGCAAGCATTGATGGGCTCCATTTGCCCTGATAGCGTTTCTCCATTGTTGCAATGTCCTGGTGAAATCGCTCGCCGTGCTCGTTGCTCACTGCTCCACAGTTCGGTGGAAAAAAATCTAGATGAGAGTGCAAAAAATGTATCTTTAGTGACATGTTGCAACCAAGGCTTTTGTATGCCTTGAGGAGGTTTTCCACCAACAACCTGTAGTTGTCTGCCTTGTTGTTTCTGAGAAAATGTATTACTACTAACTGGAAGGCTTTCCATGCCGTCTTTTCCTTGCCACTCAGTGCATGGTCAAATGCATCATCTCGAAGAAGTTCACGAATCTGAGGACCAACAAAGACACCTTCCTTTATCTTAGCTTCACTTAACCTTGGAAATTTTCCACGGAGGTACTTGAAAGCTGCTTGTGTTTTGTCAATGGCCTTGACAAAGTTCTTCATCAGAAGCAGCTTGATGTGTAAGGGTGGTAACAAAATCTTCCTTGATTCAACAAGTGGTGGATGCCGAACACTTTTCCTCCCAGGCTCCAATGACTGTCGGAGTGGCCAATCTTTCTTGATGTAGTGGGAATCTCTTGCACGACTATCCCATTCGCAGAGAAAACAGCAGTATCCAGTCTGCAGACCAAGCAAGAGAGCAACAACCTTCAAATCGCCACAAAGACGCCACTGATGTTGGTGATAGTTTATGCACCTCAAAAGTTGTTTCATGTTGTCATAGGTTTCCTTCATATGGACTGCATGACCAACTGGAATTGATGGCAAAACATTGCCATTATGCAGTAAAACAGCTTTAAGACTCGTCTTCAATGAATCAATGAACAGTCTCCACTCATCTGGATCGTGAACAATGTTGAGGGCTGCCATCACACCATCGATGTTGTTGGAGGCTACAAGATCACCCTCCATGAAGAAGAATGGGACAAGATCCTTTTGACGGTCACGGAACATGGAAACCCTAACATCACCTGCCAGGAGATTCCACTGCTGTAGTCTGGAGCCCAACAGCTCTGCCTTACTCTTGGGTAGTTCCAAATCCCTGACAAGGTCATTCAGTTCACCTTGTGTTATGAGGTGTGGTTCAGAGGAGGAGGATGGGAGAAAATGTGGGTCCTGTGACATTGATGGTTCAGGACCAGAAGTTTCATCCTCTTCCTCCTCCTCGTCTGACTCAAGTGAGAATGATTCTGGTGCATCAGGAACCGGCAGTCCTTCTCCGTGGGGTACTGGGCGTATAGCTGATGGAATGTTTGGATAATGCACAGTCCACTTTTTCTTCTTTGACACACCTTTCCCAACTGGAGGCACCATGCAGAAGTAACAATTGCTGGTATGATCTGTTGGCTCTCTCCAAATCATTGGCACTGCAAAAGGCATAGATTTCCTTTTCCTGTTCAACCATGGGCGAAGATATGCTGCAACACTTATGCAACAAATGTGTGGGGCCCACCTCTTGTCCTGATCTCCAATTTTGCAGCCAAAATAAAGGTGATAGGCTTTCTTAACCATAGTGGTTATACTGCGCTTTTGTGATGCAAAAGTCACTTCACCACAAACATAGCAGAAGTTATCTGCACTGTTCACACAAGTACGAGGCATCTCTGCTCACTTTGGCTAAACAGAAATGTGTCCCTTTGCAAAATCAAACACTGTCAAATAAGAGAGCACGACACTGTAGGATTTCTAGAGTGATATAAGGCAATTTGTTCAGCAGAGTGATGTAAGCTTCGTTATGATTGCATCATCCATGACTTCTAGGAATAACATGATGCAATTCATATCATGTATGATGCAATACCAGCTTCAGATTGCATCATTCATTGTTTTGCCTAAATAGCAAGTACTGTCCAAACCCAGTCATAGATTTATTCATAGATCCAGTCAAAGATGTATTTTAGTCATTTCTGGTTTAAACTGAGATCCCTTCCCTTTATGACTCACTTATCCTCCGCCATTCCCAAGTCAAGGGTCTTATATACTGACCCAATGGCATAGCTTGAAAACTAGAGCCAATCAACAATTTTAAGCATAATTTTCGTTCTCAGTGACCCAGAATTAGTAAAGTTTGACTACATTTATTTCAGAAGCATTTTGGCTGTAGAGCAGTGTTATCACCTCAAATACAACCCAGCTAATAACTTATAAAAAGAAAATAATAACTAACAGTAGTAGGATGTTTAAGTGTCCCATTTCAAAACAAACATGCTGTGATTTGCTAAACTACCTAAACAACTCAGCCAAGCTGACAGATGGCATTTTATAGCAGCAAGCCACTACAAACTTAAAAAAAAAAAAAACATTGAAGTGAAATGTAATAGAAATAGAAACAGCAAAGTCCATGAAACAACAAAAAATATAACGAGGATAAAATTCGACATACCAAATACTCCTGATTTAAGCAAGTTATAAGCATGATCAAAATCATGCCCATAGGGCATAACCCAACAAAGCACTTCATTTTAAGCACGACTAGTTCAGATGACTTCATCTGGACTACTCCCATGCTTAGTTAAACACAGGCTTAAGTGCTTGGCTGGAGCAGGGAATTAGTGTGCTCTGTGAGGCCGCAGGGAGCAAGATCGCATCACTGTTCAAATTCAGACCTGGTCAAATTCAGATCTGTTTTCATTTAGTTCAACCTCCAATCAGCAGTGTAGCACTTCAGTAATGACTGAGGTAGGTTTTAGAATAACTATTATTATTATTCATCATTTATTTTATGATAGCACCCAATGATCCCAATCACATTAGAGCCCCACTGGAGGTTTTTAAGAACAAATTAGACAAACACCTGTCAGGAATGGTTTAGTTATTACTTAGTCCTGTCCTGGGTGCAGGGGACTGCACTAAATGACCTACTGAGATCCCTTCCAGTCCTACACTTCTATGATTCTATGACCATGCTGGGCACTGCTTATTAAGAACACATATATGAAGACAATTCCCTGCCAAAAAGAGCTAGGGACTATTGTATGGTAAATACAGTACTGGGTGCTGCTGTAATCTAGCCTGACTATTCTTGGTCTCTGCAGTGGTTCTTGTCTGTCTGTGAAAGTCTGCAAGAATCAACAGGAACTGTGGCACTGTATAGGGTTCTTCAGGGTGCATGTACTTTAAACTACCTACTAAATCTTAACTATTTATAGCACAATGAGACGTTCCAAAGCTCCTTCTAAAATTTAAATAAAATGCATATATTAATTTAATTGTGGGAAATTTTCAGTTTTTTCCTCCACAGTCTGTCTAAACCCTTCCCGTCACAAATTTGATCAGAAAGCTGATATCTAGAAATAGGTTGGTCTTGTTCCCATATTTTACCTTCTGGCTTTTTCTAATCATTTACATTTGGCCTTTTTTTTTGATTTTTTAAAAATCTGTTTAACAATAATTATAAAGAGAAATCATGAAGGAAAGGACACAAAGTAAAACTGCAATGAATGGTCTCATTTGGTGGCCTACGTGAAATAAGTTGGTGGCATTAGTCCAGTACCCAATAGAGAAGTGTCCACATCATGATTAACATTCATTGGCATCCTTGCTGGCAATCTGAGCAAAGAGGACAAGGACTGAATGGACTATGGAAACTGAACTACTCTCTGACCTCTTAGAAGGAGTTCAGGCAGATGTCAGGGGAGGGTAGAAGCTTGCATTGCCAGGTTTCACAGACATAGTGTGCTTACCAGTTTCCACAGATGTCAATCTGGCCACTTTCATGAGCACTAAATTGTAAAACAGAGCAGATTGCAACCAATGTGACCAGGGACATCCTTTGAAGACTCTAATCTGGTAGATAATTGATTTTAAAACTCGCCTTTTTATGCCACAGTGAGAACAAGGGCTGGATTCATATAAGAGTTTGCATAAAGGAAGACATGGGAAACAGGAAGAAGCAGCATCCCTGTGTGCAACATCCTTTTCCTTGGAAGAATATTTTAGACTATGTATATTTGTCATAAAATGTGCCCGGTACTACATAAATATTTATTAAACTCTTTGGGCCAAATCCCCAGCTCCAGACTCAATTTCTACACAGCTCTTACCCAGGCAAACTTCTGCTGACTTAAGTGGGAGTGGAGGAGCCTCACTGAATCCCACCCAGTGCTCAACACCTTGCAAAAATGGATCATTTTTGTTCTACACTTAGGCCAAGTAAAACCTCTTTCCATTGCCTTAAGTGACAGGATTCATTGTAAATCCAACTGCCAGGAGCTAACAGCCTATATAACTTCCTCCACCACCCCTATTCTTTGTTCATGGGAGCAGGACTGTTACTCAGAAAATTGTCGCTCTCCTTTTGATGGGCAACAGCTATACCACTAGGTCTCAAACTTCAATACTCAACCATCACAAATGCAGAAATCGCTCAGAAAAAATCAGAGCTTTTCATACAAAACTAGCGATAGGCTTGTAATTTGTACAGCCGTGAATAAAAAGAATCTCAGACTTTGTCTAGATCTTACAATCAGGGCCATGGGAAAACTGCATATAACACAATTTTCAGGTCACTCCACAATTTTCCAGCTCTCAATGTGTCAATGTTTAAAGGTTACACTGGTACTCAGCTGCTGCTTCTCTCTGCACCTCTGGCCCTCCCATCTCTCTTTCTCACTTTCTTCCATCTCAGCAATACTATGACAGAAAAGAAAGGAGACTTTTCTAAAAATAAGCACAATACCACTGGTGGATGAAGAAAGTAGTATGACCAGAGAAATATAGGAGCAGTTGTCATTAATTACTGTTTATCAGATTGGGTTTACATATCAAGACATATGTATGATTAGTCATAAGTTTTATATATGATTTTTTTTCTTGGGTGCAATTTTTGTGTCTTCTGTGAAGCACCTAGAACCGTAAATATTATTACACAGCCAGTGTGTTAGACACTTCAGGACAAAGGACCTTATTTTCATATCTTTCTGTGAAGAGCTTGTAATTGAAATAGACAACATACAAAGAAAGGCGAGAGCGACAATGGAAAAGTAATATGGTTGAACAGGTTAAATTTAAGCTCACATCATGTTCATCCTGTGATCTGGCATGGATTTGTAGGTATATGCGCACGCTTCCATGTTGCTGACTTAGACTCGTTTAGAAGAGCATTTTTGCATCAACATCTCTGAAAACCCTCCTGACAGTTGCTAACACAACTGAGCTGGATGCACAAGAAATTCCATCCCATAACATGGCTGCCTGTCAGGATCCCAACAAGGACAGTCAGGGCCAAGGATCAGAGTGGGGGCAAACCTGAGGCTGGGAGTAGCAGAGGCGTTCGTAGTCAGGTTCTAGGCTAGGGTCAATACCAAGGGTCAGAGTCTAAGTCAGGTGTCAAGATCTGAGTTAGGAGGCAAAGTCCAAATTAAACCAAGGTCAAAGCCAGGAATTCAGGAGCAAGGAGCAGGAACGGTCATAGCAGTTACAGGAGATCCACACTGTTTCCTGGACTTGCCCCTCTGAGTTTACATAGCCCAGGGAGCCAATAGGGAGCTATGAGGCTGCTGTCTGTTAATCCTTCGAGGCAGAACTTCCCATGATCTGTGTGCACAGTGGGTCATGTGAAGTGGAGCACAAGCTGATCATAGTTGCCACTGGGTGGCAGCCTAGAGCTGCCTGGTAGCTCTGTAGGACTGGGTTCTAGACCTGCAGGGCCTCATACTGCCATCAGGACAGACGCTGTATGTTCCTTTCTAATCAGGCAAGTTAAGGGCAGGGGTGAGCTTGAAGATGTGTTTTAAGGAAGGACTTGATGGAAGAGAGAGTAGGGACACAGTAGACCAATTCAGACAGAGGTCTAAAGGTACAGGAGGCAGCATGGAAGAAGCCTTTGAAACAAGAATAGGAGCAAGACACGGTGATAAATTTGTTCTAAATGGCAAGGGGAAACCAGCAGAGGGATCTAATAAAGGGCAGCAGCATTCCGGACAGACCAATGCTAGTGTAAAGAATGGGAAATCATGATCAATGAAATGTGAAGGGTAACTATTATTACCAGGCAAACCAACAGATATGGCAATGTTAACTAGGAAAAACTGGAACAAAAGCTCTTTGTTCTTAAAAACCACTTCACAATTCAGCAGCAAAAAAGGGGCAAAAATCCCACAACTTTGGGCAAAACTTTCTGCAGAATTATTTAGAAAACCTGTTGCACCTCATACAGAAAACAAACCCATCAGCAATGACATTTGTTCAGGATCAGCAGGGAGGGAGTGTGTGTGCAGGAGACTAGAGGCTACACTTGGAGAAGGAAGCTTTGATCAATAGACAAAAAAAAAAAAAATCAAGAGTCCTTCAGATTTATCAACATGACTAATTTATCAAGGTAGAAGCTTTTATGATTGTACTGGCTGCTTTGAAGTTCTGTGAACTATACCAATTGTTTATTTATGATTCCATAATCAAACTGTCAGAAGTGCTGGGCATTGTTAAGGCCAGGGCATTAAAGTACTTCCTAAATGGAGACTGAACACGCCTGCTTTGGAACACATTTCGACCTAACAGTACTTCATGCTATGCTGTGGTGAGATAACAATAATGCTGGTATCTGCGGACAAGAGGAAATTGTGCCCTTAGAAGAGCAGTACCTGCAGGAGCAAGAGTAAAGAGTTGGATCACAGAAACCCCCTTGGGAGCTGCCACCTGATGTGCCAAGATTACCCCTGCTCCTGTTTTCCCTGCCAGCTCAGGACTCCAGCACCCTGTTTTGCTGAGCCAGACACTTCCATCTGCTCCAACAAAGACCCAGGGTCTGAATTACTTGCCCCAAAGCTGCAGGTTTACCTGAAAACAGCTCACAGAAGTGTGCTTGTCTTTAGCACTCAGATGCCCAACTCCCAATGGGGTCTAAACCCAAATAAATCCGTTTTACCCTGTATAAAGCTTATGCGGGATAAACTCATAAATTGTTTGCCCTCTATAACACTGATAGAGAGATATGCACAGCTGTTTGCTATACTCTGAGTTAATTACTAAATAAAAAGTGATTTTATTAAATACAGAAAGTAGGATTTAAGTGGTTTCAAGTAGTAACAGACAGAACAAAGTCACCAAGCAAAATAAAATAAAATGCACAAATCTATGTCTAATCAAACTAAATACAGAGAATCTCACCCTTAGAGATGCTTCAGTAAGTTTTTTCCTCAGACTGGACACCTTCCAGGCCTGAGCACAATTCTTTCCCCTGGTACAGCTCTTGTTCCAGCTCAGGTGATAGCTAGGGGATTCTTCATGATGGCTCCTCTCTCCCCTTTGTTCTGTTCCACCCCTTTATATATCTTTTGCATAAGGCGGGAACCCTTTGCCCCTCTGGGTTTCCACCCCCATCCCCCCACTGGAAAAGCACCAGGTTAAAGATGGATTCCAGTTCAGGTGACATGATCACATGTCACTGCAAGACTTCATTGCCCACTTGCCAGCACACACATATACAGGAAGACTCACAGGCAAAACACAGACAATGTCACAACCCGTCACAATGGTCACTATTACCAAGCGGTCCAGCTATATTCACCTCTTGGACTAGATCCTGTGCTCCACTTAGGACTAAATCAAGAATTACCTCTCCTCTTGTGGGTTCACAGACAGAAAAATCTGCAGACAATGGACTTGGTTAATGGGAGTCATCAAGATTCCAAACCACCATTAATGGCCCACACTTTGCATAATTACAATAGGCCCTCAGAGTTATATTTTATATTTCTAGTTTTAGATACAAGAGTGGTACATTTATACAAATAGGATGATCACACTCTGTAGATTATAAGCTTTGTAATGATACCTTACAAGAGACCTTTTGCATGAAGCATATTCCAGTTACATTATATTCACTTATTATCATGTTTTTATAAATTTAACATCCCTGTGGTGGGGAAAACACCACAGCAGCCCAATACTTTAGCATTTAATTTCAGAAAGGGGAACTACACAAAAATGAGGAAGTTAGTGAAACAGAAATTAAAAGGTACAGTGCCAAAAGCGAAATCCCTGCAAGCTGCATGGAAACTTTTTAAAGTCACCATAATAGAAGCTCAACTTAAATGTATACCCCAAATTAAAAAACATAGTAAGGGAACCAAAAAAGTGCCACCGTGGTTAAACAACAAAATAAAAGAAGCAGTGAGAGACAAAAAGGCATCCTTTAAAAAGTAGAAGTCAAATCCTAGTGAGGAAAATAGAAAGGAGCATAAACTCTGGCAAATGAAGTATAAAAATATAATTAGGAAGGCCAAAAAAGAATTTGAAAAACAGCCAGCCAAAGACTCAAAAAGTAATAGCAAAAAAAATTTTAAGTACATCAGAATCTGGAAGCCTGCTACACAACCAGTGGGGCTACTGGACGATTGAGATGCTAAAGGAGCACTCAAGGACGATAAGGCCGCGGAGAAACTAAATGAATTCTTTGCATTGGTCTTCATGGCTGAGGATGTGAGGATAATTCCCAAACCTGGGCCATTCTTTTTAGGTAACAAAAAAACCCCTCTTCTCTACACCATCAGCTGGGTCTCCATGATCAATCTTCTTTCTTCACTTGTTCTTGGCACAAGAAGCATGGCTGAGAAGACTGCTCTCTTTTTCTACTCACTCTTGATTACATAACATCTGACTTTAAATTATATGACTTGTTTCCACACGGAAAATCCCCTTCATTCTTTACGCTGTCATCCTTATCAGGCCATCCTTTGGAACAAGGAAGAAAGGCAGCAGGTGTGTGGAACAGCCAGGGAAGCCCAATGAAATTCCCCCTCCTCTGCATTCACACACAGACACAAAAGCAACCCTTTGCTGTTTCCCCTGTCCCAATTCCTGTGAAACTCAGTCCTGGCTCTGAAAGTGAGGACATTCCAGATTCAAATGTTTCCTTCTGCCTGTTACAATAAGCACTCAAAAAATGGCTCCACTCTGTGGGACCGCCTTGCAAAGTGGAAATAGCAATGAACCAGAATTCAATTATGTAATGAGAAATTGCTTTAATTAGCCAGTTAATTGACTCCTGAATTGTAATAAGTAAAATAACTTGTTTTTACAAGGCACAGTAATCCCTTTCAGATGTACTCCTAGGAATCAGCTCTGCATCTTCCCTGCCTGATTATAACAAGAAGGAGGATGAGTGATCTCAGAGATCTGAAATCCCCCTGCGTCCCTTGGAGATGCATACAGTTAGTTATTACTGTAGTTCACTGCAGCAGAAAGAAGTAGAGGGGACAGGTGCTGAGTGACACAGCTGAATAACAAACTAGCCTTTTACTTCTACAGACCCCAGTTCAAATTTGAGGCAGGGCACAAATGCAATGAGCCAAACAGTCTTTATATCATTTTCACCTTTCACTTTTATCCATGAAAAACCAAAGGTATACAGCTCCAAACAATAAGCAGACTCTTCTCAAGAGAGATCTAAGATTGAAATGTCAGGGGGAGTTTCAGCTCAGACTGAGGTTCATTACCAGAGCTGCGTGCACAAGCCAGGACTGGAATAGGCAATTATTTTTAGGTCAGAAATGAAGTGCTTTACTAGATCTCTGTTGGAGCCCAGGAGAGAATAACTTGGGAGTGTGGCAACATTACATTAGCAAACCTGTGTGGGGATCCAGAATTAGAACAGCACAGGTTTTCCAGGCCAAACCTGCAGTGCGTACTCCTGGGAGAATTGTGCATCAAAAAATTAAAAATTCTGTGAACAATATTTTAAAATTCTGCAAAATTCTGGACATTTTATTTGTTGATATAATACTATATAATCACGGCAGTTTCAATTATTTTGGTAATTTATTTCAAAATACCTGTCAGCAACTATGTCTATAACAATACAGACACACACAAAAATTCCCCAGGAGTAGAGAGTTAAAGAAACCCCTACGACAACCCAGTTCCTGTTTCTCTGCTCCCTACCAGCTCCTCCCACTCCTCCGAGTCCAGCCAGGGGGCTAGACACCACAACCCCTCTCCCCAGAGCCCAGCTGTGGGGTGTCCCACCCCCCCAGCCCAGACATCCGCACTCCCTACACTCCCAGAGCCCAGGGACCAAGAGAGAGAAACAGACTGATGCTAGGTCCCAGGCTTGTCCGGCGTTTCCTGCATGCCGCCTCCCTTCTTCAGGGCATGCCAGGAACTGCAGCTGCGGGGAACCCTCCAGCTCCCTCCCCCTATTCCCCGCAGTGTCTTCTATTTGTGAGCTGGGGAGCTGGGCTCTGCAGGGTCCAGTGGGGCCAGCAGCTCCGCAGCCCATTTCTGCAAGGGAAAAAGGAAGTTCTGTGCAAATTCTGCATTATGCAGTGGCGCCGAATTCCTCCAGGAGTAAGTGCACTGGCAAAGCTTGGGAAGGCTTGGGACTAGACTGGCCGGGAACGAGGTACACTGGAAAACATGGTTGAGGGTGGCCAGCTCCTGCCTGTTCTAGGGTTGGTTTTAGCCTGCGCTATTAGCCCCTCATCATAAGCATATACAATTCCCCATGAAAAGGGAAAAAAAGAGAAAAATGATTACCACGAGTCAGAGGGAACATATTAACATAGCTTAATCCTGGGTCTTGGGATATCAGGTGTGCTGTGTGCAGTCAGTCACTGGAATCAAAATAGTAATGATCACAGGGGAGGAGAGGAGAGATGGGGCCAGGTATGACCAAACTATGAAGGAAAAGATACATTTGCTAGTAAAGAGAAGCTTGAGGACAAGGCTTCTCCAGTGTGAAGGACACTGGAAGCAGATTGGAGAGTTCTGTGACATTTTTAACATCTCTTTACTAATGTGGGGGAGAGCTAGGTGAAAAACAGGCACAGCAGCTGGGCAGACTGCGTCTGATCTAGGACTGAGCTTAATAGCACCCTCAGAGACTGCAAGAAAAATTGCTGTGTGAATTGGGAAGGGGGGGGGCCTGGGAAAGAACTCAATGCTGCAGAATCGTCACTAAAGCTGACGTGGGCGATGAACCAAGAATTGCAGACAAATGTTTCTAAAAACCAACGTCTATGGGTTTGCTTAGAGCTGGCATTTTAAACTGAAGCCTAACAGTGCGTAATAAAAACTAAGTCAGCGTCACGTCACTAAACAACAAGCCATTGATTTCAATGGAGATTACAGCAGGGATGAATTTGGCCTGTATATGATGCAAGACTAAATGTCACCAAAAAGCTGTCTTCCAGGATACGATTAAGAGCCGCTTCTCCTTTTGGAGCTTGCGGAAGCCATGAGGCACAGAAATACTTCTGCCCGACAGCCTGGACAGTGGAGGTGTTCCAGTACTAAAACTAAAAAGAGGCCCCAAGTTCATTAAAATAAATTTGCAGCTTTTGAAGCATGATAACTGTACAAGCGTGGAAAACTGGTTTTGCATCATGGTACGGGATTCTAGAAGGAATCAGATGGCTTGTGAGAGTGCATCAAAAGTAGAAAAAAAGTGAAACTGTTTGAGCAGCATATTCCAGAAGTCTTGAGGTCTTTCTGAGTGTTTCTAAGTGTAGCCTTCATTGATTTTAGATCTATCATACCATTCTCTCAATAGAAGGGAAAACCTATAATGGCAGCAGGCCGTAAAAGAAACCCAATTTGGGAATAAGAACCATTCAAGAAATATATGTTTGCTGATGATGTTTTAAAGAAAGCCACACCAGTGAACTGGTGGAAGTCACTTAAGCACTTGGATTCAGAGACTGTTGAAGTGATAATCTCACTTTTAACAGCAGTAGCTTCTTCTGTAGAAAGAATATTTTCTTCCTTTGGACTAATTCATTCCAAGTTGAGAAATCATTTGGGACCTGAAAAAGCAGGAAAGCTTGTTTTTCTTTTCCAAATTATGAACAAACAGGAAAATGAAGGTGAAGACGACTGAGTTGGCTGCAGAAGCCGCTGCAGAAGCCAATATTTTAAGTTTCTCATGTTGACTTGGCTGACACAGTCGATTTAATTTTGGGGTTTTTTAAAAAAATATTTCATTTAACTATTTTAGTTAAAAACAATTTTAACAAAAACAAACCTGATTTTAAAAAACTTGAATGTTTAACTAAATTCAAAAATTCATATGCTTGTTTTGTTAAAATATTATATGTTTGCTGTTGAAGAAAACAAATCCAGAATACATAACGTTGTTGTTTTAGTGATGGTGATGTTCTCCTCCTAATACAGCATGGCAAGAAAATCCTCCAAATATTAACGATTAACCTGTTGAATTGGAGATAGTTTACCTCCCAATGACTTCATAAATATCTGCTTCAATTACCTTTGGTAAATGAAGTAACCAAACAATAATTCATTTTCTGATATAGCTGTAAAACTAATCTGAAAAGTTTTCAAAATAAATCACTTTAAAAATGTATAGTGTGTACTTTCTAAAAATGAAACCTACATCTATCTCTGAGTTGTGAAGAATATGTATTAAGGTTATAACAACCAACAAGAATGCACTTTCATGTAGAAAGCCATGATTAAATCGAGTCTTCTTGACTAGTGATTTAAATCAAATTACAGACTATGAGACTCAATTATTTCATTTGAAAACATAGTGTAGGGAACAATTTGCACTAGCAGGGAGATGGGAAACATGACCAAACAGGTCCTTACATATCCAACTCCTTTGATCTTATATGAAATATCCCCTCCTGTGGGGTGGGATGCAGTAGCCCTTACAGTGTACCAACAACACTGCACAATAGTTTCAGAGCAGGGAAGGAAGATTATTATGCCCAACTGATGTACCAGGAGACATTTAAATAAGCAATTACCCAAGATAAATTTGGCCTCAAAATTTGACCTGAATTTGGTAAGGAATTTATTTGATCTATCAAATCTATTTAAATTTGTAGATAGGAACTTAGAATAAAACTGAAGAAGATAAAGGTATATATGCAGCAAAGCAGACAGCACGCATGTAAGAGAGAAATTCACCCAAGTGTATAGAATAAAGACAATGTCAGATATTACAGGGCCCACTTCAAAGAATCCATCACTGGGCCTTTGGGGAAGGGAATAATTCCAAGAATACATTATCAATGCATGGAACCAGAGCACCCAAAAGAATTCTGATACCCCTGTAGACAAACAAGAAATGAGGGTGCCAAAAAAGTACTTATAATGTGAAAGAGGTTAAAAAAGGACAAAAAATTATACAATTAAATTGAACAATTTGTTCAATCAAAGATTCTGTGGGTCAAACTGAGCCATACCAATGCAGTAAAATAACACTGCCATGCTTCAAAGTTAACACCTAACAGAGTAATAGTCCTGCTATAAGCTATAAGCATGACTTGATTACTACCGCCTATTGGGCGGTGCCCTGGGTTTCCCAAACTGTATGGCAGACTGGCCTCTCATATTGTTATTTAATACAGCACGGCCCTTTCAGTCATTAGATGTTACCACTGACATTCAGAGGCACTTGTATATTATCCATGGCCTCAGTGCTCCTTACCTCCTTATTCTAACCCTGGCTAAAGCACAGGTTTGCTATACTTTATATAAAAAGCAAGACTTCTTCATATTCCCACTCACACTATCATCTTCAATCAGCCAAGCAGCTCCACTGGGTAGGTCTATGTGCCTCCCACAATCACCCATCCTGCCCGTATTAAGGCAGTGAAGACTGTGCAGAAAGCCAGAGATGAACACAGCATTATGACAATGAAGTGAATGTGCCTCTAGCTTCCAAAGGCACTTCTAGAGGGGCACAGACCATTAATTACACTTCATAACAAAGCCCTTGTCTGGAAAGGAGAAAAGACAGACAGCATTATATGTACCACAGGGGCCACACTCATGAAGGAAACGAGGGAACTCTCCAGAGCCAGCAATGCCGTCTGTTCATTCATCTGTTTGTTTGCTCTTTCAGACTTAAACGCCTGAGCAGATTTACACAAGCAAGTGCACTCAAGAGGTAGGCAAACTGAATAGGGAGACTAAACCAACTGGCTGCAGAGACTAGGGGAGTGGAGATTTATATTCATCCTATGAATTTTATACTGCATGGGTGGGCAAAGTTCAGCCTGCAGCCCATGGAGCTCTGCAATGTGGCCCAACAGCCACTCCATCTCTATATAGAGCTGTGCCCTAGGAAGCCTGTAGATCCCCTCCATCAAGTAGCCTGGTTGTACTGCACATTGGGAGCTGCAGTCATGTCCTCCCCAGGCTGCACTTCCACATTAAAGATAAGGGTAATTATTTGCTTGTCCACTTCATGTTTCTGGGCAAGTTGCTAACAAGACACTCGGGGCTGGTCTACACTTGGAATCTTACCAAGATAACTATTCTGGAATAATTATTTCCATAGAAATCCTGTGTGGATGCTCTTATTCCAGCATAAGAATGCCCTTTTCTGATTTTGCTTGATCCACTTCCAAAGTGATCCACTTCCTAAATGGATTAAGTGAAATCGGAAAAGGATGCTCTTATTCTGGAAAGAGTGTCCACACAGGGGCTTACACCAAAATAACTCTTCTGGAATAATTATTCCAGAATAGCGATTTCAGTAAATTTCCAAGTACAGATAAGTCCTCAGCAGGGCAAACTTTGGGCACTGTTGGGATCCTGTTTCTCACAGAGCCAGCTGATGAAGCTTTCTCCAACTCATAGTGTGAGCAAAGGCATGCTATCTACGTAGCCTATGCTACAGGCATAGGAAAGCCTGATGGGTTTGAAATATGAACTGAGCATTCTGAGATGCTTGACAAGTCAACATTCAGAATACAGTCAATTTGTGAAGAGAACCCCAGCCTTCAATGATGTATGAGTGAGAGGAAGATTTTAGGTTGTCCTATAGAAAACCTGCAGTCCGACTATCTACTTATTGAGCAACCCATGCCCTTGCTTGCTAAGCCCAATATCTTAGAGCTGTACTTCAACATCTACATAGGCATTTTTCAGGCCATGAAGTAGACTGTATGGCTTGCATGGATATGACAGACTTAAATCCAGTCAGGGGACCAAATTGAAAGAGTATATAAGAAACATGAAAACTATATGAAATCTCCCTGTTCTGTCTAATTGTTACCACGATTTCACTTCTGGCTTGGAGGAGACAAAAGCTGGTGGCTGCCCCACTGCCTCAGACTTTGAAAGTGCTGGAACATGAACAGATTTATCAGATTTACTGTATCTGAGAATTCCTTGGCCTCTTCAGCTCTCTGAAAAGTCCTGGGATTTCTACAAGAAGCCCTCACATTCAGTGCTAATACTTGCTGATATTTTAAGAGAAGGTTTCCTGAGTGAGCATACAGCCCGTCTAACAGAGTTTTATTGACAAGGATGCTTTAGTATTGTATAGACAACCTCACCTTATCAACTAATGTGCAAAGAAACTCCTCAGGGCTGGGGAAAAAGCTAGGAACCACACAGCAGGGATGCCCTTTGTAAATACCGCACCTAATACTAAAATACAATGGAGCTCACCTCCATGAAGAACACAGGACGACCATGGACTTTAGGTGAACTTTTGTGATGGTCTGGCAAATAGCACATCATGCTGTCACAGGGAAGACCCCGGATTTTCTAGGTCAGTCTCAAGCTCTCACACATCCTCAGGAAGCTGTGTTTGGAAGGATTTCAAGAAGTCTCAGTCACTAGGGAAGAATGGAGACTACATTGCTCCTACTCCCCACCGGACAGCCGATTGAGCGCATCACTCCATAACATACGGAGTCAGAGGCAGGGAAAGAAGGATATTTAAAGAGGGGAAATGACAGGACAATAAGGAGTGGGAAAGGCCCCAAGAGAGCTAATCTGTATGAAAAAGACTTGTGTGACAGTAAACATATACGGGCAGGTGTGCCCTTAAATGCTGCAGCGGTGCAGCTGCACCAGTAAAGCTGTACCGCGCCAGCGCTTCAACGAAGATGTTATCTACACCAGCGGCTATCAACCGGGGGTCGGTCCAAGAGCCCTTTCAGGGTGCCGCGGGACCCTGCGGCTGAAACCCGGTGCCCCGAGCCCCGGCGCCCCCCATGGGGATGAAACTGGGAGTGGCGCACGGCTGAAGCCGGCAGTTATCCGTCCCCCTGCGCCCTGAAGCCAGGAACAGCATGGTGCTGAAACCGGGAGCCCCAGCACACCCCTTGCTGAAGCTGGAGCCGCTCAGGACTAAAGCCCCAAACCCTGGTGCTCCCCACAGGCACAAACCCTGAACCCATGGGCACAGTTGTGGGGGCACAAGGCTGTTGTCCCTCCCTCCCCCCCGAAACTGCAGTGCCCTACCCAGAGTGGAGCAGTCGGGGGCAGCTCCACCCCCCGACCTCCTCCTCTCCCCCAGCCCTCCCCAGGCCCAGAACCTCGCACCAGGTTGTAGATGAGACGCCAGAGCCAGGCAGTGCGGCAGCTGCTCCTCTGGCTAGTGGTGTCATGGAGCGGGCAGCTGCAGCTTTCCCCCACTCGCTGCTGGTGCCAGGGGTTGTGGCTGCCCCTCAGCTCCCAGCCCCCTTTGACTGCTCACACAGCCGGTAAGAGCCACGCGGGTGGGGGACTCGGCTCTGGGGCCAACAGAGCGTTTGGGGAGCAGCCACCGCAGGGGGAGCACTCCTGGCACACAGCCCCTAGTTACCCTTTGCCTGCATCCTTAGCTACCCTCCTGTCCATACACAGCCCCTAGCTATCCCCTCCCTGCATTCTGAGCTACCCCCCGGCCTGCACACAGCCCGTAGCTACCCTCTCCTTGCACCCTGAGCAACACCCCTGCCCGTACACAGCCCCTAACTACCCCTTGCCTCAACCCTCAGCCACACCCCTTACTGCACACAGCCCGTAGCTACCCTCTCCTTGCACCCTGAGCAACACCCCTGCCCGTACACAGCCCCTAACTACCCCTTGCCTCAACCCTCAGCTACACCCCTTACTGCACACAGCTCCTAGCTAACCCCTGCCTGCACCCTGAGCTGCACACAGCCCTTAACTAACCCCTGCCTGCACCCTGAGTAGTTTTCAAACTTTTTGAGCTGAGTCCCCCTTTGAGTTAAATTTGTTGGTTGTGACCCTCCCCCGACCCCCGCCCCCCAAAACACACACACACACAACCCAGACAGATGGGTGGCCTGCTGAGATGAGTCTGGGGTGGAGGTGGCACTCCCTCCCTGGACCCCACTGTGCGGACCTGGCCTGAGCCCCGCCCCCCCCCCAACAGAAGTCAAACTATGCCTATGCCCAAGGATCGTCCCACCTCGCTGGTCCCTGGAGTTTTTATAGCTTGATGAGGGGGGCCTCAGAAAAGAAAAGGTTGAGAACCCCTAATCTACACCGATGGGAGGGCCTACCCGTCAACATAGGTACTTCACCTCCGCAAGAGGCAATAGCTGTGTCAAGGAGAGAAGCCCTCCCGTCAATATAGCGCTGTCTACACGGGGGGACAGGTCGTTATAACTACTTAACTCGGGGGGGGGGGGGGCGGGGTGGATTTTCACACCCCGGAGCTATGTAGTCCTACCAATATACGTTTATAGTGTAGACCTAGCCTTGGATCACCTTTTCTCCAGAAGCCAAGTGTGATCTTGTAGCAAATGCTGCTTGCCTCAAAAACACTGGCAGGAGAATCTGAAAAGTCTTGGTTCTCTCTCACTTAATTGCAATTCATCTGCAGCAGGAAAACAGGTTAAATATCAGGGGAGCAGGACTGTGTAAGAACTGGCCAGAAAAGGAACAATCTGCCAAAGATGTTGTAGAATCAGCTTCACTGTCTCTAAGGCTAGATTTGACATCCCTTCCTCTAACATGGTTTAGGGGTAATGACTTTATCTCTTCCAGGATGAAGTGGATGGGGGGGCGGGCAGGGGAGGGAGAGAGAAGATAGATGATTAGATACCAAGCTGCTGATGGGCATGATGATAGGTAAGAACTAGAGTCCTTCCCAATTCAAATGATTTTATTTAACTAGTGCAAGGAGACCAGCAGCGTGGTACTCCTGTCTATTTAATTCAGAAAGATACCTGGCAAAAAACTAAATGCAATACCAGTCAATGGAAGCACAAGTCTCTTCAACACACAGTTGAATTAGCTGTACAGAAAGGTGCGATAAGAGAAAAAAAAACTTCAGAAGACTTATTAGCAGTCACTCTTGCAAACGCATAAGGAGAAGAGAAAAAACTCTCAGACATTATCCTATTCATCATCTTCTCCTGAGAGGAGTAATCATGACCTCCTTTACATGGTCCTTCATGGAAAATTAAAATGGAGCATTTTCACTGCCGTATCAGCTAGAATATGATGCAATTACCTAGGTGACAGGGCTAACCAGTTTTCCTTCTACCTTTCCTTCTATCTAGCATAATTACCTGACTGAACAGATGGAGCAATGCAGAATTCAGACTTGCAATTCTCCTCTCCTGGAGCTGCTGCATATTTAACTTGCAACAAGGACTCTGTCAGAGTGACGGAAAGCGTTGGCACCATTCTGTCATGTGAAAACATCACAGGCACTTCCACCAATGCAACATGCCATAATGTTAACAGCATGACACTGAAAACTATATTTGTGCATAAAAAGAGAGAGGAAGGGAGGGAAGGAATGAGGGAGAAAGGAAAATAGACATATCTATTCACACTCCTCTGCCTTCTTAACATACTGTTTCGTAGGCTGAGGGAAAGCAGGTATGAAACAAACCCCAGCAGATATACAGACAATGTATCTGTAATAGTGATTAGGGCTTCCCATTTTCTGTTCCTGCTGATATACGAAAGCACTGACAAAACTAAGGTCACGGACTTACCAGTAAATATTTATTTAAGGTGAAACGTCTCTGTAACGGGTTGGGTCACAGAAAACTCCTTGGGACTGCAACCTGATATGCTGAGACTACCTCTGAGCCTGCTTTCCCTGCCAGCTTGGGACTTCAGTACCCTGTCTTGTTGAGCCAGACACACTAACCTGCTGCAAAACAGACCCAGGTCTGAACCACGTCCCCCAAAAGCTGCAGAACTTAACTGAAAACAGCTTAGAAAGTGCTCCTGTCTCTAGCACCCAGATACCCAGCTCCCAATGGGGTCCAAACCCCAAATAAATCCGTTTTACTCTGTATAAAGCTTACACAGGGTAAACTCATAAATTGTCCGCACTCTATAACACTAATAGAGAGATATGCACAGCTGTTTGCTCCCCCAGGTAATAATTACTTGCTCTGGGTTAATTAATAAGCAAAAAGTGATTAGATTTAAGTTGTGCCAAGTAATAACAGACAGAACAAAGTAAATTACCAAGCAAAATAAAACAAAAAAAGGCAAGTCTAAGCCTAATACAGTAGGAAACTAAAAGCAGGTAAATCTCACCCTCAGACATGTTCCAATAAGCTTCTTTCACAGACTAGACTCCTTTCTAGTCTGGGCCCAATCCTTTCCCCTGGTACAGTCCCTGTTCCAGTTCAGGTGGCAGCTAGGGGATTTCTCATGACTGCAGCCTCCTATAGCTTTGGCACAAGACGGGAATCTTTTGTCTCTCTGGGTCCCCACCCCTCCTTCTAAATAGAAAAGCCCCAGGTTTAAGATGGATTCCAGTACCAGGTAACTTGGTCACATGTCCTGTGAGACCCCAAGCCTTCATTCTTCCCGGCCTGACTCACAGGAAGGCTTGCAAGTACACAGAGCCATCTACAGTCAATTGTCCAGGTTAATGGGAGCCATCAAGATTCCAAACCACCATTAATGGCCCACACTTTGCATAATTACAATAGGACCTCAGAGTTATATTTCATATTTCTAGTTTCAGATACAAGAATGATATATTTATACAAATGGGATGGCCACCCTCAGTAGATTGTAAGCTTTGTCATGATACCTCTCAAGAGACCTTTTGCATGAAGCCTATTCCAGCTACATTATATTCACACTCATTAGCATATTTTCATAAAATCATATGGAGTGAAACGTAACCGTCTCCTCTCTTTGTAAACATAGGGCCCCAGTCTCCTACCCGAGGATATGACTCCCATAGACTTTAATGGGCACGTGGCAGAAAATAGGGATCCTAACGGTTTGCTTGGTAGTGCTGCTATCCAATGCAAATGAAGTGGCAACTGGAAGAAAGTGAGGTTCAGTGCTGATGAAGCAACTGACAACTAATTGCTTATTAATTAACCTCAATCCACTACCTGAGAGGCAGAAGGTTTCCCAGAGCTCTTCATGCTAACCCAGACAAGGATACCACATGCAGTAGGTAAGGTAAGCCACAGAATACTAGAGGCAAAGGCAACAGCTTCATAAGCAGAGAACCTGCCTTACTTTACAGTTGAGAAGCTGTTTGTTCACCCAGCGGCCTCTTCTCCTGGATAACACATATGTTTATTGGGGTAACATGTAAAACTACATCCCTCTGGAGAATGAAACTGTCTCTTTGTATACTAAAGTCTGTGCTAAGAAATCTAACCAGCATTAAAAGCACATGCTTGTTTACAACAAGCAGAACCGCTGTTCACAGCACACTCATGAGACCAGCTGAATGAGACCAAGGGGATGAGCTATGGGGGTTTGTTTACATCTCTATAACCAAAGTGTCTCTGGATCTACTCCTCCGTTGCAGCCTTTGCTCTTCTGTCAGTACCGTGCCTGGTTTTGTTTTCATCCTTCAGAATTTTCCTAAGCAAAAGGATTCTCCAAATAATCTGTATTCTCATAATAGTTTCATAATTCTCAGAATTCTCGCTAACCGGGTTCTAATCCATGGAATATAAATTTCAAGGAAAGTTGATTCTACCAGAGGACTTGCTCCCACAGGATTTCACAGGTGACCTGCCCGCCATACGGTGAAGTGGGATTTATGCAGTACTTTCTTCCTTACTTTCCTTTTTTCTTCACCATTTCCTTTAAAGCTAAGACAAAAACCCTTGGTGTAGATGCACACCAGCAATGGCTGACACTGATTACCAAACGCTGCCCAGTGACAAATATGGCATGTCCTTTAATGGAAAAATCAGTAGGCTAAACTGCATACGTACTATATTATTTATTATTATTATTATTTTCTATTATTTGTATTATAGCAGTGCCTAAGAGTCACATTCAAGGATGTGCCTGGCAAGCGTAGCCAAGGAACAAAGAAGACACCCTCTGTACCTGATAGTTTACTACTTACTGATACTGTAATTTGCTTCCATGACCACATCAAAAGCCTTGAGCCAACGGGGACATCTACTAGCATCAGTCATTCCCCTTCTTCCCAATCCCAACACAAAAGTCCTTTCAGTGAAAATCCATATAGGCAGCTGGGAATGGAATGGACGATGCCACTAACAACAAGGGATCACTGGGGGAGAGAAGAGGTGACAACAGGGAAGTGGCTACAAAGCATACGAAGTGGACATGTATGTCATTACCTTGGAAAGAACCTGTCCCACCTAGTTCATGAGTGGTGGAACTCTCCTCAGGGACGAGGCTAGTTTACAAGTGTACAAAAAATGCATAGTTTCAAAATGAAACATAATCAACCCATAAAAAGAATACAAGTTATACGGGGAGCGGGGGCAGGGTCCATGTAGCTTCCTCCCCGACCCAACAAATAAATGGGGGGAGCGAGAGGCCTTGTGTGAGCACCATAGGCAAACAGACCAGGTGCCGCTCCGCTACTTCCCCTTCCTATGCCCCTCCGCAGGGTGGCACCGGACTGGATCAGCTTCTCACTGGGATACCCAATGCCGATCTCATATTCACACAAAATGTGGAGAGATTCCAAACAATCCTATCGCCATTTAATTTTTAGCCCAAGATGAACAATTTCAGGAAAATACAGTACTGTTAAATGTAAAACAGCTATCCCTCATTATCCTCTACTAATTACAGAGGCAAGCTACAGTTAAAGGATGGTGCAACTGCCAAGTCAGCTCCCTGTGAATCGTGTTGATCTCTCCTCGCTCCCTCTGTGTTATGCATAGTAATTTGGCTTCCAAGTGGCAAGAGGCATTATGATGAGGGGTGTTCTCAATAGAACGGCTCTTTGTAATATCGAAGGTGCTAGTTCCCCATAACAAGGATGGAGAGCACGGTATTCAAACGTGGGGTACCTAAGTGAAGTATTGCTGCTTCTATAATGTGGATAAAGAAAGCAAAGAACTCTCCCCACACTACCCCCAACACAAAATACCCAACACCATTCCTCCAGCTTCTCTTCTTGCTGTGTCTGTCCCCTCTGATTTCTTGCTGGCTGCAAAGTCAGTCTCCTGACACAAGCCAACTTCTATTCTCTCCATCTGTCAAGAATCCAATTTGACAGACTCTACGAACTGAAATCAAGGCATTTCCTGAACTCTTCACTCAGCTGGACTCTTCATCCTCTCATGCTGCTCTTTAATATCACCTCAAGGAAATCTACTGAGTCGGCTCAGCTCAAGTAAACAGGGATAAAACCCCAAGTTCACTTTCTGGGGATACCCAGAGAGCGGTTGCTGACTCCATGATAGACATGACAGTGAACAGGAACCTGTGGATGGGCACATAAACCTCATTCCATTTGGCATTCACCTTCATTGCTGGGACTGCTGAAGAAACCAGCCTTAAAGGGAAGTGTGGCTGTACTTAGCTGAGACCAATTTCCTTGTTGTGTACAGTAACTAAGGCTATGTCTACACTGCGCACCATACAGCGGCGCAGCTGTGCTGCTACAGCCGCACTGTTGTAAGGTAAGCAGTGTAGCTGCTCTTTGTCACCAGGAGAGAGCTCTCCTGATGACAAAATAAAACCACCCCCAACGAGGGGCGGTAGCTTCATCCCCATGAGCATCTCCCACTGACAAAGTGCTGTCCAAACCGGTGCTTTTTGTTGTTAAAACTTTTGTCATTTGGGGTGTGTTTTTTTCACACCCCTGAGCGACAAAAGTTTTAAAGACGAAAGTGCCTTAGGGACTATAAAGCTCTGCCCACGCTAAAACAAATGAACTGATTTTGAAACCGTTTTCTTCAAAGGAGTTATGCCTAATATACCAGCTGAGGATACGGACCTACTTATTGCAGCCTTAGAAATCAACGTCTTGTCCCAACAATATCCAATATGCAAACATAACCATGGCTGACTACATTACTGATGGAAAGACTGAAATGCCTGACAGACAGACCCTTCCCAGTGCTATCCTGGACCTGACATTTCTCTGTTGTGGCTGACAGAAGGAGCTTACAACTAGTCACATAAGCATGGGCAGTGCATATCATAGGCTGAGGGAGGCTATACCTCCCCAAACAGCCTGGCCTGGCCCTGCTCACGCTCCTCCTGAAAGGCCTGATCCTGCTTGCCCTTTCCCCTTGGCCCCAGCCCAGCAGGCTGCTGTATTCAGGGAAGTGTGCCTTGGCTGGGGATAGAGCTAGTGTTGCAGCGGCCGGGACTTGGGGTGGCTGGGGCTGCTCAGTGTTGGGGGGCAGGAGATGCTGGCCCCCCGCTCGGGGACTTGGGGGGAACTCATGTTTGTACAGGCCTTCTTCTAATGGAACCATACTGACAACATCCACCTGGCTGGCCACCACTACACTTTATCCCTTTTGATATAATAATATGATACTGTCTCTGTGGTCCATCTAACACAATCAAAATACTCCAAGTATTTCATCTGTACCAGCATAGTTACCACTCCATGCAATAACCCATAACATATGCAAAACCATTTGGAAGCAGGGCAACTTAGATGTACTACTGAACGAGATAAAAAAAAAAGTCATTCACCTTTGCTCAGCAAACAAGAAGATTGTCCTGTCCTCCCCTCTTTTTCCCTTCCCCCGCCTCTTTTATCTCCCTCAATCGCCTTCCCTCCATCAGGACAGGGGAACTTATCTTCCTACCCAGCAGCCTCCTTCTGCATCCTGTACTCTGAGGATGAGCTCCCAGAGTTTGGGATCTTTGGGCTAGATGACTTCTTCTTGAAGTGGAACTTCTCCTGGGGTCATGGTCTTGGGTGCCCTTTCTGAAATGTTGGGCCCTAGGTGGCAGCTGTCTAGTCAATGCCTAAATCTGCCTGTTTTGGGAAGAACGGTTCACTGTCAGAACAGAACACACACAGCTCCTGTTCAAGGAGAAGGTTGAAGGAGATTTACACTAGAGCAAATGGCAGTAAGCCAGACTCCCCACAGCTTTCCCACCATTCTTTGATCCAGTACAAAGTTGAGCCAAACATCCAGACTCAAAAGGTTTTTGGAAAGTGACTAGAAATGTTTTAAAACACACTTTATGTAAACCACCACACTTGTGAGTCCCACGTAATCTGGTCATTAGCCAGCTCTGTATTCAGGAAATCACTGATATATGAACCAACTGGCATCTGGCAGCATTCCAATGCAAGGAGACTATTGACTGTATATGAAGAAGTCAGTGCCTAAAAAGCATCCCTTTTAATAGTGGGATGGGAACCAACATAAGGTATACTCTCTCTTTGCAGCCAAATGTGGTGGTTAGTAGTATGTTTGGGGCATTCAGGGAGAAAAGATAATGAGATCCTAACCCCAGAGACTGTTGTTAAGACCTAACTGGCCTCTGGCTTCATATGGTAAAGAGATTGGCGTGTGTCTGCAGCCAATAAACCTTATCTGGATGGAGCAAAAGAAATCTTCAGTATGACAAATTATGCTTCAGAAAATGCAAAGAATGTTTGTGAAATGGACCCTAATTTAGTAAAATTTTAAACCCATTGAAAATAAATGCATACTTATTTCACCAGTTTTTTCGACTGTGGACTCTTTAGATCATGAGCACGTCTCCCTGTGTCGGTGTACAGCGCCCATCACATTGTAGGAGAGACCAGAATTGAAACAACAGCTCTGTAAATAAGGGGCAGTCCAAGTACAACTCTGGAATAAATACTGTTCACAGAACTTTACACTGTAGCTGTCCTTTGTGTTAATATGGAAGAAAGCACAGGACCCATGAAGCAATGCTGTAATTTCATCCAAGGAAGGGTTTTGGCTCCAATGACTAGATCAGTGGGGACTGGCAGGAAGTTGGTCTGCATTATGTCGCTAGCACTGCTATTCACTTGCTGTGTGAACTTGAGCAAGTGACTTAACCTTCACGTGCCTCAGTATCCCCATTTCTAATAATAAGAAGATAATAATGACCTACCTCACAGAAGTTCAATTCATTTTAATACAGTTCTTTGAGATCCTGGGATGCCTTGTTAATCCCTGCACTATCCCACTCAGGCTGGATTTCTCTGGCAAACTAACTCATTACTCTGCTACATTAATGATTGACACTGGTATTTATACATATATTGTATGTTTCAGACAGATGTGTTGGCTAAGAGAAAAAATACTCACCATCAAATATATTGAGCCTGAAGGGGATAGCAACAGCTCTTGGTAAGAAAACCTCCTGCTGCAAAGCATGCCTTGTTAAAGAAATAGTGAAAAACAATCCTGATCTTAATGAGATCATCAGAATGCTTTTCTATGATCCTGAAATTACATGGCTGTTATTGCAGAAAATATGCAGCAAATTCTCATACTATAAACTCGTAAAATAAATTAACATACTAGCATTTTTTATTAATGGGGATCATTTGGAACAGGTTTACAATTTCTCCTGCCCCATTTCCTACAGCTACTCCTATTAGCCTTGACTTCTACTTCCCATAACATATGCGTGCATGTGCGCATACACACAGGCACTCTGTCTTCCCCCTCTTCTCTTTTACGAATCACATCATACTCTGTAAAAGTCCTGAATCCACCATCAAATTGCAAATCAATCAACAGTTTCATCAGGAAAAGTCACAGAACATTTGGCAAGTTTATAATTTAGGGCAGTCCATTCCAATTCCCCTTCCCCATGATCACCCAGAGACATAGGCGCCGACTCTGTGGGTGCTCCGGGGCTGGAGCACCCACGGGGAAAAATTGGTGGGTACAGCTCCCCACCCTGCCCCGCCTCAGCTCGCCTCTGCCTCGCCGCCTACCCTGAGCACGCCACCTGCCCGCTTTTTCCCCCTTCCTCCCAGCGCTTGCCACTGCGAAACAGCTGTTTGGCGGTGGCAAGCACTGGGAGGGAGGGAGGGGGAATGCAGCGCGCTCAGGGGAAGAGGTGGGGCCAGGGCGGGAATTTGGGGATGGATCCAATAGGGGCAGGGAGGGGGCGGAGACTTTGGGAAAGGGGTTGGGGCAGGTGTGGAGTCGGGGCAGGCACGAGCACCCACCGGCAACGGGAATAGTTGGCTCCTATGCCCAGAGAGGAAAAACCCCTCCCCCTAATTTGTGCCTATCTTTCCCACAAGCCCCAAGAGGAAGCCCATGAGCAGAACACCAGTGATATTTGCTGTATTCATGGCTTCTCCGTCCTCACAAGGAGCCTGCCGCGTCTTGTTTTTTCACTCCTGTTTTATTAAAACACACCTGTCTGTCCTCTCCACCAACTGTAATTTCAATATCTATTCACAGACACACACACACACACACACACATACATGCACGCAGCCTGCTGCTCTCACACTGGCTAGTTAAAGCTAAACAAATTAAAGCACTCCTAGTGGATAGTGCACCTGTCAGAACTGATGAAGACAAAGACTAGATAGGATAGGAATTGCTGAACAAAAGCTGGGAACTGCAGCAGATCAGCACTCTCATTTTCAAGGTGTTCCTTTAAATCTGGACCCCCATATCAAATGGAGCTCAACTCCAACCCTGAAATAAGACATGAGGAGCAGTAAAATGTGATTTAGTCCATCAACACTACCACAGGCAGCAGTTAAAAAACACAGAATCAGATATAAATCGCAAAGGCACCTGCTTTGTGATGCATCTTCAGAACCTCTGCTAGACACTTTATACGCCACAGTATACAAGTCTGAACATGATAGAAAATACTGATTTATTTGTAGACGGACCCATGGAAATCTACAAACATATCCAAACTATCTGTTCCCTGGCTCCAGACGTGTAATAACTTCCCAACTAAGGAACAGATTTGTCTCCTCTGTGGTATTTTTCTGTGGTTTGCATTAACCTTTGCTGAATACATTAAAACACATTTATTCACCTTGGACTGTTGCTTCAAGACCTTGGAGCTCAAAAAAAGACTGGTACAGACTTCATGGCCTTGTCTAAACTAGGAACATTTTGCAAATCTTCCCACTGCTGCTCACATTGGTTCAATGTCGGGAGCCTTAGTGTACCAGCTGCCATTGATATTTTAAGCATCTGAGCAGGGGTTAAATGAGGGGTTTAAACGCTGGCTATGCCAACTGGTCTATACCAATGCTGGCAACAATGCCCCAACTGTTGGAACTGAACTGGTGTCAGCAACCAGGGAAACGTTTTCAGTTTCCTCAGCGCAGTAAGGGCATTTGTCTCAAGATATTCCCCTTAGATAATTCACTTTCACTTACCACTACCACCCCAAGGAATTTCAGTAATCAGTTCACAGCTTGCTTTATACCTTTTTAAAGAATGGAAGAAATACCAGAGCAGTGAGACCCACATTGGGGATAGTAACTGTCCAAAAGGAAAAATCAGAGAAAAGGAACGGAAAGCAAACTGATTAGATATTTACAGTGTGAAGGAAAGGGGGAATAAACATTTTTCTTTGGAAAACAAAGATCACATCACAACAATAAAATTGAAGAGCTTCCTCATTTCCAAAAGAGAGACTTGCTTTTAAAGAAAAATGATGGATCTGTAAGGTCTTTTATGCATTTTCTTCCCTTAAATTTTTAGTCTGTGAGACCAATTCTGTTACCATGGGAGATTCCAAGTCCTAGCAGAGAGATTCCAAATCATATTTATGAGATAGCAAGAACAAAAAGAATGCATAACGTAACTAAATCAGTGAGGAAGAACATATATAATCAGCTTTGAGGTTTCCAGTAATGCTGCTTACATGTTGCAAGAAAGGCAGTGGGGGGAAGGGAGTCTTCTTCCTTGATGTAAAACACAAAACCCCAAAATATTTCAAGCTTGAGTTAAGATGGTAAATATGTATAAAAAAATTAAGGGGGGAGGGAAAGGCATAAAATAATGTGTGCTTAAAAAAAACTCAGAGAAGCAGGAAATCTGCAGTGGTTTCGTTGGACTTAAAAGCATTGTAATTTGTGCATCACACATTATAGCCATTACAGAGACTACAGGCTGCACCTCATCTACTGCACATATCTAGTCACAAGGATAACTATGCAGAGACAGTCATCTCTAATAGTATGAGAGTCAGTTTTAAAAACAAAGAGAAGCACATATTGAAAGAAAAGTGATAAGTACCAACTATCTTAATACCAGTTGGGAATATCTATTTAGCAAACCATCTGTCAAAGGTGGATAATACTTACCTACCTCACAAGGGTGATGTAAGGCTTAATTAATTGTCTGTAAAGCGCCTTGAGATCCTTAGCTGAGAGAGCAAAGTATTTTGATGATGACGGCAATACTAACCAGTTCTTTGTTTGGTTTCCGACTACTTTAGTTTAACAGTTCTTCGGAGATTTTGCCATAACTAAGCTTGGACAAAGAAAGATATCTCTGGAGCTCTCTTTTTTCCTTCAGAGGTCTATACATTTGCTGTATTACTTATGTTATATTATATAAACTTAACTATATAATAAATATACCCCCTCTTCTGGAAAGTATCCTGTACATTTTGAAACATCTTTTTTCTTTCACCCCAAGCAGTAAAGACTTTTCCATATTTTGAATGTAGTAGCTTTGTCTGTATGTATCTCTCTTGTCCACCTACTGTGCCTTTTAGTATTCTCCCAGGTCATATTAGAATTGTTAGAGAATTGTTAGAATTATTAGGTTAGGGAAATTTGCCCGTCAAAAGGCATACTCCATTCCTATACCAGGAATGTGCATTCAAATATCACTGAGCTAAATTCTGCATTCATAACCCACGAAGTCCCAATTGCTTCTGGGACTCTATGGGTATGTCTACACTGCAATAAAAGACCCACTACAAGCCTGCAGCTGCCCGGGATCAGCTAACTTGGGCTTGGGCTCTCACGCTTAGGCTGCAGGGCTATAAAACTGCAGTACAGACATTCAGGTTCAGGCTGGAGCCCAAGCTCTAAGACCCCATAAGGGAGGAGGGTCTCAGAGCCCAGACTCCAGACTGAGCAAGAAAGTCTAAACTGCTGTTTTTAGCCCCACAGCCTAAGTCAGCTGACCCAGGTTCTGCGACTCAGTGCTGCAGGGTTTGTTTGTTTTTTTAAATCACTGTGTAGACATACCCCAAGGTATAAATCAGGGCTCAAATTCCCACTGACAAGTCAATGTACCGTTGGGTGTTTTGGATGTTCTTGAGTTAAAATTCTGTGCAGCCAACACATACAATCTACTGCACAGGAAACCTATAGTAATATTTTAAAATATATTGCAGATAAAATATTTCTCACATCTTACACTATTTGACACCCATCTTGGGATGCCTCACTAGCCAAGATTAGAATTAGCCATGGAGACTGAAGTAATCTTATCTCCCCAGGGCCGGTTCCAAGTCCCAGCTCCACCCTTTTCGTAGTACTAAAATGGTACACAGGGCCGCCCTAAGAAGACAAAAAGAACAGGAGTACTTGTGGCACCTTAGAGACTAATAAATTTATTTGAGCATAAGCTTTTGTGGGCTACAGCCTACTTCATCGGATGCATGTAGTGGAAAATACAGTAGGAAGATAGATAGATATACACACACACAACATGAAACAATGGGTGTTAATTAATTCCAATTCAGCAGTCTCTCATTGGAGTCTGTTTTTGAAGTTTTTTTGTTGTAATATTGCAACTTTTAGGTCTGTAATCGAGTGACATCTGATTTGTGTCCATTTATTCTTTTACTTAGAGACTGTCCGGTTTGGCCAATGTACATGGCAGAGGGGCATTGCTGGCACATGATGGCATATATCACATGCCCCTCTGCCATATACATTGGACAAACCAGACAGTCTCTACGTAAAAGAATAAATGGACACAAATCAGATGTCAAGAATTATAACATTCAAAAACCAGTTGGAGAACACTTCAATCTCCCTGGCCACTCGATTACAGACCTAAAAGTCGCAATATTACAACAAAAAAACTTCAAAAACAGACTCCAACAAGAGACTGCTGAATTGGAATTAATTTGCAAATTGAACACCATTAAATTAGGCTTGAACAAAGACTGGGAGTGGATGGGCCATTACACAAAGTAAAACTATTTCCCCATGCTTATTCCCTCCCCTCCCCCCGCCCCGCCACCCCTCCCCCACCTCCGGTTTCCTCATATCTCCTTGTCAATTGCTGGAAATGGGCCATTTTCATTACCACTACAAACAGTTTTTTTTCTCTCCTGCTGATAAAAGCTCACCTTAACTGATCACTCTCCTTATAGTAAAAAGAAGAACAGGAGGACTTGTGGCACCTTAGAGACTAACAAATTTATTAGAGCATAAGCTTTCGTGGACTACAGCCCACTTCTTCGGATGCATAAGAAGTGGGCTGTAGTCCACGAAAGCTTATGCTCTAATAAATTTGTTAGTCTCTAAGGTGCCACAAGTCCTCCTGTTCTTCTTTTTGCGGATACAGACTAACACGGCTGCTACTCTGAAACCTCTCCTTATAGTGTGTATACTAACACCCATTGTTTCATGTTCTCTGTATGTGTGTGTATATATATATATCTTCCTATTGTATTTTCCACTACGTGCATCCGATGAAGTAGCCCACGAAAGCTTATGCTCAAATAAATTTGTTAGTTTCTAAGGTGCCACAAGTACTCCTGTTCTTTTTGCGGATACAGACTAACACGGCTGCTACTCTGAAACCGAAGAAGACAGTCAGGGATTCCCCTGAGGCATTGCGGATAAGTCAGGGATGGGAGGGAGCACGCCAAGGATATGACAGAAGCATGAAGGGGTGGAGCCACTAATCACTATGGTGATTTTTGGTTATCAGAGCAGTCCCTAGGGGAATTCTCCAGCTGGCATAATTCAGAACAGCCCAATGGTTGCTATCAATTATAGCAGGGGCTGGTTTGGGCCCCAGCCAATTTCAGGATCAGGGGAATGTAAAGTCTGCTTTCTCCTCACCCAGGTCCTGCACCAAGGTCAGCTGGGACTCAGGGATCAGGCCTCTAAAGTCTGGGTTGAGATACAAAATTGGGATGGTATGGGGGAAGAACGTGCTCTTCATGCCTATTAATATGGCACCTTTCATCGTAATTAAATCCGTTTTTCTCTTCAGTGTAAGTCGACAAAAATCTTGGGGCCTGATCCAACTCCCTTTAAAATCAATGGGAATCTTTCAGTAGACTTTAGTGGGAGTTGAGATCATTACTGACCAAATGCTAGATAGTTCATATCATAAAAATGCAAAAGCTGATCTCCTTCAAGGACCAAAGTAGTGAATTAATGACACTGATCTTTCCCTATGTAGCAGAAGCAGTGGACACGGAGGAAAGAAACTCTTTTGGAATCCCAGCAAACCTGAAACAAATTCACTATTTCCCACGACAATTTCCAAGTAACATTTTTCTTTGATCATCCATCTCAATTACATAAACTGGGGGGCATCAATTTGAGTCCTGCCACTTTACAGTATGGTGTTTCTGAAATGAAAAGGATTATATCCCTTCACAGCAAGAATACACATCGGACTACTTTCTGCTGAGATGACGACAGGTGACACAGACTACAATCAAGGTAAATTACTTTTGTGTTTATGATTATATAACCCTTTTTTTCCACTTTGCCTTACTGGTGAATAGGATGCAGCATATTATATTACAATACTAACTTTCACTCCAGAAAAATAAAAAACTTTTGTAGACAGTGCTCAACCCTACAGATCGGATTATTCCATTTCCAGCCTTGTTTATGGCTCTAAAATGTGAGCCCTCTTTCTGTCTCCATGAAAATTTTTACAACAAACTTTATCTTACAGAAGCACTGTTAACAGGTGCCTAGCTGTGACTATATGCAGAACTATTATCATTATAATTTAAGAGCCATGTTAACATAAGAAAAAGGAAATCCTTTGATTCTAGCAAAAACTTACAATGAAAAACAAACACTCGATTCACAAGTGCTGTAGTTAGAGAGAGAGTCAAGAACTAATCTACCATACTAATTGGATTGAGATCCCGAGTTGGTGAATTTTGGTGGCTGCATTAAAAAGTCATCTTCCCTCCAAGGCAAAGAGCCAATGGACCGAAGAAAAGGCAGGAAACACAATTTAGGGAACGCCGTCAGAGGTTAAAAGAGGAGATTGTAATCTTTAGAATGGAGGGGCAACTGATTTCCATGAAGGCTGAGTTTCTCTCTCCTTTTTCAGTTCAAGCCTGATTTTATTACCAAAACCAGCAACCGGAAAAAAAGATTTACCAGAACATTATTCTCATCATTATAATAATAAAAGGGTCAATTAAAACTCAGTTGGGTGGTAAATCTTTTGTGTAGTGGACTGACTCTAAACCACTATTTCAGCTAAAGTAATAAAACACAAGTGATAGTAGGCAGTTACCCTTTAGATTGAAAGTTTAAATGTGCCAAATCTTTTTCCTAAAGAAAAAATGAATAAACTAATAAAAAATATTTCTCAGTTCCTACAATGGAACAAGTTCTCCAGCAGGATTTGACTTTCTGGAATAATATAATATTGACTGTTTCTAAAATGCTGTTTCCTCTTTACTGTCTGTAATGGGGTGGCACCCACCTCTCGCAAGCACCCCCTGGTCCAGGTGTGTGTCTGCACCTCTTTCAGTCTGTGGTGACCCCTTCTGGCAATTTCTCTAACGGTTTCTAATGACTCAGCCCTCCAGCCGAATCACATACAGTCTGTATGAAACACAACTCAAACAGACCCCTTCCAGGGTATTAGTCCAAGGGTATGTCTTCACTACCCGCTGTATCAGCGGGTAGCAATCACTTTATCCGGGATTGATATATCGCGTCTCGTTAAGACGCGATATATCGATCCCCGAACGCGCTCACCGTCGACTCTGGAACTCCACCAGAGCGAGCGGCGGTAGCACAGTCGACGGGGAGCCGTGGCCATCGATCCCGCGCCGTGTGGACCCCAGGTAATTCGATCCAAGATACTTCGACTTCAGCTACGCTATTCGCGTAGCTGAAGTTGCGTATCTTAGATCGATCCCCCCCCGAGTGTAGACCAGCCCCAAGAAAGTCTTTAAACCGAGGTAGTCATTAGGCAGAGCGTGGGCCAAATCCAGACCACCAGACACTTTTGAATGGACCTCAAAATCTTTTTATTTACTTATCATTATTGATAGCTTATTTTTATTATTTTCTCTGGAGTCTGGATCTTGACCAAGAAATTGGACCTTGGCAAAAAATAATTGACTTCCCCTTCTTTAAGCACTCCTGGCCCTGGTAGGGGCCATGCCCCTAAAGCTTCCTCCCTGGAGACGCTTCGCCCACTCTGGTCTGTGCTGGCCCTAGCTCTCCAGCTGTGCCTTTTAACAGTCCGGATCCCCTGGTGGAGGTCTATCACTGTCCAATTGTAGGCCATTTCCCCAGTGACTTATGGGGGGGACCCAGACCCACCCACTACTCTGGGTCTCAGCCCAGGGACCCTAAGAATAGCAACCACACTCCTCCATTCCACAGTTCCCTGGGCTACTTCTCCACAGCCACAAACTTCACCAATGCTTCACCCTTACCTCCTATATACTTTATTCACTCAACTGTCTAACTGATGTCAAAAAGAAGGAATTTTTGTGCACACATTATATAGGACTGGACCCTACAACACAGCACAGTGATGGCTCCCTAAGCCTTGTAGGGAACAGAAGACCAAACCATATATTAGCTCACCATGGCACAGAAAATGGTGAGCTAGACAATGTTAAAATATAGTGACAGAAATAACTGTTATTGTCCACCCAGATGGACAGGTTAACAGGCATGACTTTTGTTTTATTGCTAAACATTTGCTTTAAGATACGTACTGATAGTAAAATGCCATTTCTACTCCAGACATAGCCAGTAGTGAGGAAAACCTCCTTTTGTTTTGTTTCACAAATCCTTTCTCTTTTATCCCTAAAACAAAGCTGGACCTGAGTTAAAACCCAGAATCCAAAAACCTTCCACAACTTCAGGAGTATTTTTAAAAACCATCAGTCCAGATCCATGTTCTGCCACTCACTTCTATCTCTAACTAAAATCAACTCAGACGCTTAGATTATCCCAACAGCCACTACAGTAGTTTAACGAGTTTTCTAAGTTTCTAAGTTTGATAACCTGATTCTTTAAGAAGCTTTTAATTTTGTATCTGATTTCAAAAGACAAAATGTCCAAGGTGACAAAGAGAAGTACAGCAAGGTCTCAGCCATACTCTGATATTTCTGACAGATACGGCTGAAGAAATTATTTGGTGGGTTTATCAGGGAAACAAATATGCCTGAAAATAATGATGGATGATTTTGTTGTTGTTGTTCTTGTATGTGTTGGTGAGAAACACTAGCGCTTTCTTCTCAGGCATCAGCAGGATTGACTAATTAATTATAAGCACCCTGTTCAGGGTGGAGAGAAATAAAAAAATAAATACAGTAGTTTGTCTATGCTTATAGAAATGTGACTGCATGCTTCACTTTCTGCCTTTTCTTCTTGCAGAGTAAACAAAGGTAATTCAAAGCTGAAGATATATTCCCACTGATGAAAGGTAATGAGATGAGACCACTCTGTCTGAGTCCACTGTACCAGATAACAGAACTTTGTCAGGCAGGACAGACAGTATCTGTTTCCTTAAATGTGGTTTATCAGGGCATATCAAGGCTTCAGTAATGTTATTGCACTTTTAATAATTCAGGAAGCAGTCTGTGTCTCTCTTGATTAACGTCTATGCCGCAATCACCCCAGATCCGTTACGGTTGTCATTTTGCTGTCTGGAAGCATCAGTAATTGGTTGCACGAACTGAAATGGGCATTTCAGTTTTTCAGCCCCTTTTATATTGTGGATCTTAACTAAGGGACAAATTTTCCAACAACAGAAACCTAAAACGAGCCTGCAAAATATGCAACTAAGTGGAAATAGGTAGGCATGCATGGGTAACTGTGTGCACAAGCACTCACAGAAATGCAAATGTGGCAATCGGGTGTATGCGCATACATCCATCTGTAAAATTGTAATTACCTGTATCTAACGGTGACAGCTGAAGTGCCTATTTTGGCAAATTTGGCACTAAGAATCAAATAGATGCGTGCAGTTTCTACTTAAAGCAAAGGGAGATTAGATGCACCTCCAAAGACCAGAATTTGTCCCTGAAATTTTTTTTAAGTGTCTGAAAATAAATGGGGGAAAATTGTGCATCAGAAATAATGAAAAGAGGGTGACAGTGTTACATGATTTTATAGAACACTCTTGAGTCTGAAACATTTTTGGCTTCTTTCATTAATTTCTGAAAAATCTACAAACTGCTATTTGTGGCAACATAAGTATTTTCCCTCCCTGGTCCATTGCTTAACCCATTTCACCTTGAGTCAAGTTCCTTTGTAGATAAATTTTATTATTTTTTTCCATGCTAAATAAAAGTGAAACCAGGGCATGTGGACAACAGTAATTAAGGAACCATATTTATCAAATATTGCTTTGCCAAAGTTTTGATTTCACTTACCACAAAAAGCACTTATGAGAAATCAGTTTCAACTTGAAAGATAACATATTGCTAATTAGCCATCTTCTCAATTATCAGAAATACAAAAAAAAAATGTATTGAGCCAAGAAGATAGTCACTTATTTCTTGAGCTGCTTTTTTAAAAAAAATTAAGTAATCTGCATCTAGAACAATAAAAAGTTCTAAAAACTATATTAAAAGGTTAAATCAATTTTCCTTCAAGACAAATATTATTTAAGTGAGTGCATTGTTCATGAAAGGTGCTAAATTAACAACTCTGAAGAGTGAAGTTCACAGACTAGGTACAGGATGGATAGCAGCAGTCCAAGATTCCTCACATTGAGATAAATGTACCTAAAACTGTTTAATTTAGAGAGGAGATGAATAAGAGGGGACATGGCAGAGGTATATAAAATCCTGAACAGCATGGAGAAGATAAGTCAGGAACTCCCAGTTACCCTCATGAGACAATAAGTAAGAAACAAATCAATGAAACTGAAAGGCAGCAAATTTAAAATTGATAAAAGAAAACACTGTTTACACAGTGAATGGTTTGCCTGTGGAACTCACTGCCACACACGACATCATTGAGGGCTTCCAAACATGGTTAAACACCTATAAGAACATCCACAGTTACATTAGATGCAATAATGTTTTTTAAAATGGGATATAAACCCTCCTGCTTCAGGGCCCAAAACAACCACTAATGGATGGAGGTTAGGAAGCAACTTCCCCTCAATTCCCTAGCTCACCACTATTTGGTTTCTTGCACCTTCCTCTGAAGTATCTAGTACAGGGCTCTGTCAGAGACAGACTATAGGGGCAGATGGGCCACTGGTCTGATCCTGCATGTCAATTTCAACATTCCTGTCAATCCTGCACTGGTCCCAGGGAGATGCAGTCAATGACCTAACAGGCCTTTGCTATCTCTAATTTTTATGACGGCAGCTACATAAATTTTACAGCTTTGAGAGCATTAACAAGGATATATTCAATCCCCAAATATTAATATAGTTTATTTTCACAGTTTAAAATCAATGTTACTAAACGATTGAAAGTGAAAAAGATATTGTTCTGCAAGGGGCCATTCTTTGATTTTTCTACCATACAATTCTTTCTATTCTATTTAAAACCATTCATGCAAATACAAGAGGTGATCTACGGTGCTAGTAGAAAAAGTCTGCACAGAATCCAAGCACAAGTGGCTATTTTGATTATCTGAACTGTTCACTGAAAACAAAACTTCATTGCACAGCTTCACAATAGACCTTTCCTTGTGGGAGAGAAAAAAATAAAATAAAATCACAGCAGCAGCCACATGCTAAGGAAAACCTCCCTCTCTCAAACCTCCCTGCCTGGGCCAGGACTGTATATCAGTCCAGGTGAAACATTTTGGACTAAGTAAAGATGAAACACGTTGGCATCTCTGTTACAGACACAGCTACAAATAATTCAACCAATAAACAGCACAGCATGTTATTCTTGGCTATATGCCTCTTTCATCAAATCAGGGGGGAAAGTTGCTTTCACAGGCCACAACTTTGTCTCTGAAACAATAAACCTTCCCACACTCCCATCATCTAGGAGAGAAAGCAGGACGAATTCAAGGGTCTGATGGGATTACAAGATAATGGAGAAGTGTGTTAACAAAAGCAGATAGCCGCTGTGGCTTAAAGAATCAAAACGATTGTCCCAACATACCCTTTTTAGCTCTGCAGAAGCATACAGTTGTTATTGCACTTGGCCTAAGAAGAGTCTGAAATCACCATATAGAGCTGATCAGTGATTCTGCACCATGCTCTTTGGCTGTTTTTTCCAACCACCCTGAAAAACCATTAAATTATAGTTTGGACCTTCTCTTTTTTGTTGCGCCAACTGCCTCTGCTAAGGCTCCCACTGGTGTTGGGTGAACGTCAAAAAATGTTGAGAGCAGAAAAACTCTGACCTTCACACAAAGCTGGACTGCATATGCCATGAGAATAAGCTTTTCCAGCTATCAGACTCGAAATACCACAAAAACTTCCTCCCACGTTGTATTTTGTCATCTGACAGAATGCAAGGAAAGATAGCAGCATCTGGAAGACGCACCATGATGCCTAGTGGACAAAGTACTGGGTTGGGATTCGAGACCTGAGTTCTATTCCTGTTCTACCACTTTCCTACTGTATGATGTTGGGCAAGTCACTTCTCTGTAACTCTATTTCTCTCTCACATTTCATCGGCCTTGTCTATTTAGATTATAAACACTTCAGGGAAGGGACTTAACTATGTGTTTGTACAGTGCCTGGCACAATGGTGCCCAGATCTTGGTTGGGGCCTCTTATCCTGAGATTACAGATAAGGAAAATGAGGCAAAGAGAGGTTAGGCAATTTACTCAAAGTTACTCAGGAAGTCCAAGGTATAGCTAGGAATAGAACCCCAGTCTCCTGAGTCAGCCTGCTATCATCCTTTTCTAACAAGACCACCTCTCTTCTGTATTTTGGCAGAAGCCCAAGGGTGTATGAGGAGAAAGGCAGGGGAAAGGGTTTTAAACCAATTCACTCATTCGTAACTGTCACCATTTGTAAAAAGCAACAGAGGGTCCTGTGGCACCATTTGGAATCTCTACTTCAAGACAAATACTGTTCCAAAGGAGTTTTAAAGACCTCTGGAGGTCTCCAGGGATCCCACAAGGATCTGCATATCAGAAGCTCTGAGCAATTGCTTTGGTAGTATTTTTTAATATATTTTTTTCTGCCTTAGAAAACTATTTCTTAAGACATGTGACCTTTTAATTTCCAAACAAAGAACTGTGTGTGTGTGTGTGTGTGTGTACACACGCGTACATAAATAAAAGCAGGTATTTGGGGACAGGAGTCTGGAGCTGGTGGTGATAGTGTCTCTCTCTCTCTCTCTGTAGGTAGGTGGAGAATCACAGGGAAGGGTCACTGTATTTCCTCAGTGACCTTCATGGCCCTTTTCCGGGTCTGCCCATTAACCTTCAAAATCAACGCCACAGTGAGAGATAAGGACTAACAATAGAGATTTGGTTATAAATGTAAAGCTGTTGTTTGCCAGTCTATAGGAAGGCCCCTTTAAGTGATTAGCAGCCTACTAAAGTCAGCTGAGGTTGTCCCACATTTTGACTTGTGAAAGTGCTGGTTCACTACAGGAAGGTTATAATGACAGAAACCAATACAACCCATACCACAGGTACTAAGGATATATCTATGCTGGAGAACTGCATGGCTGAAACTTACATTGGCGTGATTTAACTGGTGCAAGCTGTAATGCATGCACACTATGCATCCTATTTCAAGTGCCACACAAAGCGATCTGTAGATTGTTGCACCTACCCCGCAATGGCAGTACAGCTTCTTGGATCAGGTATACAATGACAATGGCATACTATAGTCACATCTGTTCTTTCTTTGATTTCTTTCATTGCCTACTCCAAAGCTTCTACGCTACATGTGGAGTCACATGTGCATGATGAGAAGCAAGGGCTATGCCAACACATTGCAGATGGAGAATCAGCAGTTTCCTCCAGATCTATTCTTGGAGCACCTGTGCGCTCGGCGGTTCAGGATATATTGGTGGTCTCCTTTGAAAATGTTGACTTTAACCACTCTGCCTAAATTTTCCCATTTGTAAAATGAGAATAATAATAATATTTATACACACACCTCTCAGGGCAGCTGGGAGACTTAATTAGTGAACACCTGCAGAGAGCATTGAAGACAGAGCACCACAACATATACGGATATGCATTTGTTATTATAATGGAAAGTTAAAAGACAACAGTATGTCAACAGGACGTGCAGGTGACTGTTTAATCTAGATTCAAACTGAAGCTGTGGCTGTGTTATGTTAGACAAAGCCCTCAGCTGCACTGTTAATAATCATACAGATAGTCTGCAGATGCAAAATAACTACAGGAATGCTGAAAATTACCACAGAGATAGAAGAGGTTCAGGTCCCCAGTGGAGACAGAGGAGCTGGCGATGACTTCACAGCAACAGCAGAGCTGAAGGACAGAGGTGCATGCTACAAAGAGAGGGTAAAGAGCCCCCTCTGTAGCCAGTATCTATGATGAACACTTTGAAGACTGGGTTCAACTTGGACTGCTTGCAGCTACGTCAAGAGATAGCTCCCTACGTAATCTTGGAGCTGCCACACTGTAAGACGCTTCATAGGAAAACAGCATGTTCTGTACCATTATGAAACAACATAATATAATACTTAGCTCTTATATAGCAATTTTCATCCATACATCTCATAGTGCTTTACAAAGGTTGGATTATTATTATTCCCATATTATACACTGAAGCACACAGAGGTTAAGTGAGTAGCCCAAGGCCATAAAGTCAATAGAGGAATCCAGGAACAGAACCTAGCTCTCAAGATTCCCGGTGCAATGCTATATCTGCTGGACCGCATTGCAGAGTGCAGCATCTGTACTTTTAAATTACTATTCGTTTTTTCATGACTTCTTAGGACAGAGGTCACCAATCTGTGGGGCATGCCCCCTTGGGGGCACGGAAGAACATTTAGGAGGCACAGATGGGGCCCAGGCCAGCCCCCACAGGGAGCGGGGGAGAGAATGCCACCCAGCTCCACTCTTGGCCCCGGCCATGAACCCAGGGCTCTGGCTCCCGCCCCCAGCTATGACCCCAGCCTAGCCTCCTACCCCTGTCTGCATCCCCCCGCCACCCGAGAGCCATGGCCCCACTCCTGGCCCCAGTTCTGGGGGGCGGAAACAGGGGTAAGGGAGAGCACGAGATAAAATGTTTGGGGTCCACTGTCTTAGGAATTCCTGTTCAAATTCAGCTCACCGCGTCTTCTAAAAGTCATGAAGAAGGAATGATTTACACCTTAATGACTCACTGTATTCGTTGTCGGCCATTTTCTTTCTCTGTTAGACATGTAACAGCATGGTGAGTTATACTGTATATCCATCAGTGCCACTCCCTATGCACACAAAGCTGCCTCAATAAATGCTTGAGCTCCACCAAATGCTTGTTGATTTTTCCTTTGAGTAAACAGATGCATTGTAATTTCTTGAGTGGAGACTGATCCGGCACAGTAATCCGGTTTGATGTATTAAATCAAGGTTTCTGGGCGACCTTCTTCTTTCCCTTATCTTATATCTGGGGTCAGGTCGTTGTGCAAGCTTCCGCCATCTTTGTCAGTCCGAGATAACACTAAGGTCCACCTGCTTATCATCATCTTTGATTCAATTCATCCACCGCTTCCTCGGCTTTCCTCGGGGTCTCTTTCTTAGCACCCTCTCCTGCCATGCTATCTTCACCAGATCCTCTTCATTCATCCTCTGTATGTGTGTGAACATGCAAAGTTGGGTTTCCTGGATTTTGTCAGCCACATCATAAACTTTGATTTCCATCCTAATGCTTTCATTTTAAAATCTGTCCCTTCATGTAACTCTCTTGTGACTGAGCAGACATTTCATTCAGAACACCTGTAGGTGCTGACCCTGTCTTCTCTTTACCACCAATGTTTCTTCACCATACAGTACTGCTGGGCGCACCGTAGTTCTACACAACTGAGCTTTCAGTCTCAGTGGCACACACAACACCTAAGACATTATGCCACACTCTTCCAGCACTTCCCAGTCTGGACTGTATCTGACATTCAAGCTCACCATCTTCCATAAACCACCCTCGCAGGGACTTGAACTGGTCAGTCTGTTTAGTCCATTAATCTCTATATCCAGTTTCCCTGTGGCACCTCTACTGACCCACAGACCTCAGTCTTAGTCATGTTCATTTTTGTTCCATGCCTGCTTCGCTGGTCATACCACTAGTTTACAATTTCCTCTACGTCAGTGGTTCTCAAACTTTTTTTTTGTGTGGACCACTTGAAAATTGCCGAGGGTCTCAGTGGACCACTTAATGATCTTTGCAACTGTTGTTTGTACCATTAGCTAGCTACTGTAAAGCGCTTTGGATAAAAGCGCTACGTAAAAAAAAGTATTAACGTTTTTTGTTCTACAAATAAAAGCACACAACTCATATTTTAGTATCAGTAGTCTTACCTTTCTAATGTAATGGATGTGCCCTCTCTCCCCCGCCGCAGCAGCTCCCGAGCTGGGGCTGGAAAGAAGAGGGAATCTCTTCCTTGCTCCCCTGCCACGGCGGCCCCCAAGCTGGGGCTGGGAAGGAGGGGGGTCTCTCCCCCGTCACAGCAGCCACAGAGCTGAGGCTGGGAAGGAAGGCCGTCTCTCTCTGGCAGCCACAGCCCTGGAGCCGGGGAAAGTTGCCTCTTTCTCTGGCCACCGCAGCCCTGCACATCCCAAATTCCTCCCACCCCCTCTTCTCAACCCATTGCCCTCTTCCACATACTCCTTATTCCCCCCAAGGCCACCACCTCACCTTACATGTGCGTCTTTTCCAAGGTACAGGCACCTAATTAGTGGAGCTGTGCCTGTGCAGCTCCACTAATTAGGTGGGTGGCCCGTCATTCTCTTGTGTGCGGCCGCCCAGGCACGCACCTTAGAGGGAACTATCCGCAGACCACCTGAATGGAGCTCTGCTCTAGGTTTTCTTTTGAGGACACTCTTATTGCTATGTCATCTGCATATAGCAGCATCTCAGCTTTTCCCATTGAGACAAATGCAAAGTAATGCACATTGGAAAACATGATCCCAACTATTCATACAAAATGATGGGGTCTAAGGCTTGGTCTACACTACCCCCCCTAATTCGAACTAAGGTACGCAACTTCAGCTACGTGAATAACGTAGCTGAAGTTCGAAGTACCTTATTTCGAATTAGTTCAAACTTACCTTGGTCCACACTCGGCAGGCAGGCTCCCCCGTCGACTCCGCGGTACTCCTCTCGGCGAGCTGGAGTACCGCAGTCGACGGCGAGCACTTCCGGGTTCGACTTATCGCGTCCAGACTAGACGCGATAAGTCGAACCCAGAAGTTCGATTTCCAGCCGTCGAACTTGCCGGTAAGTGTAGCCAAGGCCTAAATTAGCTGTTCCCACTCAAGAAAGAGATCTTGGAGTCATCATGGATAGTTCTCTGAAAACACCTATTAAATGTGCAGCAGCAGTCAAAAAAGCGAACAGAATGTTAGAGACCATTAGGAAAGATAGATAGTAAGACAGAAAATATCCTAATGCAACTATATAAATCCATGGTACGCCTACATCTTGAATACTGCGTGCAGATGTGGTCACCCCATCTCAGAAAAGCTATATTGGAATTGGAAAAGATACAGAGAAGGGCAACAAAAATGATTAGGGGTATGGAACAGCTTCTGTATGAGAAGAGATTTAAAAGACTGGGACTTTTCAGCTTGGAAAAGAGATGACTAAGGGGGAATATGATAGAGGTCCATAAAAAGGTGTGGAGAAAGTGACTAAGGAAATGTTATTTACCTCTTTACGTAACACAAGAACTAGGGGTCACTCAATGAAATTAACAGACAACAGCTTTAAAACAAACAAAAGGAAAGACTTCTTCACACAACACAGTCAACCTGTGGAACTCGTTGTCTGCTGATGTTGTGATGGCCAAAACTAGAATCGGGATGAAAAAATTCGGGCAAGTTAAATAAAAAAAAGTATAACTAGGCAGGCCAAAAAAGAATTTGAAAAGCAACTAACAGAAGACACAAAAACTAACAGGAATTTTTTTTTTACATACACAAGAAGCCTGCCAAACAATTCTGTGGGGCCACTGGACGATCGAGGTGCAGAAGGAGCACTCAAGGAAGACAAGGCTGTTGTGGAGAAGCTAAATGACCTCTTTGAATCAGTCTTCACTGCAGAGGATATGAGGGAGATTCCCACACCTGAGTCATTCTTTTTAGGTGACAAATTCGAGGACCTGTCCCAGACTGAGGTGTCAATAAAGGATCGTTTGGAACAAATTGATATATTAAACAGTAATAAATCATCAGAACCAGATGGTATTCACCTAAGAGTTCTGAACGAACTTAAATATGAAATTGCAGAAATATTAACTGTGCTATGTAACTTATTGCTTACATCAGCCTCTGTACCAGCTGACTGGCAGTTAGCTAATGTCACACCGATTTTTTAAAAAGGCTCCAGAGCCAATCGTGGCACTTACAGGCGGGTAAGCCTCACTTCAGTCCCAGGCAAACTGATTGAAAGCGGTAGTAAAAGAACAAAATTATCAGACACATAGAAGAACACTATGTTGGGGAAGAGTCAACACAGCTTTTGTAAAAGGAAATCATGCCTCACCGATCTCTTTGTGAGGGAGATCAAAAAACATGTGGACAAAGGTGATCCAGCTGATAGAGTACCTGGACTGTCAGAAAGCCTTTCACAAGATCCTTCACCAAAGGTTCTTAAGAAAAGTAAGTAGTCATGGGATAAGAGGGAAGGTACTCTCATGGATTGATCTCACGTCTCAGGCTTGACAGACATAAATTAAATGCTTTTTTGAGATTAAACTGGACTTCTTACAATGACCAATAATTTATCAGCATGACAGCAGAGATTATAGTGGACTCAGAGGTTAAATAAGGTCTTGCCTGCTCTGAAGATTAATTAATCTATGTCTGGAAACATCCCAACGTCCCTGAGAGCTGCTGTGTTAACCTTGAAGACCTTTGGCTCCAACAGATTTCAAGTTCAGCTCCTGGGGCTGATGGTCAGTAGCTAAGCTTCTGAGTTTTACAAGGGCTTTTCTGCCTGTGGGATAAAAAAGAAAATAAACTGCCCAGCAGGTACTAAAAAATATAAAAGCGTCTCACCATGAATTGAAAGTTGTTCCTACCACAAAGGAACACCACACTGATGGAACCCATATCCTCCTCTGCACGCTCCAGCGGTCAAGGCAGAGGGAGAGAACTACAACAACTCACTTAGTGGCTGTCTATCAAGCACAGTGTTTCTCAAACTGGGGTCGCTGCTTGTGTAGGGAAAGCCCCTGGTGGGCCAGGCAGGTTTGTTTACCTGCCCCGTCCGCAGGTCCGGCCGATCATGGCTCCCACTGGCTGCTGTTCGCTGCTGCAGGCCAATGGGAGCTGCTGGAAGCGGTGGCCAGTACGTCCCACGGCCCACGCCGCTTCCAGAGGCTCCCATTGGCCTGGAGCGGTGAACCGCAGCCAGTGGGCGCCACGATCGGCCAGACCTGCGGACGGACGGGGCAGGTAAACAAACCGTCCCGGCCCGCCAGGGGCTTTCCCTACACAAGCGGCAATCCCAATTTGAGAAACACTGATCAAGCACCTCTGCAGCTTAGCTGGGACTGGAGAGTAAAGGAGTCTAAAAACTAAACGCTAAGTTTTGAAACCCTCTAGAGCAAGGGTGGGCAATAATTTTCACAGGGGGGCCACTCCACGAATTTTGGTAAGTCGCCATGGGCCGCACATTTCTACTATATTAATGGAGGGTGTGCAGGGTCTGGGAGAGAATTTGGATGCAGGAGGGAGCTCCGGGCTGGTTCAGTGTTGGGGTTCAATAGAGGGTGAGGGGTGTTAGTTCTGGGAGGGAGTTTGGTGCAAGAGGGGGCTCCGGACTAGATCGGGGGATTGGGGTGCAGGAGGGGATGCAGGGTCTGGGAGGGAGTTTGGGTGCAGGAGGGGGTTCTGACCTGGGGCAGGGGGTTGGGGTGTGAGGTGCGGCTCTGGCTGGGAGGCGCTTACCACAGGTAAGCGGCAGGCTGCTGCTGACACGTCTCTCCGCATCCCTTGAGGGGACAGAGGCAGAAGGTCTCCGTGCACTGCCCACGCCCGCAAGCACTGTCCCTGCAGCTCCCATTGGCCAGTTTCTGGCCAATGGGAGCTGTGAGGATGGTGCTGGGGGCAGTGCGTGGAGCCATCTCTCCTCCTTCTCCCCTCTCTCCCCCCCCCCCCCCGGTCAGAGGCGTGCAGAGACACGCCAATAGCAGCCAGCCGCTTCCGGGAGCAGTGTGGGCCCACGGCAGGCAGCCTGCCTGAGCACTGCTGCGGTATGGGACTTTTAGCAGGCTGGAGATCACGAGGGGGCAGCCAAAGAGCCTGGCAGGACAGACAGAAATGTTAGACAGGCCGGATCTGGCTCGCGGACCATATTTTGCCCACCCCTGCTCTAGAGGCAGCAGAACCTACATATAGATCGGCCACAAAGATCGCCTGTCAGATATGTGGTTTCTCTCACACACCTCAGTTTAGATGATAGATCACAAATCAAACTGAAAATAATCAAGAAGGAGGAATGAAGCAGTTCTGTAAATCAGACACAGGGGAGATTGTCCCTACATGGGTCAAAAGCTTAGAAAATATTCTACAAAGGTTACTGAGGTTGAAGGAAAAGTTACCTGCATGGACTCTCCAGTATAATGCCATGATACCATAATTACCAGGGTGTTTAAAGAGGAAGTTGTAAGAAAAGGGCTTTATAGAAATTTAAGTTTCACAAGGCCTCAGGAAGGATTCCATAAAAATCAGAGACAGCTACCTCTTAAAAATGTGGCCAATCTAGTAAGAACAGCATTAATTGTGTATATGACCCAATTCTTCTGAGATGTCACTCTGTGCCTGCCCAGAGAAAATATTAATTTGCTGAACAAAAATACTAAGTTTTATTTATATAGAATCTGATTACCAGATTTCATCTTCAACAAAGCATATATACAAAGAAAGAAGGTTCTTCAGCAGTCTTTAGAAACATTCACAGACTTAAAATAAAATTATGCCTTACTTTAACTAGACATGGCTCCAGTTTAACTTTGGAGCAAACACCCATATTTCTTTGCAACTGAAGTGGCTACTAAATTTGTGAATCACTAGATCTTGATAATGAATGGTTTTCATCTCCCATTGACTTTAATAGACTCGGCATCTTGCAGGACTGGACCATAGTTTAATAAAGCTATCAGAAATGGACACTTTGGATCAGAACTGAGTTTACTTTGAGAATATTTCATTCCATATATGCTCCTATGAAGTTTTAAAAGTTATTATTTTTACAACGTGTCGTCATCTCTGGTTCCTTGCTTGAAGCTATTGTTGCTTGCCAAAATATATCTCTTGGATGTTATAAAAAAAACAGAACGAATACCGGAAGGATTAACAAAGTAAAAGCTGGCTTTAAACGGGGCCTGTCACCTTGAGGGTCTAATTCAGAGGTTCCCAAAGTGGGCGATACCGCCCCCTGGGGGCGCTGGAACAATCCAGGGGGGCAGTAGTAGTCTCGGGTGCAATTGGGGGCAGTGGAAGCATAAAGAAAGAAGAGAATATAAGAAAATTTTGAAAAACCGTTCGTACATGTTTCATCTGTTGTGTAACAGAGTTAAAGTTGTAGTGATTACTTTATTTTCCAAATAAATTCACAAATTATAACCGATCAGGTGTCAAGTCCGCCAACAGCTCTTAACAAGCAAGTGTTGGCAGGCGAGCGTGTCGCGCATTGTCGGGAGGTCCAGCATGCATCGGCAGGAATATGTGCATATAATGACTTGTTTACAATACGATACTATAAATAGGCAACATGTATGAAATCTAATTTAGATTATTTCTGAATTGTGTAAAAAGCAGTTAACAATAGTGCAATAAGTATTTAAATTTTTTTATTCATATTCGATACCTTCGATCTTTACGGATTATGGATCACATACAAAGCAAATTGTATTATTGTTGTTTCAATAAAAAAGCAATTTACACGTGAGTATTTTTATACATTTTCTTACATATCTACCGTACGTTTCTGTGTCTCTGGTGCTTACTAATAATAAAATGGTAGCAGGCTTGTGTCGGTACAGTACTATTTGAAGTGTACAGTCAATATATTTGTCATATTTTTTATTACAATATTAACGAAAACGGGAATGAAATCGTAAAAAAACTGTTAACTATTAACATTTATTTATAGCTATCGAATCATCTGTGTTAATTGGTAAATAAGGCGTGTGTTAATAAGGAACAATTATTTAAATAAGGGCAAACTATTAACTGATTTTTAATTGCATATTGATTATTTTTAAATTAATTATTTCTTGATAAATTTAGTTTGATATTTGACAATTTAATATCAAATACATATATCTAATGCTGAGCAAAGAACAAAACCCAGTTTATTAGTTTCATTAGTATTTTAGTTTGGTTGTCTTTTGCCATCTTTCCGGTGAGAGAAATTGCACTTTTTCAATTATATAAATTGTTATATATCTTGATAATTTTATACCCCTATTATGATAAATAAACACATAAATTTTATTTCTTTTACAGATAATATCATGGCTGAACCCAAGAAAAAATGTAGACAATATAGTATTGAATATTTGAACTATGGCTTTATTCAGTCGCCTACAAACAATACATTACCGATGTGCCTGATTTGCCAAAAAGTTTGATCAAATGAAGCTATGAAGCCTTCAAGACTACAAGAACATTTGATGATGTTGATGAACATGCTGATAAGAAAGATAAGCACTTAAAGAAAAATTTTTGAGACAGCCGACATTGGCAAAACTCTTTTCAATAGCATCCAAAGAAGATGACGATGGGTTGCGTGCTTCTTACAACATTTCGTTACTGATTGCTAAATTGGGAAAACCACATACTATTGGTGAAGAACTAATTCTACCGGCTATAAGTGAGGTAATACGCACTATGCTACACAAGCCAGCGTCTGATATTACCAAGAAAATTTCTTTGAGCAATAATACAGTGCAAAGAATTGATGAAATGGCTCAAGATGATGAAGACTCATTATGTGAGTATTTAAAAACATCCCAGTTCTCTATACAGCTTGATGAGTCAACTTTGCCAGGAAATGAAGCCTTACTTTTAGCATACATGCAATTCATAAAAGAAGAAAAAATTTGCCAAGAATTATTATTTGCTAAAAATTTGCAAACTGATACTAAAGGAGAATCGATATTTCATGCATTGGAAGAGTTTTTTAAAGAAAAAGAGATCCCCCTGAGTAATAGCTTGTCAGTTGCTACTGATGGTGCTCCAGCGATGATAGGGCGCTACAGGGGTTTTCTTGCATATTTAAAAAAAGCGGTTCCGAATGTATTCGCTGTACACTGTGTCATTCATTGTCAACATTTAGTTGCCAAAAATCTGAGTGAACGCCTACATAGGTCATTACATTATGTCATTAAAGCAATCAACAAAATCAGAAGCAATTCATTGAATGACATATTGTTTGGACAACTTTGTATTGAAAACGATGAAGAATTCAATCGCTTGCTGCTTCATACAGAAGTTCGTTGGCTATCAAAAGGTGCCTGTTTGGATCGGTTTTATAAATTCTTTGACTCAGTGCTAGAGTTCCTAGAAAACAAAGATGATGCTTTACGAGCCAACCTGATTGATTCCAAAAATGACATAGGTTATTTGATAGACTTGTTTAATAAATTTAATGAAACAAATTTACAACTCCAAGGTGATGAGCTGAATTTAATCAAAACAAAAACTGTTATTTCTGCGTTTGTGGCAAAACTTCTTCTGTACAAACGAAATTTAGGACGAGGAGAATTCAGCCAGTTTCCAAATTTATCAACAGTAGAAAAACGTGATGAAGACTTGCTTACCTATTGTCAGCACTTGGAGGCTCTCCATTCTGACTTCAATCAACGATTTGAAGATATTCTTAAAATGAACATACCCGATTGGGTTTTGGACCCTTTTTCAAGTACAAACACAGAAGAATCTCCAAAATTACAAGAAGAACTGATAGAAGTAACAACAAATGAGGAATTAAAATTTAAATTCAAAGACAGCTACCAATAGTTCTGGCTGCAAAAGCAGATACCTACACTTTATCCTGGATTATGGGCTATAGTACAAAAGTTTTTAATTGCATTTCCTTCATCATATTTAGTGGAACGTTTAGTGGGTTCGGTGCGGTCACAAATCTGTTAACTAAAAAAAGAAACCGACTGCAAATAGCTAATCGCGGTGATTTAAGAATGCTGCTGACAAAAATATAGCCGAACATTAATAAATTGATAGCAGCGCACCAAGTTCATCCTTCTCATTAGAATTATTTTTAATGTTATTCGTAATTTTTATTTTAATATTATCCTTCGTTACCTTAATTTTCTGTGTGTAATGCGAATGTTACTATGGTTGATTTTAATAAATAATTTTATAATTTCAAGCTTCAAGGTGTCTTATTTACAACAACATCTTTCTTTACTATATTGTAGGACATAGGTAGAAATATAGATACATAAAAGAATGCTAATTTGTCACTGCATTTTCTGTTTGTTCGCTTAAAGAAGGTAGATTTCCAGGGGGGCGCTGAGTAATTTTTTTTCTGAAAGGGGGGCGGTAGACCAAATAAGTTTGGGAACCTCTGGTCTAATTGAATAGCTGGGCATACCAGGTTGATGACTAGTTATTTTCATCCTTGTTGTCTCTGAAGTGTAGCGCACCTAAACAGTATCACAGCAAGGCCATTTGCTCACAATATTTAACATGGTATATTTGCTTAGTAAAAAGAGCTGGATTTAATTTTTTTCAATTTCAATGGTTCTTCCATTTGATAGTGTTGAAATGATATAGCCACTTAATAATATAAAAACAAATAGAAACATTCTAGAGCAGCGGTTCTCAAACTGGGGGTCAGGATCCCAAAGTGGGTTGTGACCCCGTTTTAATGGGGTTGCCAAGGCTGGTGCTAGACTTGCTGGGACCCGGGGCCAGAGCCTGGGGCTTGGGCTTTGGCCCCCTGCACCCTGGGCGATGGGGCTTTTGCTTTGTCCCACAGGGCAATGGGGCTCAGGCAGGCCCAGGCTTCAGTCCCCCCTCATGTAGTAATTTTTGTTGTCAGAAGGGGGTTGTGGTGCAATGAAGTTTGAGAAAGCCTTTCTAGAGCTACCCCACCAAAAGTGTATGTCTTTGTATGTATGTGGCAAAGTGGGAAAGTGAGTTACAACATCCCAAGACTAAAAAACTTTTGAGAATATTTCATGTTTATAAAACAGAAATCGTACGTCATTCTAGAACTACATCCACATTCCTTGTTCATGTTCCAGTTTGACTTTTTTTAAAACTCCATTTCTTTCTCCAGTGTGAAGTGTATTAGCACACTTTAGAATGCAGATTAACAGTGGTATAATTCCTACTTCCCTTGAGGGCTTGAGATGCAAAATTTTCTATTTGTTTCAGGAGAGTAGAGTGAAAATTTCAGCCTTCATTACCCCCCTACCATCACCTGAATTGCGAATGACACTAAAAACACACTGGAAAATAAAAACTCAGCACTAAACAGCTTAACAAACTCTTGAGGCAATACCGTTGCTCCCGAAGAGCTCAGCAGACGTTTACTGATTAAAGTCTGGTTTTATCTATGGGATCTTAAGCTCCTTTTTTATGCTCCTAGATGGATGAATCTATTTGTGTGGAAATTTGCAATTCTCTTACATAAAAAATACCAAAACCGAATGCCCCCAAGAGTACATCTCTGCAGCCAGAAACATCCAGTCAATCGCAGTGCAGATTTCCAGAACATCTGCTTTACAAACCTAATTATCCCTGATTGCACAGATGCAAAAGTCTTATGAAATATTAGCACCTGAGACTGAAAGCTGATTCCAGCCTTTTTCAAAAATTTAACAAACACACATATGTCTATCAGCTATGGGTCTGCTCCAACTCCTATTGGATAGATTTCTATTGATTTCAGCACGATTTAGGTTGAGCCCTAAATCAGAGTTACATAAGCAGCTACATTATCCCAATCACAACCAACGGGTCTTCACACTCTGCTTTTGACACAGAGCAGAATCACTGATGGTCAGCCTCAGCTTCCATGGCCCTCCAAGCACACTCCATGCCTCTTAATTGCCAGGCTGGAAATTCTGCACCAATGGTATTGCCTACCTTCACTGCTGCTACCACCCAGAGTAGCATGGGCAGCTTCTCTGGGATCACATAGTCCCAGTGGATGCAGTAGTTCAACCAATCCACTGGGTTTCCTATCTGCAGTAGAAATAAATCCAAGCCATTAAATTTGGATGGGTACATCTCCAAAACCACGGGTGTTTGGATATGGGGTACTGACTTGGGCCCCAATCTACAGGATTCCACAAGGTGAAGGGGTTCTGCATAGATTCAGCTGAAAGTGGCCCTTCTACTTTACAGATTCTTTATTTAAAATAAAATAAATCTCCACATTCTACAGTGATGGCCCCAAACACCATAACTTACAATAGTGCTACAGAACTGACTGGCATCCAGTGCTGTAGGATAGTAGAATATTTCTAAATTGGTTTTATTTTTTACAAACGTGACTGAGAAATTACTTGCCAGCAAAGCACGTCGTCCTGTTCCTAAACCATTTAAAAACTGGTACCCAAGAACCCCTATGTATTATTTTTTCTTCATGTGAAGACACATCATTCTCTCTGTCTCTCATGGTTCCTCTTTTGGCTCATTCTTCTTGTGCGTGTGGCAAACTGCCAATTACTCCCCATGGGCTAGCAGTGTGGGTCACCTACAAGTTAATTGATGCCACAAAACTTCCCTCTGGGACACCATCTGGGCTGAATTTAATGTTTTCAATGGCTTCTGAAGCGCCTTCCTCTAATACTGAAAACCACTTGTCTGGACCTAATACTAATTTGTTGATTTCTTGTTGTTGTTCACAGCTTATAAGAAAATACTAATACTACTTAGTTCTTGTAGAGCCCTTTTCATACACAGACTGCAAAACACTTTACAAAGATGAGCAAGCATTATTACCCGCCTTTTACAAAAGATGCAGAGAAGTGAAGTGACTTGCTCAAGGCAAATCCAGGAATAGATGCCAACATTTTCAAAAATGGGTGTTTCAAATTAAGCATCTAACCTCAGCTATAGGTTCCTGAATAGATGACCTGATTTTCAAATGTGCTAAGTATTCAGCAGCTCCAACTGACTTCAACAGGCCACTTTTTTATTTTGAAAAAATCAAAGCACTTATTTAATAGCCTACATATGGTTTTAGGGGCCTAGTTGTCCTACCACCTGCTATGCAGATAAGTTAAATGCTTTTGTTTTCCTACCCAGTTCTTATTCCAACAGTAAATGCCCATTGGGGCAGAGCTTTCCTGTACTCTTCAATAGGTTGTGCACTGTGCAAGCAGACTCCATAAGGAATAACAGCGAAGAACGAAGCAAAACCCCCGTTTGGCCCAAACATACATTCATGCCCCACACTGAGGCTGTATCAGGCTGCATGGGCAAACCACCCTTTTCTACGACTGTCAAGTCTCAGAAGGAAGGAAGCCAGGAAGTACAGCCCACATGGAGACATGAATATCAAAGAACCACAATTACTGCACAGGGTAAGGAACCACTTTTTGTTCATCGAGTAGCATCCCTATGGTTGCTCCACTTCAGGTGACTCCTAAGCGGTATCCCTCTAAGGAGGGGGAGTTTCAGAATCAAATCTAGAACTGAGGAAAGAACTGCACTGCCAACTGCCACGTCAGATCTAGAGGCTTCGACTAGGGCGTAGTGTCTGGAGAAGTATGTGCCGAGGACCACGTAGCAGCTCTGCAAATCTCAGATACGGGGACGTTTTTCAGTAAAACATAGATGTAGCCCTGTGACTTCATAGAATGAGTTGATAGCACCAACCACACTGTCAATCATTTAATAAATATTAAAATAATATTAATGTATCCGAAAGAAAACATCTCCTTTACAACAATTTGATAGCAAGGCCTCAGCTAATGGCCCTCAGGGTTATTCTAATCTAAACCTCTTATAAGCCCATTCTCTAGTAGATTCTAGAGCTCTACTGTTAAATTCACTCGTTGCGTTAGCTCTGGAAGGTTAGACTAACTGCCAGGTTCTGACTCAGACCTATAAAAGCCAGGTAATCTGGAACAAAGAATGAAATTTTATCATTAGCCCCAAAGATCCCTTTGAGAAGGCAGCATGCTTGAGTGGACTGGACACTTGGATTTAGGACATCTGAATTCTGCTCCTGGTTCTGCCCCTGATTTACTGTATGCCCTTGACCATACACTAGCTCTCTGTGCCATAGTTTCCTCACCTATATAATGGGACTAATGCTACTCACTCACCTTACTGAAGAGCACTATGGAGGTGCTAAGTTATTTCAATATATAGCAAACCAAATTCAAGCCTCATACGTGCACCACCATCATGACTCTTCAGATTCAAACCTCTGAAGAGATATGAAGATTCACCTTCTGTTTGGAGGCAAAGGTAACAGGTAATAGAACAGAGCGCAGGTCTGCTGGACCCATCATCTGCTCATTCCACCACAGTCTCTTTACTGAGGTAGCATTAAAATGGAGTTTTAACCCCCACTCTGAATTTCCTGGCTTCCTTTTATTTAAAGTCTGACTCCTGACATTATTTTAACATTAGTTTTTTTGTAAGTAGTTCACAGAATTATTGTAACACATTAATTAGACTTTACAAGTTATCTTTTGTATTTCAGCAAGAATTTTCACAGAGCAGAAAAATTTGCATGAATTATATCAAAAGGCGCATACCCCCATCTTGCAGTAATCTAAATATTAATTATTTTAGCAGGAAAAGGCATTTTAGAAAAAATTAGGCTCCGCATTTCTAACACTTCCTAACCATGTCGCATAAAAGTATGCAGCTTCCCTTTGGCTAGAACCAGATGTTTGTGCTAGAGGAGAGTTACATAGGAATAGACAAATTGCTTTAGACTAGGGACACTGCAACACTGCAGTAAAACAAGAAGCAATACTCCAAAACTCAAATGAAATACACACATTTTTCTGGGGGCTTGGGAAAAAAAAATATAGGGATCAGAAACCTCTTACGAGATGTGTAATGATTCAGAAGGGTGGAGCTCAGCATGGACACTATGGGCTTCAAGTTCATCTTTACAAATTCCGAGGAGATGTGAGGAGTGTGGTGAGCAAGAGAGCTACCAGCAAGGCCAGAAAGTGCAGTAGATAGTACAGGGCGTGAGAGATGTTCACGCCAAACTAGTATCCCCTCAGTAATGTATGTCCCATTCCTAACGCCCCACTGCCAATGCTTCTGCACCTCCCACATAGCAAACTTCTCAACTTGACCTAGCAAACTTCTCAACTTGACCTCTCCTTAGATGCCAAAATCCCACTTACAATTTCCCCTACAACCCTCTCAAACCTGCTCCCTCCCTGTGACAACAGCAGCAAATGTATCTGAGCTTTGGGTTTCAAAAACCTAAAATCAGGACGAGAAACATCAGAAAGAGCCACTGCAAGTAGGTTAGCTCTAAAACACAAGAGCACTATCTATTTTTTAAAAATCCATGACCAAGAAATTAGCCAAAACACAAGGCAGGGAGAAAGGGGTAGAAAACACTCAGGGCTAGTCTACACTGACAACTCAGCACTTTAATGAGGTTTGTGTGGTCGCAGGCAGCTCTAAAAAAACCCCACCTCAACGAGAGGCGTGGCTACCAGGGTTGTAGCTACCACGGGCAGTGCAGGTGCAGCTGCAGCTGGCCTGGGGCTCCTCCAGGCAAGTGGGGGAGCAGGGGGACTCGGGGCTCCTCCTGGCAGGTGCAGGGGGCGGGCTTGGGGCTTCGGTCAGCCAAGGGCTCCTCTGGCCAAGGGGGGAGTGCTCGGGCCTCCTGCCAACCTGGGGCTCCTACGGCCGGGGGGGAGTAGGGGGACACTCAGGGCTCCTCTGGCCAAGGGGAGGGGGAGCTCGTTACTCCGGCCACAGGAGGGCAGGGAGTCTTGGGGCTCCAGCTCGGGGGGAGGGGGGAGTGTTGCGGGTGGAAGGGGCGGAGCTGGGGGCTAGCCTCCCCAAAGGGGGGCTCCACCCGTGGGTGGAAGGGGCAGAGCTGGGGGCTAGCCTCCCCAAAGGGGGGGCTCCACCTGCCACCCATGCTTAAAGTGCAGTTATGACCAGAAAAGCAACTGAGCAAAAAAGCTATCTTCCTACTTAACCACCTGCATATGTCTGGTGACTTTACTACTTTTGTCTCCTGTTAGCACTGCAGAGACACCATAACTTAGCAAGAAGGAGATCTGTTCTCATTACTCCTGATAAACTCTCTTGTCCCAATTCCTCTCCATCATTGGCATTTACACTCTTCAAACACTGTAGATGATTACTATGTTCCCATTTAGTTGTCATTGTGAAAGTGAAATGAATTATATTAAAGAAATAGAATGAATTAAAGAATGCTGTATGTACCTTTAAGTAGAAATGAGAAATGCTGCAAGCCAGGGGGGCAGGAAAGCAGACATTAACTGCTTAATGAATTGCCCCACTTAAGGGCAATTGGTGAAGCATTAGCCTTAGATCGATAAGAGTTAATAAGGAAGCAGGATATGCATATTGTGCCCTATGCAAATTTTACAATTTTGCTCTCTCTGTCCCTTTGTTTAGTTCGCACCCTTTTATCTGTATAAATAAGACTGTTTGAATCTTGCATGGGGGCTCACATTATCTGAATATATTAGCAGAGCGCTGTGCTAATAAAACAGAGTGGTCTGACAAACTATGAGTCCTGAGTCTAACTTTGACATCACTTAGCTAAGCTACACCTATCTATTCAGTTCTTCATCTTTCCTCACAGGTCAATACCTCCAGCCTCATCATTTTTGTTGCTCTGTTCTGAAATACATTTGCCTTCATAATGCGAGAAGCGCTTGTAGTCCTTAATGCGGGATGGACCCTTTAATATTTTAAATTAAAAATATCTAAAGTTAATAAAATAGTTTAATGTGTCTGGCTGTAAGAACACTAAAATGGCACCATACTATGGACTGAAATAGTACCTCATCACAGCGAAGCCAAAGAGGCACTTAAGAAAGCCTCTGCAAATATGTTGGATTTTAGGTATTTTAAATTAAACTGAATCTTACACACACAAATACACACTCACCTATTAGTATTTTGTATCCTTATAACTCTTCCAGATAAATAACCTCACATGACAACACTCTACAAAACCACATGACCCACTCATAATCCAATTAGTCTGGGGGTTAAATCCAGCTCACATAAGGCCAAATTCTGCAGCCTGCTCACATAAATGTTCCAGGGACTCAAAGTTGCCTTCATCAACTGCAGCAGGACATCTGACTGGTTAAAAAAAATACAGATGATCTTCAGTTACCATTTTCCTTTTTTTAAAGAGAGACAGAGTTCCCAATTCATCCTTTATTTAAAACCCCTAAAATCAATGGAGTCATCCCACAGAGGAATTTGACCCTACAACTTGTGAAACTGCTATATGGCCATGTTCCAGGTCTGACCTAACCCCTTTTAAAAATTGGGATTGGGTAATCTTCCATATCCAGTAACTAAAGAGGCATCACCATTCCATCCCTTGATTTCCATTTAGTCACACAGTCATTCTACATCAAATCCATGACAGAAGGGACAACTCTGATTGCTACCTGTCACGTTCTGCGGTGCAATCCAGATCAGTGAGGGGCTGTATCACCACCTGCCCCGCAACGTTGGCTACTGTAGCTCCCACCTGAGCAGATTACAAACAGCCTGCCAGCATGCAGGTAACACCCTGTCTGTGTATAGCTGCAGCCCTGGTCCAGCAGTTCTGAACCCAGCAACACCCCAGTCACACTCTGGCTTCCACCAGCCTGGGTTGTTACTTGCAGGGTGAAGCAACATACTCCCAGTCCTGAATTTTCCCAAAGTGTGTGTTCTGCGCTGTCCAGCCCTCTCCTAGACATTCAGATATTAAGATCTATTACCACTGTAAAGAGTCAATATTCAACAATTTTCTACTTTAACTGGAGTTACCAGACAGTTCGGTTTAAACACAACTGGATGGGTTTAAGGACAAGACAAATGTATTAACAAAAGAAAATGAATTTAAGGGAATTCAAGTATGAGAGATAAAGATCAAAACTGTCACAAGCAAATAACAGTGAAAACACATCTAAAAGTCTTAGACTTACTCTAGCAAATTTTGATTCAAGGCTTTGTTTAAAATGGCCTGTGTCACCCACAGTCTTCCAGCAAGATGGTGATTGACAATTCTTTGGTCAGCATCTCTCCCAAAGGCCCAAAGATGCTGGTGCCTGAGGCCTGGTCTACACTATAGAGTTACGTCGACACAAGGCAGCTTATGTCGACCGAACTAGGGAAGTCTCTACACTTAAATTTCACTCCTGACGACATAAATGCCCCACTACGCCGACTTAATAACTCCACCTCCACGAGTGGTGCAGAGTCAAGGTCAACATAGTTAGGTCAACCCTGTGTTGCTTATGTTGACTGTTACTAGCTTTCAGGACCCATTCCACAATGCCCCACACTGACACTACAATCAATACAAGTGCTCTTGGGGAGGACAAGCACTGCTAAGACAAAGAGCAAACAAGTGATGTAATTACTGCACCGCTTGCCCTTAGGTCGATTTGATTTTGTAGTGTAGCCATGGCCTTTGTCTTCTTAGGGGAAAGAGACACAGCTTACGGGTTTTCTGCCTCTTTCTTTTACAATCCAGTGAATCTTTGAAGAGGATTCTTCCGATGATTACCCCTCAAAGCAAATAAATTTGTTAGTCTCTAAGGTGCCACAAGTACTCCTGTTCTTCTTGCGGATACAGACTAACACGGCTGCTACTCTGAAACCTCAAAGCAAAGTTTATTTAAACAGTGAGGCAGACAATACAGAGCCTGGTGTTGACATGCAAATTTGCTGTCTCCTGCTATCTCCACCCCCTGGCGTCTTGAGGCCCATTTACTACTTACATGTAAATTGAGGTGAACACACATTCCTTTGTTTAGGATAGATCTGTTCAACAATTTTTGCCTAGGCATGGCTGTATGATTTTGAACAACACACAGGGGATTTCACAACTTTATAAATAATGTTGCTACATACATTTTCACCATGATGTTATTGACCAGCAAGATATTAAGTTTTCATATGATACCTCACATGGCATATTTTGTACAAAGATTATTACAATAATGTGTAGGGTGCGAATACAGGGATGCTTTCAGACACACAACTCCCAATCGAAAAGAAAGAAATTCAGCGGAAAGAAAGCCCAGAGGAAACCTCTATGAAGCAAGGTGCTCAGACTCTTTCTTTGGAATCTCAAATTCCTTGGAAAAGTCAACGGTAGACTCACCAGGCAGTAGAGCAGCAGAAAACAGAAAGAGCGTCAGTCTGTGCACAAAGAAGGCTTCTGGGAAGAAGCACACTGAGTACTGCCACTCCGTCAACTCCCTATTTTCCCACAAGCAGAGAGTAAAATTGTTATCTTCTCATAGAACTATTAAAAAAAACTGAAACATTTTGTAACAGAGCATTTCAATGGCAACATCCATAAGGAGCAGTTTATTTTACAAGCTGATAATTTACATACTAGCCACAAGGGTTAGCCTGTTTCTCCTAGAAGTGAAGATAAATACAGTAAGAAATCCATTAACACATGCGTATCACATACTTCTGAGAAAGTTCTGAGCAAACTGAATATAGCGACTGAGAATGGAATGGTCTGCCTCAGCATTTGCTACTACAGGGCTATATGCATTTTCCTTTTCCCTGTCCATCACTGCTTTAGTAGTTAACTGTGGAAAATTCAAGTTCTTGGAATGTGTAAATTCAGAATACTGTTTTTAATATCTTATTGTACCTTCAGTAGCAACAAAAGGAGTGTGCTAATCTAGAAACAAAAGCACACTGAATATACTCTGGGTATGTATATTATGTATCCCTTAAAATAGTAATAGTTGTGTGTACCTGTGTTTTATATTATAAACACGCACATATTTCCTTTTAACATTATTTTAAAGAAATCAATGTTCAGCAATAAGTAAATACAAGCTAGCAAAAATAAGCGTGTGAAAAATGTAATTTAAATGGTGGCTCTCGAGACCACTTAAATGAAATCCACTGCAAATTCCATATTTTAATTAAATGATCAGTCCATATGGGAAATTTCTATAATACACCCAGCTAATCCATCTTCATATGCCACTCTGACCCTAAATGTTAACAAAGAGGTCCTTGGTACATATGTAAGGAATTATACTATACTGTAGAGTGCAAACAGGATCCCAGTCACATGACATAAAACGCATTTTTTCAAAAAACTCTAAAAGCTACAGAAGTAAAACTCTAAGTAAAACATAATTAAACATCTAACTGTTCTGACATGGCACAATACAACCAAATCAGATCTTCATCAAAAAAATATTATTTTTACATTGTCTTTTCTGATACAATATTTCATGGTAGGGCTGGTCGTGGGGAGGTCCTGATCCTTACTCATTCTTGCTATTTAAGAAATCTCACTGATTCTAATGGGACTATTCAGAGGATAAAGTACTATTCATTTTGAGTTGGGATAAAAGAATCAGAACATTAGGAATCCATTCAGGCCATGACCACACAACCTTTATACAAACAAAACTCCCATTGAATTCAGTGGAAGTTTTGCCTAAGAAAGGACTGTAGGATGAGACTGTAAATGTTAAATTGATTAAAAACTGTTAGGATGTTAATAGTAAGAAATAGAGTGAAAAATGCAGGACTGTAACTTATTCCCTAGACTCTGCTGCCCTTCATCAGCTGCTCATGTTATGTTCTTGTGGTTTATGAAGTCTTCAGAGCTCATCCAGTGAATTACAACAATGTGTGCATTCAATGGCTATTATCCTATACAGTATATAATTCTCAAGACATGCCTTCGGAATTTCAGGTTAGCTGCTACAGCAAAACCTGCAGTGCTGTTTTGTCTCTTGTAGCTACAATGAACTTAATTCCATATTTCGTTGCTTTCATGGACATTTCTTCCATACTTAGGTTGAGAGAAGTGCTGCTACCCAGAACTTACACGGCAACACAAGGGAAAAGCATGTGTACTGATAGCATAACAAACGTGCAACTGTCTGGGACTTTGGCATATTGACAACCATAACCCCAAGGCCAACTGAGACTTCACAGGAACAGAGGAGGTAGAAGTCCAAGCTGCCCTGCTCCAAAAGCATAAACCCTCTCTTCTCCCACTTGCACTACTATATTCTGTTAGCAGCACAGGGGATTGATGTCACAGAACTGAATAGTTCTGATTCTATCCAATAGTAAGCAGTTGTGCACATGCACACTAGCTAGTTCACTATATTTTTCTCAGGAATCCTTGTATATACATACTTAAATTCAACTTCTTTCAAGCTCTGTCCTATGAGCAATTAAAAAAAACCCACCAAGAACTAAACCTGAACAATGAATTCTCCTTAGGGTTTTCCCACATACACAGGATTTGTCAAAACAAGGATATAAAAGTAGGAGGAAAGAGTAGAACCATAAAAAGTCACTGTTTAATGTCTGGAGGAGGAAGATTTTGCAACCTATAGCTCTCTGCCTCGTCAATGCACTTAGAATCTTTCACGATGAATCATCTCCGGAACAAGATTTTGTAAGTAAAGAGTTTAATAATCCCCAATCGCTAAGCGATTCACTATGACGGTGCAATAATAAACCACGTTGCCTTTATAAATTTAGCCTGTCAGGGCAGTTCCCCAGAAGACCTTCACAGGTCCCGTCTAACCTACGCAAGGGCACAAAGGAGGGTCTTGAAGGAGGTGGGAGGAGGATGACCTTAGGCTAGGGTAACTAGTAGTCCTTTCCTAGACTTTTCTATAGGCAGCTTATGCCGTGTGACTTTATCTGGTGTTCCCTAGCAGCCAATCCGAAATGGGGCGGGCAAAAGCGACCGCTTCGTTTTACAATCGTTTTCCTCTGGGCCAGGTTTTGCAGCAGGAAAGCGGCAGGGCCGGACCGGCTACTGTTACCCAAGGGACATGGATTAACGCAACTATAATTCGCCCCCAACACACACGCGCGCTGTACTGCTCTCACCTAGGCTAAAAGCTAAATCCGCCCCTTCCTGCAAGAGGGATAAGCCTCCCTCTGAGCAGCTGGCGCTGTGATTCAGGCCGTGGGGAAACGCATGCGGAGAGGAGCGGCAGGGCTGGGAGACGTCTCTCCAGCCTGCGCCCGGTGCCGAGGGGTCCCCCCATGTGCCAGCTCCCCTGAGTCTCCGGGCAGGGCTGCTTTCTAGCCCCTCCTCCCCCCACACACGCCTCCTTTCCAAACACAGGGACACACAAGCGCCGCCGGGTGCCCCAGTGCAATGAATGGCGCTCCAGCAGCCTGCAAGAGACCGCCCAGGCAGGCGGGCCCGGCAGACCCCAGCTCTCCAGGCGGGCCCGGCAAAGACCCGAGCTTGCCCCAGCTCGCCTCTGCACCACGCGCCGCCCAGCACAGCCGACCCCCCTCCCCGGGCCGCCTGCCGCACGCCTGCCCTGCGAACCGGGAGCGCGGCTCGGCTCCGGTACTCACGGCAATCCGCCTCGTCGCTGTTATCCGAGCAATCGTCATCCTCGTCGCATTTCCAGATGGCGGGGATGCACCGCTCGTTCCGGCACTGGAACTGGTCCTCCTCGCACTCCTTTGCGGCGCCTGCGGGGAGCAAAGGCAGAGCCGCGTGGGCTAGAGCGCGGTTCCCGTCCGTGCCCACCCCAGCCCAGGGCATGCTTTGCAGGCCGCATCCTCTCGGCTCGGGGATCCAGGCCACGCTCCCGCCATGGAGTCTAACTCGCTGCACACACAATGCTTCCCTAGAGAGGGACACTGCATTGGGGGAGGCATGTGTTTAACAACCAAAGGACAATGCACCTCTCCTGCAAGTAGGTTACAATAATCCCCTTCTCCCTGGCTAAATATAGCCCGTTTGAAAAGATGCATTGTGCACACATCAAGCACCCACTATGGGAAATAACCCGGCATTGTTTTAAAGGCAAAAGGAGGTTGGAGGGAAGGGTAAGCAAATGCCAAAGTAAAAGCAGCAACGGCTTAGCGGATAGTCGTTGTCAGTGCAAAAAGCAGATCGCATGTTGAGGGACCATTGTCAGCTTCTCCGTTGGTTGCGCCTTTATCTAAATATTTTCTCCCCCCCCCCCAATGGAAACTACCCCAAACTGAAGTTGAGAAGGGGAGCTGCTCCTTTGCAGAGAGAGAGCGGGGCTCCTGGGTTTGGTTTACAGGTGACCAGACAAATCTTCCCTGATGAATTTCCTGCCGCTACCGGTCGGCTAGCATCTGTGATAGCCTTCCCATTCAAACAAGGTGTCAGCCCTTCCCCCCAGTATATAAGGTGACCAGATGTCCCGATTTTATAGGGACAGTCCCGATTTTTGGGTCTTTTTCTTATATAGGCTCCTATTACCCCCCACCCCCTGTCCCGAGTTTTCACACTCGCTGTCTGGTCACCCTACCAATATATCCCTGATCAAAGTTATGGGAACCCCTGCAAACTGGCTTCCCATTCACTGCACAGCCTCTGTGCAGCACGGCCAGGAATCCCACACACAGTGCATGCAACCAGTAGTCAAAGGGGAGAGCGAGAGACCCAGGCAAACGCCTGGCTTGCACTTGCTCGGGTCCTAGTGATGCTGCGTGGTTATCCCCCTACACGCGCGCGTGCACAGAGGACACGGAGATCCCGGACCTACCTTTGCCCGTGTGCAGCTTGATCAGCAACAGATGGAAGAGCAGCAGCCGGGTTAGTCCTGGGCGGCCCATTGCGCTCTCTCCTTCCGTGTGATAATGCCTCGCGTGCTGATTGCATGCAGCCGGGCTCACCGCCTTTGCTAACGGAGTGTTTACTGGCGGCGGCTGCCCTGCCGCTTCCTCCAGCGTGTGTGCATTGTAACCCGTGTGACGTTCCTCGCTGGGCGGGCTCTGTCTGTGCACTCCAGACCTGTGCATGCCCAATGGGTGCACTGAGGGAGACCAGGTGCCACGTGGGGATGGGCAATACTGAGAGAAAGAGCTGGGGCAATGCTGCCACACAAGGGACTGTTTCTTCCCCCCCATTTTTTTCTGAAGCGTGGATGGTTTTGCTTTGCTAGCCTCATCCCATTCCTGGAAAAGCAAACGCATTGTTGAGCTGAGCAGACGTAGGGGGGCAGGGTACCACACCACAGATCATGTTGGACTTACATTTTATATTACTCAGGCTGGCAGAGGGGCAAAGCAAATCTCCATTCCCAATGGCAGCTAAAAATAGTTTGCATTCCATCATTTCTTTAATTGGACAAGGCCTCAGTTTCCTCCTCTGTGACATTACAAAATGGCATATTAAGCAACCAGCAGATTGCAAAAGAAAATGCTGCAGCAATAAAAACTATTTTCAAACCAACGAATTCTGTTAATTTGAGGGGAACAGAGGTGCAAGGCCAAAGTCTGTTCTCATTTCCACCATACAGCCCCACTGACCCGACTTGCACCAGTGTATCTGGGAGCAGAACTTAGCCCATATTATTTGATTACCTTTGGGATAATAATAAATACAATAACTATCACCTAGCTCAGAGGTAAGATAACAATATGTCTTAGTTCCTGGTATATAAAATAATAAACAAATATGGAGCGATCCCACTAAAGTCAATGGTGTTACACTGATTTTACAGTGGGTATAAATTAAATCAGACTCCTGTCCACAGTATTTTCTGTTTAAAAGCTACACACACGGGGCCAAATTCTGCCCTAATTTAACAGCATTGCATGCTATAAATCAAAGTTGAATTTAGCCATTGCCCTTCAGAAAACAAACTGTGGGCAACATACTGATATTTGCTATCTTCTTTCCAATGTTAGAGACCTGAGACAATTTACACAATAAATTAAGTGTAATATTCCTATTAGTTTCTGCAATCTTGTATATAATACACTAAATGCAAATAACACATTTCTATTATATAGGGCCACATCCTCAGTTGATTGAAATCTGTAGATATGCTGATTCACGTTGAAGATCTGGCCCATGATCTTAATTTTATTAAGTAAATGAAACAAACACATGTTGTTTTAATGTCTTTAGGAAAATAGTAAATCAGTCACACACTGGGTGTTTTCTGCATTATTTTAGCTTTCTGGTAAAACAGGGATTTCATGACTATCCTACCCACATAACCTTCTGCACTTTATTGTCTTTATAATTTGACTACAAGAAACTGTAAATATTTTAAAGTGGACGCAATTTCTTCAAAATTGTTTAAAAAAATCAGTCCAAGACTTAAGATCTTGATGTCTAACTGTTTTAACTCTGTTGTGAATTGTTAAAACTGTTACTATTCCCTGAAAAACGTCATTGACAATAAGAGTACTGAATGACCTTAAATCTAGTAGTGTGACTAGCACTGCAATGCTAATTTAGCACAATCAAGTATTTTATGATTACAGTAGAGCCCAGAGGCTGTAATCATGATCAGAGGGCCCTCTATATAGAGATGTAGACATGGTCCCTATGCCATAGAGTTTATAAACTTGTTTTCATTCTATTTGCTGATATAACAAAGTTGTAAAAGGTTTCCCATTCAGACCTCTTTTTTTTTTTATCCTTAAATGAGGACTAATCGTGCACTTCTCACTCAGGCAAAAGTTCCACTGACTTCAAATTGGGTCCATAATTAAAAATGCATTTGCTTCTTTAAACAGAAAATTTGCAAGCTAATAGTCAATGGAGTGACTAATGTGTTTGAATAACATGAAGAGGAAAATAGCTAATTGTTGAATTACTTCAGTGACAGCTTGCAATGTATTAACAATTATTCAACAAATATTTCTTAATTTTTAGAATGCAAATGTAGTGCACATTTGTGCTGGTGGGATTGCTGTGACAGATTATAATAAATACCTCATTTGCTTTGAGCTATTATAATCCATCAGTTCAAACCTCTCTTTTAAAAAATGTGTCAAAATACAGATTTACGATAGTTTTACAAATCCTGGTCTCATTCCTCTCTCTCTCGCTCTCTCTCTCTCAAAGTAGCGTACACCAGAGGTAACTCCAGTTAAGTCAGCAACCTACGCTGGTGAAGAAAAAGCATAAGTGAGAGGAGAAAAAGGCCCAGAAACTGATACATTTTACTTTCGTTTGTTTTTTTAAAAAAACACAAGTTTGCTAAAATGGCTTCCTTTAAAAGAGAAAAAGAAAAATGCTGTCAACAGTTAATCCTCTACTCCAACAGTTAGCTTTGGTATCGCTTGGCCCATGGAATGCCCTGGGCCTCTCCCGGGCAGGCCCCAGCCATAGGGGCTACCTGTGCCATAATGCCATCTTGTGGACACCCAAAGTGTGTTGTGAGCAAGACATGAGAAGACATTCTTCCGCTCTACTCTGCGCTGGTTAGGCCTCAAGTGGAGTATTGTGTCCAGTTCTGGGCACCGCATTTCAAGAAAGATATGGAGAAATTGGAGAGGGTCCAGAGAAGAGCAACAAGAATGATTAAAGGTCTAGAGAACATGACCTATGAAGGAAGGCTGAAAGAATTGGGTTTGTTTAGTTTGGAAATGAGAAGACTGAGAGGGGACATGATAGCAGTCTTCAGGTATCTAAAAGGGTGTCATAAAGAGGAGGGAGAAAACTTGTTCACCTTAGCCTCTAAGGATAGAACAAGAAGCAATGGGCTTAAACTGCAGCAAGGGAGGTTTAGGTTGGACATTAGGAAAAAGTTCCTAACTGTCAGGGTGGTTAAACACTGGAATAAATTGCCTAGGGAGGTGGTGGAATCTCCATCTCTGGAGATATTTAAGAGTAGGTTAGATAAATGTCTATCAGGGATGGTCTAGACAGTATTTGGTCCTGCCATGAGGGCAGGGGACTGGACTCAATGACCTCTCGAGGTCCCTTCCAGTCAGGGTCGGCTTTAGACCGATTCATCAAATTCGGCTGAATCGGGCCCTGCGCTAAGAGGGCCCCGCGCCACAGCTCTTCACCCCGCCCCCAGCTCACTTCCCCCTCCTTCCCTCCCCTGAACGCTCCGCCCCCTGCTCCTCCCCCTCCCCTGCTTTCGCGGGAAGTCTGAAAAGAAGCAGGGGCGGGCAGGCAGGCAGGTAAGCTGGGGTGGCGGGGGGCACGAGAAGGGCTCCGGGGAGGCGCGGCGCGGCTCATTCCAGCCTTGGCCAAGCAGCTCACTCCGGCCCCGGTTCCGGCAGAGCACCCCCGGCCCCAGCGGCTCCAGCCCGGCTCGGCTCCGGCCCGGCCCCCACGGCTTGGCTTGGGTCCGGCCCGGCCCAGCCCCCTCGGCTTGGGACCATCTCGGCTTCGGCCCCCGCCCCGGCCCCCGGGGCTCGGCTCCGGCCCGGCCCAGCCCCCGCGGCTCGGCTCGGCTCGGGCCCGGCCCGGCTCTGGGCCAGACCCAAGCCCCACAACCCTGGCTGGAGCTCCGGCCAGAGCGCAGCCCGATTCCTGGGGGCAGGGCTTGCCTAGGGTTACCATACGTCCGGATTTTCCCAGACATGTCCGGCTTTTTGGGGCTCAAATCCCCATCTGGGGGGAAATCCCAAAAAGCCAGACATGTCCAGGAAAATAGGGAGGGAGGGCTCGGCGGTGCTTGGCCGGGGCCTCTGGGGCTGGGGCCGGCGGTGCGGGGCTGGGCCGGGGCCAGCGGTGCTCGGCAGGAGCCGGGGGTGCAGGGCCGGGGCCAGTGCGGTGCCAGGCCGGGGTCGCAGGGCTGGGGGCACGGTGCCGGGCCGGGAGCCGGGCCGGGCCGGGGGCTGGGCGCGCGGTGCCGGGCCGGGGGCGCGGGGCCGGGCCGGGAGCCGGGGGCGCGGGGCTGGGCCGGGGGCGCGGGGCCAGGCCGGGGGCGCGGGGCCGGGCCGGGAGCTGGGGGCGCGGGGCTGGGCCGGGAGCCAGGCCGGGCCAGGATCCGGGGTCACAGTGCCGGGCCAGGCGTGGGGCCGGGCCGGGGTCCAGGAGCCAGGGTCGCGGGGCCGGAGGTGCGGGGCCGGGCCGGGGGCGCGGGGCTGGGCCGGGAGCCAGTGCCCCAGGGCCCGAGCCAAGCCGAGTGGGAGACGCCGGGGCCAGAGCCTCTTGGCCTGGGCCAGCCGGCCACCAGAGGGAGCCACTCAGCCAGGGGGGCCAGACTGGGCCGCGCTGCGCCCTGCCCCAGCCTACCTGCTGCCTCCCTGTTTCAGGCTTCCCGCGAACATTTGATTCGCGGGAAGCAGGGGAGGGGGAGGAGCAGGGGGCAGAGCGTTCAGGGGAGGGGGCAGAGTTGGGGCGGGGCTGAGGGCGGGGAAGGGGCGGGGTTGGGGCGGGGCCAGGTCCCCATTTTTAAAAACTAAAAGATGGTAACCCTAGGCTTGCCAGAAGTCCCGCCCCCAGGAATCGGGCCCCACTCTTGCTAAAGCCGGCCCTGCTTCCAGTCCTAGAGTCTATGAATCTATTAATCTCACAGGAAGTGCAAAGGGAAGAGGAATTAGGCTAGAGGGGGATAAGGAACTGACAGTTTGGGACTAAGTGAGAAACTAAATCCAGTTCCATCCAGTATGTTCCAATAGTTTAATAAAACCAATTCACTGAAACCTCAGGCTCCCTTCTTGCTTGAGAACACTACACTGCTCACCATATTTTCCTAGATGGCTTCAAATTAACCTTCCCCCACTTCATTTCTCTCACTCTGGAATCCCTATATCACAGGGGTGACCAAACTTACTGACCCTCTGAGCTGCATATGATAATCTTCAGAAGTTCAAGAGCCAGGAGGCACCTGCTGCAGCTCGGGGCTTCATCCCCACGCGAGGCGCCTTATGGGTTTTGGGTCTTCAGCCCCGCTCCTGCTGAAGCCCTGAGTCCCGGCAGGTGCACCCCACAGGGTTGAAGCCCCAAGACACACACACACCCCTACTCCACCACCCTGCTGCAAGGCAGAGGTCCTGAGCTCCCCCCCTAGTCTGGTAGGTGGAGAATGGGGGGAGGTGCGTGGAAGGCTCCGCAAACCACACGTTAACTGTAAAAGAGCCACATGTGCAGCTCGCGAGCCACGGTTTGGCCACCCCTGCTATAGCACAACCAACAATCTTTCAGATAAGGAGAAGAACAAGACAGGGCTGCCTTAGAGCTTGTGGACACTTCTTGTTATTCAGCTGGAAGAGACTTATGTCACAAGAAGGTTTTTACCTTCCATCCCCACCTCAAGGTTGCCCACACTGCCTCAGTGATACTTCCAGACGCTATAGCTTTAGGGCCCAATCCACCTCTCACTACAGTCAATAGAAACCTTTTCAGTTAATTTTAATGAGAGTTAGACTAGACCCTTATAGGGAGGGGGAGAAATCAGGACTAGATTTCAAATCCAAGTCTTCTGCATGTCTGAGGAGTACTGCCAGTGGGCCAACCCCCTTTCTGCCATGTTATAGTGTTGAATCAGTGAAAGCTGAAAGAAATGCAAAAAGTAAACCAAGAGCACAGTTAGTGATAAGTACATTGGAATTTTTAAATTTGTTTCACTTTGAACAATCTATGGTGTTGTTAGTAACATAGGTAAATAAAATTGTTAATTACAACATATGATTTCAGAATTCTTTAGTGCCTCTGTGCTGGTAACATGCAGGTGCTGCAGAACAGCAGATGTAGTATGTTAGACCACTGATTGGTCTTATGTTCCTGAAGTGCTTAGGTACAAGAAAAGGGATAGAATAGAAGCATTGATGCTGAATTGTCTTTATATTTGTGTGTAAGTTACACATTCAGGGTGTGTTCCATTCCCTCATCATGTGAATTATTCATATAGGCTGCAGTTCTGCAAAGACTTATGTATATGTATAAATCTCTGCAGAATCAGAGCAATAGGGTCCAATTAGAATCATAGAATCATAGAATCATAGAATATCAGAGTTGGAAGGGACCTCAAGAGGTCATCTAGTCCAACCCCCTGCTCAAAGCAGGACCAATTCCCAGCTAAATCATCCCAGCCAGGGCTTTGTCAAGCCGGGCCTTAAAAACCTCCAAGGAAGGAGACTCCACCACCTCCCTAGGTAACGCATTCCAGTGTTTCACCACCCTCCTAGTGAAATAGTTTTTCCTGATATCCAACCTGGACTTCCCCCACCGCAACTTGAGACCATTGCTCCTTGTTCTGTCATCTGCCACCACTGAGAACAGCCGATTCTCAATTCTGTGAGGGGCTGAGCTCCCTCAACTCCACTGGCCCCATGAGGAGGCTCTGAGCCATAACTCCTGAAAGACTAGGGCCATAACTTTTTTAAAGTATTAACTACAACACCCAGGAGAAAAGAGTCCCAAAATGAAAATTTAGAACAATATCTGCATGGAATGATCCTTGTAATATTGATAAGGTTTTTACACAAGGTCAGAAAACTTTAAATACAGTCTTGCTTTCAAGATAGGGAGAAGTCATAGACTCAGTTCTAAATGGCATACAGAACCTACGTAGCTTAATTCACATTCTCTCAATAAGGAAAGAAACTTTGATAGATGCTTGACAAGATTGCCACTTTTTAAAAAGGAGTGGCTCATTAAAAAGCAAATTTTCAATGTCTGATTCGGAAGACTGTTCTTCCTGCTTCCTCATTTGGTTTATTAGCTTGTCTTTAATAATATTTTTCAAGGTAGCATGTTAGTTCCTTCCCTCCCATCACTGTCACTTGCTAAACCACCAGAAAATGGATGCGGCATTGCACATACCCAAACATTTGCTGTGTCAGAAATGAATAATTCATCTCTCAAATAGGATAAATTAAATTAATTTTTAAAAATCCTTCCAATTTTTTTTTAAAAAGTGAGTCATTCTATAATAGGAGACACAGAGTCCTATTCTGATTTCACATACTTTGGGCCTGATTCTGTCACACTTCCTTATTTTGATTAGTTCCTTCTCTACAAATGATACCATTTAAATCAATGGGAGTACCGGCGGAGTATGTCCATGGAGATAATTCCAATTTATCCCACTGTAAGCAGGATGAGAATCTAGCCCATTGCCGTTCAGAAGAATTATCTACTGCTTTCAGGAGTTAAGAAACACTTGTTTCTTCAGAGCTAAGAAATTCTACTGCAAATATTTCAAAAGAAAAGAGCTGACCCCATTTTCTTCACATGTAGCATCTACAGATTTGTCTGTGTGTGTGCACACTCTCGAAAATGGTTCCTTTAAACACAGTTTTCAGAAAATCATGTCCTTTCAAATCTCCTGCCTGTTACATCATGTTGCCACCCATGGTGCTTGATGCATCAGCCCCTTTGGCATTTTGTCATAACACATAATAAGTCAGTAAGTGATGGATGCATCCCAGAGTAACATGTCCTTCCTAAAGACACCGTTTTCAGAAATACTGCATGTAACACCTCACCCCTGCACACAAACAAGTTTCACTTCACAACACCTTTTTTTATTTTTAGTTTTTTTCTTGCTAAAACCTGTGAGCAAATTTAACATTCTTGAAAGTGAGAGGTTAATTTAAATGGATCAAGCCTGACATAGTGGAAGCAGTTATATGTAGCATTAGCCATCCCAACAACTCTGCCAATACACCCAGCTCCTGGTTTGCCGCAACTCTTTTGATTCCATCCCGGGTTCCCACACGCAGGGCTGGCCTTAGGGAAAATGGGTAAACTTGTATTTTGGCGCCCCAGCCCTCATGGGCGTGTCGACCCCCCATTGCTTCTGGCCCCCATAGGTGCCCCACATTGGCCGTTGCCCCGAGGGTGCCCCAGGCTCCCCACCCCCTCTTCGCCCCTGACCCCTTCACTGTGCCCTTTGCACCCCCCGCACGCCTAACTCCTGCACTGTGCCCCCTTTGCTCCAATCTTAGCACCCCCCTCCTGCAGCCCAACCCCTGCCCTTTGTCCCTAACCCCTGCACCCCCCTCCTGCACCCACGTGGGGAAACTGACTTGGATGCACGGAGCAGCTGGCATTACTACTCGCTCCCTCCCCCCTGAACGCTGCTCTTCCGCACACCCTAGCGGGCTGTGGGGGGAGGGGGAGACTGAAGAGCGACATCAGGTCTCCCTGCATCCAGGTCACTTTCCCCACCTGGGCTGCATCAGGGGAGGACAGGAGAGCAGCTGCCTAGGTAGGAAAAGTGACCTGGATGCACAGAGCGCTTGGTGTTGCTTCTCACTTCCCTCCCTACAGCCCCCTAGGGGGGCACAGAGGAATGTTGTGGAGGGGAGCAGTATCTGTGTGTCACAGCTCGCTTCCCCGCCTCCCCTACCAGTTCCTCTGCCAGGAGGAAGCAGGGAGAACTCTGGGCACTTCTCCCCCACACGGCACTCCACTGCCAGCCTGGAGCGGTTTCTGACTCTACACTAGCAGCGCACACCTCTGCACTGCCACATGGCACCCCTTGGTGTTGCCCAGGTGGCCCACCCCTAAGGCCAGTCCTGCCCACACAGCTTTGCCAAGGCACCACACTCCTGATCCATCACACTCATATCATTCTATTCAGTCCTTAACTGCAGTACCTCTGCTATTGTCTACACCGCCTCTCAGTTTTGAGGACCTCAGAATGTCAAGTCTAATCTCAGAATTAGTTTTTTTCCATAAGTTTCTAGCCCTTTTTCTTCTGAATTCAACTTGGAAAATATAAGCCAATCACTAGAATTGAACATTGGTCATTGTTATTATTCCTAAAGATGATTGGTTATTCGCATCCCTCTACAGTTACCCATCCCAGGGCTGGTCTTTGTGAAATAGATCCCTCAATTCTTGGGCAGAGGGAAGTACAGGACACCAGGCCAATATGTACCTGTTAAGAACAATGGCAAAGGGTCTTCTGCTGATGGCACTAGGCAGGGCCATCCCTAGCCATTTTGGTGCCCTATGCAGCCCCCCCCCCCCGTGGGGGGGTGGCCCCAGGCTTCCATGGGTGTAGGAGCATCCCCAGGCCTCTGCAGAGGGGCAGGAGCAGGCTTGGGGGCAGGGGAGAAATCACCCCCCAGCACGAGCCGGTGGAGCGGAGCAGGTTGGGGCCAGGTCGCTCCACTTCCTGCCACCCGGTGAGTGCAGAGCAGGCCCGACCCCACACTCATGGGGTGGCAGGAAGAGGAGTGACCCGGCCCCAGCCCGCTCCGCTCTGCTCCCCTGGCTCCCAGCCTTGGGGGGTAGGGGCAAACCGCCCCCCAGCACTCACCGGCGGCACAGCTGGGAGCCGGCGGCACAGAGCGGGCTGGGACTGGGTCGCTCCACTTACCGCCACCCGGTGAGTGCAGGGCAGGCCCAACCCCTGCTGCAGTTCCCCGGGACGTAGGTCAGGGGAAGGGGTGGAATGGGGGCAGAGCAGGGGCGGGAGCTTTGGGGAAGGGGTGGAGTGGGGGCGGGGCTTGGGAGGAGCAGGGGTGGGAAGAGCAGGGCTGGGGCGGAGGCGATGGGGAAGAGGCGGAGCAGGGGCGGGGGCAGCTTTCCTGGGCAGCTCAGCCCGCCGGGGGATCAGGCTGGCCGCTGGAGCAGCACACAGCTGCGTACTTTGTGTATGGGTAAGGACGGCACTGGCACTGGGCCTCCTGCATGCTGCCACCCAGCTGTGCAGACTCCTATGCTAAACAGTCAATGTGGCCTCTGGCCACATCATGATAGAGTAGCTCAGTAATATTAGTGGAATCCTACTTTAGAGGACCAGGACAGAACTGAGGTCAAAAGAATCCTGCGCTCTAATACCAGCTGTGACCCAGATTCTTCTGTGGCGTTTAGGTCCAACCCGATTTCCCAATGAAGTCACTGGGAGTTTTTCAATTTGCTTCAGTGACAACTGGATTGATTCCTTACTCAAGACAGTTAACCTTTCTGCATTAGTTTCCCCATCTGGAAAATGGGAATAAAATCCTATTAGGCATACTGTACAAGTATTTATTATAATTAATTACAGTTCTGCTGTCAGTTACACTGGAGTATACCAAAGTAACTCCATTCATTCAACAATGCATTTATTCTGGATTTACAAACATTGGGTAAAATTCTGCTCTCAGTATAAAGAGCTGAAATTCAACACAATGCACATAACACCCTCTAAAGCCCTGTTGTCTGGGATTTTTTTTATTTTATTTTTTAATGTTGGCAACTGTTCCTAGACCCAACCACAAGCACCTGGGCTCCACTTCTGCAGAAAGATGCTGTATGGCACCCAGCATCTCTCCCTGCCCCACATTTGTCTTTCTATGGAAATATCAATAGAGCTTGGGAGGAGGTAAAAAAAATATCACTCCTCTAACCCTCCCCCAAATCTTCAGGTCAGCCTTGTGCATAGTGGTGACCAGGAGTCTATTACTTTGTGGGGTGTGGAATTGTTTCATAGGCCCACCCCAAAATGCTAAAGCCTCTCAAGCATAAACTGGCATTTGTGCACTGGGAATACATGGAGAGTAACATGCTAATCCAGAACTTCAGAGGTAAAATGTTAACACAGTGAGTCATTCTGCCATCTCACACAGATAGGCCCGTCTACACTGGTACTTTACAGTGCTGCAACTTTCTCACTCAGGGGTGTGAAAAACACCCCCTTGAGCGCTGCAAGTTTCAGCGCTGTAAAGTAGCAGTGTAGACAGCGCACCAGCGCTGGGAGCTACTCCCCTCATGGGGGTGGTTTTCTTACATTCTCCCAGCACTGGTGCTGCAACGCGGCAACGGTTTAACGTTGCGAATGAAGACATACCCATAGAAACACAGCTCCTTAACCAATTTGTACATTTTCTCAAATATACCCCCAAAACAGATAAAGTGAAGATAAAATGGTCCAAATTAAAAGGGCAGGTGAGCAAATACTAGTGCTACTGAGGACTGATAATCAGTCTATTGGGCTAGATTGTAATCTCATCTACTGTGGTGTAAATCTAGAGTAGTTCTATTTAAATCATTGGAGTTACTCCAGATTTAAACCAGGGTAACTGAGATCACAATTTGGCCGTATGTCAGAGAAGTCAGGGGAGGGAGAAGAAGGAGCTTGGGTTTTGGTTTCTGGTGGGATCTGTTTTTTTGTTTTGGCTGTTGGGTTTTAAATTGGCTTTAAAAATCTATTCTTTTGAAGAATTCTAGGGAATTCTGCACTAATTTATGCACACTCTAAAGTCAGTACAGAATTCATCCCCTTTCTTTATCTTGCCATGTAACAATAGAGAAACATAAGAGTTTAAGCCTTTTGTTAATCATTTGACAATCAGGGACTGTAAATTCTCTTCTGGGTCGCATTCTTTCATTTATTCTGCTACTCTAAGAGTCCTGAAAGGATGATGAGAACTGGACCAATTTTGACATAGGGCCTTAGTCAGATATAACTGGCATGGATATGCCGTTTCACTTAGTCAGCCACCCACACCATTTTTGATTCCCAGCCATCAAAGCTCACTCAAAATTGCATTTTATTTACTGTCAGTTTTCCCACTGTGACCAACAGCACCCCATATTCACACCCTACACACCACTGTAATAATCTTTGTACAAAATATGCCTGGTAAGGTATCATTTGAAAACTAATAACTCGCTCATCAATAATATCACGATGAAATGTATGTAACAGCATTATACGTAAAGTTATGAACACCGCCTGTATGATGTTATTAGCACATGTTAAAAACCACACAGCCCTGCCTAGGCAAAAGTTGTTGAACAGGTCTATCCTAAACAAAGGAATGGATGTTTACCTCAATTTACATATAAGTAGTAAACAGGGGCCTCCACACAGCAGGGAGATGGCAGGATACAGAGCAAATTTCCATTTCAGCAAACACAGGTAAGGAGAGAATGCTTGGAGCCTTCTTCATCACCAGACTCCATGTCACCTACCTCACTGAATAAACTTTTATTTAAAGGGCAATCTTCAGAAGATCCACTTCAAAGGTTGATTGGACTATAAAAGAAGGAGGCAGAAAACCCCAAATTCTCTCTCTTTCACCTAAGAAGATAAAGGCACCAGCACCTTTGGGCCTCTGGGGGAGATCTTGACCAAGGAAAGGTCAGTCTCCATCTTGCTGGTAGACTGGGGGTGAAAAAGGCCATCTTAAACAAAGCCCTGAACCAAAATTTGCCACATTATGTCTAAGACTTTTAGATACTGTAAGCAGGGTCTGCTGAATTCTTTCCTGACAGCTAGCTGTGAGGGGGAGAGACTTCAAGAGCAAATTGTATTTACATGAACACACCTTACTCTGCTTAGATATCCAGCAGATAGAGCGGTGTATTGCTCAAAGTGATCAACTTTGACTGGTGTTGGGTTACAAATCACCTTAGTACTGAATGAAGAGATAGTGAAATGCTGTTACTAATGTTGGCATTATTATGAATAAAAAGGAACAGAACTGTGCTTAAGCTGTCCCAAATAAGGGGAGTCACCCTCAGCTGAAAGGACCTTGTTAAGCCAGGGGCTCGAATGCCAGAGCCCTGTGGAAGTAAGAGGGTGGGGACAGGTGTCTCAGTTCCTGGACTTGTTTCACCTGTTCTCCCCCCTCACCCCCTGCACTGTTCAAAGAAAGAGCTAAATAGGCTTCATTAGGAGCCTCTTTGTTGTTTTAAATGCTCTATCAGAGCTGAAATCACTCAAGATGGGGCAGTGTTTCTGCCTAGCCTGCAAAGAGTGAAAATTACTAAGAGACTGATGTGCAGAGGTCACAGCAGAGAAGCAGGGGGCAGCAGAAGGTGACTGACAGTTGACTGGCGAGGCAGCGAGGAACCATGGCTGGCGGGGCAGCCAGGTGGCAAGGAGCAGCGGCTGGCAGAGCGGCCAGGGGGCGCAGCGAGCGGCCAGCAGGGTGGCTGGCATAGAGGTGCAGCGAGCAGCCAGCAGGGCGGCTTGTGGAGAGGGCCAGAGCAGTGCCCTGCACAGAGGGGCAGCGAGCGAGTGCCCAAGCAGTGGAGTAAGTAAGGTGCCTCCTTATCACCCTCCTCCACCCAGGGTGGGAGGTGAACTCAGCAGATGCACCTCTGAACTCTGGATCTGCACTGACCAAGGACAGCAACTGTGTGTAGGGTGCAGAGAAGGGACGGGCACATTAAAGGGACTTTTGGGTTGCTGGACTTAAGAACCTGAGGGGAAAAGGACACTGCCCAACCTACTTGGGAGGGGGAGGTGTCTTTTGCTCATGGTTTATATTTATGAATCCTGTTTGCATTGTTTTCCCAAATTAACACCAAGTTACTTCCCTCCTTTTATTAAAAGTTTCTTTTCTACACGGAGACTCTCTGCTTGCGAGAGGGGAAGTATTGCCTCTCAGAGGTGCCCAGGGGTGGTGTGTAATTTTCCCAGGTTACTGGGTGGGGGCTCCAGCCGGTTCTGTGTTATATTGATGGGAAAGAACCCCTAGACATTGAACCCGGCCCTGGTTGCTGCTGGCTCCACCTGGCAGAAGGGTTACAATATGTTTTCACTTTCAAGTCAGAGCATGAGTGGTGTGTTGCTGACAGGCTGCTAGGGGGAGAGCTGCTGGACCAGGGCTGCACTGCAGCATACACACACACTCAGGGCTGCACTACACACACTCAGGGTGTGACCTGCATGCTGGCAGGCTCTCTGTGAGTGGTCCAGGTTAGGAGTTAAAGCAGCAAAGCTGTGTGAGGCACCCAAGGCTGCGGGGTAGGCAGTCACAAAACCCCTCGCTGGCCTCAACTGCACCCCAGAATGTGACACCCACCCCTTTAAAAGAAAATACAGATAAAGTAATTCCAGTTTTAAAGAGAGTTCCTTTGATTAGTGCCAGCTCTACACATTTTCATTCTATTGCTAATCTCCCCTTTGTAGAGAGAGGCCTGGGAGTGGTGGCTGCATTGATCCAGATGGACAATCACTTCCATCAAAAATTCCCTGTTGGAAAAGATCCAATCTGACAAGTGCAGAAGCCGATGTGTCAAACCCCAGTGCCTCAGCTATTTTTATTTCCCAAAATAATCCAAAGTGAGTAGATGCTGCTTTTCTAAACTAATCATTTGCCACATTTTATTTTTCAAGGTTGTTCTCAAGTGACAAGTATGAGCAAAGAAGAAAAAAATCTTGTATCAATCAATTTTGTCTTTTGTTGTGGTCTTAAAATCCTAAGCAGACAAACTCATAGAATCATAGAATCATAGAATATCAGAGTTGGAAGGGACCTCAAGAGGTCATCTAGTCCAACCCCCTGCTCAAAGCAGGACCAGTTCCCAGCTAAATCATCCCAGCCAGGGCTTTGTCAAGCCGGGCCTTAAAAACTATTTTTGGAAAAATAGTACAAGGATTGGTCTCCTGTCTGAAATTTTGAGTTTTGAGTTTAAAAAGTAGAATTGCTCCTATCCGAAACAGACAAGTTACTAGCTGTGCAAAGAGGCTATTATTTATATTCTTCTTGGGTCTAATATGACTATCAGCCTCTCACAAATTTGCCAGGATAGAAAAATCTATGCAAGACCTTGACTTGGGGGAAGAAAAAGAAAACTGACCCAAACTTCTAGGTGTGTCTAACAGAGGCAGGTTGCAACCTCAACCAGCTACATTTAAACGCTTGATTATTTGTTTAGTGTTTTTTGATGCTGAACTTAGAAGTTAATTCCACAAGCTGCCTGACAGCTGTAGTCAACTCTTTTCTGCACCAAATACCATTTCTGGCTCACTGCAGGGGCCCCTGGGAACTTTACTGGAGGCTGCAAAGACCCCCCAAAGCATTCTGTGATGGACTGGATCACCGAACCCCCCTTGGGAACTACCAACTGATGTGCCAAGACTACTTCTGCCCCTGGTTTCCTGCCCTGGCAGCTTAGGACTCCAGCACCCTGTCTTGTTGAGCCAGACACGCCAGTCTGCTCCAACTCAGACCCAGAGTCTGAACCACGTACCCCAAAGCTGCAGACTTAACCTGAAAGCAGCTTACAGAAGTGTTCCTGTCTTTAACACTCAGATGCCCAACTCCCAATGGGGTCCAAACCCTAAATAAAGCTTATACAGGGTAAACTCATAAATTGTTCACCCTCTATAACACTGATAGAGAGATATGCACAGCTGTTTGCCCGCCCCAGGTATTAATACATACTTTGGGTTAATTAATAAGTAAAAAGTGATTTTATTAAATACAGAAAGTAGGATTTAAGTGATTCCAAGTAGTAACAGACAGAACAAAGTGAATTATCAAGTAAAATAAAGTAAAATGCAAATCTAAGCCTAATACAGCAATAAAACTGAATACAGATAAAATTTCACCCTGAGATGTTTCAATAAGTTTCTTTCACAGACTGGACTCCTTTCTAGTCTGGGCACAATCCTTTCCCCTGGTACAGTCCTTGTTCCAGCTCAGGTGGTAGCTAGGGGATTCCTCATGATGGCTGCCCCCTTTTCTCTGTTCCACCCATTTATATATCTTTTGCATAAGGCGGGAATCCTTTGTCCCTCTTGGTTACCACCACCATCCCCCTTCTCAATGGAAAAGCACCAGGTTAAAGATGGATTCCAGTTCAGGTGACATGATCACATGTCACTGTAAAACTTCATTACCCACTTGCCAGCACATACATATACAGGAAGACTCACAGGTGAAACAGAGCCATCTACAGACAATTGTCCTGGTTAATGGGAGCCATCAAGATTCCAAACCACCATTAATGGCCCACACTTTGCATAATTACAATAGACCCTCAGAGTTATATTTTATATTTCTAGTTTCAGATACACGAGTGATACATTTATACAAATAGGATGACCACACTCAGATTACAAGCTTTCTAATGATACCTTACAAGAGACCTTTTGCATGAAGCATATTCCAGTTACATTATATTCATACTCATCAGCATACTTTCATAAAATCATATAGAGCGCAACGTCACACATTCCACCAACGTTTTTTTGTGCTTTTACTTTAATAAAAGGTTGGTGTATATTTTTATTAAGGCCTATAACTTTCACAAGGTCCACTATCCTTGGCACTTGTGTAGATTTTTGGACAGCGGAAAAGCAATTCTCTGAAGATTGGCAGTATGATGGAAATGAGAACACGTGTCTAATCTTATCAAACCGGCATGCAGCTTAAATGCTGCTTGCATGCAGGTCACTTTCAACATGCATGCAGCTTACTTCCCGTTTACATAGAGCCAATATTTAGCATGCATACATCTGTACCCAGTTCAAATGCTGCTTTCACGTGGCTTGCATTCCGCATGCATGAAGACTGTATCCAACTCTGGATATAATTTACTATAACAGATGAGAAAAGAGTAAGTTCCAGGTGAGACCGACATAGCTCAGCTGCTCCCACAGGCTCAGCCAAAGGGATGTTCCTCCTCCAGCTAAGCTGTTAAACTGCTGCCTACAGATCATGCAAGTTCTGATCTGCATCTCAGATCACAGAGACACACACTACTCTCTGCGGAACTCTCCTGATCACCTTGGAGCGCTCGTCATTTGGCAAACGAACAACAGGGAACAAGCCTTTTTTTTCCCCAGGTGCTTGTTTTATCCCTGTAAACCAGACCACAGCCCTCAGAGAGTCTCTAATAATTTTATAACATTATAAGATTCCCTAACAATGGGCTAGATTGTGCAACTCTTACTCACCTTGAGAAGCACACACTTGTCTTAGGAGTCCTATAATATGCAACTTGTAGCATGAATAATCACTACTCAAGATAAATAAGGTTTACACAATCTGGCCCTATAGGATATCCCAGGGCTGATTTAAATGTTACCATTGTTTAATTATGCAGGAAATCCACAGATACACGACCACACACAGCCTGCATCTGGATGTGAAATTTGGCCTTATGACAATAGTAATCCATTGCTGTATTACTTTTAAAAAGCTTTAAGTAACCTGGAGTCACTTAAGTATCTCAAACAAATCAGCAAATGCTAGAACTAGGAAAGCAACACCTTTCCTTAGCAAGGAGAAATCCTGCAGAGAGCAAAGGCCTGTCTGCTTCCTCTTGAAGCGTGGGATTGCATTTCATCGATTTGGATTACATCAGTTTTTTTAGATGATTTCTACATGATTTGCAAATCAACTTTAAAATCAAAAGGCACTGTATAATTTTGCTGTAAATCACAAGCCGTCACTTGAACTTTTTATAGAGAAGTGCGTATGTTTTACAGAGTGACAATTCTTACAGGAGACCTGTCCTATCATCCTCACTAGAACACTGCACATCCCTCGCCTGCGCCGCTTCCCACCACCTCCATTGGCCTGGGATGGCGAACCGCGGCCAGTGGGGGCCGCGATCGGCCGAACCTGCCGCGTCAGCAGGTAAATAAACTGGCCCAGCTCACCATGGTGCTTACCCTGGCGAGCCGCGTGCCGAACGTTGGCGACCCCTGTTCTATTTAGACATCTTTGGGAATTCATCTAGCTTCAAAGTCAGCTGAAAGGGAAAGGCAGCTCTCCCCTAACTAGCCGTGAGCACACGACATACAATATGTTTCAAATACAGAGATGCAGGTGTCAGAAATGCAGGCGTCTAAAAGAATTTCCTTGAAAGAAAACTAACCCAATTTGCTTAGCACAGTAATCTGCATGTTTGATTTGGAATAAGCCCATAGGGAACATTTGAAAAGGGTTGTAAAGTAAAGTCTGTAGTTGAATTGCAGCCTGATCTTATTGCTGTTTAAGGGCCTCATGTTAACTAAACACACTTGGGACACTGATAGTCTAGTGCTGTGAGAACAGGCCAAGCAGGCACAAACGCTTGACTGTTAATTCTGCTCTGACTCTAATCCCCTTCTTTGGCTTTGAGCAAGTAACTTAATTTGTCTGCCTCGCTTTCCCCATCTGTCAAATGGGGAGATAATACTTTTTGACACCAGGCTTCTGGACCACAAATAATTATACTTTGGTATCTCTAAAGCATTTTACATTCTTCCAACACCTTTGATATTTTCCTACAGTTACACGTAAGATATCATGCTGGGGCCAATGCTCTTTCAGTTTAGATTGCACTCGTTATCCAATCTCATCAATGCTAACCAATGTTTGGTTAGGAGTGTATGTAAAATAAGAGGAGTCACTGCCTCCATACTCGCTACCCAGAGACAGACCAACTCTAGCAAGTCTCCAATGAGCATGTGCAAACTGCAATGTTTCAGAGGTTTATAACTTGGCCAAATTTGGATGAATTTGAATGAGATGACAAAAGGCACAAAGGCGACCTCCAGCCAAATTTCAAGTCCCTCCTCCACAGCATGGGGATACTAGAGCTTCTCAAAGAAAAGGTCACCAGAATTTTTTTTAACATGGGCAAAACAACATATTTTTCTCTAAACCCTTTCTCAGAAATGGCTGAACAAATCTGGCTAAAATTTTCCCAGAAAAATTCAACCTGAATCAGACACCTAGTATGGAAGATTTCAACCCAAATAGTTAAATGGTGGCAAAGTTATAAGTAACTGAAAACAGGGTCTTATACTAAGAAGTATCTGGCAACCTTAATAGTACTGATGGTGCTATCAGCCTCGTCCCATCATAATATAGCAGCACTATTTTTGTTTGTTTGTTTCTGCTAAGAGATGTACAAATTACCATTGAAATATCAGGACTTTTTACTCTTACATGCACCAATTAATAGTCTTCACACATAAGATCATTAGAAAGTTTAGGCTACATCTCTCTGAGCAGCACCTGGTTATCTGGAAATTCTCTAAAACAGTGGTCTCCAAAGTGGGGTGTGTGCACCCCAGGGGGTGCGCAAGAGGATCCTTGGGGGTACGTGGCAGGAGGAGCGTTTTTTCTTTTTTGCGCTTTGGCAGTTCGGGCGGGAGTCCAAGTGGCTTTTTTTTTTTTGTGTGGCAAAAATGGTAGAGCCGGCGCGGCAGGGGGTGCGTGCTCAAAATTTTTTTACTGATCTAAAAAGTGCGCGATCTAAAAAGTTTGGAGACCACTGCTCTAAAATACCAGATTTGCAGAAGACGCACTATCAGAATATGTAAAAAAAAACAAACTATTTTTTTTTAATTGAGAAGCAGGTATCAACCTTAACCTTCTTGTGAATTACAGATGAGGAAAACAAGAATTCTTCAATAAGAATAAGACTGAATAAGGAGATGTTTCTTAGGGCTGGATGTCTGGAGCTTAGGGGTGCCCTCTCAGCTGCACTCGCAATCAGGAGGTCTCACTTAACTGGAGCATCCTCGTCTCTGCTCCCAACTGACCTCCAGGTTACATGTAAAACACCCAAAGATAAATAAAATCACTCCTACCATTGGGTCCAATTCGCCTTCCCACTAAGGGGTCCCAAAGGGGATGGAAATAGGCCCTGAAGTAAGTAATATGCTCTATATAAGGGGACTCTCCACCTGACACAGAGCTGCAGTAGCATGGTATAGGACCTGTCAGGGATGGGATGGGGTAGGGAGGGGATGTGGCTGAATGCACTGAGGCCCAGCTATTCTCCACTTCCCTAGGGCCACAGCATATGGGAAGCGGAATGTAAAATTACAGCAGCTCTGAGACTACTTTGAATGTGCTGGCCCCTGAATGGCTCTATGGCTTAAAGCTACCTGTGCGCCCCACCATTCTCTCTGTCCTTGTGGTGGACACAGAAACATGAACAGCCAGACTGTAGTGTTTGTGAGACCTCCCTAGCCTAAGGGAGTTTTTATAATGAATACCGGGATAGATTGTTTCAGTGAAGTTTCCTTGTACATACATACACCAAATCTTCCAAGATTAACAGTCCCTCTTGGCAAGCTGGCTGATGTCATTAGTGTAACTGAATGTTCTCTTCAAACCATGGACGACTCGTGAGAGGGACAAACGGGCAGGGAAATTAATTCCATATAAATGGCAGATTTACCTTGTTCGTTTTTGCTAGAATCCGCTTTACACATTAACAACCAGGCAAAATAACATGGGGCTGGCAAAGCATGAGCATTCAAACGTTCATCCCTTATCAAATTATTGCAGATATGACTTTCAGGCAAGCACCAAGATAAATCCTAATTGTGGGGGCCTGATCAGGGAGGTTAATAACCACTACAGATAAAGCACAGCTGGGTATACAGAAACTGTAGGTCAGTTCTGAAAGCTAACTTTGAGTCAGAAAGGAAGGTCTTGAGAAGTGCCCCAGGCTTTGGGAACTGAGAGATTCCAACTGAGTTTGTATTATTCACTCACCATCTTCTCAAGTGCATGTGTTGTAAAACAGTACTTGGGCAACCTCATGTCTGACTCAGAAATACTAGCCCATTCCCTTTCTGAACAGATATCTAAGGACTCCTGGTGGGAGGCATAAAAACGATTTTGTACCTGTTCCTAGCTAGTGTTTGTTAGGGGATATCTGATTTGAAAACAGAGGGGAAAACCCATCAAAACAACTTCCCTGTAAGGCAAAGTAACTTGCACAGAGGACTGATGTAAAGACACAAAAGCTCGGGTGGAGTTGAAAGGGCTTCCACCCTTGAGAAGCCAAGTCACTTTGAACTCAAGAGTCATAGGAGTAAAGCTGAAGCTTTTAAAGCCTGAAGGGATGGAGAGAGTGGAAGTGCAAAGAGCTTGAGGCACTAAAGGCCAGATTTTTATAAGTATTTAGGGGCCTAACTGCCATTGTTTTCAATTGGAGTTAGACACCTAAATATCTTTACAAATTTGTCCCTATGATTCTGTGATGATTGGAGCAGTATAAGAACATGAATAGAAGGCTTCTGCTTAAGGACTGCATCTTGCTCTCAGCCTCACCTATTTCCACACAGCCTCTGCTCAGACTTGTACTGGAATATAAGAAACATGGACTTGATCTTACACCTACTGAAGTCATTTGCAACCTCCCACTACGGTGCATAATCAGTCTTTTGCAGACTGCACACGGACTTGTAGGATCAAGGCTCTAGCATCCTCTTGAACTGGGTCCAAGCTATTATGACAGGGGCATATTCCATGTGATAACAGCCATTTGCTAATTAACAAAATTGACCTAGGATCAATGCATGTAAAGACTAGTCTTTATTGTGTTTTAGCTGACTCACAAACCAGAGCAATCTGATGACGTCTTTTATGGTTGTTATTAAAGGGACTCAGCCAAATACATTTTTGTTAAACTTTCTGTTGTTGGATACCCTCTAAGAAGTTTGGAAGTCACATTTCTTTCCATATCAGTTTTGTCATTGTCTAGTTGGCAAACATTTATTTTTTTCACTCCATCTTGCAAACTGGGGGAGGGATAGCTCAGTGGTTTGAGCATTGGTCTGCTAAACCCAGGGTTGTGAGTTCAATCCTTAGGGGGCCACTTGGGGATCTGGGGCAAAATCAGTACTTGGTCCTGCTAGTGAAGGCAGGGGGCTGGACTCAATGACCTTTCAAGGTCCCTTCCAGTTCTAAGAGATAGGATATCTCCATTTCCCTTTACTATATATTTTTATTGTTTTGACTTGCCTAAAGAAAGTTGTTGCTAGGGGGACTGGATGGCTCAGAGATGCAGTAATAGAATAAAGAGCATTTAAAATCTAAAGTGCTGGCATAAATCCAGCCCAGATCAGCTGAAGCCAAAAGTTATAATCTGAGGGTTGCTTGGTGGACTTGTGTGATATTCGCAGTCCCACTGCCAGTAGGCAGGGGTTCACATCATAAAAATCATCACCACCACAACTGACATTAACATTGTTGTTGGAAGGCTCCGAAGATAGGCCAAGGATTGATTGGACACGGCGACTGATCTAGTCTCCCAGCCTTAAAGACAGTCCCTCTAAGTCAGTGGTTCTCAACCAGGGGTACCCTTGGGGGTAAGCAGAGCTCTTCCAGGGGGTACATCAAGTCATTTAGATATTTGCTTAGTTATACAACAGGCTACATAAAAAGCACCAGTGAAGTCAGTACAAACTAAAATTTCATACAGACAATGACTTGTTTATACTGCTGTATAGACTATACACTGAAATGTAAGTACAAGATTTATATTCCAGGTGATTTATTTTATAATTATGTGGTAAAAATGAGAAAGTCAGCAATTTTTCAGTAAGAGTGTGCTGTGTCACTTTTGTGTTTTTATGTCTGATTTTGTAAGCTAGTAGTTTTTAAGTGAGGTGAAACTTGGGGGCACACAAGACAAATCAGACTTCTGAAAGGGGTACAATAGTCTGGGAAGGTTTAGAGCCACTGCTCTAAGACAAGGGTGGGGCATACTGAAGGAATCTTAAATCATCACTGTCCAGACTGTACCTGTTTGGTAGATAAGGAAAGTGCTTCAATCTCCAAGGCTATCAATCCAGCACCTGTTATGAGTAGACACATGGATGCATTCATACAGAAGTACCTGATCATGAAGAATCAGCTGGCACAAAATGTTGTTCCCAGAACTACACTACAGAAATCATAACTAGGGGATGAAATTGGTTAAATGCAGAAGGCTTGAAGTGAGTAAAAAGCTGAAAACTGCTGAAACTATATGGAGTGCATTAGTTCAATAGCTGATATACTGTGCTGAAAGAGAACTATGACAGACATCTGAGAGCTCTAGTGCTAGAAAAAATGAGAGAACACTCAACTACTATAGTAGAATCTTTACACTGCATGAGGATGGAAGAGGGCTCACACTTTGGATTTTTCCTATGGGCATCTCCCTCTGGACTGTAGTGTGCACATTCAGGAAGATCCAATAGACATCTATAAACTAGAAATGGAATTCTCTTGTAAATAATATCCTCCGCACCTATTCTGGGGGTAACCTTATACAGTGTCTGGGAGTAAGCTCTGTTCAAGGCATCAAGGATATGTACTGCATATAATGCCAAGATTTTTATCTCAATTTGAAGTATGAGACAGTTGATATGTAGTGGTTTATGGACAGGTGGATACTGACACAATTGATTAACTGCTGTTGGAAGTATCATGCTTCCAGACAGATCACATTTATTGTGGTGCTGAACATTCCAAATAGGTACAAACAGGACACACCTGCTGTGTTGCTGCGTATTCCAGGCAGAACACACCTGCTGTTGGATGGTTCCAGGTATGCACCAGCAGAATGCACCTGTTGTGCCCCTGATGTTCTAGACAGCATACTTCCAAACATTCCATTAACGCAGAGGAGGGCAACCTACAGCTCCCGGCCCATGAGACTGTTCTGCCCAGCCCCTGAGCTCCTAGCCCAGGAGGCTCGCCCCCGGCCCCTCCCCTGCTGTTCCCCTTTCCCGCAGCCTCAGCTCACTGCGCTGCACGCGCAATGCTCTGGGCGGCGGGGCTGTGAGCTCCTGGGGTAGCGCAGCTGCAGAGCCCGGCCTGACCCGGTGCTCTGTGCTGCGCGGTGCGCAGCTGGCCCCAGCCGGGCGGCGTGGCTGTGAGCTCCTGGGGTAGCGCAGCTGCAGAGCCCGGCCTGACCCGTGGCTGCCTGTCCTAGTGCAGCTGCGCCACCAGCCGCCAGTGCTCCAGACAGCACGGTAAAGGGACAGGGAACAGTGGAGGGGGGTTGGATAGAGGGCAGGGGGATGGTGAGGGGCTGGGGGTGTGGATAGGGGTGAGGGCAGTCAGAGGGCGGGGAACAGGGGGGTTGAATGGGGGCATGGGTTCCGGGGGTGGTCAGGGAGAAGGGGTGGTTGGATGGGGCAGGGGATGGGGTGGGGCAGTCAGGAAGGAGGGGGGGGTTGGATGGGGTGGCGGGGGGCAGTTAGGGGCGGGGGTTCCAGGGGCAGTCAGGGAGAAGAGGTGGTTGGATGGGGCAGGGGTCGCGGGAGGGCAGTCAGGAAGGAGAAGGGGGCGTTGGATGGGGGTGGGGGGCAGTTAGGGGTGGTGGGTCCGGGGGCAGTCAGGGGACAGACAGCGGGGGGGGTGGATGGGGCAGGGGTCCCAGGGAGGCCGTTGGGGAGGGGAAGAGAAGCAAGGGATGTCAGATAGGGGGAGGGGCTGGGCCATGCCTGGCTGTTTGAGGAGGCACAGCCTCCCCTAACCGGCCCTCCATACAATTTCTGAAACCCGATGCGGCCCTCAGGCCAAAAAGTTTGCCTGCGCCTGCATTAACGTGAGGCTAACGTATAAATCCAAGGCGTCAATGCCAACAGCTGCAGTCGGGTAGCAGAGGACCAGCAGCAAAAGGGTTAAACAAAAACTACACAACAAAGAGCTCTCATTTATTTTATGCTTCGCTGAAGATATCATATGAGATCTGGGGGCTCTTTTCTATCTGGGGTTATGCAGACATGCTTTGCTGCATTTTTGAAAATGATGTGCCTAATCTACAGAGTTTTTCCCAGGCTACATTGTGGTATGGTCCCGGGTATCTCATTAGAACAACCGACAGTTTTTAGAGACATGTTTGCTCACATTGGTTTATGATTCAAAGACTGAAATGACTGGTTAACCCTTTCCAAGATGATGATTTCATTTACGGTATTCAAGAGATAAATGGTTATTCCAAAGCACAAATGATTCTGTACAATTGTATCGCTAGTTAACAGTAAGCCAGAATTGCTCACTAGCAATATTTTCTCTGCTATATTGTCCTTTCCATTTAATAATGGCCTAGATATCATTTATATGGGGTGGCCACATCTGGAGACTTTATTGTATTATATTAGAAACTGTATTTCCATATTATCTGTGCCATTCAAGATACACCTCTATGGATATTTTCCCTTGGTTAATTAAGCACTGAGCTGAGTATTAGCTCACATCCTGGCCTTCCTTTCAGAGGTGGGGGTGAGCAGCGCCTTCTCTCAGTGAGCTAATATATTTCAGCTGAGAAATTAATTGTGGGACTTTTCTCTGCTGTACCTTATAGAGATAGATTCTGTCTTCTGTCCTGTATTCCCTTTGCTATATTTAATACTGTTTTGTCTCTGTATAATCTGCATTGATTTTTGCTCGCTGAAGAAATAAACCACACTGTAAAAAAATCAGAAGAAGTGCTACATTAACAATAACGTGAAAGGAAATCTGTGTGGGCAGTGTCTGTGCAGAGGGTGTGAGCCTACTGCATGTATGATGTATGTAGGTATGGACATGTGTGTATTTTGTGTTTGTGCAGATTAATGAACATGCAGTGAACTTCCATGAACAGTGTGTATTGTAAGCAGATACAGTATGATTCTGCATGCAGCGTGTGTGCGTGCACATGCAGTGTACACTGTCTGAATACATGTGCAGAGCATGTGCTAATATATGTGTGTGTGCATGCATGAGGTTATGTACTAGGACTCTACTAAAATATAGACAATTTGTGGAATAGACTAATTTTGCATTGGTGAGAGGAGTTCAGCAACTCCCCATCTTTGCTGTAGGCTAGACTGTGCAATCCTTACTCAGGTTGGAAAGTACTTAATTCCACAAGTAGGCCCATTGACTTCAGTGGAATAACTCCTGGGAATCAATGCTCACTAGTGTGAGTAAGGGTTGTACAATCTAGCCCTGTGTTTGGTTTGGAGGGGCAGGCAGGGCGGGAGAGAGGAAGGGTTATTTACATCTCTCCTCACACTCTACACCACACCTGGGCAGGTGTTTTCCCGTCTGACTCCTCCTCTTTCCCCACCATACTGTCAGGGGACTAGGGCAGATAAATTTGGCAGCTCCATGTGAAGAGGGACAGAGATGGAACTTCCTTTGGAGATACTTTATTGTCCTGAGAACACACGACTCCTTGTTGTTTTTATAAACATTTCTGAGTCTGATGCCAGAATCTAGCTTATAGCTTTAAAGGCAGCTATTTGAACTAGACTTAGACTTTGATTGCTGGTTATGATGACCGGTTGAGGATAAGACTGAGAAATACTGGAAACATTCAGCGTTGCAACTTTTTACACGATACTGAAATATGCAATTATTTTAAGAAATATTGCTGGATTTATTTATTTTTTTGTTATAAGAGGAAGTGTTTTCCCCCTTTACTGCCTTGCCATAGAAAGAATAAACCCTTCACCCATCTAAGGAGGGACAGGCATAGATCTCCCCCTTGTTGATGGTGCTCCATATATGGGTAAGAGCATGGGTGGCACGTAGACTCCGAGGTTGGGGAGGCTAGCCCCCAGCCCCGCCCCTTCTTCCCTCCCCCATCCCTACCGGAGCCCAGAGCCCCCCACTGCGGCCACTGGTCTTCGCCCCGGGCTAGCACCCCCAATCCCGGAGCACCGGGAGAGCAGGTGGTGCGGCCCCAGCCCTAGAGCGCCAGGAGGGCAGCGTACACAACCTGAGCACCAGCCCAAGCCAGGGCCACTACACAGGGGAACTGGGAAGAGCGGGCCAAAGTGGGAAGCAGGAGGGGTCTGGGGGCAGAACCACGCCAGCCTATGATATCCGCCGCCCACGGGCAAGAGAATGAAGTCAAGGACAACGTGAGATGCACTCTCTGCCTCCTCCTGTGCAGTAATCCCAACCCCTGCTAGCATCTGACCTAGGAGCCCAGACACAGCTGCATATTGTGGTGGTGTATTTCTAGTGATTATTCTTACTGTGGAGAGTTAAATGGACTAGATGTATAATCAGGATGTGCATGTGATCAGCTTTGTGCACAAGGAGCCAACTGTCTCATACTTCATCCAGGACTTAAACTGCCACTCTAGTGCTATGATCTCGTGGTTACAGCAGTTTTTAATTTGTGCCAGGGCACCTCTGGGCTTGGCAGTTCATAGCCCCGGCACCTCTGGGCTTGGCAGTATCATCACCCCGGCACCTCTGGGCTTGCTGCATCAGTTATGAATGTAAAAAAAATTGCTTGTGCCACAGCACCTAATGGCTTGCGCCCTGGCACCTTTCATTACAAATTACGTCCTGGGTTACAGCAACAGGGCATGGAGTCAGGACTCCCAGATTCTGTTCCCAAATCTGCAACTGATCCTTTGTGTAGTGTTGGGCATGTCATTTAACTGCTCTGTGGCTCAGTTTACCTAGCCATAAAGTGGGGATAATGCTCGCCGACTGTATATTGAGATGTTACATAGTAACATTTCACTTAAACGAGGCTTAGTTAATAATAAATTCTTATGTGGTGCATTTTTCAAAGCACTGTCCGTTTCTAAACATACTAACAACAAACCTGTGAGGTAAGTCAGTATTATTACCATCATGGTAAAAGAGCAAAGTTAAGTGACTTGCCTAATGTTGCTTGGCAAGTGTGTTGTAAAACTGGGATGGGAACTCTGTAGTTCCTGTACGTTCATCCCCAAACTCAATCCACTAGAGCACAGCTAACCTTTCTAACATTTAATGTATTTAAATCCTAGATGAGAAGCCCTGCAGAGGCGCAACGTATTATTATTAATTCTCTTTACCTAAGAATGAGCAAAAATTAACACTTTAACACAAAATGGTCAGTGATTTCCCTAACACTTAGTGGGAGGTTAGTATCATAATGAGAGGCAGATCTATGTTACACCCCCATGGGGTATTTATCAAGATGTTAGCAGTGAGATGACCATGCTGATGGCTTTCTTGTTAAACAAGGTTTATTTTTTCACTTTGGTCAATGAAGCTTAGAACGGCTGTCACATTCCTTTGTTTGAAAACAGTAGTAATGAGACATACCGAGTATGCAGCTTTGTCAAGTATTAATCAGTTGCTTGTACTGTTTAATTACTATATATTCTTTTATGGTTTTGATAAAATATTCAATGGAGTTAAACCCCCAAAATCAGCTTGAATCAATGTTATCTAATTTGGCTTTAGCAATGCAAAAACAAATACACAATTTCAATATATTTCAGTGCTATTTATGACTCCAGAGGATGTAAATTCCAGGAACATGTTAATAAGGAAGATACATGGTATTAATACGAGTGATAAAAGGAATACAACTATCAAAAGAATGAGCTAATTGAATAATAAAGTATCCACTCTTCTAACAAAGCCATTTAGAGTTAGAATCTTTTTTGTCCATTTTAATAATAACCACTATATTTTGCTTGCATATCCCCCCAAAGAAGAGACAATACAGCTTTTATTGCCAAGGCTTTGCCCAGATTCATACACAACAGAAGGTTATAAACCATATTTACACTGACACTGTTCAAGAAAAAGAACGGGAAGGATGGAAGGGTGAAACTACAACATGAAACATTAAGCAGCAGTAACGTAAAAACAATCCAGAGCAGAGCATCCATTACTTCTCAATTCCAGAGCGATTGATAAATTGCAAAATGAAAGTGGTTTTGAAGCAGAAGGCAAGAAAAACATGAAACTATGACACTGGTGAAATCTTAAAAGGGGTTTATAAATAGCCTTCTCCCTATGCCAATGTTGTTCTATAAAACAGTAAATGTGCTTGAAGTTGTGATTTTAATAGGATTGAATTTGGGAACAAAATGTATTAAAGATGCTAATTAAACTTACAGAGAGAATCCAACATGATTCTTTATCTGCTGTATGAAAAGTGATTATAAGAGAAAATCACTCAGGAAATATGATGTAGAGTTTTTAATTGTGGTTATGAATGAGGCAAGCACTATTATCCATCATGCAAAAAAAATGCTGCTATGTGTTGCATATGAATTTAGCAGGAGATATCACAGCCAGACTATCAAAGAGACACTAGAAAAATGACTCACTCTGGGATTCTAGGAAGTGGAAAATGTGCACCAGACTAAACAAAACAAAAAACAACAACAACAACAACAACAAAACCACAGAGTAGACTGCCACTGGTGGTAGCTCATGGTCACTGTTATGGGAATTTTTTCCCCTCCCTCCTTTTCTGAAACTTTTTATTAAGGCAAAGTTTCAATAAAACATTAACAGATTACACTGCACATTACTTATTACATATCCAGGACATATTCAAAAAACATAGCTAAAGATTCTGGCTTCCAGTCTGGGGAGTCGTCCTCCAAGTCCACTAAAAAGGGAGACCAAATGTCTAAATACCTATCTTCATTTTGGCGATTCTCTTGTGTATGTATTTGGTGTGAAAGCTTTTCCATTACAAGAGCAGTCCATATTTTATAACACCACAATTCCATAGGAGGAGTCATCACATTTTTCCAATAATGTGTAATAAAGTCTAGATGCTAACAATAAAAAAAATTAATTTGTCATTCTGTTTAAAATGCAGCTCATTTACTGGAGCATTAAGTAAGCAGGTGAGGGGATCTCTAGGAAGCCAACATTTTGTGTTATGGGAACTTTTTAAAAGAGAAACTAAAAAGCTTTGGCCAATGAGAACACTAGTTACGATTCCGATCAGTGATGAAACCTGGGTCTGATTCTCCTCTCTCACCGCTGTAAAATCAGGAGTATCTGTTATAATAGCATAAACTCCCCAAATGGTAAGAAGTTACAGTTTATAATAGTAACAATTTACAGTTTTGCAGAGGAACTTTCATGCCAAATCACTTTACAGTCTGAAGTGCTAAACTGTGAAAGTGCTTACTCAATTTTTACATGGCCACGAATCAGCACAATCCCACCAAAAGCCACTGGGATCTTGACCTGATAAGCAATGAATTAAAACTGAACAAGAACTTGCAAGTTTGGTCCTATACACACAAGGAATCACCTTAGCCACCTCTGGGATAGGTCAGTTTTCTGGTCTCTCAGACTTCCCATAAAATACTACACATCTAAGCAGAAACCTGGAGCTCAAAACAGTGTGTTTCCAGTGGTTAGAACAAGCAGTGGAGAATAATTTCTCATAGTTTCTATTTCCAGATCTGCTATTGAACCCCTGTGTGCCCTTGGGCAAGTCACTTAACTTTCCTGTATCAGTTTAGCCATTGGTAAAATGGAATATCATCTCCTCATAGACAGAGCTGGCCCTATGTTTTGCCCATAGGCATTAACACCTATGGGAAGTTATCAATCTCCATTTCTACCTGTAATTGGGCACTTTTCCCCATCCCCTTTGCATACATATGCAACCTGCTGCTTCCTTGTCATTTTTATTATGTGGTGAGACCCGCACCACAGTTCTTTTTATGAGGCTCACCTGGACTTTGGTGACCCACCAACATGCCTTGAGAAGCCAGGAGTGGACCAAAGTGAAGTCTTCAAACAGGGAGCCAATTAGAGAATTAATTCTCTGCCACGGCCCACTCAAAAGTCGGATTGATGTATTGACCATTTGTCAAGGATGGTTCTCTGGTCTGTGGATTGCACATGTGCGGTGTGGCCCCCCGATGCAGTTGCACAGATCTATGGCTGGCCATTTTTTACATGGGAATGCTCTAAGTACTTTAAGATTCTTGGATGAAAGATGCTATGTCTGTATAAAGCATTATTATTAGCATCGGGCTGGTCTTACTAGCAGTTCTATGGGTTTAACTTCCCGCTATGTTTTAAGATTGTGGTATATTTATGATTTAGCAGATTTTCTTATGCACTTAACCTATTATGGTCCAAGTGTTCACAACTGCAGCATTCAAAAGTGCATACAAATAACTCTCTGCTTTTGGTGCCTACTAAGTAGTTGCTTGATTCTGAGCTCGCACTGTCAGTTTTTTCAAGCCCTTTAATGGGCTGTTTATCCCGGATATATTTGAGACCTCTTCCTCAAGCTTTTTCCTGATGGTGGGGGTTCCTACTAGATGGGAGGTGTCTGAGCAGAGATACCATTCACTCCCTATGACAGCAGGAGTTTGTAATATTATTATGGTGCCTCCTAAGACATCAGAACTCCCTCCCCTCCTGAAGCCAATGCCTCCGATTTGTCTTCCCACTTCTAAGAAACATCATAAAACTTTTTCCATAATTGTTTTCAGGATGATTGTTATTGTCCCCTTAATTATTACCTTTCCCTCCCTATTTTCTCTTTTCCTAGTGTTGCACAAACTCTGTTTGGTTTTATTTGTATAATTTTAAGGGTTTTTTTTTTTAAATCCTATATTGTAGTTTTAATTAAAGTATTGTATTACTTTTATTACTACACCCCGGGGTACTTTAAAAACAAAAATTACTATTTTTTTCTATTTTAATGATTTGGACCAAATTTATCTGTGGTGTAACTCACCTGACTCCAGTGGAGTCGCACCAGGAAGGAATCTGGCCCTTTGTCATTATTTTGTTGTTATTGCCCATAATTACTTACACCACATATTATTGTAGTCTCAGCGCACTGTACTTTTTTCCTTTGTACCCTGCTCTTTTTACGTATGCATATTTAGACAAGGTCTAGTTTTCAAAGCATAAAAGACAGGAGGCTGATTCAATTGGTCCAGCTCTTCAGATGTATTTAAACTGATCTTAAATAGACAGTTCATCTCTCTTTGCCAAGCAACAGCGGCTGCATATATTGAAAGCCTTCTCAGAATTCAGACACAATCACTGCTCTTGCAGTTGAAATGACACATGAATTGATGATGTTTCAATAGGTCACCAGGACAGTGAATTAAGACTTTCTTTTCTTTCCTTTAACACCTCAGTGTGGACAAGGAAATCTGTTCAGTTCAGTCCATAAGACAGCCCTGAAAGAAGGCTGGAGACAATAACAGAAGTCTTTACATCAATCATCCATTTGGAACCTGTTCACTGACAAAAATGGGTTTGTCTGTCTCTTTTGTTTTAAAGACCTTCATTTTCCATCCTTTTCACTCTCACTTTGTTCTTTGGTGCCCAGTATCGAGGCACTGGGGGGAGGTGATCCTATTTTGGCCAGTATATCAGGCCTGTCACCACTGCAGCTATGTCACTACTGAAGTTACAATATAATCCCAACCAGATCAGCAATACAGAATGCAATCCAAATAATGGGCTGCTTAGGAGAAGCTGTGCTCATCTTGGCGAGAAAATATAGAATGATCCAGTCACCATCCCAGTGTCACTTCATCTCCAGTTAAGGGGACAAGATAGATCTTTGTTCGCTGCGTAGATGTCTAAACATAAATGTTTTCAAATAAACTTCAAGCCTATTCTGACATTGGAAACTGTCATTTGAAGCTGTAGACGAAATCAAATAACACGGTTCTTTCCTATTTGTTGTCTTTTGTCCCACAAGCAGAAGCAGCTTTGGGATGTAAAGGAACTGTGATACCTGCTGTCCTCATGCTTGTCTTTTCAAAGGAGCTTTTCATTCAGACCTTCTTTTGATTAAAGTTCAGGCTGGAATTTATCGCCAATCTGGCTTTCCATGTCAGAAAATGAATCAAGCAAACAAGTTTCTCAGCTCCTACACTTTATCTGAATCAAGATTTTTCTGACTCAAGAAGGAAAAAAAAAAAAAAAAGCTTTCTCCCCACCCCCACATCACAGACAGAAATCCAACTACTCTTACTAATTTCAACGGACATCGCTGACGTCTCTCAAGGTTTTATTTATCAGTTAGAAGATTTGTCCTTGGTTGAAGCAGAGAGGAATATGTGATCAAGGGTTCTGATGGTCAGCAATTCCTCCAAAAGAATGAAATTCCTATCTTCCTCCTTTTTCACACTACTGCATCTTCCTCTGTTAGTGTTAATTAAAGCACATAGCTCAAAAGACATACGCAATTGTGGCCTTACTTAAAGTTCACGATGCTACTGCTACTTTCATGGAAGGCACTTTATTCAGCTACTATATTGGAGTCCATAGACTGGTACTACAGCAGTTTGTGGGACTCTCCTGAATACAATGTTCCAAATAGGCACACTTGGTTTTTAGTGCAAAACAGTAAGTTCCAAGATTTCAATTCTTAAGGTGTTTGCTCTTTAGGAAAATCAAAACACACTAATTTTCTTTGGTCCAAAGAAGAAAGAAAAATAATTAGTGCTGGATGTAAGAAGATGATCAGAAATAATATGGGCTAGATTCTCCCAAGAACAAGCTCTGCTTGGTGTAGGGGAGTACTGGAGAGGGCATCAGGAAAATAGTATGTACTACCTCCAATTCTTGTGTAAGTTAGAACAGCCCAGGGGCTGCTCTAGCTTTTGTTTTTGGCCTTTGGCTAAGTAAGGATGGTCCAATGGTTAGTTTGCTAACCTAAGCTGTAGAAGACCTGGGTTCAGTTCCCTACTATACCACAAACATACTGGGCAAGTCACAGGCTCTCAATCCCTATCTGTAAAATAGAAATGTGAGGTTAAATACATTAAAAATGGTAAGGTGTTCAGATACAATGGTGACATGAACTGTACAAGGAGCTAAGGGGACTATACACCAAAGGAGGCTCAGAATGGAACTCTGCCATATACCTCTCCTTATTATGCCCCCTCTGTCAGAGGTAGGACGGGGTAGCTGGCAGAGAAGTCATCTTTGCTAGCTGAGAGCTCCCCTCCACTAGAGTGATTTTCTGCTGACCATTTGCAGCCAGAATCCAACACCTTTGCACTAATTGTAATAGTAAAACTATCCCTAAAATCAATTATGCCAAAGACATAAGGTAAATACCCTGGTGATTAGTACATTAGAGATAGTTAAGGACAAAGAGACAGACAAAAGACAGATATTTCCATATGCCTTTACATAAAAAGTACCAGTGGGTTCCAAGAATTAGGAACTAATTAACCCAGGTAATGATGGCACTTTTCCAAAATTGAGTAATAATTTTAGGTGCCTAATTTGGGACACCTTAACGAGACCTGATTTTCAGAGGACAGGTGCTCAGAACTTCCTGGAAAAAAAATCAGGCTGCTTCAATGCATCTCTAGCTGGGAACCCAACCCTTCCCCCCAAAATCACTACATTATTGAAAGTCCTTACCAGTGCACATCAAACCTTTTTGAATTGCCAGGGGGTTGTCATATTTAAACAGATGTGGACAAACTAGTAGAGAGAAATAAAATAAGGTCTCACTCCCAGGTTTCTTTCCAACAAATCTTCACAAAAAGTTCAAAACAACCCTTGTTTGAGGTTCAAAAATCCCCAACCCAATAATTCTGGTTAACTTTTTTGTGTGTGCTTGTCTACATTTCTAGATTTTACTGGGAAGCAGAAGTGCCAAAATGCAGCAAGACAGGTTGATCAACATACCTGGAAGCAAGATTTCCAGAGCTGCTTTCAAGAAAGTCTGTTATTGAGAGATTTCTGGCCCAATTCTACCAACTCAAAAGATTCAGATAAGCTACTGCACCTTGGGGCACTTACGTGAACCTCCAAACCTCTTAGAGTTCCCTCATCATTTGTGCTGAAGCATTTGTATAACTATTGTTTTTTTATGAACATACACAAGGACAGTACTTTTTACCAGTCATTATTATTATTATACTATTACTTATTTAAGTATCAACAGTGTGCTCAGCACTGTAGAGGAGATGGAAAACACGGTTCCTGCCCCCGAGAGCTTATAGCACAGGATAGCTGGAACAACCAGTGTAGGTGTTTTGTCTCTCTAGGCTAACTTTTATCTTGTGCTTTTCAGCTTTGAGCCTTTCCATGAAGTTTCAGCTTCAAAGCAGCATAATAAGGAGCAGGAATGCCCACCTCACATTACAGCACCAGAGGCAGCTGCGTCTATTGTCTACTGGCTAGACCCAGTCATGCAACACATGATACAAAGAGCAAAATAGATTAAAACATTTCATATGGAAGATAGCACAGGGGAATTACACACAGTATCAGATGACAAAATGTTAATTAGATATGGCAAGCTATCCAAGGGGATAAAAAGTACACTGTGGCAGAACCTGACTGTCTTTAATGTCTTTGAACTGAACTATGAAGCGTACTATGTTCAGAACCGAAGTCACAAATAATTTGACATTTTTCAGACTATTAGTTTTGCCAGCTGCTGCATGAAGTATACTAAGAACTTTCTCCTAGTGCTAGACACAATTTGAGTGCCAGCTATAATATAATTTTGGCTTAAATCACTGGGATCAATAGATTTGGAAGGCTGCTCACTTATAGACTATTTCTTCTATTTAAACCCTTATTGAAAATATACCACGAGTGCATTTTTCTTTTTGCTGGTAATTGATTCTTTGCAATAAGTGGCAATAGATGACTCTTGTAATTGCAAAAGAATACAGACTGGTAAGATTTGAATCACTATTTGCTGATCTTTTTCTCTATGAGAATCTGCTAACTTACAGAAAGTAAAGCTGACATAGGTAAGCAATAGAGGTGCAATAAGGAGCCAACCAATTTAAATCAGTGTGCTTAGATTAAACACCTTCTTAAATATTTCAACGTGACAATCCTCTAGGAAGTGTTTATGACAAGCGTATAATTGTGCAAGGCAAAAGACAAAGTGGAATCCATCCAGGCTCATCCATATTTAAATTTGTGTGCTCAATGCAAACATGGCTTAGGGAAAAGTGATGGCATTTCAGAAATCTTATGATAGGTTGCAGGCAAGAATACAGGCAAAGGCAACCAGGAGAAATGGAAGAGACAAACAGACAAGCTGACAGTGAGGAATCATTTGAGTACAAATGAGCTCAGTGAAAAAAACAAACAAACAAGATGTCACTGCCTGAGAGTTCATGAAAGATGGACTAAAGATTCCCGGACAATGGTATTCTTGCAAAATCATTATATGCTCTTTGACTATTTCTACTATCGTGAATGGGGAGATGCATGAGAAAAGCAGTGGCAGATTAAATTATTTAGCATCCGTTGTCCAAAAAAAAAAAAGCTACTCATGAAGGATAGGAGCAGAAAATAGCAATAAAACAGAGAAAGCTGGTAGAAATATATCAAAACAGAGAAAGCTGGTAGAAATATATCAAAAAGGCTTCAATTTACAAGTGAGTGAAAGTCATGAAGTGACCTAACACGGATGAAGTGAACAACAGATAGAGTAACTGAACAAGAAAGAGGAATTTGTTGTTTCCTGATTATTTTTTTTCCTGGAATATATAGGTTCGGCATGACAATGAGTCTTATTCTGCCCTGCAGCTCCAGAAGGCAGGACCAGACCAGTCAACCAGAGAAAGGAAGTTTGGCTCTCACATTCTGTTAATTCCAGCCATCCCCCAGTCCCAACCTGATACACGTTCTAAAAACTCTGGAACAACAGTATCAACAGCATTAAAACACTACATTACCTTGTTCTGAGACATCCATCTACAGAACATAAAAGACTAAGGTCAAATATAACTAAGCCTCAAAACCTCTCAAAGCAGTTTTCATAGTAACAAGGTACAGACTGAGGTTCAGATTTACTGACAACGGGAATGTTGATAACAATACTAGGACAATGTCTTTTTTTTTGTTCATTGGATTTTTAACTTCCACCTGCATAGGCACCACAATCAGGCCACAGAGATTATGGCTGAACATGTCATCTGAGCGCCTTTAATGACGCATCATCCTCTGGTACCAGGCTGCAGTGTCAGCAGCGAGCAGGGGGGGGGGGAAAATCTAGCCCAGAGGTAAGCATGCCACCTGCTGAACCATACTGGCATATGATTATAAGAATACAAGTGTGATCAAGTCACATATTCTCTGTCGATGTCAGACAAAGATGGAACAATAACTGCAGAAAAGACAGCTTTCTACCACACCGAGAAAAAAGTGTAACCAGCATCTCTGCATGAGTTTAGCCACATAAACAGGGACTTACTGCGCGTCAACAATCCTTATGACATGTAGAATGAGCAATGAAGCACAAGAATAAGACGTAACCCAAGCAATGAGGGAAGATGGGAAAGCAACTACAGCAGGAATGAAGGCAACAAAAAATGGAGACAATCAAATCTACTTACATTTCTGCTCCCTGTATTATCATAATCTGATTTTTTGTAGTATTGTTGTACACAGATTTATAGGAACATTTCCCTGCATTGCTAACATATAATGTAAGGCCACATTCTATAGGATTTTGAAGAATTAAAACTAGAGATGGGCCAGAATTGGTACTATTGATCCAAACTCACCTGAACTTTGAGGAACTTCAGTAATATGAACATTAGATCTGCCCTCTCTCTGTTTTCAACCAGTTAAGGTTTTAGAAATAGGCCAAAACCCAGAAGCATTTATCTGAACTTCCTTGAACTTCGGGGTTCAGCTCAAATAAAGTAAAAAATGAGGTACATGGATCCAAAACCTCCCATGGGTATGGCCCCGGCCCATCAAAGTACTGAAGTACTGCCTTAAATGTAAGCATGTGAGCAGTCACAGTAACTTCAAGCCTGCAGCTTGAGAATGTGACTACAGGCTTTCAAGAAGCCATGCCCCTCCACCGTCTGTCTCACTCTCATCTAGGCATGAAATAGTGTAAGCCCCGATCCTTGCAAACTGTTTGTGTAAACCTAGCACTGTCTTACATACACCGATTAAAACCACAGCTTTCCTCAATATTATCTGTGTAAATTCATATTAGGTTTTTATATATGTGGGCAACAAAAATGGAGCTCCAGGGTCCAATCTTCCATGTACACTTTTCTGCAAATCAGTATCCAAATTTGCCTCCTCTCTATCACAGAGAATGAAATTGCTCATTGGAAATTGGGACATAAGCTACAGCCCGAATTTATAAATTTGTGCTGCCCACTTTCATTTGTCACCTAATATGCTAATGTGGCCTTGAGAGGTACAGCCTGTGAGAAAGTCAATCATTATCAGCAGCCATGGGAGATAAGACACATATATGGGAAAAGCTTAGCTGAATTCCAAGATTTTCAGCTTTAGTACGTCTTTAACATGATGATTGAATCTTTACAAGTAAACACGTGAGACTGATTCACAGGGGACCTAGCTGAGGTCACTCAATTAGGGTGAACTGCAAAGAATCGGGCAGATAATCCCCAAAGCTGGTGGATATTTCAATACTTAGATTTACCAAGCCAGCACAAAACAGCTTCTTTATTACCTCATTGCTTACTCAGAAGTCAACAACACAGTTCCATTAAAGTAACCCAGCCTCAGGCCTCCACCTACACACCCAAGTCAGATATGATGAGGATTAATGAAAATCTGATTCATCATATAAAAAAAGTTCTACCAATCCCAAAGGATCGGACACATTACCTCCCAGGTTAATGAATATTCCAGATCTTACCCAATTCTTTATTAACTAAACTAAAACTTATTAAAAAAAGAAAAGAGAGAGAGTATGGTTAAAAGATCAGTATATATACAGACATGAGTTCAATTCTTGAGGTTCAGATTCATAACAGAGATGGTGAGCTCTATAGTTGCAAAGAGTTCTTTTAGAATTTAGCCCATAGGTTATAGTCCAATGTCCAATATCATATTCAGGGTATTCCAGTTTAGGACTGGGATCTCAGTCCTTATGGCTTAGGCTTCCCCTGCATGAAGCTTCAAGCAGATCTGAGATCAAAAGGATTGGGACCCAAACATCTTTTATAGAATTCAGGCCCCCTTTGTCCTTTGGCGAACAATAGACCCTCATTTCCTAAGCATCTCAGATAATTACTCACACAGATTAACATAAGGCAATTGCCTGTTTTTCCACCATTCGCAGATGATTTGCTGTACATTTCAAAGAGAGATGAATACAGCGATATCCTATATTTACAGTTCATTTATGTCCCTTTGATCTGTGAATTAACAGAATACAGCATAGACAGGGACTGTTTGATTATACTGTTGTCCACTACCAATATATATGTAAATACACAAAACCACAAACATTATCTCCCCATATGTCTTTAAGGGTTGAATTTGAGTCATTCATCCTGCAGGATGCTTAACCCTTTCTGGTCATGCATCACAACATGAAAGCAGTTATTTTCCTTTATGCTAGGAGTGGCTCCCAATGCCTATTCACAGTAGCTTCAATGAAGGAGTTGTGTACTCCATTTCCATTCTTTCCCACAGAAGACTTTACCCTAAGACAGGCAAGGCTGGACAACCCCTACAGCTATTTGGGGGGGAAGAGCGGGACCTACAAATGTACTAAAGCATCTCTTCAGGAGCTGAAGCCAACAAGCCTTGGAAGAGCACAGAATCAGCATTAATCACTTCAGAATGGTTAACATGGCATTAAAATAAGGCCACTCCTTTTGCTAAAATGACCCACTAAAATAATTTATGCAGCCTGCCAAAATAATGTGTGTCATTTGCAATTTTTCTCTACACTTACAGTCACACACACTGGACATAGTTGTGGAGTAAAATCAAGCCACCCTCTCAGGTTAGAATTTACACTCTCTCCTAGCTGCTAGTTTCACAGAAATAGTCTAGCCAAAACACCATGGAAGTTCAGAAGGTTCCAAAAGCAGTTTTGCAACATGACTACCCTTTATATTTAGCTTTACTCTGACTACCACAGCCAACATAGTGGGCTGTATTCTCACCTGCCGAGAAACTTATTCCTGACAAAGTTGCACACCTACACATATGTTCAGATCCTGCTCCTACTGAAGTTGCAGGTAAAACTCTCACTGACTTCAATGTGAGTAGGATTTGGCCTACAGGCTTTTTATGCAGGCTAGTTTTAATTTCCCCATCATTTTTTTTAACCCAGAGGGTTTTTAACTGCCTTTTTTTGTTGATGATGATGTTGTTGCCCTTGCACTGATTTCCCCAGGAAGCTCATTTGTTTCAGGATGTGTAGAGCTGACTGTGTTTGTCATCAGCCTGTAGAAGTGATGGAGATAAACAATGTGCAGCTATTCAGATTAATGGCTGCAATGACAACGCATGCATTACAGAAATGAGCGAGCAAAAGGTCTTCACAAACTACTAATGACTATTGCTATGGTGAAGTTGAGTGATTTTTACAGGCAGGTAATTGAAAAGAGACACTATCTTTCTAATGGATCTATTAATAATAAGCCTTCCTAAAGAAAACAGGGCATTTTGAAGATGGATTGCCAAATGCAACCCCCTCATCCATGGATGTTCAAGGAAGGTGTTCCTCCAGTTGAGTAATTCAGTGTGCAGTGGAGCACAGGTTATAAAAAAAGAGTGATATGTTGCTTGAGATGTGAAGCTCATCTTGCCACACAGCTTTGTGGAGTGGTGCACTTAATCACAAAAACCCATGCCAAGCTTAAGTCATTAGTGACCAAAAGTTTCATGACTCCTACTTGGGAGGTTACATACAGTCAATTTGGTGTTTTCGGGACTGCCTCCAGTGGATAAATGTGTCACCAGCAAAAAACATTACCGCCACAAATGGTATTAATTGCTACACATATTGTCAGTAGCTTCAGAGAGTCCAATGATCAAATGGGCCTGGAGATTAACTTCTTGCTCACCCAGAGACGTCCCAGTCCCTCCAGGTCTGGACAGAGGCACACTGGCAGGACATTGTGAAGTTATCAGTTCTGAAGCACATTTGAGATGGGCCTCAAGGATATACTGTGTATTCTGCAGGGATCCAGACTGTCTCTTTTCCTTTTGATTGTGAAATTCAGATCGGATGGTAGCACCTGCAACTTCACTGACGTCAGCAGAGTTGCTTCAGTAAGTTTCTACCTGGTTCAAACTTGGCCCTTCATGTTTATATGCTCCAACATGAGTTTATTACATGCAACTATAAATCTTCAAAGTTCATTTCTAGGCAGCTGGCACCATGATTATAGTGCTTCCTGCATGGGAGGCAGTGCCATCTTTAGGCAGCCTTAGTACTTAAGTGACTTTTTAAGGCTGGGTGCTTCACAGTTGGCAAAAGCTCATCTCCAATCAAAGAGATACTTAGGCAGAAAACCCCCATTATAAAATAATTCCCCTACGACCCTACTTTTTCTTTTTCATAATAAGAATTACATTAAGCAGAAATACTATAAAATTATGACACTTCATTAACAGAATATTCATAGGAGTATGTTTTTAAATATATTATAATCTATGTGAGTCTCTCGCTTTAATTTCAGTAACCCTGAATATACACATACATTCACACCATACCTCAACCTCCCAATACCAAGTTATTGGACTCAGTGTGTAGCAGAGATTCAATACAAGAGATACAAGAATAAATCAAGGACAAGACCCGCTTCCCTAACTGATTCCATTAGTTCAACTCATTCCTAAGGTGGTGCTTGCTTCACTAAAGTGAGTGAGAACTGGCCCCAAAAGTGCAGGAAGCTTTAAATTATTTGGGTGGTTTCTATTGTTTGACCATAAAATTATAAGATTTAATAAATCAGAAATGGGGACTCATGAAATAATGATTTTATTTACAATTTAATGGCACTCCCAGTTTGCTTGTGTCTAAAGTGAGAAACAATTGAGAAGTAAGGCCACGCCTTCTGATCTCATGTTGCTGTAAATCTGGAGTATCCCTTTTAATTGTTACCCTACTGATTGAATTCAGCGGGATGATTCTGGATTTACATCAATATAACAGGGCTGTATCTAACCAAGGCTATTTAAAAATAAAGGGCTAGATTCTGCTATCAGTTACACTGGTGTAATTCTGGAGTAACTCCATTAATTTTAGTGGGATTACTCCAAATTTACAATGGTGTAGCTGACAGCAGAATCCTTCCCAAGTAAGCAAGGTAAACTAAAATACCCAGTATTTAAACAGTACATTTATCCAGATAACTTTGTACAGTGTCATGTTAAGCAGCAGTGAGGAGGAAGAAATCAACACCAAGTCAAAAGCGGAGTCTCTTCTCCTGGCTGCCAGATCCCCAACGTTTGTCAATGTGCTTATTTGCCGGGTTGCTGAATCCTCTATGGTTTGTGGATATGCTGATTAAACTATACCCTCTTCTTTAAATGTTTGTGAAGTCATTACTCATAGTGCTAATATGAAAACAATAATTTAGAAGCAGCTGGTAAAAATAATTTACACAGTTTAATTGGAACTGATTCTCTTCGTAATCAGTAAATTAGCATCAATTTACTTCCATCAATTTGCACTTAAATTAATATTAAAAATGTGTTTTTTAAGGTTCCCAAGCTTCACCATCTCCAACTCCAAATGCCAGTCAGAGCACAAAACATGCAGGGGAATATACCGACCACACTACAACAATTCACACCTGCACACACCTGTTTCCGGCACACCATGGCTCTTATGCCTGATACGGAACTGCACCTTAATACATTTCCAACAGTATTTTTGTAGAAAAATGTTACATATCCATGTTGAGGTGAGCTCCTCATTACTTCTTGCTATTATTCTTCAACAGCTGTACAACAATCCCATGCTTATATCCACAATATTGAGATTAGGACAGAGCCAGTTAACTCAATACCATAACTGGTGATTAGCTATCAATGGTATTTACTCTAATCATGCAAGTGATCTTGATAAGTGACCTTGCCTCTTTAAGCAGGTAACTGCTGATGAACATAGAGTTCCAGGTTTCTCTTGCAATAATCAGGCAACTCCTCTAATACTGGATATACTGGGTTCATCCAGACATTCTGTGGGTTCCAATGGAGTAGTCATTTAAACTGATGGCAGACCCCATCATTAAGGAGTTCACGAGTAAAGGGGTGAAATCATTATGGTGGGTTTGTAGCAACAAATACAATACAGTACAACCTCACTCTGAACAAAACTGTACCCCAAAATACTTAAGAGCAATGAAGAGACAAGGTGGTTGAGGTAATGTCTTTTGTTGGACCAACTTCTGTTGGTGAGAGACAAACCGAAGTTGGACCAAATAAAAGATATTACCTCATCCACGTTGTCTCTCTAATATCCTGGGACTGACATGGCTACAACAACACTGCATAAGAACATTAAATACAGTGATGCAGTTATTACTATTATTAATCATTTGTTTTATGGCAGCACTACAATATTCTAGATAGGGATACAGCAGTTACTGGACATAGTAAGAAAGAAATGTGCTTTCTGCACATCAAATAGTTTTTCTTCACAAGCATGTGGCAAAATGTCTCGAACCAGAAAAATGCTTCAATCATCTTTTCTAATTGTCCTACCAAGGTGTCCTTCCTCCTGGCTCTGCAGTAGGCCAGAGTAATCAGGAGAAAGATCAGTTTCCTGCTGATGGCCACAACTACCACCGAAAAGCTGCATCCCCAGGGTTACAGTGTCACAGAGCGAAGAGAATGTGTCCAAATTAACTCTCTGCCACCTGAACTCCACAACAGTGTTTGCTAATGCAGCCTGTCTCCCTCTCGCTAGGGCTGTGCAGCCAACTGTACCTACAACAGCTCTTGAACTGGAAAAGAACTAATTCATCCCCTGGGAAGACAGAGTATCCTGGTCTGGCCAAGAGGTTTGGAGGTTTGGAGCCGGGGTTCAAGCACCCCCCCCGGCACATTGGAAAGTCAGTGCTTGTGCCTTCAACTCCATGCCACGTTCTTCCAAGGCTCTGTCCTTTGGCTCTTGCTCCGGAGCGGTTTCTCCCCAGTGACTTCTACTCTGCCTCTCCCTTCTCTGGATCTGTGCTCAGAGGAGGCAACCAGCAGGGGGAGAGGGAGAGCGGATCTGCTACTTTGCAAGGGAGCCAACCGCACAGCAGCCACTGCTGGGGGAGAGGCAATTTTCTATCTAACTCCTCATCCCCAACCTCCCTATGGCAACAGGCCTGAACATAAGTAGTCCAGTCAGTTCCAGTGTAAAGTTAAGTATGTGCTTAAGTATTTGTAGGACAGAGGCCCAAATCTGTGCTTCAGTTCCCCATCTGTAAAATACGGATATTTCCTTTGTCTTGTCTGTTCAGAGCGTAGGCTCTTTAGAACACAGATTGTCTTTTACTGTGTGTTTGTACAGCAGCCAGCAAGTGGCAGCCCAATCTCAGTTGGGAACTATAGGAATTACTGTAATACAAATAAGCAAACTGCTCTGTAAAATATTGCACTATGAATATACTACATCCCCCCCCCCCCCATTCTCTCCCCATTATACAACATAGAATAGCTGTGATCAATCCAGCTTATTATTAAAGCAGGCAGCTTCCCCTCTGGCAGACTGATCGTACTATATTAGCAGATAAGGGTCTCTTCCTCTGAATACAGCCACATGATTAATTTGGTGATCGGCCTAAATATAGTTTGAAATAAATGTCACTTTTTATTAATAAAAATCAGAGCCATGAATCAAATAACAAGCACAGTAAGAGGGCTTTCCAAAAGGAAAATAATTATTGCTTTGAAAAACAAAAACCATAGCAACACCGGGCTAAATTTTAGTTGTCTGCACGATATATAGTAGAAATTAAGTTAACAAAACCAGCTGGTGCTTTATTAACTGATAATGAAATGCCACACTATTTGGGTTAGTTTGTGGCAATCGCCGTTTCTCATATAGCATGTAAAAAACACCATTAGCTGCAGACTTTCTATTTTGGATCTTTCAGAACATTGGCCATCTTCTAATGCATAGAATTTTAAATGCTCCTCTTTCGGCTGTGCATGCCGAGTTACACACGAGTGAATAACAGCAAGAACATGTTTAATCCTGGAGGAGAGAATGCACCCGCCCAGTTAAAGTCCCTGACAAAACTCCATCATGTCATAGATGTTTGGCCCTGGGCGGTGCGTGCACCCCCCCGTTCGGGGATGCTAGCCCCCTGCCCAACCTCTTCTGCCCAAAGCCCCACCCCCACTCTGTCCCTTTCTCCCCCGCTCTTGCAGGCCGGCCCGTCGGCACAGCCCTGAACCTCGGCCAGCCAGAGCAGACCTGCGCCCATGGTGGCCCACCAGGACTGGAGCATCCCCAAGCCCCGGCCAGCCCACTGGCGCCCGGAGCAATCCGGAGGAGGCCTGGCCAGGCCACGTCTTGAGCTTGGGCCACCTAGAGGAGCTCTGAGCACCACCTGCCACCCAGCCCCAGAGCTGTGACAGGGAGCATTAGTGGGGGTTTAGCCTCCCCCAGCTCCATTACCTGCCGCCCATGTGTTTGGCTGTACATTCTTCCCTAATGTATAAAAAGCTGCCTGTCATCACATAAGGTGGAGGCAGGATGGGGAAGAGACTGGACATGGTGATTAATCAGGAAAAAAAAATGTTTCTCAGTCTCTAGCCATGTTTTACCCGTCACTGAATGCTCAGACACAGAGTCGTTTATTTCAACCACCTCTACCCTGACCACGTATCTGCTGATGCGGTTACTTCAGCTTTATTTTGCTAGCCTAGAAACAAGCACCATTTGTTTCGTTCCTGAAGAAAAATAAAAGCCATAATGCAGAAACATAGAACAGAACTGTCACATCCATCCAATTCACCCTCACAGCTTCCTGACCTCCCACACTGCCTCTCTGTTCCTGTGTTACAGTGGATGGGTTTAATGTACATCCTTTAGGAATTCATATTTGCAGCATGATTCATTAGAGGAAGTAGACATAAGGAAAAGGGGAAAGACAAAAAGGTGTGAGAATGATCTACCATCTCATGTAAAGGTTCAAAGCTTTCCCCAGGAGCAATCCAAATCCATGGGGAGAGGTTCAGGGTGGAGAATATTTGTAAATATTATTTCTCTAATGATGACCAGCTAAAGAACCCATCAAATTATACCTGTTTAAACAAAGCTAAGTTGTTCAAAGATGAGAAAAATTATTTCTAGGTAGAAGGCTTCAGTGTTCACAGCAGTGTCCTGGCTAGGTGCACATTTAGAGGGAGAGCCAGATTTAGGGGCAGGCGACCCAGGCAACTGCCTGGGGTCCCAGGCTTGGGGGGAGCCAAGCTCGGGTTGCTGTTTTTGTTGTTAGTGACAAAAAGAAAAACAGAATGTTTGAAGTAAAATGTTTCAGGTATTCCATATTTGCTTATACATGTCGTGAATAAATACAGATTTGTAAATCTAGCAGGCAAATTTATTGTCTTATATGACAGGGATAAATCATGCATGCAAATCGTGCATCAAAGTTGTGAAACAGGCTACAAATGCAATAAAAATAAGGTATTCAAAAGTTTAACAAATGGGGGGCCCCCACCGGAGACCCTCCTTGCCTGGGGCACCATTTGGTCTAGGGCCAGCCCTATCTACAGGAATCATTACCCAATACTGAAAACCCAAATATATCATGTAAATAAATATCAAGGACCAGACTGAGGCTTTAACACAGAGCCTACATTTTGTGTGTGTACACACATGGGAGAGGGGAGAAGTATTGTAGTAGGGAGAACCTCCCGTGGAATTCTTGCTGATTCTACCAAAATGCTTTGGGGATTGTGGAAGAAGTGCATGCTTTTGAAAAAGGTGCAGAATGCACTCCCTTTTTGTTGGGTCCCATCTGCTGATGGGCAGGGGTGGGCGGGGATGGCTACACTCTCACCTCACTCTTTCCCAGCACCTTGGAGAGGGTAGCACAGGTGGTAACCTGAAACAGTCTCACCTTTAGTGTGTGGAATTCATCCCTGCAAAGGGCCAGGCACAATGACTATGCACCAGTCCAGTCCCACTTAAGTCCTTCATAGACCTCATGCTCATCCTTTGCGTGGCGGTGCTGTGGAGAACGGGGCAAGACTCCTTTATCCCACCTACTCTCTCATGCATCCATGCAGGGCCAACCACAATTCGTCCCCAATTACTCAAGCTAAATGTTCATGTTAGTTCAACTGTTGGTGTCTGATGGTTAAGTGATGAACTTTAAGTAAAGATAGGGCGGTAGGTCCTGTTTAAAATGAAAATGTGTTAGCTTTCCACCATGTGTCCCGGGTGAGGTGCATCAGCAGAGCTCTCTGTGGGCGCTTACCCTGACTCAGTCTGCACTATGGTTTAAATTAAAAGTTTCTCCTGAAATTGAGGTAGTAATAATATCAATTTTTAAAAAAAATTGGTTGGTGAATTTAATGGTACAGCATGAATATTAACAGGGAAAATTTACATCTCTGCTTGTGGCTAATCTCCAAGTCTAGCTGGCTAGAGGCACAAGAAAATATATTCATTGGAAAAATGAAAGGCATTCTCAGAACTTAAAGTGCAAGAAAATCATTTTAGAGTCAGGAAAATAAAGCAATATGTTAGGAAAGAATTTAAGGGACAAATCCTCAGTGAGGACAGGTTGGAATAACTCCATTGTCTTTAACTGAGGAGCCATACCTATTTTACCTGCTGAAGAGCAGGCCCTTCAGAATGTTTGATTTTTCCCATTCTCATGGACTTGGGTCACTCAAACTTTGGAAAATATCAAAATTGCATACAAAAACTATGTTAAAAGAACATTAAGGTTGCAAAGTCAAGCACTCAAAATTTGGAAATGAGAGAAGTAAGTAATTTGGCCCTCTTGTGCATATACATTATGATACAGTCTTTAATTACATGATCAAATATTACTTTTTCCACTAGACCTCTGCATCATTCAGTGCACATGACAGGATGGACCATGCTCTGGGGATTAATTGGGGTTGTGCAGTGAAGGAGCTTGTGGTCTGCAGGACCCTTGCCTCGTTGCAGAAGTTGGAAGGTTTCTAGTGAATGAAGCAGGGCACTGCAGGAGCTAGTTAAGAAACTGGTAGCAGTAGTATGTTGTCATCCTCAATAGATCAGCCACTTAGAGGGTGATGAGACACACAATGTGCAGGTGGGTTTCATAGCTATTTGCTGACAACAAATGAATGGAGAGACTCAGAACTATTGAGTTCCATTCCAGGTTTTGAAGGGGAATGTACTGTAGAGAACACAGACCCTTCTGCCTCTATCCCCCACAAGACTGTCCCTAAGACAATTTTATCTGTAACGCCCACCCTCTGACCATTCACACACTCATCATAATCCCAGTCTCCTTGCCTAGCCAGTCCCAGTCTCCTTGCCCAGACAGTATGCCGTCTGGGCTCCTCATCCAAGTCCCAGTCTTCACCCCATGACAGACTCCAGTCCCAGTGATTGTTCTTGGGCTCCGAACCCGAGACCTCCCGCTCACACCAACACCATCCAGACTCCTTGCACAGCCAGTCCCAGTATTTCCCCACCTCCTGGCTCCAAATCAACCCTCTCCACTTCCCCCTAGGCCCGGCTCCTCTCCCTTCTGCATTAGTCAGGCTGCTTCCTCCTTCTCCATGCTTCCTAAGAACCAATGAGCATTAAAAGCACAGGAGCGTCTTTCTGAACTCAGTTCATGTGTGTAGTAATACAATGGTCTGCAGCAGCTGGGAGCAGCAACTGCATGGAAAGTCCAGCTCACCTGAGTAGGGAGCATGGTCAGCATAGATGGAATCTTTGGAGAATTAATCTGCCAAACTCTAAGATGCCTCAGCGATTGTGCAAACTGAGATTTTTCGGAGATATACCTTGGCCAAATTTGGGCAGTTTTTTTCAGAGGGACAGCAAAAGTCACAATCCTGACAAAGGCAACGCTCTGCCACATTTCAATTGCTTGCCCCAAAGGATGGAGGTGCATCTCAAGAAAACCCTCATAAGATTTATTTATTTTTTTAAACGTGGGCAAATGTATTTTTCCCTAATCTCATTCTCAGAAATGTCACAGCCATTTCTGGTGAGATTTTCCTACAAAATTCAGGCTGAAGAAGACACCTGGGATGGAAAATTTCAGCCTGAGTGATTAACAGACATATTAAGCCTCACTCATTGGATGTGAGACTCACTCATTAGCATGCTGTCTCCCTCTCACACACATTCCTAAGCTTATCTCACTCATTTTGAGTAAATATATAAAGATTTAAAATATTTTTACTCAATCACTGAAAAAGACAATACATCCAGGGCCTCATGCACGGGGCTTAGAGCTCGGAAAGCGCTTTCCAAGCTTGTTTACTGTGATAACCATGGAGACTACAGGCACACCCCGGGGGGGGAGAGAGGAAGCTACACCAGGGAGTGGGGGTGTCAAAAAATATGAATTCGCCCCAAAAAACGAGCAGGACTTGATCGGAAGATTGCAGGTTCTGCAAAATACAGTTCAAAATTTAAACCACACTGGACAAATCCATGGCCCTTCATTGTCCCGGTAGCTGGCAAGACTTCTTTTTTAAAATATACGCTGTGTTGCTGGGAGCTGTTCTGTTTTGCATTGCATATGGAATCCTCACATGCCCTAGAATTTAATATGAATTAGGACATTTAAGTGTTTCATATGCAATATTGAGCAATGTATATTTTTAAAACAAACTATTAAGTGCTGGTTGGATTAAAAACCTGGACTATTGGATGTTGCCAAGGACCAAATCTGAGAATCCCTGTCTTAAGCAACAATCAAACATGCCACCTGGAAAGTCTCACTCTTTGGCCTTGAATCTCACTTCTTGGGACTGCAAATCTCACTCTTAAGGACAGCCAACCCTTGGCATCTCTGGATTAAATGTTGGCAAAGTTATAAGCAACGTGTCTTATAATGGAAAGTATTGGGCAATTTTTATAGGCAGCACTACAAACTCTACCCATAAAACAAATAATACAAATAAAGGAATAGGTCCTCAGCTGGTGTAAACTAGAATATCTTTGTTGGTGTAGCTCCACATACTTCAATTTAACCAGCTGAAGATCTGGTCCACTGTTCGTAAATATCAATTAATTCTCACACCACCATCAAGTACAGTAGGTAAATTAGTTCTGTTATCTGCATTATACAGCTAAAGAAATTGATGCCAATGAGTCCAATGGCCTGTACTGAGTCACTCAATGTCAGAGTCTGGATTAAAATGCAGGACTTCCTAGCTTCTGGTGTTTCGCTCGTACAGTAAGAACGTGGCCATCTGACATTGAAGAGTACCAGTGGTCCAACTAGCCCGATCGGGCTCCAGCCTGCGGAATGTTTTATCCAGCCCTGTACGTGCCCTGATGCCAGGGCAGGGCGCAGCCCAGAGAGTGCAGAGGGATCCAGTACTATGCAGCCCTGTGGGCCCCCTGTGTCCCTGCTCCCTGTGGAGAGACCTGGCATATGGTCTACAGTCCCCCTCCCTGCAGCTGGCCCACCTGGAACAGGGAGCTCAGGGAATTGCTAAGGCCTCCAGTCCCCTCCCACCCTGCAGCACCAGGACTCTGGCAGGGGCTCCCCTGCTGGAAGGAGGTGTGGGTGCCCCAGCCCATTACCTCCTGTGTGGGCAGTGGCCACGCTGCTGTCTAAGGCATGTTTAGGAGGGGAGGCAGCAGCTACTGGGTCTCTGTGGCCAGGGGATGTGCAGTCAGGGCTGGCACTTCCACTAGGCGACCATAGGCGGTTGCCTAGAGCGTCAGGATTTGGGGGGCAGGATTTTGCCGCCCTCGGCAGAAATTCGGTGGTGGGAGGTCCTTCCACTCAGGATCTTCGGCGGAAATTCGGCAGCAGGTCCTTCACTCGCTCCGGGACCCGCCGCCGAAGTGTCCCGAAGACGCGGAACGGAAGGACCCCACCGCCGAAGACCCCAGGCCCCCTGAATGCTCAGAGGAGGAGCGCTGCCGCCTAGGGCGGCAAAAACCCTGGCGCCGCTCCTGTGTGCAGTTGGGCCCCCTAGCCCCGTATCCTGCCTCCCCTATGATCAGTGCAGCCAGAACCCCATTCTGCAAGTCGGGGGAGGGAGAATCTTTACCGCTGCACAAGCCAGAGGGTCTGAGCATATATGTACTGCAGTGAGGCTCCTGCCAGAGTCTCCTCTCTGAGTCAGGATGCAGGGGGTATGGGTACCATTAAAAAAAATTCTGGGTGTGCCCCTGAGTTGATATCTCATTGATATTCAACAAAGAGGTGAGCTAGTACCTTTTTAATTTAAATGTATTACTTCTTAACCCCATTAATGCCTTAATGGCTAAATCCTACAAAAAAAAAAGTATCTGATTCTGGAATTATATTTCTGTATACAGTCCGCAGAGGTGCTGCAAAACTAGCATCTGGCCCCCAGCATTGACAAGGGAAGGCTAGCTGAAGAGTCTTTAGTGTCTCTTCTCCAGTGGTTATAATTTAAGATATTAACAACCCAAAATTATAGCACACAGACAGCAAGTTACAAATGAGTTCAGTAAGCTACAGGAAGAAGAGGTCAATGTTACTGAATCTTACTAACGTTCTGCCATCTTTCCATTTTGTAACAAGTAGCCATTTCCTAATACCTCTCACAGCTTTGAGTCTGATGGACAGAAAAAAGCAATTATTCGTCAGATAGAAAATCAGCTTAAAAAACAAACTTCAGAAAGGATATTGTTTCATCTGTGAGTTAGTTATTGGCTGCTATGAGATTTTTACAGGTAAGTAACCCTCCTGGGCTTATCAAGCTAAGGGAAGAACTATGTACTTGTTAATAAAATTGAATAATTATGTCTTCCCTGAGTGCTCCAAACATGTTCCATGAATCCTCTGAACTACAACTGAACCTCATCTGCGAACATAACTGGGAAAGAAAAGGGAGAATCTCAGAAGCAACGTGACCTCCAGGACTGCACGGAACTGATAAATCCTGTTCCAGTAAATAATGTACCACTCTTCCCTGCTAAATTATTTATCCAGCCTATTAAACTTTTTGAAAAATTTTAACCAACTAAAGCCAATGTTTAAAGAAAGAACAGGAGTACTTGTGGCACCTTAGAGACTAACAAATTTATTAGAGCATAAGCTTTCGTGGACTACAGCCCACTTCTTCGGATGCTTTTGAAAACTGTAAATTATAAAGGTTTAAGCATGATTCCTATATCTACTCACAGGACAGTGAAGCAAATGAGCCCTGAAGTCCTAATTTTAGCCACCCCACCAAGCCTCCTTAATCTCACATTATTCCATTTTATGGACCTTCTGCAGATGATGGCCTAGATCTCCAACTGGTGTAAATCAGCATAGCTTCACTGAGGCCAATGGAGATATGTCAGTTCACACCAGCTGAAGATCTGGTCTTATGTGTCTATTTAGGGGGATCTTCCAAACTGGCTGACCTGTTTGGAATATCAGAGTCCAGTCCCAGCGGATGAGGGCACTCAGCACCTCATAGATTCAGGCATTCAGTACCAAATCTTAGGGCCTACCCCTGCTCCCACAGAAACTAGACAAAACTCCTACAGTATTGACTTCAATGAGAAAAGGATCAAGCCCTTTTTTGTTGTATGTATTAAGATGTCTTTGAACGGGCAGCATGCTTTTATTGTAATGTTTAGAAGAACAATGAAGTGACAATATAATCAACCATGTAACAGAGTAAAACAGAAAATGTTAGTTTTAAGGCAAATACTGACAGCTAAAATGTCGCTACGCCAGTAAGATTATCCACCAGGCCATGCTCTCATTGTTCATATTCTATCATTCTAGCAAAGAGTTTTCAGCTGATAAGTTAGCTACTAGCAGAGAGTACTCAGACAAGACCACCAACATAATGTGCACATATTGAAAATGACAAGGAAAACTAAAATAAATACTGTATATCAGGACCAACATTAATAAATAATTAATAATAAAAGGGATTATATAACTGAGGGGCTTCGCACTGAGAGAGAGGCCAAATATACCTTAAAAACTGGGGAAAAAAAACCCTGCATACAAATATATTTCATCCTGGAACTGGTATCTTTGTACAGTTGTTGGTTTCCTATTGGATTAAGATATGAAGTAGTTCCACCAACTGAAATCTATTCCCGTTCCCTCCTTAATTACAGGAATTTTAAACAGCTTGCTAACTAGTGTTTCTTATGCTGAACAAGTACAATTAGAGGTTTTATTAGCAACAAAGCAATTGCTCTTCTGAGCACTAGATAACAGTTGAATGAATCCAAACTTTGTTACCATTAATACACAAAAGATACCTTGTTCCCAACCTCCTATCCAGAGCAATCTTCTGCATCATTATCAGGGTCATGAGGGCTTCTTTTCTACTCAGCCTTACCTTCAAGGCTTCATGTCAAGGCTACCGTTCTAATGGTCAAAGAGCACTAACCCACCTTTGGGCATTTATCAGAACTTCAGAAGGGTTGCCATCACGTAAACTTAAGACAGCAGCCATATTTAAACCAAACCCTACCAAAACACTACACTGCACAGACAAGTCTCCCACCAGGAAGACGATGAGAGAGAGAGAGAGAGAGAGAGAGAGAGAGTGTGCAAACCACATGTGACAGATTTTAGTCATATTGGTTAATGTACCACTGGAAGGTGCTCAGATACTATGGTGATAAGGATAGTAGAATAAACTATCCATCCATTATTTTTAGTGTTGATCTTTGTTACTCAGAAGAGGCTGGACAGCTGCTTACTTTACCCCAAAAGAAGAGAAAACAGAATACAGATTTAGTCTGATTTATGTTGGCTAGCTCTTATCAGTAGTACCATGAGGTGTCTTTATTATTATAATAAATCAAACTAAGACTGCAGTTCTGGGGAGTTTTCTTGTCCCTTTTAGAGCCCTTGTACTTCAGAGATTTGAAATCTGAACTACTACAGGATGAGAGAGTTCTGTGACTTTGTTTTACTGGAAACCAGCACCTTAGAAATTTCCTTTGTGAAGGAGTGACTTGAAGTCAGTATCTGTAGTTGTCCTTGTGTAATGCATTTTTCCTCCCTCAATTTCTTAGAGTCAGACGGGAAGAGAAAGAAATGGCTCCTATGTGGCTAAATAGGGTAGCCCAAATTGGTTATGGATTTTATGTTGTTTTGTTGTTGAATCAAAGGAGGAGCTCTGCTAGTGCCTTTCTGTGTCTGTTGTAATGAGAATGAACTGAGGGGTAGGGAAGGAAATCTTCCTGGGTGTGGCCACTTCTCACCTGCCTTGACTGACAGGTCAGGTTCTGCCTCCAGAGAGCTGCAAGTGGAGGGATACCCATTGTTATGGATACACAGACTTTTCCTGCCAAGAGAAATGATGATTAACATTAGAACTGATTGAAGATATTTATTCAACAAATAATTTATTTTCCAAATAACAGCAAAAATTAGCAAATACGTTATTTAGCACATACTAATGAATCAGCATTAATCAGCATAATAATATTTGGGGACGGACAGACGTCAAGAAGTCAATTTAAGTCAATAAACTTACTTTGCCTCCTTAGTGCTCAGTTATATTGTTTTCTACTAAACGCTTGTCTATCTCCTTATGAAATACATTTGACATCACAGGCTTTATAGTACTGCATGCAATAACGACTATTTATGGTTCACATATATGCTCTTTGTGCTACTTTTTAATCTAGCACCTGTGTAATTTTTAATCTATAATCCAGATTAATGTCACATTCCTGATTACATTCTGAAAACTAGATCCGGATTCAATTGTCAACATACAAGATACAAACACACACCATATGCTGAGCAGAGAGCAACATGGATCCACAATCCCTCTTCCATGTTTTGGTCTCCAATGCAATCCCACTGCAGGGACTTTTGAAAAGGTCAACTTCATAAACCTGGAGAATAGGGTGTTAACTAATTATATGCCCCCCTCCACCAAAAAAACCTCAGTGATTCACAATCTTTTATGTATTTATCTTCATAAAATCCCTGTAAGGTAGGGAAGCCCATTCTACAGACGGGAAATTGAAATGGAGAAAGACTAAATAACTTGCCCATGGGTCAAAACAACATAAGAATGGCCATACTGGGTCAGACCAAAGGTCCATCTAGCCCAGTATCCTGTCCTCCGACAGTGGCCAGGTGCTTCAGAGGGAATGAACAGAACAGTTAATCAACAAGCGATCTATCCCATGTCGCCCATTCCCAACTTCTTACAAACAGAGGCTAGGGACACCATCCCAAGAAGTCTGTAGCATATCAGAGCATTGAAATCAGGTCACTAAAGCCCCAGACTAGCACCCTGGCCACCAGACCATAATTTAAACACTTGTACTGTGCTTTCTATATTGTTTTAAAACAATTAGTTCAGAATTACCTTTTTCACATTAACAGAAAGATTTTTATTTTGGACCTAATAGAGAAACAGCTATATCCTATACCAGGGGTCGGCAATGTTCGGCACGCGGCTCGCCAGGGTAAGCACCTTGGCGGGCCGGGCCAGTTTTATTTACCTGCTGACGCGGCAGGTTTGGCCGATCGCGGCCCCCACTGGCCGCGGTTTGCCATCCTGGGCCAATGGGGGCGGCGAGAAGCGGCACAGGCAAGCGAAGTGCTGGCTGCGGCTTCTCGCCACCCCCATTGGCCCGGGATGGCGAACCGCGGCCAGTGGGGGCTGCAATCGGCTGAACCTGCTGCGTCAACAGGTAAATAAAACTGGCCCGGCCCGCCAGGGTGCTTACCCTGGTGAGCCGCGTACCGAACGTGGCCGACCCCTGTCCTATACTAATACAGGTAGACTATGAAATACAGATTGCTGGACTTCACTAGTTTATCCAAATTGGAGCCAGACTATGAAATTAGCAAACAATGCTTTTTTATACTGATGTAAATTTAAGGAGGTAGCTGTATTTTTTTTAAACAGAGGGTTTCATTTACAAAAACAGGGATAAGAATATAGCTGTGTAACCAACATGCTATAAAACAAACAATTTTCACACATTGTGTAGAATCAACACTGGGGTCTTTAGTAACAATAAGATAACATAGCAGCCAACTCAGATCTTCTCCCCAAACTTGACTACTCAGTCTTCTCTTTCCAGAGAATCCTTTCCCATCTCCCTTATATCAGGGAGAGTAATGTGCTGACTGAAGCAGGTAATTCAACTAACATGGGTCCAGATCCACAACTGACTTAAATCAGGTCATCAGCTTTTTCACGATGGGGTGTTTAAGGCAAATAATTCTTTTTGCTCACAAACATGACAACACTGACTCACCGATTTGACAAATATCAGACGTACAACCAAAAACCTGAACACCAAGAATAAAAAGCCTGGACTTTAAAATACTAGCTAGGATATAGGCTCTATCTCAGGAATAGGCAACCTATGGCACGCGTGCCGAAGGTGGCACGTGAGCTGATTTTCAGTGGCACTCACACTGCCCACGTCCTGGCCACGGGTCCAGGGGGGCTCTGCATTTTAATTTAATTTTAAATGAAGCTTCTTAAACATTTTAAAAACCTTATTTACTTTACATACAACAATAGTTTCGTTATATATTATAGACTTATAGAAAGAGACCTTCTAAAAACGTTAAAATTTATGACTGGCACACGAAACCTTCAATTAGAGTGAATAAATGAAAACTCTGCACACCACTTCTGAAAGGCTGCCGACCCCTGACCTATCTGATTATATTAATCTACAGCACAGTAGTATGCAGACCACTATAAAATACCCATCCTTCCTTTCCTTCTTTCCTCCTTCCTTTATCCCTCTTTTCTTCCTTCCTTAGCAAGCTCATATGAACTCTCTAATGGCTGCCATTTCATATATTCTTCAGGGAAACTAAACAACATATTTAAATCTAATCTGGTTTACTACTAGTTAATAGCTACGTATGTGTAGGGTTCAGTGTATCAGGTATTCATTACTAATGCACACTTGCAAGTGATAATTAAATACAGTTGCACATGAATTCTTAGAGAACAGCAAAGAATCCACTTCCTCCCCTCACATGAACCCATTTGAAAGCTGGTGCTGATTCTTTCAAACGTGAACCATTTGCACACATGCTATTCTTGTCAGACTCCTCCACATTCTAGTCACCCGTGAAAGCAGTTTCTGGCTGCCGGTGCTTTAAGCCACATATCCACCAACATTTTTGTGCACATGTTCTTGTTTGTTCTCACATCTGTGAGAAGGCCCATTTAAGCAGAGTACCACATTACCGCTATTTCAGTGAGAGCAGCCACCTTACTTCAGTAGGTGTTTCTTAAGATACTGAATTTGTTTTGTCCTTCTAAGTCTAATAGTATTTCTCAATCTAAACATAAAAACCACAGCACACCTTTAGCTACAATACTTGTAACAGAGTTAATCAAACCACCAGAGTTTTATAGCTTCTCTGAAACCAAGCAGTAGCTATGAGGTAAAAGACTAGCAAAAAAGAGTAATAAAATAGTGAAAGAATGGCTGGTTTGTTCTGTCATGGGAGACACATTTAAAGAGCAAATGCAGGATATCATTTGGTTGTCAGTGGGCTACGGGGGCTTATCTGAAAGTTTGATAGCTCATAACTCATGAGCTGCAGGGGCTCAGAACGGTTTTCACACAAGAGATAACTTGCTATATAACACTTCTAGCAATCGACTGAGCTCACTCCATTTCATTCCAAGACAACATTTCTCTGTAAAACTTTGCAAGTGCTGGAGTTGTTTGTACAGACTGTCCTGAGTCGGGAGCTGTTTAAATAGTGCCATAATTTAAAGGGTTGGCTTTGGTCTGAATTAACAATTCCAAGGTTGGTCCACACTGTCCAATCCAATGACAGAGCCGCATGGGCATTGGATATAAACGACACAGTGTATGCACACAGTAGGATGAGATCAGAAGCTTCTTTAGTTCAGCTATGTGGATTACTTTATAATCCATACCAGTTTTTTAAAACCTACAAATCCCTATATTCAGAATATTTCAGAAGCAGATTATTTGGTAGAAGATACATCTCTCTTGAAGGAGAGGTGGCTTCCAGTAAATCTTGTTCTCCTCTGAGTAGAACCTCTGAACAGCTCAAGAGTTATAGGATCTATGATCACTTACTTAAACCTGCACAATGTCTCACCATAACCTTCCATATTACACAGCAACCTCTTACTGTTTTAAAACACATTTTCTTGTAGCATGCAATGCTGACAGAACACATACAAATATCCAGGATACACAAAACTATCATTTCCTCCAGTACTATAAAACAGGATCATTTCCCCTTGATAATTACAGCCTAAGAGAAACATCGGCTTGTGAACGTTATCTGAGATAGACCTGTTGGGATTACTATCAGTTTGCACTACTGCCACAGTGTCTTAGATTATCCACCATGTCTGCATAGCTGGAGCACTGGCCAATATCTTCTTTGCACTTATGTACAGCAAGGAGTTGGCTTCATATGAGCTGCACAGTAGGGGATTTTCTTTTTGAATCCAGACGTAATAGCATATGGACGCTTGTCATACATAAAGGGAGATAATTAAAGTATGACATTGCATAGAGTAGGAGAAAGTCTGACAGCTGGGTTCACAGCTGTCCATCCAATGGTTTATTGAATTAAGTGAAGATTCTTATTCCTGTGGCTTTTATTATTAAGAGCTAATTACTGATTAGCTTTAAGATTGAGATATACTCATTTTACATAAAATAAGCAAAGACTAGCTCTGATTCTGCTCTCCTAGACCCTGGTGCCTGTACAGACCTCCTTGCAAGGCCACCCAGACACACTCAGTAGACAGGTCCAATTGCATTTTTAGGGTGCTCTCACCATTCATGAGTTCCGTGGGTTTAATAAAATGGGTTTCATAGACTCTCCTATGTCTCATTTGCTTCCTCCCCATAAGGCAAAGCCACAGGGGAAGGACAGTGACCTGATACAGGTACACCATGCTACACCATGGTGCAATAGTCACTTCCCCTACTTCTCAGTGAGTAAGGACATTATCTTAACAGTACTGCCAGCATGGGAGAGGTTTGTAAGTTTATATTTCATGACTAGACAATACAATTTGTATTATGAACAAAGTACATTCTCTCCTGTATATAGATTGCTATAAAATTCTAGGAATGCATTAACACATCTTGAGTAAGAAGTACAGTCTCTTGCAATTGTTCACTATATGTTTTCTGACTAGGCTCCCTCACACTTTTTCCTCAGTGCTGGGCCAAGCAAGCAATTTCCGTATCTTACTCTTCCACTCACATACTTCGCCTTTATTGTATTCCAGTTGTGTGATTAGACATTAGTTCCACATATAGTTGCCTTTTAGTGGCAGATTTTTGTAGCATGCATACACCTTTCCTGGCAGTACTGTGATCTCTTTCAGTGCCTTAACATTCCTGATCAGCCGAGACCAATGGTCATTGACGTTTTTGTTTGCAAGGGTTGAATAAAACATAATTCGACACTGGAGGTAAGCTTTTGTTGAATCCTAAACCCAAGTATATGAAAGATCAGTCCCTTGGTTGTGTCCACAGCTTGTGTGGATTTAGATTTGATCTAAAATTTAGAACCAGATTTGCTCTTGCAGTCTGTCCCTTTATAATGTTCTGGCAGAGAAAAGGACAGAGAAAACTGCTGGATCTCCCCAGCTAGGGTGTTCCTAGTGGCCACCTGGCATAGAGCAGGAATAACCTGCTCCTACACAATTCCCAATCCCCACTCTCACAGCCTCCTGTACAGGAGACACATCAGGGGCCTGCAGGAGCAGGTGGGAGTATTATTGCACTCCAGCTATTCTCCACCTGAGAGTGGCCCCTTGGGGTCTGTAAACAGTCAGCGTAGGCTAGAATGGCCCTGGGGCTCTGGCCCTTTTCAGCCATTCTGAGGGGATGTCTACACTTTGAGCTGCGGGTGTGATTCCCAGCTCAAAGAGACATACTTGCACTAGTGCTCACCGAGTTAGTGCAGCCCCAGCAGAGTGAGCGGAAGGATGGGCTAGCCACCCTGAGTACATGCTTGGGTCACAGATGGGTACCAGGTCTTCTTTCATGTTGGCCTAGCCAACCTCAGACTGAGTACCAGCCCCTCAATTAGACATATTCTATGGCCCTCCAGCTGGATATACTCTATGGCCCCTTTGACAAACACACTGCTTTATTTGCTCACAAGTACTTTGCTTAGTGCTCAGGTTTCTATTGTTTTTTTATATACTTTGCATTTTTAGGAGCCACAGGCAGAGGAAAAACGTCAATACAATATTATATACAAGTATTAAAAACACAACAGAGATATTACAGTGAAGAACTCTGTGTGTGTGTGTGTGCGCGCACACACACACATGTGCGCACACACTGTACGGGGAGATTTTGGCAAACCAGTAAAGTGCCTGAAACCACTATGGCTTATTGTTAAAAGTGGCCATGTAGCAAACTCAGCTTGACCAAGGCAGGATGGGAGGGAGTTTTGGCTGCCACAGAAAGGGCTGCTTGACCCCACGTCCTTCCTGATAAGAACAGTGTTGAAGTTGCTGATACATTTTAGAAGAGCAGGATGTGCCCCAGGAATGTCTATTGCGGTCTCAAACTCTGGAAAAACCCACACCTGGTTAATCAATAATCAGAAGGAGCCTCTTGCTTGACCATTGGAACTGCTTGCTTAACAAGTTTTCTTTAAGGGACATGTCATTCTATTACTAATGTATAAATAAGGGGGAAAAGTTTGAGGTAGTTGGACTCTTCGGGACTGGTCGCTCCCTCTGGATGCATCTTGTGTTCCCCACCGGCAGACGGGCTGCCACTGTGCCACTCGAGAGCCACACTCCGCTTCGGTAATTATCGAGGGTTGGGGGTGTTACACTAACCTGTTGCGGACGTGTGTAAGTGCTTGAGACTAAGTAAAGCTTAGCTTTAAGTGAAAGCACTCTTGTGTTGTCCTGTTTGTGCCAGCCATCTATCGGTCGGACAGCCGTGTCTCCCCTGATTTATTTCCTGACACCACCTCGCACAGAGTAAGAGTTACCAAGAGCTTTGGGTTGCAAGAACCCTGGGTAACAACACGTGCACGCTTCACTGCCCTCTACTGGATACCATCAGAACTGCTCAATGGTGAGTCATAGACCCTAGCAACTAAGCAAGATTCTCTTTCAGCTCAAGTGATGGGACTCTGTAATTTCAGAGCCGGAGAACCTGAATTCTATCCCCTACTTCCTCTGTGCATTTTCCCCATGGCCAAGGTGTACAACATAGTGACAAGTGTGAAGTCCAATGAAGTGGTCATAGCTTTGGTCTGATATTATTCAATCTTAGTCTCTGATCCTTTACGTTATTCCATTCAAGTGCAGAGGTCTGCCAATGCAAAGTGGCTTGCATGACTGGGGCTTTCTGCTGTAACTATCTATATAAACAAGAGAAGGGAGGAAACCAGATTTTTCATTTTGTGGGAAATACTGCAGTTTTGATTTTTTTTCCCATTCTGAAACAAAACCAAAACCAAAAAAGGATAGATGTTTCCAGTGAAACAAATGTTCAAAAAAAGAATCCTTTCAGGATGATCAAAATGTTTTGTTCTGATAAAAACAAAACAGTTCCTTTCAATGTTGACTTCTAAAATTTGATACTCTATGATACAATTTTTAAAATATTTAATTAAAAGGCATTTCGTAATGTAAAATTGAAATATTCCATCTTGAAAAGGCTGAAACAGAACACTTTGACCTTATCGGAATGCACCATTCTGGTCAGCCCTTCCAAAAACCAAAGCATTTTCCAATAGAAGAACATTCTGTAAGAAAAATTCCGAAAGCTGTAGTATAAACCTCATTCAACTACAGCAATGAAAGAGCTTGTGTCAGGATGTAGATAAATTTTACTCTCAGATATTAAGAAATTATACTGAACAAAGTGAAGGCTTTAAAGAAAAAAACAACATACCATGACATGAATATAAGAAAGAAAAGGATAATGTGCCTAAAATCTTTATAGATGCATCTGGAAGGAAGTGGGAAAAATAAAGTAAGTTCCACCATAAATAATGCAGCATGAAAGTTATCCGATGACTGCAGTGCTATGAAGTTAGATGGGTCTGTAATGATGATAAATATGCTAGTCTTTGGAAAGTGACAGAAAATAATTCCATTACCATTGTGATTTTATTCATGTAGCACAGCTATGTTTAAGACACAAAGGGCTTAAAGGCTCAAAAATTAATAAAAAATACACACAGAGCTGTAACATTTTGGATCTGTATATTGGAATGTATTTTCAATCAGCCACTCTTATGAAAACAAGTACCTCATTAATGAGGTATAAACAAATTACAGATGCACTTCTCAGAAGAGGATGTTGTTCTATCAAAGTTGCTATAATTACTGGAGATGACCCTCTAAAAGTATTAGTCATCCCTAGCTGTCAATCTTAGCCAGCCCTTAATAACAGAATATTCTAACTGCAGGTGTCACAATGCCTGCAACAGCTTACTTAGGAAATCAATGCCAGGTTTACCAAACAAAGGCATCACCTTTCTCCATGCAGACAAGTAAACTAGAAGTGTAAGACATATACGCAAGGTCTAGCTAATTAAGAGAGAGAGAGTGTCAAATTTATTCCTCTTGCAACTCCGGTGAAGGTTACAGAGTTACACCTGAGGTGAATCTGGCTGTGTGTGAGTGAGAGAGGGAGAAGGATCAGTGTGATGATGTCTTCTTAGTCCTTTTTAGTGTTTTGCCATTTCTTAAGTTGTATTGTCACTTGTTTTTGCAGCATGTTTAAGGGCCTGATCCAACTGTCCTTACAAAGGCAAAACTCCAATTGAAGACAATAGGCATTTTGCCTGAATTACGAGTAACGACCAAAGGATTGGGTTATGCATGTCAGAGTGATTAGTTTTCATTGAAAAATACTTGCAATATCTGTGAACATTTCAAGAGGTGGGGGAAGTGTCAATTTGCACGCAGACGTAAGCTGGTTCTGTGGCCCTATATACTGCTTGGGATGGGTTCTGAAAAGTTAGCGAAGTATGAGAGATGGGGGGCGGGGAATAGCTGCTATGTCACAAATAAATTAGTAATAACGTGTATCATCTGGTTTTAAAAAACACCAAACAAATACTGTACATGGCTGGCACATAGAATTGTGCTTCTGCATGGGCCACGCTGACATAAGTGGTCAAGGGCATGTTGAGTACAGTTGTCTGGGGCAGGCTTCTGACATATTTAAATAGACACCTTTCTGCCTGGGGCTTTCGAATGCCACAGTAGTCTATACAAGAACAAAAAAATCTCTTATCTCAACACAGATATTAACATCAACTAGAAGACAGTTCTGCTAATGCACGTTAAGTGCACAAAGCCACAAAAGACAGTCTATAGCTATTGTACCTCCAGATGTACCTGTTTAACATCTCTCCTTTTTTTCTTTTGGTCTTTTAAACAGTTTTCTTTCTTTCACTTTACTACTGCCACAGAGGAGCCTTTCCCTCCTTCCACCAGTTTCCAGAGAGAAAGATTAGGGGCAATCAGAGTTACGACCCTTCACCTATATTTCTTTAATTTAAGTTTCAAGAAGTAAAGCAAGGAAGACAAATGACCTGTTTGTTAGAGAGAGAGAGAGAGAGAGAGAGAGAGAGAGAATGCAACACTAATATTAAAGACATATGTCCCCTATAGCTTTGACCATTGCATAAGATTCACCCAACTCCCTGTTTACATGCTGAGACAATGAGGTCTCTTTAGGGACAGAACAAGCAAAAAAGAATTTAACCAAATAGCACAAATATCCTCCATGTTTACGGAGCCGAATGTTTCTGAAGAACAATTGAAAGCATTCAGCTGTCAGATATTTAGGGGTATGTGTGTTAAAATGAAGACAGAGGGAGACTTCCTCACAAGAGCATTTCAGCCAACAAGTGATTTGGTTTATACTTTCAGTCATGACCTAAGTGAGCCATTTTGCGGTCATTCTGCAGCCTTCAAGCCCTTTGCTGTTTTTCTGATTCCCAGAGAAGACTAGGAGGAAAAAAAACCCTCATTGACACAGTCGCTGTTCCAAGGAAAAATACACTCGTAGTGTGTGTACACCCCAAAGTACTGTTTCTTACTGTGTGTTTGTTGATGGCCTGGCACAATAGGGTCCTGATCTCACCTGGGACCCCTAGGCTGTAACTTAATATTTATTTTTATTATTTGAATTAAGTAATAGCAGGCCACATACCTACTCACATAACTTCCATGTTCCTGCAGAGCTAGACACTGGAAATTAGGTACTGGCCACATATCATTCATTATGGGTACATGAATACAGAAAGTAACCCCAAATTTAACCTTTCCACCAGAGTCTCATTTTTATTGAATTTCAACCTTTAAAGGCATATTAGGGCTAACAGTATATAGAAATTATCTGAATTTCTTCTGTGAGCCTATCATGTAGACTAGGAGGCTTACAATTTTGGTGAAATGGAAGTTATCTTCAGTTACCACATATCTGTAATATATTTTAGCCAAAACATTACTATTTTTGTGGTGGGGGGAAATAAGCATAAAAATCACATTCATTTAAATGTTACATATTGCTGCCTACAAGATGACACATTTCTCACAAACATGAATTCAATCACTGGCTGATAATGGAGTGTTAGTAACAGACTGGGGTAAACAGAATGATTACATCCCTCATGGTGACAATATGGTAATTCTACAGCTTCTAAGCAAGCCCAAGCAATAGTATGTTCTTGTGACATGAGAATGATCTCTCTACCACTTTTACAATTAAATTACATCATTCCATTTTTAAGCAGACAATGAAAATCCTATAGGCAATGTTAGCGGGAGGCTGGGAAGCTTCACATTTATGAATAAGGGATCGATTATTAAGATAAAAGCCTCCCTTTATTGGCCACCAGCTGCCCTCTTTGATTAAAATAATAAAAGAGTAAATAATGTCACAACAAGAAAAATTCAGAGTTCTCCAAGGGCAAACAAGTGTGCCACAGGCACTAGTGTTAGGAACCACGTGCACCCACAGAGCAGACAGCTCTGTTTGGCTATCAATCAATCATCCATCCACACAAACATCATATACATGGAGGTCATAGCCATGTGGTAAATTACATGTATCATGATCTTTAGACAATGGAAAAAGAAGACCTCATGGACAGCTTCAGATCTGACCCAGATCTTGGGAGATCACTAGCTCCATGGTCCCCCGCCTTCCAGCTCTCCAACAGAGTCACAGTGCCAAGGACCCTGCACCAGCAGACGCCCCTGGGACCACCCATGAAGGCATACAGGAACGATATACAGAAAATGTAATGCAGTCTGAAGGTATATTACCTTTTGCATGAATTACCTGCAGGGCTTGTGTCAAGGCTGAATTCCCACTCTGTCACTCCGAGTGCAGAAGGTGGGGGCCCTCAAGGATTCTAAAAATTACTACACCTCTACCCCAATATAATGCTGTCCTCGGGAGCCAAAAAATCTTACCGCATTATAGGTGAAACCACATTCTATCGAACTTGCTTTGATCCACCGGAGTGCGCAGCCCAGCCCCCCCGGAGTGCTGCTTTACTACGTTATATTCGAATTAGTGTTATATCGGGTCACGTTATATCAGGGTAGAGATGTACTTGTCACTCCAGACTTGTATTAAACTCCCAAGGTTACAGCTTTTTTCTGACCTTGGCTTGGTAAACGCTGTCACCACCCAAATGAAAAAACCTCCTTTGGACCCAGGAAGGAACACTTGGGAATTCCTCCCTGTGGGGTACCCTCAAGCTCTTTCACCCCCCTGCCCCCAGGGAAGAGCTGAGAAAGAAAACAAAGGAAATTAGCTGTGGCCACCAGCTAATCAAACAGCATATGCACAAACTTCTTAGGACACCAAAAATCCAATTCTGTTCTTAAAAAAAGTAAATTTTATTAAAAACAAAAAGAAAGAAAATACATCTGAAACTTAGGCTTTTGCTAGATTTTAAAAGAGCAATTCCAAAAATTAAGCACCCAAAATAGCTTTCTTGGGGGTTAGCTTAAAGGTTACAAGCAAACAAAAGCATCTGGGGTTAGCACAGAGGAGTCCACAAGCCTTAAAAAATAAACAGAAATAAACCTAATCGTGTCTTCCTAAACATTCCTAATTTACTTACATATTTGGGTTGTTAAAAGTCTTCTAGATATGATCTGATGGTTTTCATATCTGGTTCAAACTTTACACAGCATTCCTGCTTATAGCATTGCTGCTCCGTAGAAAAACAGACAAAGGGAAAGTTTCTTTCCCAATTTTAAAAAGTTCTACCTTCCCATTGGCTCTTTTGGTCAGGTGCCCACTTCCTTTTCTTTACCTGGGGGACTTTTTAACCCTTTACAGGTAAAGCAAGTAGAGAACAGCTACCAAGAGGGATTTTACAGCTAACTGGCTGGCTGGGTGTCCATCAAAGGGAGCTACCCCCCTCTCCCCACCACTTCATTTATCACAGCTTGGATAAATATTTCAGTACACACCGCATTCAACCCCATACTTTCCTTACTGCCCTCAACAAGTTCCCGGCCCACACATAGATTCCTGGATCTCCAGAGAGCACTCCACAGGTCTGGTCATCCCTTCGGCATGTATACATGGAGAAAAATCCCAAGGGTTTATCTTCTCCCATTTTGTGCTTTGGCACAGGAGGGGGAGAAGCAGACACAGAAGTGGCAGTGAGAACCTCTCTCAGTCTTTGTCTTTGGCTGCAGTGATAAAGTAAAGCTGGAGGGATATTAAGCAAGGGCTAGGTAAGCACAGTTACACCCTGGCAGTACATATCAGACATAGAATCATAGAATATTAGGGTTGGAAGAGATCTCAGGAGGTCATCTAGTCCAATCCCCTGCTCAAAGCAGGACCAACACCAACTAAATCATCATGACATAGGGCATTGCATCCGTGCACTACAATCTGTGTTGGTGATGCTGCTCTTTTCTGAGACCCAACACAAATTTAACTGCCACCATTGTTGGTTGCTGGGCTTAGTTTGCAATTTTTATACTTTTTAAGACATCTGGGTCCAAGGTCATCCCTGGTGTAATTCTACTAAAGTCAGTGGCATAGCACCAAACATTACATAGCCCCTCAAATTCTAGAGAAGGACTGTAATAGATCATATTTGGTTGGTCTAAAGAGACCAAATACTTTTCATTTTATATTTTAAAAAGTAAGTCATTGCAGTGGGAATGACCGTGCTGTAGTACCAGTTAGCTCCGGGCTATGAATGTACACTGCCCACCTGCCAACACAGCACTCCATCTCCTAGCCATTCCCAGGTACTGTTGCTGTGATCTGCCACTCAGTGCTTGCTGCCTTTGTCTCTAGACCACACCTGTATTGCAAAGGGTACGAACATGTGAAATAAGAAAATACTCCGGGTTCTTCTCACAGTTGCCCTGCTCTTGTGATGCTGCTGTTGCCCTTTCTCTCTATCCCAATATAACTCATATTTTAGCCCTATTTTGTTCCATCACAAGCTTTTCTAAATCAGAATAGAAATATCAAGTAAAAGTAGCAGCCTCTTTGCCCATTACATCGAGGACAACACTGCAACTCTGGGAAGCTCCCACCCAGGGTGCAGTCCTCCTGCGTGGTCTGGGGCCACAAGGGTGAAATCATTGCTTAAGCATAGGCAGTGTTGCAGATCATTGATTCCTGTAAAGCTCTTATGTTCAGGTTTTGATTTCTCTAGTAGGCTTTTAATGTTCACAGTTATGCTGCACCTCACCTGTGGAAGGTCAATATTCCAAAATAATTGTTTATTCATTAGTTCTAAAAATGTCCTCTTCCCTCAAATGCTGCTTAGGTAATCAACAATACTATAGATCTGCAAGCTAAAGCCACTTCATTAATGCCTACATTCTTTTATATAAAACCTGTAATGTTTGCAATTTGCTCAGTTGAAAGTCAGGTCATGTCTGACATATGGAAATCTATATTTTTCCATAAAGCTTGGTTACCACAGGTACCTCTGAACTGGGCTCAACACCTGTTTGCATATAGTCAGTATGAGAATTGCTTGAGTTAAAGAGCAATTTCAGATCTATTATAGAAACCATAATCTTCTGTAACTATCTTGCATTAGACATCTCTGATGTTACCCTCCCAATCTCCCATTCTTCAAGCCAGCAAGGAAAGGCAGAACAGTGCCAGCAGCATGCTCAGTCTCTGGGGTGGTGGCAGACAGATGGTTTGCTTCAATGAACAGCATCCCTTCCATCCAATCAAGACTCAAAATTGATGCGCTCTGGAGATAATTCAATCCAGGAAAGAGGCAACATGGTGCCCAAAATGTGTGACTTAAAGATGGGAGCATAAAGCAGGAAAAAGTGGATTGGGAGGAATTCTCATGTCTCTAGACCAGTGGTTCTCAAACTTATTTGATCAGATCCCCCTTCTTTATGTCTATAGTCATTTACGCCCCATCCACAAGTATATATATGGCCCACCTCTCCCACAATAACTGGTTTTCTGCATATAAAAGCCAGGGCCAGCATTAGGGGGTAGCAAGAAGGGCAATTGCCTGGGGCCCCATGCTACAGGGGCCCCCCCATGAAGCTTCAGCCTCAGGTGGCAGGGCGCAGGGACCTTGGCTTCAGCTCCATGCAGTGGGGCTTCGGCTTTCTGCTCTGGGCCTCAGCAAGTCTAATGTTGGCCCTGCTTAGAGGCCTCCCCAAAACCTGCTCGAGGCGCCTTAGGGGGACCCCTGGTTGAGAACCACTGGTATAGATCAAAGTGGTTGTTGCATTTGTTTGATGCTCACACCTTATGAAAACTAACAGAATGTTGCATGCATAGTTTTCACTTATCTGCAGCCTGTTAGAACGTAGTAGCAAACATTTACATTGTATATCCCCTATATCTAAGTGATCATCAAACAGACAGAAGCCTTGTGTCATACAAATGAAGGACTATAACAGGAAGGTGCTAATTCGTGCACATTTCAAAGCAAGTGGTCATTGTGTGTGATAATCAAAGACTCAAAATGCATTCCTCTCTCTCCATCATCAAAGAAGGAGACCACATGGGTAGCCAAACTGTCAACTTGTTTTTCTGTGAGAAGAAGGCATAAGTATGGACACAAGGAAAAAATTCTTTGTTACTGGCCTATTTAGATTCTAACAGGGCAGAATAACTGAACAAGAAGACTGAGATCCCCAGAGTTACTCTGGGTAGCCCTAAAAGAATTTTGGGAAACTGGCCGATTACTACATAGCATCATAGGACTGGAAGGGACCTTGAGAGGTCATCAAGTCCAGTCCCCTGCACTCATGGCAGGACTAAGTATTATCTAGATCATTCCTTACAGGTGCTTGTCTAACCTGCTCTTAAAAATCTCCAATGATGGAGATTCCACAACCTCTGTAGGCAATTTATTCCAGTGCTTAACCACCCTGACAGTTAGGAAGTTTTTCCTAATGTCCAACCTAACCCTCCCTTGCTGCAATTTAAGCCCACTGCTTCTTGTCCTACCCTCAGAGGTTAAGAAGAACAATTTTTCTCCCTCCTCCTGTAACAACCTTTTACATCACGTCTCAGTCTTCTCTTTTCCAGACTAAACAAACCCAATTTTTTCAATCTTCCCTCACAGGTCATGTTTTCTAGACCTTTAATCATTTTTGTTGCTCTTCTCTGGACTCTCTCCAATTTCTCCACATCTTTCCTGAAATGTGGTGTCCAGAACTGGACACAACACTCCAGTTGAGGCCTAATCAGCGCAGAGTAGAGTGGAAGAATTACGGTACTTCTCATGTCTTGCTTACAACACTCCTGTTACCTTTTGAAATTATAGACTGACTCATCTGTATATACTTACCTGCTTTAACCTCTCAGTAACTCTCATTCCTTTTTCTTAGCTAATAAACCTTTCGTTAGTTTACTATAGAATTGGTTACCAGCCTTGTCTTTGGCGAGAGATCTAGGATAGAAATCAACCTGGGTGAGTGACTGGTCTCTTGCGACTGACTGTAACCAGAATATTTTGTGATTTTTGATGTAAGTGACCATTTATCACATAGTTCAGCTTGCCAGGGTGGCAAGATAGAGTGTGTCTTAGGGGACTATCTGTGACTCCATTATAAGACTATTGTAGTACTTTGGGAGTTCACATTTGGTACTGGGTTGGTGAAATCTAATTATAGAAAATACCACCAGTTTGGGGTGTCTGCCCTTCTTAGGTAGGCACTCACGGTCATGAGTTACTCCAGAGATTGTGACAGTGAGTATTCTAAAGTTTGTGTCATCCTTCTGGAGAATAAGAGAAAAATACAGTATACCGTCTAGTCACGACACTATTAAAAGATTCCTTCATTTCCAAGTGATAGCTTGGATTCCATCCTTATCTGAAAGATCTCAAAGTATTGGCCCCAATGTTTGCCTACCTTTAAACACGGCCTGATTTTCAGAGGTGCTGAAAATGCCAGTCTCCATAGGCATTACAACTTGGGTGCACCTTCTCTAAGGTCAAGCATGCTCCCATGGGAAGTGGCTCAAAATTGAACTCAGAACTCCTGATTCCCAGCCCTCTTCTGTACTCAGAGGTCTAATCTTTCCTGTCTCCTGATTCAGAGGCAAGATACCTTCTTATTAGTCTAATAAGAAACATCATAGTTCATTTTTGCTCACATTTAGCAGAGACACTTGAGCACATGATGATGGATTTCCTGGGTGAATTCATGCTCAAATAAATAGACAGTGAATGGTTCATTTTAAGGCTGGGCTCTCCTGTCTCTGCAGCTGCAAGAACTTTTTGGAAGCAACCACATTAGCTGTGTATAACATAAACATTTGTTTTTGTGGTTGTTTGGAAGGTTATATTTTGAGCTGAAACAGTATCACTTAGTTACATTTTAATTGTCATTTTATAACCCATGTAAATGATTCAAGAGACTGCAATAAGCATATTCTACAGAAATAAACTAAACCTAGGTTGTGTTTTTTTGTTTGCTTTTTGGGGTCCCCCCCCAATCAATGAATGGAGATAAAACATGCAGCATACAGACTACAGCACAGCAAAGGGTCACATTGCAATTTCTGCTAACAGAGCAATATGTGATGGCAATAGAGGAAGGTGTTGAAAATGCACAGCATGTTCATCAGCCATCTGTTTGTAATGGTGTATCAATCTATCGCGGGCATTTGTAAGGTGCCCATCACATTGTTACCCAGCTCTTCTCTGTGTCCCAGCTGACCTTCCTCTTCTGTCACTGGTATGGTGTTCTTTCCAAGGTAAAGGCAAACGAAAGCATCGTAAATGCCCTCAGTATAGGACTGCATTCCAGGGATAAAAGGTGTGAAATATTTTACTCTGAAAAGTTTCAATGGAGGCAGGATCAGGCCTCAAATCAGCTGCCATTCACCTGTTTATATGGTTTTCTTTATGTGCAAAATTTTTGCCACCTTGTGAAGATGGCCTAGATCAACAGTGCAACTAGAGGGCAGGTAAAATGCTAGTGTTCTTGTTTTATGCAGTAGGTTATGCAAGATGCTGGTCTTTAATTAATAAGGTAATCTCTCTCTCTCTCTTTTCCAATATGTAGCTTCTCAAGGATTACCCATTCATGGCCACACAGATACAAATCCCATTTTATACAACTTTGACATTTGTATGCTGGTGATGTGACAGCACTTAAAGCACGTCTGCTGCATATTCCACACAAATGGCTCTCCCATAAAATTCTCAATGAAATCTTTACATTAACACCACATGAAGATGTGCTCCCGAAGTTACATGATAAGTGAAAACTGCTTCCATTCTGCAGTGATAAAAGAATGAAGATATGCATGTTACAACAAGAAGTAAAACACTGTTTTTAATTTTGCATTTGAGATGAAGAACTTTCTATACAGAACTGTATTGTTTTACATAAATCTGTATCAACAAAAGTTGATCCTTTATTTGGAGGTGTAAATTACATGCGGTTGCACATCGGCATTATTATTAACAATTGCTTTGCCCAGAATTAGGATGGTGAAGAGACTATGAATGGCAAATAGTCTTGATTCCAAGCAGATGTGCAGACTGAAGGATGCTGATTAGATTTTGCTCTTAGATTCGATCTCCATGGCTTCTATTGTCTGCTCTATTACATCATTTAGGATGTAATAGAGCAGACTCTGTGTGTGCAGATAGTTTTGTTTTATTCCCCCTCCTGCCCTAGAAATACCCAAGAGACTAAACCAATAATAATTAATGGAGATATCCCATCTCCTAGAACTGGAAGGGACCTTGAAAGGTCATCAAGTCCAGCCCCCTGCCTTCACTAGCAGGACTAAGTACTGATTTTGCCCCAGATGGCCCCCTCAAGGATTGAGCTCACAACCCTAGGTTTAGCAGGCCAATGCTCAAACCACTGAGCTATCCCTCCCCCCTAACCAGCTTGAGTTCTTGAAAGAGGTTCATGAAAATAGAGAAGCTGCTTTTACGATATTTTCTATTCTGCTCTTCACAAAGGACTCAATCATCTCTTACATCAATAGTCCCAAACGAAATAGCAAAAAAGAGGAAACTGGCCAACAGCACTGAAAATACAAAATTTTGGATGCATGAGTTACTTGTTATATTTGAAAAGCAAAACATAACTACAGGCAGGGCTGGCTCCAGGCACCCGCTTACCAAGCAGGTGCTTGGGGCGGCCACTTCGGAGAGGGGCGGCACGTCCAGCTGTTTGGCGGCAATTCGGCGGACGGTCCCTCATTCCTGCTCAGAGTGAAGGACCTCCCGCCAAATTGTCGTCGCAGATCGCGATTGCGATCACGGCTTTTTTTTGTTTTGTTTGGCTGCTTGGGGTGGCCAAAACCCTGGAGCCGCCCCTGACTACAGGTCCCCAGTATTTTGAAAGGGGAGAGCGTGGTTTTCTGGTTAGACCAGGAAACTGGAAGCTAGAGCTTCTGGGCAGGGCCGTCCTTACCCATACGCAAATTTCCTGGTGCCCTGCGCAGCTGCGTGCTGCTCCAGCCCCTGCTCTGGCTCTTCCCCAGGGCCTCCTCCCTGCTCCGCCCCAGCCCCACCTCAGCCCCGCCCCCATTCCCGAGCTCTGCAGCATAACCGGGTCTGCACTCACCAGTAGCGTTGGCCCCAGCCGTGCCGCCGGTGAATGGTTCCCCCCTGCCCCCCAAGCCAGCCCCACTCCCCCCCCCCCACGGAGGCCTGGGGACAGCCCCTCCACTCCCCCCGACAGAGGCCTGGGGCCCCACACACACCCTCCCCCCTGCAAGGGGGCTGCATAGGGCCCCAGAATAGCTAGGGACGGCCCTGCTTCTGGGCTCTTTTTCAAGATCTCTCACTCACTGTTTTATTATTTCATGTTGAGTGCTGACATTATGCTTGGCCATTGTCCGTTCTTGTAAAAAAACCCACAATTACTGCCCCAAAGCACTTACAGATCTGATACAGACCCATACCAGGTGAAGGTGGAAGCACAAAATAGTGGAGGTATCTAGGAGAGATCATTACTGAAAGGCTTTATAGAAAATCATGTTTTAAGGGGGGAGTTGGAGGTGAGGGAAGTTTCTGGATGAGAAAAGAGAGGAGACAAAGCACACCCAGCCTGGCTTTAGAAACACGGGCAAGTCCCTTAATCTATCTGTGCCTCACTCTTCCTGCTTATAAAAAGGCAGTAAGATTTCCCTACCTCATTGGGATTTGGGGTGGAATAATTCATTAATTATGAAGTATTTGTGAAGGACACTGAAAATCCTGGATGAAAGGGACTTTAGCGGCCCAAAGAATTATTATGAGGAAGATATGCTATTTTCGTTAAGGATGCTACATGAAGTCAAGGCTGATCCTTGCTCACTTTCTCTCTTCCTCAAACAAAACACATCCAGACATGTGTGCATAAAGACAATATAGGGGGAAAGGATGCTGTGACCCTAATATCATCCCACTGCAAGAAGGCAAAGAGCTTATAGGTATCTGGTAGTGAATTTCATCTAGCCTGATCCATTCAGTGTACCCTAATTCATTAATGTCAAACTGTATCTGATGTGTGTCATGTATCATTTGAAAACTAACACCATACTGATCATTAACAATCTGGCCAGCCATAGTGTATGTTCAGTGATCACCAAGGGAACCATGCAAATGTGAAAGAAACGTGGAACTAACATGTGTTTACCAAACAAGTCCGAGTAGCGGGTAAACAGGTTTCTCCCAGACAAAGGACAAACCGACACCTCCAGCCAGGTGTCATCAGTGTTGACTGGCAATCACAGGTCAAGAGGCCGTTCATTTGAAACAGAGGAGGCAGGAACAAATCAATTCGCATTACAGCAAACACCAGTAGGGGAAGAAACCAGCATGGAACTTCTTCACCACCAGACTCCATGGCTCCTTCCTAATAACTTGAGTGAACTTTGTTTTGGTGGGTAACTTTCAGAAGAAAGTATTTGAAAGGTTCACTGGACTATAAAAAGAGAGGGATAAAGAACCCCTCGTTATCTTTCACTTAAGAAGACAAAGGACCTGAGCACCCTGGACTTTGTGGGAGATCCTGTACAAGGGGGAAGTCAGCCATCTTGCTGGAAGGAGTTGTGGTAAGAATCTTAACAAAACTACCATCTTGGTTCAGGGTAAATCCTACTCACTAGAAAGCATTTTTTTCATTTTGATTTGCTTGTAACCATTTCTAACTTCATCCTTGATACTTGAACTCACAAATTCCTCTCTCCTTTTGTTGTTAAACTTATTTTACTTCTAAATCTAAGTCAAGCCAATGCTGTATTTGACTTGAAATGATTGTTAACTCCAGTTAACATGGCAAGATGCCGACTACTAACTCTTTAAAGGAGCAAATGAACCTTATTATTCCTCTGTGTGGTCCAGGAAAGCATGGACATTGCAGAGCACATGGCTATGGGAAAATTCAGGACTGGGGGTGTGTATTGGAGTCATCTTGCCAGATGTAACCAAAGCTGGTGGAAACCGGGGAGTGACTCCATTGCTGCAAACGGAAAACTGCTGAAATCAGAGTACTGGACGGCAAACAGATACAAAGTGCATACTTGCTGCTGACCTTGAGCATCCCACCTAGGGAGCATATAAAACAGTTGGGGTTCCAGGGCAAGTCGTGACAACCCCTCATTGGTCTGGATTGCACAGAACATGACAGTTGCCAATTACATGAAATTTCCTAGCACATTTTAATTTTCCCCTGTAAAAAAACCAAAACCAAAAACCAAGCTACCCTGTTGTGCTTTCAAAATACAGAACTAAAATTCCACATACATTTGAAGAGAAATCTCTGTAGAATAAGGCTCAGGGTAACTGAATAGAGGAGCACTTTCTTCTGTCTTTTACAACACCTAGGTGATGAAGTATTAACCTAAATCACTGAACAGGTTTCTTTGTTGTCTTTGACAGGCTAGGCCCATTCTGTCCCTGCCGTGTAAGCAACTCCTCTCTGCTAGAGAGTTTCATTCCAGTCTCGTTCTGAGCGACAGAGCATTTTGTCACAGTAGACGTCAATGACCTGAAAAACGATTATCTGTAAACATTTGTTATGATGAGGAAATATGTTTAAAGGTCATCTTTCATGTTTATATATCACAATAATGTCGCTTTGATAAAATAAAGCGTTTCTATTTAGGATTTTATGCGGTCTCCAAATGAAATCTGTTTTCAGCAGAGGTGAGAGGAATAGGACACAATAGTACAGTAAACATAAATAGCAGCTAATCTTTTAGCAAGCATAACAAAGAATCAGAAGCCAAGGTGTTATAATACACATCTACCTCCCATCTGTTTTCATTTAGAGATATTGTTTCAGTGGGAGCCATCTGAAAAGGAAAAAAAATGTATTGAGCTGTTTTATAAAGTATCACGCCAACATTGAAAGTCCACACTCTCACCCTTTTTCTGTTTTAGATTAGTTTGGGATTTTTACCACTGCACATGCAGAAAAATATTCCCCAAACAGAAATCAGTCAGTGGGAGTTTTGCAGGAGTAAGGGCTACGGAATTTGATTTTCTTCCTCTTTGGAGATAGGTGAATAGTACCGGAGCCCAGGTACCAACAAAAAGTGAATATGACTACTCAGTGAATTATAAATTTGCATTATGGTAGGTGCTCTATAAATGACACTCACGCTGGTGCAGATGACCATCATTTGGGTCAACCCCACTCAAGTCCCACCAAAATAAAGCTCAAGTAAAACTTTAGGACTTGAGGTGCACAGGCCTTTCGCTGGTCATCTGCACAGGGGTGAACTCTACCCCAGGTGAATATAATATATATATAAAAAAAGAAACTAGGGATGGTGAACTGAAAAAACCTTGCTGGTATTTAGATTTTTATCCAAGTAGCAAGGTTTTCTGGACAAAAACAGAACTTTGCTTTGTCTGAACACCAGGAAACAAACCTGTCACCAATATCTGCTTGGCCTGCACTTTCCTTCCTTCACTGTGACAAAGGAATAAAACCAGGTTGGTTGATCAACAGCTCTGTTTTACTGCTTGTTGGTGTATTCCTTCTCCTACCTTACCTCATAGGCCCAGTTCTACATGCTGCCCAACAACCACAGTGAACGCTGAAAGCTGGGGCTGTAAGGAATGCAGGATCAGGTTCATGATTGCCAATTAATTAATTTATAATGAAGGTGCTACAGTACACAACACCACACAGTCTGATCAAGAGCAGGAATAAGCTCAAAGGAAACCCTGAATGATGAAGCGGCTTTGCTGAATGCAAAGAGGGAATAAAGAATATGTTTAGTGGATGACGAGGCCTGTATCATAAAAATAAAGCAATAAACACTTCCAGTGCAAGGACAAATGTTTTTCCATTACAAAGTCTCTCACTGTCTTTTTTCAAATAGTCCTGCATATGCTTATAATTCTTATATTTATTATCGTCAAAGATAATAATCACATAGATACACAAGTATACTGAGTGAAATTCACCTCTCTTCAGAGGGCCAGCACAAAGTCTATGCACCAATTATATTCTTCTTATATTCTAAATGGGGCTTAAGTGGTACACAGATCTTATGCTGGGCTCTCTGAAGAGGGGTGAGTAAATTGTCTTCTTACATTTCCCCTCTGACCACCCAGTGAAAGTAGAATAAAATAGGAAATGTCTTGTCATAAAATACTAGAAAATTAGACAGCACTGACGCCCCACAAAGAGCATTAGAACCCAGCCATATTATCAGCCCACCCCACAAATGATTTGCATTTAAATTGCAAAAGTATTTTTAAATTGTTGCATGTTGAGTCACGAGATGTCTAGGTGAAGTCTGATGCAAGTCAGAAGAAAGAACTCATATGGTGAAAAACCTGACACATCACAGCAAAACAGGACTTATTTGATAATCAAGCTGTGCAATGTGTTCTTGATTGCAGAGCATAAAATCTCATTATTTAACTAATCATCACGATGCGAAGTCTGAGCAGATATACAGGGAAAAATATACATTTCTGTTCTTTAAGGTACAGTCACCCTGATTCTGATGTCAAACTAATTTTACATCCCAACAACTCCATTGATTTAATGGCGTTCCTCTTCTTTTACACGGATGGAACTGAGAGGACGCTCAGGTCTAATACATGCACCAATAAGTGGCCAGTGAAGAAGAATCCTTGTCAAGAACATTTTGTTCAGCGTCCTGTGGGTGCTCATGTGGATAAAATGATGCTGCTGTGAGGTCAGAGAGACATCCTCCATTATAATTGGTACTAACAGCCACTCATAAATCTGATGAAGATTTGGGATGACAGTGAAGATAAGCAAGTTGGCATTAATTGTAATCTATCCCATATGATTTATAACTACTTGTCATGTCAAGAGTCTTGATAGACAGATGTTCATCACTGATTGGTCAACTGCACATCCTTATGTGCATGTGACCAGATTTCTGTGGTACCTCCCCCCCCCCCCACAAAAAAAGGAGGATTCCTTTTGCTATAACTTCATGATTGAATGTTAAAATAAGTATGAAGGGAGTGCTGGAAGTCTCAGAACACACAATACATACTGCTCACTTAGCAATACAGGTCTGTGGCAACGTATAAAGCAGACTTAGAGCGGTGGCCAAGATTATTGAGAGGACTAGTGATTTTGGATGCCTCAATATTTAGTGCCCAACTTCAGCTACTTTAGGTGCTCAGCACTTCGTAAAAACCAGGCCTCTTTAAGCCTCTCAAACTGGGCTCCCAAAAACTGAAGCACCTAAATTCACTAGTCACTTTTGATAATCCTGGCCTAAACTGTTCACAATAAGAACGGCCATACTGGGTCAGACCAATGTTCCATCTAACCTATGTAAGCTCTTGGGGCTAGGAGTGGTTTGGAAAGCCCCTATTACCCTTTTGGTGCTATTATTATCGTATTTATAATTTATATCTTAAGTATAATGCTACCATAAAGATTGCAGGATGCAGTCTACAGCTACATCCCAGAGAAATGTTACTTCAGCAGCTGGTTGAGATAGTGCACTACAGATAATGTACTGTCTTCTAAATTGGTATTGCCAAGTGATTCTGAACTTTTTACATGCTTTTCTATTGTTTATTATATTATTCACTGCATGCTGCTTTTCTTCTAGGAAAACATTGCTATTTGATTTGTTAAGCATAGGATGTTTTAAGGTGTAGAGCTATCTATACTTATCAAATATTTAAGTCAAGGGGCTTTGAATGTGCACTATATTAATGTGCTCTGCAGGCGTTTTATTGTACAGGGCAAACATACAGCAGCTACTGAATATGAACAAACACCAAGTCATACCACATAACAGATTTGCTGTTGAAGTAAACAGCTCTTAAAAGGAGATGAAATTGGGAACTCTGTAGATAAGCACGGATATTCTCATAGCAGAGACCCTCTTCCCCAAAGTCAAATTATGTATAAACCTAAATTTGCAGTTACAAATCTGAAGGATTGAAATGTTGGCTACAAGTTAATGTGCACTGGCTGAATAAATCTTTGCAAGAGAGGGATGACTGAAATAAAGGATTTGCTAGATAAAGGACTGATCAATAAGGAAAAGTTTCTTCCCTGCATGTGGTTCTGTACTGACATACACACACTATATATATATAAAAATAAAACTACTGATCCCTCACATTTATGACTGATGGTACAGAGGGAAGCTGTATATTTCAGGTACTGGCAAAAGGGAACCAATGCAAGATTTGATGTTCTACATCTCTCTGATAAGAACCCTCACTTCTTCTCAGATGTACATAGAAAGAGTAAGAATTTCAGTGGTTTACTATAACATTTCTATAATGTACCAAAGCATTTTTCTCATTTAGAAAATGCAGATATCCTCCTTTGCCATCTGATGGGTTTTCTCAATGTTAAGATTACTTTGACTTAGTTGTTTTTGTAACACGTTAGTTATGGAAGTGTGTGTATTTCAGGGCAGATCTTCTGCTGGGGTATCTTGGTGTTGCATTATTGATCTCAGTGAATCTACACCAAGTATTGGGCCCTTTATATATAATGAATGACAGGTAAGATGAGCTACAGTCACCTGTATGACTTACTTCAGGTCTTGAGATCTAGTTGACTGGTGTAGCCAGGCTTTTCAGAGAATCACCAAACCAAGCAAACAGCCAACCACAAACCTCTCACAGGCAGTAGCTTGAACTGAGCTCACTCAGGCTTCCCTCAGCCTGGCTCCTAAATTAAACTTTATCAAACAGGATGGCTTGAAATCTTGTTTCCAACTAACATTTCACTCCTTTCTGACCCCATCCCCCAGAAAGGTGGATCTGGCTTCTTATGCCCGATATCTGGGATCTCTTTGAGTACAACATGCTAATAGCATGCCGGGGACAACCAATATTCATCACAGCTGGCTCATCCCGCCTGAGGCTGGGACACATACCTGTGGAATTTTCCCTTCTCAGGAAGGGAGTATTGAATTTTTTCCTCCTAACCCCTGGTTGGGGTCTGTAGACCCCATCTCCATCTGTTTCTGTATCTATATCTATTTGGGTAGCCCAAACAATCTACCTGATGGTTTACTCCCTGTGCAGATAATGGAGAGTAACTGCTTAGACAGGAATTTTTATGTCCCATTTGGTACATCTCAACCAGGTCTAAAGCGTTAAAAGCTTCATTTTCATTTACAAATGCTTGTTTGAGCCCAGGCAATTACTTTTCAGACCTAAATGATTCTGTTATTTTAATTGTGTTTTTACATCCCCTGAAAGGCATTAGTTAGCATGAAGGACTAACTGGGAGCAGACTTTCATTTTTAAAACGTCAGACGAATAGTCTTTTAAAATAGGAGATTTATTTGGCTTTCACGTAACTAAAGTTGGATAGATTTAGGTGTCTAATTTATATTCAAAATCATCAGTTCAGTACTAGTGATCAAAATTTCATAAGTGAAGGAAACAGACCATTTTAGAAATGCATGTGCACATTACAGAAATGCAATAGCCCTATATTTGCTTGCATCAACTGGCCTCTGCATGCTAATAAGGGGTTTTGAAGGCAACCTTGTCACAATCACATTTGCAAATTCAGCCTTAGTTGCCAACATGATGTTAATTAAGATGACCAATATATATAACCCACGCCTGGAGAGCTGAACCACCATAGAGAATAGAAACCTGAAGCAGAGCAATGAAATCACACTAGTAAAACAGGGAACTGTTCTAACTTCGAGGAGTAGAGATGGAGCCCTGGTAACTCTCCTGACTGCAAATCAGCCTTAATGAAAGTAGGCCCCTGCTATTATCCTGGCAGCTGAATTCTAACAGGTTCTAGCAGGTGAGTAAGCATAGGCACACGTATGACTGAGGATACTTTCTGCTCTGTTAAACTTGCCCCTTATGTGAGATGAAAATAAGGGTTTCTGTCAAAAGTAAAATAAACCCATGTTTCTTCTTGTCTCTAATTTGTATTATAAAAGTTTTAAAAGTACCTATTATAGCTCCTGCCTTGGAATGGGACAAAGTCACACTTTCACATAGATGCAAAAATAAGCCGGTCACTGTTATTATTACAGTAACATCTAGAGGCCTCAGTTGAGATCAGGGCCCGCAGTGTACATACATATAGTAAAAGGCAGTCCCTAAATTGAAGAATTTAGGATCTAAATAAATGACACAGAGAAAGGAAGTATTAGCTCCATTTTACAGATGGGGAACTGGGGCAAAATGGAGTGAACAGGGCTACTGTGTGTAATCACTCACATATTTGAGTAAAGATTCCACATTTTGGCCTGAAGTGATTTGCTTCAGGTCACACAAGAAGTCTGTACCAGAAGTAGGAACCGGACCCAGGCGTGGCGGAAGTGCCTTGAAAAGTGGGGGTGGGGGGGAGAGGTACAAGCACCCAAACTGTGGCCCTGCCCCCATGCCGCCTTTCCCCCCAAAGCTCCCCCCTGCGCCACCCCTTCCCTCCGAGGTCCAGCCCACTGTTTGCTCCTCTCCACCCCTCCCCATCACTTACTCTTACAGCAGATAGAATGGAAGGGCATACCCTCCCACTTTTAAAAGTGGGGTGGGTGGCCAGGGGCCATGCCCTCCCCCCGTTCTGGTGCTTCTGAATGGACCCAGCTTTCCTGAGTCGCAATCTTGTGTCTTACCAACAAGATCATCTTCCTTCCTTGTGACTCATACTTTTGATGGATTCTTTTACCCCACAAAAATATTGCTTGTTAAAAAAAGTCAAATGTTTAATAGCTACTGCTGAAATAAAGAGTAATTAAACAGAATGTCAACAACTTTTTCAGGTTCCACTGTGCAAAATGCAACCAAATCCAGCCTCAAATGATATCATACCAGATGCTTTGTAACATATACAGCTTTGCACCTTACATCTGTTGTTTTACTCCTCACTGATCAATTTATCAGTTCATCATAAGATCACAGCTGGAAGGAAATCTCCAATTCTCTCTACATCTCTCTCTATGTAAAAAATGTATACAATTAAGCCACACAGCATCCCTGTGAAACAAGTACCGGAAAATATTCTTATCTCTATTTTATAGACATTTAAACTTGAGATACAAAAGAGCTAAGAGATTTACCCAAGGTCATACAACAGGTAAGCAATATAACCCAGGTGACCTACCTGCTGGATTTCTGTTCCAGTAAGTACTCACTTAGCACTCCTATATGGGTTTTGCTTTATTTATAATAGTACCATATCTTCAGTGAAAGAAAAATTTATTCTTGGCACATAAATATACTCTGCTTGGGAAAATATAATCAGGCAGTTGGGTTCCTCCTCCACAGACATTCATACTTAATTCTTTATTTAACAGGCAATAGTATAATTCAGGGTGGTCAAACCGTGGCTCGTGAGCTGCATATGTCTCTTTTATAGTTAAAGTGCGGCTGGCAAAGCCCCCCCACACTCCCTAACCCACTCTCTGCCTACCAGATGCAGGGGGGGGGAGAAATCTTGGGGCTTCTGCACAGCAGGTAGGGGGAATCTTGGGGCTTCAGCCATGCTGGGCACATCTGCCGGGGCTCCAGCAGGAGTGGGGCTGAAGCCCTGGGTGATGCCTCCCGGGGACTGAAGCCTCGAGACTCCCCTTCCCACAGGGTTGAAGCCCTCAGCCTGGGCAGGTGCATCCCGACTCTCGAACATCTGAAGACTGTCATATGCGGTTTGGAGGGTACGTTTGGCCACCACTGGTATAGTTTGCAGGAGAAGGGTCTACCCACAGACCACAGCATGTATCAATTTACCAGTTAGGATCATAGTAAGTAGAGATGGAAGAAATACAACTGAGACTTCCAGTCAGTCCATCCTTTGTAAGTGCAAGATTTATTCCCCTAGCTGAAAAAGGAGGTACTCAACCACTGATACTCTGAATCTTAGCATTCCCAATGGAAAGTGTAAAAATAAATAACACCCTATACACTGTAAATTTATTTATTAAAGGGTCTATTTTAATTACTACTCCAGCGCTTCCACCTACTTTAATGTCATTTCACTTTACTTACTATTCTAACACACTACCCTGTTAGACAAAGACGGCTCAAATAGGTCTTACTCTTCTCAAAAACACATTCAATCCTCTACACAAATTTAAAATAGAACGTTAGTGTCTGTCTCCTAATAAAGAGACTCCTTCCTTTCTCACTGTCCCCCCGAATCCGATTCTAAGCTTATTTAGGGCTTATCTACACAACAAGTTACTGTGCTGCAAGATAGGATGTACAGCAGACCATGTTGCCATGCACAAATGTCCAATGTTGACACAACTACAGTACACCCCATGGATATTCAGTGTGCTGTAGCAGTGTCCATATAGGATGTTACTGTGCAGCAAACTGATGCATCTTGGCTTTGCATGATTGCCATAATGCAATCAGGGCCGGCTCCAGGGTTTTGGCCGCCCCAAGCGGCCAAAACAAAAAAGCCGCGATCGCGATCTGCGGTGGCAATTCGGCGGGAGGTCCTTCGCTCCCAGGCGGAGTGAGGGACCATCCGCCGAATTGCCGCCGAATACCTGGACGTGCCGCCCCTCTCCGGAGCCGCCGCCCCAAGCATGTGTATGAGAAGCTGGTGCCTGGAGCCGGCCCTGAATGCAATCCTGGCTTTCAGTACAGTAACTTGCCACGTAGACATGCCCTTACTCTGATGTAAATCAGGAGTAACTCCACAGAAGTCAATGGAGTTACATCAGCGTCAAACTGATGTGAGAGCAGGATAAAGTTTATACCAACAAAAGCAAAAAAAAATAAAAATATTAGAGCCAGGAGTGCCACTCAGTTAATAACCCATCCCATTCTGCCTAGGCATTGCTGTATGATGCTAGAGACTCACACACAGTTCTCAGAGCCCTGTAGGGCCTAAGCAAAATAAGTTGAGTAAAAGAAGCATCACTGACCTTAAGTCTGAGTGTTCTTGCTTTGGGCCCAATTGAAAGTCCATTGGATTCAATGGATGGACTCCCATGGACTTCAGCAGGCTTTCGATCAAGGCTCACACTGGAACACTAGAATTTATTTATATTCCCCACTACCAGTCCAGTCAGCTTTGTTTTCACTTATCCTAGAATTTCCTTGCATTTTGCACAAACCTCTCTTTTTGTTTAGCACAGCTGTTCTGAATTGTGGGGAGCCTCAAATAATGTCTTAGCGGAAACACAAATATTCCTGTCACATTCAGCAGGGAAACCCTGCCAGGTAATGGAGGGCTAGTTAGTACATGTCAGCAGAAATGTTCAGTTATCCCCTCCTAACAGCTGCACCTGAAGGGGTCTGGATTACCAAATACCTGTCTGTCTTCCTCAGCATGTGAGACACAGCACAGTTTAGGAGGTAGGGAGGCAGCCTAAAATGGAACTGATTTGTTATAGTCTAGGCTTTTTAGCATTCACGCCTCTGATGAATACATAAACTAGTTTTCAAATAAAAATAAAATTTTAATACGCGTGTGTACAGCAGGCAATACTGCACAGATGACCCTCACAACTTTCCCTCTGTCCTCTCATGGGAAAACTCTGCCCTGGCCCTTTGTGTCTGTTACTGAGACATGTTGATGGTCTCCATATATAGAGCTTGTGCTGGTGTGTGAACGCAATGGTCAGATGCCTATGTCTGGGCAGCTGATTCCACAGGTTTATTTTTTTTTTAAAGCGATAACTACTGGACTGTCACAGTCACTTTCATCTTATTTGAGTTCTGGTCCAGTTGTGTGACGCACTGTTTCTGCTGCAAAATCTCTGCTCTTGATGCACTCAATAGCGCACTATCTGCAAAATTAAGTTCACCCATGTCCTCAGTGCCAGGGACCATGGCTCATTTGCTTTCCTCGTACACTTGTTCAGATAAGCAATCTACCATATATCAAGCAAGCTGCAGCGGGGGGTGGGGGGAAAGCAGATTTTCCTGACTCCACTTTGCACTGGAAAGTAACAACCTCCATTTACAGAACACCTTATCGTGCCAAGATACCTCTGGATGCTTTTGGAGAGATGTACAATAGTTTAATAATAGTCTGCAATGATGAGCTAATAACTGAAAGTAAGATAAGTGGATTTGCCTTAAGGAGTTCCGATGAAGCAGCAGCATCCTAGACATCCAGAGACAAAATGGTAACGGCTGAAACTATGTTCCTCTCCCACCTGCTGTGCCATGTTTAGGTACAAGGAAGACAAGCAAGTCAGTATCAGATGACTGCAGTCTGTGTTTCAGAGCATAATAAAAAAATAACTGGGTTGAAGATCAAAATTTTGACTTCCCAGGACAAAAGCACCACTTTAGTTAATAGGAGGGGATTCTGGGCAGCTGTCAGTGCAGGGTCTTCTATGGAGCTCCCCTGCCAGGGAGCTGGGAGACAGAAGGAGGGAAGGCTGGGGGCTCTGGAACTAGTGTCTCCAAGGGACCCTGCAGATCTTGAACTGTATGTATAAAATATAAAATATATAAAATGTATATTTTTCCCTGTATATCTACTCAGACTTCGCATCGTGTCTCCCAAACCCTGCAGATCTTGAGCTGCTTTCTTCCATTATTGTGGGAAGAAAAATGGAATAATTCATAGGAAATTTGCTGAAGGCCACCTCTCAGGGAGAGATTTTCTCCCCGAGAACCACACAGGAGAGCATAATAATAATAATATCAACTTGCTTGCACACACGCATGCAGTTCATGGGCTGGATTCACCAGTACATGGGCTACTTTGTGATGCTTTGGTGACACACTGCAGCCATGAACTGAATTTACCTGGTTGGTTAGGCTGGTTTAAGGCTGCTTTGCACAAAGTGGCAGAGGTGATCCTGGCCCTACGTCTATGTGTACAATACATTTCCTGGATGACTACATTTATCAGCTTGGTATAACTGATCCCACTTAGGCCAACTTGGGACTTGTAGTGCTTAAAGCAAGAGCTTCTAAGAGCCACAGTTTAAAAGGTATTTAGGCACCTCAGGAGGTAGATAAACACCTAGTGGAATTTTTAACACACTCGATTTCAATGGGAGTTCGGCACCTAACCTGCTTAGGCACATTTGAAAATTCCACTAGGTGTCTACCAGAATCTTTAGTCACCTAAATGCCCTTGAAAATCTGTCCCTGGACCTAGAAAGTGTATAAGCAGTAGCAGATTCACAAGCCACATCTCTGATCCAACCACTAGAGGGGGGGCAAAGACCAACAATCTCCTAGCAAGGGTTGCATGCATTTCCCTGACAACCAGGGCTCTGCAATCATTGATCAGGGCACTGCAATCTCTTCCCCGCCCCTGCACCCATTCAGTACCACGAGTTCTCTAGAATCCTTTTCTTGGAAAAGGGTAACCTGCCTTTTCCTTGAGGTTCAGTTTGCAGTTCTCATACCTGCTCCATCTGCTACACAGCACTATATGGAATGGTTGGTGTATATACAAAGTTTATGATCTGCAACTGCTTACATCTATGGGACTAGAGAGAACTGACAGAACGAGAAGATAAGCTTGCGGAAGTGAGCACATTGTTGCTGCGAAACTTTGCTGCAGACTCTCCTAGGCACTTAAAGTTGCTTCTTGGGGAGGTCTGTTTTCATTTATTTCAGAATGTGTAATTATTTCATCTTCCTGTTTTTCCCCCAGTGTTCCCCACCATACATGAAAGTAAAGTCAACAAGAACCATGGATCTAATAGCACACTGTCTTCCACAGAAGATAAGCCATCAGAATTCAAGCCAACAGGTCTCATAACTGAGATGCTCTAAAATACCGGGCAACAAAGGCTTCTCTTGACAGACAAAGGGTTTTCCTCACTCATTCTTTTTTAATCCTTAAAGAGGATTAGCCCAGTTGGACTGATGGTGGAATATTTGGTTGATAATTGAGCTAACGACATGAAGATTGTTAGATTAAGACACTGGAAGGAAAAGTCTGCTCTGGTTAAAGCAGAACGGTTTGCATGCAAGTCCCAGATGGCTCCTCTAGAGAACAAGAAAGAAAGAGGACTTAACGGAGGCTATATGTAATCTTTAATGGATTTTATACATAATGGGAATGCTGTTCCTTAAAAATAATGCAATTTATTTTCACCTCATAGGAAAGTTGGGGCTAAGTTTGTATTCTGCTAGGATTATGAACCATGAGTTTTCTTTACGTTATTGTGGTGGTTGTTTTAGTTTTTTCTTCCCTCCCCACCCCTTGGTACGGAGTGGCAGGGGTAAACCCTAACACTAGAAATGCAGGGTTTGGGATACAAATTGGCCACAAAAAGCTTCCTAGGAGAGATCCACTAAACCGTGAAGCTAATAGCAAGTCAGAGGAGCCTCCATTCCCATATTTAGACCTTGGGGATGGATTATATTTCCCACCACTTCAGAGGTCTCTCTGGCACATGTTTGCTCATGCAAATCCTTCTAAATAAAGTTATTGGGCCAATTCCACCTCTGGTGGAAGCCCACTGAGGAGTTAGTCCACTGTGACTGACAGCACAAAATTAGACCAGGCGCCAATTTTTTCAGTGTCTGATCTCCTTTACCGCCACCCAGATTTACAACTGCTGTGCTCTCTTCTTTGTAGAGCTCTATTTTAGGGAGGTCCTGTAAATCACCCAGCTGGATTCTTTAAAGGAACAAGTAGTACATGGGCCTTTTTTCCCCTGGGTACTGCATAAAGCATTTTTATATGGAGTATTCATTCTCTATAGCTTAGCTGCATGCAAAATGCTTAATTGGTCTTTGGTACATTTGAAGTGAAATATCACCCAGTAAAACACAGCTTGAATGACATTTTTCTGATTATGAATGTAAACAAATCAGCCTTTACAACCAGATTCCTACCTAGGGAGCCAATTCGGGGAGGTGTTTTTTTAAAACCATGGATTTTATATTAATGATTTATAGCCTCAGAGTCTGTCTGGCTTTATCCCTCTACTTGTTGTCATGACCCCAAAGGAACAAAGCTATTGACTAGCTGTTTCATAGTAATTACTCCACCAAGCTAGAGCTGGGCAAAAATTCTGGGGGCTGTTTCTTTTTGCTTCATTCACGTTTTTTTTTTTTTGGGCCAGAACTGTAAAATTTTACTCAGTTCTTTGCAGTGTGAAATGGGACGGAGATTCATGATCGGGGCAGCAGCCTTGGACAGCAGTCATAGTTACTTTGTGAATAAGGCAGATAATATGGTAGCTTTTATTGAACCAATTTCAAATACACTTACAGTTAAATGTTGTTTTCCTCCACAGAAAAATGTCACGGTTGACAGAGTTCCACAATCCCAGAAGACCTCTTCCCCTTTTGACCACTGGAGTAGAGCCTGCACTTCCTTGCTGGCACTGGGCTGAAGGGGATGCACTGCCAGTCCATGTTTTCATGTGAAGTCAATGAAGCTATCCTGATTTCCACGAGCTGAGAATCTGTCCTGCTATCTCTAAACCTAAGGCATCTCTTTAGCCCAAAGAGATTTAAGGTAGATTACTAAAGAAACCATGCATTTAAACAGGTTTCAGAGTGGTAGCCATGTTAGTCTGTATCGGCAAAAACAACGAGGAGTCCTCATGGCACCTTAGAGACTAAGGCTACGTCTACACTACGGGGGGGGGGGGAAATCGATTTCAGGTACGGGAATAGCGTAGCTGAATTCGACGTATCTGATCCGACTTACCCCGCTGTGAGGACGGCGGCAAATTGACCGTTGACAGCGCTTACTCCTACCTGGGCTGGTGGAGTACACGCGTCGATTCAGGGATCGATTATCGCGTCCCGACAAGATGCGATAAATCGATCCCCGAGAGATCGATTTCTACCCGCCGATCTGGGCGGTAGTGAAGACAAGCCCTAATAAATTTATTTGGGCATTTTGTGAGCTAAAACCCACTTGCATTTAAAGTAACAGAGACCATCCTGCCCCTTTTTGATGCTTTGCTCTGAAGTGGAGCATTTCCTGAAGCATTCATTGCACTGTGTATAATATTTCTTTAACAGTCTTCTACCCACACACAAAAAAATCTCCCAGGCCTATGGGTCTTCTCAGACCACTAACGTTTGCCTTGACAGTCTGGCTAAAGCTTAGGCCAGCAAGCACTTTAAGAGAGGAAAGCAGGAACTGGGAGATCACTCATAGGAAAGTGAGAAAGTAAGAAAATGAGCCTAATTCCTTTGGACTCTTTCCAAACATCAGATACTGGATGAGGATAGTAGGGGAACTGATCAAAGCTTCCACAACTTCCAGCCAAGGGATGCAAACAGACTGAGTATTAAATGAATGGGATGATTCCTTTATGCTAGCTTGGATTGATCGTTCTTCTTGCATCCTTTGCTTTCTGATTGCAGGAGCTGTAAGTGTCCATGTGGATTCTTTGTTGTAAGACAGGGAGGAAAAGATATGGGACAAACTGGAATTTTCTTCCGGGGCCAGCACAACATACTTTGCCCTCTAGCATCTATGCTCAATAGCCCTTTTCTCAGGTTAACCCTAAATCTGTCTCTATGTATTATTTGGGAGGTTCTCCTGCTGATACACTATCTTAATGTAATTCCCATCTCCCCCCAAAACACTCTGGTTGCATCTGTAGATGCCAAGGTTGCTTTTGACATCGTTGCCTGGAATTTGTTTAAAATGCAGAATAAAATTTGGCCTGTGAGCTGGTGTTGCAGTGATAAAAATGCACATCTCAGGATTCTCCTATGCTATTGGTTATAATAATAAGTATGTACTGCTCAGGTGATTTTGCCAGGAGTACAGGGACAAGTCACAGATGCCTGGTTGGTATATCCACTGTTTTATCCCCTTTGTTGTGAAACTTTTTGACATCACTCTCATCCAACTGCTCTATTGTAGGCAGTTAGAGTCAGCTCACAGGAATGCAAGGAAACACTTTACAGAGACAATATTTCTCTCTCTCTCTCTCTGAGGACAGGGTTCCGAGTAGCTGTCTCTGGGATTAATTTTCTCTGATCTTAGGGTCAATTCTGGCAGATCTGTAGATAAATTAATTTCCAGTTGTACTAGCCTATTATTCATTTTTTTCTTTTGACAGAGTTTCAGAGGGTTTTCCTACCAAGCATCAATGATTCCGCTGCATAAACTTAATTAGTTGTCTGTATCTATTTTTTCCTTCTTTAACAAAAGATCAAAGGACTTGGACAGATGGAAATTCCAGCCACTAAATGTATTTCAGCTAAACAGTTTAATTGAAAAGCCCTTATTTCAGGTCTTGCCTGAATTTCAGATGCTACATTTAATAACTGAGGGATAACAATCAAGACCCAGAGTACTTTCTGGGTATTGAAAACCAGCTGGGATAGTAGATGGCTGAATCGGAGGACCAAAATATGTTTTGCATTATTCCCAGCAGATCCATTGCTCCTTCAGGGTACCCGGAGGAGCAAGTTTTAGTGGTGATACTGTGCTGCTCTACAAGGGATTTCTGACACATCAACAGCCAATTGCAAAGCCTATTTGAGTGTGTGCTATCAGTGTCAGAGTTACAGAGATCCTGGAGATCAGTTACATAGAGAAAGCCTGTTTTAAAATTAAATCAAAACAATACATGGCAGTACGATTAGGAGACAGCCTGCTTTCAAGGTGATGAATTTACTTTGTAAGGAGCCTGCTCTTGCTCCTATAGATGTCAATGGGAGTTTTGCCATTGACTAATGTAACCTGCCATAGTCTGGCAGCCCATGGATATTGGGTGGGTTCACAGCCAATGGCACCCATGGGAACTTTGTGTGCAAGTTTCTTGTACGTTTAGAGGTCCACTCACTTGGCCTAGAAGCTGAAGGGAGATCAAAGCAGCATAGACCCCCCCCAGGGAGATGCTGCAACCCCTGCACATCAGTGATCACGGTGCCAAATCTCTGCAGCAAGGAGCGCAACCAATCGTCCATGCATCTGGCCTGGTCCAAGAGCCACTGAAGTCAATGGAAGGATTCCCACTACATTCCTCCAGCAGGCATTGGATCAGATCTTTAGGGCAACATGTCTTCTCAGAGCACAGAGATGCAGATGTGCTACTCCTTCCCATCACCTGCTGTAGTGGCTGCCGCCCCACTGAGTAGGAGCCTGTGTGAGGAAGATTCCATCCCCACAAACCATGGCACACTTCTTGTGGGAAAAGCCTTATCAGCTCATCTTTGCCATTTAGGGATCTGGGGCAAAAATCTGTCTGGGGATTGGTCCTGCTTTGAGCAGGGGGTTGGACTAGATGACCTCCTGAGGTCCCTTCCAACCCTGATTTTTTTTTTTTTAATAGAGAGAGAAGATGAGAGTTCTTTAACATCTGTCTTTTTTTTGGGGTGGGGGGTAGATTACATTAAGACTGTATGTGCTTTAAAGGCAAACAGTTCCAGCAGAATTTTGAAACTACTACATGAACTTCTATTTTTTAGGAAAATTCTTGGTGCTAATTTTGGAGTTATATGGATTTTATTCCAACCCCTTCCTCTAGCAAACTCAGTATTCCCCTCTTCCCAAATTTTAAACAATATATTAGTGGGGATAGTTAGCAAACAAGTAAAAAGTGGAGGGGACTATCATAATGCTGGAGGGACTGAGTTATGAAGAAAGATGAAAGACCTAAATATACTGCACACCATAGTCTGAAAAAGGTGAGTAAGGGCAGGCATGATAACCTACAAATATCTGAACAATAAGGATGGAGAGGAATCATTTATGGTGGGACAAGGGAGTATAACTAGAAGTAATAGTATGAAATTAAGAAAGGGAAAATTATTAGGAACAGATTTCTGATAATGAGATGTAATAAGCTGTTGAATAGCCTCTCAAAGGAAGTGGTGGAAGCAACACCACTTGGGTTATTTAAAACACTAGGAAAACGTATTCTACATACCTGCAGGGGCGGACTAGATACAAGAGACCCATCTCTAGCATTATGCCTATAGAATATAATTTTTAAGTGCATAAATCCCTAATGATTATTTAAGGATATAATTTACTCTTGTAATTAATATCTTTTCTACACAGTTGTATGTTTATCTGACTAGTGATTCAGGACTAGAATTATTTACCCCGCAGCTCCATCTACTGACACAAGCGTGATATAATTTGTTAGAAACAAACAGTACTTTTGTACTGTTATTCTTTGAAAAGCATTTGCCCTCTAGAATACATCATTTTAAGTAACTCCCGTTGACTTCAATGGACCTTATATCAGGTCCATAATTGGTACCTTTCCACTAATCCCAACTATATTTTTCCTGCAGGTTGCATCTCCATTACATTAACATTAATCATTTGCAACCATAAACTGAACCATAGGATAAACCACAAACATTTGCTGAGTGTCTAGACTAGCATTTACAATTGTACCTATTAACTTGAATTAATTGTTAGTAACTCAAATTAAAACTGGACCATCGATCTAGTGTACATGTACCCTGAACACAGACATGCTGCACCAGTGTTAAAAGTAATTTGCCCCACTGTAATTTAGCTCTGTTTCAACTCAGGGTAATTCACATTGATGCAAGTAACTTTTTACACCTGGGCAGTATGTTGACACTCGCTTTTTGCCTGGGTACAGTAACACCAGTGTAGCTACAATGAAGCAAAAAGGTAGATAAGGCCTAACATACACAACTGCTTCACACAGCTAACATACCACAATGGAAATAATATGGCATGCATGCATACACACACACACACACACACACACACACACACACACACACCAACCCCACCTCTTTGGAAACTGAATCCAGATCTTCATTCTGCTAAGACCCAAATCACTTTCAGCCAGATTCAAATACCTTTACTCAAACTGAGTAGTAGTTTACTCCTCAGGGACTACGTGATCTCAGTGGGACTGCTTGGAGTGAGGTGTTACTCAGAGTAAGGGCATCACACTTTGGCCCATTATCACCTCGTAAAAATGATTCATCCCTTTATGTTTTAGAAAGCATAGGCCACTTAAAACATCATCTTGACCACACAGCAGGATTTGATACCAACTCTCTTTATGGATAATAGGATCATTTAAAAAATGTGAATGTGGAACTGCTTACGTAGGAGAAATTGAACTTGTATGGAAATAGGAGAGGGAAGAGGGCTGCAAGTTTGACCAGGGAATAACAAAGATGTAACAAACGTCTTCTGACTGACTCCTTACAGACTGCTCATAGGGTTGCCAACTTTCTAATCACACAAAACAAAACAACCCCGCCCTGCCCCTTCTCCAAGGACCTGTCCATGCCCCACCCTTCTCTCAGGCCCTGCTCCCACTTGCTCCATCTGCTGCTCACTCTTCCTCACCCTCACTCACTTTCACTGGGCTGGGGGTTGGGGTCCAGGAGGGGGTATGGGCTCTGGGCTGCGGGTACAAGCTCTGGGGTGGGGCCTGCGATGAGGGATTTGGAATACAGGAGGGGGCTCTGGCCTGGGCCAGGTGGTTGGGCTGCATGGGGGGGGAGGGGGTGAGCGGGGCAGGGTTCCAGAAGCTCTTACTGCAGCTCCAAGGAAGTGGTCACTAGGTCCCTGCGGCTGCTAGGCAAATGGGCAGTCAGGTGGCTTTGCACAGTGCGGGCTGACTTCGTGCCCGCAGGCACCCCCCTGCCACAGCTCCCATTGGTTGTGGTTTCCAGCCAATGGGAGCTGCAGAGCGGTACTCGGGGCGGAGGTAGCACGGAGCCTCCCAGTCCCTGGCTGCCCCAGCACTTAGGGGCTGCAGGGACCTGATGGCTGCTTCTGGAAGCAGTGCAGAGCCAGGGAAGCCAGACCCCCGCTGCGCCGCCAACTGGACTTTTAACAGCCCGGTTGCTGGTGTCAAATGGAGCCGCCAGCGTCCCTTTCTGACCAGGTGTTCCAGTCGAAAACTGGATGCCTGGCAACCCTAACTGCTCAGGAAGTGCATGTTGCAATCTGGAGTCTGCATTCTCCCTGTGCCAGTGGAAGGACAAAGGAGAGACAGCTCAAACCTCCCTCCAGCCTGTGACTGCCAGGGGCCAGGTCAGCACCCATTGCTGACTAGAACAGATTTGACGGCTGCCCTAACTTGAACCCCAGCTAGCCAAACTCCCTCCTGAGCCTGTACCCCGCAACCCCCCCTTCCCTCACAACCTCCTCTGTCCCAGCCCTGAGCCCACTCCTGTGCCCCAAACCCATCATCCTTAGCCCCTCGCCAGCCGGAGACCTCACCCCCCCTCCCACATCCCAACCCCCCGCCCCAGCCCGATGAAAGCAAGTGAGGGTAGGGGAGAGCCAGCGACAGAGGGAGGGGAGATGGAGTGAGCGGGGGGCAGGGGCCTCGGTGAAGGGGCAGGGGTGTTCAGTTTTGTGCAATGAGAAATTTGGCAAATCTAACCCAAGCTGCTATGGCCTCTGAGCCTTGTGGCAACCAGGCCTTCTCCAGTCTAGACACAACTCACAGAATAATGCAGGAGATTCAGCAATCCCTAGCAAGGGCTGTGTGCCACTGTAGCCCAAAAGTGAAGGAACAGCTGCAACCCTCTACTGGTTCAGCTGCAAGGATGCCTTGGGGTGCTCTGCTGGGGCTATAGTGACTCATCAAGAAACTGGAGGTCTATGGATGGTGCCTGTGGCTTGCATAGGTCTCCCCACCGACACGAATGTTACACACAGTCCACTGGCAACACTGAGCATGTGACATACAGACTCACAAAACACACCATTTTACATGAGAGAACCACGCAATACATAAGTGCAACTTACACATCAGCAAGATGACCATGTCAGATCTCTTGTCCTGGATGCCAGCTGGGAGATGAGGCAGATGACCTCTGGCCTATACACCTGCAGACACATGAGGAGAGTGATATGAACATAAAAGAGGGGAGTGGTGATCCTAAAGCCCACCATAAGGCCTTGGCTACACTTACCCGCAAGTTCGACGGCTGGAAATCGAATTTCTGGGTTCGACTTATCGCGTCTAGTCTGGACGCGATAAGTCGAACCCGGAAGTGCTCGCCGTCGACTGCGGTACTCCAGCTCGCCGAGAGGAGTACCGCGGAGTCGACGGGGGAGCCTGCCTGCCGAGTGTGGACCAAGGTAAGTTTGAACTAATTCGAACTAAGGTACTTCGAACTTCAGCTACGTTATTCACGTAGCTGAAGTTGCGTACCTTAGTTCGAATTAGGGGGGGTAGTGTAGACCAAGCCTAAGTCTCACTTGTAAGAGGTGGTAAAACACAAGTCTTTGCAGACTGCTCTTCAAAGGACACTCTTTCTATCCTCCCACCCGAGGTCTTTGATGGCTATTGATTAATAGTTATTTATAAAGTCCACCCCACACTCTTCTTCTTCTGCATTTTTAGGGCATCAGGGCAACGCAAAGTCAAACTGTAATAACAACCCTTAAACCAGTCAGACAGGCATTTAAAAATCATGTAAAATAATAAGAGGTCAAAGTGAGATTGTGCTGTCAGACAACTCATTAGACCAAGAAGTAGTATCTTCAATAGCTTTTACTGCCCTCACTCCTTGACATAGTGCTTTTCAGATCACTTCCCAAGTTTATTGTACATTTAATTTTTTCCTTATTAATGCTTTTCTTAACGTATATGATGCCTTACAAAGCATTAAGAGCTGATTTTACGCTCACTAAGAACAGAAGCATCAGTAACAGATCCATCAGTGTGGGCTCTTGTTTTTTATTGAGTTTTCTACGGTTCTGCCCCTCTATAAGAAACAGCTACTTAATCCATAATGTTTTTCTAATTAATCTTTTCAGATATTACTGTCTACAAGACAACTGCCACCAGGCGTTATGAGAGAAGCAAAACACAAACGCATGAGATAAAGAAATAAGACCCAAGCAGCCCTAGCTAGATGTTTCAATGCCATAAGTGACTAGTTTGATTTGAAATTCTAGAGCTAACATCAACGTTTCAACTACTGAAAATACCTTTCAGTTTCACGTTGAGGTAATCATAGCCAAGTTTTGCGATGCATGTTAATGAAGTGAAGTGGCTGTAAAAAAAGGTAAAACACTAGCTGCCAAACCAAACACAGCAAACAGCTATTAGTGCCTAGCAGGGAGCTGTCATCTGGAACAACCACTTGGGCTGCTGCGCCGGAGAATCTGGCTCTGCATATCTGTAGGGGCCTGGTTATTTTCCACAGGTTAGGTAGCTTCCCATTGCTGCCTCTGGGCTATTTGGAAGGACAAAGGAGCCCCCTGCTCTTGTATTTGCAGTAGGGCTGATATGGGATCCATGACCAGGGCCGGCACCAGCGCAGCAAGCAGGTGCTTGGGGCGGCCCACGGAAGGGGGCGGCATATCTAGGTCTTCGGCGGCAATTCGATGGCGGGTCCCTCAGAAGGAAGGACCGGCCGCCGAATTGTCGCTGAAGAATGAAGCGGCGCGGTAGAACAGCCGCCAAAGTGCTGCCGATCACAGCGTTTTTTTTCTTCGCCACTTGGGGCGGCAAAAAAAGCTGGAGCCGGCCCTGTCCATGACCTCCAAATCTTTGTCAGGCAAAAGAGGCCAAAGAGATCCCTGACTCAGGGAAGGCGTGCAGATGGTTCAGGCTCTAGGAAGCCTAAATCCCTGCCAGTGTTCAGCCAAGGAGGGGAAGCATATTCAGAACAGAGCCTTCTTTTTCCCTTCTGCTGCTGCTGCTTTTCAGACACAGCTGGACAAAGATGAGCTGCCTCTAGAATCCAGGGAGCCACCAGACCAGAATTGAGGGAAACCAACCCAGAAAAAAAAATTGCTAGCCTCCTTTCCACAGCCACTTCTCCCACTGAGGCCTGGGATCCCTTCAGTTCTCCTGATCCCTTCTCCCACACATGGCAGCTACTCCTCCATGGTGGTGGTAGGGGCAACGCTGAAGCTGGGGTTAACTTGCTGAGGCTACAGCAATTCTCCTGTCCCTTCACAGAACTGGACTGCTCTTCTCACTGCACAGCAGTTCCTCACTGTGCTCTGCTGCTGGGACACTCTCTTTCCCCAGCTGCATTGAGCAGAGACACCAGGGAGAAGGCCAGGTTCAAGGAGGAGGCCAGCAGCTCCTCCAATCCTCCTATTCTTTGCCTGTAGAAGGGTCACTCAACAGCCGGTGCACCCCTTCTTGGCCAAGCATGGTGTAGCAGATGCTTCAGCTGTGGTACCCATCATCATGAATCACTCCAGTCCCTACAGTAGCTTGCCCCGTCTCACAACTCAGCCCTCCAGCCAGGTCACTTGTAGTCCCACCCCTTCTGAGGTAATACAGAGTCCAGTAAAGTAGAAGTCTAATGATTCTGTCCCAATCCTTCAGCCCCATCCTAGGCTTGATAGTCCTTGTCCCCATTTGTGTCTGGGTGGTTGTTTTTTTTAACCTCCCCTTCCCAGTGTAGGGAGAGGGTTCAGTAGGGGAAGCCAGACCCCCCCTTTCCTCTGGGTTCCAGGCCAGAGACCCCTTGTTAAGCAGCGAGGGTCTGCTCCCATAGACTCACTGTGCTTTCCTGGGCTGCTTCCAACCTTCAGGCTCATACAGAGCCCCCTCAGGCTCTCTGGCAGCATACAATCCCTTGCAGGCTGGGGCCTCCTCCGGCTATCTGGGAGGTCTTGCCTTAAGTTCCTTTTTCTGGAAGGTTCCCTGGGAGTAGAGCTCTGTTCCTCTATATTCTCTCTCTTAGGGTACATCTACACTACAGCGGGGAGTCGATTTAAGATACGCAAATTCAGCTACGTGAATAGCGTAGCTGAATTCGACGTATTGCAGCCGACTTACCCCGTTGTGAGGACGGCGGCAAAATCGACTTCTGCCGCTTTTTGTCAGCGGCGCTTACTACCACCTCCGCTGGTGGAGTTAGAGCGCCGATTCGGGGATCGATTGTCGCGTCCCGACGGGACGCGATAAATCGATCCCCAAGAGGTCGATTTCTACCCGCCGATTCAGGCGGGTAGTATAGACCAGACCTAAGAGACTTCTCTTTCTAGGAGCAGCCTTGTCTCTCAGCTGTTGCTGGTCAGCCACTTAGTCACATCTGGGGAGATAACTGTTCTACCTGTTAACTCCTTGATGGCTACTACATTATAGGGGTTGAAATACCCCATCATAGAGTCCCACCCCCCAATTCATTTATTCCCCCTCCCCCAGTTCATCCATGATGTACTTTCCTCCCTCAGTGAATTCAGTACTCCCCCCAATATTTCAGTGTCTCCCCAAACAAATCCTATCTCTTCCCCCTGCCCAAGGACCATGTCTCACTTCTGAGGCAGCGCCTGCACATCCCACAATTCCCCTTAGCAGCAGCTCCAAGGGGAACGTTTCTCACAGGAGAAGTGGTCACCGATTGTCCCCCCCTCCCGCCCAACCTGGACAAAGTAAGGGGCTGGGCAGGGAGGCACAAACTCCTGCAGAGTACTGGGAGCGAGTGGGAGGCTGGAGCTATTCCCCTTCTCACACTACACATTCAGTGGAAGCAGGTGGTAGGGGAGACTCACCCCCCCTGAGTCCTAGCTCCAGGGAAGGTGCCGGAAACACCTGGTGGGTGCCTGGGGTGCTAAAGATTATTTGGTGGGGGAGCTAATGGTGGGGGGCCCTCTCCTCACCTTACGGTTGCTCCCTTTTTCCAGCTTGGCACCCTGGCTGCTGCTTTATGAAGCCTGAGAGCCGGCAGCATGTAGAACAGCTGCTGACAGGATGTAGATTGTGACTGCAGAAGTCAGAAGGGACACCCTGCATACTGGAACTAAGGCAGGGCCCTGGCTGTATGGCCAGAGCTAGCTGCAGGCAGTGGTTTCTGCTGTGGTTCTGTTAGTTTTAAAACTAATAATAATATGGATTGATCCAAGTTCTCGATGCGTTAGTGCAGCGGTTCTCAAACTTTGGGTTGGGATCCCCAAAGTGGGTTACGACCCTGTTTTAATGGGGTTGCTGGGGGGGCTTAGAGTTGCTGGGGCCAAAGCCCAAGCCCGAGGGCTTCAGCCCTGGGTGGCAGGGCTCAGGTTACAGGCCCCCAGTCCGTGGCTGAAGCCCTTGGGCTTCAGCTTTGCCCCCAGCCTGGGCAGGTGGGGCTTCAGCTTTGCCCCCCGCCCCTGGGGTGGCGAGGCTTGAGCAGGCTCAGGCTTTGGTCCCCCCTCCTGGGGTCCTATAGTAATTTTTGGTGTCAGAAGGGGGTCGTGGTGCAGTGAAGTTTGAGAACACCACAGGGAGATGGAGGCAAAAACAGCAACCACAGTGGCCCTAGGGGACTAGGAGGAGCCACAATCCCGTCCAATGCATCGCAATGCACACCAGGCAGGCCCAAGAGAAGGAGCAGCAGCAGCGCAAGGAAGTGACATAAAAGGTTGCTAAGAAGAGGAGTCAAATCTTCATGTAGGTTTCTTTAGAATATGTTATCTAAAACTTTGCAACTAAATTTAGACATCTAAAACCATATTTAGGCATCCACGAGGCCTGGTTTTCAGAAAACACCTACATTTCCGGATGCTCAGCAGTTTTAAAATCAGGTCATTTTGGTATCTAAATATGGAGTTAGATGATTAGTTTTAGGCACCCAAGTTAGAAAATTTGGCTTTTATATAGCCTCTGACAACTTCCATTACCTTGTCTTTCAATTTTATGGGCTCTGCAGTTATGCCTCTATCAGTCATTCAGTGGAAAAATAAATGTATGGAAGATGCATATCTATGCGCCTGATTCTCCTTTAATTTAAAATTACACTGGTACAATTCTAGTAGGCTGGATTCTGCTGTCAGTTATACTGATGTAAATCCAGAGTAACTTCAGTGGAACTGTTCTGGACTCACATTGGTGTAATTCATAGCAGAATGACACACTATAAAACTGGTAAATAAGATCAGAATCAGGCCCTATATTTTAATTATTGACCAACTCAGTTGCTGTGGTTTACTTTTCTTCAAAGCTTGGGTGCTCTGTGAGTGATGTGCTGCTACCAACTTCATTGCCAAGTTTTGTCTGAGGTAGTTGATCCATGCTTCCCACTTGGTTAAAGATTGCCTGTCCAGAGAAAGATACATTACTTTGCTTTCAGTATATATGTAGTAGTATATAGTAAGGCCTTGCATATAATTAATAAACACAAGTATCTGGTTCTTTCATATTTCACTTGTGTAACAAGCAAAAGACAACAGCCTGATTCTACTCTCATACTGGTGGAAACCAGGAGTAACTCATCCAAAGTCATAGAATATTAGGGCTGGAAGGGATCTCAGGAGGTCATCTAGTCCACCCCTGTGCTCAAAGCAGGACCAATCCCCAGACAGATTTTTACCCCAGTTCCCTAAATGGCCCCCCCTCAAGGACTGAACTTACAAACCTGGGTTTAGTAGGCCAATGCTCAAACCACTGAGCTATCCAGCAGTAGATGGTGTAAGAGCACAATCAAGCCCATAATCCAACAAGTCATTTAATTTTAGTGTTTTCTCTTCTATTCAGCCTATTTTCATTCCCCAAATCCAGTTAACAATGAATAGCCAATAATAAAGGTACCAACTATAGAACTGCTGATTTACTGAGGCAATGTTAGAATGGACGTCCAAAACATAGTTACAAATTCTAAAGACGGGGTTAGCGTCCGATTTAATCTCCTAATATTTAGAGAATATTTTTGATGTTAATGAGTAACGAGCATAGGTATAAAACAGGAATTCTGCGGGGACAAGCGCTTTTCACTTGTGTTTTAGAATGTTAATAACTGAAATTTCAGGACTAGAACACAAGCATCTTGTAAAAAGTGAATGTAATATCCTGCAAATGCTCATCACTTAACTGCTTTGCCTTATAACATTGTGAGAGCTCCAAGAATTAGTTGCAGGCTTTTGTAAGCACTTTATCATAATAATTCAAAATCTTAGCAGAACAATGTACATGCTAAAAATACATTCACATCATAAATTGTTAGAAGGTGAGTCCGAGAAAAACATCTCCTGTTTTTTTAACTTCTTTTGCCAACAGCACTGTAAACTGTACAAAAGCCAAAAGGAAGGACAGACTTTATTGTTATTGATTTCAATAACATGAATCCTCCAGGTTTTTTCCTCTTTGTTTTGGCAAGATAATCATTCCTTTAACTACATTTTGCTACAAAATGTTTCTTGTATGTACTTCATGCTATAGTTTCTCTATACTTTTCCCGAGATATTGGCTAATTTTACAAACCAATTCTAGAGGAAATAGATTCTTTATTGTCCTTGATTGTTTTGAAGTGTGGATAAAAGAACATATAATGGGCTTCAAACAAAATCCTGCCCATCATGCTCGCATAAGCAGCCTCACTCACAATTGGGAACATAATATCTTCTTTATAGTTACTCTCTAGTTGTTAATCATGTTTTGTTGTGGAAGACCTGCACATTGTACAGTGTGTATGTGGATATGCATCTTCTGTTTGGCCAGATGGTCCAGGAAGGGTGGCAATAAACCCTATTATGAGTTACCAAAATACATGCACATGAGGGAAGAGTAATAATTTGTTGTCATGGCTTCTGGGCATTGAGTCATTGTGGACTTCTCTATATACCTCTACCCTAGTCTAATGCGACCAGATATAACATGGTAAAGTAGTGCTCCGGGGGAGAGGGGGGGGGGAAGAGGAGGCAGGGATGCACACTCCGGCAGAGCAAAGCAAGTTCGATAGAACACGGTTTCACCTATAACACAGTAAGATTTTTTGGCTCCCGAGGACAGCGTTATATCGAGGTAGAGGTGTATTTCCTGGATGCAGAAAAGTGCTAATGTGATGTAACAAACAGTAGCTTATAAACTAAAGTGAAAGTGGCCATGCCCCACACAGTGAAATGGGAACTGTAGGGGTGCGGACTCACCCCTGTGGCGCCTCCTGCTGGTTGTCCTTGGAGCGCCCTCTGCAGGCTGGTGATCCACCTTGGCACTGGCCCCCCATGTCCCTCCCAGGACCTTGGTGCCCCTTTATCTGGGTGCTGCCCCCTGGCAGTACCCCCACAGTTCTGGGTCTCCCCCTCCCAGGGGAACCCCCACCCACTATCCACACTTCACCTCAGTCTTGGCTACTGCCCAGTCTCCATCTAGTCCCCATTCACTGGGGCAGACTGCAGTATCAGCCACTCATCACAGGCAAAGGGGTTCAGACCTGCTGCCTCTGCCTACCCATGGGCTGCCCCCTGCAACCCAGTACCTAATAGGCCTTACCAGGCCTGCAGCCTGGGGCTTTCCTAGGCCAGAGCGCCCCAGCTCCCTTGGCCTTTCCCCAGCCCTGCTCCACTCTAGGCACTTAGTTAAGCTCCCTGCAGCCAGGTCCTTCTTTCTCTAAATGCAGAGAGACTCTCTTATAGGGACCAGCTGGGCCTGATTGGGGCGTGGCCCCAGTTGTTATTGCCTTACCCAATCAGCCCAGGCTTTCCCTCCCAGCCTCAGCCCTCAACTAGGGCTGGCTTTAACCCTTTCTGGGCGAAAGCGGGTGACCACCCCGTTACAGGAACAGTGACAGTAAGTAGGGCATGTCTACACAGGGTGTGATTGCCGCTAGAGTAGACATATCTGGGCTAGCATTAATCTAACTAGCTGGAGTACCAGAACTGTGAAGCCATAACAACATAGGCTTCATTGTAGGCTGTACAAACCTGCCTGGAACCCTGGATAATTACTCGGGCAGCTAGAATGTCTACACTTCAGTCATACCCTGTGACTGCAGGGTAGGCATACCCATAGCAGCTGGCAGCAGTCCGAATGGTAGGTGGTATCCAAGTGCATCTAGTGCTCTGGACTGTACAGGCCCAATTCACCACTGCCTTGTACCTTGTGCAATGACATCAGTGCAAAGTGGGTGTAAATTACTACCATTCTGATTTGGTACATTTTACATCCATTTTGCACTCAGCTTGCACTGGTGTAAATGACTACACGTGGTGCAGGATGGGGAATCTTAATTTCATTTTAAACTTAACATATGTAAAATATAGTTACAGTTTTTAAAAACAATTTGTATTTTGACCAAAAAAAAAAAAAACCCACAAGAGAATGTTTGTGCTGAGTTTTTGAAAACATGGTCATCTTTCTCCAGCCTGCTAATCAAATGAGTAGGACTCTAAAACATTTACTGGTCAACCCACTTGATTCATGAGATTTGTGTAGTATCTCATTTACAAAACATTATAGACAACATATCAGGAGCCTAAAATATACAATTTGCTAGAATTACTGCTTAATTATAGACGCTATTTCACTTAAAAGTGAATTAGTACAGAGAAGATTGAAATGGTTTGGGACTTACGTATAACTGGCTTCCAGTTTGTGTTGTGTCTCAAGGCCAGCAACAGGCTGCACACTTGGGAATTCCCAAGTTTACTATGCTATTCAGGACCCATTGGTGACAATTCAGATGCACCTTCTTTTCCCCTCTTCCACTTTACTACCATCTTTGGAAAAAGATGTATAACAGCAACAATGGTGAGAGGAACAAGATGAATGGAAAGTGATAGCTGCTTACATATTTGATAAGAGTTCAGTTCTCACTACTTTTAAATGAATACTTATCCCACATCTACATGGGACTGGGATGTTAGTGTCTGGTCTAACAATTACTGTGGTCCTTAAACAATTGCTAATTTCAATATAATTGCTGAGATGTCAATGAACTTTAGTTAAGCTTAGTATCATGGTAAAACTCATAAGTTTTCAACTTCAATTGCAAAACATAAATGGGAGTTAATGTACAGTTTTCTGTGCTTCCAAAATTATGTGTATTGAAATTAGGTCTCTTTGGATCTTTTCTGACATCAAGCTAAAGAACTGATTCTTTCAGCTCTGTCATTGCGTATTCTGTACAACTGCTTACTTGATAGGTGGCATATAACAGGGGTGCTCAACCTTTTTCTTTCTGGGCCCCCTCAACGTGCTCTAAAAATTCCACAGCCCACCTGTGCCACAACTGGTTTTCTGTATATAAAAGCCAGGGCCAGTGTTAGGGGGTAGCAAGCAGGGCAATTGCCTGGGAGCCCCTGTGAAGCTACATTGCTCAGGCTTTAGCTTCAGCCCCAGGTGGTGGGGCTCAGGGCCCCAGGCTTCAGCCCCACGTGGTGGGGCTTTGGCTTTCAGCCCTGGGCCCCAGCAAGTCTAACGCTGGCCCTGCTTGGCAGACTCCCAGAACCTCCTTGCGGCCCCCCGGAGGGCCACGGATCCCTGGTTGAGAACCACTGACATCTATGTTGCGATTTTTAACCCTTTTTGCATGTCAGTGAATGCAAGATGTAGAACAGCAGCTTATTGTGGGCCATTTAATGTTCTGTGTAATGTAGTATATACCATGCAAGCATTTTGAAAGGGTATAAGTTATGTACATTTCTGGTCACACATTTCTTGGCCATGACTTGTGGCTATTTTAATTCTCCAGGAAACTGACCCAAAGCCCAGGGAAGTCAATCAGAATCTTTCAGCTGATTTCACTGGGCTTGGATTAGGCCCCAAGAACAGAACACTATATTTTTACATTTATTTAGAAGTGTTGCAGATATTTTCTTAGTTATTCCATTCAAAGTGTAAATGCCCACTGCACATGACCTGTGTACTACAGTTACTTTACTGTCTTACTAGAACAGCAACAATTACATAAAGATTCTATATTTCCATAGTGACTAAAATACTTTTATAAATAATGATTTCCCACAGGGCAAAATGCATTTTTATTTGCTTTGTTAACTATTTAAATTTCCACATAACGTTTCTAAACATTTAATAAACAACATTCTTGGGAAAATTATGTTCAGATGTATATTATGTCTGGCATTCTTGAATAAATGAGTGACTTGCAGGCCATATCTCATATAAGTTACACCATGCCCATATCCCTTTTATTGAAGAAAACCCACAGCACATATCAATTTGATCTATGTTTAAATAAAGGCGGGTGTTTGCCACATAAGAGATAGAAATGGCACCAAATTAGGGCATATTATACTCATTCTTCTATCCCAAATTATTTATTAAAAATAAGGTATGTAAGTGAGAGGTAAGCAGGATTAACTCTATTTTATGCCCAGATTTTCTAATTTGGGAGCCAGGACACCTTTGTGTAATCAACTATTAACAAATACTCCTTCAAACATCTCAGCAGTTTTATTTCAAACACACATAAATAACTATCATTAGTATTCTAACCTTTACAAAATATAACATTCCGTAAACAACATTGCAAATATGCAATTCCAATAAACAATGTAGATGAACACTTTAGTCTGGGGTTACTGTAAATTATTATATTCTGAACATATTAACATATTATTCATAGCAATTTTTAAATGTTTTGGTTCCACTAAATATTGTATATGAGTGTAAAATAAGCACCCATTTAAAATACATGTCAATTTTCTCTATAATAGGGGAATATGACTGTTGTGTTTCAAAGTTTTCAGAGTTACTATCCACGGCAAACAAAATAAACATAGGCATTAAGAGCCACATACTGATAGATTTAAGCCTTTGCAGAAATAGACCTTTAACAGAGCTGTCAAATGTAATTTCATGTCAAGACACAAAGTCCAGAGATGGGGGCATCTAAGATGATGGTTGGAACCTAAATTTGACAGAATGAACTATGTAGTGAAATGACAGTGTAACTGCAAGGTCTGTGGGAAAAGGCTAACCACTCCCATCGGTCTCTCTCTGGAGAGGTAGCTTTTTGAGATGGGAGTTGGTCCAGGACCCTGAAACAGATCCACAGAGTCGAAAATGAAACAGTACAATGCAGCAGGAATGTAGCTCACAATGCAGGATCTATGGGCTGAATCTACTTAAAGAAAAAACCCTCTTTCAGCGATGCAGGCATCTCTGGTGGTGGGGGCCGAGGGAGCCTGAAATAGACCTTGACTGAGTCATAAATGAACCACTGCAGGGCTGTGAGGGTGCCAATCATGAGGATGCGGGGAAAGAGGCCCTTCCACACGCCTATGAAGCCCAGCTTCTTGAGGACTTCCATAGAGGTGCTGCCCTTTTCCTTGTTGAGCACAGACACCACAGAGTCAGCTGGGTGGGAGACTACAGCACAGAAGATACCAGCTATATAGCCAGCAACAAAGGTGACGCCAAGCTGCTCAGGCTTGGAGCATTCACTGCGCGGCTTGGGCACCACATAGGCATACAGGGCCTCCAAGGTACGCTCAAAACAGGCAAACTTCATCATGGTGTAGGGGATCTGGCGCATCCAGAGTGGAGCCACCCCCTTGTAGAAGGCCCACAGCCCCTCCTCAAGGTACATCTTGGGGACAGCCACCCGTAATGTGTTGGCATAGCCTGGCTGCGTCTGGATTCGCACTTTGACTGCCTCCATGGGGGACAGAGCAATGTCAGCAAAGAACTCGGCACTGGCTGAGGCGGCCAGATAGAGGCTGGTCCGCCACAAGTAGGCTCGCTCAGGTCCCAACATGTCAGCATAGCGCAGCTTGAAGACTTCATATAAGCCAAACTTGCAGAGGCCCTGTAGGGAGTAGCCCACACAGGTGGGGGCCCATCCTTTGGCCAGGCCACGCATCCCCTCCTCTTCCACGGTGAGAGCAAAGCCCTGCAGCATGCCCCGGTAGCGACTGGGCTCTGCCTGCATACGGCACTTCACCAGGTCCAGCGGCACCACAGCCGTGTGGGTCAGGCCGCAGCTCACCACGCCACCCAAGCCGCACATGGCCAGATACTTCGCAGAGCCATACTCGCAGCTGTATTCCTCCTCGCCCCAGAGTGCAGGCAAGGCGGCCGCCCATAGCCGGAACCGGCGCTCAGGATGAGGGGCGGTGCTGCTGTTGCTCCCCTCTGGGGCCCCTAGAGCCACCTCCTCCTGGCAGCTCAGGTCACTGCGCTGAGGGAGGGCAGTGCTGCTGTCACTCCTCCCCAGGCTGCAGAGTGTGGGGAAAACGGCTGCCCACAGCCAGGCTGGATGCTGAGGGGAGGCCGGGCCGCTGCCCATCTCCCAGCTGCTCTGGGGCCTGCACCCCTCTGAGTCCCCTGGGGGCTGGGCCATCTCTGCGGTGTGGAGGGGCCAAGCTGACGGCTCCTGTGGTGTGGGGGGGGCTGCGCGTCTCTGGGGCCGTTGTCGGGGCCTCCTGCCTCAGGCTCGTTCCAACTGCCAGTGCCCTTCGGAGGCCACAGGATTCTAACCATAGAGACTCTGCCTAGAGTGTAGCCCAGCCCGGCTGCCACAAGCATGGGTAGAGCGCCAGCACAATGGACAGGGTGACAGTGGGTCAGCAGCCACTCTAGCCATATCTCTATGGCCCTGTGTGGGTGGGGACTCATGCTCCAGGCGGCGTCAGGGAGCATAGTGTGGCAGGGGAGATGGGGAGGACAGGAGAAAACTTGAGGGCAGATGTGGGGAGCTAGAGAGACGCTGTGGGCAGGGGGAGAGTTGAGTGGGGGAAGGAGAGCCTGCTGGTGTCACCGAAATGGCAAACGGCGGAGACCCAAAGAGAGGGCTACAGGGAAAACGCAAGGGGAGGTGCAGGCAGAAATGGGTGGCAGAGTGAGCGAGGGGGATTTTTGTGGAAATAAAGTGATGAATATCCTGCAAATATGCAAACAAGGGTTTTCCATTAAAAAAAAAAAACTCCAAATTTGTGGGGCTCCAGCCGTAACACTCTTCTACAACAGTGGGTCCCAGCATCACTATGCGAGACAACTCCCAGCTGCCGTGGTCCATTTGAGATCCTAGTGTCCAGGCCCATGGAATCAGCAGGTCCCAATATGTAGCAATCCATCCTGATCTGGAGCCCCAAGTCTACAGAAATGACAGGTCCCACCGAGCCATTCCTACATAGTCAATCACAGCCATTTTTTAACCATCACTTTGCCAACCATATCTCTTGGTCATAACTTATCATGCGGCATGTTGTGCCTTTTACATCCAATTGTACAACATCCATCAAATACACAAACTCATCTGGGGTTATTTGTATTGATTATTTCAGAACTTCAGTAAGAGCAGAAAAGCCTCACTTCACTTTGATACTCTCGTTAATATCCTGAGCTTTATAGGTGTAATAGAAATCCATTCAACATTTCAAGGTTTTAATTAATGTTTTCAGCTTAAAAAATTGTTTTTTGTTTTGTTTTATAAAAAGGATGAAGAAATATATACAGAAAAACTGGCCAGAGCATTGTGTTCCCCTCACAACCGGATGGGCTAAGAATGGAGGGCCAGATTCCAGCTCTTGGCAATGCTGCTCTGGCAATTCAAAACAGTCAGGGTTCCCCGGTGTAGAGGAACCCCCACTGTTTGTACAGGGCCACTCTGTGGCTAACTCTATGCCACCCTCTTACTACCCCAGAATAGGGGGCATGTCAGAGCTATCGAAGAGGTGATGACTGGAACCCTGCTGCATTTGAGCAGTCCCTGGCTGTAAAACAGTCTCTTTTGCAGCCAGATGTAATTTAGAGCAGCTCTGAAGCTGCCCTAAGTTTTACAGGGAGAACAATTGGTACCCAGGATCAAAGGAGCACAAGGCTGGCTAACGGTCACTTGTGCTCCCCACCTCTTTCAGCTCTGAGCTCTGGTGCAGCTGAAGATCTGACCTGCAGAATCAGCTTTGATTTTGCTTGCCTTTATGAGAACAATTCAGACCCTTAATATTATGTAGCAGTCGATATTTATATTTAATTTCTGTTACTGTTCTTTTTTATTATTATTTTATTTTTTGTTTTACAGCAGGGCCAGAGGATCAAGGGCCCATTGTGCTAGGTGCTGTACAAACACAGAATAAAAGATACTCCCTACCAAGAAAAGAAGAACAGGAGGACTTGTGGCACCTTAGAGACTAACAAATTTATTAGAGCATAAGCTTTCGTGGACTACAGCCCACTTCTTCGGCTGTAGTCCACGAAAGCTTATGCTCTAATAAATCTGTTAGTCTCTAAGGTGCCACAAGTCCTCCTGTTCTTCTTTTTGCGGATACAGACTAACACGGCTGCTACTCTGATCCCTACCAAGAAGCTCTTAGAATCCAATATTTTCAATGAAAGCTTCTCTGCTGTGCTTTATTTATGGGCTTGAATTCCTTACACACCCAGAACTTCACTGACTTCACTGGCAGTTTGGGTAGGCCAAGAGAACTGGAGTAGATTTAGTGTGCCTCATGCCTGCCCTGGAAGAACCACTCCGGGACTCAAAGAATTTACTTCTTATGACCATTGGTTTCTTGGTCTCTGTCCAGATGCAAATTAGAACTAATTGGTAAGGTTTGGGGTTGGTTGGTTTTGTGAGGTAGGCAGATGTTCACTAGAAATCGTGGATTGAGACCATTACACATGAATCACCAAACATCCAGCAGGAAGCCATGACTTCTGATCGCTACTGACCTTGTATTTCATTTCCTGGTTTTTAATATGAATATAAACAGTCAGAGAGGAAATGAACCATGAGTATAAAAGCTTTTCACACAGATAAGTTACATTTGTGACTTAACTCTACGCGATGTGTGAAGAGTCTGAGTGCTGCTGCTAGGCAGCTTGTTGCCCTTTCATTTCTTTCCGCTGCTGTATTGAGAGGGGGACAGGGATGGGGGGAGAGGGGAGGATGGCTTATACCGCTGCCCAAAGCGCTAGGGCTTCAGAGGAGCTGGTCTTATTTCTTGCCCTGAGAGACAGCTCCACTGCTGAAGGGACAAAGCTAGAGAGGGGGATTCCTGGAGGAGTCACTGCTGTGTAGGTCAAGCTCTCCCTGTAGCAACTGGCAACCTTTTGTGACAGTTGGGTCCCACAGCTCCTGGGGTGATTGTGACATGATTTTCTATCTTTTGTATTTATTTTTTGGAGATGGTCAAACTAAACTTCTGTGATTCAAAGTCACTTTTTGTAACAGGTTCTCAGACAATAATAATAATCCAAGACCTGATTCTGTAACCATTACGCTGTGTAGCACCTTTCTCTGCAAGTAGTCCCGTCCCACTGATTGCAATGGGCTAAACTGTGATTTTTCAATCACATACAGAGCAGGGGATGGAGGATAGCAAGTAGATGTATCCTCCTTGGCTTCCCTTTTGCCTCCAAGGTGATGATGATTTGCTACTGGTCCATACCAGTATCTCTCACTCACTGTTGGTCTACCACTGACCCTAGGGGAGAGGGGGCCACATTGTCAGGTGAATGCATTTTATGTTCAGTGCTGCAGTTATTTTTCTTTTTCAGCTTCCACATCATGCTCATGGACTTTGTAGCTGCAACATCCAGCCAAGGTAGCTCATCAGCACATTTCATTGTTGCAAAGATGTTCAGGAGGGAAATGAGTCTGTGATGAAAGTAGAGCCCTGATTATCCAATACAGCACCTGGGCACTTTCTCCTGAGCTGTGTTATTATTTTAAAATTTACCCCCTCCAGCAAAAAAACAACACAAAAATACCCCCAGCAAATGCAAATACATTGGGACGTTTCTACTGTAGTTGTCTAGAGCAGGCATTTTATGTTGGCAACATGAAAGGGAGAAGAAAACACCTGGGTTGGATTAATGCAGCACAGACTAGACTTGGCTGGAATCAGTTGGTGTAAAAGTGTGCTTTGTATTTAAATACAGAAAATAAACATCAGAGATGGAAAATACCCCTGATCATTAGTTAGTCCGTCCCCCTCTCAGATTGTTTCCTAGAGTCTCGGATGTGCTCTGCCTAGCTTATTATTATTATTTACTAAGTACTGAGGATGTGCTTGGTGCTCTACATGATCAGTCTGCTGCTATTTGGCCATTTTGTGGTTTTTAGCTGGTTTAATATAGAATATATCTGAAGTGCTCAAACTGCAGTGGGTAAGGGGTGGGAGCAGGGCCGGCTCCAGGGTTTTGGCTGCTCCAAGCAACCAAACAACAACAAAAAAGAAGCTGCGATCGCAATCCGAGCAGGAGTGAGGGATTGTCGCCGAATTGCCGCCGAACAGCTGGACGTGCCGCCCCTCTTCGAAGTGGCCGCCCCAAGCACTGCTTGGTAAGCTGGTGCCTGGAGCCAGCCCTGGGTGGGAGGAAGACTTTGCTATAATTTCTCTCTCTCTCTCTCCCAAGTGTTCCTTAGGTGAAAGTCTGAGCTAGTTTCTAAATGACTTTACTTTATACTATGTAAGCAATTTCAGACATTTTCAAAACTGATTCAGCTCTGAGATGGAGAGATAATCACATATCAACATACATGCCATGAGTATGTTCAAAAAAGAACTATGTAAGTTCACGGAGGATAGGTCCATCAATCACTATTAGCCAGGATGGTCAGGGATGGAAGCTGGGAGCGGATGACAGGGGATGGATCACTGGATGATTGCCTGTTCTGTTAATTCCCACTGAGGCACCTGGCATTGGCCACTGTCAGAAGACAGGATACTGGGCTAGATGGACCGTTTATGTGATCCAGGATGGCTGTTCTTATGTTTTTATGTATAGAAGTACTACATGTACAGCAGTTTCCCAGCTTGGAATCCTGCCCTCAGCAAACACATTTGATGTTCATAGTAGTCTTTCAGCTGCCTACCCACTGACCCATCTATAACCATTTCTGTGGGCCTGCTGACAAGGTGATATGACAGTTTCACTAGATAGGTGCTAAGCACAGATGAATCTAGATGGCCAGCCTGCTTGATGCCGCAAGTGCTGTTGTTTCTGCTTAACGTGCCTTTATGGCGTTTGGAGGTATTTAAATTTTATTTTGTGGTATTCTTGTCTAATGTAAGTTGACAAGAACTATAGCTGAGAGGAAGGAGAATGAGGACTCTGGATTAAAAGTGTGTTTATTTTTCAGGGCAGAAGATTGATTGTCAGGCAGTGTTTTGGAATCAGGGCTAAATCCCACCAAATGTCTAACCCATCTAAATTAGGACAGCTTTGAGCACATGTCATTTCTGTGTATAATCTGAAGCTAAAAGAGTGTGATGTACCCCAAATTTGCAATTTCTCTTTCTGTCAATGTCTGCTAACGTTGCCTTTCTGAAGGAATTTGTATTAAAATGCATTGGCAAGATCCTCAGCTGGTGTAAATTAGAGTACTGCCACTGAAGGCAACAGAGCTTCACACCGAGGAACTGGCCCAGGATTGTTTGTATCTTGTATCAATATTTGTATATTATAGTTATATTAAGGGGTGTAGCATGAGCACTCAAGGAACCTGGAAGATTCTTTAGTGTGAAGATGCTCCAAAGCACTGAGGAGCATAAATACTGTTATTATTTATTTGTATTACCATAATGCTTAGAAGACCTATCATGGACCAGGACCCCACTATGTTATGTGCTCCACAAAATGAAAAGATGGACCCTTCCCCAAAGAGCTTAAAATTTAAGTATAAAATGAGAGATAACTGATGGATAGAGATATACGGGAGTACATAAGAATGGACATACTGGGTCGGACCAAAGGTCCATCTAGCCCAGTATCCTGTCTTCCGACAGTGGCCAATGCCAGGTGCCCCAGAGGGAATGAACAGAAACAGGTAATCATCAAGAGATCCATGCCCTGTTGCCCATTCTCAGCTTCTGGCAAACAGAGGCTAGGGACACCATCCCTTCCCATCCTGGCTAATAGCCATTGATGGACCTATCGTCCATGAACTTATCTAGTTCTTTTTTGAACCCTGTTATAGTCTTGGCCTTCACATCATCCTGTGGCAAAGAGTTCGACAGGTTGACTGTGCGTTGTGTAAAGAAATACTTCCTTTACAAGGCAACAAGGAGACAGCATTGGTCAGCATGATAGTAAGTGATCTCAGCACACTAGCAGCCTGAATATGGTCACATTTATGTAGGCATTATGGAAAAGCAGAGTGTTAAGGAGAGATCTGAAAGATGATAATGAGGTAGCTTTATGGATGTTTACGGGGAGTGTCTCCAAATCATGCGGGGCAACATGGAAGAAAGCACAAAAGTACTTGTTAAATTTTCAGACAAGTGGGCCAGGAAGCTGGCATGATTGGCCAATTGAAGGCAGCAGTTGACATCTCAATAACGACTGAGAGGTGATAAGTATGGGATAAGTTGTAAAAGATTGAAAGTGAACATAGAATCTTATGTTTGATATGCTAGAGAAGAGGGTGCCAGTGGAGGGATGCAAAGAGAGAGGTGATATGGTCAAAGCCAGGGGCTAGGAAAATGATCTTTGTAGCAGCATTCTGAATGGATATCAGTGGAGCAAGATTGCATTTGTCAAGGCCAGGGAGAAGGTTATTGCGGTAATTATGATGTGAAATGACAAGCGCCTAGAGGAGAGGTTTCGCAGTGTGAATGGATAGGAAAGGCAGTATCTTAGAGATGTAATGCAGAAAGAATAAAGTTTTAGACGCAGCCTGGATGTGGGGACCTAGAGGCATCTGAGTCAAAGATGATGCCCAGGTTATAGGCTTGAGTGACGGGCAGGATGGTGATGTTGTCCAGGGTGATCAAGAAAGGAGGTAGTGGAAGGGGTTTGGCAGAAAGATTACGAGCTCAGTTTTAGCTACATTGAGCTTGAGCTGATGGCTAGACATCCACAAGAAGATGTCAGAGAAACAGACAGATTTTAGTTTGCAAAGAAGATAGGTCTGGAGTAGAGAGGTAGATGATTTACCCACAAAAGGAAAATCGTCCTGAATTGTAAATGTCATTGTAATGTTTGCCTTTATTCTGATACAATGCTATGATGTCTGTGCTGCATTATCTCTCATTGAACTGTATCAAATATATAATGTAAAAATAATGAGAAGGGAGGTTATGTATGTAGCTAACAGCTGGAAAAAACAGATCTGATCAGTTCCTTAAAGAATTGTAAGTAATGATAACCACCAAAGAAAATCCACATTGAACCTGAATATCATGACTCATAAACAAATCATTGATTTAGTGAAAAATATCTATTTGATGAAAATGTGATGAAACATTATTATGCTGAGAATGCCTTGCTGTTTGGCATAATCATATTTCCCTCTCCTAAAATGTTCTGCTCCCTCACCCTATATTCCATATCACATCACTTATGAAAAGAAAACCTTCAATGCAGTCAAGTATCAACTGACCAATCAAGTGCTTGGGAACCTGAGTGTAGGGATCCCATCAGAGATGACTCATTTTATTAACAGAGCCAAGAAGAAGGCATTACAGCTCCAGTCTGTAAAGGGGAGAACCATGTAACCCAGTGATAGTGGAATGGAGCTGAATAGGCCTTGCCTTCTAGTAACAGGACAGGAAGAGCAGCTCTGATGTTCCTTGCTGGTTTAGAGCATCTATTCCTTCAGCCTGTCTGCCTGTCCAGTAGGGAGATCAGTAAATTAGCCCAGGCGCTCATCTGCCAGCGCAGGAAGCCAACAAAGACACTACAATTAGTGATGGCAGGAGACCATCTACCAGCCCATCAGGGCGCCTGGGAGACAAGGTACTTGAGTTAGATGGATAGCAGGGAGGCACAGGATATGGCAAGAGTGCTGGTGAGCATCTCAAAGATGTACCAGAGGGCAAGTTCACTTCAAAAATCTTTGCTTGGACAGCCATATGTATTCTTATGTCATTACTTCAATTACACCATATCTAATAGCTGTAAACAAAGGATTAATTGACTAATATATGATGAATATGAAGAATAGCTAATAATAAAGCCGCTACTATATCACCATCGACGTCTTATTGCAATACATAGTGGAGGCATCCAACATACAAACAGAAATTTTAAAAACAGGATTTTATCTTCACCTCTTAACTTCTCTGCTGGAAGCCAGCTTCAATGTGACTAGTAATGGTGACAGCCTGATTATAGCAACTTTCCCTCAGTATGAAAACTGGCCTGTTTCTTTCTCAGTATGGCTTCAAAGATAGGGGTGAAATGGGCCAGTAAAACCCTCTTCATTAACTTGTAATTTGTGGAGAGGAGCGATATCAGGCATTATTTGATGGTTTCTCATGTTTGAGGAGGGAAACAAATATCGCCTCACACCAGCTTTTTGGAATCTTCCCTATCAAATGTATGTTAGTGAACATGTCTACCAGTCATGGCTTGACCCTTTGGCCCCAAATCCTTGAGGAATTAAGGATAAATGCTGTCCTTACCAGCTGCTCTTCTGCTTTTAGTGGCTACGAGAGCCTTGTTTATTTTTTCTATAGTGTATGGGGAAGATAACAATAAAGTGGTGGGGCTCTGTCAGACATTTAGAAGGAGCTCTTTCTGAATCTTCCATCTAGTCAGCTTGTCAGTTTTGGTTTTTGAATTGAAGCTGCTAACCTAGTAAAACACTGTCAACCAAAAGTGATGGCTAATGCTGTTGCCTCATACCAGAGAAGGTATGAGGCAACAGCATTAGCCATCACTTTTGGTTGACAGAGTTTTACTAGGTTAGCAGCTTCAAGCTTACAGAAACATGCCCAGGCTTTGCGACTTGTATGAGGGAAGTCATGACCCTCCACTGTCTCATTCCATCTCTTCAGGTGGGCAGAGTTCAATGGCTCTATTAGTTCTTTCCCTGTATCTGGTTCACCATTATTTTCATACTCTTTAAAGAGTGCTTCTGTTTCCAGCTGCCAGCAGGGAGCATAGACCTTGAGACAGTTGCAAGGAATGTGTTTTGTGACAGCGTCAATAAGAAGGTGAGGTAGTCATAGTTTTCTGGAATCGGCTTGATACAGTGTACCTTGTCTTCAACTTCTGCAGATCTTCTGATAGATTTATTCACCACCTTCAACCTGGTATGGAGACGTGGGTTATTGCCCAAGGTGTCAAGGCTCATCAGATGCCTCAGCACTATGCAATTCCTAGCCACAGTGTTGAGAAATAGTAGATACCACATCATTTTGAACTGGCAGATCAGCAAAGCACGCACCCTCAGTGATTGTCTATCTCAAGTATCCACGTTGACTCCTTCACTATTCAACATCTACAATAGTAACCTACCTGACAGAATTCTGCATACATCAATATATGCCATTGACATAGCTCTTGTGGGTACAAGCAAAGACCTCACCACCATCAGCGACATCCTCTCAACTGACCTCAAGATAGTGGTGGAATATTTTCAGTGCTGGAAGCTCCACCCCAGTGCTTCCAAGACTTTGGTAATAGCCTTTTACCTAAACAACAAAGCTGCCAAAGAACCACCTAATATCACCTTTTGCAATCAATAGATTCAAAATGAGCCCTATCTGAAATACTTGTTTGTGACTTTGGGCAGAAGCCTGACTTGTAAAGATCATCTGGAAAAGACATGCAAAAAGATAAAAATAAAGTCTAGCCGAATTGGAAACTCACAGGGATAACAGGGGGTGCATATGCGCACACACTTCGAACAGTGATTTGAGCAATGGTATACTCAGCCACTGAATATCGCACAGCAGTCTGGGTAGGCAGCTCACATACCAAATCTCTGGACGTGCAGCTCAATACTAGAAAGAGAATTATAACTGGAACATTATAATCATCACCCATCCAATGATTGCCCACTCTGGTACATATTCCCCCACCCAAAATCCAGAGGGACGCACAGAGAAACATGAGTACAATCAAACAATGACCAACCTGAACTTACCAAATTAATTAGGATCTCCAGAACCTTCCAAAGCCTTTTTCGGGTCGACAAATGTCGTTAAAGCATCTTAATTCAATCCTGAAGCACAGTGGAAAGAATTCTGGGATAATGCTAATGTCCCAAACAAACACCTGATTGCTTATGCCACAAAAAGAACTTCCAGGCTTCAATCTACCCCGGAAATAATGATCTGCACTGAATCTTTTCAGAACATCACATGGCAGATGCTGTCATTTCTTGCACTTCTGGAAGATGAGACACAATTATCTGTGTACCACAATTATGCTTTATACTGCACACAGTACAGAAGTCAGAGGGAAATACAGACATTATTGCTATTGATTTCAATACTATGAAACCTCTAGATTGCTTCCCCTTTATTTTTGGCAAAATAATCATTCTTGCAAACTCTATTTTACTACAAAATGCTACCTGTATATACCGTGGGCTACAGTTCCTATATATTTTACTCCACATATTGAAGTAAATCTAAAAATCAGTTCTGGAGAAAACGGATTTTTTTATTGTGCTTCACTGTTTTTCCAACAAACATATAATAGTTTTTATGCCAAATCCAGTTCACCTTATTCACATGGAATTCTGCATTCCACTCAGAATATTCGTGACAAATTGTGTGTGTATCTTCTCTGCCTGGTAGTTTTGTTAATTCTGTGTGATAGAGTATCTAATTAAAATGTATATATAAAATTATAGCAGATTGGGAATAACAGGATTCCTCAAATTGTCTGCAGAAGTGAATATTCATCTCACAAGGAAAATAAAAACCTCCCCCCTTTAGAGAGTCTCGCCACGTTTGAAACAAATTATATGGAATGTATAATAACTCCTCTATACTTAGATGAAAAATGTTCAAAGCTTTCAAAAGTCTGGGTTTATTTATGTAGAAACTATTAAGGTCTACACCTTGTCTTGAGAGATAAGAGAAATAAATAAATATGCTTGATTAAATATCCTGAATATTAATATTATGTAACTGAGAGATAACATTTATCATAGCAAATGTACATAACCCACCAATACCCTCTACTTTTTTAGTATCCCAATGAATTTGGATGTATTATGTATCTAAGGCAAGATACATACTTTTTAAAAAATTTACAGATAAATATACATATGTACACAACATACGGCAACAACACTGAGACGGATGATATGGAATCTGCCAAAAAATTGCTATAGAGTAGAATTAATGTTAAGAATAATTAAAGAAATATCCTCCATCTTTCTAAGGCCCTGGTTCAGGAAAGCAGTACTTCAGGACATCATGTGTGCATGTGCTTAAGTCCTATTGAAGTCAAGTTAACTACGTGCTTCAGTTCTCTCCTGAACTGGGACCTAAGGGTAAAAATTTTAAAAATGTCTAAGGCTATGTCTACACTGCTATGTTAGCCCAGGGTTTGAACTCAGGCTCAAGCCTAACTCCTCTTTGGTCTAAACACAAATCGTGCTAACCAAAGACTTGGACCCAGGGTCACAGGACCCCACAGAGGTGGAAGGTCTGAGCCTGAGTCAAGCTAGGACCCAGGGTTCAAGCCCTGTTGCTTTGCAGTGTAGTTGCAGCCCCACTGAAACTGTGCTCTGGGAGTCCACCAAAAGCATCTCACAGTCTGACTTTCTTTGCCCTGTAGAGAGTTAACTTTGGGAACTGTTAAATTTTCCCACACAGCATCATGAACAAAGGGCTAGAGTAGCCACATTTTGGGAAGGTGCTAGGAAGTCTGGGATATGGGTGATTGGACTCAGGCCCTCACAATGCAGGGCCCCAGGTTGGGTTCTAAGGTTCAACAATCCCTAACCTGGGGTTGTAAATGAGTGTAGACACTCAAGCCCTAGGTTGACAAACCCAGGGTCTGCTAGTGCAAATTTTACTAACCCAGGGCTTATGGGTGCAGCATAGACGTACCCTTAGTGCAGGGGTGGGCAAACTTTTTGGGCCGAGGGCCACATCTGGGTGGGGAAATTGTATGCAGGGCCAGGGCAGGGGGTTGGGGTGCGTGAGGGGGTATGGTATGCAGGAAGGAGCTCAGGGCAAGGGATTGGGGCAGAGGAGGGGTGCGGTGTGTATGAGGGGGGCTCAGGGAAGGGCGTTGGGGTGCAGCAGGGGTGCAGCGTACAGAAGGGAGCTCAGGGCAGGAGGTTGGGATGCAGGAGGGGTACGAGTTGCAGGCAGGGGCTTAGGGCAGGGAGTTGGGGGGCGGGGTGCAGGAGGGGTTTGGGCTCTGGGGTGGCAGTGGCGCGCACCGGAGCCAGGGCAGGCTCCCTGCATGCCTGCCCTGTCCCCGGCCCCGCGCCGCTCCAGGAAGCGCTGCGGTCCCTGGGGGAGGAGAGGGAGGAGGGCTCCGCTGCGCTGCCCTTGCCGCGCCTCCAGGTACCTCCCCCGAAGCTCCCATTGGCCACAGTTCCGTTTCCAGCCAATGGGAGCTGCGGGGGCGGTGCCTGGAGGCATGGGCAATGCGGAGCCCTCTGCCCCCCCACCTGGGGGCCGCAGGGAAATGGTGCCAGCTGCTTCTGCAGAGCGGTGCGGGCAATCCCATGGGCCGGATCCAAAGTCCTGAGCAGGGCTGCCCAGAGGATTCACGGGGCCTGGGGCAAAGCAATTTCGGGGGCCCCTTCCATAAAAAAAAAGTTGCAGTACTATAGAATACTATATTCTCATGGGGGCCCCTGTGGGGCCCAGGGCCTGGGGCAAATTGCCCCCCGCCCCAGGCGGCCCTGGCCCTGAGGGGCCAGATCTGGCCCACGGGCCGTAGTTTGCCCACCCCTGCCTTAGTGACTTTGGGTATTTCTACACTGCAATAAAACACCCATGGCTGGCCTGTATCGGCTAAGTTGGAAGCCCCAGTGGAACTCAGTGGGACTCACACTTGAAAGTCACAAGGTGCTTTTGAAAAAGTCATGCTAAGTGTCTGACAGGAGACTGGTTTCAAAGTCAACAGCTTTTGTTACGATTTCCACCCAGAGGGGGTGGGAGGTGCATGCAAGCCCTGCATTGAAACATATTCTGTTGCTTATTAAAAATCTCACAAAGCAGCAAGAATACATACATCACCTTGTGACTTAATGCTCTTGAAGCTGATGAGTAAATGAAGGACTATTTTATGGTTAACTGTTGCTTTAAACAGTTTTTTCTTTTAATGAAGGAAACGTAGAGGCCACTGACTCGCCACAAGGTCACAAGGTTAACTCTTCTCAGCTGAAAAAGATGTGCTGTATTCTTCCTTCCATTGCCTGGGGTTCAGCTTTGCCCTGAAAATGGGCTACTGTATACTAGTTATAGTTTTGTAAGTGCTAACCCAGTGGAACAGTAACAACACGGGTAGTTTTACAAGCAATATTGAAACTAGAGCATTATTACATTTTTAATTTTAAACCCATGTTTGTTTCCAGGTAATAAAGATGTGGCAAAGGGAGATAGATGGTTGGAGGCATTAGACATGCTTTCTGCCCTCGTCATGATACACTGGATTAGATGAACATTGTAAAAAACAGAATGGTAAATCAGTATTTTTTTTACTGAAGGAGTGAGACTCTCCCTCCTGTTCAAGAAAAATACATTTGAGTTTGAAAAAAAGGAACGGAAATAATGATTCCAGTGTAAAAAGATGCATGCAAAATATGATGGTAACTGTGGGTATCAAAAAGGGGAGATTGCCTTTTAAATGAAAGGCAAAAAGGACCCAGGGTTACCAACCCTCCAGGACTGTCCTGGAGTATCCAGGAATTAAAGATTCATTTTTAATTAAAGATTATGTCATGTGATGAAACCTCCAGGAATATGTCCTACCAAAATTGGCAACCCTAAAATGGCTCCAAGTAGATTCCGTTTCTATGGCCAAAAATATCCTTTTGCAACCACTGCTTTTGCATGTGTAAATCAGGCGTGTTATTCTCCAATCTGCACATGCAAATGCAAGGGATATGCCCACAAATGGTTGCTTGTGCAGAATCAGAGGCCATGTTTTTGCAAACTTGGCCCTGTATGTCTTCTTTTCAAAGCCACGCCGATTCATTGTCATGTCTTGGACCTGCAAGAGCATGGAAAAGGGACGAAAGTCAACATGCTGCACTGACAACCCCAGCAGAGTGCTTACTTCTATCCCCAGCAGGAGATCTGCCCACTTAGCCCTGGTGGAGTGGAGGGCTCTCTCTCAGAGTAGATCTGGGCCCCAGAGTGCTGGAGATGCCAGCTGCTGGAAAGTGCAGAACTGTTCTTGCCCAGATCCTTGGAGGATTGCTGTTCCCCCACTTTCTGCAGTCCCAACAGCACTGATATCTATGCACACTACCTCTTACTGGGAGTGGAGCTCATCCTCTCCCCTTGCAGAAAGACCAGCAGGCTCAGTTGCGACATTGTAGCTAGTGGTTGTGGGCACACCAAGGCTCTGCCCCGCCCTGCCCCTGAGCTGAGCTTCTTCAAGTTCTGGCTGCACATGGTGCTTTAGGTGCCTGCCTGGTTGGGGGTGCCATGGAGGCCGAGGCGGCAGTGATGGCGGAGAAGACAGCTCTGCGCACCCCCAAGTGCTCCCGCTGCCGGAACCATGGCTTTGTGGTGCCAGTGAAGGGCCATACGGGCCACTGCCGCTGGAAGCTCTGCCCCTGCGACAAGTGTGCGCTCATCACAGAGCGCCAGAAGATCATGGCGGCTCAGAAGGCGATGCAGGGGCAGGACCCAGATGCCCCACCCAGGGAGACATCTCCGCCTGCGGCCTGCACCCCGGTTCATGGTAAAGGTCGGAAGGTTCCTGCAGTTGGCCCCAACGCCTCTGAACACAGCAGCCACGTGGCCGGGTGTGAAGGAGCCAAGACCGCCCCAGCAGCCAGCAGCAGCAACAGAACCAGGACCCGCCGGGCACTACCTGCTCCCAGCTCCCCGCTCTTTGGGGACTTCGGTAGGGACCAGCTCAGCATTGGGGTGTCTGTTCCATAGGCCTCCACTCAAGATGATGAACTTCTACCTCTGTATCCATCTGTCTGTCTGTGTCCATCATTCAGTGTCTGTCCATCTATCAGTGGGTACTGTTGGGTCAGTGTCTGTCCATCCATCTTCCATGCCTGTCTAGTGCCTCAGAAATATTTAGGGCCCAGGTGACCTGTTCCCCAGGGCTGTTGAAGCTGCTCTCACTCGATTTCCCCGTTCTGGGGACATGTTTTCAGGCGCGGTGTGTTTTGTATGCAGTGCTGCATTTATTGTTGGTTTTGCAAAGTTTCCAAGCTGCGCGCATGGACTTTGTAGCCATCGGAGCCACCCTAGGCAGCTCCTCAGCTTGTTTCCTTGTTGCAAAGATGGATTCATGCTACTAGTCCTTGTTTAAGAGGGAAATGAGTCTGTGACGGGACCCTGATTATTCCGAACAGCACCTTGAGCACTTTCTTCTGAGCTGTGGTGTTATTTTTACATTTACAGACATGCCCTCCAGCAAAAGCAAAAGAAAAAACCCCACAGAAAAACAGCAAGTACAGAGAAATTGGGGAGTTCCTGCTGGAGTTGCCTAGAGCAGGCTTTTTATGGTGGCAACATAAAAAAAAGAGAAGGAAAGCCCCTGAGCTAGATTTATGTAGCTCAGACTAGATTTGACTGGAATCAGTTGGTGTAAAAGTTTATTTTGTGTTTAAGAACAGAAAATTCCTATGGTCATTTAGTCCATCACTTCTGACATTGTTCTCTACACAGTAGAGTCTGTAGGGTGTGCCTTGTCTAGTCCATCATTATTATTTATTAAGACTCCCACTGACCACAGTAGTCATTAGACTGGGCCTCTGGAGAGCTAACAATCCAGAAGACAACACAAGAAAGACCAGATGCTCTGGGAGATGGGGAGGAAGGAATCGCTTTAGATAGTTCCAGCCCTGCCTCATCTACCAATGACTATTTAATTTTTATGCTTATGAGCCTCACAAGAAAAGTGGACTTTAAGGAGGGATCTGAATGGATGAGGCCTTGAGACACAGATATAGTCTAGTCATAGATGATGGGGATTCCACTACTTTGGAAGATCACTTTGTGAACAAGATTTTTTTTAATAGCAAAATACATTGGTTCTTTGAAAATTAACTCTGTAGAAATGAGAGAGACCAGGTGGGTGAGGTCAATATCTTTTATTGGACTGCCTTCTGTTGGTGGAACTTCAAGCTTCATGGCTCTGCAGGTGACCTGAAATCCAGGAAAAGCTCTGTGAAGCTCAAAAACTTGTCCCTTCCACCAACAGAAGTTGGTCCAATAAAAAGATAATTACCTCACCTACCTTGTCTTTCTCATATCCTGGGACCAACATGGCTACAACACTGCAAACAACTCTATAGAAATTACAGCTATCACAGGGTACAGAGCTCTTTATTCCCTCTCATTGATGTCAGTATTAAATTTTACTTGATTTACAAGTGTAAAAGGTGATTATTTTCTAACTGTTGCCACAGGAAACCAGAAATCAAGCTGTTTGTCATACCTGTTATGGCAGCAGAAGTATTAGAGATTCTACAATCAGTAGTTTGCTGACAACTTGGTTTAGGATGCACAAGGCAGACTTTGCTCTCCCAAAGCTGTATTAACCTGTCTTCCATCACTGTTGAGCTCCCTTCTTTCCTCCCCAAACCTAAATTTTTCTAATAGTAATAATAAAAAAGAAATTGAATAAGAAGTGAAGGTAAAACCAAAGGGCCAGATTCTGCCTTCAGTTACACTGCCTGAGGACAGAATTTGGCACTATGACTCTCTATTTCTATTTACCTTCAAACTGTTTGCAGTGATATTTTTGCTTGCTTGTTTTTATTTTTCCTCGCTGCTTGTTTCATAGCCCGTCCTGCTTTGCCTCAAGAATGTGTTGTCAGCCCGGAATACCTGGAGAGAGAACCTCCCAAACTGTATCCCGGGTACTCTGGTATGTACTCATACCACCCATTCCCCATGGGCTTTGCCATCAATCAGCCAAGCTGCAGGGGAGCTCCAGGGATCCCCCTTCAAAGAGGTTTCAGACATGTCCCTAGCAACCATGGACCAGGGAGTGCTGCTCCTCTGTCAGTAAGTAGTGGTTTCTTTTAATTGCTGCTGAATACGTTGCTCTTTGTATTGTAGGATGCAGTCTTGCCTTTAGAGTAGCCATGAAAAGTTAGCCTGGACACTAATTACTTCAGTGGAATCTTGATACATAAACTGATCAAACCAGGAACAAATAATAATGTTAGAGGTCTGACAGGAACCTAGAAAAATCAAAAGGGTTCAAAGTTGTGGGCCAGATTCTGCAAGCCCCCTGTGCTCACAGCTTTTGTTGACTTCAGTGGCATTTCTGTGTGCAGAGACCTTGAAGGATAAGGATTCGGAGGGAAAATTAACCACTAAAATGTGACCAGTTTGTGTCAGCATAGCTATCACAAAATGTCTCCTAGGTTCCCCAGTGAAATCCTCTTAGTATAGCAGGGCTCGCCCCCCAGGACAACAGGCTGCACGGTAGAAGTTTTGGCCCAGGAAAGATTCAGAGTGGGGCAGATCAGGAGCTGGCCAGAATGGGGAGGGGGCAGATCTGGTGTGGGAGAAGGCAGTACTACTACACTGTGATTATAGGCAGCGACTTCCTCAGTTCCCAGGGTGGGGTGTGTGTGCTTGACCCCTGCTCCGCCCCAGACCCCACCCTCCCAATCCACCCCTTCCCCACCTCCATCCTGCCCCCGCCCCGCCTCCTCCCCCACCTCTTCCTGCCCTTAGTCCTCTCCCTCCTGCACACTGCTGAACAGCTGCGTGCAGCTGCCGGCAGGCGGGAGGCACGGGGAGGGAGGAGAAGGCACTGATCTGTGGGGCTGCCGGTGGACGCTGAGCACCCACAATTTTTCGTGGGTGCTCCAGCCCCGGAGCACCCATGAAGTCGGTGCCTATGACTGTGATTCCCATCTGCTGCAAGCCCCCTGGGGCTATGACAGGCAGGAGCAATTTAGGGGACCTCTATAGTTGCCCTAGCCTGTGTCAGCCTCTAGCATCAGCAAACTAGGAGCAGCAAGAATAACTTCTCTTCTGCCACTGCATCAGACAGGGATGAATCTGACCCTAAAATTGTAGATCCATGTTTAAATGTTCCTATCACCGTATGTATAGTATCTCAGGTCATCGTAGCAAAAACCTGCCCACTGAGACACGGCCAAGCAGCCTTTTTGGTTGTTGTTGTTTTTTAAAATAAAAATATTTTAACAATTATCAGAAATGGGCTTGGCAAATTTTTTAAAAAAATCAGTTAAACCAGTGTTTTGTTTGGATTTAAATAAACTCAGTCCCCCTGCATGTTTGCAAGCCAAATATGAAGCAGTGTGCTAGAGTGTGGGAATCAGAAAGTGGCACTGACAAGAAACATGAAAAGTGAAACGGACTAATCGATTTAGGTTCTCCAAAATGAGAGAATTACAAAAAAAAAATAAAAAATAAAAAAAAATTCTATAGCATAAATGGTGAAAAATATATGGATTTTCCCACCAATCTAAAATAGTTATGTATTGTTAATCACACAGGTAAGAATACTACTAATAATATATTTATACTTATAGTGCTTTTCATTAATAGAGCTCAAAGTGCTTTACAAAGGCTATCACTATTATTATCAATAGCTTTTCACAAATACCAGTATATGCTAAAAAGCCTGTATTTTCATATTTTTCTGTTTTTGTGTGTGTATCTTTTGTATCTTTCTTTTGGAGAGGAAGGAAATCTCTCTGGCTCCCCTTCATTTTTCTCCACCAAATCCTTCAAAGAGGGTTTAACTTGATTCCCAGCAGAGCCTATGAATCTTGCTTCTGTGTGAGACTGAGGGGTTGCTTTGAGAGCAACAGTGTGTGTGAAAACTCTGCCAAGCAGTTATGGCACAGTAGAGGGAAACGTGATGCTAAATAGTGAGCCTTCTCCTCTTCTCTCTGCTGCTCTGGAAGGTGGGAGTAGAGGCCAGGTTAAAAAAAAATCAGCAGAAAATTTCAACAAAAATGGGAAGAAATTAGCTTTTGTCTAATTTCATAACAGACAACTTTGATTTTTGGCAAAAATTCAAAAACAAATTTCAATCAAAAACTGAAATACTTTGATTCAGAAATGCTGTTGTGGTGTCTCATGGGATTTGTATTTCATAATCCCATTCTCATCTATAGGCTAGGCTCCCTGGTTGGACAACCTCTCTCACAATGAGCAGGGTCTCCCCTGTAGGGGGATACACTACCTCGGTGCATCATGGGAGGTGTAGTCCCAAGGAACTCTGCCCTTAGAGAATGGGGACATGGGAATTGTAGCACATTTGCTTCTGAAGTGCTACAGCAGCATATGTAATTAAAATATTTCTGGTTCGGGGCATTTGGTTTCTCAACAAAAATTGACATTTTTTGCAGAAAGTAGACACTTTACCTGAAAAACTGTGTTCAACTGAAGATTTAATTTTCCATCAAAAACCGTTTCAACAGAACAGAAGGTCAGAGGTCATCTGGAGGGGGAAGTTAGTGAGGAATGGGTCAGTGGGGAAAGGAATCTGGGGAGTCTCAGAGAGCCCAGGTTGCAACCTGAATGTCTACACAGCAATTAAACAGCCCCATAACCTGAGCCCGAGCCCCATGAACCTGAGTCAGCTGACATGAGCCAGTCACAGGTGTTTAATTGTAACACAGACATACCTTCAGTCCTTGTCCTCAAAGGAAACCTGCACAGTACCGTCAAAAGATGAGCCTGGGAGCTTAAATTCATAACTTTGCTAGACACTTAAGCCATGTCTACACTACAGAGCGTACAGCAGCACAGCTATACCAATGCAGGTGGTGCCACTGTAAGATCTCATGTAGCCGCTCTATGCCGACAGGCGAGAGCTCTCCCATCGGCATAATTAAACTACCCCCAATGAGCGACGGTAGCTATGATAGTAGGAAAAGATCTCCTGCCGACATAGTGCTATGCACACTACTACATAATTATGTCGCTCAGGGGGGTGGAATATTCACATCCCCAAGCGACATATAAATACCTACTTCCGTGTTATTGTGTCAGTCTCCAGCCATTGCTAACAGATGCTCACTTTTATGAGGACTTCAAAACAAAACAAAACAGGAAACAACTGAGCTGTGGATTAAAAGTGGCTCCCGCATGTACACAGTAATGACTGACTTTTCATAAAGTTTCATACGACTCATTTGGCATTAAGAATCCCTAATACAAACCAGGAAATAAGTCACCAACAGCTGCCGGTTTTTAGTTATGGATCCATATTAAGTGAGTCATACGAAGCCTCATGAAAAAGTGATTCATCACTGCTTATGTGAAGGACCCACTTTTAATCCACAGCTCAGTTTTGGGACTTTACCTAAATTGCAAATGCTCATGAATCTGGCAGCACTGGTGGAGCCAAGGTTAGTAATGCCTGGAAATATGGATTTTAATTCGGTGTCTCATTAATAACAAGCACTTCCTGCATTTGTTGTGTTCTATGCTGCAGGTGTGTTTGGGCCAAATCATTATTAAATCTTTACTCAGACATTCATATTCCATTGCTGGTGTAAAATTTATATTAGACAGGTAGGCTGCCTTCAGTGAAGTTTTGCCCGAGTAAGAATTTTGTGATTTCCTGTTTAGCAGGGTTTTAACAATAGAAAAATTAACAGAAAAATATTGACCAGTGAAGTAAAGCATGGCCTTTCATTTTAACACAGCATATGTAATGCCACTGATTTCACTACATTTAGTGTGGAAGTGAGGATGGTGGTTGATCGGGTGGTTAAGATAATATCTGGACTGACAGAGCTTTATTTTATGTGTTCGTGCAGATGCAAGATGCAGGTGGAGATTTCCAACAAGGTTACTACCCTACGCTTCCTCAGTTTATACCTCCGGGCTTTCTGCCAGGGATTCATTACATTCCACCACCCCTTCCACTTCTGGCTGAAACACCCAAGGAAGCATCTGGTAAGTAAATGCGAGGTGAGTGATATTATGCATGAAACATATTAGATCTCAGGGAGCTGTTTTATATGGTAAAATGTATGATATGTCCTGCTCATTGGTATGTAAAATACAACAAAAGCTTTCAACTAATTTGTTTTCACTTTGGTTGGTAAATTCTGTACATTTGTATCTTCCTTAAAAACTGTATCATGGCCCTCTAAAATCAACAGGAATTTTGTGCCTGGAAGGAGAGCAGAATTTTACCTTTATTATCTGTAATAAAACCTCTCAAATGGCTCTAATTTTCATCCCAAAGTTGCATACATTCCACCCAAATTCAGTGGCCTCTCACTGTTGGTAGTTGAAAATGATGTACATCAGTAATATTCATTTCTTCAGAAACTGAGGTCACAGAAAATTGTGCACACCAAAGGGCTATATCCCACAGCTATTTACATTTTCTGCTTGAATAATTTTTTATGTTCCTCAGTTTGGGTCTTTGTCACATGCTGGTCCCACATTTGGGGCTTGGCAGGTATGTCTGTAATGATTTTTTAAAAATTTGGACAAGTTTTCTATTCAAATACAGCCATTTGTGGCCACAAGAGGGAAGAACTGCTCAAAGAATAAATCACCAGTACCAATAGAATGAAGCCCCTGGGTTATGCCAAGCTCTAGTTCAAAATATTTGTATGTGTACTTCTGTATTTCTATGCTTGGCTTATTAGGGAAAAATGAGAATCTGATTAAATGCCATGGTCTTGTGACAGAGAATGTGTCAAATAATTTCCCAATAGGTGAAAGAACGGGGTAAGTCCAGCATCTCTTGAGTAGGAGTGGGGAATAAATAGAAGAGTCATCTTCATTTCATCAAATAATAGTGATTGTGGCTAGTCATAGTATTTGGGACAGTTGAGAGTTTGTGAGGATTTTTACTGTAATCATCAACATTATTTCATTTGAATCAGTCATTAGAGACAGAGATGGGCCCAGGGAGCGAAGTTTGGTTTCAAACTTTTCCTGGGTTTGGGGATATTTGTTGGATTAGAAGTTCTGGCTCAGGCCAGTTTCAGGGATAGCCTAAGCCGTAAAGGTCAGCTCTTGAATCAAACTTTCCTAAAGTTCCAGGATACTAGGAGGCTGGATTGGGAGTTCTAGTTCAGAATCAGGGTTCAATTTCGAGTTCTGGTCCATTGCTAGTTAGAAGCCAGCCTGAATAGTTAGAAATTCTGCACTCAGGTACCTGCCTGGAGCTCACATTGAAATCAGTGAGACACACCAACATGTACCTGACATTAGAATTTGATTCTAAGTGCAGGACTTACTGGTATTGATATTAAAGGGCTAGTGTCCTCATTTAGCACTTTTTTTGTGGTTTTTCTTTCAGAGTGAGGGATACAGGGAAAATTGACTCGGCCATATTGTACTTCAGCTTCCGGGGAGTAGGAATATCAATGGTGAATCAGTGAGGGATTATTTCTGTAGGAGGTTACAAAATAGCATTTCAGCAGAAGATACAGAAGTAATGAGAGGAGCTACAGTGAAACTAAACAGTGTTTGATTCCATTTTTCAAGATGCATTTTGTTCTTGTTTCAAATCCGATGAAAGACTAATAAATAGTGAAGAAAAAGTGAAAAACCCACTGAAAATCAGAGCAGACAGACCCATAGGGATCTTGTCAAGTTCAAACTTACTTTGTTAGATCATTTGTCCAAAGAGAGCTGCTGGACTCAGGTCAAAACTGGGGCTGTCAAGGTGGCAGGGGCTCGTTGTGTAGTCTTTGGCAAAGTAATTAGGAAAAAATTGATTTAGAAAAGTACAGCAGGAAAAAATATGACACTGAGCCTTTGGCCTGATGGGAATTCCAAGACAAAGGGAGCTACAAACATCATAGGAGAAAAGGCTTCTCCTAGGCTAACACAGTTGCTGGAAAGAGTCTTGAATCATAGGCCTTGCAGCTAAATGACCACGGTCTGTATTCATTCTCAGTCAGGTTTTATAATGGTAACTTGTAATATGTACCATGTTATTATAAAATTGAATATCTCAGTAATTCTTTTGACATAAGAGACACTACGCTATAACTCTTGCTAACTTTCCCAGTTTACCCATCAATGCTCGTGCTGCGTAGTATCTGAGGGCAGAAGCTGTTACCAGGGTTTTTTTCTTTAAAGAACAGTGCTATGTTGGTGGGAGAGCCACTCATTGGGGGTGGATTAATTAAATCCGTGGAAGAGCTCTCTCCCTTCCGCTTAGAGCGGCTACACTAGAGTTTACAGCTGCGCGGCTGTAAGCTCTCTAGTGTAGCCATAGCCCAAGAAAGAATTGTGTTATGTAGGAAAAGGAGAGAGCTTTAAATACAAACTAGTAAGTAAATTAAGGATTGAGATTTCCTTCTGTTTTATGGTCTGTTTATGCAGTCAAGGCTTTTGCACCTTCAGAATTGAAAAAGTGGGCATGCAAGAAGGCTCATGGTCATTAAGGTTGTAAAATAGCTCACATTACAATCCTGTTTTCATATGCACTTAAATTCCTAAAATACTTGCCAAGAGGGAAATTAATGCCCTTTGCCATTTTAAAACAGTCTCGCTGCACTTCTTGAGACATGGCTGCAGCAAAATCAGCTGGTGTTTGAAATATGAAGCTTGACCTAGACAGCCATAGTCCTCATGATCTCAAGTGCCTTTGACTTGTTTGAGGGAAAAACTGGTTTGGATTAACTAAAGTTATTTTATATTGAGCATTCACAGCTAAAAATTTTGAGTTCTATTGGATGTAATGTAAATTTAAGTGCAATTTCAAAAAGCACTACAGTGTTATATTCTGCTTTTGTGTTTTAGCTGGCACCACTGATAGCCGGGATTCTGGGGTGATTTGTGAATGCAGCCAGCCATCTCCTCAGGAGGAAACCAATGGAGACCATGCCACGTATTCTAAACATTAAATGTATGTACGTGTACTAGGGGACAGCTGCAGAGCATGCAGCACTCTCTCTCAGAGAGAATATCATTAGTTAATTTTGGGCTAGATTGACACTAGCCCTAATGCAGCCACACAGGGCAGAAGAGAGGAGTAAGCCCCCTACCTCACTTCACAGTTGCATTAGGGCTACTAGAAACACAGTTCTGGCTCCCTTGCAGTGTACAGCCCCAGGGCTGCCATTGCTCCACTGGCTCCTACCTTACCAACTGGCAAAGCTTTTCCAGGGCTACAGTAAATTATTCCCTTCTGGAGCAAGTGGAGATGAGGGGAGGAATTGTGACTCAAGGTACAGTTCCTTCCCTGAGGCTTGTCTACACTATAGGTTATGTCAGTATTAACTTATGGCGCTCAGGGGTGTGAATAAGCCACTCCCCCGAGCAACGTAAATAATACCGATGTAAGTGCCAGTGTGGACAGCGCTATGTCGCAGGAGAACTTCTCCTGCCGACACAGCTTCTGCCACTCACAGAGGTGGTTTTATTATGCTGATGGGAGAGTTCCCTCCTATCAGCACAGAGCATCTTCACCAGACGCAGTGCAGCTGCGCTGCTATAGCGCTTCTAGTGGAGATTAGCTCTTAGGGACACCCCATGGTTGGGGGCTGAGCATAAAGGCTCAATCTAGCCCTTTTATGTTTAAGGCATTGTTCAAAAGTGTGTTGTTTGTAGGTCTGTTTGCTACCATGAAAAGCTAGTTCTGAATATTGTGGAACAGTTAAGTGATGGGATTTAGTGCCTGAAAATTAGGTGATGGCAAGAGGAAGGAAGGTTTTGGCAGCTGATACATGTAACAGAGTCAGGGCTTGATACACTGGAGTTCAGGTGGGCTTTGGAAGCTGGAAGCATAATAGGTTAGGGGCACTTGTCAGTGAAAGTAGTTTTGGGGAGAGTCTGATCTTCTATACTGGCATCCAGTGCCCCCTCATCACCGTCCAGATGAACGCCAGGCCCTGCTGCCTTTACAGGGCACATTCACTTTAAATTGTGAGCATCACAGCACATAGTTAAGTCTGGTCACTCAATCTCCAGGATTTTGTGTGCCCGAGACACCCTGTACATCCATGGAAACATGCTATGCTGAGAGCACACACAGTGGAAGCTAGACACCAAATTTGATTTATGGGGTGTGTCTGGGTTGCCCAATATAAATGGATTGGAATTGCATGGTGAATTCCATAAAATGTGAAGAGATTACCTAGCCAACTGGTTATGAAGTAACTAGGGCAAAACACCAGTCTCAATAATAAATCAGCTAAACCACAACATATTATCATCTATGGACAATAATGTTTGAATAATAGTGAATGGAGTATTCTGATTTCTGTACTTTCTTAAGAAAATGTGTTTTGTAGTAAGTAGATCAGTTGTTAGTGTTTGAATTGATTTTGCACAATTAAACGTGATACATTAAAATGTCTGTTCTGTACTTAAGTTTTGAAGCTTGTATATTTATAAATAATTCCTCTAGGCAACTTTCAAACGTTCCAAAGAACAATTCTATATAACAAATCAGCCTACAATGCTATTTAGACTTGGAAATGTTGCTTCTGCAGTCTTTGAATTCTATTATAGAAGTGAAAAAAAAGAAGGTAAGATAAACACTCCTCCATTTCTTCTGTTTGGTACATATGCTAACAATCTTTTGCTAAATGAGAGATTTAAAGAAACTCAATTCAACTGCAAAATCACTTTACTTTTTAAAAAATATAGTAAACTAACAGTTCAAACAGTTTATAGCACTCATGGAAGGTGTTTGGGGAGCTACAAATGGAGATGGCAATTTAAAATAATGCTAAGAAGAAAAGGTAAAAACTGGTTTTCCTATAGTGAATAACTTGCTGTACTGTACAATATTGGCCAGATTTTCAAAAGATCTGAGTACCCAGCACCTCTCATGAAAAACAATGGGAACTGCTGCGTGCTGAGGACTTCTGAAAATGTGGACATTTCTTTTAAGCATCTACATGGGAGCTGAGCTCTTTTGAAAATCAGGACATCTGATTAAAATTGCCAATAATACCCATAAAGCAAGGTAATCTATAGTTTTTACATTAAGATTAAAGGCTATATTAAGGAGTGACAACATACCAACAGCATAGAATAAAGTTTTAAGCATTGTTACAAATATTTTTTGGAATTCACCCTCTCTGTTGTATTTCACTCTTTAAAACACTGAAGCAAATTGGACTGCAGCATATTTCATTCAATGACTGCAAAGCACTATCACTGGAGATTTACTGTGCGTACAACACTCGCTGTGGTACACTTGTCAAGGAGAAACTTTTGTCATGGCTGCCTATTCTTTTTTGCTTCATTTGGGTGGGGGAGATCACACAGAATGATTGCCCCTCGCCCCCTGTGGCACTATGGAACAGGTATAATGAGGTATTAATCTGAGCAAACTCTTGTCTTTCAGAAACGTAGCACCATCCTGGCTTTTGAACTCCAAGCCTGGAAAAAAACACTTAGCCCTGATCTAAATCACAATGAAGTCAGCTTGAATCATTCATTTGACTTCAGTAGACTTTGAATCAAGCCCTTAGCCAAATTTCCATTAGAAAAATCTAAAAATGAACTAAGCCAGTTATGTGACCAGCCAGCTTTCTGTAGACCAACAGCAAGTGTCCTGCTGACCATGATTTGGGAAGCTTTTGATTAAAGCTTCCTCCAGGTAGTCCAAGGAGAGAAGAATTTCCATTAATTTTTCCCAGTATCTGCTGTAGCTCATTCCAGGTCACAGCTATGCGGGCTGGACTGCTCAAAATGGCTCCTCACCAGACTCATAGTGACCTCATCACCAGACAGGAGGCTGGAGAAGAAAGGCAATAGAGACAGCCATAGTTGGAGAGAGAGAGTCAAGTGTATGGTAGATAAAAAAAATTCAAATAAAATAGGCCAAATTCTCCTGGCACTTAGTAGGGTGCTATTTCCATTTAAATCAATGGGGATTGCACCTATATATCTGCACATAAAATATTACCCACATTCTGGATATGTTAGCAATCTTGCCACATGGGGCTTGAACCTGCTTCTATTGAGTCCATGGGAGGTTAGCCAGGTATATCTGTGAGAGTGGTACTGTGCTCCTATTTATCTTTATTCCCGTCCATTCATTCACAGTGAGGTTATTTGGTTGACAAGACTCTTTCATTCTAAACCACTAACTATATTGAGGTACTTAATTTTTGGAAAGCTTACCCTCTGGTGCTGACATTTCTCATGCTTAGTCTCATCCCAAAGGTGAACTATTTAACATACATATTTTATTTAGGAAACATTTGTACTTAATCCCACCAATTGCTTTTGTGTTATCTGAGCAAAAAACACTTAGTTTTTCACACTTTCAAGAAATGTATTCAGACGTTCCTTTGCACTCACTATTATACTAAAAATCAGAGTAAATTGGTAAGACATCCACAGTGAATGACTTTAGCTGACAATGGAGATTATCTTGAGTTATCATGGCATTAATTCAGCCTTCCATTTTACCCTCACCTGACCCTCTTTTAACGAAGGAAAGAAAAGCTCATTGTAATTGGTATTTTAACACAGTAGGTTTAAAAGGTTCCTCGCCAAATCACTGCAATTCCAAATTTAATGTAAACAAGGTTTCTCCTGATTCATTTTTAAAAATTAATCGACTGCTAGGGATAATGAAACCAGTTTCAGCAGGATGGAATAGTTTGGACTAGACAAATCGCTAGAAGGCCCTTCCAATCCAAATAATTCTATGATTTTTATTGGTTTATGTTGGAGCTGAAACTGCACAAATGCTGGTCAAGTTAACAGAACTTAAATTTTTTTAATGGTCATCTATGGCACAGCACCTGCAATCCTTCCGCATGCAAAGCTACCATGGACCACAGTGGGAATTGCGGGTATGAAACACACTAACAGGATCATTATGTTTATATGCATTTTTAGGGTCGAATCTTTCATTATGTGCACATTTATGTAGCTGCACTTCTGAAGATGTGGCTCTTAATATTTGACATGCTTCATTCTCTCCTACTAACCACTGTCATTCTGTAATAAATGAAATGCTAATGATTGTTTACGTACTGCAGGAGATAGGTTAAAATTACAGCCTTGATGCTTCAAACCATACTCACACAAGTAGTCCCATTGCTTTCTCTGGAACAACTTGTAAGAGTATAAAGGCAATTGATGTGAGTTTAAGCTATGCAAGACTAGGCTCCAAGTTTTGTACAAAGGTGTCTGTGACATTGTCCAAAAGCTCAGAATATCGTAAATTTGCCTCTGCATTTTCTGTAGGAGCTTTGGGGTAAGAAAAACAACCTAACCGTTTCCAAAAGGGGGAATAGTATTTGCATTCAGCAAGCATATGTAAAAATCATTTATCACTGTTTTAGTGCCATGTATTAATAGCAGAGTGCAAGATGTTAACATTTTGCAGTGTCAGTTTTGCTTCTGGACTAAGGCATGCTTTCATATGACAGTGCCTAGAATGGGTGAACATTAACTCTTTCCAATTTAAAGAAAAAATAGAATCAGAATGTAGGTTTCTTCCTCTTCTTGGAATTAGATGCAGTCTATAGAAAGCCCAGGAAGAATATACCTGTTTTTTCCACATTAATAAGTAATTAATTTTGAACAGTAATCCAGCTAACTAGAGAACTATTTAATTGCCTATGAATGAAGTCAACAGTTTGCTGGAAAAAATTCTACCTTCCCTTTATAAAAACAATTTCAATGACAGAACTATTTATGATGTGAAAAATACCTACCTTGGAGCAGTGGAAACTTTAATTAAATCACGCTTCATAGGCAAATCTCTCTGGTTTTCCTATTTTTCAGAAAGTATTTTAACCACTGCCATGTTAGCATTAGTCACAGAGCTATGCCAGTGTTTAGCCTGACAAAATGTTTTGAGAGCAATCCAAACTTAAGGGAAGGCCTTGTGGAATCTATTCTTAAAATCAGAGCATCACTAAACATCTTAGTTCACCATAGTCCTTCATTAGAGCAATGATTTCATCACATAGAGCCACATGGTGGAACTCTCCCTCACCTGGCTCAGCACGTGACTCACACAAGTAGCTATACTGGTTTCAATGGGACTACGGGTATGTCTACACACTGCAAACACGGGGTGTGACTGCAGCTTGAGTAGACATACCTGAGCTATTTTTAAGCTAGCTCGCTTGGGTACCGGAGTTGTGAAGCAGGGTTTTAAAGGAGGAGAGTGAGGTAGTTTTGCAAATATTTATGGGGCGTGAAGGGCAACATGGGAGAAAGCACAAAAGTTCTTGTTTTGAAAATTTAACCAAGTGGGGGAATCATGCCACCTTCTTATCTTAGTTACCCCAGTGTAACTAAATATGCTTGGATAGTCTCTGAATTCTGGAGTTATTCGTGATATAATTGGGTAGACTGAGTGCAGAATTTGCCTCTTAGGACAACTTGGAGTCTTTTTCCAGTGAGAATAATTTCAACTTTCTGACGTAGATCCTTCACCACTGGTGCCATTTCAATTTAATGACGGTATTATTACCCTACTGCACTTCTCCTTCAGAGTAAAAAATGCCTTAGTCTTAACTTCCAGTCTGGCTCTCTCCAGGTGAGCACAGCCCTAGTGCCCAGGGCCATAAGAAAACAAATGACCATGCCTGTCCAAAAGGGATATTATAAGTAGAGATGGGGGAAGGGAGGAAATCATATATGTACATAAGTAAATTGCAAAATATGGCACAGATGGGTCTTGAAAGCAGATATGTTAGTATGACAGCATACTGCGTAAGAGAATGAGCAACAAGGGACATTTTGTTTAACTTTGGGGAAAGTCACAAATCATAGTGCAGCATAGTTTCATAAAAGTCAGAGATGGAGAAGACCTATTTACCCTACTGGTCACCTAATCCATCTGCTTACCAATGCAAGTTTGTTTCCTGCAGTATATTTTTCAGTGTTTTGTTCTGGATAGTTTTAAAAATCCCATGTGTTGGGACTTCCAGCACCTCTGTTGGAACTCCGGAGACTATACTCCCTATCACAAACTCATAGTCAGGAGCTTTTTTCTGATATACTCAAGCTAATTATTTTTCTTTTCTTAATTCTATCCCACTGCCTAGTTACACCAGTGCATTACATCAAATAACTCCTCTTCATCCTTTAAGAGGTGCATCTCAGAGCTCATAGCCCAGGGAGTGGAGGTGGGAGACTCTGGTAGCTTTAAACCAGCTTTGTGCATTTCCAATCCTGAGCTGGCCTGCAGTCTCTAGTGTAATTTAGACAGCTCTGAAAGTCCATCTCAAAATTTTAGCAGATCTTTCTCTGCAGGGTATGTGACATTACAGTACCATAACCAGAAAATGCTAAGCCTCCACCTTCTGAAAATCAGACTCCTGTCAAACAGTGTTTCAAATTGGAAACCTAAAAAATGGAGGCACTCAAAATTACTAGTTACTTTTTAAAACATGGGTTATTAATTCTCACAGCCCCCCGGTGATAAATGTATAATCTCCATTTGCCTATAGAAAAATGGAAGCATGGGGATTAAATGATTTGCACGTCACACATGGAGACATAGTCACGCCTGGACTAAAATCTGGACAACTGGCTCCCACTTCTGTGCTCATACCACACCTCTCTCACACACAGCAAAATGTAATGTGTAAAGATGTGTGCGCAGCTGGATCTGGCCAGCTGAAAGATGACTGAGGAATTTAAAAGATCTAAGTATCAGATGACAAGGTGGGAGAGGTAATATCCTTTATAGAACCAATTTCTGTTGGTGAAAGAGACAACCTTTTGATCTATGCAGATCTCTTCTTCAACACTGCAAACATAAGACTCAGATGCACAGCTTCATCAATCTCAAAACATCTTTGATTCCACACACTCTCTAAGCATCACCGAACGTACTACATTTCAGACTCTCAGCTGGGCTGACCACAAGCCAGCCTTTCATCTAGACAGATTTGTTCTGTTAGGTGGCCTTATAAAGGCTATTTGTCAGAGAAGGGGCGGGGAGGGAAGTTTGTTAGAATGCTCCTGCTTTGTCCAGGTTTCTAACTTTATTTGGATTTTAAATAACTGTTCTGAACTTGTAGGTTCTTAATTCATCAGGGAGTTCACTATTATTCTCCAATGCCTTTTTCTATAAACACTATAAAAATAGTTGATCATATTCTTGGAAAGAAGCAAGAAAGGAACAAATCAGCCTATTTTACTCAATCCTAATACTGCTGATTTATACTGTAACAGCAGGCAGGTGGTAATAAAAATCAAGTGTGCTGTGGCGCCTACAGAGTGCAGGGAGCCTGTGCAGCTAACACGGTGTTCCAATAGGAGGCGATTCCTAGGTTTTGGAAGACAGAGTTGGGAATCCTGGAGCTGTCAATGCACTCTGGGAAGCTGAAAAAGAAGGGAAAAGTGACAAAAACACCACATCACCTGTGGGTGGTGAACACTTTTCACTCAGTGATCACTCTGTATCAGACCAATCAGTCCTCACCTTCAAAGGCATCCTGCACAACACTTTCAAAAGATGAGCCTGGGAGTTTAAATTAAAGACACTTTGCTAGAGACTAAAAATCATGGACTGAATAGAAACACTGGAATTACCGCTTATTACAACAATCTATAACCTATAATCTAACAACACTCCCCTCCCCCAGTTACCTTTTCCCCTCCCCTCTATAACTAGAACCAATGGGCCCTACTTTTGCTAAACAAATCTTGTATTGCCCAGTGACCCTCTGAGTTAGTTTCCTAGACCTGAAGCAGAGCTCTGGGCAGCTCCAAAGCTTGTCTTGCTCCCCGACAGAAGCTGGTCCAATACAAGCTATGAGCTCACCTACCTGGCCTGGCTAAGGCAGCAGAGGGGGTGCAGGTGTCTGCCAAGGGGCCGGGCTGAATGCTGCCTGCCCCACCGGCGCTGCCTGCCCCTGGCTCGGAGGGGGAGGCAGCTGACGTCAGGGTCTAGCGCGGGCCCGCCTGGCCCTTCATTAAAGGCTGTGCTGAGCGGGGGGCACGGCAGGGGCCGCGGGCGAGGCGCTCAAGGAGCGGGCGGTGCCGGTGCCAGCCCGGCTGTAGAGGGGAGCAGCCGCTGCAGCAGCGGGGACGCCCCGTCCCGCTGACGTTAGTGCCTGAGCCAGCCCGGGCTGGGGACTCGCCTCCCCTGCGCTCCGCTGGCTGGGGCTGGGGCTGCCGCGGGGAGCTGGATGCCGCCCGCGGAGCGGGAGAAAGGGGGGCGGCGGCGCAGCGGCTCTCCGGCCCGGCCGCCGCCCCAGCCCGGGACAGGGACAGGGACAGGGCCGGGCGGCAGCCGGCCGCAGCCCCCCCTCGCCGCCACGGGCCGGCGCTCGTGCCGGGTGCCCAAGTGCGCGCGCTGCAGGAACCACGGCGTGGTGTCCGGCCTGAAGGGCCACAAGCGGCTGTGCCGGTGGCGGGACTGCGCGTGCGCCGGCTGCCGCCTGGTGCTGGAGCGGCAGCGCGTGACGGCCGCGCAGGTGGCTCTGCGGAGGCAGCAGCGCGCCGGGCAGGTGAGCGCGGGGCAGCCCCGCTCGGGCAGGGCGGCAGTGGCGGAGGGTAGAGTCCGAGTGCGGGGGGGGAGGGAGCAAATCGCCCGCCTGGTGAGATAAATCTTATATTGAGAGTTGCTCTATTAAAGGACTCAGGCGAGCTGGGTTCTGTGCCTGGCTTAGCCACGGGCCCGGTGTGCCTCAGTTTCCCTATCTGTAAAATGGGGGTAATGGTACTGCCCGCCTCTGTAAAGTGGTTTGAGCTCTCTGGATGAAAAGCACTAGGTAAGAGCTAGCATTACAGTATCAGTAGCTCTACCCCTGTCCCCTACTTGTTTTCGTTTAGTACAGCCTTGCACTTGGGGCCCTGGCTGAAGTTTTAGTAGATTTTAGAATGATGATAGAGGTTCACAAACATTTTATTGTATTTGTTAAATATGCCTGCAAATTTGAAACCTGGATAAATGCTCAACATATAATGCACTACTTCGGCTCCTACCATAAATCCATATGTCGCTACCTAAATAAGTAGCCAGGTTTTCACATGCCAAACACCTACCAACTCCGCTGACTTCAGTAGGTGTTCAGCACTCTTGATAACAGAGCCACGTATTTAGGTGCCCAAATATGGATGTCAGAACTTAACTATATTATGAAATATTTAGCTCTTACATAGCACTTTTTATCAGTAGATCACAAAGGGATTTACAAAGGAGGTAAGTATCATTATCTTTCCCTTTGGCTTTTGTTCTTAAACATCTTGGTTTAGGTATTTCTTACTATGTAATTGCTTTACTTAAGCTTCAAGAAAATAGAGCTCTGGGTAAAGCTCGAAAGTTTGTCTCTGTTACCAACAGAAGTTGGTCTAATAAAAGATATTACTTCACCTATCTTGTCTCAGGGCATTTAATATGAACTGTAGGATCAGGACCCTTTAATGCTGCTGTGTCTATGCACTAATAGTACTATTTTTGTATTATTTCTGTAGAATTAGACTGCATCCCCAAACAATTCTGGGTTGAAGTCTCAGTTCCTCTGTAATTATCCTAGTATTAAAGGACTGAGGGAAGTCCAATAGGCTAGCCTGACAAGCGTTTTCCAAAAGAATCGGCTATCCTATAGGAAAAGGAAATGGAGATTGTGATGTTCTGAACACTAGAAAAGGTGCAGAAAAGGGCAACTAAAATGATTAAGGGTTTGGAACGGGTCCCATATGAGGAGAGATTAAAGAGGCTAGGACTCTTCAGCTTGGAAAAGAGGAGACTAAGGGGGGATATGATAGAGGTATATAAAATCATGAGTGATGTGGAGAAAGTGGATAAGGAAAAGTTATTTACTTATTCCTATAAATACAAGAACTAGGGGTCATCAAATGAAATTAATAGGCAGCAGGTTTAAAACAAATACAAGGAAGTTCTTCTTCACGCAGCGCACAGTCAACTTGTGGAACGCCTTACCTGAGGAGGTTGTGAAGGCTAGGACTATAACCGTGTTTAAAAGAGAACTGGATAAATTCATGGTGGTTAAGTCCATTAATGGCTATTAGCCAGGATGGGTAAGGAATGGTGTCCCTAGCCTCTGTCTGTCAGAGGGTGGAGATGGATGGCAGGAGAGAGATCACTTGATCATTGCCTGTTAGGTTCACTCCCTCTGGGGCACCTGGCATTGGCCACTGTCGGTAGACAGGATACTGGGCTAGATGGACCTTTGGTCTGACCTGGTACGGCCTTTCTTATGTTCTTACGTAAGAACATCTCCATCTCCTGTTGGATGAAATCATGGTGCAGTAGCATGTCTGCTTTTTTTTTTTTTTTTTTGGCAGAATCCTGTTGTAATTCCTCAGTGGTGTAAAAGAAGATGGAGTGACTGACAAAAGTTATTTCCCTTTCTTAAATTGGCAACAAAATGAGTGTTTATTCAGGTAGCTAGATTAAGTTTCCAAATCCCTAACAAGAATTACATTTAAAAAGTTTGAATACGTACTCAGTATTCACAAAATAGGATGCTAACATTTGTCTTCATTTTGAGTGATATTTTCCTCAGTCCTTCAAAATACTTTAAATATTCTTGCTATACTAACTTTAGTAGCATCTTAGTAATGAAAATATAAGCCCCCAATCGACACTTAAAACTTAGTTCAACATGGCTATGATGCTTAGTGGTGTGAAAAAATCCACACTGCTGACTGAAGTAGCTATCCCAATCTAGCCTCTGCTGTAGACATAGCTAGGTTGATGGAAGAATGTTTCCATCAACCTAGGTACAATCACTAGTGGTGCTGTAGTTCCTACAGTCATGGAAAAACCCCTTCCATTGCTGTAGTCTGTGTCTGCAGTAGGGGGTGCGCAGTATAGCTACAATGGTGTAGCCATGTCACTGTGGTGCCCATAGTATAGACATGGCCTAAAATGGATTGCGTGGTTTATCTTATTTTCTCTTTCCATAACTCTGCACAGGTTAAGAAAGATGAAGATGAACATTCTCTGCTATCAACCAGTTGCAGATTAAACTATCAGCACTATCCCAAGAATACCAGCACCTGGGCCAAAAGCATACTGGCAGGTAAGGATCTGTTTATCTATAGCCTCAACTTGGCAAGATACTTATGCCTCCTTTTGAGACACTGTCCATCCCAAAATAGCCTTTGTAACAGTTGGCCTTTGGAATTTCCAAGAAGGATGCTCTCTGTCTCAAGGTAGAGTACATCCCATATTTCAGTTGAGGATCAGGTTTAAGCTAAAATTAAATGCGTAACTATTAAACCAAAACAAGTGCCCTGTCCAATTTAAACTGATGCAAATATGTGTAGACAAGGCCAAAAGTGCAATATTTTAACAGCATGGGCAATTAACCATTAGAACAGACTAGCAAGGGGTGTCATGGATTCAATCATTTGAAATCTTTAAATCAAGACTGAATGCCTCTCTAAAAAGATATGCCCGAGTTCAACCACATTGTACTTGGGCTTGAGGAAGGAATTATTAGGTGAAATTCTATGGCCTGTGTTATGCAGGTCAGATTAGAATATCATAATGGTCCCTTTTAGTCTTAAAGTGTGTGAATTAAATGGAGATTAGGCATAGAGCTGGGTGAAATTCTAAAAAATTCTTCATAGAAAAACGAGTTTTTTTCAGCGCCCCAAACTATCCAATTGACAGGATGCATTGTATTTGTTTTTATTTTTTTGGACCAAGACAACATTTCATTTAGACTTCATTTAGAAAAAGTAGAAATGTTTTGTTTCAACTCTGATTTGCAATAGCATTGCCATTCAAATTTGGCCAATTAAAAAACAAAAACAAAACACACCACCAAAAATGGGAACACATCTGAAATTGCTGAATTGAAATGAAAAAACTTGGGGGTGGGGGGGTGGGAAAATGTTTTGGTCAGTTCAAAACAATTTGAGTTTTTGATTTAATGAAAAAACTCAAATTGTTTTGATTTGAATTGGATTGGATTTCTTTGGGGGATTCATTCAGCCCCTGAACTGAAAAATCCATTATTTTCTCATTTTTACTTAGGAAGAAACTTTTCCTTTTGGGCATGTTATTCTATAATTGTCTTCTGAAGCAGATGGTCCTGGGCACTGTAAAAGACAGGATACCAGACTATACAGAGCACTGGTCTGATCCATTATGATAATTCCTGTGTTCCTAAGATATTGGCAGTGATGGATGTAGTAGGGCCATAGGCAAGAAGCTATGATACCTGCATTGACTTGAGTGGGAATGCTCAGGCCCTATCTTTGTAAAGCCCCTTGTACATTTTATAGCACTGAATAATTATTTAAATTTTAATCATAATGCAAAAAGTATAGTTCCACTTAAACATAAAATCCTAGCCTTGCTAGTAAAATTTTTGCAAACACGGGACAAGGATCATGACTTACGAGGAGAGGCTGAGGAAACTGGGCTTATTTAGTCTGCAGAAGAGAAGAATGAGGGGGGGATTTGATAGCAGCCTTCAATTACCTGAAGTGGGGTTCTGAAGAGGATGGAGCTAGGCTGTTCTCAGTGATGGCACATGACAGAACAAGAAGCAATGGTCTCAAATTGCAGTGGGGGAGGTCTAGGTTGGATATTAGGAAAAACTATTTCACTAGGAGGGTGATGAAGCACTAGAATGGGTTACCTCAGAAGGTGGTGAAATCTCCCTCTGTAGAGGTTTTTAAGGCCTGGCTTGACAAAGCCCTAGCTGGGATGATTTAGTTGGGATTGGTCCTTTTTTGAGGAGGGGGTTGGACTAGATGACCTCCTGAAGTTTCTTCCAACCCTAATCTTCTATGATTCTATGACTGCAAATGATCAAAAATATGTTTCCACTTTCTAATTTTCATCTTTGTTAGATAGTCCAGACTAGTCCGAGGGTTAGACAGGTTATCCCTTACATGATTCATGTAAGAATGAAGTGAAATCTATAAGTGACTGTTTTTTAAATAAATAAAACCTTTCAACAAATATTTCTAGGAGGCACTAAAATAATATTGTCCATTAAGATAAGTTCTTAGTTTATAGGACAGCAAGGTGTACCAGACAGAGCACTGGATTGGGAATTAGGAGCCTGGGCAAGTTACTTTCCTGCTCTGCATTTCCCCTCTCATCCTTTGTCTGACTTGCCTAGTTAGACTGTAAACTCTTCCAGGCAGGGTCCAGGGATGTCTGTTACTACATGTTTGCACAGCATCTAGCACAAAGGGGCTCTGATCTTAGCTAGGACCTACAGTACACTACAGTAATGTACAAATAATTGATTATGATAATGATAAAGAGTACTAAAGGAAGCTTTTCATTTGTTCTCCTAGGGTATAAACCTCCTTCACAGGAGAGCCGACTCCTCTTTTCTAACCTGAGTGAGAGAATGAGGAAACGAAGAACATTTGCAGATAAAGAGCTGGAATGCATAATGCTGGAGAGAGAACTTAGGCAGAGAGAACTAAAGGACTTGGCTCTAGCTCAAAGTCTACAAAGACCAAATGAAGACTTTTTACCAGGCACAGAAACAAACCCATTTAGGATTGGACACAGCCAGCTTTGTGACTCAACATATTTTAACCACTATTTGATAAATGTTTGGTTTCCTTTGATACATTCAAGCACAACGCTTTATCAGACTAGAGATTTTTTCCTGCCAAATGTAACTACTTTTACATCAGACCAAATCGAAAGCAACCTTTTACAAAAATATACCTTTACTAAGTATGCAGAGAAATATGCACAAGTGTGTAAGGAGCTGACTCAGGCCAATATTTTATCCAAAGAACTTGGCTCCTTTCAGAGCGATTTGAGATCGAAGGCAACAAAAACACAAGGAAGTTTTGAAAAAGTTAAAGGACATTTTGTATCCAACCAGAAGCAGGACATTGGCTCAGAAGTTTTTATCTTACAAAATGATCCTTCCATACCAGAAAAGCAGCAAGTGAGCCAACATGTGAAAAATAAGTGTTCTCTGGCAAAGGAGAACCTCAGACACGAATGCTATTCGGAAACGAAAATTAAAAATCAGAGCTTGTCATTTTCAGTGGAATCCTTGTTAAAAGTCTAAACAGGTATTTAGGGCCCAGTTCTACTACTTTGGAATTCAATGACAAAATCTTACTGACTCAATGTATCAACTGTGTGCCTGATTCTCTAACCTTTTCTCACATGGGTAGGGCCATTGACTTGAGTCTGATCATCATGCTCCCAATGAAGTCAATGCAAAACATCCGGTCTTTAGTGGGAGTTGGTTCATGCCCCCAAATGGGACTACTTGTGAGAGTAAGGAATACTTGAGTGAGTAGCAAGGTCAGGCTCAGTGTTGAAGATAGATTACTTTCAGAGTGCTGTTAGTAAAGAAAAATACTATGTAGTATTATTTTAATAGTCTGTTATTCTAACAATGTATGTTGTCTGTATATAAAATAGTTGTAGTTTTAATTTCTTTATTTAAAATACTATCAAAAATATATAGAACTACTGTAGATTTTGTAACTTAAACTAAACATGTATTGGGGGTGTGTGTGATATTTTGGCTTTTTTTTTAAATTACTTGTTAGTGCATGTTTTAATTTGCAAGACAATGTAAATGGGTGTGTTTGCATACTGAATAAAAGTGATAAGATGTCATTTTGTGGAAATGGAAAACCAGTTTATTTGAATAAAATGGGCTTAATTGATACAAAGTCTTAATTTGCTGATGTAATATGATACGAGGGCACATTTTTACACCATTGTTCAACATATTAAGGCCTCATTCAGTTGTCACATTGGAATTAGTCCTGGCTTATATCAATGAAGCCTAATCTAAAGTCCACTGAAAAGACTCCCATTGATTCACTGGTTGTTTAAGCTCACTAAAAATCAAACCCTAAAATGCATACACCCCCCCCCCCCCCAAAAAAAAAAAAAAAAGAGTCCAGCACTTGCTCTGTTTTCAGCATACATAATGGAATATTCAAGCAAACAAAATAATGTAATCATATTTAATATGTACACTTTGGCTTGACTATACAAGACAGATTCTGGGCCGCATCCTCAGCTGGTATGCACACAGATGAAATCTCTTAAGATTCTAATAGCAGCCTAGTAGATATTCACAGGCAGAATTTGCTCCCAAACTGGAGGGAGTATGCTACAGGGTGATGTGCCCTTGGGGAAAGGAAAAGACTTGCCAGTCACTTCAAAGATCCATGCTCACTCCTCACATAGGGCCACATTATGCCAGTGATTAACTAGAACTTCCACTAGCAGGTAATAGGGAGCTCTGCTTAAAAAATGACTTGTATCCAAATGGATTTTTAGGGACAGGGATTCAAGCATTACACGTGTGAGAATCTCATTCAATTAACAAGAAAACAAGCTTTTGCGGGGTAGCTTGAGGGGGAAGCTTGCCCTTGTATTGACTGGGTTATTCCTGTTTTTTGCACAGTTGAGTGTATCTACCGTAGAAAGATTGGTTTTCCCTTCCCCTACATCATCATTGGAGCTGCACTGCTGGTGGAAAAAACAGACATGATTTTCCTGGTGAAGACCAGGACCACAAGAGCTTTGGTTTCCAGGGCTGTGATGTTTTACATGAATTTAAAATTAACCTACAAAAATAAATTATATAAGTGTTGATGAGAACGACATTAGGGCCAAGTTTCTCTCCCCAGTGCTTGCCTGAGCAGCTTGTCTTGACACCAGGGAATCCATTGAATCCTCCCACTAAGCCACATAGTGGCAATGGAGTCAATCTGCTATTCACCCTACCAAGCAGGGCTGAAGGACTACAGGAATAATGTAATATCTGGTAGTCTAGCCCAAAGGAAAAGCTCAGATGGGGTTCCTGTGGCAGTGACCTCTGCACACCCCTTGCATGACCTCCCCAAGTTCTGCTCCCCATTTTGTGTCGCAGTGGTGGATTAATTCTGTGGTAAGAACAGGGGTTCTCTCTAGCAGAACAGACCCTTCCCATATGTAATGAGAAATCTTGTATTTGAACACCAACCAGCCCCTGAGTAAAGCAGCAAAATTCAAAGGTTTATTTTGTCAAGATCTCACTCCAAGGTCAGGAAGTTATCTTTTTTTCAACAGGATAGTTAATAGAACACAGGCAGGGTTTCTTGAATACAGTAGCAATAGTAAGAACCCAACAAAGATACGAGTGACTATATTGGATACAAATGGCCCAGTTTTACACCATCGTTCAAACACATTATATTATGCCACTTATAAACACACTCAAATCTGTTAACAGATTTCAGTGGTCCCCTGTCAGACCTATCTGAAGTCCTATTGAAATCAATAGGATTTATGCACCCACAGGGTTTACAGGATCAGGCCCAAAATGTTATATGTTTGACTATGATGTATCTTATTAGGTGCTGATAATTTTACATTTATTGGCCCCAATTCTAAGTTATTGGCCCTGATTCTAACTCTGCCAAAACTCCCATGGATCTTTGGGGAGGGGCCATCTCTTTGATGTGTTTATACAGTGCCTAACACAGTGGGGCTCTGAGCGACGACAGTGGTTCCTTCGTGCTACCACAATATCAGTTAATAATATTAAAAAACAACCAACATCACCAGATGTGGAGATGCAGAAAATTCTGAACACTTGCACAACACACAGTGAAACTCTAGTTGTAATCATAGCTTGGTTGGCAATGTGACCCAGAGCACCAATTGTTATCTAATGCAATGGAGAAGATAAATGTGAGTAGCAGCATCCTCTGAAATATTGTGAATCCAAGAGCTCATAAATATATGAGAAGGCCATCCCTGGGTTCAGACAAGTCATTTAGTACATCTGAAATTGAAAGCAATTCCATTTGTTTTCAAAAAGATGAGAAGATTTTGACTCCATGCTATTATACAGTCTGGACCTCGTACTCACTTATCATTTGTATTATGGTAGTGCCAAGAGACTCCTATCAGGATGCAGGCTGCATAGTGGTGGGCAGTGTACTAGTATACTAAAGGACAGTCCCTGCTCCCAAAAGCATACAGTTTAGATTAAATAATGTCTAATGATAAGTATTCTCTTAACTTTTCATAGTTATGCAGCTATGTTTGTATCCTTACAAAATGTTTTTTCAATAATGAAATATTAAGTTCTGATCTTAATCATGAAAGATCCATCTAAAACATTGGAGTAAAATTCAGGATTGAAAAATTTACCCTTTATTCTTAATCTTACAAAAATCCCATTGACAGAGGACTTTCTCAGTTAAGGATCACAAATTTTAGCCCACCATTCTCAAAGTCACTGTTCAATTACTTAATATAGGCTGGAACCCAGACGTCTGACTATGCAGCATAAAGAGGTTGGTAGAGCCATGCTTTGTGTACATTCTGGTTGATATACCATTCAGGTTTTTTAATTGAAGTGTTCATCCATTAAGTAAGTTTAAGTTGATTAAAAGCTCAGGAGTGTTTTGTCAAATTTTCCAAGCCCATTGAATTGAGTTAAAAATGTAATCAACTTAAAACAAATAGAACAAAACATTAATCTAATCTGTCAGTTTCAGATTGACTGTAAAGAAAACACTCTTCTTGTGACCCATGACCTTGATGCTTATGTTATAATACAAAGTCCCCCATCATAGAAATGGAACACAAAACCTTTCACAATTCATTTCTTCTCCACTTATGCAGCCAGTGTGGGCCATATCGGAGACTGTGTGTGTGTGTGAGAGAGAGATTTTATTTATATAGGAATTTTATAGTGCACATCACCATAGTATTTGAGTAGTAATCTGATGAAGACTAGGATCACAACTGATAAGGACCATATGGTTTTCAGTAAATGTATACAAGGGCATGGATCTGTAGAAGTCTTCTACAAGAATTAACTAAGTTAATGCACATAACATGCCATCTAGGCAGGAGAGAATATTTGTGGTATATAGTAACTGGCAGTAGAGCTGCTAAAAAAAAAACAAAAAAACCCAACAGGGATATCTTGCTAGGACAGATCCATAGCACTGCAGTACATATGGTAGCATATGAAATGAGGGGCAAAGGCATTTGTAAATATGCAGTGAGCTATTTTTTTTAAACCTCTTTCAATTTGACATGGAACTCATGCACTCCTGCCCTTTGCAGATGGCACTGGTATACTTAGAAATCACTAAGGCCTCAATCCAGCAAACCAATTAATCGTGTCCTTAACTCAGAAGCCCATGAGCAGTCCCATTGACTTCAATGGGATTATTTGTATGCTTAAATGCCTTGCTTGATCAAAGTCTAAAAATCAGTAATGTTATTGTGTACAAAGATTCAGGCTTCTGCTGAGAGCATGGTACTACTACTCATATCAGCAATAACTTAGCAGCCATTTCTGCACTAAGTTATTGTTTTGGAACAGTGGTTTTTATCATGTGTTCCATGGACCCCTGGTAGGGTGACCAGACAGTAAACGTGAAAAATCAGGACGGGGGTGGGGGAGTAATAGGCAGGGCCGGCGCTTCCATTTAGGCGACCTAGGTGGTCGCCTAGGGCAGCAGGATTTGGGGGAGCGGCATTTTGCCGCCCTTGGCGGCAATTCGGCAGTGGGGGGGTCCTTCCGCGCTCCGGGTCTTCGGCGGCAATTCTGCAGCGGGTCCTTCACTCGCTGCGGGACCCGCTGCCAAAGTGCCCCGAAGACCGGGAATGCGGAAGGATCCCCCCGCTGCAGAATTGACGACGACGACCGGGAGTGCGGAAGGACCCCCGTCTAGGGCGCCAACTGCACCTGAGCGCCTGGTGCACCCAGCATTCTCCTACACTAACCTTTTAGTTCACAGCTTGGCAAACACAAAAAACGTTGAGAAATGTGTGACAGGTGGTTCAAAACCAAAACCCTTGTCAGATCTCAGTCTTGGTAGCCTATTAGTCCAGTCTCCCATAGTAGTCTGACCTAGCATGATACTTGTAGCCAACCTGTAGAAACATTATTTCGTTTTTAAAAGGTTTTATCGCTGTGTTTCTAAACAATCTGAGTCTACAACTAACAAAGGTGTCATTCTCCCCAAAGATACTGGCATCTTCTAGCTTCTCTCCTGCCCCGCCTCCCGGCTGCAGCTCCCTCCACAGTATCCCCTACACCTTTCCCTCAGCCAGGGCTCTCCTAGGACTAGAAGAGGTGCAGCAGGCCATGGCTGAGGTGATTGCCTCTACTGTTATAAATTCCTAGGGCGGAATCCACAAACCAACATAGGCGCTGCTACACACTGCAGACCCATCATCAGTTTACCCCTGAGCAATGTGGTTATACCATAGAATATCAGGGTTGGAAGGGACTTCAAGAGGTCATCTAGTCCAACCCCCTGCTCAAAGCAGGACCAATCCCCAACTAAATCATCCCAGCCAGGGCTTTGTCAAGCCGGGCCTTAAAAACCTCCAAGGAAGGAGATTCCACCACCTCCTTAGGTAAAGCATTCCAGTGCTTCACCACCCTCCTAGTGAAATAGTGTTTCCTAATATCCAACCTAGACCTCCCCCACTGCAACTTGAGACCATTGCTCCTTGTTCTGTCATCTGCCACCACTGAGAACAGCCGAACTCCATCCTCTTTGGAACCCCCCCTCAGGTAGTTGAAAGCAGCTATCAAATCCCCCCTCATTCTTCTCTTCTGGAGACTAAACAATCCCAGTTCCCTCAGCCTTTCCTCATAAGTCATGTGCTCCAGACCCCTAATCATTTTTGTTGCCCTCCGCTGGACTCTCCAATATTTCCACATCCTACTTGTAGTGTGGGGCCCAAAACTGGACACAGTACTCCAGATGAGGCCTCACCAATGTCGCATAAAGGGGAATGATCACGTCCCTCGATCTGCTGGCAATGCCCCTACTTATACAGCCCAAAATGCCATTAGCCTTCTTGGCAACAAGAGCACACTGTTGACTCATATCCAGCTTCTCGTCCACTGTGACCCCTAGGTCCTTTTCTGCAGAACTGCTACCTAGCCATTCGGTCCCTAGTCTGTAACAGTGCATAGGATTCTTCCGTCCTAAGTGCAGGACTCTGCACTTGTCCTTGTTGAACCTCATCAGGTTTCTTTTGGCCCAATCCTCCAATTTGTCTACCAACGTAGCCCTCGACATAGACAGCGCTAGGTCAGCAGGAGAGCTTCTCCCATTGACATAACTACCACCTCTCAGGGAGGTGGATTAATTATGATAATGGCAGAAACTCTGCTGTGGGCATAAGAGCGTCTTCACTAAAGTGCTACAGCAGCACTGGGAATGAGTTAGGCGCCTGCCTTGCTCCCTGCTAAAAACAGCCAGAGGACGTGCTGCTGCTACCACACCTCCCTTGTAACACATATCTCAGGAGTTAATGCTCTCACCTGGGAGGTGGGAGACCCAGGTTCAATTCCCTGAGGTCTGCACAGAGTCTCCCACTTCCATAAGCAGGTTCTAACCACTGGGATATTAGGATGTGGGGTTCCCTCAGTCTGTTGAGACTCTTCACTGTAGATAAATAATGAAAGCATGATTGGGTCAGAGGGCACACAAGTGAGAATAACTCTGTAGTCCAGTAGTTAGGGCACCCTTCTTGGGGGCTGGAGACCTCAGGTCAAGTCCTGCTGCTCCAATCATTCTCTCCCTCACTCCTGTGCTTGGATTATTGGGACCAGCAAGTAAATTTAGTGCCATTAAGAAATATGGAAGTATTTGTGGGTATCTTGCTGGTGCTTTATTGATTTTCCTTCCAGTATAACTACTTCAAGCTAAAGCTAGTGACCTTCCCTAATGCACTTTGCTTTATTGTGTAGTTTCTTGTGTGCTTTGCACTTTTTATTTACACAATAAAAAAAGACTAGAGGGAAAACAATGTTTCTTTATGTTAGAAGTATAGTGGCCTCACAGGTCAATATTTCTTTTCTCCCTATGCACTCAGACTTTATTTATTTTTTTAAACACTTTGGCTTCTTTTAAGGAGATTTAAGTTTCAGAGCAAACCCGTTACCAGCAACTTGCTCAGCTTCATATTGCACACTGGGCTGATCACATTTGTTATGTCTACCAGCTGATAGAGTTTTCTGAAAATATTTAGCCTGTAATGCAACCCTCCTAGTCTTCTGTTTTTATTGCAAACATGCAATTAATCACCCTAATTGTTCCAATTACCCAGAAGCCCAAGTTATTATGATAAAAAATAATGAAATTAGACTATAGTCAAAGTTTGAAAGTTTAAATGTTCACTTGAGTAAAGTGAAAATGAATTCAACTACTATTTATTTGTATATAGGAGAAACCAGTGAGTTAGATCATGTAATTCTTCAAGAATGTAAATGAGCAATCTGAATAATAATGATGAAAGTTGCCATAATGTGCAAAATATTATTTGTGGATCTCAAAGTGCTTTACAAATTCTAATTGATTGTCATAGTACAACCGATAGGTAAGTGAGTATTGTCACACTAGTTATATAGATGAATAATCTGAAGAACAGAGAGGTTAAGTAATTTGTTTTAAGACTATACAATGAGTCAACGGCTGAGCTCTGAATGGAACCCATGCCCAAGCGTGGCTCTAATTACTAGACAACATTACCTCTCATGTAATACTCTTGCATGAGGAGGACTTGAGGAAATTAGCATACATGCACACAGAAAATAATGGGTAGGCAGTGTTATAGTTGCAAATCAAATCAACAAGACCAAAGAAATTAAGAGATAAACTACTGATACCCTTTACTTCTGTTGCTATATCTATCTAGGTGTTGCAATATATTATTCTAGGTTACGTAAAATAATTGTTTTCCATCCTTTGTCAATGCCCAGACCTACAGCAATACTGCAATATGTTGGTCCCATGGGGTCGTAGGTCTGGGTAAATGCTGATTTTTTAATCATACCCAGTGTATTTTAGTTAGGGTTATGGAACAAAATTTCAATTCAGAAAGTGAAACCAAAACAGTTTTGTTCTTATATAAATTAAAAACACAGTTAAGAAATTCCCCCAAATAGTCCCTGGGCTAAGAGCTTGGATACTGTAAATTTCACTAACTTGGCATAAATTTTCACACCTACTTAGGAAATCCTTGCACATAGATTTTAAAATTTAAATATGGACATAATCCTGACAACAGTGATCCGAGTGAGTAGGTCTTTAATAGTTGTGGCATTCCACGAAGGTTGAAAAAATCCCCACAATTCCAATCAGCCTTGAAGAAAGTAACTGTAGTGTAAGTGCTTCTCGTTAAAAGGAAGTGACCTTTGTATGTACAAAAAAAAAAACAAATAATGTGATTTTATTTTGCACCCCAGTGGCTGACCAGGATGTGTCTAGTGTTTGCTTGAAAACTGTTAGGTTTTGAAACAAGAGGGCCTGATTCTCTCCTTACATTAGTGTAACTCCATTGATTTCAATGGGTTATGCTTGATCAACACAGAGGTGAGTGAGAACAGAACGTGGCCTAGAGCATAGAGCTGAGAAGTTGTTTGGGCTAATAGGATTTGTGTATCTACCTCTGGTGTATGATTATTACCATACTTTCCTGGATGTATATTTAATACTGACTAACAACTGATAGAAGGTTAGTGTGGTCATTAGAGCTAGTATGATAAAAAGGAGTCCTCCGAGTCAATGGTTCTCAACTTTTCCAGACTACTAGAGGGATAGCTCAGTGGTTTGAGCATTGGCCTGCTAAATCCAGGGTTGTGAGTTCAATCCTTGAGGGGATGCTTTAGGGATTTGGGGCAAAAATATGTCTGGGGATTGGTCCTGCTTTGAGCAGGGGGTTGGACTAGATAACCTCCTGAGGTCCCTTCCAACCCTGATATTCTATGATCCCTGAAGCCCGAATCCTGCTGAAAGGGGCTGAAGTTGAAGGCCCACTGCCCAGCATGGAAGCATGTAACTTAGCTTCATGGGGCCCCTTGTGACATGGTTGCCATTTCCTAATGCCGATCCTATACTTGTGACACCTCTAAACCTGTCCTGCAACCCACCCAAGGGGTTGAGAAACACTGATTTAGAGGAGTTGATGTACCTCCAAGGGTACGTATACTCCTTGTTGAGAGCCACTGCTCCGAATGTACCTATCAAAGGGCAAAAAAGAAAATATGTATTTAGCCAATCCAGACCAAGTTCTTCTCCCGGCAATCCATGCAAGTCTTAGACAAGGCACACGTGCTTTGTGTTCTCATAGGAAAATGATTTGTTTTGTTTGGTTTTATTTCATTCCTTACGTGTTAGGTCTGACTTCAGTGGGCTTGGGATCAAGCCATAAGGCCCAGATTTTTAAAAGTATTTAGATGTCTATAAATGCAGATAAATTCTTTGTGGAATTTTCAAAAGCAACAAGGTTCAGAGCCTCAACTACACTTACCTTTGGGGATATGGGCCTGTGCGCCTAACTTTCGTTGAGTTCAAGGAGAGTAAGGGGCTTGGGGATGAATCCAGGGCTCCTACAAGTCCCCTCCCTTTATTCACCTAACTGATTGCAGCACTGTAGTGGCAAGTAATGGGCTAGGAGCCCCTGCTTTACCCACCATAACCAGACATTCACTCTAAGCAGGCAGAGTAGGGGCTTACAGGGGTTTTACTCCCCTGTCCAGCTGAATAAGCTGTGACAATCTAGCCCTATGCCTGTACATCACCTAGCACAGGGGTGGGTAAACGATGGCCCAGGGGCCGCATCCAGCCCTTCAGACATTTTAATCTGGCCCTCGAGCTCCCGATGGGGAGCGGGGTCCGGAGCTTGCCCCGCTCTGCACATGCTGTTGCTCTGTGTGGCTCCCAGAAGCAGCGGCATGTTCCCCCTCTGGCTCCCACGTGTAGGGGAAGCCAGGGGGCTCCGCACGCTGCCCCACCCCAAGCGCCGCCCCCCACAGCTCCCATTGGCTGGGAACCATGGGCATCCATGGCCCGCCATACAATTTCCATACTTAGATGTGGCCTTCAGGCCAAAAAGTTTTCCCACCCCTGACCTAGCACAATGCAGGCTCCACTCTGGTTGGTGCTTTATTATATTCATGGCCTACACAAAGACAAGTTGGAGTGTTTTGTGTGTTTATCTTTCTGGAAGGCTGCAATGTAATACTGCTTTATTTCTTAGAATCCAGAACTCCAATATGCAAGAACCGAAACCAGAGTGAGACAAAGGAGGCTGCTATTTAAGGCAGAGAGGCACAACTCAACCCACCTTACTCAGCCTGCAAAGAGCCAGCCTAGACTCCTGAGGAAGCACAGATCACATGCTTCCCTACAGAGTCCCCTAGCCAGGAAGCAGCACCAGGAATCCCCTTCCCTTAAAGTGATAACTGTCACTATGACAAGCTTTCACTACACCACACCGTTTGCTGCTAATGTAAGGCATACAATAAATGAAAAAGTAATCTTTCCTTCAAAAAGAGGACTGACTGAAACTGGTTTAGATGAGAACACAATCTGGAGTCACTCCATTAAAATCAAATGGAGTGAGATCAGAACCATGCTAGGTTTTTGCAAGAAATTTAGCTAATTTTGCATCTTCTCTTCGGAGTTAAATAAGGTAATAATTAGAACCTTGAAACGCCACCTCCCCAAATGCATCCGAAGAAGTGAGGTTTTTACTCACGAAAGCTCATGCCCAAATAAATCTGTTAGTCTTTAAGGTGCCACCAGACTCCTTGTTGTTTTTGCACCTCCCCAAAGCAAATCTTAAAATGTTTTCCCAGGAAAAATCATAAATATCTTTGAAAAATCTTTGCACTGAACAAATATAGTATTGCTCATAAGCTACAGAATTTCAATATAGTTTCAGTGAGGCTGGCAGAGTTTGAAGAGTAAGGCAATCTGTATTAACAGTACATGATGTATCAGTTGGTTTTGTTCATTGGCTAGACACTAAAGAAATGTAGCTTTCCATCAATTAGAGTTTAAACTGGCTGTACATAGCTACCCAGGAAGTTAAGAACAAAAAAATATATTTAAAAATGAAAGTGTATTTTTATTGGGGAAATTAGTCTATTGCACTGTTAAATAAGTATTTATGAAAAGCTATACACTACGTAATAGTAAGGACCAAACAGGTGCCAGTCAAATCTGTATACTTTGATTCCGATTTCAGCTGCAATCTGTGCCAATTAGAAAATTGAATGGAGTGACATAGTATATGAAGGAACATCTAATTTGTCATGCAATGTCAACATTGCTGGCATTTTAAAGTTCTTGAAGTTTCGGTCTTCAGCCAAGACTTATTAAATGTCCCAAAATCTCATTCAGAAGACTGAAAAGTGCTTTCATTGTTAATTCTCTAACTACAGTAGAAATGTGAATCGTAGGAGGACAACTTTGACATACATAGCTTTGCTAAGCCCCTTTAATGCCTGGATTTAACTTAAGTGTATGTAGTAGTTGAAGCCAGCTCGGATAGAAAAAGCTGTCCATTTCAGTGGTCATATTGGCTGAAATAATATTTACTTGAGATAATGAGTGGATGGCTCCACAATCTGACCTGTTTTGTTCATCACTTAAGTTTAAAAAAAGCTTGGGCAGAAATTCAAGTTTAGGATGTATGTATTTGGAACAAGCTAACTTGTGAAGTGAACTGAATCCACTATGGTGGTGTAATTTTAAACAATTGCCCTTTAACTGGCTGCCTGTCCCTGGTTGCCACTTCTAAAACGACAGCACTCTCTCTAGTTTTTTGTTACTATTCAGTAAATTGGTGCAATGTGAACTACAATACCTCATACTTCTTAAGCAGCCATGCTGCAATTTATTATAGTTACATAATTCATATCAGATACAAGAGCTAGAATGATAACTCAAATTCTTAAACAAATTCTTAAACAAAAAATATTCAAGGCAAACTACGGTGCCCTGTTTAGAATTTAGGGTTACATAGTTCAACGTTCACTCATGTTGGTGATCACTTACCCTTATGGATGAGAATATGGTCAATGATATGAGTAAAGATTGCGCAATCTGGCCCCTTTTTCATACTTATCTTGGGTGGGGGGCGTGTTTCCGACTTTCCTTCTTTAGCTCTTACCAATGGCACTAGTTGGAAACAGAACTGTTCCACCAATTTTAAAGTGTTTGCTTTACTTTTACAAAGCAACTTAATTGCTTTGTTGAAGCTGCTCAAGATCAGTTACTGATCCAGAGACATTTGCTTTGGAAAAGGGTAAATCACAGATGTGGGGCCCCATCCTGTTCTTGCTCAAGTCAGTGTAAACAGGCTTGGGCACGTGAGATACAATACTATACAATGGCCAAAAGCCTGGATGCCAGAGTGCTGTTAGTAGCTATAAATTGAGCCCTTTGGAAGCCAGCACCCTGGTCACTTAACACTCAGGGCACTGGGAGTACTTAGAGGAGGAGTTTGGAAGAGTAGAAGGGATCAGCGATAGGGAGCCTGATGAGCAGATTAGCTCTCCAGCTGGGCAGCTCAGAGAAGCAAACAAGCAGGATACCAGGCTGAGCCAAGGAGCAGGAAGGGGGCTCCACATGACAACTGCTATGCTATACCTGGAGTATTAATAATAGAGACACTTGATGGAGATACTCTAGTGCACAGGGTGTGCTGCTTACTGCCAGCCAGGGTGTACAGGAGCTGAAGGGTGGCCCCATTCACAATACTAATAAAAGAGAGTGTACCTGATCCAAAGAGCTTACAATCTGATTTCAGAAAGGACATAAAGGAAAGATGATGGTGAAGGAAGGGTGGGGTAATGGCAGTCAGATTATCTGGTTAAAGGGAGTAGATGTCTTTGTGGTATGATGCTCTTTGGTTTTTGTTTTTAATAAAATAAATAGGGCTGTTGATTAATCGCAGTTAACTCATGCGATTAACTCAAAAATTAATCACGATTAATCGCAGTTTTAATCGCACTGTTAAACAGAACATTTTGGATGTTTCTACATTTTCAAATATATTGCTTTCAATTACAACACAGAATAGAAAGTGTACAGTGCTCACTTTATATTATTTTTATTACAAATATTTGCACTGGAAAATAATAAAATAGTATTTTTCAATTCAACTCATACAAGTGCTGTAGTGCAATCTCTATCATGAAAGTGCAGCATACAAATGTAGATTTGTTACATAACTGCACTCAAAAACAAAACTGTGTAAAACTTCAGAGCCTACAAGTCCACTCAGTCCTACTTCTTGTTCAGCCAATCGCTAAGACAAACAAGTTAGTTTACATTTATGGGAGATGCTGCTGCCCATTTCTTATTTACAATGTCACCTGAAAGTGAGACCAGGCATTTGCATGGCACTTTCGTAGCTGGCATTGCAAGGTATTTATGTGCCAGATGTGCAATTAATTTAAATTTCGCAATCGCCACAGGGTGTATTTATTTAATCTAATCAATTCCTAGCCCAATCAGAAGGTAAGCATGTATAATATTAAATAAGCCCTTGATGTAAAGTGTAGACTATTACTCATACAAGTGGTCCTTGCTCACATTGGTAAGGAGCATTAGCAAAAGAGTTTGCAAGACTGGATCCAAAAATCATACACGAGAATTATTCTTCATTTGTATTACTGTAGCACCTACAGGCTACATTAGTGCAACGGGCTTCACTATCAAAACACAACACAAGAAGAGCCCCTGCTCGGATGAGTTTATTGTCAAAATAGACATGACAAAGGATGGAAGAAAGGAAGTATTATCCCAATTTCACAGCTAGGGAACTGAGGCACAGAAGCATTGATAGCTTGATCCTGCAATACGTTGAACACTTTGGCCCCAATCCATCCAAGCACTGAGGCATGTGTTGAACTTTAAACACTTGCATAATCCCACCAGAGTCAATCTGAAAATAATTGCATGCAGTTTACGTAAACCAAGAAGCAGTCTCTCCATTAAGAAGCCGCTGACATCTCAGACAGATGCAGGATGAAAGGCAGCAAGATGATTAGAGGAGACTATGGAAAGGCAGCATATGGGGAGTTTGTTTTTTGATTACAAATAAAAAAAAACAGCTCTTAATAAGGCTTCCAGGTCTTATATAGTAAAGTTACCTAATGGATGCATGTTCAGGCAGAACTAGAAGGATATCCTGAAGGCTCCGTTAGACTCAGAAATATCATGCTCTGCAGTGCAATGTGCGGCTGTAGATACTACAGGCTGGATCCACAAAGGGCATGAGCAAAGCTACCCAAGTGCTGACAGCAACGAACTGCTCAGCACTGAAGCCTCAGTGGGATCCTCCAAGTAGGAGTTCTGGACTGTCTGCTTAACTTGGCCGTGGGGCCTGATCTAGTGGCCGTTGTCAGAGCATGGCTAAACCCATACAAAACACAGCCAAGGAGGAGCCAGTGCTGCGGTCCCCCTCATGCCCAATAGCTCAGTGACCCAGAACCCAGAGACCACTCTGCCTGATTTGGAGCAGGGACTTGCGCACACGTCTCTGCCATCCCAAGTGAGTGCTCTAACCACTGACCTGTTGGGTATGGTAAGGATGCAACCTTCTCCTCCTTGCCTGAGACTTGTGTGGATTCGGTGTCTGAGAAACACCTGCCAGATCATCTCACCTGTGGGGCCCCAACAGGGGAATGCCCCATTTGAGGATCCTGATGGGAACTTGGCCCTGAGCTGTTCACCTGTCAAACGCAGGCACCCCAGAAATGTCGGCATCTACGGGCTGCGCAGCAACTGAGTGGGAGTTTTGAGGCTCTAAATTTTGGACTTAGGCACCCAAAGTAGCTATTAGGCACCTAGATCCCTTGTGGCTCTAGCCATGGTGCCTAGGGACTGAGATGCCTAAGTCACATAGCTGCTTTTGAAGATTTACCCCCAGAGACTGTCAATATGAAAAGTGGCAAGACAAATACATTTTACACCTGCAGCATTTCCCTCAGCTGTTGTAACCACAAACAGTAGCAGACTATTTAAATGCCCTTTCTGATTTAAGGCTTATTTGTCCTCTCCTATGGAAAGGGCCACAGAAGCGGGTTCTGGAGTAGGATACAACATGAGTGTCCCTGGCTGAGTTTTCCCTAAATTGTTGTGGTGAGCAGGATTTGTCATCCGGCAGACCAGGCAGCAGGTATGCCCTCCAACCCAGTTACAAACACAAATAGGTAACAGTATTAAAATAGTACCTGCAGGTCCCAGCCAAGAGCAGGAACCATTATGGTAGGCATTGTACGTATACACGATGAAACAATCCCTGCCTCAAAGAACTTACACAGTCTAAATAGACAAGACAGACAAAGGGTGGGAGGAGAAACTCAGTCACAGAGACTTGAATAAGGTCACACAGCATATCAGAGATAGAGCCAGCAAGAGTTCAAGTGACTCCTAGATGGTGACCTATCCATTAGACCGCCCTATGTCTCTGACTAGTACTAGCAATTCAGTGGCCCTACTTACGTGACTAAAGCTTACTTGACATGAGTAAGTGCAAGATTAGGCTCCAGCTCTGTTCACAATTCCCCCCCTCTCTGACACACACTTTTGGCCTCTTAACGCACTGCTACAACACAATGCAGAACAGAGCTTATTCTGCCTAGTTAAATTTAGTGTAATTGGATGGCTTTTTTTGCCTTAGGAAGATGAAGTTGGTATGGCTGCAGTAAAATATATTTTAAAAATGCTTTGCACTGGGGAGGAGAAATATATGACATGCAATCTCTTCTTAATGCATTGTGCTTACACAACTCATTAGGAGAGCTAAGAGCCCATTTGTGTCTGTAGGCTAGGCTAGACTGTAAAGTTACCTTGTGTAATATTCTAGAAACTCCTATAAACAGTAACCTGAACTAATGCCTTAAAAATGCTTTGATTGCAAAGAAAAAACGAATAAGACTTCAATTCTGCATATTGTGAAAAGTGATCTACAGAGACAGCAGAATTATTTTTATGCTGTCATAACTCCAGCTTCCTTTCAGAAAGAGGCTTCTGATAACTAAAGCTAAATCTGTAGGATTATGAATAAGTTTTGGAATAAAGTTTAACATTTTCAACTTCCATTCAGTCCCTTTCATGATCTTGTTAAAGAAATACAGCTTTCTTCATTGCTGCATAATTCAACAAATCTTTGTACTAAAACACCCAGCTATACTTCCTATGAAGTTTGAGCTGCAAAAATATGCCTATAAATATATAAATACAATTATAAAGATAGGGGACTTGATTCTGCCATCTTTACTCAGTTAATTCACAAATATTTCCATTGAAGCCAGTAGGACTATTTGCATAAAACAAATTTAGTAAGACACAGAACAAGAGTCCTATCGGCTATTAAGAATCTGTTGAGATTTCATATATGCTTCAAATAGAAACAAGTGGAGACTGTCAAAACATTCTTATTCCATTTTGTTAAAAATAACAAAATAATCTGCTCTTATTACAAGGGGTCAAATTCATCCCTTGTATAATCTCACAGAAGTCATTTACACCAAGGATGAGTTTCGCCCATTTCTTTATGGAATTTTTACTGAGTTTTTCATTTAAAAAGAGATTACTTTATTATTTGGGGGGAGAGGAGCAGGGGGGGCTGAGAGGTAACATATCCCAATCAAAACACTGTAATTAAATATTCCCTAATGCAAACTGCCCTCCTTACATATTGAAAAGGCCATACAAGTAGGGAGACATTTAATACTAAAGTTCTAATTCTTGCTTGTTGAACGTCAGCCTGTCTAGCTAATATGACTAGATATTTACATTGTGTACCTCACCATCATTGCTGAGTGCCTTATAGAACTACAGAAATCCTCATGTGTGGTCTACACACATCTGATTTCTATCTTTCCCAGAAACTAGCAGAAAAGAGAGAACATCCTAAAAATTCTCTTACCACTTCTTTCCCCGTTCCAAGAACATGCAGAGCTATGTAGTGGTATTTTATAAGAATGTTATAGAAAAGAGGTAGGTCTTACATAGATTCATAGATTCTAGGACTGGAAGGGACCTCGAGAGGTCATCGAGTCCAGTCCCCTGCCCGCATGGCAGGACATTTTATCCTGAAGGTGGTCAATTTTATGGTCATCTTCAGTTCTGACTGTGGAACTCCTTTCCACAATCATAGCCAGTAGCCAACAAAAAAACAACAACAAACAAACTCCTGTTCTCAATAGTGACCCTTGTCTTTGGCTGCTATGATCCTCAGAGACAAAGGAACCCTCATAGACATGAAGGTGAAGGAGGAGGCAGTCTTTAAGATAAATAGTGAAGGCTCAACCCAAGAAAGCTCTGAATATCAAGACAGACATTAAACTTGATTCAATATTTGGCTGGTAACCAGTGTAGTGACTGGAACAATGGACTGATGAGGTGTTCATGAACATTCTCTACTTGTTGGAGTTTCGTTAGGGTCTCTGGCTTCATTCCCATGTACATTGCACTGCAGTCATCAAACCTGGAAATCACAGATGCAGTGATCAGGTCTGCAGCTGATAGAACAGGAATGATCTCTTGGCCAGCCAAAGGTAAATGGAATAAGTTGTTTTCTTACTGCTATTCCTCATAGATCTGAGCAAGCCTTTAAACCTCATGGTCAGTAGTCAGAAATGCTGCAGAGAGATCCAGAAGGATGAAGATGGATATTAGGCAGATGGACAGAAGGACAAAGAAGCAGTGCTCTTATTTGAATATTATATAGCCCCAATCGGGAATGCTAGGAAAGCATAACCCAGCTAGGGCATCGACAGCCGCAACTCACCTTCCCATCTTCTGACTATTGATGAAGGATTGTGTTTTCAGCCTTGGACAATCAGTCTCAAAGAGCCATAATCACTCATGTCAAAGGTTGAGGCATGCCAGAGCAGGACACCTTTTGGAATCAATCACAGCCCCATGATTTATTGAGGTAACTATTGGATGGCTTGCATAAACCACTGAACTTCAATGAGACCACTCACATGCTTAAAATTAAGTGTATGCTTCAGTGGTTTGCTGGATCAGGGCTTTAATCCTCTAGTATCTTACAACATACAGCATGTCATGTAAAGGGCTACATTCATTACACCATATTCACTAGCCCTACCCACTTAGTTGTTGCTAAATTGTAATAAAAAAGATCTGTCTTTAAGATATCATATGCATATCACTGTGCTTTTTTCAAGTAGTATTTAAGCTTGATCTGGAAGAGTGAATTATAGTGAATGAGGCACTAAGACAATATGGAACTTTGTTTACACCCGTATCATACAGACAATTTCACTTCCCATAGAAGAAACTAACAATTGTTTGAGACAGACCAGGTGCATTTAGTTACATTTCTTAATAAGATATTCATGTCACCACAAACACCTCAGATTCAGACACTTTAGAGTGCATTAGTAAAACCTTTGGAAATTTTCCATCCTTTCCCTCCCTCATCTCCTATAGCCCCCCCCCCCCCACCCCACCCCAAACTCTGTATCTTGAAAAGCTAACCCTTCTACTGAACAATGATAAAGAATATGTATAACTTTCACAGAAATGTTCCAGTACAACAAGTAGTAAAGTTTGACCCCCTTGTATATATTATGGGGGGGTGAGGGGGGAGAAGCCAGCAACAGGTTGAATAACCTGTACAGGTAAACAGCAGGCAAAGTATTTTCCATCACTTGCGTTGTGCAGGCAGACTGGAAAACAAGAAGCTAGTGAGCCTTCACAAAAGGGCTTTATTTCACCACCTTCCTCAATAGTGTCAGTACCATAGATCCAAAAAGAGTCGGCATTCAGCGGTAGAGAAGAGTGGCAATTAAAATGAAACAAATTACCTCCAGTTTGTCTGCTGAGGGGGACCTACAGCTGAGAAGAAAGCTGAGGAGATATGAGAGATTGACAGGATTGCTCCGTCCTGCCAGTGGTTTGCTGCCAACTGAACCAGGTCCTTGACAGAAAATAACACATCAAACTTAATTCTGCATGCTGATCTTGAAGTCAGATGTACGGAGTATAGTCTATAGAACTGAAGCTCTTACTCAGGGTGTTGACTAGAGTGTCAGATAGGAATTTTTCCACCGATTTACATTTTGCAAAAATCGCTGGTTTGCATACCCCCAAATCCCTAAACACAGATCTTTGTGTTTATTCACTTTTCTTTAGATTTCTAGTTACTACACTGAAATGTAGCTGTTTAAAAAAATAACATGAAAAGAAAGGAAATAAGGAAGGGAATGGGGGCCTGGCTGAGATCATGGACAGGAATCCTGTAAGGCAGCCTGTATTTGAAGGCTCCTTAACTTTTCAGATGCGTTTTCACCTTGATTTCTTAAAGGGCTCAAGCGTGGTAGATGGTCCATAAAAGTGTAATACGTGGGAGCTTATTTTGTTCCACTAACCACCCATCACATTTCCCAAATCATTTTACTAATTGTGAGGCAGATTTACTGCGGTGCTGCAGCTGGTTGGAATGCTCCAGTGATGCAAAGCAACCTTAAACCCAGTTTAACTAGTGTAGTCATGCAGTTTTACAGCTGCCTTGTGTCACCTGAGTGGCACAAAACAGCCAGAGCATACCAGTGAATCTGGCCCATCACATACACAGGGGTCACTCACCCACCTCTGGGATACAAGACTTGTTATTCAGCATCACAACACTCTATGGGAGGATGAATGAGAAGTAACTCCTGTTAAAACTATAGGGAGAACTTTTAAGTAAGAAAATTGTGTGTAAATTGGCCAAGATCTCAGGATTAACATCCTTTTTCTAAAAGCACCAGGAAGTAATCTATTATTGCATGGTCAGGAGGTTGGTTCTATTTCTCACCTCAAAGATTCCCAGTGCCCCTAGAACCAAAGTGGGCATCAATGCAGTACTGACAGAGGAAAGTATCTCATGTATTCTGTAAATACTTCTTGTTTTTTTTGTGCGCGCGCTGGGGAAGGGGGTGTCTCCCACCCAAGTACTGGCCACACCTAATAATGCTTTGTAGATGACCAGATCACAGAGCAAGGTTGTATGGCTGACTTCCTCCTGTCCTCTCCCCTCCCCAGAAGCACGATCAAGTGGTTCAGTACCTTAGAGTCTCTTCAGATGACACTTTTTGAATAATATCTTCTTTGATGTGAATCCACACTATGGATTTTGTTGTTAGCATTGCTTGGTGTTGATCTAGTTAGCTTAATGAGCACAATATTCTCAGAAGACAAAGCTATCAATTCCACTTGTCTTTTTTCTTATTACTGCTCTTGTGGTTCCCACATTATTTTCCTGGAACGGATATAACCAGGGTAGGTTTGCAACATTCCCTGCAGCTGTTAACAGAGTCTTCTCTTCACAGACTGTATAGTGTAGATCTTCTCAGGTTCTCCACTCTCTTCTGGCCTTCTCCACCCTCTGTATAATCTATTGCTCTTCCATATGGCCAGCTGCAGGTTTTTTCTGGGGTTTTGCTCCTTTCCACATTAATAATTGATCCACTGGGAACTAGATACTTGAGACAAAGCTAATAGTGAAACTGCCTAGTTATTCTCCTTTAGATGTGCCTATCAACCTTTCAGGAAAAGGTTTTGTCCTTTTGCTTTAAGAACTACGCAAACTTATCAATTAGATTCCTAAGATTTGCTGATCAGAATGCCCACTACTTGCTTAAGTCTACTTTTAGGTCTACCTGTAGCACACAGTATTTAGGACCTGACCTTGCAAGGAGCTGAGGGCACTCTTAGCATGTTGCAAGATCAGGCCCCAAGGTGCAGTTGCTCATAAGAGCTAAGAACTTACTTCCCCATGCCCTTACTTGTCTTATGTAGGTGATGTGGCAGAGTGATATTTGCAGCAGGCATCATCCCTGGAGGGTGCATGTTGTGGAAGCTTGTTTTTGGATAGAAAGACTGACTATATTGAATGCTAATAGTATTGCTATTCACTAGGGATTTGGATCAATTTACACAAAGTCAATGGGGATACTCATCTGAAGTCATTGCAACTAGCAGTGATAGCCAGATTTTGCAGGAGTAGGTCTTATTAATTATTCACAAGTAAATATTTAACACATGTACAAGCAAAACTTGGTTAGGCATTGACAGCTTTATACATTGATTAGTGTTCTGTAAAAATGTGACTGTGCAACACAAGACATGAAACAATATTTTCACTCAAGTTTAATCTGCCAGCATATATGTATACTCCACCTAGAGGATCTTACTTGTCTCCTATTGCTCTTTGATTTTGAAAGACTATATATCCCTATACATTTTAGTGTGACATTTCTAAGTCCCTGGTCAGACTGACAAATATTTTTGAATTGGTTTTGCTTAAGAAGCTGTTGTGAGGATAATCAAGGCTAACCGTGTAATTCTATCACCCAAATACCTTTCTCCTCATTTTTATCCCTTATTATTTATTTCATTGTTTGATTGTCTGACCCAGAAATTTCTAAATATTTGTATTAGTTTCTAAAAATTTTAAGGAGGCAAAATAGTTAGCGAGAAGAAAGTTAAAATGACACCCTCAATTTCAGAATAATATTTTTCTGAGTTACCTTTTAATTAGGGCTGTTGATTAATCGCAGTTAACTCACTTGATTAACTCAAAAAATTAACTGCAATTAAAAAAATTAATCCTGGTTAATTGCACTGTTAATAGAATGCCATTTGAAATTTATTAAATATTTGTGGATGTTTTCTACATTTTCAAATATATTGATTTCAATTACAACATAGAATACAAAGTGTACTGTGCTCACTTTATACACCTCTACCCCAATATAACGTGACCCGATATAATGCAGTAAAGCAGTGCTCCGGGGGGATGGGGCGGGGGAGGTGAGGACGGGACGGGACCAATGCATGTTCATTTTCATCCTTGGAGTCAGATGCCACCAGGAGAAGGTTGATTTTCTTTTTTGGTGGTTCGGGTTCTGTAGTTTCCGCATCTGAGTGTTGCTCTTTTAAGACTTCTAAAATTATGCTCCACACCTCATCCCTCTCAGATTTTGGAAGGCACTTCAGATTCTTAAACCTTGGGTCAAGTGCTGTAGCTACTTTTAGAAATCTCACATTGGTACCTTCTTTGCATTTTGTCAAATCCGCACTGACAATGTTCGTAAATCAAACAACATGTGCTGGGTCATCATCCGAGACTGCTATAACATGAAATATATGGCAGAACGTGGGTAAAACAGAGCAGGGGACATTGAACTCCTTGGGGGAGAATTGTGTCACAAATTTAATTAACACACTATTTTTTTAAACGAACTTTATCAGCATGAAAGCATGTCCTCTGGAACGATGGCCGAAGCATGAAGGGGCAGACGAATGTTTAGCATATCTGGCACGTAAATATCTTACAATGCCGGCTACAAAAGTGCCATGTGAACGCCTTTCAGGTGACATTGTAAATAAGAAGCAGGCAGCAGTATCTCCTGTAAATGTAAACAAACTTATTTGTCTTCGTCATAGGCTGAAGAAGTAGGATTGAGTGGACTTGGATGCTCTAAAGTTTTACATTGTTTTATTTTTGAATGCAGTTATGTAACAAAAAACCCCTACATTTGTAAGTTACACTTTCACAATAGAGATCTCATACAAGAACTGTAGTGCAATTAATTGCAAAACACTTTTTCTTTTGTTTATTATTTTTACAGTGCAAATATTTGTAAAAAAATATAAAGTAAGCACTGTACACTGTGTATTCTGTGTTGCAATAGAAATCAATATATTGGAAAATGTAGAAATCTTCCAAAATTTTGTAATAGAATACTAATTGAAATTTATTAACAGTGAGATTAATCATGATTAATATTTTTAATTGCAATTAATTTTTGATTTAATCTCCTGAGTTTACTGCGATTAATCGACAGCCCTAATATTATTTCAACTCCATTGTATAACAATGCTGCTATGGTTAAGGTCTCTAACAATTCTGTTTTATATATCTGAGCCATTAAGATCTTATTGTTTAGGCATAGATATTTGCTCCAAGGCTGCATTTTTGGATTAAAGAATCTTAGCCCAAATGACATTTTTTGGTACAGTTTCTTAAAAAAACCCACGTTCTGTTTTTTAGAGTTTTATGTATGTATTTTTTTCTTTTTGCATTTACAAATGAATTCATGTAAAAAGCAAGTGTAATTTTTTTTTAAACTACAGAGTCCAATTCTCATTTACACAACTCAGTCAGCATAGAGGAACCTTGACTTGGGAGTAAATGATGTTTATGACCACTGTAAGGGCCCACATCACACAGTCAGAGCAGTGTCAAAGGGTCTAATGTAAGTGTGACTCAGTCCCCAATTGTTTTCATGTCATTTGACCATTATGTAGACTGGTACATAGGAGTAATTACTTTTTAATACAGTATCTTAGTATTGTATCAATTTCTGTCCTTGGATACTGATGTGCTCTCCCTTGGAGTTAAATAGGTGGGGAAAAAAAGGAGACCCACAGTCAGACATCTAAAGAAATAAAATAAATGCAAAACAAAATATCACATAATAGGAAGCTAAAGAAATAGGAATATAATTACCCCTCAGCATTCTAGAGCATTATCAATTTTTTCCTTTATCCGTCTTTTCATGAGGTTGAAACATGGGGTTTTAGAAACAAACAATCACAGAATGATCAATTCTTCATTTTGGACATATGTTTTCACCCAAACAACCTGAAACTAACAAACTGTTCAATCGCTCAAACTAACTGATTAGGAAGAATTTTGCTTTAGATTCCAAACTTGGAGCTCCCTCTTGTGGGAATAGTAAAACTTTCACATTGATGTGAAAATGTGTTAAATTATGTTAGAGTTAGTGCTTTATTACTGGGACAGGTAATCTAAATAGACTTTCCAGATGTTTCACTCTTATTCATACTAAAACAATTTGAAAATACCATGCAAAATAGATGGAAATTACCTGTTGCTTTTGGATATCAGAGCCATAGAAGTTGCATTTTTTAAGTGTTTTGTTCAGTCTAGTTTTAAATGTCCAAAGTAAAGGGCCCTCCATGATTTCCTCAGGAGACTAGTCCATACCCTAATGCTACCATACATCTTGTAATGAATTTTTTTCCTCAACATTGATCCTAATTTTTCCCTTTCATAATTTCATCCTATTCATTTTTAGTCATAGCCTCTTGTATCACTTTAAAAACAGTGACACTTCTTGGTGTTTATAATTACATGCAGGGGCCAGATTATGATGCCCTTACTCATACTGGAAGCAGAGCATTCCAAGTGCAGTATCACTAGAACCGTATAGAGCGGAACTCAGCTGATGGAAATTGGTATAATTCTTTCAAAATTTAAAATTGTCTAAAATTGGTGGCAGTCTGAAAATGGAAGCCAAATGGATTCCCCTCCCATCAAATGGCATTTGGTGGGCTTGGCTCAAGCCTTCCCCCCTCCCACTGAGCAGCCCGTTGGTGGCCAGGGCCCTGTTTCACACACTCTGCCTTGCTCCTCCTGCTTGTGGAGGTCAGTGGCAGTTGGTGCCAGTTTCCTGCCTCCAGGGAGCCTCTGCGTGACTGGTGGTGAGAGATTCTAGCCCCGGCCTAGGGCAGCCTATGGTGCTGCTGGCACCTCCATACAGATACATAAGAATGGCCATTCTGGGTCAGACCAAAAATCCATCTAGCCCTGTATCCTGTCTTCCAACAGTGACCAGTGCCAGGTGCCCCAGAGGGAATGAACAGAACAGATAATCATCAAGTGATCCATCCCCTATTGTCCATTCCCAGCTTCTGGCAAACAGAGGCTAGGGATACCATCCGTTTCCATCCTGACTAATAGCCATTGATGGACCTATCCGCCATGATATTATCGAGTTTTTTTGAATCCTGTTATAGTCTTGATCTTCACAACATCTTCTGGCAAGGAGTTCCACAGGTTGACTGTGTGGAGTCAGTCCCACAGGAATCCGCTTCCTAGAGAGGTGCTCCTGCCTCAAATGCTCAGCTGTGCCCAAACAACAATAGTTACCTGTCTGCAGCGCACATACTTCATAGCCTTTACCTCACCTCCCTGTCTCTGGGATTGACCTTTACCATAGACACCCTCCTCCTTCACATTGGGCTTCATTTAATCTTACCTGTCCCATGGCTATGATTTTATTCCTGAATACTTATTTTACTTTGGAGTGCACAAAGTATTCCAAAATAAGTCAGTTTATTCTAGAATAGTGTTCCCATGGGGAGCTACTGTGGAATTTCAGTCAATTTCCCCTGCATAGACAAGTCCCTAGCTATTTCAAAACATAGAATTTCAAAAGCTGAAATTCACATTACATTTTAATTGCCTGCAAAATTTGCACTAAAGCGTTTTCATTATTATTTCCAATGAGAACCAAAAAGCTGGTAAACATTCTGATTTATATGACTATTCTTCTGAAAAGTAAAAATAAGAAGCTGGTAATACTGAAAAAATGGGGGTGAGAAACTTTACTTTGAGGATGAGACTTATAGCTCAGAAAAAAATCCTAATTTTTAAACTAGAAATTGAAAAAAGCTTTATATTGGTCAGAGATGTTTACTATAAATTCAGATGAAAAATGATTTCAGTATTTGTGTTTTTACTGCATTTTCCACCACAACAGTAACACTTGTAAAACAATAAATGCTACATTATAGCATAGCAAGACTAGTAAATATTCAGTGGGTAAAAGTTATTTACAAAATGCCATTATGGTTTCTTTTGGAGAAGTAATGTTAAATATGCCTCATGGATTACCTATAGAATGTTGTGATGGTGAACAATCTAGCAGCACTACAGATGGAATATGTACATTGAATGACCTACCTTCCCAAAACCATTCTGGGCCAAAGTCCGCTTTCATACCCATCTGTATCCACTGCATACAAACCCCATACTGCGCAACACAGGTTAGTGAGTTAATATGGGCTCAGGTGTCTCTGCCCCCCTGTGAAAGAGGTCAGGCTTTGAGGGAGGAGCTTAAGAACACAGCTCAGTGGGTGACAGACTAGGGAGGAGAACAGGTTTTCACTCCTCAGCTTTTGGAGAGAGGGCTGACTGAAAGCAGGAGCACCCCAGGTGCCTGCTGCCCAATGGACACTTCCCTGAAGGAAGTGAGGGCCAAATGCTGACTCATTTGAGAGGGGACCATTCCCCTGTATTACCTGGGAATGCAGTTTAATGCAATAGCATGACGACTGCCCTCTGAAGGAAGAGAGCTTTAGCACAACTTTGGGGTCATTCACTTGTGTTAATTTACCTTGTTTCATGTTTGCTGACTATCCTGGAAGTGGAGAGTCTTTAAAATGACCCAGACGGAGGACCAAGAAGAGGCAGATTGCCATAGTAACTGTTGGCTGGAGGTACCTGAAGGGGGAGAGCTGCTATGCTATGCCTGGCCACCAGGAGGTCCTATTAGTGAGTCAGCCCCTTTATACCACTCCAGAGCTCTGTGAAATATTTAAGATGGTGAAAGCATACCATCAGGTACAAACACCTGTCCCCCTCCTCTCTCTCAATTCACTGGGTTTTGTAACCCATGCCCCTTGTCAAGCAAGTGCTACTTAGGTAATGGTGAAGGACTCACTCAGTCCTTCTGTCATACAACAGTTCCACTGGCCTTGATTCACAGAATCAGGGTAACAAACTTTATTCTTCCTGCCCCAATAATAGAGAAACTGGGGATCCCACACCAGCCAAAGTAACCACTTTCAGTTGTTCTTGTTTCAAGCCAGGTGAGTGGGTGTGCCTATGCAAACAAGATCAGCCCCTGGAGTTCTTTTCCGCACTCGCCATAATTCACCACCAGATGTCAGGGTAGAGCTCATCCTGACTCTGCTTACATATTTATTACAGTTTTAGCAAAAAGCAATTTAGATATGCTATTATTTGAACTAGGTTATAGATCTTGGGCCAGTATGGTGAATGTAAGTTACAGTCGACAATGGAAATATTAATTTATGCTCGACCCTCAGATATGTTGCCAGTAGGGAACTGTCTAGTTCTGCCTTTTTTTTAACTCCATCTTTGAGTGATCTCAGATAAAACAAAACAACAACAACAAAAATCCACACCCTAAAACTCAAGTATAAAGATTTGTGACATTTCCTAGAGGACGGTTCTAGAAAATAGTTCTATAAACAACTGAATGCCCGAAATCATTACTGTGCATGTGTGTTTCAGAGCTCACGTAGGAAGCATATTTTGACCCTCTTAATATTGGAATCAGAAGGTTTCATGTCTGACAATGAGAACTACGTCAGAAATTTGCAGGTGATCGCACCCCGGTTGTGCCAATAAATATTAGTCCTGTTTCTATTATTCTCCTGAGTGTTCTGATACCTTTAACCTGTCTCTGGAAAAATCAGGCAGCAGAGATACAAAATGAGCCACAACATAAAAAGTTAAGTCTGTTAGACTGTTATTAAAGCAGCAGCACCTATAGGCCCTAATTATGGATCAGGCCCCCATTGTGCTAGGTGCTGTATGAAAATATTACAAAAAATGCCTGCTCTCCCTCCCCCCCAGAGATTTTTCTGAGGTATGCTTTACTTTGCTGTAGCACCATGAACTTGTTGAAATTTGCATCAGCTGACATACTTCTTTATTAGCAGATGGTTGCCTTTTTTGCTTGAATTGTTTGCAATTGTTGTAACAGTGTTGGTTGGTTTTAAGATATCACAGACAAGTCTCGAAAGCTTGTCTCTTTTACCAACAGAAGTTGGCCCAATAAAAGATGTTTCCTCACCCACATTGTTCCCCCATTTTCTTTTTAAACTTAAGAGTCAAATGAGTTCTGTCATTAACGGCAAATCTAGGGGGGGAACCCCACAACAGTTTCAGTAACCTAGTTTGTGAAATTTAGCACATTGGAGAACCTTCACAAAATCCTCTGTGCCACACATCCCCTGCAGAGGTCCCTAGCCTCCACACGGACTAAACTGTATACCAGAAATGGGATCTATTTGCTTCCAAATAAGCTAACAAGAGGGTCATATGCAGATGAAGAAAGGATAAGTCTGAATTTTCTTTGTTACAGAAATACACTTTACAGTTCAAATACATTTTACTTATGCAGATTTCACAAGAAGTCAATGACAGTAATACATCTTTAGACAGTTTTTGTTACGTGTTTTTTCCACACCTGGTACAATGGGGCTGGGTTTTCTAGATGCCATGGCAATACCAATAGTAATAAATACAAACTGTTCCATCCTGGCATAATGCTAGCTGAGAATGTGATGTTTAAGATTACTGAATGACAAAATGTTTAACGTCTATGGTTACTGTTCTACAACTGATATTTTCTTTGAATTTAAAATATAAGGGCTACAATACAGGAGTGTGGTTTACTGTGACAGGGTGCGCTACTCACCATAGGATGGTGCCACCTCCTGGTAGTTCTGGGGATTAGCTCTGCCAAGCCAACTATCTGTTTCTCACTATGCTGCCCCTCTGTCACTCCAGGAGCTGCAGATTCCTCTTTGTGACTCAGCCCACCAGCCAGGTCACTGAGCAGGTTCCCCTTCCGGGGTACGGGAGGAAAAGAGGGACTTTCAAAGTCTCTTTTCACAAGCAGCATCAGGCACTCTTCACACCCACTGCCTTCATTATGTCACTCCGACAGTCTTTGTATCCACTGCCCTGAGCAGTGCCCCTTTTCGGTGGTTGCTAGGGTAACCTAGGTCTACTCACTATGCTGGGTTCCAGTCTAGAGTCCTGTAGTGAACACTCAAGGTTTGCATCTACACTACCTTACTGCTTTCATCCTGGATTCCTTCCTACCATGCTCCTCCTCCCTTACCTCAGGGAGGAGGACTACTGGCTTCCCTTTGTTGCCAGCCTCCTGGCTCTATAGAAACCACACCAGTTCCCTCACAGGTGAGCTTCCTTCTAATTAGGTCCCTCCACACAGCCTAAATCTCCCTCATTTGCAGTCTAATTGGCTGATTGGGCCCATTAGGCCTAATTCAGCTCTTGCAGGGCCAGAGTGGGGAGTACACCCCATCACATTTACACCATAGGTATGTAAGCCACACTGACAGGTTTATTATAAGTTTATTATGTTTTAAATATAAAAATTTGTGGCAATTATTGTAGTGTTCCAGCAAACCAATAACTGTGAGGAGCTTGCTGGTTGTCATGGTAGAGATTTCATGGAGACTGAAGATCTTGTGTACATAGCCTTAGAAATGGGACAGTAATAATTGCAGAAACTTTCTCTAGGAGGTTATGTTGAAAGTTTAGTGTTATGAATGGAAACTACTGTTTTTGGTTCTTGGTGGCTAAAAAATATTGGAAACTAACTAGATACAGCTGAATTTAATCCAGGTAGCTGATTCCTCACAGTGAGCTCAACTTTTCCCCATGCAAGGGGTGGAGGGATGAGTCAATGAGAGCACTCTAATTTTATTTTTTTGCCAAGTGAAATTGCCCATTGTTTTTACGTACTCTGATTTTTCTCTAATCAAAAGAACCACTTTAGCAAAAAATTCCCAGTTTTACAGTTCTTATTTAGATTGTGATATGTGGTTTCTATATTCTTAATTAAATTGAGCAAGATGACGAATCCACCCTCTTGGATTTTTTTCAAACACAAATTGTAACAATTGGAATCTGTTAGATGTTGAATATAAGTCTTAGGAAGGAAACAAGGGAATAATTTTGTTGGAGAAAAATGAAAAAGTTACTTTGGCAGATCTTTAAAGCCAACATCGCTGACATAACATAACGTATTGAAGCATATTTATGTTAACTATGGTATTTGATAGTTTGTAGTATAAACATTTCTGAGATATTCATGAATTACAAACTTACGGCTGTACTAGTTTTTAGCACAGTTCTTTAAAAGTGTGGTTTTCTTAACACACACAATTATGCATTAGTAAATAAAATTATTTTGGAAATAAAATAAAGTTAGTAGAAACTGTAGACGTTATATCATCTAATGAACAGAAAGATTTTATATATTGCTAATGTTTCCAAAAATGTTTACAATTAAATATAATCTCTGTAGTCTGAGCAATACCCATTTTAAAACAACCAGTCTTTCAGCACTCTCTGGGAGAAGCACAGATCACAGTACATATTCCCCACACGGCTGATTGATGTCTCAGAGAAAACACTTCTGAGCTGAGCACTGAGATATCATGGTAATATTAGCACTTAAATAGTGCTTGTTATCCATAGATACAAAAGTGCTTCATACAAATAGGCAGCAATATTATCCTCATCTTACAATTGGGGAAACTCAGGCACACAGCTGGTAAACTTCCCTGAGGTCCTAAGCTTCAGGAAAACTGGGTACCATTCTGCTTCCCTTCTGGAATGTTTCATCCACTCTTTTTAACATGGGGTCCCCAATAAGTATTGTCTTCTGCCTTTGAATGGTAGGAGATCTTCCCCTGGGCATGCTTGAGACCCTTGAGAATGGCTGTTCAGCTCTCTTCTCAGGTATTTTTTTTGCAGTTCCCTTAATCTAGCTGATTCCTCATAGACATTCTCTCTCTGGCTGCCAAGCTGAGTGCGTCATCTGATATTTCTAGTTGTTCAGGAAGCATCCTGGTTCTCTTTCCTCTGGAGATCACAAACTGCCAGACATTTTCTATTCTTTCCTGCTGTTCCCTCACTGATTCCTCTTGTGAATTGGTGATGGGGATGCCTAAAATTGGTTGTCTGAGATATCTTTAGTCTCTCCGCCACACAGTAGTGCTTTATTTGCATATATGTAAACAGTTAAGGTGGCATTCAAGAGCGTGTAGCATAGTTCCTGGGTTTTGTAGGACCGACAACATTTGTTGCTGTGCACTGAACTGGCTGCCTCTTGCAGCTTGTCACCTCAGCTCCTAGCACTCTCATGCTACCAAAGGTTAATTGTTCTTGCCCACAAACTTTTTCTTCTAACATGGCCACCAACTTACATCTTACACAAAAAGTCTCTTCTTTGTTCAGGTTCAAGAGATAACATGGCACAACCATTGTAGATCACAATAACTGTTCCCTCATTACTGAGGGTGAATCATTCACCTAGAAAGAAAGCTCCCTCACTCCCACCGATTTCCCACCCAATGTTCTCTGTTAGCAGCTCCTGTTTGCTGCTCAGAAGTTATGCTTTGCAACTGACTTTTATATTGTGTCTAACTGGTTAGTGCTATGCCCATAGGTTGGCACTAAACCCTCAGTTATTGCCTACATGGGGCAATCAAAGGCCTTTGCATTACATCAGTTTGAATCATCACAAAAAGTCCAAAGCAGGAGTCAAGCAGACAGAGCACCTGCTGATCGGTTTTCTGAGCAACTGTGACTGAATCTTTCCAGTAAGACCTCTAATATTTTAACTTCCATGACTACAGATGCTGTTCTGACCATTCATCTAAAACATTTAAAGACCTGACGATGTTTGTAGCCCGTAGTTCCATGAGACTATTGCAAGATTTAAATGTGATCCCTTTAGAGAAGGAAGGAAGGAGTGTAATGATTACTTTCTTTGGCATCTTTTTGGACATCTTCATGTCAGCAAAACATTCATCACTTATATTTGTCATTGTCCTTGTTCTCACTGGTCAAATTTTCTGATCTTTTCCTTTTCTCTTGACTCATATTTAATTGGCGAGTTTTTTTCTTGAGAACAAATGTTTGACATTTAGGACTGTCACTAGAACTGTTATAAACATCAAACCTACTCTGCAAACATCTGGGAAAGGTTATGGCAAAACCAAGTTTTTTGATAATCAACAAGTCAGTCAAGTCTTTGAAACTGGATTGCTGGGTTAAGAATTCATCTCTTTGTTGTTGTAGATAACAAACCAAAGCATGCATAACTAATAGGTTTGTACCGATTACACCTGTAAAATTGTTGCAAATATTGATAGAAAGACGGCTGCCCAGATAACTTGGTTAGGAAGAACTTTTATTATTATTCCAGAGCCAGAGCTCCCTCTTGTGGAAAAAGTGAAGCTTAAAAAATTCTTCTAGTATCAATTGAAAACTGTGGTGTGGGGTTAGGTGTTTAAATTAGGAAGGTGAATATCTCATATTCATACAAATCACTGAAAATAAAAGGCAACATTCGTGGATACATTCTTGCAAAAATTAGTCAGTGCACTATTGGTATATACACCAAGCTCACAGTACATGCTTGATATGTGATATTTTATAATAAGAATAAAAGTTTATGGATGCAAACACTTTTTTCTCTCTTACAGCTGTCTAGATCACAAAGGATAGAATCACCTTAGCTAATGAGGATGAAAGGCAGAAAATGAATCTGTAAGTGATCAATACTGTTGACATTTTAGAGTCTGTTATATTGATAATCAGCAATGATAAATCTGGAAGTTTCCTGCTATCCTCTATCGGAGCTTAATAACTTAGAAAATGTCTACATAGCACTTTTGTTGGTATAACTTATGTTGCTCAGAGGGTGTGAAAAAAACATAGAAGTGCTGGTGTCGACAACACTGACATACCTACCACCATTTGTTCGAGATGTTTTAATTATGTCAACAAGAGCGCTCTCTCCCATCGGCATGGAGCAGCTACACGGGAGATCTTACAGCAACTCAGCTGTATTGGTAAAGCTACGCTGCTGTAAGCTCTCTAGTGTAGACATGACCTGAGTTCTGTAGCATGTTAAAGAGACAAGCTGGGTGAGGTAATATCTTTTATTGGACCAACTTCTGTTAGTGACAGACAAGCTTTTGAGCCACCCAGAGATCTTCTTCAGGTCTGGGGAAAGAACCCCCAGCATCACAGCAAAATGCAAGGTGGCACAGGCACCGACTGCCTCTCTACCTAGCGGGTGCGTGTCCCCCCCCTTTTGCCCCAGGCCCGCTCCCATTCCACCCTGTGGAGATAAAGGAAGAAAGAGGCACACGTCAGGACCCCAATGGGGCCCCGGGTGATCACTACTTCCCACCACCCAACACAGATGTAATGAGGTTGAGCAGCGTCCGTATAAGAGAAAACTAAGACTACTAATTATTCCTCAAAAAAGGTTTTTAATGACTTACGGCTATAAATGCAACACAGACAGAATAAGAAAAGTAGAAATAGAGACCAGCATTGAATAAGGATTAATATAAATAGCAAGTTACATTGCAAACAAGCACAAGTACAGGTAATATTATGCATCAATTACTTACTACTATAACGCATACTATTAGCATTGAATATAAATGGCAGGTGATACTGAAGGCAGGTACAAGTACATGCAAACCTACTGTTACTTATTGACTACCAACCTTGCACGTACTGTTCCCGCCACCACTGAACACAAACATAAGTAAAACTATTATATCAGCAACTTATAACTACTCCTAAACAACGTAATACTTCTATTAAGATTTTACTACTATTTATAATACTGCAGCATTGATAAGGCTTGAGATCAAATTATCCTGACACTACCATTTGTAATACTGTAGTGCCAACACAACTTGAGATCAAATTAGCTCGAGCAACCCAGACTTCTTTACTCTGTTACTTTATACTGCATGCAACCAAACTTTTTAAAGTTCAAAACCTTACCCTGCCGAGAATACGTTACCCTTTAGTCGACCGCTCTTTGCACTGGCCAAGTACAGATAGTGGGTGTGATTCAGGTTTCCTCGGTTCAGGGGTGTGTGTCCGACTGATCAAAGAGAACAACCTCTTAGACCAAGACGCAGCCCCAGGCCAAGACGCACACGCAAACCCACCTGAGACTCCACACATCTTATCTCATCTACCCGCCGTGTTTTGAAGCAGGTCAACCAATCAGGTTAGGCCAAATGTTTACTGTGGTAGTTGTGGTTATTTTGAAATTATGATCTATACACAGGTGCACAGCTCATATTTTCTGAATACAGCCAATTGTCCTCATTGTGGTTAATTAGGGTTACCATATTTTGAGTGTCCAAAAAGAGGACACTCCACGGGGCCCCGGTCCCGCCCCCAGCCCCGCCCATGCCCCTGCCCCAACTCCACCCCTTCCCCAAAGTCCCCGCCCCAACTCCGCCCCCTCCCCTGCTTCCCGCGAACATTTGATTCGCGGGAAGCCTGAAGCAGGCAGCAGGTAAGCTGGGGGGGGGGGGAGGAGGCGCGGCCCCAGCGTCTCCAGCTTGGCTCGGCTCCTGGGGTGCCGGCCCCGGGCCAGCCCCCGGCCGAGCACCCCCGGCCCCCGGCCCCAGCCCAGCACCCCCGGCCCCCGGCCCAGCACCGCCGGCCCCGCACTGCCGGCCCCAGCCCCGCACCCCCGGCCCGGCCCCTGGCCCAGCACCGCCGGCCCCCGGCCCGGCCCCCGGCCCAGCACCGCCGGCCCCGCACCCCCGGGCCAGCCCCCGGCCGAGCACCCCCGGCCCCAGCCCGGCCCCCGGCCCAGCACGTCCCTATTTTCCCGGACATGTTCGGCTTTTTGGGATTCCCCCCCAGACGGGGATTTGAGGCCCAAAAAACCGGACATGTCCAGGAAAATCCGGACGTATGGTAACCCTAGGTTAATGGGTCAGACACAAAACATTTGAAAACAGCCCAAAGAAGCGCTTGGCTGCTTTACACCTTGACTACAAGTCCGCATTAAAAATATTTGAATCAGTCTAAAGAAGCGCTTGGTTGCTTTACACCTTGACCACAAGTCCGTATCTAATATTGCAAAGCCTGCTTTTTGCAGCTGACCACAAGTCTACAATATTTCCTAGTCTGAACTTGCTACACTTGCTCTGGTTGCTATGCTTGACTCTGAGGCTTCCGGAAGTTTCAGGCCTAACATTGAATAAGCTTGACAATACTTTTGCTTGATAAGACTTTATCACAGTAATCACACACCCCTTCCTCCAAGCTTCCACCCCTGCCCCGCCTCTTCCTGCCTCCACTCCATCCCAAGCCCCTCCTGCACTCCATCCCTTCTCCCAGATCCCACCCCACCTCTTTCGCCCCCACTCTGCCCCCACTCCACCACTTCCTCCAAGCCCCCACCCTGTCTCTTCCTGCCCCCGCTCCGCCCCCTCCCTGCTTCTTCCCACCCCCTCTCCCGAGTGCACCCCATCCCTGCTCCCCCCACTCCCTCCCAGCACCTTCTGCACACAGGGCTGCCGACCGGTGGGAGGCACTGGGGGGAGGGAGGGAGCTTGGCTGCTGGTGGGTGCTAAGCACCTGTTAATTTTTCCGTGGGTGCTCCAGGCCTGTGGAGCACCCACAGAGTCAGCGTGCAAGGTGGAATAGATTGGTTAGCATAAATAGTTAGCAGATATTGTAAGGGACTTTTCAAGGTAGAGTGGCCCGTTAACACCTCTGTAGTCATAGGACAAAAAGAGGGTGTTAGTGGGTTACAGACTGTTGTAATAAACCATAAATCCAGGGTCTCTGTTCAATCCATGATTTTTGCTCTCTAGCAGAGTAATGAATTTAGGATCCCACGGTCATCTTTAGAAGTGTTGTGAGGGTTTCCTTTGAGGAGGAGGACTGATAGGTCATGCAGGGGACAGGACTAGATGACATCTCGAAGTCCCTTCCAGTTCTATGATTTTAAGAGGAGAGGGAGAAAATGCCCTATAGCCCTCGTACTGTCTTTGGTGGGGGGTTACTATAATTCACTCATTTCACAGATAGGTAACTGAGAACATTTAAAAAAACAAAAGTCTCTGCCATGAAGAACGTTCAAAGTATTTGTACCGTGCCTCATGCACTGGGACACCAACCTGCATAGGGTCTCCTGAAGCAGGGGCCAACCTTGCATCAGTCATGATAAATCTGTGACAGCTGGCAATGCCAATACTGCAATAACCCCACCCACTGGGGAAGGTAATTGCAAATCAGAAGATGGACTAAATATCTGATTTAATCTTTTAAAAATCTTATGGTTTTCCACTAATATCATCCGACTTTTTTGGAAGATGATTTATTAAAAAAAAAAACTTTTAGAGGTGGTAAGACTAGTTTTAATTAACCTCAGGTGCCTGTATAAACCTGAGTTGAGAAGTGTTCTTGTGCTCCGTAAACATTCAAAAATATCCATTGTTTTTGAGAGCAAACAGACTTGCAGCTCATGTCACACTGCCTCTGCCTTCAAAGCAAGTACAGGAACACAGCACTGCGTATTGTCCTTTCCAGACAGAACATGTCATCAGCAGCATTGCAGCTCCCAGCAACAAACTCCCAACAAGGCATGAGACCTCCCATTAATCCCTAGCTCAGTAATGGTTCCCCTGCACTAATTTCTGCCCCATCCTCTACAGACTTCCTAGGAAACATAGGGGTGAATATGGCAGAGTGTACAGTGTGCGAACTGGTGACTGTGGAGTTAGTTAAATTCAGGGTTCTTGGCCCTCTAGTTTCTAGAGGGAATCATAGTGTGTTGAAAGGAGAGCTTAATAAAGTGAAGACTTCTGGCTTGGAGGTCTTTCTCCAGCTTTCTAGTGAAGCCCATGCTGTCAATTTCTGTTCTCTCTGCTTCCAGAAGACTGGCAAGCAGCTGGTCCTACACACTGCTCACGGTAGCAGGAATCACAGGGAGAAAATCACCAGCTTCGCAGTTCAGTTCAAGATTAGGGAATTGAAATTAAAAAGTGATTATCAGACCAATTTGTTTCTAAAATAATTAAGAGAAAAAAACTACAATGAGTGTGTAACTTCCCTCACATGCTGAACAGAGGGCACCTAATAATAATAATAATTAATACCTGTCAGATAAGGGCAGGAGTCTTTTATTTATTATAATTTTAGTGTGCTGCTGTCTTTACCTGTTGGAAGGGAGAATCAGAGCCTCTTCTTTGGAGTGGTACAGGACGATGCTGGGGAATGTAATAGTAGTAGTTTTGTATTATCAGCATGGCTGTAATTTACTAAATTAACTACTTTGCCCTCCATAAACTGTGCTAGCATACGAATGTTATTCCAAGGGGTTATTGAACATTTTATCAAACACTTTTACAATGGAGAACATATCCAGTAATTGTTATGGGAATATTACAGAAATGTGTATGTTTTCAATTTAGAAAAGCAGAAGATTTATATTTCCTTAAGCTTCTAATCATTTATACATATGACCTCCATTCATACACCCGAAATGGCTCTTCCAGAATTCTAAAATTTACTTCAGATGTTTCGTTTGGGTGTTTTGCTTTACCTAGTAGCTGCCAAGTGTGGGATTACTTAGCAGTAAAATTAGAAATGTGGATTTGAGTATGTACCAAAATCCTGACAGGTGTTAACGTAACTCATGTTGAATATTTTATTCTTTAAATAGTAAAATGTAAACCTGCATTTGTTTAGTTTTGCACCCCTGCCAACTATATCGAGTATCTTGAGTGAGTGACTAGAATCACTGTTTTCTATACATGCACTTCTTGGCAGTTTCCAATGTCTGTTCCCAACTAGTGTTAGGTTTATAATTTTAACAGATTTGTGTTCCATAGAGAATTTCTAGCAAAATGTGTGGCAAATCTCCTAAAGAGCTAGGAAAGGAAGATCATTATGCAATAAGGGCCAGATTTTATTTAGGACTGAAAATATTCTGATAGACTCCTCTGGGATTTTCAAAGTTGCCTAGGCATCTTGCTCCTATTGAAATCAATGGGAGATAGACACCTAGGCACTTCAGAAAATCCTACTAGGTGCCTATTTGCATCTTTAGGTACCTACATGCCTTTCAAATCTGGCCCTAACCTCTTCAGAATTTGAAGATGTCACCTTGGATTCTATTTAGTTTAAACTAGGGTTCATGGGGAATCTATCTTGGTACCAGTAAAACCTAATCTTGCTTCAGCAATAGGGTTTCTAACTTTCTAGTCACACAAAACTGAACACCCTAGCCCCACCCCTTCCTGAGGCCCCATCCCTGCCCCAAGGCCATGCCCCCACTCACTACATCCCCTCTTCCTCGGTGGCTCACTCCCCCCCACCCTCACTCACTTTCATTGGGCTGGGGCAGGGGGTTGGAGTGCGGGAGGGGGTGAGGGCTCTAACTGGGGGTGCGGGGCCAGAAATGAGGGGTTCAGGGTGCGGGAGGGAGCTCCGGGCTGGAGCAGGGAGTTGGAGTGTAGGAGGAGGTGAGGGCTCCAGCTGGGGGTGCGGACTCCTGGGTGGGGCTGGGGATGAAGGGTTTGCGGTGCAGGAGGGGGCTCCAGGCTGGGGGGTGGAGCTGAGGGATTCGGAGTGCAGGAGGGGGCTACGGGTTGAGGCAGGGGGTTGGGATGTGGGAGGGGGTGAGGGCTCTGGGCTGGGAGTATTGGCTCTAGGGTGGAGCTGGGGATGAGGGGTTTTGGGTACAGAAGGGGGCTCCAGGCTGGGGGGGTGGAGCCGAGGGATTTGGAGTGCGGGAGGAGGCTGCGGGTTGAGGCAGGGGGTTGGGGTGCAGGAGTGGGGTGAGGGCTCTGGGCTGGGAGTGTTGGCTCTGGGCTGGGGCTGGGAATGAGGGGTTCAGAGAGGGGGCTCTGGGGAGGGGGAGAGGGGCTCAGGGCTGGGGCAGGGGGTTGGGGCTTGGGGGTGGGTCGTGCGCTTACCTCTGGCGGCTTCTGGTCAGCAGCGCAGTTTGGGGGGGGGCTAAGGCAGGCTGCCTGCCTGTCCTGGCACCGAGCTGCGCATGCCCCGGAAGCAGCCAGCAGGTCCAACTCCTAGGCGGGGGGGTGGGGGCAGGAGGCTCCACACGCCGCTCTTGCCCACAGGCACTGTCCCTCAAGCTTTCATTGGCTGGTTCCCGGCCAATCGGACTGTGGAGCTGGTGCTTAGGGTGGGGGCAGTGCGCGGAGCCCTGTGGCCCCTCCTCTGCCTAAGAGCCAGACCCGCTGCCTGCTTTCACAGCACAGCGCAGCGCAGTGCCAGCCAGGACAGGTAGGGACTCGCCTGCCTTAGCGCCGCAGCACCGCCGACTGGACTTTTAACGGCCCGTCGGCCATGCTGACTGGAGCTGCCAGGATCCCTTTTCGACCGGGTGTTCCGGTCGAAAACCAGACACTTGGTCACCCTATTCAGGAAGCACTTATGGGACAAATGAAATCCTTGAGTCCTGTGCCTCGGCTGAGTAGCAGGCCCATGCACAGGCTAATGAAAGCCTCCTGCCAGGCAATGGGAGCTGCTCCCCTGAGGCTATTCAGGCCTAATGGTTGCAGGAACTACTGCAGCCTCTTATAGCGGCTGCTGGCAGTGGAAAGATTGTGGGAGCTTTGCAATGGTAGACGCTGAAGCTTAACTCTCTCACCGCTTCATCAGCCAGACCATACCCTGTTTCTTCCTCTCTCTTGTGAACTGTTGCTCAGTCAGTACAAATTGCCTGCACAAGCCCCCTTATATCCAGATACACAACCCTCTGTGCTAAACAACTACACTAGTTCCACTGCCAATGGACCTTCCAGAAAAGGGACTGGGCTTGCCTGTAACTGTGAGCAAGGAGTTTGTCTGTTTTGAAGAGGTTTCCACTTGTGCACTCAAACATACATGCAGATGGCCAGAAATAGATTAGTGCCACTCCTGGGATGTGAAGAGGTACTGAGTGTGCGCCAGGGATCTAGAGGGGGTGTTTTAGAGATGTGGGCTCTCCTGGGTGCTGTGCCCTCATTCTGTTTGCCAGTTAACTCTGAGCCTGAAACTTGCAACCGTTTAGAAAATTAAGAACCATTTTCTAGTAAATGAGGAAGGAATTTCTAAATTGCAGAAGGCCAGAAGTGCTGTTATTTTTTAAATTTCGATCAGCTTGGGTGGCTTGGGTGTTGGCAGGGTGAGTTGTTGAATGAGAGCTGTTGGCTACAGCCAAAAATCCATGATGGCACAGAAGAATTACTCTAATTTTTTTCCTGGCTTGCCATCCACTATAAAAATACTTCTATCATGGGTATGGATTAACTCCGTTAATTTCAAAGCAAAGCAGGTAGACAGCTCAGTTGCTTCAGGACTCCAGCTACCCCAATGCTTTCTACTTTTTAGATACATGTTTAAAGAAAAATGTCTTTCTTGGTTAAACTAATTTTGCAGCCTTGAGTAGTTGGACAGACCATAAAGCAAAGTTGTGCTCCCATCTAAATGGGGAGCTTTCAGGTCTCGTCTGCAAACGAGAGCCCTTTGACTTCAGGATGGTTCTACAATTCTTGCACCCTGTTTTAATATCTTTAATCTAGCCCTGGGTGTGTACATTTTAATCTGTGGTATAATTCCACTGATTTCAGTAGAGTTTACACTGGGGTTGAATTTGGCCCATAACTTTTTACCAACATTAAAATTAAATGGAATACAGCTGTCAGCTCTCTGGGTGTTCTTCTATTACTCTAATTCTTGTAATTATTAATAGAAATGTTATCATTGTATAACTGGTTTTTACTTGTATGGATTTTATTAAAATGGTAACAATGGAATTTTAGACTGTTCTTTATACAATCTAGATTAAAAGAATTTTACAATGGCTAATTATTTCCATGTAGTTAGTCATCATTTTAAGAATAACTTAGTCATAGTTCTTTTTTCCCCTGATGTTGCTTGCAGAGCTGCCATCAGTCATTATTAATATCTAGAAAACGTGTAAGTTTCTCTTTAACCCACTCTGTAGTTCCTTGCTGTTTATGGTAGTTACCTTAAAAGTTATCATACAGAATTAAAAGTGTATCCTTGGAAACTGGGTTAGTTATTCTCCCTTCCTGAGAAGATCTAAAGCAAGGGCATGTTTCCAGAGTCAGGCAGGGTAGGAGCTCAGAGGATGTCTCCAGAAAGTCTGGTTGATGAGGAGCTAAAACTGAGAAAAGGATTAGAGCAGAATCCCAGGAGGCATGTGACAGTAAATGGGAAAGGGAGGACCTTCAAGAGGAATATAAAGGACGCTAGAACCAGAGGTGGGGGTTGGACCCATGTTGAAACTCCCAGTGGTTCCTCCAATGTCTCCCTCATGTGTGCAGCTGAAGGTCCCTTCTCTACACATTCTTGGACTGCAGCTCTCTTCTGGGTTGCTCTAATGCCATGAGGAGTGTCCCCTTTATGCTCTCTTCCTTAAAACTCCATGTCATTTTGAGTCTCCATTCTGCAGTTGATTGTATCTGGGAGAGTTCGGGTGGAAAATGTTGATCGTTGGACCAGTTGGGCAGCAGGAAGTTGAATCTAATATAGCTGAAATGGTTACAAGGACTAAGAGTAACAATATCCTATTCCATTGGCAACAGCTAAATCTCCCCCCTGAGCTAGAAGTTACATTTATTAAATTTATATTTTTAGGGCATGATATCTGATAACTTTTGTTATACTTCTTTATATATACCTTTTAGGTCAGACCTGATTGACTGGTCTCCTGAATTACTGGGTGACGTTGCCTCGTTACAATGATGACAAACAGTTGTTGTTTTGGCATTCTATGATGTACCCATACATTTGCAAATTTTCACATTTATCCTATTTTGCAAGCGCATCTCCATAATTCATTAAGAGGAGGACCATTTTTGTAGCTGGTGATGTACGACAGTTAACAAATGAGGGGAAAATTGGCTCTGCACAATAAAAATCTGGATCAGATAAAAAAAATTGGAATGGACCCTACTTAATGGATCTGGTTTGGATGCAGCCCAAGAGTGTGGAAATGTCACAAGAACTGCAGGTCTCCTAAGATTTGTACCACTCAAGATGGTTAAGCTTCAAACCTGAATTTCATTTCCTATACTCAACGTAATCTGGATGGGAATGCCATCTCTTGGCCCATTCCTAATGTATATTGTACAGACACATATATAAAGATAATGACTGGGGTTTTAATTTCAGAGGGAAAACCATTACTCCTCCGTATAGTTATTTATTATTTAAATTATGTTGCCTGGATTGAAAACATGATGGCCAATAAAACCACAAGTCACACTTTCATTCCCTAGAGCAATAGTTTTCTATTATAAAGCCTAATTTCAATCATCATATACTTGCAGTTACTGGTTACAGCACCACCAAGAGAAATCTGCCAAGTAGTAAGTGTCTCAAGGAAAAGAATATATTAGACACTTCACTGCTTAAATATAATAAAGGAGAATAATGAAGTACACAAGTAACTATCTTGTTTTATTGTCTAGTTTATCTCTTCTGGATAACCTCCCAAACCACACCATCACAAATTAGGAAGTTGAGGTATTTCTTTGAACCTATTCTTTTAGTTTACAGGAAACCTGAATCACACAGATTCTTAAATGAAGTAATCACTACAGCTGCTATGCTTAAATACTCCAGACCTACGTGAATCATTGTGTGGTTTCGCATAAGCTGATTGTTGTGATGTACTTCTGAAATAATTGATAAAATATGTTTGGCGGGTTGTATTTTTGACAGAACTATCCTTTTAAAAAGGAGTTTTTGTTCCAAAAATTAAAAGCAAACTACCCTTTATAAGCCACCATTCAAAAACTGACAATGTATTTCCCTTCAATATCTCTGTCATTAGTGACTACAAGTTGTCCTGTTCTTTGTCTCTGCCAGTATTAAAGCTTTGTTAGACTTTGGATATGGTACTCTTAGATCCTCCTCTGTCCTTAGTTCAAAAGCTGTAGAACTTGTGAGCATTTTACCTCACGCAGGGGGTTGAGTTTACACACTTGCTTTATTATGATGTGACAATATAACAAAAGAAAACCCAGATGCGTCAGCATACTGAGACATTGACTGGTTATCTGCTCTCTTGCCATTAATGCTATCTGAGGTGGTAGAATAAAGGTTTGTCTCTATTGATTTTGACTTAAAGTCATTGCCCTGGTTTCGTTTTTGAGTGCATCGTCCTGTGTATCTGCTCACCCCACACGTCTTACAGCTTAGGTGACTGCTGGTATTTAAATAATTGGTTGCTCTGCTTCCTCTTCCTTCCATTATGCCAGCAGGGAGGCATTAATAACTGTTCTGGATCTACCTGCATTAATCATTCTGGAATGGATACTCCAGATCCACCTTCAAATTAGGTCTCTCAAGTAACATTCCAGCAATAAAGCCGTCTCCCTCTGCTTTGAATTAAATGGCAAAACATTGGCTAAGACAGACAACCACCCTTTTGTCCCATCGATTTCTGATCCAAGATCTAGCTGTGGTTCCCTTGATAAACTTCTATGTATTATTATGTTTCTTGCCCAAACCATTCATTTACAAATGGGAAGCTCCTTCTTCTATATCAAGGAGACATCCTAGTGGCTTTTGCCCTATAATACCTCAGAGGCAGCCTTCCTGAGAGGGGCTTACAGGGAGCCCTGGATGCATATTAAAGCTTCTTAACCCTTTTGTGGGAGCGGTGTGGTGGTGCAGACAATGCATATGGTCCCCTGGTTGTACATACTTTGGGGGTGGGTGATGGAATCCCTGTGCTTGTGGGATCTGACTCAACTCCTTTATAATTTCAGGCCAGGATCTTAAAAAAGTGAGTATTGATTGTGGGTGCCAACTGGTCACCTTAAAGAGATGGGATTTTAATGAAGTGCCGACCATTCACCCTCTGAAGATGAGGTCCCTTTATGGGATCTCAATTATGGGACTTCCATTTGCTGGCTGAAAATATTGTATTCTGCCATCATATCTATCCAGATACACAAAATCACCTACGGCTATATTTGCAAAGGTACTTAGGTGCCTAAAGATGCAGAGAGGTGCATTGATTCCAATGAGAGTTAGGTGCTTAACCTGCTTGTGTGCCTAGGAGGCCTTTCACAAGTGCCTTCCTATTGTTTGAAAATCTGCTCCTAAGCATTTTCGAAAATTTTGGACTAACGTGGTACTGCAAACTATTTATACTAGTTAGCCAATGGGTATTGTTTTGTACTGGATGGCCTACATCTGAATAATGAAGCTGAGAACAGAGCTTCACTTGTATGTATGTATGAAATCAATGGGAGTTAGTTGCCTTTGCAGATTTGGGTCCAAACACCTGGATAGCTTCCACTGACAGGAGGAACATAAGAAAGTTCTGACTTTTACTTTGGGTATAGCTATGTTATTAAGAGATAATCATGTTAATTGGTTCATTTTATGTTAGGGCAAACAGAATAGATCCTGATCCTTGACCTTACTCCTAAGAACATAAGAACGGCCATACTGGGTCAGACCAAAGGTCCATCCAGCCCAGTATCCTGTCTACCGACCGTGACCAATGCCAGGTGCCCCAGAGGGAGTGAACCTAACAGATAATGATCAAATGATCTCTCTCCTGCCATCCATCTCCACCCTCTGACAAATAGAGGCTAGGGACACCATTCCTTACCCGTCCTGGCTAATAGCCATTAATGGACTTAACCTCCATGAATTTATCCTAACACTTATCTAGGCATGAAAAGAATTTAACACAATTATAGCCATACATATGGTTTGCAGGTTCATCAACAAAGTGACCAGAGAACAGTTGGTCTAAATACTCAACCAGCACCATGATAGGATTAAGAAGATTGTACAGCATTTGGTTATTGTGTTTTCCAGAGGATGACCTCTGACAGCATGCAAGCATCCATTGCTGATCTTTTTTAGAGCTAGGATTAAAGATGTAGGGACTTGGCTATTATTTGCATCTCTGGTCCTGTCAAAGGGTGCTTTACTCACCACTGGAGCACACATCTGGGGATTAACTCTGCCAGGCTGAAGCCCCATCCTGTGGTTACGATCTGTGACTCTGTCTCATGCTCTCAGTACTTGCCTGCTCTCATTTTGTGGCTTGGCCCTATGGCCACATCACTGTGGTTTTCCCCTTCCAGGGAAATCACACACATCGAAGTCTCTCAGGACCCACTGCCCCTTAACAGTGCCTCTTCTCTAGTGTCTATTAGGAAAAGGCAGGCCCGCCCTCTACATTGGGTTCTAGCCCAGGTACCCTACAACTAGCCATCAAAGTCTGCACAATCCATCCTGTACTCCTGCCTCCCTATAGTCCCCTTCTAGTCTCAGCTACTGGGCTTTATACAGCCCCTCCTGTTCCTGTCCACCTGAGCTTCAGCTCTAATTAGTCCTGGTTCCTCTTCCCGGTGCGGCCTAGGCAGTTAATTGGCCCACCCAGCCACTTTAACCCTTTCAGGTCTTCTGTGGGGGACACCCCATCACAGAAACAATTCGCACTGACTTTAATGGAATTTTTACTTGTACTAGCACTGGGTAAAAGTGCTCAGTTTGGCACCTAAAATACAATTATTCTAGTTGTGCTAAACCATGAGGCTGTTGTTTTAGAAGACGAGAATAGTGGATGAAGAATATCGCTATCGTCTTTAAAAGCTAGCACCTCCCTCGATGAGCTCCTACTCTAGGAAATCGCTTTTATGTTGGTTGGTCTCAGGTGGCAGGATTTTGCCATTGGTGTGAAGTGACTCAAATTTGTCACACTTTTAATTGCCCAGGGAAGAGCTAAGCACTGTGTTTAATAATGTTTTTAATATCTGATACAGTATTAACATTTTTTCAAAGATCACTTAAGCTCTTTACAGCTAAGAAGATGCATCCGATAATGTTACATGGTACATGTGCCCTTGAAAATGTTCTGTTTGTAAAAGGTATAACGAGGAACAAGTGTTAGTACAAACCATTAACTTGTGTGCTAGAACCATGCAAGTTTTCACACCAGACCATCAGAACCCAAGCAAACTACCAGCTATTTTTCCTTTCATGTTGTATTGGCAGCTCATGGTTGTGAGCCAGAGGTGTTCACGATTGTGGCTTGGAAGGCAATAAAGGGAACTTAGTCACAGGCACCAGACCGGTAACGATTATAAACATACAAGAAGTTTTGCAAACTGCTTGGTTGGGCCATAGAAAAGTTATTACCTCTGAACTAGTGGGACAGAGGTTAGACTGCTATATAATCTGCAGCTTTTCTAGTTCTAAACTCATGCAGTTGCCCCATGGTCAGTATGTTCCAGATCATCTTAGACCATTCACAGCTTGAGGAACTGCAGTGAACTTCCATTTGCTGGCTGAAACGATTGTATTCTGCCATCATACCTACCCAGCTCTGCACTGTGACTCACCAGGCAGCTGCAGGGAACTATACAAATAAGAAATATAATAGGGGAGATTAGAAAGAATCTCAGTGATTTCTCTGCTTATATTTTGGAGCGACCTCCCCGAAGTCCATACTGTAGGATAAGCCAAGCACTTTTTTTGTGCAGTGGGATTACCCTTCCTGGGGGTGGATCAGAAAGCCCGATTAACTAGTATGCTATCTTTGGAGGGTAGTGTACATGGGAGAGAGTGTTTTAATATGGTTCTGTGCAATGAGGTACAGATTGAGTATTTCTTTTAGCAAACACCAGCCTGAAAGCTTGCTTACATAAGAGTAGTATTTGAATCCTTTCCTCCATGCACATAAATAATAGAAATCCTTATTATCACTTAGCTATTAAATATTCAGGACATAAAAATGTTACTGTCTCCTTGGGTTAGTGGCCACTGTGATGCATGCAAGTTCAAGTTCGCTGTGTTCTGCAAGCAAGGTAATGACTCTGTATGTACTGTAATACAGAAACAGGCTTCTAGAGGGCATCAAGGGATCACAGCTGCATTGACACTAATGTCAAGCATCAGCTACCTTCGATTCTTGCAATGTGCCACTGCACAGTGATCTGTAAGCAGCATGGCCTGCAAAGTGGCACTATGAACGTTTACAATGCACTTTACAGCCTACAATGCATGCAGAACAAACTAATAGTGTAGGCCTATAGGAATATCGCCTATCTATAGAAACCCTTAGCTCTGCCTCTCAATATTCTAGAGGTGGTCACAATGGCGGCAGTACAGTTTCAGCACCTAGCTATTATTAGGAGATATTAGCCTTTAAAAAATAATATAGTGCAGACATATCAGGACATGGAGTTGAGTAGGGTTTTATTCCACAGGACCATGGTACAGCCTCAATTATTAGGCCCTCAGTTAGCCTATGCTCCTTCTTATCCAAAACCGTGTCATGTTCTCCAGTCAGATAATCAAGGCGATTTTCAATGAAATATTCAATGTCCATGCTATAGTACACACTTTATTATCTTTATGTCAGTTTACAAAAGGGTGGACTATGTGTATCTAGCTAAATACTATATCACAAATAACTAATGTGATGTATATACAACTACATTGTGACTGGGCTCACAAATTTGATCCATAAAATCGACAGAGAGTCCTGTGGCACCTTATAGACTAACAGATATATTGGAGCATAAGCTTTCGTGGGTGAATACCCACTTCGTCAGATGCATGCGTCTGATGAAGTGGGTATTCACCCACAAAAGCTTATGCTCCAATACGTCTGTTAGTCTATAATGTTTCACAGGACTCGCTGTCGATTTTTACAGATCCAGACTAACACGGCTACCCCTCTGAAATTTGATCCAGTTTTCCCAAGATCACAAAGACATGAAACTATTAAGCAAATGTTAGCCCTGAGGCCATTACTAGAACTGGTGTATGGCATGAGGCACGGTATCTTCTAGCATGTATTGCACGGGTTGTGGCGCCTGCTCCTCTCGAAGTCTTGCTGTATCCGGCTGTGTTGCTCTTCAGGCCTGGTACATACGTTAGGCATGCAGCGCCTATGGTCTTTTGCACTAGGTTTCCTGCTCTTTTTGACACCTGTATGACATCACATTCAGCAGCTCTCGGTAGGACACTATGCGCCCTTTCAGGAGCACAGTTATTCTTGGCCTTTGTTGAGTTTCATTCACCAGCCACCTTTCACCGTTTCGCCCCCTTTTCTGTTTCATAGAATCATAGGACTGGAAGGGACCTCAAGAGGTCGTCTAGTCCAGTCCCCTACAATCATGGCAGGACTAAGTATTATCTAGACGGTCCCTGACAGGTGTTTGTCCAACCTGCTCTTAAAAATCTCCAATGATGGAGATGTCACAACCTCCCTAGTGCTTAACCACGCTGGCAGTTAGGAAGTTTCCTAACTCTCTAGTTCTTTCCCTGTGGCGACTTCCAATTCTGTCCTCCATGGAGTACACTCCCACCCACCCCTTCGCTACCCCATCTGTTATACTGATCAGCAATGAACTAGTTAATGCTGACATTGTTAAAGCCTCAGCACTGGGCTTTCGTGATGTTACGCTGAGCTCAACAGGGTGGTAAGGAATGTGGACGTATACTCCCCTCAGATCTATTGTTAGGCTGGTTGCAGATGTGGGACGCCATTACTTTACACGCAAAACACACTGGGAACATTGTCATCACCACCAGGAAGGCTAGAAACTTTTTTTTTTTTGCGCAACGTGTACATTCTGGAGCATCTGAACATGACACATGGGTCATACACATACATCAAGCGGCAAGGGTGACTGTAACCTCTGGGTTTAGCGGTACCCTCCTCCTTCTTCAGGGACTTAGCTTTGAAGATACGTTAGCAACAAATATGGCTGCAGAATTCACTCCTTGCCATAGACCTGCGCTTCGTTTTCATTAAAAAAAAGCGTGCGCATGATGGTTATTTAACCTGATGGCTGCAGAGGAAACCTCAGCCATGTGAACAGCATATAAACCAGTATAGGATGCCTGCCTATGAATTGCCCCATTCAGTTCAATGAGTCCCCTGTGGATGCTGCTTGTGCAGCTCCAGAATATGGTATTTTTTCCAAAAAATTCAGCATTTTTTTTTTTTTTTTGCTGTAGAATTTGCTGATTTTCTGCAGTCAGGTGCCTGACAGTTTGCTTTCTCTCACCCAGGTGTGTGGTGACCAACCTGAAGCTTCCTCTTATTCACCAGCTTGTCCCACAGCTGGGACTTAATTACATGACAGTGCATGGTCCCTCCCTTCATTGTTCCAGGGAGCTGGGGCCTGGAGGCCCAGTTTGCAGCCAGGGAGCAGGGGAAGCCAGAAATACTGGCTGATGAGCTGGACTGCCTAGAGAGATGAGCTGCTGGCGCTGACTGCAAGGTCCCCTCTGGCACACATGTGAGCAAGGAGGTTCTGAGCCAGGCCGCCTTGACCTCATCGCAGGAGCCAAAGGAGTGAAGCCAGCCCACTTGAAGAACATAGCCCGGGAAGGGGGAAAACCCAACCTCAGAAATAATCATCGGCCAGTTTTACATTGGTGAATATTTTCTACGATGAGCTACAGTTGTGTGGGGGTGGTGGGCTGGAAATGAGTGGCACTTAGTGGTTCATTGTCTGTGTGGAGCCCATTTGTGGCTTGAGATCAGCATCAGTGTGTACTGGGGCCAGGCCTGTGCCCTGACCACCTCTCCGTTCCCTCATGGTGCCTGTGGGAGCAAGGGGGAAACACAGCAGCGTCCAACTGCTACCCCCTATTGCCCTTTTATCGAGTACATGTTGGAACTGGGTACTGAGCGAAAACTAACACATAAAGGGACTTTGTCTACCCTCCTGGCTGTCCCTTGTGTCTTTAAATTCTTTCCTTCTATTTATTATTCATTGCCATTGCCTCTAATTCAGTGATACTCACACTGAGGCTCGCAAGCTGCAAGTGGCTCGTTAATGTGTCTTCTGTGGCTCTTTGCAGCACATGATATTAAATCACTGCGTGATTTAATTATTAACCATTCTAAGTTACTAACCAATCAAGATGCTTTTACTATGTTATTAATCAATTGTAGTTGATAAAATAATAATACTTGGTCAGTCATTTTGCTGGGAGAATTATATATATATTAGGACTTTCAAGCGATTACAAAAATGAATCACGCTTAATCGCACTTAAACAGTAATAGAATACCATTTATTTAAATATTTTGGGAGGTTTTCTACATTTACAAATATATTGATTTCAATTACAACACAGAATACAAAGTGTACAGTGCTCACTTGATATTTATTTTTGATTACAAATATTTCCACTGTAAAAATTGTAAACAAAAGAAATAGTACTTTTCAATTCACCTCGTACAAGTACTGTAGTGCAATCTCTATTGTGAAAGTGCAACTTACAACTTTGTATTCTGTGTCTTAATAGAAATCAATATATTTGAAAATGTAGGAAAATATCCAAAAATATTTAATACATTTCAATTGGTATTCTATTGTTTAACGGTGCGAGTACGCGGAGGCTCCCATTGGCTGTGGTTCCCGGCCAATGGGAGCTGCAGGGTGGTGCCTGCAGGCAGGGGTGGCGCCTGTGGACAGGCCAGCGTGCAGAGCCGCCTGGCTGCACCTCAGTGCCAGAGGGGGGGACATGCTTCCGGGAGCTGCTTGCGGTAAGCACCGCCCAGAGCCTGCACTCCTGAGCCCGCCCCACGCCCCAATCCCTGTCACAGCCCTGATCCCCCTCCCACCCTCCAAACCCCTTGGTCCCAGCCTGGAGCCCCCCCCTGCACCCCAAACCCTTCATCACTCCCCTGCACTCCAACCCGGAGCCCCCTCCCACGCCCTGAACTCCTCATTTCTGGCCCCACCCCGGAGCCCTCACCCCCTCCCACACCCCTACCCCCAATTTTGTGAGCATTCATGGTCCGCCCTACAATTTTCATACCCCGATGTGGCCCTCAGGCCATAAAGTTTGCCCACCCCTGGCCTAGACTGCGTGCAGCTATCGAAGAGGTAAATATGTCTATTAGGTTAAATAATTGAGCACCTTTCTTGAATAGATCAGGGTTTATCAGACTGAAGGTAAGAAACAACAGTATACTTGTATCCAGTTTTTAATGCTTTCTTGTAAAATTGAAAATATAAAACCAGCTGAGCAAATGAAGGATTTATATACATGAGGTCTGTGATTAAAGAAGTCCGTTTAGTCAAGAAAATTTCCAATGAAAGAAACTAAAACGATTAAAGGGAACAACAGTCTCAAATTGAAAACATACATTTCAGAAAAAAAATCTTTACAAGTTATTATATAACTTACATTTACATTCTTACTAAGAAATGATAAAACAAGCGGTTTCAAATGCTCCTCATTCCCTTAAAGCATGAAATTCAAAGTGCCACAGCAAAGGAACAGGTTCCAATAACTTTTCTTATACAGTATATTCATTTATAAAATGGATTGGTAAATGTGAGGTGTTTATTTAAATGAGCACATAGAGATACAGACTAAATAAAAGTACTGGAACAGCGTTTCTGTTACTACGTATACAGTTATAGTAATAATAAAAGGAAACAAAGGATAAAGCTGTTCTTAGGTATCTGTATAGATGGAAGGAATGTGATTCAAACAATGATCAAAAGCACCATTTTGGAAAAATGCATTTTCTTCAGTTCCATTGGTGACGGCTTCTTCAGACCCGCATTGTGCTTCAGAAATTACATCGTAGCCTGAGAGCAGGAAAAGCATATGAGCATGATTTAGCACCACAGTACATATGAGGGCTGAGGCAGGAAGCACAAGTCTGAGTTCTAGAGATATGTAGTGAAGCCTCACGTTAATCAGACAGCAGAAGTCACCACCAACGCCTCACTTAGACAATATGAAAACTAGCCTTATAATTTGTGTCATTGTGCATGAGTTTCCATTCACTGCTTTGTACGGGTACCCCTGTGTGAGTGAAGTTAATCTGGCTACCGGTGTGGGTGTGTCACAGTATGCCTCTCTGGAGGAATTACTGTTACTAGGACATGTCAAAGCAATGGATGGACAAGGATCCTAGATAGTGTTCTGAAAGTGCTGCAGACAGATTGTGTTGTATATTTTTCTCTTTTAAAGGTACTTTGAGGATCTGGAAATATTTCATGTGTGCCCCAGACATTCTTGAGATCCTGGAGGAATCTGGCTACTGCACCAGCTGGCTCCCCAGGGTGTGGCCTGCGTTCTACAATTTGGGGTTTTCTCAGGCTCCTGGTGTCCCTGCGTGCACTCTGGAGTCAGCATCGGGGCACAGGGTGTTCCTTTGGTAAGGAATGTTGTGAAGCATGGTGCCCTCTGGCCGCCTATACTGGCCGAATCTCCAATGGACCTTCCATTCTGCTGGTACTGCTCTTCTACTGCCCTACTCGTAGCAGGCCTTTGAGTGAAGGCAGGATTTTGTCCCCAATTCTTAATCAGGCTGAACTCTTATTGACATGATACATATCACTCCACACTACTTGTTTGAAAAGGAACAGTATATGCACTTTGTGCCTGATGCTGACTGCAGCAAGACTAGTTATGCACTCACATAGGTAAGTGGATTTCAATTTAGTCCAATATGCCTGAATAGTTTCTCTTGTGTAAAATGATTTCTTTAAATCCCATTCCCAGAAACAGTTTAAAGTGATATTGACTAAGATCTCCTCTTCAAATCTTGCCACTGCTCCGATACTTGCTCCTCTCTCTGTGCCCAAGCTTCCCTCTTCACTGACCCTTTTGTTTCCTTTATCCACTCCAAAGCCCACTATTCTTCTGTGTGGCCTTGAGTAGCTTGCTAAGCGTCCTCCTTCCAAAGACGTCTCAAACCCCACCTATTGCATGAAGCATTGATGCTGTGTTATGTCACACCCCACTCTGCACATTCTGTGTCACCTCAGACAGCATCGTCTATGTTTGGCTATATCTTTCTAAAGGATTGTATGTTCTTCAGAACAAGGACAGATCCGTATTTCTTCAGCACAGATTACCGACTATTATGCATATGAAAGCAGGCTGCATTTCAGTTATTGAGGCACTTGTGGCTGACTGGGTGACATGGAAAACATGTTAATATTTACTGCAAATCACATCCATATCCACTGCAAACGTATGTGAGGAAGGATGCTCTTGCGGTTAATACACTGGACTGGGACTCTGGGGATTTGGGTTCAGTTTTCTGTTTTGCCACCGTCTCTCTGTGTGAGCTTTGGCAAATTACTTAATCACTCTGTGCTTCAGTTTCCCATTGATAAAATAAGGATGATGCTTCATTTCTCCCACTTTGTTTCCCTTGTTTATTTAGATTGCATGTTCATCAGGGTAGGGACTGTCTCGTACTATGTATTTTTATAGGAGCGAGCACAATGGGATCCCAATCTTGGTTGGGGCCTTTAGGTTCTACATAATATAATTAATAATGGACTCTGATTCTGTAGCCCTGTGTAGGCAAGTCCCCCATTGATATCAAAGAGATTTGCCTTAAGTAGGCCTGTAGGATCAGGCCCTTACAAGTGAATTAGTTAGAGGGGTGTTTGTTTTTTAATAGATTAGAGACTAGATTCTGCACTCACTTATACTTATGCAACCCCTTGTGATTTATACTAGTTTACTGTATTAGTTAACCAAGGGTTGACTAATCTGTGGATCAAATCCTGCTCTCTGATACAGAGTAAATCTGAAGTAAATGAGAGTAGAATATAACCCAGTTTGTTTGTCTAGTCAGCACTGTGTATATAACCTAACTGAAGAGCACAGTATTCTATTAACTTATGAAAGGGTGCGTATTATGTTAATTTTCTCTATCTGACAGGGCCCACGTACAAAAGGGTACACAACCACAAATGGACAAAAACCAAGATAAACATACACCCCAGAAATCACTGTTAGATTCCAGATAGTGTAAACCATCCAAAAGCCCTGAACACAAAATAAAAAATTTATTGACTGTTAATGTGATTCATGGAACAGCTGTTTGCCAGTCACATTTGGCATTCCTGTGAGATGAGATCTCCATTAATATTAATGGTGCTATAAAACCCGGAAAAAATTAAAGCACAGCCTTGATGAAGCTTGCAAACCTGAATGGTTCTATTTTACACAGAAAGATGAGAGAAGATTTATATTTTCCATATATTTATTTGTTTCAGATGCTCTGTATTTGTATACCTCAATCACCGTTCTAAAAATAAAATTATTGCTGAGAAACCATAATAGGTTAGCCCCAGACAAAAACAGCAAATGTTATGGTAGTTGGTGTTTTGCCACATTATTATTTTTTTGCTCTGACAATTTCTTTTGCAAAGTTTATTTAGTCTATTCTCTACCTGTCTAAACTGAACATCAAATTTCAACAACATTTTTAAACTGTTTTAGTAACATCAAACTTATGAATATCACAAAAAAATCAAAGTGAAGGCTGAAACTGCATGGTTAACTCTTCCCTTTTGCTCGTTATTGCTGCACATACTTTTTAGTATGTAACACGACACACACACTGAACTGAGATTCCTCACAACGGGGTAGGAATGTCAGCTCTTATTTTGCAGTCCTATCTTGGACGCCAGTCCAGGAAAGCACTTAAGAAAATGTTTTCAGTAATGTCCTGAGCGGAGATGCTTTCCTGAATCAGGGCCTCCAGCAAAAACCATGTTTGGAATCAGTGAGTTTTGCCTAACTAAAGAGTGACGAATTGGTACTATCTCACTGCTATGGCATTGCTTAAAATATGTTGGGTCTTGTTACTTCCATGATTTTTCACTGTGGTTTTTAAAAATAGGAAAAAATCCCTCAGAAACATGAGCAGTTCTGTATGGGAGCTCATTCACTCGATTGTAATGATTCTAGTATATCTCTAAGCACTGTACCATTATGCAAATATATGGCTGGGAAAAAAGTTACCCATGTGCAATAGCCACTTTTCCAAACAAAATTCCCATAGTCACTAGTTCACATTAGGTACATCTCAGTATAAGAAAAACCACATCCCACTTTTTATTCTTAAGTGAACTAGAAGTCCCTGAAGCCAGTAATGTTTAACAGAATTTCATGGGAATATAAAAATCCAGTTTTGAGACTTAGACCCTGACTATGAACTGCAGCCTGAAATGACTTATACACACCTGAAGATGGGGCTTTTAGTGTAAATGTTGACACAATCTTTACAATAAATGTCAAGGGAACAGGGCAAAATTGCCTTTTTAGTGAGCTGTCCAAAAGCTCACTAAAGTCACTGGGTCTACCCACACAAGTAAGAGGAGAATTTGGCTGTCGCTGAAATACTGTAGGATAAAAGAAAACAAATCTACTTTCCTAAAGAACTGAGTTTAGTGAAATGTTGCATTTTATGTAATAAGACAAAAAGTGTTTTTTCTATTTCTAAAAAAAATCACAAGGATAACTCTTCATAATAGGAATAAATTACCTGTTGAAGCTAAAGGTGCATTGAGTATGTGACACCCATTCTGTCTCAAAGGATTAAAGCAATGGGATTCCCCCGTTAGCACATCACTGTTGACAGACTGTTCCACTGTTCTGTAGCAGTCTCCGTAGTGGAAACAGTTTTGTATTGAGTGAAAGCTGCCTTGGTAACCTGAAAACAGATATTGCATACACAGTTTAACACTGCCGTGATGGTATTAGCTTCATTTCTGTCATAGCATTTCATTACTACTGTGGGTTTTAGATCCTTAGGGTTTTAACTATGGAAAAATGATCAAGCCACAGCCTTTATTCTACTTACATATTTATACACACTGTGTGTTATAATATAATATAAAACCTATATCGGGCTTGATTCTGCAAGGTGCTGAGCACTGTGGCCCTATCCAGCAAAGCATATAAGGACATACTTAACTTTGAGCAACTGAATGAGTTGCCCCACTGAAGTTAATGGGCTACTCATTAAAGTTAAGCATGTTCTTAAATGCTTTGCTGGATCAGGGCCACGATGCTCAGCACCCTGTGGGATTGAGCCTATAATGAATGACTGTTAAATTTACCTGAATTAAATAATGCCGTATTTTCCGGATATACCCTATTTGATTTGTGACTGAATAAAGGCCTTTTACCATCCAGCATGAATTATTTATTGCAGGAGATAACTGTATTTACGAATATACCGTTTAGAATACTTCAGCCCTCTCCTTTTTCAAAGTGCTATCTTGTTTCAAATGAGAACATTTCATTAGTCACGGTGGGCCAGATCCGGCAAGAAGAGTTTGGCCCAGAGGTGCTACCCTGCATTCTGATGGACTTAAAGACCTTTATGCTAGCGGAGGATCTCTTTAGCTTGCAGCTGGGGCTCCTTGGCAATCCCACCAATGGAAGCTGCTGAGGGGATGTTTTGAATAGGCCCATTCCCTCCCCAGCCAGCAAAATCCATTTTGGGGCCGCTAGTGTCTCCTCCTTCCCTAGAATCTCCTGTCTCATTCTTTCTACCACCAGGGGTCCCGCGCTGGCTTGCACCAGAAGAAACCTGCCAAAAGGAGAGGTAAATCCTGCCTCAGGCAGAAAGTCACTTGGCAGTAAAGAGCAGGCTAAGTACTTGTAAATGGAGAGTGGAGTTTTACTCCTTACAGGTTGGTGCCAGCCTCCTGAAAGAACAAGGTGGTGACTCAGCCTCATCAATGTGTGCTGGGAGCTGTGCACTAAGGGGTTCTCAGGGCATCCCTCACACTAATGACACAGTTAAAGTTAATTATTTTCTAATCTGAATCCTTACTTCTCCTAACAGCCAGTCTAAATGGATTCATATTCTCTCTCTCTTTCCATTTAGCAGGAAGTGTCATGGGAATTTCTCCATGTTTCCCGTGAAAAGGGCAGTGGCACTTTTTCTTCTATTTTTTTTACTCCTTCCCACACTCATGCAGAATGAAACTTTTCCTCCAGGAAAGTCACATGACTTCTCTCCAGTTTTATCAAAGGAAGATGTCAGGCCAGATCTGCAGCTGCTACACATCTGAATTGCTCCACTGATCAGCTGAAGTACTGGCCTGCTGTTTCAACCGTGGGGTTAATTTCATGTATTTAAAAAGTAACACTAGTGATTATCACCAAAGCACCTGGATGCCTTACACTGCTCAAATACACCAATTACCAATCCGCAGCCTGTAACAAACTCCTTCCTGTTCACAAAGCTCTGACAGTTACCACAGACTGTTATACATCAGGCTAACTGTGCAATTCTTTAATAATGATGCAGCATACCTAGTTGGGGTGAAAGGGTAGGTTTTGTATGGAAGTTTGACTATTTTACGTGGTTTTTGGTTGACCTTGCAAGCATCATGTGTCCTATTTCTAGAGAACTATGGTCCCTCATCACAAAAAACACACTTCGCTATTTCATGACTGAAGTACTGAGGGACGACCATTCCAGAGGAAGATACCAAGCACATTTTACCAATGGTACAAATATTTTCTGCAGTAGGCAAGAAGGCCTAGAAATTTGGAATGTTGAATATTAAATGGTGTGTGTCCTTCCCTGGCACAAGTAAACAGCCACCTCTATTTAATGCTAGGAGAGACTGGCTCGAAGAATCAAACAGCTCTTATGAGAGGCTGCTAAACTATCTTGTGATGAAGCTTCAGGTACAGTAGCTTATTGAGTGATGTTAATAGTTATCCTGATTTTTATACTTACAAAATGTTAAATCCTCTCTGCACACCTTCTAAAAATCACTATATAACTTTAGGGATGAGCATCAGACATTAGACACTTGGCTTCAAATGAGGCATTACTGGCTCAAATGAGCACTTTATGAGCTTGGAGCAATCAGACTTTCCAGACTGCCTGCTAGACAAATCACTTCTAGGGAAGGCACGTGTGTATTTTCTCTGTCCCTGTAATCACGGTCTCTCTCATCATGCTCAGTCAGCATGCTTTATTAAACCAATTCAATATCTTTATGGTCCCTAAGGCTAAGACACTGCGATTTAGAAAATCAGCCAATAGCCCAACACAACACAACTGAATTAAAACTCACTTTGGACAAGCTTTTAGATAGGCAGCCGGATCCACCACTGCTCTTCAAGACTTATGGATAAGGTTTTCTTTTGAACTGCTTGAGGTTGTACTCTATAACTGGCCAGCAGGGCTGCCGAGAGTGGTTCGGGCCCCGGTGAACATTTTTTTTCGAGCCCCCCAGCAAGGGCGGACCGGCTAAACAAGGCTGACAAGGGGTTGGGGGGAAGCCAGGGAAGCCGGGCCCTGTGTCCCCTTCCGGACCGCCGAGCCCTGGTAATTTGTACCAGCTTCCCCCCCCGCTCTCGTCGGCCCTGCTGGCCAGTAAGAAACAGGGGTGGGGGGAGAGAGAGAGCGAGCACGCTCAGTAAAACAAGGAGGGCTGAAAATAGCTACCAAAAGCAGTCAAGATATGTTTTGTACTGGGCTGGGTGTACACCAGTGCCTGACAATTCTAGGGAGAGGCAGTGTCATGAAAATATCTTAATATTCGATGATTGGATTTTACAGTGTTTGTTAAATGCTTCCCAGTACAAATACAAGGAAAAAGACCCGGCCCCTTCTCTACAGAGCTTGTATATGTGATGTGACTGGTGGGTGTAGCAAACTGCGGAAAGGGGATGGAATGAGGAAGGACAAAAGTTACAACAATATGATCATGCAGTTACTTGATTTAGGAATATGCAAATATTGGTGGCAGTAGCAGGAGTTTTAATCCTTTTCAAATGAGTAGAGTTGTCAGAAATGTTTGCTCACTTGCAGGGCTGGCTCTAGGCACCAGCGTTCCAAGCCTGTGCTCGGGGCAGCCCTTTTCAAGGGGCAGCATTCCGGCTCTTTGGGGGCGGCACTTTTGAAGGGGCGGCACTCCGTTTTTTGTTTGTTTGTTTGTTTTTTGCTTCGGCGGCGGCACTTTTTAAAATTTTTTTGCTTGGGGCGGCAAAAAACCTGGAGCCCGCCCTGCTCACTTGAGGGCACTGTGGAAGAATTGAGTGTTAAAGAGGGACTTGAATAAGGAAAGTGATAGGACCAGATGGGAAGGTATTCCAGGCATAGGAAGCAACATGGTAAAAGGCATGGAAATGGTTGTGGGAGAAATGGACAAACAGGGCATCAAGACTAAACATCTGATTCCTTAAGGCTGAAAATTAGAAGAGGTAAAGCAGCTTCTAGAGTGTGTCTAAGCGGGCAGAGTCCCAATAATTTTTTCAACTAGAGAAGCTGAGACAGAGATTTTTAATTACCAAAAGGGACACTCAAGACATCTTTTCTGTCCACAAAGACAGCTAATCAGGCAATACATTCTGTGCCCCTCATGCACTGATTTTTTGTACAACATGTCATTGTTCAGTTTGAGAGGTACAGCTAACAAGCAGTAATTTTATTACTTATCGGTATGTTTATAATATGAATCATCATCTTTGGAATAACATCACAAATGACTCATTTTGTGGCATTTTTACTGGGAATGACAAGATGAGCTGATATTAATTCAAAGGGACTTCATCCTAGCCTGTGAAATTGTAAGCAACTACAGTTGTAGCTAATTTGCATGCACACAATTCAATTTATGAGAAAAAGTCAGATTTTCCTGGCACTTAAACACGGACATGATAAATGCTAAATGATGCAGGACAGCAAAGTCAATTTTATGTCTATACACGAGTGAGATTTTGACAGGCTTTTTCTCTACTCTAGATCAGTGTTTCTCAAAATGTGTGGCTGGTCTCACTGAGAAGGGTCTCTGGGCACATGTAGGGGAGACGTGAGAAAAAGAAGGGTTAAATTACTATCAATATAATAATCCTTCTCACTCTTCATCAGCTGAGCCAAACCATCTGCAGTAACATCCATAGGATGTGTGCCCCCAAGTGGGTAAACAGAGTCTCCTGGGAATTAGGAGATATGGAAGGCAGGAAGCTCATTGACATCCATTTGCCTCTGCCCTGATGATTGAAATTACGGTTTCATATTTCTTCACTTCATTCCGCATCACCATTACCCTCTAAGGGCCCTTTCTCAGATGAGAACTCCCCAGTTTCCCCTGGTGACAGGTTTGCAACATGGTAGGGCCACTTCTTGCCAGGTAGTTGTTCAATCCTCTGATACAGACAGATATCTTCTTTTGGTGGGAAGATGGGTTGGCTTTTGCAACAAACTATCCTTTCCTCTGGGTGGCTAGCATCACCAGCAACCAGGAATGGCTCAGAAGGCCAGCAAATATTTTTAGAGACTCAAATCCCTTGGCGATCTTTCATGCTAATAATAAAGGGAAGTTAATGACCAGCTTGGATGAATGTCAAGTGTTGCTGAAAAGCAGTCATTAGACCACAGATGAAAGCGAAACTGGTTTGAAAGTAAATCTGCTAGTCCAGGAGTTGGTTTCAGTAGCACTACAACTGGGACAATATGAGTGTTTACCTTTCATTTGCATATGTACTAGTGGCAAAGGAACCTCTGTAACAATGTGTGCTCTAGGCAAATAAGACATGTCATAAATGAATGAGATTTTGAATAAGACTATTTTAGGCAACCTCAGGAAATGAAACTTACTGTTTATGGGCACTCTAAATTAACTGCTTAGGAAATTCTAAGCCCGGGTCTTCATGTAATATACAATTTTTAATGTTTTTTTGTGAGAAAGGTTCTTTTCATTCATTCCATTTTAGTTTGATTCCTTTAAGTTCTATGAAAAGCTTTGCTTCTACATGGAATTGTCTCTCAATACAATACAGTGTAGTATTTAGGAGCTAAGATGAGGCTTGAATTATAGAATCAGGAGGTCATCTAGTACAACCCCCTGCTCAAAGCAGGACCAATCCCCAGACCATAACTGTGGTTCAATTAACAACCACATATGTCTCAACACTAATTAAACATGGAACATTTTAAAGATTCTTAAAAAAAAAAATCTCGTAAGCAGCTAAACTAAGAAGCGTGCAAGAATTATTTTTTTGTAGAAATTTTCCTGTTCTATGCATGCAGAGGGGTAGTACCCATTTGGCAACAGGAGCTCTGCTGACATTTTTCCAAATGGTTTTCGTTCTATTTGTCTAATTTAAATCAAATTTTCTGAGGTTAAGTTCCAATTGAAGAATTTACCAAATGCCTGTCAGTTTAAATGATCACTGTTAAATGTTTTATGTACAGTAAATGTAGAAGTATAACAGTTAATAAAGGAATAAGCTGCGTTCCAAATATAACATTTAGCTCCAATTTTGCTTTGAAATCATTTGTGACAAAATAGCTGTAGTTAACCACATCAGAAAACACACTGCTTGCCTCTATTTCCCCAAGCCATAATCTAAAAAACCTGAAGCACTTTTTAAATGAATGATGTAACGAGCAAATGACTGGAATATGTCTATTAAACTACAACTCATATACGTCATGTCATTTAAATGTACGTGCAAATAAATCCAAGCTCTTCAAATTCCATAAAATCTCTGACAAGAAATCATGTCAGATATAAATAAATGCAGTATGCTGTTTGCTTGCCAAATTCTTTCAGTGTCTAATAATTTCCATGTGACTTTACTATAACTAGCTAAAGACACAAATACTGTGGTTTATCATTCTTCTCATTATCGACAACCCATAGCAATTCTCAACATTAATGTGCTTCTATAAAGACTGACTGGTTTTACAGATCGTGTTATTTAGAATTTCCTTTTTTACAGTAAAAATATAACAAACTTGACTAAAAGATTCCCATTTAAAAAGCTGCCATTGAAGAACTGAAACAAAGACTTCAAGTAAGTTTAAGCCCAAATATGGGTTACAGATGAATTGGTTTCAAAGGCTATTACTCAACATTGATTTTTGAACTTTTTCATAATAAAATTATAATAATAATTCAAAATTTGGTTAAAGTGGAAAATTATTGCCTTTTTCAAAACCACACAACCCAGCAGTCAGAAAGCAACGGTTTGCTCAAATGGGAAATGTGGTTTTCTCTAAGGAATAAAGTCAATTTATTTAAGTGGTTCAAAACTTGTTCTGTCTATGCATTTGTTTCTGTCATTATAATGAGCTGCTAATCTGTCCTCCTGTGGTTTGTAGTTATTTAGCTCATTATAATAACAATCATATATGATTATATGCTATCATAAATCTGCTACTTTTTCCCTCTCGGAGTTAGTCATTTTAAAATTGAATAATCTGTTGAGCGTCAGGTTTAGTGAGTTTTTTGTTTGATGCAAATCATTTAATATAACATGCTTTTGCCTTTCAGACAAAGTCCAATCAAACAGCAAAAACTAAGCAAGCAATTTTAGAGTATTTATGGTACTTGACCCAATCTAGAGGTTAAAATACTACCTGGAGACCAAGAGAGAAAGGGAGGTAAGTATCTATGTATTAGACATGTACCCTGCCATTGGGCCTATATCAGAATCTTGTTTTTTCAAACTTTATAAAAACTTGGCCTTAAAACATTCAAAGAATAGCAAGCAAGTCATTGTGCTCACTTAGTATATTTATCGTACATGAAACTGCACGTTTCTGAAAAATGCCTTATTCAAACAATGGTACAATTGTGAACTGAGTGGAGAATCTGGTTATCTGCCCGGGTATACTTATATGCTTGGTTATACTTTACAACCAGACAGCTGTCCTGTACATCTGTAATAGGATGAATATTTACCATATGGAAGCAATATAGTATCTGGATTATAAAACTTGTTATCTAAATATCCAAGCTTCCATTACCACAGTAATCTGTGATAATATTAAGTGCTAATGTATACCTTCAAAACATTGTAGTGATACTAATGCCTCACAAGACAACTTTGGGGGTATGAAAATAAGCATCATCCCCATTTTAAAGACTGGGACATTCAAATGCAGAGGATAAATAATTTACCTAAACTACACAACAAGATAGTGACAGAGTTAGGATTAGAATTCAAGACCGCCTGTCTCTCTAGTACTCAAACCATATTAAATGGGTGTAATGCCAGAAAGTGCCATTATAGTCTATTGTATAAATGATACATTTTAAAGGTTCCTAAATACTACATAGACTGAGAGAATAAACAGTTACAGCTTCAAGGGTGATCCAGAGTTAAATCTTTTACTCTGTCTTTAAATCAGAGGTATTTCGGGATGTAATTAATATGTGCTTGCAAAATACTTTGAGATCCTCTAATGAAAGGTGCTATATAAATGCACAGCTTTGTTATTACTGATTATAATTTGTCTCCATTATAAGTAGGTAATAATATATATGGAGATATATCCACCTCATAGAGCTGGAAGTGACCCTGAAAGGTCATTGAGTCCAGCCCCCTGCTTCACTAGCAGGACCAATTACTGATTATTATTTTTTTGCCCCAGTTCCCTAAGCGGTCCCCCTCAAGGATTGAACTCACAACCCGGGGTTTAGCAGGCCAATGCTCAAACCACTGAGCTATCCCTCCTCCCTGAGCCCTCAGGTAATGCATGTACTGATCTGACTGATGAAAACTACAGCCCCATGTGACTAAAAAATAGGAGCTTCTATGACAATGTTGTCAGACAGTGTTGCCAAATACTGCAATAATTAAAACACTAATACAGCAGCTGGGAAAACTCAAAATATAGTTACCTTGCAGTCCCTGTTGTACAGATTGGTTTTGAAACTGAGCATATGGTTTATTTGGTATTCCTGAAAACTGTTGCGCATTTGGAGACTGGCTGTGTGGTGATGATGAACCGTGTTTCTGCAATAGGGAAGGTGGAACTAGTGTTTTCAGAGGGCTGAGAAGAGGTGAAAGAATATTTGGAGCAAGCCTAGAACAAGAAAAGAGAAAAAGCTTATATTACAATATGAGAAAATAAAATACTTGAAAATCCCTAGGAGTATTTCCATAGTGATTTAATATAGAGAACTTTATTTACAATTTGTGCTGCCATAAATGATATTTTAAAAAAATAAACAATAAAATGTTTCTTTCAGGTGTACGCCAGTAGTAAAGCAAATTAGAAACTAATTTACAATCTTTTACACTGGCTTCCCATACTGTTCACACTTCTGGGGTCACAAGTGACACGATTAGTCAGCAAGCTGTCTGACTTCACAATTAGATGCAAAGTCAGTTAAAATTAAAAACTTTATTAACTGACAAATAGATCTGAAAATACAGGCAGAGACTAATTTAATGCTAATAGGTATTCCGTGATTAAATTCTCACGTATTGCAATGAAAAGGCATCTCTTAGGGTCTAATTCTGAATTCCATTACACCATTGATGCAAATAGATCTGTCTGGGAGTAAAATAATAGCAGAATTTTGCACTTCATGATTATGTCCAATTAATAGAAAACCTCATTAATATCTTTAGTCTCTCCCCCTTGTTCTATTTGTACAAAAAATAAAAGCACAAGGAAATTTTCTTTAAACATGTAATTCTTTATTGTGTCTCAGAACCCTTGCAAATCATTGTACTACTATACAAAATATAAAATTATTGCCCTTCTCAACCATCAGCAGTCTTGTACACTATAAAAGCAGTGCTTAGAAAATCATCAAACATTAACTATAATATTAGTGCTTAGAAGATTCAGGTTTCAATTTGTTTCTATCAAGGAGGCTTCACCCCTGCTCTCTCCTCTCCCGCCCCCCGCCCCATCTCCTCCCGGAAAAGACTCCTCTTTCAAGGCATAAGGATCTAAAATGTCAGGTGTGTGTATCTTATTTTAATATTGAATTTACCTCTTTCTAAAATACGAGGAAACTCAAGCTCTAATGGGGAGCTCCTTTCATCCCAGGAGGTTCCCTACTGAGTCGGAATTGTCTAAATGCACTACCAGCTAAAACGGGGCTAAGCATCTATACCCAAAGGTTCAGCCAAGTCAAGGTTGCATACTTGTTTTCAATTGTTTCTCATCTAACAGCATAGTTTTAAACAGAGGGGTCTAGATTGTCCTTCAAAAGCGTAGCCCTGGGTAAGCATGTGTATGCTACTGCAGTGCCCCAGAAGAAGACGGATGTAAAACCTCTTCCCCGAGATGTGCTTGGCACAGGAGGTTAGTCAGACAATTGGTTGCAGCTCCCTAATCATGCATTGCCACCCCAGCATGAGTTGGTGCAGCCTAAGAGCTGCTTTACTTTACACCACTGGCATAAGGTACCTAAGGAACTTTACACCAATCGGTGGAGCATAGTGGAGCTTCAGCATGCTTCCCCTCTCCACCAGCACGTCCTCTCCACTGTGGGCAGAGGTGGCAGACAGCTCAGGAATTGGCTTTATCCCCTCCGGCAGCGGAACGATCTGCTGGCCACTTATGGCCAGAGTCCTACTGCTTTGCAGAGAGCAGAATCAAGAAGCTGGTCCTTCTGTGCAAACCCCATTAGAATTATATTATCATTCTACACATTAACAAGAATCTAAATGTTTTGCTGGGGCATTTAGACCTCTGGTTTTTTGAGCTCTCATTGCAGCAGTAGAAAGAATGATCAGTTGGGTTCTAGACTGATAGCCTCAAATGTTGATCTTTTGAATGCAGATACTGTCTAGAGTTTGTTTGCACGAAATACAATACTGGGTAGATGCTATATTTTCTTTACCCTCCAACCTCATGTGTCTTGGGCTGAAATGAAAACAAAGGACAGATTAAGACATAGAGGTGGGGGGAGCCGCATTACATCTAATAGATTCCATAGAATCTAATGAAACAAAACTTCTGTATGGAGAGAACCACTCAGTAGAATCTGTATGGCTAGCCCAAGGCATAAGTATAAAAATATACTAGTAGATTACCTGTTGACACCTGACCGGGAAAAGGATATTGAGTGCACGCTGTTCCAGAAGATCGAAGATGATACCAACTCTAATAAAACTGTAACAATGGGTGACTTCAACTACCCACATACACTGTTCAAATGTCACAATGATACATGGTTAGAGAAGCAATTTCCCAACACCGTAAAAATTGCTCCTTGGAGTAGCCCACAAGAGGTAAGACTATTTTTGACTTAGTCCTAAATAACATGTAAGAGCTGGTTCAAGAAGCAAATATAGCTAACCTGCAAAGTAATAGTGATCAGAATATAACTAAATTCAACAGCCCAGGCACAGTAAGGTGCCAAAAGGTCCCATTGTGACACAACTTCTGAAAGGGAATTAAAAAAACAACAGCTAGTCAAAAAGACACTGAAGAAAAAACAAGGAAATTAAGTGCATAACAGGGTCACCGAAAGCATGCATGTCCCTAAGCAAAAAGGGATTGCAAGAAATAAAGTAGTGTTATTAAATGGCCTGGGACAAGATGCTTTTCAAGCCAAATGTTTAGTCTTAAAGGGACACAGAAAATCTGGAAGTGCACAGTTGTTTTAACCTCTTTCATTTTCTATATCTGTTCTCATATTTAATGTGTGGGAGGAATTTAATTATATTTTTAAACAAATGCTTAACTTTTTTTCCCTTTTCTAAAAGTGATACTGAATGTTAGAGACTGAAATCCTCTGCTTATTAAAAGAGGCAGGGAAGGCGTTGTCCGTGTGGTGACTCAACACCACTTCACCCCTGCATACAGGCCTCTTGGGGGTAGATTGGTTGAACAGCCAGGCAGAGCTGTCTCCTCACTACAGACCATGGTTGGTTCCACAAGGGGGCGAGGGGGAAGGAACAGAACATCTGTATATGCCATAGTTTTCAACCTTTTTTCATTTGTGGACCCTTACAAAATTTCAAATGGAGGTGCGGCCCTCCTTTAGAAATCTTAGACATAGTCTGCAGACCCGCAAGGGTTCATGGACCACAGGTTGAAAACCACTGTTCTATGGTAACGACAATCTTGGTCTACACTACGGGGGTGGGGGGTCGATCTAAGATACACAACTTCAGCTACACGAATAGCGTAGCTGAAGTCGGCGTATCTTAGGTCGACTTACCTGGCCGTGAGAATGGCAGGGAGTCGACCGCTGCCACTCCCCCGTCGACTCTGCTTCCGCCTCTCGTGAGCTGGAGTTCCGGAGTCGACGAGGAGCATGTTCAGGGATCGATTTATCCGCATCTTCACGAGATGCGATAAATCGATCCCCGATAGATCGATCACTACCTGCCGACTAGATTTAAATTTGAACACGTGACCTATAGGTGAAATTTTCTTCTTAGCAAAATATTAATTTCAGTGTTCCAGAATTCAAGAACAACCCTAAAATACAATCCTGTGTATGTATGTGTGATTGAGGAAGACATTATTTTTTTATGAACCTAGCTTTCAGTTTCAAGCTTCTGGTGTCCTTTTCTCATTCTCTCTAGGGTGTTTGTCTTCTAAACATGTTGCCTTGGCACAGCTGCTCTTGGTGTGCAGGTGAAACCATCCCAGATACAGATTAAATAAATTATGCATTAGCTACAGGAAACAGTTTTAAAAGAGACGGCTTCTGTATAGAAGAAGAAACACTAAACTGCTTAAAGGAGGACCTCAGTATGGACAGCTGTTTGCATCAGAAACTCCCAGGCAGTACCTCAGGCATATCTGTTTCAAGATCTAATAGTTTGGACACTTCCTGTTAACATTGTACTATAGACACAATTTGTTTTGGTTTGGATTTTAATAATAAATATGTATATACCACATTTTTTATTTTCATTTTTGCTTGTATAGTTCTGTACATTTTCTGTCTTTTAGCTTTTTAATATATACTTTATATGTAGATATTAAATAAAACCCAGATCCTTCCTAATTCACTAAAATTGGGTCCCATGACTATGTTGAATATTTATATTCAGAGAGGGTGAAATCTTTTGCCCACCCCACCTCTTCTCATGGGTAAAGATATAAGTGTCCAAGAACCACTATGGATCTGTTACACTTTTGTGGTAGGCTGAGAAGACATGTGAAAGGACTGTGCACCCTATGTTCTCTTCTGTCTTCTGTAGCTTTAAGAGTGGCTTTGAGGACAGGTAAAGGACAAGTCAGCAAATCCAGGGCTGCAGAGATCATCTGCCCTTATTCCCACAGATTCAAACTCATGTGGGGCACAGGAGCCCAGAACTGTACAACAGGTTATGGGCTGTGGGAGCAGCCATAGAGCAATTAAACAGCCACTCACAAACTCCTCCTGCATTTGGAAGCAGAGGGTGCCTTCTTCCCAGTCCCTAATGGATCCATTATGTTTTTTAAAACCCTGTTTACTCTGGCTTACATAGAGGGGCTGTATTTCAGGACAGAGGTGAGTGAAATCAGATGTTGCAGATATAATCAACAAATTCACCAGATTTTAATATACAGTAAAAATGCACTAATCTGCCGTCTCCACTTTCTCTACATCTCTGCTCTCATGTCTTACTACTCATGTTCTGTCCAAGCTTCCATCTAACTACTCTCTTTCTATCCATTTCCCACTCTTGTGTTCGTGCCTTCTTCCATACTGACATCTGAATTTCCCGGTGATTCCTGGTGCACCAATCCACCACCCTCTCTTCATTCAAATTGTTCCTTAAAACCCCATCCTCTAAGCCTATAGATTCTATTTGATATTGGTGCTTATGCTTACTCATCACTATAGTATCTGAGCACCTATGGTAACCCACCTAAATCAGAAATTCTGATACACACCATTAAATAAAAAATAAGTCAGAACAGCAAACCCTGAAACATGCTATGATAACCTCCCTCTAGTCATCCTGTAACTCTTTGGTCTATATTGTCTCTCCACTAAAACCATAAGTTTCATGGAACTGGAACTGTATCTTCAGTGCTTTGTGCAGCACTGAGAATGGTGTCAGTGCTTAAAAATACTACAAGAAAATAGTAATCTGCCTATGGCATTTAATACCTTTATTAGTGATTGGGAGGAAGAAGTGAACCATTAGTTTGGTGATCACACTTAAGTTGCTCTGCTCAGTCAAAACCCATAGAGGATTGCGAGAAACTGAATGCATTTGAGTATACTGGGAGATTGGACAACATGATGACAAACTAAATTGAACTTGGGTAAGTGTAAGTTTAGCAAAAACATTTTGAATTTCTTACATATGTTGCTAGCTTCTAAACTTGTGCGATCTTTTTGAGGGACCGAGACAGGGTGGTGGTAATAAAAAGGTTTTGTAATTATTGTGAATGGCTCATTGAAGGGGCAAATGGAAAAGAAACTTGTATGTTTGGATGCATAAAGTATCCAGGGCACATAAGGATGCTATATCAAAGTATGGTAAAATTGGAAGTATTTTATTCAGGTTTGATTGCCTCAACATAAAGAGTGCATGGAGAGTGAAAACATCTGGAGAAGAGCCACAGAGCAGCATAGCAGGGATTTCTTATAAGAGAGGCTGCAAAAACTAGGATTATGTAGCCTTCAAAGGAGAAGAGGACTTACTTGTAGTATTTAAGATGATGAATGGTACAATAAAGGATCCAGTCCCTTCTTTCCACACAGTCCCATAAGATGAGAATAAGTCACTTAGCAAAATAAATGGCTGGTAAATTTAAAACAAAATGTACTATTTCTTCACACAGCATGTAGTCAGTCTGTGGAATTCATAACTACAAGAGGTCATAGAATCAAATACTGCAGGTAGATTTAAAAAGGGGTTAAATAATTTTATGGCCAAAAATAACATTTACTCCTATACATGCTACATAATGGGTAGTCAAATCTTGTGCTTCAGGATGTAAATTGATCGCCTCAAGAGGTCATGGAAGAATTCCACCCACTTTCACCCCTGCAGAATATTGCACAATTGACCAGGTAATACAATCCCCACCCTCCCCAAAGCATCAAGTATAGGCTAGAGGTGGAGACACAATACTAGATTTGATGGACCAGTGATTTGATCTGATATTGCACATCCAATGTGTTCCTCATCTAAAGATTCATCAACAGGCAATCAACAATTTAGGGATGCAATTATAAGAATCTTACATTTTAACATGGCGCCTTTCATTCCAAATTTACAAATTTGAACTACATGATTGCACACATTGTGGATAAAATCCTTTGGCCCCCTCTAGTGCCATGAAAGGGCCAAAATGCAACAGAAACACCATAGCTCCACTGCATATGTTGTGGGTAGGCAGGGCATGGAAGCTGAGTCTGTGCATGGAGGGTAGGTCTGCAGAAGATGTAGAGCTGAGAGGGATCATAAAGTGGTTTGTAAACAGGCCACACAAGTAACAGTGAACAATGAAAGACTATTTCCACAGCAGAGTGCCATGACCCAAACAGTAAATCCAGCATCGTCTTCCTTAATTCCATCACAGTCAATATCCAGAGGATAAACATGCAGCTAGTCAATCATCCATAAGAGAGCTCAGGGCAATCAGGAGCATGAGGTCTTTGAAGAAGACAACCAGCAATAGATTTAATTATAGAGATTCAGCCAGTAGACAAGACCAAAACTATGAAAGTGAACTATTTGAGCCTCCGGAAACATGAGTTAAGGATGAGAGAACTAAGAGAAGAGAGCGTGAATCAGGGAAATTGAGGAGGCTGAAATTTAGTGAAAGAGAACAAGGCAGAGATGAGAACTGGAGCCCAGGCTATGGGAGAATCAGACCATTTCTAGTCTCCTATTTTTAACAACCCAGAGGCAGATCAAGTGCCAACAGAACATATTTTTAGAGCGGGGAACCCCCCACCCTCCAAAGTTTAATTCACAGCCTAAAACTGAGATTGTGATGACTAAGTCACCGCTAGGGTGGGAGCACTTTTCTTGTTATATGCATTTGGTGTAAAATACCTAATTTTCTCCCTTTCAGTGTGGGTGTTCTCTCCATATATGTCCGTCTTCTCTTATGCAGCAGTTAAGCTAAAAAACACATTTCTGTCAGTCTGCTGGACTTTGTGTGTGTTTAGTTGGCTGTACAGCCAACCTCTATCTTGGAAATTCTAAGGGAAAAACGAGCTCAAAACCACTGGCAGTGTCTCAAAGAGACAATATTTAAGGCACAACAGAAAACTATCCCAGTGAAGGAAAGACAGAAAGACTAGTAAGAGGCAAATATGGCTTCAACAGGAGCTCTTTAATGACCTGAAAATCAAAAAGGAATCCTACAAAAAGTGAAAATGTGGACAATTTGCTAAGGAGGCGTACAACAGAATAGCACAAACATGTAGAGACAAAATCAGAAAGCCAAACTCACAAAATGAGTTACACCTACCAAGGGACATAAAAGGCAATAAGAGGTTCTAGAAATACATTAGGAGCAAGAGAAGGACAAAGGAAAGTGTAGGTCCTTTACTTAGCAGGGAAGGAGAGCTAATAATGGATGATAGCAAGAAGGCCAAGGTGTTCATTTAAATTAATGGAGATATCCCATCTCCTAGAACTGGAAGGGACCTTGAAAGGTCATCGAGTCCAGCCCCCTGCCTTCACTAGCAGGACCAACTACTGATTTTGGCCCAGATCCCTAAGTGGCCCCCTCAAGGACTGAACTCACAAACCCTGGGTTTAGCAGGCCAATGCTCAAACCACTGAGCTATCCCTCCCCCCATTGCCTATTTTGCTCCAGTATAATTGTGACCAGAGGCTCAACACAATTAACAACAAGAGGGAAGGAGCACAAGCCAGACCAGGGAAAGAACAGGTTAAAGATTACTTAGATAAGTTAGATGTATTCAGTCAGGAGGGTATGATGAAATTCACAACAGGATACTTAAGAACTAGCTGAAGCAATCTCAAAACCATTAGCGATTATCTTTGAGAACTCATGGAGGACAAGTGAGGTCCCAGGAGACCAGAGAAGGGCAAACATAGTACTTATCTTTAAAAAGAGGAACAAAGACGACACAGGAAATTATAGACCAGTCTGCCTAACTATGATACCCAAGAAAGATACTAGAACAAATAATTAGACAATCAATTTGTAAGTGTCTAGAGAATTAAGTAACAGCCAGCATAGATGTGTCAAGAAGAAATCATGCCAAACCAACCTAATTTTCTTCTTTGACTGGGTTACTGGCCTAATGGATGGCGGGAAGCTGTAGACATGACATATCTTGATTCTATAAGACTTTTGCCACAGTCCCACATGACTATCTCATAAGCAAATTAGGGAAATACAGTGTAGGTTAAATTACTGTAAAGTGGGTGCACAACTGGTGGGAAGACTGTGTTCAAAGAGTCATTATCAATAGTTTGGCATCAAATTGGGAGGATGTAGGGTCCCACGGGGATCTGTCCCGGGTCCAGTACTAGTCAATATTTTCCTTAATGCCTTGGATAATAGAGAGGAGAGTATGCTTATAAAATCTGCAGATGACACCAAGATGGGAGGGACTGCAAGCACTTTAGAGGAAAGAACTAGAATTCAAGATGACCTTGAGAAATTGGAGAATTAGTCTGAAATCAACAAGATGAAATTCAAAAAAGATAAGTGCAAAGTACTACACGTAGGAAGAAAAAAACAAATGCACAAATAAAAATGAGGAATAACTGGTTAGGCGGCAGCTGAGCACAGCAATGCCTAATCTGCTTTAAAAATCTGGACCTAATTTCTTTAGTTGTGAGTAAAAGTAGCAGGCCCATCTCAGGGTGGATCAGCACTTAGCCAATGCATTATATAAGGACCACACACTCAGGCCACACATCTAGTGTAGTTCATGAAGAGATATTCTGTAACACCTGTAAATTCAGGTCTGCTTAAAAGGAAAATTAACAAATTAATTCCTTTCCATGAGCTTGAAATTACATAAATATCTTGTGTCTTAAGAGCTCTTCTAGTTATAGGCAACATGATAGCTCTCTCATTTTGTAAAGTTAAATGCATCTATGAATGTCTAACAGAAAAAGAAATCCTCATTAAAAATGCTGCAGAACTTTCAATTAAATTTGTTTCCACAGAATATATTTTTGATTGTTGTGATCTACAGTTCAGGTTGAACTATGAGATACACTTTAGTGAAGTATGTAGGTAGAGCCCTGCAGTGGGACTGGGGTCCTGCAGGTCTCACTGCCTATAACGGTTCCGACTCACTAATGTGGCGCCTCCTGCTGGTCATGCTGGGAATTTGACCACCAGAATAACTTTTACTAGCAGTGATTCACTCACTGTTACGTCCACTTCCTCCACCATCTGGACCCTCATCGCTTCCAGACCGCGGCGTCCTCTTCGGGACACGGCCCTCCAGCTGTGCCCCAGCCCGCTGTCTTCCCCTGTTTCGGGGGACAGGCAGTCCTAAGTCCTTCCACTTGCTTCAGTGGCCAACTGCAGTCTCTCGTCTAGTTCCTGGCTTCAGGGGCAAACTAAGTCTGGATTTAGGCCACTCTCCTCATTGGCACATAGGGGTAAAGGTTCCCAGCCCAGGGAACCTATAGTTGGCAGCCACTTACTGCCCCTCCTTCTATTCCCACTGCCTACATTCCCTATGCCTCTTCCCCCGTAGCCCTAACACCTTCCCTGCCCTTGCTTCAGTTGGGCCATGGTCAGCCAAGAGCTCACCTATTGTTCCGCTACCCGGCCCAGCACTGCAGTATCTCCGGTGCTCTTCAGCAGACAGTCCTTCCCCTTTGACCTCCAGGAAGAGACTACCCCTTGCTATGCTGAGCAGCCCTTTATAGATGGGCTGCTCCAGCAAGCCTTCTCCTGCTTGGCTCTCCCAATAAACCCTTTTGAGACTGTCTGGGTTTTGCACAGCCTCTCGAAGGCTGCCTTAACCCTTCTCCTGCCTGTGTGGGGCAGTCGCCCCACCACACTGCCATAATAGCAGGAGTGGGATAAAAATTCAACAAACAATGCTGGAGCAGGTGGGAATGGGATTAAAAAAATAGTCCTGCACAGGGCTCTTTGTCTAGGTATCTCATGAGTTAACAGACATCTCTGTATTAGGCACTTCATATGCATCAAATATAGCTATGGTATTTGGTGTGTTTGCATTATTTGTCCTGTCTTCAGTCTATCCCCATTTGGGCAGCTGGGGGTGCATATACAACTTTGTATTATTCCCACAATTTACACTAAACCTCTTTGTCTCAATGTTATTACTACATAAGAGTTTCCTAGAAACTATTAAACTGTACAGAACTAAGAATAAATAAACAGCCAAATTGATTTTTCAAAACCTTCTGACAGGACGGGGATATATTTCCCCCTGCCCAACCCCGAATTTATCCATATTGCTGTAGCCTGAATAAGAAATGGCCTTTATATTTTGCTTTAGCCACACCCTGGTCAAAAATTCTTCTTGGACAAATTCTACAGAACAGCAAATAATAAAACTACATTTTTAGCAATTTTAAGGCAACCTTCTTCGTGGTCCATTACACAGATAATATTTTAATCTGTTCCTGGATACTGAAAATACAGCACAATATGCTTAACTGGAAACTACTTGCAGGGAACTGAAAAATAATGAAATTCACTTCAACCTAGGATACTTTTTGAATCATAATAATTGAGGATGAAATCTAACCACAGCATAGAAATATTGAAGGCATGGATGTTTTCAATATGAACAGTGGCTCACTGTTGGGTTTTTTTAATAGAAAATCTTGACTGGCAGATTCCTCTGCTAGACAATAGGCCCCAATCCTTTTCTCATTGAGCTCAGTGGGAACCGGATCAGATCCAGAGTGAAATACATCTGTACTTTATCTTAAATAAATTCTTGTGTATATTGTGCTATTAGACTGGACTTCAAAGCTGCTTCTCAAGTCCAATCTAATACCACATTACAAAATATTGACTTTGAGAATTGTATCTGCCACGTACTAGTCTGAAGGAAAGATTCTATATAGTGCTCTGGATAAAGGCAATGTTATATTTAGTTACAAAAGCTGATATATTTCAGTGAAACCAGGTGCTACCATAAAATTCCTCATGCCAACTGTTTCATTCATAAAACCTTGCCTGCTCAACAGTATAGTTACTTATATTATGAGAATGTGCAATTCAGTTCCAGAATCAGGAGATTATATTTGGGGGGGGGAAAAGGAGGGGGAAAGTTAACACTGATTTTCATCTCTTCCTATATATTAAAAATGATGTGTAAAGCTCTGCTAATCTGGTCTTTGGATAGCACCCAATCTCTTGCCACGTGTTTCTGTTCTGGGTCTTGCCCTACGGGAATTTCTGTCAGCACATGCTCAGGAAACAGTTATACCATTAAAAAAAAAAAAAAACACAGACTATCTGAAGTTTGGTGAACCTTGCACTAATCACTGCCAGGTGTCTTTGGCTAGCTCTCTGGAATGCATGGAATCTTTTTCCACCTCTATAATAAATCCTTCATTGTAGCTCACCTTGCTGGGCATCATTGCATTTTATTATCCTTTCCCACAAATGATGAGCAAACTGGGTTGTAAGATGCTGCACATTTAACATAGACTGAAGCTCTGCTCTGGGATTGCAAGTTACTCCAGTGCGTTTCCATTTTCTTGTTGTTGGGACACTGGTTGTATTGAGAGTGAGGAATTGGAAGTCAGAGGCCCTGGTTTGTCATGAACATGCAGTGTGACCTTGCAGGCAATTGAACCTTGATGACATATCTTTAAAATGAGGCTAAAGAATACCAACCATTGTGGGCTTTTGAAAACCCCACTAGGCACCTAAATATCTTTAAAAATCTGGCCCTTAGTTGCTCAGCATAGTGGTCTGGATTGGATAACCTCTCAAGATCCCTTCCAGCCCTGCAATGACATGATTGTATGATTTTTCACATCAGGACAAGCTGTCATGCATTCTCTTTATATGGCTTACTTCTAAACCACTGAATTTGCTAAAAAGCTACAAGAATATCAGGTTTACAGAGACTAAATATTCTGTTCCTCTATCACAGAAAACATTAACTAGTGGTTACAGCACATGACTGGAAGTCAAAAAAACTTCTAATCACCGTTCAGTCAAAGGCTTCCTGAATAACTCATTTAACCTTTTTTTCCTCCCTGTAGCCTTATTATTTCTTAATTTGAGATTATCACTTACACCACATCTCTGAGGCCAGTATCTTTATTTGTTAGTACTTACTTTTAGACACTCGGATGGAAGACACTATCAAAGTGACATCATAAATGTCAATCCACCTATTTTAGAAAAATATAATATTAAATAAATGTCCACCTACATCCCGGTACAGTCAGGAAAACGTCAGTGCTCTATCAGCAATCAGATGCTATATTTTTCTTAGCCAAATATTGCAGAAGTGAGGCCACTTTAATGCTAATTTTGCTAAAAACAGGATAGGCCTATCTGGATATGATTATAAATGAACTCTGTTCACATTTTCTACAATGAGATAAATGACTTGGGATTCAAATCCAGATGCTTTTAATTACTGTTTTTCTTTGTTACATAAACCTCAGCCCCGCACCTGTACATTGTTCTTTCTTTGGACAGATGTACTGATGCCCCTTTTGCGTGCTCAGATCCATAACACTGAGATAAATTATGATGGGTTCTTGGCTACCTCCACTGAAAATGTTTTCTGCTTTCAGAGATATCTGTTTCTTGTTATTGGGTTTTAGTGCTTTTAAAAGAGAATAAAACACTGACTTGTGTATTCTATTATAAACGAGAAGTAGTCCCAGTGGAATCCACAAACAATGAATGACACATTTTTCTGGTCCCAGGAACTATTATAAAAAAGGTGTTGGTATTTAGTTCCGTCCTCTAAATAGTAGAGGCTTGTTTGTTTCCCACAACTATTCCAATAATGGGCCAAATCTTACTGGCCTTACTCATGTGATTTCACTGCCTTCGACAGGGGTTGGCCCTTCAAATGCAAGGAAGTAATAGCTATTAAAATAAAAATTATCTGCAATAGTTTATTAAAGAATTATCCTTTTCTGTTTTGTTTTTGGAACCAATTTCCTAAATACACTACAATCACACTCCAGAAAACCATCTACTTGTAAAGTGAAATCCTTAAAGTCACTGCATGTGTCCGATCCCACCTCACGTGATACAAGCCTTCTAAACTCCTTCATTCACAAAACCATCGCTGGTCTCCTTTCACCTCCTTGCCACAGAGCCAGGATAATACAAAAAATTCCACACAGGAGACCCCTATCTAGCCACCCCACTCCCTCTCCTGTAAGGCCTTCCCCCCTACAGACATTAACTTTACTTTCCTGCCATCCACTAACACAATTCTTCCCCACTCCTCAAGCTACCACCACAACCTCAAAGTGGGGGAAAGAAACGGGGACATTTTCCAAGGCTCACATCTCAGGAGGGGAGTCTGAGCTGGTGGAGGGTTGACTGGGTGTTTCCACTGCTGGTTTTGAGGGAGGAAACCCTTTAGGCCTCGTTCGTGTTTGCACTATGCCCACTTCATGCCACTCTGGCAATGTAAAGAGGCCTTAAGATGGGAGGATCCTTCACACTGTCAGAGTGGTGTAAAGTGGCCATAGCAATAGATTTTCTCTTGCACATTTTTACCTTAAAAATATCAGGAATATCAAGTCTGGTCTTCCCTGGTTAAACAGCTGTTAGCAAGCACAAATAAATTAGCATTTTAAATGCTCTAACTAAAAATATCCTCTCTCATTTGCTCAGCTTTAAGACTTTTGTGATGTCATAATCTCATTATTTCTTCAGTCGCCATAGATTTTACATGGCGGATACGACCTAAATTGCTACAGAAGTGTGAACAATTAGTGTCCCAATCCTCCCTAAGGGATACATCATCCTTATTGGTAGAATTGTCATTATTTGTCAGCAGCCCTTGACTTCCTCCAGGAATGTAAATGCTATTTGCTATGTGTAATGCATGTGACCAAGGTCACATAGCCATATGCAAAATGATTGAGTTCAAAGACTTTAATGGGACCTTGCTCCAACTCCATATACTGAAGGGAAATTCAGTTTTGCTGATCCATGGGCAAAAAAATGTAATGGATTCTGAGCACCTCACGACATTCTGTTAGCAAGGTTTACAATTACATGATAATTGGTGCGGTTAATGTATGCTGAATTATAAGATTATCTACTTTTCTTTTTAAACCCATGTAATAATGCTGTGGAGATTACACTATACTGTGTGGTGTTTATTATCTGTAGGGTGAACAAGATCTTGCAATACTTGGAACAATTTATACCAATGGCTCACAAAGTCTGAATGACTACTACTCTACAATAGTTTAGTGATCTGAAAATAAAAGCATAGAGAACTGTATTTCATAAACCACCCTCTATTACTTCATAAACAAGACTCTTCTTTATGTATTTGTGCGCATATTCTACAAAAGAGGGGGACATATATATAGCAAAACAGATGCCTTGTTTATATTAGAAAAGTGCACCAGTTTAATTAAATCAATACATATACTGATCTTGTTAAACTGCTATAAACTCCTGATGGAACCCACTCAGACTAGTTTAGCTAAATTAATATACACAAAGGTTAAAGTTGGTAACTTATCATTGCAAGCTAAATTAGTAGTCTAAACCAGTTCAAGTGGGTCTACACTGGGGTGTCCACAAATTTAACTAGATGGATTTTTTAAACTGGTTTAGTTACATTCATGCAAATGTTGTAGTATAGACCAGGCCAGGCATAACATCAATATAGTGAAGCCAAAGGTTAATACTGGGAGCGGTTGTTCTATCTTCAGGGTGCTACAAATCAAAATTTACTGTCTTTGCAACTGCTGAAGTTAAACAGTTTTTGACATTACTTATAGCATTTGCCATAAATAATGTTAAAGTAACACCTCACTACCTGAAATTAAAAAACAAACAAAAATAACTTGGATCACACAAGCCCTACGTTCTACATGCCAAAATACTCCTAAATCATACATTTCTACTTTAATTAATATTAGTATAAATTAATGTAAAATTACTAGATCCAGCAAGCTGTGCACTTCATACCACAATTTAAAAAAATTCCATACATATCACATAAAGCCAGTGTAAATATATTTGGTAATGATGTCAGATTCTGTTAGAACATTTTCAAGTGAATTAGATAATTTTGTCAAACTATTTAAATGTCTTAGCAAACCATTTGGGAAAACTGAGTGCTACACTTGGTATTGACTTTGGCAAAGGATGGTAGAACATAGTGTTTTGTTTTGTTTTTTTAAAAAGCCTTTAAATCAAATTCTGAATCTTCTGTCAACCTTGAGTAGACTATTTGTACTTTGCCCCGTGTAGCTTTTGGCATCTCACATATTTGATGACTCAATAATTACACTTTTTGATAGTAATCATTCTGGTTCATTCCAAAGACTTAAACTCTGGAATCCAATCTTGTCATTACATTGATTCACAGTATAGTAATTCTTTAAATGTACCTAAACATGGATGCAGAGATAGGTGATGAATGAGGCAAAATGCTATATGTATGTCAAAAGTGTAACGCAGTTCATACAGAGTTTTTAATGTTTATTTCTCTTCATGCAGTGTATGTTATCTGAATAAAGATACAGAACTATTAACTGACAAAGACAGTCCCAATAATTCAGCAGCTCCAAGCATTAGATTATAGAGTGTTTTTGTTGATTAAATTAATGATTAAACTTTCATTTAATATGGTCTTGTGTAACGTATGAAATTTTGATTAGTTCAGACTATATTTTCTATCTTAAGTAAATGTTATTAAAATATGGTCTTTATTTCAGTATGTAATGAAAGTGCAAACAATTAAAATATAGCAAATGTATTTTATGGACTAGCTAATACAATGCCTAAAATAACAGTTTACTTTGAATATAGTAAATGCTATTTTAAATGCTGAAACATCCCCAGTCACTGTGTAACGAACAAAATGCCTTGTTTTAAAATAAACATTCAAACGACATGTTCCATTCTTAGTTTTCTGATGGCTGGTTCCTAGTTAGAACCCTGTTATTGTCTCAACCTTATATTATGTCATAGGAAATTAACTATACTGTTTCTGTAACCACTTTGCATTTCTTAAACACATAAGCACTGGGAGATAATAAATCAGCACACTATTCTCACACAAGAACAAATGCTTATTCAGCAAAAACTGAAAACCATTCCAATGTAAAACTCAAATTGTGACCGAAGCAAATGAATAGTTATTCGCTCCTGGCACTCACTAAGAAATCAAAACTTGTGTAGAAGGTTCCAATTAAAAACTGGAATCAGCATTTATTTTTATTTTTTTTACTCAAAGGGAACTGATTTTCTCAGAATGAAGACAGCTCACATGCATCAGTAAGAGTGAATCCATGCAGTCCGGAGCGCTCAGCTATAGAATCTGAAATACTGCTACAGTACGCTCTCACGTTCGCCATGGCTTTGGTTTTTATTATTGTTAGGGAGGTGAGCAAGTAAATTCCAAATGTTAGGTTTCAGAGTAGCAGCCGTGTTAGTCTATATCCGCAAAAAGAACAGGAGTACTTGTGGCACCTTAGAGACTAATAAATTTGTTAGTCTCTAAGGTGCCACAAGTACTCCTGTTCTTTTTCCAAATGTTAAAACGTCTTGAAAACAAACTCAGAACTCACCTGTGCAACTGGCATGTGAAATGTTTCCTTAGTTTGGTTATATTGTTTTCTGTTGGGATTTTTGGTGCTAATTTCACAAAAGGCCCACTTCTAGAACCACCACCCAGACTCAGTCATTGGCCAGTGTCCTGAGGATTTACATACGGGTGAGTGGGAGGAAGAGATCCTTCTCCTCTTCTAGGTTGATGTGTTCCCCTCCCACAGGAGGAAAAAAATGGCCCTTGGATCTGCTTCATTGTGGATTTTCTCTCCCCATTCCTACTGTCAGTTCTCACTTCTACCTGTGGGTATGGCAAATCCTTGTGAAACTGCTCCACAACTGGTAGGGGATCTGTGACCCCCGAATGGAGACCCTTACCTCAGGCCCATGCTGTAGAATCATGCTGGGTCTGCTGTTGGGCAAGGGAGAGCTGAGAATTTGCTTCCCAGTGCATAGTTTAGAACCGGATCCACCCATCTTTTAAAACCAGCATGGAAACTGTTTGTTAAGGTGAAAATAAATCAGTGGAGCAAACATAAAAGTTTGACTCCTGGTTGTGGGGGGGATAGAGAGGATGGTCTTGTGGTTAAAGCACAGGACAGGGAGGCAGGAGAGCTGGGCTCTCCCAGTCATCCTACGTGACACTGGGTATGTCTTTGAGGGACAGATGGGGTCTGGTCCTGTGATGGTGCAAAAGGATGTGGGGGCATGTGTGTGCTCAAGGACCCTTCCCACCATCATGTGCCCCTGCGCTGGGGCAGCTGTAATGTGGCTGCGGCATATAGGCTCTGTGTGAGGTGAGTACTGCCACTCTCTGCCTAAAAGGGAGGATGAAGGTACTTTCCCCATCCTCTGCACTGGCCAGAAGAGTGGGCTGGATGCAGGGGAGGAGGAGTCTAGGTTTATTGCAGTGTGCACTGCCCAAAGGCTCCAGGAGGAATTCCTCCTTGAGAGCCTGCTCCCTTGCCACGTCCCACTACTGTAGGACTGCACCTTAAGGGTACAATTAAATTCGTAGTCTCTCTAGGTTTCAGTTTCCTCAGCTACATATTGGGGTTGAGGAGGGATGGTGATGACATTGGAATGGGACAGAAGAAATCTACATTAAATACCGGGCACTGCTAAAGATCTTGGGCAAGCCGGTGTGTCTGAGTTCCCCATCAGTAAAATGAGGAGAGTGCTCTTGTCCATGACGGGGTATTGGAATTAAAATTCATTACTATGTGAGCTGTTCAGATACGACCAATAAGGGCACCAGCTAGGAATCTAGCCAGAGAGGTAGATCCCCTAGTTGTGAGGCTTACAGTAATTCCTTCCTGTTTGTAAAGTGCTTTGAGAGCCTTGGATAGAAGGGGTAAGATACTGTAAGAAAACATTATCTATTAATACAACATATAAGGAATGGCTTCATGTAGATTTCACTGAGTCGGGTCCCACTCTCAGCACTTCAGCACAGCAGTTATGTACCAGAGAGAGACAGCCTGCAATCCTTAAACAAATAGTTCTCACTCAGGCAACCATTGCCTTACGATTCTACAGTCCGTACTCTGGCTGCTGAGATAGGGGTGGGTATCCCAGTGAAGTCGAGAGGAGCCCTGTGCACATAGCCACAGCAGTAACATGCCACCAAGGAAGAGTATTTAAAAATAAAATAATTATAAAATCTCAATGCAGTGACACAGTATGAAGAACAATCTAAAATTGTTTTTAAAACAAGGAAATGAAGATGTTCAATCTAGACCCATTCTGAGTATTCATACCATACTCAGTAAACTTCTCAATGCATTGAACAGAGTTTAACATGAACCCAACGACATGGGATTAAGTACATCTTTGTAGAGTGATGGCATGCTTGCTTAAAGTACATACCCTTCCCTCGTACTCTCCAAAGGTAACAGATGATGGTGTGGACTGGCAAGGGTTGATTCCAGTGGATGGTGTCTTGAGGGGATGTCGTGAGTAGGTGGCAGGAGACCTGGTGATGGTCCATTATGGTTAGCACTGGAACCAGTGTACATGCCTGTGAGGCAAACAAATGTAATTTTGCAAACTAAAATGAGCATCCTGAAGATGGAAGGGTTGTTTCATATCCTATTAGATTAGATGTCTACCACTGAAAAATAACCTCTTTTTATAAAAAAAAATGTTTATCAACTTCTAAAGCACCTCTCAGTATGGAAGTAACCTTTAGCTTAATTTGAGAACAACAAAACGCCCTTGATTAAATTTAATACAGCACTTTCATTATTCTTCTAAATCTGAATCTAATCAGTGGTATTTCCCATGACCACTCATTTTAGACTTTGTGTGTCTAATTTGCCTTTAGCTAGCACCATGGTACATTCAAAGTAACTCCACTGATGCCCATGGTGTAAACCTGATGCGAGATCACTCTGTCCTAAGTCTCATGTCAAGGCTGGCAGGCAAATCACTGATCTACAGTTTGTTTGGGGTTTGGGGAAGGGGACAGGGCAGGGGGGATTTTGGTAACTTTGAATGAAGAAATCACCCAGAGATTCCCAGGCAGAGATTACCCTGCATCCTGCCATTATCAGATGCGGAAACAGAGTTTGACTCTCCATGGTAAAGGCCTCAGGGCCTGCCAGTAAATCTGGCAGAGCCTTTGGGATCTGTGTGAGGCAAAGGCCATCTGTGCATAGACCATGTACACATACTTAAACTCTGGCACCCCAGCAGTGCCCTCCTGGCTCTCTGCCAATGAAGCCAAGCTACTATGGATGCCCTCAGACTGTGGCTTCCCTAGGGTCTCTCATGGGAAGGTGCCTGTGGGAAACTTCAGACTTCTGGGATCTGTTTAACTTTTTCATGTGGCATGAAGTGAGGTCAGCAGTGGGAAGATGCATATTTCCCTGGCCTGCCCTGATTCCAGCCCTTTCCCCATAGACCGTGGACTGTGGAAAGCTGGCTCCACAGGGCTGGGGCTAGTTCTGGTGCTGCAGATACTAGAGAGGTGCTATCTAGAGAGGGGGAAATCTGCATGTGGTGGATCCCATCAGGTGGAGTGAGCTGGCCCAAGGCCACTTCCCAGTCCAGGTGCCTGAGCCTTCAACCTCTTGCTCATGTGACTGGTACTCCTCTAGCAAACAGTTCAATTGATGGAAATGGGACTACTCTCCTGGGGGAAAACTGGCAGGACTGGCGAGCAGGTGCTGATTAAAATATGTAATTCCTTGATAACACTACATCACTCCACATAGTGAGAGTCCCAGAACCCAAAGCATTTTCTCTGCTACCCAAAAAATGTCGGCGTTTTAGTATTTCATTAGGAAATCACTTTAATTTGGAAATAAATCAACTAACTTTCTAGTAAAGCAGGAGTAGACACACTGAACCCATTTTAAAATAACACATCTTGAAGTAAATGGAATCTCAATGAATTAAATTAAAAATGGAATGAGGATAGCGTTCAGGAGACTCACCCTCAAAAATGAGGAAATTACACATCAGGGCTGTCAGCCTGAGTTACACGATGAGGCATACCAATAATAAAAATGGTATGACGACTTGCAAGTTGCCACGGAAACAAAGTGATGTTTTCTTTAAAGTTATGATGAGTTTACGTGGCACCTTAGGCGGTCCCACATGGTCTACGGAATGAATTGTGGCAATATATAAGGGAGCTTGCTACCTGTCTTTTACAAAGATAGGCCCAGATCCTCTGAACGCATACACACAAGTCCTTGACCAAAGTTCATTGAAGTCAATGACAGCCCTTCCTTTGATTTTGGATCAGGCCTATGAGTAGCACCATTGAGCTGAAGGGGACTACATACATGCGTGTTTGTAAGAAGAGGACTCGTTTACAAAGCCATTTGACTAATATCGTGTATGTTATGTGACAGAGAACTTAGGAATACATGACAGCGTATTTCCACCTGTGGAGAAAATTGCTTTATATCAGTTCTCATTTATTCTTTGCTTAAACAGAATGCATCAGCATCTTCCACAACAGATGACTCTACCTCTGTTTCTATTGCTATATCAGATGTTTACAGGTTCAAGAGTGCACTCTGTTGGTTAAAGGTTTTTTTATCAAGTTATGTCATCAACATACAGATGGATCTGCCTATATTTAATCACAGACAGTTTTATTACAACATATATTTATGAGCTTCTCCTTGCTGGTGCCTAGTTTCACACTATAATAGTATATAGACTTCGTATGACTCTGATCAATTGGTTCATTTTATTGAAGATTGAAAGGAAAATGTTTAGCAAATTCATGCCCCAATCCTGTAAACACTCACAAACATGGTAATGGGACAACTCACATGCTTACAGTTCAGCAAGTGTAGGTTTGGAGCCATTGCAGGGTTGGGGCCCTTTGTGATGCTTCTTCTAATGATTTGGAAAATGATTTGATGAATGAGTTGAAATTTTAAATATGAAGGGAAATAAATAATTTACTGAGTTTGTTTCTGTTTAATTACAGTGACCTTATCCATATGTACTTTTTAGTTTTAAACTGATATTGGATTACCTCTGGCTATTTTAACTATAGAGTTATATATATTTCTTCTTTTACATAACATTTTGAGAACCACATTCATGTCTGTTTCTCTGGGTTGCTAGAAAGATTAACTTTCTAATATGAATAAACTGATCTAAATTTCTCTTTTTGAAAGATCAATATAATAATTTTAATACTATACAAACTTTCTGTTTGTAAAAAACAAAATCTGTTTGAAGTGTTATACAAGACCTTGAATGCTTTAAGAATATCCAGGCCAAAATTAGACTTCAAAGAACTACGTTTTAAAAAAGTAGCAGCAGAGTTATTGAGACTTGAAAAGTAGTTATTGCATATACATGATAATTACGTTCATAGCAATTTAACTTCTTTCTTTTGCTGCCATGACTCCATAATACACAAGATTCTGATGCTGTGCCCATTGACTTCAATGGGAGCTTTGCCTTCAAATAGGACAAATCATCTAGTTTAAGGTTATGATTTTTGGCTTAATTGCTCCCGTTGAAGTCAGTGGTAAAGCTCCTATTGACTTGAATAGGAGCAGAGTTAGGTCAATGCTGAGCACATCTGAAAATACCCCCTAATAAATGTATACTGTTATATAAAAGCATATATCTATTATTTCTGACAGCACCCACAAGTGTGCTAAACCCCCCCACAGACACACACAGAAACATGATCCCTACCCTGAAGGGCTGACAAGTTAAAAACAGACATGACGGAATAAGGAGGGAATAACCAGACAGTAGGGAGGACTGGGTCCTTCCCCTCCCTAGTCCTTAGGGTCTCTCCTCCCCACCAAGCACATAGTCCAGTCAATCAGGCTGAGTATGCTGGGAAACAGAGAGCTGAGTGTCATTTGTGTATTGATGGTACCAACATCCAAAGCTCTCCCACTGGTATTACACAGATGTAGAATTGGTAAGCGAGAAGTCAAATCCATATGAAATCTGTGAGCGAGTTCTCTGGGCAGATGAGCAACTGCTCATCATCATCGTCTATTTCTTTCTCTTAGATTAAAGCGTAGAAACATAAAGCAAGATTCCATCCACCTTTGCCAGGGTCTGCAGATAAGTTAAAAGCCCCCCCCTGCCCGAACAACAGTGTTAAAAGCAGACCTAAATGAATCTTGGGCACATGATCTTTGCCCACTGCTAGGGGGAAATGATCAACTAAGCCAATGAAATCAGCTCTGTCTCAGCATCTAAAACCAGACTGAAAAGGTCTGGAAAGTTCAGGTGGTTCCAGATGATGCTAGAACTGATTTGTTGTCACTTTCTCAGCAATCTTATTTCAGTACAGAAGGTTAATGGCAGGAAGGGTCACTGTCCTGAAACAACATACTGATTTTCACATTGCAAAATTCTTCCTACCAGTTTACACATTTGTTGGCAGTCTGAAGCTATGACAAATGCTCATTAGACGTAGACTTTGAGCCAGAAGATCACACCTAGATGTTCTTCTTACACAGATTGAATCCAGGTAAATTGGAGGGACAGTGTAGAGCAAAATACAGTACCTGTTCCGTGAATAAACAGACATTCTCTCTCGACAGCTGTGAGACTGGCACCTTTCACTATCAATAATTCACTTAAAAATTAAAAACGAAGTGAATGATAGCTTTATCTGCGCAGCAGCTGGTGAACATGCATGCATATTCTACATTCTTGGATGGAGCTTGGGGTCTATAATGTTTAATGGCTTTCTCATGGACTGTCTTATTGTCTCAAATATTGACTATAATTTCAGTTGTTTGTTGGTTCTGGCTCAAGGAAGGATAACTTTCTTCCTTATTGGCTGGATGCTAATAAAAGACCTGAGCCTAAGAAGTGTGGTCTGTCCTCAGATCGCATTTAATTAAATAAATAAAAGCCAGAGGGATTGGAGGATGTGCAGCACCTACCAGGAATGGGGCCAGAGTAATTAAGAACAAATCATAAACTTTGATGTGCCCCCACAGAGAAGCAGAGGGACATAACACACACACACACACACACACCCTCACTGCCCTGTGTGGTCTAGTGAAATGAACATGCTCCATGGAGCTCCTCTTCATGCATGTGGGTGAGAAGTGTGCAGAGATGGGCAAGAAATGGGCAGAGTTTTGATTCTGTCCCCTCCAACATGCCAGTCAGTATAGTTGGGATGTCCCATATGGGTAACTATTCTCTCATTGGTATGAACCAGTACAGATGATTTCCCACTAGAGCAATGGGGGAGGGACCAGGGAAGGCACTGTGACTCCGAATCACCATTTTACCCCTGGGCTGCTCCTGGGGCAGTGCACCCATGTGTCCATCCTTCTCACTATGCGAAGTCACTATCTAGTCTCCAGTAAAACAAGGATGCAAAGATTAAATGTGTTTAAAGGTTGTAGGGTGTTCCTAGGGCTGTGCATGTTCATTGAACTTGTAGTGCAGTAAACAGAAATATGGCTTGATTTCTTGAACTATGTAGAGCTTGTGCATAGCAAGAAAGCTGAAATACAGAGAAATAATTGACACTACTGTTCACTTTGCTAGCATACTGTTTTTGCCTATAATTAGGAGTACATTTAGGGCCATGTGGCACACACAATGGAATAGACGAGTTACTAGTAGATTCCATGTTAGGCTGCAACAAGAAATTAGTCATTTCTGTTGAGTCATTGTGAACCAAACTTCTATTTAGTTAAAGTGAATACATTTTTATTTATGTTATTACTGCAAAGAAAGGCCGCTTAGAAAATACACTAACTTTATTTCCTTCACAGTGTTAGGTCTTATTCTGAAATATCAACATTGCTCAATGGAATTCATTTTCACTTCAGTTTCAAGACACACTGGAAGTTTAGATTTGTTGCAATTTTGATGTCTTGATTGCTTCCTCAGGCAGACCCACCCCTTGGAAGCTCAGCCTGCGCGAGGACCGAAAGAGCAAGCCCGGCATTCTTTGGGGTAGTCATAACATTTTCGGTGTCACACTGGCAGGGAAGAATGCATATGTACAGTATTGCACAGTGTAGCACCAGGTATCTTCTTACAAAGTGGGGTGTGGCCAGAGGGGCCAAAGAGAGGGGAACTCTGGCACCTCTTGTGCTCTGGGGATGCATCTAGTCTGAAAATACAGACTCTGTATTTACATTGCAAAAAATGGTGCAGAGAGCAGCAGCTGCTATTCCATCTCTGGCTATTCCAACTGGGATAGTGCAGCTGAACAGGTTGGAGGTGTGAATTCCATCCTCCAGCCATGGTAGAGTCCCTCCATGTGAAGCTGGTTTACTATGCAGGAAGGGAAGAAAGTGAGCTCTTTGGGGTAGGGACTGTCTTCCAATATGCATGGCTAGCACCCAGTAAACTGATGATAATCAAACTAAAGTTAATATCAATCTCTAGGGATAACAGTTGACCATTTATGGCCCAATCCTGCTCCCTCTAAGATCAATTTTTCTCTTAATGGAAGCAGACTCAGATCCACATTCTGCAAAATTTCATTGTCTCTCCTAGAAAATCTATATGTATGAAAAACTCTGTGACCATGGCAAATCTCCCAAAAGGCTGGAATTTCGTCTTTTCTCAATGTTTGTAAAATTTTTCTTCCCGTTTTTTTTTTTAATCGGAGAACTATCTCCTAGCTGCAGAGAGTTGCATGAAAGCCTTATAAATTACTGATGCCTGCTGTCGCGATCCAGTTTGGGACTGTGCATCTCAGGCCTCTTAACACATTAGCCACTTCAGTTTATAAATACATGTCATCAATCAACATTTTAAATGATTTAACCTTTAGCCTTAACATCTGTTCCCAAACCAGTGCTCTGAGCATCTGTGATTAGTGCCTTTTCACGACGTGTGCCAAGTAAGAGCAAAAATCAATAATAAAAATGCAAGCCCAGATAGGACTTGAATGGAGATAGAAGCAGCATTTAAAGCTTCCCTTGCCATAGATGATGCTCAGTTTCTGGCTATAGTGCTCTTCCTCCAACAATCTCTGTGGCATATTTGAGGTTTAAATTAGGCAACAGTGAAGCAATCTAGCAATGGAAATAAAAAGGAACGAGGTCTGAGCAGCTGCGTACTGTGGATTCCTCTTCATGCCACAGAGCATTCTTTCCCCGTAATATCTGCCATTGGCCTAAGCACAAGCCTGCTTTGAAGTTGGACACAGGGGATGGGAACTTTTTAAACATTTCATTTCTGCATTGTTGGCTTTCATCTCTGACATACTTAAAATATGCTGCAGCTTTAACTTGGGGAAAAAAAGTCCACAGTAATTCAAGTAATCCCAGAGGCCCAGGGCTCTGCACATTAATATTGTGGTTTCTTTGAAAAAATACATGAGCATTTTCAAGTGGAATGAAAAGGACATTATATATTTGTCCATATGGTATACTATATACCATGCCGTAGCCTGATTTGTCCTGAAATATTACTGTTGCTTATTTGAAAGAGTGAACATATCATTACAAACTGTAGGCGACTGTGTGAATATCCTTTTACTTTGATTCTGTAATGTTCAGCATTATATTATATATGCTCTAAATGATGATGGATCATTTTTGCCACTGGAATAGTGGGGCAGGTAATATGAGGTAACTTCTGTTTCACTGTAAAATAGTCTCTCCACCTTGATTTATTTCCTCTGTCTCTTTCTCATATGGAATATGTGATTGGATCTCATATGGAGTAATGTGACCTGGTGGAAGTATAGGAAGAGATTTACTAAAACTAGATTTTAAAAATACCCCAGTGACAGATTAGATATAGTCATCCAAGAAATCATATTGGGGAAGGATTGGCATTATTGAGAAACACGGGATATTCATGAACTAGAGCAGGGGTCGGCAACCTTTCAGAAGTGGGGTGCTGAGTCTTCATTTATTCACTCTAATTTAAGGTTTCACGTGCCAGTCATACATTTTAATGTTTTTAGAAGGTCTCTTTCTCTAAGTCTATAATATATAACTAAACTATTGTTGTATGTAAAGTAAATAAGGTTTTTAAAATGTTTAAGAAGCTTCATTTAAAAATTAAATGAAAATGCAGAGCCCCCTGGACCAGTGGCTAGGACCCGGGCAGTGTGAGTGCCAGCTCGCATGCCACCTTCGGCACGCGTGCCATAGGTTGCCTACTCCTGAACTAGAACAATTTTACTTCAAGACTGTGACTCAGAGCTGCATAAAGCCAGGTTTCCAAAAGAGCTGAGCTTCCATTTAGACACCAAAAAATAGCAAAGTCTGACACTGTGAGGGGAGAGCCAGCAGCAGCCTTCTGGAGGATCAAACACCAGGGTTGACCTGAAATGTCGTGTGTCAGGGAGAAAGGGATGAAGCTTTAACAGCTTGGAGAAATATGAGCATCCTATTCTCTGTTCTTTCTTCTGTAACATCAGAAGGGGTGGGGCCAAGCTGGGCAAGGTTGTGGTGGGAGGGGTGTCTCAGGCTTCAGGCTCAGAAGCGAGGTATGGTCTCTGTACCATTTATCTGTGAGCTCAATTTTCTCCCTGTTTTCTAACACATTTTGTTTTACTGAGGACCTTTGGGATCTTAGACTGGTCCTGGCACTATTCACTGCAATCCATCCTGCGGAGACATAAATGATCCTTCAGTTTCTTCACAGAAGAGTTGAAGCGGTTGGGGAAATCCACACAAGGCTCTCAGCTAATGGCACCGACCAAGAAGCCGATCCTGGAGGTGCTGCTAGCGCCCTCATGAGTTTGAAGAGCCCAGGTGATAAAGTTAAAATGATTCCTCCACAATCCTATAGTCCTACATCTTCCTGCCACACTGAATAAAGGAATGTAACAATACTCGAGAGCATTCTGTGTGTCATCACAGAATCCCAATAACATCATGAGCATTAAAAGTCACTATCCTTTCCTTTAAACTAGGTTTGACGGGGACAGGTGAGCAAAGCCCACAGGTAAGTGGGGAATATGGAGACCGGGGAGATGGGTCGGAAACGAGAGGGAGTGTGGGCTATATTGGCAGAGAGAAAGGAGAGTCAGGACAAAACTGGGAGGAAAGATCAAACCAGTATCTTAGATGCCTATATACAAATGCGAGAAGTATGGGGAATAAGCAGGAAGAACTGGAAGTGCTAATAAATAAATACAACTATGACATTGTTGGCATCACTGAAACTTGGTGGGATAATACACATGATTGGAATGTTGGTGTGGATGGGTACAGCTTGCTCAGGAAGGATAGACAGGGGAAAAAGGGAGGAGGTGTTGCCTTATATATTAAAAATGTACACACTTGGACTGAGGTAGAGATGGACATAGGAGACGGAAGTGTTGAGAGTCTCTGGGTTAGGCTTAAAGGGGCAAAAAACAAGGGAGATGTCATGCTAGGAGTCTACTACAGGCCACCTAACCAGGGGGAAGAGGTGGATGAGGCTTTTTTCAAGCAACTAACAAAATCATCCAAAGCCCAAGATTTGGTGGTGATGGGGGACTTCAACTATCCGGATATATGTTGGGAAAATAACACAGCGGGGCACAGACTATCCAACAAATTCTTGGACTGCATTGGAGACAACTTTTTATTTCAGAAGGTTGAAAAAGCTACTAGGGGGGAAGCTGTTCTAGACTTGATTTTAACAAATAGGGAGGAACTCGTTGAGAATGTGAAAGTAGAAGGCAGCCTGGGTGAAAGTGATCATGAAATCATAGAGTTTGCAATTCTAACGAAGGGTAGAAGGGAGAACAGCAAAATAGAGACAATGGATTTCAGGAAGGCAGATTTTGGGAAGCTCAGAGAGCTGATAGGTAAGGTCCCATGGGAATCAAGACTGAGGGGAAAAACAACTGAGGAGAGTTGGCAGTTTTTCAAAGGGACACTATTAAGGGCCCAAAAGCAAGCTATTCCGCTGGTTAGGAAAGATAGAAAATGTGGCAAAAGACCACCTTGGCTTAACCATGAGATCTTGCACGATCTAAAAAATAAAAAGGAGTCATATAAAAAATGGAAACTAGGACAGATTACAAAGGATGAATATAGGCAAACAACACAGGAATGCAGGGGCAAGATTAGAAAGGCAAAGGCCCAAAATGAGCTCAAACTAGCTACAGGAATAAAAGGAAACAAGAAGACTTTTTATCAATACATTAGAAGCAAGAGGAAGACCAAAGACAGGGTAGGCCCACTGCTTAGTGAAGAGGGAGAAACAGTAACAGGAAACTTGGAAATGGCAGAGATGCTTAATGACTTCTTTGTTTCGGTCTTCACCGAGAAGTCTGAAGCAATGCCTAACATAGTGAATGCTAATGGGAAGGGGGTAGGTTTAGCGGATAAAATAAAAAAAGAACAAGTTAAAAATCACTTAGAAAAGTTAGATGCCTGCAAGTCACCCGGGCCTGATGAAATGCATCCTAGAATACTCAAGGAGCTAATAGAGGAGGTATCTGAGCCTCTAGCTATTATCTTTGGAAAGTCATGGGAGACGGGAGAGATTCCAGAAGACTGGAAAAGGGCAAATATAGTGCCCATCTATAAAAAGGGAAATAAAAACAACCCAGGTAACTACAGACCAGTTAGTTTAACTTCTGTGCCAGGGAAGATAATGGAGCAAGTAATTAAGGAAATCATCTACAAACACTTGGAAGGTGGTAAGGTGATAGGGAACAGCCAGCATGGATTTGTGAAGAACAAATCATGTCAAACCAATCTGATAGCTTTCTTTGATAGAATAACGAGCCTTGTGGATAAGGGTGAAGCGGTGGATGTGGTATACCTAGACTTTAGTAAGGCATTTGATACGGTCTCGCATGATATTCTTATCGATAAACTAGGCAAATACAAATTAGATGGGGCTACTATAAGGTGGGTGCATAACTGGCTGGATAACCGTACTCAGAGAGTTGTTATTAATGGTTCCCAATCCTGCTGGAAAGGCGTAACGAGTGGGGTTCCGCAGGGGTCTGTTTTGGGACCGGCTCTGTTCAATATCTTCATCAACGACTTAGATATTGGCATAGAAAGTACGCTTATTAAGTTTGCGGATGATACCAAACTGGGAGGGATTGCAACTACTTTGGAGGACAGGGTCATAATTCAAAATGATCTGGACAAATTGGAGAAATGGTCTGAGTTAAACAGGATGAAGTTTAACAAAGACAAATGCAAAGTGCTCCACTTAGGAAGGAAAAATCAATTTCACACATACAGAATGGGAAAAGACTGTCTAGGAAGGAGTACGGCAGAAAGGGATCTAGGGGTTATAGTGGACCACAAGCTAAATATGAGTCAACAGTGTGATGCTGTTGCAAAAAAAGCAAACATGATTCTGGGATGCATTAACAGGTGTGTTGTGAGCAAGACACGAGAAGTCATTCTTCCGCTCTACTCTGCTCTGGTTAGGCCTCAGCTGGAGTATTGTGTCCAGTTCTGGGCGCCGCATTTTAAAAAAGATGTGGAGAAATTGGAAAGGGTCCAAAGAAGAGCAACAAGAATGATTAAAGGTCTTGAGAACATGACCTATGAAGGAAGGCTGAAAGAACTGGGTTTGTTTAGTTTGGAGAAGAGAAGACTGAGAGGGGACATGATAGCAGTTTACAGGTATCTAAAAGGGTGTCATGAGGAGGAGGGAGAGAACTTGTTCACCTTAGCCTCTAAGGATAGAACCAGAAACAATGGGTTTAAACTGCAGCAAGGGAGGTCTAGGTTGGACATTAGGAAAAAGTTCCTAACTGTCAGGGTGGTTAAACACTGGAATAAATTGCCTAGGGAGGTTGTGGAATCTCCGTCTCTGGAGATATTTAAGAGTAGGTTAGATAAATGTCTATCAGGGATGGTCTAGACAGTATTTGGTCCTGCCATGCGGGCAGGGGACTGGACTCGATGACCTCTCGAGGTCCCTTCCAGTCCTATAATCTATGATTCTATGATTCTATGATTACATCTTATTCTCAGGGAGTTATAATTCAGCTATTTTAATTTACAATAGGGTAAAAGTGGTTATAGAAGGTGTCAACCAGGATACTATCTTTTTTTTGAAGACCTTGACTAGTAAAAAGCTGAAGATTTTTGTAGATTCAGATGCTTCTCAGAGTTGCTCTAACAAAGCACACAAGGGATACTAGGACCTCTTGTGATGTCTGAGGAACTCAGCGCCAGGAATTCTTGTATTGTAACCCCAGTTCACCATGGACTCCGTATCTGTCTGTGAACAAAATCATTTAGGGTTTAACTATATTACAAAATGTGTGCCAATGTAACTAGATCAGTTTAAAATCGATTAATGACACCAGTGCAAACATCTTATATAGATGCACTTAAACTGGTTTAAATTTCACTTGAATCAGTTTAAGTCATGCTTAAAGTGACTTAAGTTAATGCTATATTACTCTAAATTGATTTAAATATGTCTGTGTTAAGAGTTTGCACCTACATAACTAGATTGATTTTAACACAGGGCAAGTTTTCTAATATAGACCAAGCCTTAGATGCACAATTTCAGAACTGACCTATTCTACTTTTAAGTGGCTCACTTTTAGAAACCCAACTTGAGAAACCCACGATGCCCCCCACTACATGGACTGCAAATTGGCCTCAGCTCTTATGCCTGGAGTCCATAGCCCCCCATCCCTCTGTGCATGCCTACAAGGACCATGGACAGTCTATCCATAACTGGTATTTATGTGGATAGCTATTTAAGCAAATACAGAATGAAAACAGCAAATTAATGTCTATTACATCCTTTCTCTGGAGATTCTATCCAGACCATACAAGGTGATGGATGCAAAATGATGTAATACATCTCTTCCATTTCTAATGTGCATCTGTGGTCAAAAAAGATGCTAGGATGTATAAGGAACAGGATGGAGAATAATATGGAAAATATTATAATGCCATTATATAAATCAATGGGCTGGCCTCATCTGGAATGCTCTGTGAAGTACTGGTCACCCCATCTCAAAAAGGATATATAGGGGATTCAGAGCCAGGTGACAAGAGTGATTAGGGGCCTAGAAAAACTCTTGTGAAGAAAGATCAAAAAGATTGGGACTGTTTACCTTAGAAAAGAGGCAAATACAAGGGGGCCTTGTAACAGTATATAAAGTGAATGGTCTAGAGAAGGTAGATGCTTTTGCTCCCACTCTCTTGTAACAGGAAAAAAAGGGGCATTTACTGAAATTGAATGCTGGCAAATTCAAAATTGATAACAAGAAATTATTTCAGAAAACATGTAGACTGGAACTCACTGCCACAGGATGTTGCTGAGGTTAAGATTCAAAGCGAGACTGGACATTCACATGGACAAGAAGAACATCCAGAATTATCATATAATAAAGTTAACAAAAAAGTGATATAAAACTTCAAGTTTCAAGTTTAAATCAATCTCTAATTATTAGGGATTATTATTATTTGTATCGAAGCAGGAGTCTCTGGACCAGGACCCTATTGTGCTAGGTGCTGTACAACACAGAATAAAGAGACTCTCCTGGCCCTGAGGAGCTTACAATCTAAGTAGGATGGGGGAAGATTATCCAACATTTGCCTATTGCAGGGTGTCTTGCACGTTCCTCTGAAGCATCTGGTGATGGCCACTTACAGGGATAGACTACTGGACTAGATGGACCATAGATCTGATCCAATCGGGAAAATTTTATGCTACTAACTGCCACAGTATTTACTCTGTAGTACTGCAGCATCAAAAGAAGAATGTTCTTCCATTGATAACATATCATAGCAGTAGTCATCATCACCTTCATACCTAATAGTGACACAAGAATCCAATATGACATCAGTGAAAATCAGAGGCCAGGGGCCCACTGTGCCCAGTTGGGAAGAGGAATGTAGAAGTGTCAGGGCTAATCTGTTTTCATCATTTAAAACAAAACAAACAAACAAAAACCAGTAAGCACTAGATCAAGGTGACGAACTTCCACTTTAGGAGGCTAAATCCAAAATTTAGATTCCCCCAATCCCCTGCTCCGACCAGCCCTGTAGGTACCTAAGTTGCCATTGGTAAAATTTCCCCTGTTTGGCATGCACAAAGCCACACCCTCACCCCTCTGGCAGCTCACCCATGAAGAGGCAGCAGGGATATTTTTGTAATGGAAGCAACTCCTGCACTCCAGATAACACCTATATCTCCACTGCCCAAAAAGGGATATATTTAATGGGGGATATTTGTTTGGGAGCAGAACAGGAAGTTTATCTGTGAATTTCTGTCTTTGTTAGAACTCCTGCTGTACTTTAACATAGCTTGTGCATTTGTGTGCTGCTGAGACCAACACAAACTTAAAGAGATTGAGCGTGATTTTCAGAGATGTTGAAGACCCACAACGTCATATAAAATTAAAGAGAGCAATGGTGCTCAGCATCTCTGAAAAATTTATAATTGGTCACCTGCGATATAATGGTGAAATAATGCACTATACATTTTTAACCTCATTTATAATCTACATTCTGGTTTTTACAATCTTAAACATAATGGGCTGTTTTTCCACAGTGGCCCAAGGTCTTTAATAATCCTTATTTAAAATGACACATATAACATCATATTTACTGGAATTATTCTTACCTGCTATTAGGTCATGGTGACCTATAGATCTACCACACTTCCCATCCAAAATGTGTTGTGAAGATGTGTGGAGTTGCTGTATAGCTAAGCATTCACTTAGTACATCTTGTTCAATATCAGTACATGAATGTAGCTGCAAGAGGAGGATAAAACAAAGAGATCTTATTTCAAAGTAAACCAAACTGTAGCTAATTGAATTCATATGTCTGTTTGGTTATAGCCTATGTATAGAAGGAAGGAACAAAATGTCATTCTTAGGAACTTAGTGTAATTGAGGATATACCCGGTACTAAGTATTTCTAATTAGAGGTCATTGGGTTTTCTTAAGCACACAAGTTAAGTGCTAATCTTACACCAACAGCATTTTGGTTCAGAAACAAAGTACCCTATGTTTCTTCAATTTTATGGCATAATTTAACTACATATTTCTAGCTCTCTGTAGTGTTTTGGGTTCTTTGGCAAAAGGTTTGCATTGTTTTTGAAACTGTGACACTTGGAAAGACTTTTGATAGGGAAAGAAAAGTGTTTGTGCTTATCAGATTAAAACTGGTGAAATAAGGCAATGTCGGTAATGTGTAAGAGGTATCACTGATGTGTCAGCTGGTCTCCATGTAAATTAATGCTCTGGCAAAAGTGTCTGTAGCATGCTCTGAAAACCACAACGTCGATCATATTAAAAACAGCAGGAGGGGAGAATTAAGAAAGAAAAGCATTTCTAATTCTCCTTCAAACATGCTTATGTTGCCAAATGTTTGTCATAATATAGTGCTCACATTACACAAATAGCCATCGTATTCTGTGGCCATTAATAGTTATTGTTTTGAAGTTTACAGTTTTGCATACCAATCCCCCCTGGGATTAGTTATTCTAAATGGAAGGTCCAGGCAAACCTATTTAGGGTTCTGTTATCCAGGCATTTGTTTTTTTAAGATAAATATCTAGCATTTTGGATAACAATCTGCAGCTGAAGCCAATAAAACTTTAACTACTACTAAATTAACCACTAGCATCCTAGATTTTGTTCTCCTAACAAAAAAAAATTGAGAAAGATCTAACAAACCTCCTCTAAGGTATGGACTAAATATTCAGGGCTCCTCTGATGTAAATCTCTGCTCAGAACATTTTTCAAAAAATCAAAGATTGTGCTTATTGGTTGGATGCGTCAAACGTGCGGGCAGAGCAGCCTGTTAATTTTTCTTTCTTGGCTAAGTCACTTCTACTTAGAATTCAGCAAACATAGATAACAATGGACAGATCTGCCTTTGCTGAGTCATAAACTGCAAATGATAAAGCAACTAAAATCAGCCATTTGCTCATTTTTCCTGTTTCAGATTGGAGATGGGAAGAGACTGGAGTCAGTTTTAGAAACATTGAACTATACTTTCAGTTAAACATATTGGAGGGGAAAAATGTGCAAGTGAAATATTTATTTTGCTTATTAGTTCTTTACTGATGATACATGCTTTACTTCATTTTCATAGAAGTCTGATCAAAATACATTTTAAATCTGCTGCTATCTTTAGAAGTCTTTTTAATAAAAATTCTGAATGGCTCCAAGATCTGTATAAACATAGATCACAATCCTATAAACACCCACGTATATACTTGGAGTCAAAGGGACTGCGCCCATGCCTAGAGTTAAGGATGTACACCAGTGTTTGCAGGGTGGGGCCTTATGGCCCAATCACGAAGTTCTGACTACTAGGAAATCACATCCTTCGTGGGGAAAATCCAAAGAGGAGATTGGAAACTCCTGGGCTCTTAAAACTTTTCATACTTCAAGTTTGGAGATAAGTCCCATGTGATCTGGCTGCCAGGGTAAATCAGCAGAAATAACTGCATCTGTCTGTAGGGTCCTCACATTGGCGTGAGGCAGTAGAAGAGCTCTGTATCTCTATTCAGGATCCTAGAACTTGATACGCTGTTACAGGCCACTATAAAAAATGGTGCGCATAAAGCACTCCAAAGTAACTAGAGGCAAAACGACAGAATTCCAGGAGAAGAGGAAAGACTACACGTGAGCGTCATTCCACTAGCACACAATCTGTGATGAGAACCCCTCCAGCAGTCAGCTTCAGCTACTCCCATGGGAGAGACGGGTATGGAGTAAGAGGGTGTTTCCACATAATAATGTGCTGACAGGGCTATTTTGCATTGCAAATGCCCAAGAGGGTCATGCGGGATGATGCCACAGAAAGCCATCTTCCTCCTGGCTCCACTGCCTTCCTTCTCCATCACCTCTTACACCAGAACCCTTGGAACTGTAGATCTGAAACCCCATGTAGGGAGCTACTGGTGGTATCATGGGCTGCTGCTGTTACTTCATCTCCTGTCCCTGCTGCCTTTACTTCTTGTTGTTATTGGTCTGTTCCCAGCCTCTCTACAAGAAGAGGGAGACCAGAGCATTTGGGGATCACTTGTCAGGCAAAACCCACGCTGAATTCAGAACTTTCCTGGGAGTTCTACCACATAAGGACACCCTATCACTGTGGTCCATAACCCTGTCTCTGGCCTCTCCTAGACATGTACACCTAGGCCATTTCCAAAGCTTTTGCCTCTTCCTCCTCCATGCCATGACCAATTCTGTCCCTTTCTCTGTCCAAATCATGAACATTTATCTAGGCCCTTATATCCTGTCCAGACTGCTGCAATCGCTTTCTCTCTGGCCTTCTTGACATCCATCTTGCTCCTCCATGGTCCCTTCAAAATTCTACTGCTAAAATAACCTCCATTGTGATATTGTTGCCTCTCTCTTTGAGTCCCTCCGCTGGCTCCTGCACTCCGCTGCATTAAGTACAAGCTTCTGGTCCTTACCTTTGAGGCTCTTCACTACTAGCTGCTCCCTACCTGTATCCACTCTTGTGTCCTGTTGTATTGTCACCTCCCATCTGCTCCATTTTCCTTAAATCCCACCTTGCTGTGATGCCTACAAAATTCTGAACAATGACTAGGCAGCTGGTGTGGTGTGACTGCTGCTTATTATGCTAATCACAATTGCCTCATTGTTATTTTATAATCCCCCACATCCCCTCGTCTATTGTATCCACATGTTATCTCCTCTCATATACTTAAACTGTAAGCTCTTTGGGGCAGCCATCATCCTTTCATTAATTAGCGAACAATGCCTTACTGTAACAGGGCCCTGATCTTTGCCTGGAACCTTCAGGTCCTATTCCAATAACAACAAAAATAACAATGAATTCAGGATTGAACCCATAGAAACCCATGGGTTTTTTCATAAAATATTTGGCTGGATGGAATACTAGTAAATACATAATGAGCAATGTGGGTTTGAAATGATTTATAAATGTGTTTAAAACACAGGTCCAATGGTCTATAGAGGGTGTTTTTTCTAACCTACTAAAATATCACATTTTTCCTGACATTTATAAATTATTCAGGTGTGGGATTCACCCATATTTTAAATGAGCTGCTAAACTAAGCGACCCATTTGATTTGGGTGTGAATGAGAGCAGAATTTGGAGTCATATGTCAGAAGGATGAACAGGAGGGAATTTGAAAGAAGGGCCTGGTTTAATAGTGCAGAGCAAACCGCTCTGCAAGGGGGGGAAAAATAGCATTGATAATCACTGCAACAAGAAAATGGAAGTCTGACTGGCAACAGTGAAAAACCATCAGGAAGTTCAATTTTCACCTAGCAACAACACAGTGAAATCCTGATTTGAAAAAACATAAATCACAGACCAATTAAAAACAAACATATTGATGAAATTTCAGTAAGTGTTCATTTGAGCATGCCACAGTTTTGATCGATGGCCTTACCTTCTTACGCACCTGTTGTTCTTTGGCAGAATGAGCTTTCACATGTTTGCGCAGGGAACTTGGATCCGTGTAGCGTTTGGAGCACCCGGGAATTTGACAGGCATATGGTTTCTGTAAATGCATGGAAAAGAAAAAGAAAGGGAAGGATTTCAGCTTTTATAGGCACCTACCTTTATAATACGAAGCCCGAGTTCAACAATTAGAATACAAAATAGCTGGAGACTATAATTTATGTGAAAACATATTGTAAAACCCCAAGCTGTTTGCTCAGCTTGCAACCTCTAGTTTTGCAAATACTTCTGTGTATAACAAGTCTGGCTGTGGGCCAGCTGTGGCGCACACAGAACAGCAATGACAGCTCATATTCTGAAGTCAGTCCAAATCCTGAGAGCACTTAACACATCTGTACTCTTACACTTTTGGGGATTGATTACTGGACTGAATTAAATAATAATGAGGAATAAATAGTTGGGTTTTGAGAACACTATAGTATTTCCACTTTTTGCAAGTACAAAGTGACACAGTATTGCAAAGATCTTTAAGTATCATTACAAAAAAAAAAAAGAAAAAAACGTGGTTCCTGATTCTGACTTCCTACTGGTTTTACACAGACAGTGTCACATATGTTGCAAAGCAAAAAGTAAGGCATTAACACTGGAGTGCTTTCACACATTCTTCCTGTTCCTGTTTTAAATAACACAAATGCTTTATTTACACAATTTATACTCATACAAATAACACTAAACACAAACATTACAGCAAATCAACAAATACAGAAAAACTCAGCATTGTTGACCTTGCCAGGGAAAGCCCTCTCCAGCTGTGAATAGTATCTGCCAGAGGTTACCTCTCTGCGATGGCACAACATGAAGATCTTCAAGTGGCAAGAACAGCCTAGTTTAGCTGAGCAGTTCCAATGGATTCCTTTCACGTGGTAGAAAGATACTTCTCCTACCTGCAGGAAGAACACTCTTCTCTATCTGGAGGGTATCGAAGCTCCTTCCTATTACAACAGAACAGCTGCAGGGCCCTCTTGGTAAACCCCCGCTAATGCAAGCCTGACCAAATGCCTAATTTGGCTGTGGCACCACTTCTGGGCCCTGACAACAAAAGGCAATCTTTAAACTGTTAGGGAAATCCTAAATGAATGTGTTATTCCCAAGGTACTTGGTCACACTCAGGTGGTAACAAAGGATCGCTTCATGCCAAGCCTCAAAGAGCCTCTAACCAGAGCCTAATTTTGCTGTTTTTTTCCTGTGGCTTTTTGGAGCTTGTTTGCCTGCCCACCCATCATGCCAATGTACTATGCCAGAGGGGCCTCAGTACATGGGCCAGTAAGTTCTTTTAGTGTCCTCCCAGGAGGTTTGGTTTGGCCTCTCACCTTTGTGCTTTGATCACCTTCAAGGGCTGACATCAGAGTCACACATTTGAACCTCTTCTCTTTTCATAGAAAGCATTCCGACATGGTCACTTTCAGCTGCAGTGCAAAGTGCACACAAGCCCAATTGCACCACTAAAGCCTTATGTAACGGCAGCAAGGGAGGAGTGGGATTGGGGCTCCCAGCAGAATGGCAATATAGGGGTGCCATTTACCCCCTTGGTTTGCACAGAAGGGGTCATGCGCGGAAAAAAGTGATGGAGTCGTGATTCTGTAGTCAGGAGCTGCATTCCCATGCTGTGGTTCTGCTTAGATAAAACCCTGCACTTCATTTGGATAAAGCCCAGTAGCTCTGGCTTGGTACAGATAAAATGAATTTCAGCAGCACTGGAAGAGTGATGACACCCCTTCCTAATTGCAGCACAGATAACTTCCCTAATTCTGCTTTCACCGTGGGAAATATGAGCTAGTAATTTCAGTTATTTAATCAAACCAACCCAATCTAACTGGTCACTGTAATTATTTACATATTCTCCTTTCTGAGAAGATAAACGATGGATTGACCTACATGCGGAGTTTTAAATCAATACCAAATGCGCTCCATACGAAATAAGCATCCATGTAAATCCTTTTTTCTTTCTAGGTACCTCCAGAGGATAAATAACCCTGTTCCTTATATCAAGAGGAAATTTCCAAAGGAATAATAGGATCATTCACCAACTCAAAGCCTTAAAGGCTATCACAATACCTACTCAGAAACTTACATAGGAAAGTAGATTTATTGAGAGTCTTTAGAATACACAGAGAACAGACATGTGAGGAAGGACTATGGAAACCTTTAACAAATTCCTTAATAGAAGAACCAGCAGAATATTTTTCTAGCCATGGTATCGCTATTAGTGATGGGGAAACTAGATCAGAAAAATGCCCATCTTTAATAGCCTAAATCTTTTTGCTTAGACATTCACACAGTCCTTCGATATGTAGTCAGTTTTTAAAGAGGTCTCTGAGTCCTGTGGGCTAATATTACATCCAGTCTGTACAGTAAAACCATACATGCATCATTAATTGTTTACACTGACATTCTAAAACAGGCAACACACTAAATAAAAACCACAGGTCTTAAATGAAGCAGGCAAATGAATGTTAGTTTCGGCAGAATATGAATATAGTGAGAATTTCAAAGAACCTGTAGCAGGGAAGTGTGAATAACAGTTCCAGACACTTTGGAAAGTTAGTCAAAAATTATTACTGTACCTTTGTGCTGCTGTACGAGAATTTCAGAGGTTAAAGAAACAGAGAGACAAGGAGAAGAAAAGAGAGCTAAGTTTAGAGATTTTTTTGCAATATCACATAGATCAACAGACACAAGAACTCCTGGTTATTTTGTTCAGCGTACTATACAATTGTACAAAAGCTCTACTAAATGATATTCCATTTGCGAGTCAAGCTTATATATATGTTTTTATATTAACTTCAAGCAGTTAAACTTCAAAAATGTGTATCCCGTACAGTATATTCAGTTTCAAAAGAGACACATTTTAGAACTAATTACAAATTCAAATATTTCAGGTTGACTTTCAAATAAATAAAACATTGTTATTGTAAGTGTGCTTGGGTTTGGAAAATGTGACTGACTCGCTTCTCTTACTTGTTTGTTTTTGCAAGGCATAATGTACATTACGCATTCCTTAATGCTGCACTGTCTGAAATGTGTAGCTGCTTAAAAAGTAAATATCAATTAAACTCCAAAGTTCTGCCCCATAAACACTCGGCCAAATGTTAAACTATATATTCACCTCTTTGAAAAAGACAAAGGAATGACTCTTGCTGTTATTCTTCACAAGCTCTAGGCTGGGGACTTAATTGGCCTATGATGTCTGTTTGCTTCCTTTGCCTTAAAATCGGCAAAATAATCATATCAGGGTTTAGGGCAGCTTCAGCCCAAATTAAAATTTTTAGAATGGCTACTTAAAAAAGAAACCCTGATGAATAGGTAATACATCAGAAACCCAGGGCTGGCTCCAGGTTTTCTGCTGCCCCGAGCGGCGGAGAAAAAAAAAAAAAAAAAAAGGCCGATCCACGGCACTTCGGCGGCAGCTCAATCGCGCCGCTCCATTCTTCGGCGGCGGTTCGGCGGTGGGTCCTTCACTCCCACTCTTCCTCTTCGGCGGCACTTTGGGGGCAGCTCAAAGAGGAAGAGAGGGACTGAGGGACCCGCTGCCGAATTCCCGCTGAAGACCCGGACGGGCCGCCCCACTAGTGGACGGAGTGCTGCCCCTTTGTATTGGCTGCCCAAAGCACCTGCTTCCTTAGCTGGTGCCTGGAGCCAGCCCTGCAGAAACCCCAAACATCCTTGACAGAGGCCAGCTAACATGGCCTTTTTATTATGTATCAAGGAGAAAGGCACATCATGTGTCTTCTTCCACAGGCTCACCCACTGCAGATACACTTCGGTAAAACTCCACTTCTGAGAATCACACTGCAGATATTCTGCTCTCCTGGCATACTCTCCAAGGGCCTGATCCAAAGCCTATCACGGAAGTCAATGGAAAGACTCCTACGAACATCATTAGGGTTTGGAGCAGGCCCCATGTGCTGTGCATGCATTAAGAGCAGAACATTAGAGACAAGGTCTACCACGTCTATGTGCGAGAAGAACTTGGTACTTATAATTCATTTTCAATGCAGTTAATCATTAGCACTATTCACACATCACGCATGGTTGATGTATTCTTGCCTTTTGGGAGGGTGGGGTTTACAAAATTGTGTCCATTAATTTATTTTCTCTTAAGGTGTTTGCCATGGTCCTGTGGTCACTTAGATCAGACTTTGTCAAAATAAGCAAGAAAACTATTGAATTTCTTACAGCAACAATTTTTCAAGCCTTGATTCTGTCCCGTTTATTCACACAGAGGAGTATCTTATTATACATGCTGTTCCTCAAGGTGAGCAACACCTTACTCCATGAGTATTCCGAGGAATACCATACTTTGGTATTCCTTGGAATACTCCTGGAGTAAGGTGTTGCTTACCAAAGTAACTTACCAAAGGTGTTGCTTACCAAAGTTGCTTACCAAAGTATGGTATTCCTCGGTTTGAGTAAGGGTAATAGAATTTGGCCCTCAGTGGTTAAATGAGAAAATCTTCCATTATTTAAATCAATACATGCAGCTAAAAATCAAAGCAACTCTTCCTTCATCTCTTATTATTCAGACATTTTCATGAAATGGAAGTTGCCATATGCCAGTTTCAATGCAGATCCTGTACAAAGCCTGTTTAAACTCTCTGAGCAAGCCATAATATGAAATAAGGTAATGCTTACAGTATCCAGGTGTGTGCGCTGGTGCTTTGCCCGATCACTGGAGTTACTGAAAGCTTTCTGGCAGCCAGGGTGCTGACATAGGTAAGGTTTCTCTCCAGTATGACTCCTCAGGTGAATCTTAAGGTTTTCAAGCCTAGAGAATGCCTTGTTGCACCCTTCAAACTGCAATAAAGCCATAAAACATCTCTGTAAAGCATTATTAAATAAACCATGGGCAGCCACAATGAGTACAGTTAAAACCCAAGCTAGACATGTAATAAATCAACCAAAACTCAAACATCTGCTGAAATTTATGGGTGAAACACATCATTTTGTGCTACTGATTTCATCTATCACGAAAGGCACGGTGTGCAGATAGATAATACTATATTATTATAAATATCTCACACATGCAGTGTGCAGTGCTGAACCTTAACATTGTATGGTTCAGATATGGTTTTGGTAAGGAAGTTTAAAGAAAGAACAAGCATTCAGCTTCTGAAATGTTCACTTAAACAGTGTTTTTAACATTACTCTGGGGGGGGATTCTGCGCCACTGCGCAATGCAGAATTTTGTAGACATTAACATTGTGTGTGCAGAATTTCCTTTTCTCCACAGAAATGGGCTGCAGTGCTGCTGGCCACCACTAGAGGCCACTGGACTTGGCAGAGCCCAGCTCGCACATAGAAGACACCGCTGGAGGGCGGGAGAGGCAGCTAGAGGGTTCCTGGCAGCTGCAGTTTCCAGCATGCCCTGAGGGAAGGAGAGGTGACCAGATGTCCCAATTTTATAGGAATAGTCCCAATTTTGGGGTCTTTTTCTTATATGGGCTCCTATTACCCCCTGCCCCTTTCCCCGATTTTTCACACATGCTGTCTGGTCGCCCTAGCCGGTGCATAGGAAACTCCATGCAAGCCTGGGACACAGCATCAGGCTGTTTCTCCCTCTGGATCCCTGGGCTCTGGGGAGGGGTGGGTGTCTGGTCTGGGGGGGGGCATGTGGCTGGGCTCTGGGAGGGAGGGGGTGTGGGTATCTGGCCCGGGGGGGACACTGCAGCTGCACTCTGAGGGTTAGGGGATGCGGTGTATTGGCTGAGTGGGCCCCGAAGGTGGGCTCTCGGGGAGGAGGGGTTCTGGGTGTCTGCCCCCCCCCCCCCCCGCTAGGCTCTAGGGGGATAGGGGGTAGAGAAACAGGAACTGAGTTGTCATAGGGGTTTCTTTAACTCTCTACTCCTGGGGGAATTTTTGTGTGCGTCTTGTATTGTTACATACATACTTGCTGACAGGTATTTTGAAATAAATTACCAAAATAATTGAAAGTGGCATGATTGTGTAGTGTTATTTTGACAAATAAAATTTGCAGAATTTTAAAATATTGTATGTATAATTTTTAATTTTTTGGCACAGAATTTTTAATTTTTTGGCACGGAATGTCCCCAGGAGTCTAACATGAATTGGCACAAGAAACTTTATGGGGTATAACAATTCCCCATATCTATATAGCCGGTTATCTGAGCAATACTGGCTTTTACTGTTCTGGTTTCATTAAGAAAGCTTAAAGTGGTAGTTTATAGTGCTGTGTAGCATCTATTACAAATCCTATAGGTCAAGAGCCAATACTGATGTGGACAAACAGTATTAAGAGCTATAGCTAACAATTGCAGATGTAAAAGTACTACTGTTCATAAGGATATGTCAGTCTTCCAAAATTATCATAAAACCTCACCAGGTGAGTAGAATTTTGCTAGTCTGTGTGTGAATTAGTATCTGTGTATATACAGATAAACAGATACTGATCCAGATTGTATAGACACATGCATAATAAGAATTATCATTATTACAGTCAGAGTTCTACTAGTATAAAAATGTAAGATCCAAAAGAGAAAAAGAATGTGATTGTACAAATAATATGGGAGAGTTTAACTGATTTTACACAGTACGGCGTGTTTTTTGCTGGGTGCCTTCAACTCCCATGGACAAAGTTGAGGGTACTTAAGGCCTGATCCAAAGCCGACAGAAGTAAATTGAAAGGGTTATTAGATCCTTGCAGGAACATACCACCTAACTGCAAGTGACATTACCAAAATATGAGACCTTTTCCTATTTAGCTTTGTTTCTATTATACTACAGGATTCCAAGGTCCATTTCTAAAATTTATGTTATTAACATGAAGTGGTATATTTGTGATCCTATATATAATTTCTTTTCCCTTGAAATATCAACCCCTCTCTGGGACTGAAATACAGATGGTTTGGTGTGAAAGAAATATGGAGTCTAGTTAAGGATTAAACATAAGCATCATAGCCTCTGTTCTGGTACGGTTCTGCTGCACTACAAAACGAAGTGGTTAGAATGGTTTCTTTTATCGGTTTCTAATATGGATGCTAATCTGTAGTTTGAGGTACGCAATGATAGAATTTGTTGGTATCTGATACATATCAGGAAGGGGTGAATTAACCAGGTGGTCTTATCCAATTTCCTAACTGGTCATCAGCTTGTTTCTTGCAACAACAACAAAAAAGGATTATTGAATAAAATGTGTTGAATCCAATATGCATCTTTTTGTCACAATGCAAAAAATTAGAGTCAGACTCAGATGGCCCTCCCAACACATGTGGTTAGAATTAACCAAATGTACCCTGGTAACTTGTATTTTTTGTAGCATTACCCATTGCTCTCTTAGAAGTATATAATCACACTTTTGAAATACGTTTCTCTGTTTCGCTTTGCTTCAAGACAAGACTGCAGCTGTTTTTTAAAAGCCTGTTACATTTCATATTTCCAGATGTTTTGCCTGGTCCCTATTTTACACAACAAAAAACAGAAGGAAACTCCCCTCTTTGTAGTAAATAAAACTGGATGCCAAATATCTGATTTGGCATGGCAAATTCTATGGGCCAGAATCTCAGCTGGTGTAAAGTGGTATAAATTCCATAAACTTCAAAAGAGCCATACAGATTTACTCCAGCTAAGGATCTGGTTCATGTTCCTGTATTGTAAGTGATATTTCCAAGAAGTAAAATGAGACTGCCAAGGATACATTAGACCTGCTCGTTGCATTTTGCAAAAATTTAAGCTCATCCCAGATTGTATTAACTGGAGCTGTACGTTCTCCTCAAATACTGCATATCGTACATTTATTGTACGCCTTTCCATCTAGTAACTACTGTAACACTAGTAGGATCTTGCTCTTGTGAAGTGCTAATGGAAGTTAAAGATACTTACACCTCACGGGATCAGGCCTTACAAATACATCCTCGCATGTAATTTCAGATGATCACATGTGCTAATAAGATCAAATGGTCAGAACTTTAAAATCCTGACATAAATAAAGAATTATGCACTGCTCTTCTGTTTACCAGAGCTGGCTGAAAATTATCTCTCGAATTTTTTTTTCCAAAGAAAACTGAGTTTTCATCAAAAGGCAATTTTTTGCAAAGAGCATCTGCTTTCTGTGGAAAATTTTGACTTTTCAGTTTGAAAAATTGAACACCCCAAAACTGAAAACTTTTGTCCAAAAAATGAAAACGTTGCTGCAGTGCCTCATGGGAGCTGTGGTTCAGGTGCCCCATTCCTCTATGCTCTTCTATGAGCCAGGTTTTTACATCAGACCTCTCCCATGATGCACTGCAGATAGGGAATTCCATGTTACACTGCACTGGCTCAGCAAGAGGAGTGTCTGTGGTGCATCATGGGAAATATAGTCTGGAAGCCTGACCCGCAAAGGAGAACGAGTGCATGAGGCACCAGAATTAACATTCCTAGGAAGCACCACGGCAGCAGTTCTGAATGGAAATGTTTTCAGACCAGATTTTTCAGACGACATTTTTCAGTTCTTGGCTGAAATTTTTCAATTTTTAATTCTTTTGCCAAGAAGTGATAATTTGCTGTGGGGACATTTTTTTTCAACCATCTCTACTGTTTTCCTAGGGATAGGTGTTGTATATTGCACTCTGGTGAGTTCCACTCCCTGTCCAGCTTACTCTGGGTGGAGTGTGGAACACATTTTCCATCTAGCTAGGGCTGCTCCTGCCTGCACTGATAGGAAGTTGCCCCCTCAACCATTTGGGATCTCAAACAGTTTATTTGAGAAACCAAGTCCGTTAGCCTTGAAATCAGCTCCATGGAGGAGTTTTTAAAAGTGAGGTATATTTTAAAATGATCCTTTACTGAAACTACATTTCTGGTGTGATGCTAGTTTACTAGAGACTTGCATGAAAGACATCGAAGACAGGAGAGACGGTAAAATCCTCACTCGACTGAAGTCTATGGAAGGGTTGTCACCTTGATCAGGATTTCACCTAGAGAGTTTACATTAGTTATCCAAGTGCAACTGACTAAACTCCAGCACATTCTTTGTTTCTCTCACACATACACATGGATTGTGTGGCAGGCTTCCAATGAGCGACTAACTAACAGAAAGGCAAGGCCTGACCCTAATTAAAGTCAATAGCAAAGCTCCCACTGACTTCAGTGGAAGCAGGGATGGGCCGATAATCACTGCTGCTGGGGTGTGAAATAAATCCCAGATTTCCCTTATTCATTGTCAGAATGGGTCTGAAAGTGATTCCCAACTACAAAATGATCACAACTCGTACTAGAAACTATCCAGATATGCAGATGTTCCAGCACCTGCTTGGCTGGGTAATTTAAATACTACTGTGTCACATATGAAATGATGACATAAAATATTGCTTTGAACTGCTGACCCAGCAGCTGCTTTCAACATCCCCAGGGAGCTGGATCACTTGTGTTCTAGAAAGTACTGTAAATTGGAGGCACAAAAGAAAGAAAACAGTGGCCCAGGCTCAGGGAATTGACTGGCTGAGGGGACTGGTAATGGGATATGGGGCTTTTCACCTCTAGGTCATCCCCTGGAGTCCAGCTCAATGTAGCTGAGATCAGCAGTGACCTGAAGTCATTACAATCTGATGGTGGTCTCAGTCTAGTGTCTAGGAACAAAATTCTACATGAGTGGGCACCACTCAGGGGATCAGTATGAGTTGGTACAGCTGGTGAAAGGATTGGTCTAGCATCATTCTGCTGGCATATTAATTGGTGTATGTGACAGGGAAGACACCCTTTTTTCTATTACTGTTGGAACTTGGTAAAGCACATTCTTCATTTGTGATGTTTGATTCCACAGTTCCGTACAATAAAGGAAAACACTGGATTTCAGGATCAATGAATGAACCGGACAGGAGGAGCAGACTAACTCTACAGCAGAGAGAAAGCTTCTATTTACACACAAATCTCTTGGTAATCAGCAATGACAGGAAAGCAAATAGAGAAAAAAAGTGCATGACAGTTTAATGAAGCCTGGGTAAAATATTAGGGGGAAAATTCAGGGCTGGCAGAAACCAGTGACTCTATTGAAGCCAAATGGATCTGTGCCTACTGATGCCAGCTCTGAATCTAACCCTACATTTTTTTCAAAATCGGCCAAGGGTAATAGTGGCCTCCCAGTTTCTTAAAATGACAGCTCTGGCTACTGACAGAGAAAAGGTCATGCCATCAGACACAGACTGATGACGGCTGATCCTTTAAATACGGTGGACAAAGTGATCTGAATTCCTAGAATGGCTTTTTATTTTGTGGACCATATTTTGTGCTTGGATGCACAGGCAGCTCTTCTTATGACAAATTAACACAAACACACACACGCACACACACAAGCCCAGAGCCAGCTGCAAGGGTTTTTCTGTTCTAGGCAAACTGCAAACCTTCTGCCTTTCCCAGTCACTCATACATTAAATGGTCTCTTAAGCTTTTGCTACCCTTAATACGGTGCTGCCCTAGGCAGTTGCTTATTGTGTCTATATGGCAGACCTGGCCCTACGCACACTCACAGACTTAGATCAGAAGATATATATCAACATTGCCAACTTTCTCCCCACCAGCAATCATGAACACGCCTCAAAACCAGCTGGAAACAAGTGACCTATGACTTCAGAAATTCTATTTGGTCAGGGATCCTCTTGGAACATTTGATGTCGTTTGGAGAGGTGGGAGGAGCCTTGGCAGATTCCATTCAGCCATGGCAAAATAAATAAATAAAAGGAAAAAACGCTACAAATACTGCAAAACTTCAGAAAACAACTTTAGAAATAAGCAACCTGAGACTTGCAAATTTTTCGAAGTTACAAGTCAACAAATATGCTGAAATTCATAGAAAAATAAAGCAATCGTGGCAAATCTGGCATTCCCAAAACACCTTCCTTAAAGGCAACATTTTGAAAATGCAGCTCATGTCTACAAACCCTGCACTGCAGTCCCCAGGACTGTACAACTCCATTCTCCCCTCAGGCCAGGAGGAAAGTTAAGGCAAATCAACTACAGGTATGTAGTCAAAGCACATAAATTAAAGCATGTTAAGCCCCCGTACGTATGTTACAGTGAACTAAAGCCACTTTATTCTTGAATGAGATAGAGAGCATCAATCAGTGTAGGATCTTGACCTACAATGTAATTTCTAAGGCATTGTTAGTTAACTCCAATATCTATGGCCAAATGCAAAGTACAAAATATTCTGAATAATGCAAACTAGTTAAGGGCCCCGTTCTGCATGTACTGATGGTGGTGGCAAAACTTCCACTGGCCAATGTCCCAGTCCAGCAAAACCCTTAAGCACCTGCATAACTTGAAACATATGAGAAGTTCCATTGACTTCAGTGGGACTATCCACATACTTGTAGTTACATAGACACATACTTTGATGAATCCAGGCCCTAGGAGGAGCAGGAGCATACCCTACTCTAAGTGGTCAAAGCTACTGTAGCAGCACAAACACCCAAACAAATATGGATTAATTTCTCTCTTAGTTTGACCAAAAACCTCTATTTTTGGTTCCCACTGACACATACTGATAAGAAACAGTATCATCATCAGCGATGCTTCCATTTCACTGCCCCTATCTGTGTCCCATCAGTTTTATCTACCAATACTGCACTTACATTTAGCAAGGATATTTATTTACTTGTACCTTTCCTGCCACCAGGCAACACCTTAGCCCCAATCCCCTGACCATACAGTGTACCCTCTCCTGGAGAATACTGGGCACCCTTGCCTCACTCCACATATCTGCCACTCAGAGCAATCAGTCATGCTTGATAGATTCTAAGATCCAACTACAAGGAATTAATGTATAGTTCCCAAAGAACACTGGGATCATATGAACTACTTGATCAACTGAGCAGGCTGCTTATTGTATCTCCCAGACATCTGGTATCAATCTGTCAGTACTTAATCCTACTACTTTATACTTTTTTTTTAATTGAGATCTGATGCCGGGGATAATTGTAACAAATGCTCCATAATCCTTTGTTTCGGTAAAAGCCACCTAAGCCTTTAAACAGGTTTATAAATAAAAATAATAATTATACTTTTGGAACCTACTTTTGGTTCAGATCATTAATGCGTGCTTTAGAAACCAGCATCCTACATAAATACAAACATGAATAGAAAATGATGCCATTGAGGTACAAGGAAGAAAATGGTGCAATTAATTGCTTTTTAATGCTATACATGAATGTGAAGCTTTCCCCAGAAGCAAATAAATTGTACTATTTTTAGGTCATCAGATTTGTTCATCAACTGTAATTTCCCCCTACATAAATATTAAATAGTCTATTTAATGCTACAACTCACAGAACAGTGCAATTGCTGGAATGTAATCAATTTCAAATGCGTATTTATGAAAATACCAAATTATGTCATAGTGCCCTAAGCATATCACAATTTTCCTTACAAAAACAATTTACTATAACAACAGTAATTGATTAAAATGTTTTTCTTTGCTTCCATATTACATCTTAAATGCACCTGAAAATGTCACTGTGCAGAAGAACAGTGCGTTCCCAATAGGGTTTATATTATCAAATTTGTGCCGTTTCCATAAGCATATTTAATCACAGCCATGTCTAGAATGTCTGTCAGTGGTATAGATCAGAAGAAACAAACTATAAACTAAATAGCTCAGACCATGAGGTGGAGCAATAACTGACATTTTAATCGGAAATGAGTTATGACTGAAAAAGAGAAGCCTTCACAGTTGTAGTGCTAAATAGGTCCAGTGTGCCATTAGAAAAAGCTCATTAATATACACCTCTGCTCTCTGCTGCAAGATCAGTTAAACAAGCTGCCTTTTATTTATAGACCTAAAAGGGAAAGACCAGGTCATATTGGCTGCTGACATCTCAGACAGCCTACGGGTGGAAAACCCAAAACATTTCATTCCAAAGCATTTAATAGTATCAATAGGAAATCTTATGTCTGGTCAAAATATCTAAGGTCCTTCTCAATATCATGAAATGTTCTTTCTTCCCAATTGATTACCAAGTATCAAAACATTATGAATATTTATTGAACTATGTTATGGGGAAAAAAATCCTTTAAGTATGTGTATTCCATCCAGACGGAGGAAAAACATTTGTGCGAGTCTTTAAAAGCATGAAAGTTTTAAATAAACTTGAGCGTGATGTTATATATAAGGCCCCAATCCTGCAAACACTTCTGCATGTGAGTAACTTTATGCATGTGAGTTGTCCTATTGAATTCAGTGGGGTTTCTCGTGTGCCTGTTTGCAGATTTAGGGCCAAGTCTGTAACAAAATATTCCAGATGGTCTCCTTTGAAAACTGTTTTTGCTAACTCTTGATCAGAATAACTTTAAATTCTCTACAGTAGCTACAGTGTAAGGACCCAATCCTGAAAATACACAAATGACTTTACTCATGCAAGGAATCTAATTATCAATCTCAACCGAATGACTCACGTGCATCGTGTCTGCAGATCTGGGCCCTCAACTTCCCCTAAGAAGCCCATTTCAGACAACTAGTTTATGGTTTTAAATTGGCAGAGATTTTTTTTCTTTATAGCAGCACAGTGGTTGGAGATATTTGTTATAAATGGAGGGGCTGCCAATTTTTTTTTCTGTGAAGTTTTGAACAATTTACACTTGCAAAATGAACCCTCTACATGATATTTCATTTGTGCCTTGAGAAGCCTTACTTGTTCTCATTTTATTATGTGTAAAAAGTTTGTAAAAACAGCATTGGGGTTCTTGCCAACTGTTATTGTACCATTGTTTGTGCCCACGAGAAGAAAATGTGAAGGGGTTCAGGAGGGGAAGATTGAAATTCCCTTGTAACTAATACTGAGGCAGCCTTAAATTAAAACATAAACTATAAAAATAAAATGGTGGAGAGATGCAATATGATCTTTAATTTTGTCTAGTTTTAGAGTAACTGCAGCCATTCATTTGCTTTGCGTATTTTGCTTTGCTTTACATGGTTAGGCAGTTTAGACATTTACATTTAATGTTGGATGGGTCTCATTTTGAAAACATATAATACACTGTAGGTCCTGGAAACGCATTTAGTGAACATATTTCATTTAGTTAAACAGGGATTTGTTTTCTGCCCCTTTGTACATTTTACAAGCTCCAGTCACGCATTCCTAAAAGCCCCATTGACATTGCTGAGAGTTCTGGGTGCAGAAAGAATGTCGAACTAGCCCAACATAGATATTTAAATCATGGAGTTGCTCACAGTGTAAGGTCCTGACCCTGCAAACACTTACGCACATGAGTTACTTTACTAACGTAATAGATCCCATTGACTTCAAAGTTCAGCAGCTCATCTACTAAGAACCACACATCGCCCCACAGCTCCATTCTCTGTTCTCTGTCCCCACTGATTGCAAAGTCTAATTCAAGGTCACTATCCTGATCTTCATATCCCTAACTCTAACTACCTAGAGGGTTGTGTCTTCTCCTTGGGCAACTATGACCTCCCTGAAAGCTATACTGCATTGGAACTATGACAATGACAATCAAGAGACTGAGACTCTTCAGCACACAAGACAAAACTTCCACAGAAGCCAGATCAAGACTGTGGAACTCACTCCCAAGGTAAGTATGATCACAGACCAAGCCACTTTCAAAAGCAAATGCAAACCTTCCTTTTTCAGCTTACCTTTCACGACATTGCAATGAGAGGTACTTCATCAGTACCCTAGTTTTGCAGATAGATTCTGCTCTTGCTGAGGTTAATGGGAGAAGGAGCGGGCTGAAAACTCTTCTGGGCTTCATGAAACTTTTGTTCTAACCAATTTATAAAATATCTAAATTTAGGCATTAAAATATATAGGCACAATAACAGATCAGAGCATCTGTAGTCCATGTAGACACAAACCCAGCTGTTGAACAAACTTCTAAATGAGTTTTAAAAGGATAACCAATGACAAGTTGAAGATGACTCTAGGTCATACACTTCTTTTTTAAAGGACTTTTTTTTTATCACAGACATACATGCCTTATTAGATAATCATATAATCTTATTATTGTGCTTCTTGTCCTTCTTGCCATTTTTGTCAGTTTATGACCCTCACTTGTGTCATGTTGATTTAGGACTACAAGCTCTTCAGGACAGCCTTACATCTTTACCTGTTTTTGTGCAGCATTATACTGTATTATTATTGTAATGATAATTAACATAAAGAGTAGCCTTTTAAAAATTGTATTTACCGAACTTTAAATTTTCCCACCAGGAAAAGGAAAGAGCAAGTTGTTCTGCCAAAGGAATGCACATTGAACTATTTATAGGCTTAATTCCTCCTGTACTAGTAGATCAGACACCAGGAACTGAATGTTTAATTATCCCAGGGTTTATCATCTTGTTTATCATACATTTTCCAGCAAAATGCAAATTGTCTCAAAAAATACTGAAGCAGCTTCTGATTTTCCTAGCAGCCGGCTGCTCTCTCCGAAATCCTTGTAGGGGACTCTTTCTGCCACATGGGCCTGAAGCTGAAGCTTCAGTGAGGGCCCCTGTGGCATGGGGCCCCAGGCAACTGCCCCGCTTGCTACCCCCTAACGCTGGTCCTGGCTTTTATATGCAGAAAACCAGTTGTTGTGGCACAGGCGGGCCAATCTTCTTTTCTCTAGCAAAAGTACACTGGAAAAGTATTATGGGTAAGCTGTCTGCCACTGAAGGACAACACAAAATACAAGGTTTTTTTTTTTATTTGTTTGTTTTTCTGTTCCAATTTTTAAAGACAGATTTGCTCGTTGGGGGAAGAAAATATGATTAACAAGATTAAATTTAAAAATCCAAACCTGTGTCAACAATTATTAAGTTTAAAAGTATACAAAACATCATTCTTCAGCTCACTTTAGATTTTTTTCTTTAAACAAAAAAGTATAACATAGTTAATACCTGCACTTCAGACGTCTGTTCATCTCTATGAGCAAGTCACTGTTTTAATTAATCTTAAAAGAAAATAAAGTATTTCCATTCAAGTTTGCACTTAACATCCAACTTATTTACATCCCTCTATACTGAAACTTCACTTAAGTTCTGTTAGTTTAGTTGCCTAAACTTTGTTCATCTGGCACAACATTTTAGTCTTATTTTTAAACAAAAACAAATGAAACAAAACAAACCACACCACGCTTTTCATCTTTAAGGGCCCTGATCCTGCGAACAATTATGCACATGAAGTACTTTACTCATATGAGTCGTCTCATTGACTCAAATAATTTACTTACAGGTGTGTTTGCAAGATTGGGCCTAAAAAAATTATTTCCCCAGTATAGTGAATGCTACAGCAGGCTGAGAGAAACCTAAATCAAATACTCTGGACATGGTTTACCATCTCAGAATAAAGGCGTTTCAACAGAAGACAATATACAGAAGATAAAATGGTAAAAAAACAAAAAACCCAACAACCATGGCTGATTAGCATAGCATAGCATCTTAAAAGGCCAAAATACCACATGTGTGGCATGTTACAAAAGAAGATTAAAATAAAGGAAAAAATATCCAGAGAACCATGAAATCTCAAAACATCTGGAGTTTTATAGTAACAAGCAGGAAATAATCAAAAACATAATTGAAAAAAGTCCACTGCAATACATTGGAATGGAATAGAAGGGAGGAGAGATGAAAGACAAAAATAAGGGGAAAGGAATATAAGAGACAAGAAAAAGGCATTTATATTTTGAAGATGCCACTGAAAATTTATTTCAAATTTTAATCTTGGTTCATGAAAAACTACATACTCTGATTCAGTGAGCTATTTATGTAATATGTTGAGCACTCCCTTCCAAGATATGATATCCGCGGGAGCTTTAGCAATTCATTAACCCCTTCTACACAGCACAGAACTGGGGCACTTTTAGCTGATAACATTCCAATGTGGCTAGGAGAAGAGGATGTAGGAGAAATTGCCTTTCCTAGTTTAAAATGTGAAAGGAGGTTGGGGGGTGGGTGGGAGGAAGAGTGAATGCCTAAACTTGAAGTGTTTGCCAATAACTGACTCTGGTTGTGTGCAGCTTTTAAATAAACACATTTTTAGGTCGAGTAAAATATATTAAATTATTATAGTTTGGCACTAGATCCTCAGCTCAGTTTTTATTTAAGTAATTCAAATTTATTTTATAACTAACAGTTTTACAGCAGAGTCCACCACAATGTTCTCCCTCTTTTTTCATAACTTTTTTTCCTTTGAATGAACTAATATGGAGAGATCTGCATACAGTCCAGTCTGCCTTTTGAACATCATCAACTATTCTATATACAATATGAGTGACCAGGGCTGGCGCTTCCACTAGGCGACCCTAGGTGGTTGCCTAGGACGGCAGGATTTGGGGGGCGGTATTTCGCCACCCTCGGTGGAAATTCGGCGGCGGGGGGTCCTTGCGCTCCGGGTCTTTGGCGGAAATTTGGCGGCGGGTCCTTCACTCGCTCTGGGACCCGCCGCCGAAGTGCCCCGAAGACGCGGAGCGGAAGGACCCCCGCCGCCGAATGCTCAGAGGAGGAGCGCTGTCGCCTAGGGCGGCAAAAACCCCGGCGTCGCTCCTGTTAGGAATATGCCAATGGTCCATAAGAATTCACATACTGGATCAGACTTGTGGTCTGTGTCGTCCAGCAGAGCCGGCTCTAGGTCTTTTGCTGCCCAAGCAGAAAAAAAAAAAAAAAGAATGGCTGGAATGCCTCCCCTAGAATTGTGCCGCCCCAAGTACGTGCTTGCTTTGCTGGTGCCTAGAGTCGGTCCTGTCATCCAGTCTCCTGTCTCTAACAATGGCTCACACCAGATGCTTCAGAGGAAGGTGCAAAAAACCCTGCACTAGGCAAATGTCTGATAATCTGCAGTCAGAAACTGGCTTAAACCTTGAAGTGTGAAGTTTTAAATTCTTTCCAAATCTCTCTTTGTTTTATCATTAACTATTATAACTCTTGCTATCCTGCCCCCAGGTCTGATTTCTGCAAGTAACTCCATATTGATCCTTAGCGATCAGATGCGGCACAACAGAGTCCTTCACACATCTCCTCAAGTACAGCAGGAACTGGCTACGTAGAACACTGGCAATAGGTGAATATCTTTTCCCCTCAGAAAACCTATGTTCAAATGCTGCTTAGGCCAGAAAAGAAAATGAGTTTGGTGATCTCAATTCAAAACCTTTGTTACATTTGATCACAATCACACACATTTGATGCAATTAGTAATCTTTGCCCATGGGGGGGACTAGTGATAGAACTGCAGGTCAAGACTGTGGTATATGGGCTGAAGTACGGGAGAAAGCTTATACAATGGCTGCTATATCATCTCTGGCCATAGGTGCTGGAACTACAGGTGCTGCGGGTGCTGCTGCCGCCTAGTTTGAAATGGTTTCCATCATATACAAAGTTTACAGTTTGGTTCAATGGCTCTCAGCGCCCTCACTATACAAATTACTCCAGCACCCCCGTCTCTGGCTGTTGCCAGTTCTATTAGTCCCTTAATTTGTCATCACTAAATTTCCTGTAGGAAAATATGAAGTTCAGCAGCAAAATAATGCTCTACCTGTCTACAGTGCTCTTTCATGAATCTGCATTTTTACATATGGTACGACACAGTTCAATGGCTCCCTTCAAAACAGAATCTGTTTCACAAAAGTGGATAGATTTACATTCCTGTATTTAAAAGGCACTGTCCCTACCATACACTGTTCTAATTCATTTCCCTCTGCAAATAAGGGGGCTCTGTTCTCAGTCTGTGATTTCTAACATCATAAAATGAGAATAAAGTTCAATGTTTCCTTCAAACAATCTGCAACATGTGTATATCTAAATCAGGGGTGGGTGAACTTTTTGACCCAAGGGACACATCTAGGTATGGAAATTGTATGGCGGGCCGTGAATGCTCACAACATTGGGGGTTGGGGTGCAGGAGGGGTGAGGGCTCCGGGCTGGGGGTGCGAGCTCTGGGGTGGGGCTGGGGATCAGAGGTTGGGGGTGCAGGAGGGTGCTCCAGGCTGGGACCAAGGGGTTCGGGAGGGGAATCAGGGTTGGGGCAGGGGGTTGGGGCACGGGGAGAGGCTCAGAGGTGCAGGCTCTGGGTGGCGCTTACCTCAAGCAGCTCCCAGAAGCAGCAGCATGTCCCCTCTCCAGCTCCTACATGGAGGCGCGGCCAGGCAGCTCTGCACACTGCACCGGCCACAGGCGCCGCCTCCGCAGCTCCCATTAGCTGTGGTTCCCGGCCAATGGGAAGTGGAGGGGCGGCACTTGGGGCGGAGGCAGTGTGCGGAGCCCCCTGGCTGCCCCATATGTAGGAGCCGGAGGGGGGACATGTCGCTGCTTCTGGGAGCCGTGCGGAGCAGGGCAAGCCCCTGACCCCGCTCCCCAGTGGGAGCTTGAGGGCCGGATTAAAACGTCTGGAGGATTGGATGTGGCCCCCGGGCCATAGTTTGCCCACCCCTGATCTAAATGAACCTTCAAATATTGGCTGAATTCCTGTGAGGAACAGCAGGTAGGAATTGCATGGCTAACTCTCAACATGAGACTGGGCCAGTTTCAGTTCTCTATGGTTCCTCCCTACACAGTAATATCCAGCTCCTAAGTCTGTCTGCTTATTCTTACATTAGGGTAGGGGCTAGTTTGAACATCTGCAAATGAAGCTGGGGTTCCTCCCCTTTAGTCAAGGGATCTTGGGGGATCTGCTTAGATGCCCTGACTTCTGCTCTGCCATTTGCCCCCACTGGGTCTTGGACAGCAGAGCTTCTACCATGGCTGTCCCTGGAGTCATCCCTAAAGGTGGGACAGCAAGGAATGCAGTATGATTTGCCTCACGCTGTATTAACTTGCTCTGCCTTCCTCATATAGTTTAACCCCATCTAGAGAAACCCAGCTGCTTCCCTCCATCATTGTTCCACTCCAGCTTCACCCTCCTGCAGATGTTTTTCTGTGGGGGTCAGGATAAAGTGTGAGAAACACATACCAGAGGAGGACTTCATCCTCCTGTGGGCGGGCGCAGACTCCCTTCCACAGGCAGGAACTTTCCCTCCTTCTTTGATATCAATTTTAGCCTTGCTATTTTGGATTCTATCGTCCTCAGATCCCATAAGCTAAGCCGCATGGGCCATGTTCATTATTTGGACGAGAGAGCTGTAGAATGAACCCAGACAAATTGCAGGAAGGGCTGTTGGTGATTCAGTAGGTTGTACTCTTCTCACTGAGCGAAGACTGAACCAAAACCCTAGCCTAGTGTGAGGGGCACTGTGCTATTGGAAGTGTCATCTTGCAGATTAGACATAAAATTCAGATCCTGCCAACTTCCACTCATCAAAGTCACTCTGGTATTTTTCACAAGAGGCAGGGTACTAAACACTTTTAATTACATTCTGCCTATCTAAATTCCTTTTCAATTTAAAGTGGAGAAGTTGTCTTCTACAAACTGTGGTATAGAATAGCTCTGTGCAGAACAGCTGTCATGTTCCATTACAGAGGTGGCTGCATTTCAGTGGTGAGCAAGTGATCCCTACATTCTCTATTGCATTGTGGGATCTTTTTGGATGAAAGGCTCTATAGAAATGTTTTTCTTGAATAGCACTTAATGTTTTCCCAGACTATTGTTTAGAGGGTGTTTAGCAAGTCACTTCACTAATTCGAAATAGATTGCAGCCCACATGGATGGGTAACAATAAAACATACTGATGAATCATATGGTTTTCAAATGGTATGTATAAAAAATAAGTGCTACACATATTGCCTGAAATGTTATTGTGTGAAACCACAGCACTTAGCTCCCTACCGGCTGTGTCAACAATTCAACATTATAAATAAATACAAATGTGAAAGAACAGGGAGGATTTTGGGAAAAACTAAAAGCTACAATTTTTTACAAATAAAACAATCAGATGTAAATGAATACAAATAAGTGGAAGAAAGTTATTCAGGTGGGAATATTAGACCTGCAAATGAAATAGCCGCAGGAAATTCACATACCATGGTCATAGGTGCTACATAAAAGCCTGAGAGAGAAAGGGATTAGTTAGATGAAAGGATTTTTAAAAGGAAAAGAGGCTACCTTTTGATTTCTTAGAAAAATAGTGTACTATGCTTAGAACATACATCTATGCATTGCACAAGGATAATTCTAGCTTTCTATAGTGAGCCCTATTTTTTTTTTTTTAAGAGCAAGAGAATCTCTCCTGGACTTTGTTTCTCAGGTTCCGATCAGCTCCATGAGTCCATGATAACTCCCTATTCTGAACGCATTGCACGTATGACGCAGTTCCAGAGAACACTGCCAGATGCCATTCTTCACATACTTCGGCAACAGCAGCCTCCACACAGGAACAACTGTATGTGCTGAGCTCCAATGTCAAAGGTTTCACGTCGAAGCGCCTCACACTTTATATACCTCTCTTAAAAAAAAATTAAAAAGAAGCTTTCCAAGATAATATTTGAGGAAAACTGGAAATGGAATTCAACGGAAATAAGTTTTAAATTGAAATGTTGAACTGTAGCCCAGAAATGACAAGAAAATTAAATCTTTTTTTTCCTGAACCCCAATAAAAAATGTCTTAAACATTCACCACAGACCACATTTCTAAAAGAAATGAAATTATGTTATTGTCATGCATGATTATCCAACTTTTAGAAGGGATCTACAAGGTTTTCCTGATACTTATACCTCCATCCCCTAACCTACCAGGAAACCACAATCACTTCTGTACCTTACATGAAGTACTTTGAAATGAAAGTGCTTCAAACTTGAGTACAAGCAGCTTTCAACATGTGCATTTAATCTGCTTAGGTTAAGAAACACCCTGTGGCCACCACACTAAAGAACTGAAAACGCAAATTGAAAAAATTATATCCATATGATTAAGTAAGATTGTTAAAGAGAAACATGTTGTTAAGTACTTCATTCAGAATAAAATGAAATGCAGTAAAATAGAAGCTTTTTGGAATAAATCACTGACGCACATGTTTTCTATGCAAAATTGCAGCGTTCAGCTCTGAGTGGACATCTGGAGCAAATTAGCCTTATGTTGAGAATAATATAAAATTAAAACATTTAGTTTCAGCTTCTAAAATTAAATATAAAAATCAGAGAGTGATGTGCTGAACAGCTCAGCTTATGACTAGGATAACAACAATTTGAGGGTTTTTTTTTAAGTTGATTATGCCTACTATTGTACTTGTTGGAGCACTGACATTGCCAGATATTATCTACGCAACAGCACCAGGCAGCACATTGTGTCTTGAAATGTGCCGCTCAGTTTTTTGTTAAAGGTGCAGATTGAGGAGGTCCAAGGCCAGTGATGGGCCAAACCAGCTTGGGTCAAATAAGTAGTGACCTGAAAACACAGAACTTTTCAATGGGCTTTTATACATTCTGGGTAACTAAGATCATTATTTTTCACTTTTGCCTATTGACACTGCACTTTCTGGCTCTGCTGGAATCAGATTCAAAGTGCTGCGGTACCCTGATATAGCTGGTTCTTGGATGATTTCCAGTGGATGAAGCCCCTTATACAAGATACTCAACTCCTTCTGGGAGATGCTGCCAAACATCCTCAGTTCCCATTAGGCCTAATCTTGCAAGTTGTTGAGTGCTCACTGCATTCAATGAGAGCTGCACCTTGTTGGATCTGGTCTACAGATGTCAATGGGAGCTGAGGACATTCTACACCCAGCAAGACTAAATCTGGGTTTTCATTTAGGCTCTTTGTTTCTCAATGATAATGTTGAGATTCACCCATCACTCGTTGTGGCTGCCTTGTGATTTCCATCCTCTGTGGCCTGTGTTCTGCCCCCTCGTCCATGCCCACCAAATCTAGGTGCCTAGATGAAAAGCAAGGGTGTGGGCTGCTCTTTCTTTTAGCTGAGCACAGTTATAGAACTGGCCAGCATCTTTCCTCACAGAAAAGAGAACCAGAGCTCCTCGGAATTTGCCAGGTGCAGCGTATGCACCAGGAAGATTGGCAAGGGATGGCGCCTTACTGTATTGCTCCAGGGTGCTCTAGATTTGCTGCATGCTCTACTCAGAATTTTGCCTATTTGGTACAATGTATCCTTTGATTTGGAAAAGGCAGTTTAGTGCTGCTTGAAAGGGTGGCATGCCCTCACTTTGTTCTGGTGAGATAATGCTTTTTACTCGGACTCGATCTGGGGGAATGTGCTGCTACTTGTTGGCCTGGTAGCATTCTGCAGTGGCTCGAGAAATTTCTCTCCAGCTATGCAGGTCAGTTTAGCACTTACTGAATTCAAGTTATCTTTTTTCTAGCTCACCTCCAAACTCACTGGGCCTGAGTCTCCTTTGCCCTGAACCTTGCGCCATTAATTAAATCTGTGCACAGTGAGTACAAAGTGGGTATAAAAACACTTCCAGGTTCTGAAGTGTATTACACTCACACTGCACGGATGTAAATGACTGCATAAAGTGCAAGGCAATGGAGAATCAGACCCTGACTCGCTATGGCACCAAACATAACAGAAGAGTCTTCTTTAACCAAACTACACTTTTACTGAAAGCAACTTTGCAGGAGCACTAGAGCAGTGACGAATTGCAAATATTGGCCCTATCTCAGTGTATGTATGCCAGAAACTTAATCTCCAGGTAGCTTGATAAGTGTGATGTTCCCATCGAACCCTACAAATGATACATACAACCACATAACACAAACAAATATGGAATCAGTGTTGGATCCACACATCATGAAAACAGGCTCCTTACAATATGGTACATCTCCTTTAAGCTGTCTTTGGGAAAATGCCAAACTGCCCACCTGCTCCTGCATTTCCTTTAAAGTAACTCAGTCCTTCACCTAAATTGCATGTGCATACACTTGCTCCAGCGCTTTATGGGTATAAACACCTGCTCACACGTTTTATATAGCCTCACACCTGTACAGGCAAAAGTTCAGACTCCAGTGAGCCTACTTGAAGTGGCCCCAATGGGTTTTGCGGGTGCAAAAACAACGTGTGTGTGTGCAGGAATTAGGCTAGTTGAAGTTCACATGCAAGATACAAGCACCAGTCTGGGTATGCACAACTTTGTATTTGCAAATTTACATTAAGCCCTTAAATATTTAAGCCTAGATTTTTAAAGCTGTTTAAGCATTGCTGCCCTCAGCAATGGAATTTAGACTCCCAAGTGCCTAAATCCATTTTGTAAATGAGATGTAGGCTCCTAAATCTGTTAGGCAATGCGACACAGTGCAGCAACAACTAAATAGCTTTAAAAGTCTGGGCCTTAAACTTTAACATACTTGTGCCTCAGTTCACCCTCTGTAAAATGGGGATATTAATACCTCTCTATCTCTCAGGGCTGTTAGGCTTCAGTCATTAATGGTTTCAGAGTAGCAGCCGTGTTAGTCTGTATCCGCAAAAAGAACAGGAGTACTTGTGGCACCTTAGAGACTAACAAATTTATTAGAGCATAAGCTCTATGTTCCATTCTATATGCATCCGAAGAAGTGGGCTGTAGTCCACGAAAGCTTATGCTCTAATAAATTTGTTAGTCTCTAAGGTGCCACAAGTACTCCAGTCATTAATGGGTGTAGCATAATCTGAGATGTCTGGATAGAAGGTGCAATAGAAAAGCAAAGATATACTCAGTCATGCTCCTCATACATCAAGATGAGAATAAAATGCATACATTCTTCATTAATCTCTGGTTATGTCACTCTGTGGCCAATCTCCAGATCTCCCTATTAATTTTAAATACATTCTAAAGAATTTTTTTTTCACTCCAATTCCCCCACTAGCTTCATTTCAGATTCTCCCATTAGTTTAAGCTTGCTTTTGCACAAACATTGCACCCAATTCTGCAACCTCTCATCATGCTGAGTGGTACTTATCCACTCCCACTTACTTCAAAGATACTTCTCAGGCAAGTGATACTCAATGTGAGTAAGAGTCACACAATCAGGCCTGTAGGTTGGATTTGTTTGTGTATTGCCTCATTGAACAAAACGCTTTCAAGAAAAGCAAGAAGACAGTTTGTTTTACTTTTTCAGAGACGAGTTCAGGGGCTCAGCTTGTTCTGTTTTAATGCTAATTTACATGGCCACAATGAGTTCTTCTAAACAAAAAACAAACCTTCACATTCAGTAAATAATCAGGACTTTTCCCATCTGCTATTATCGATCTTTTTCAAAACTTGTATACCCCTTTCTCCCTTAACAGAACCCCCCCTCCCACCCCCAACAACTCTCACCTTCCAGGTACAAATGAATAGACAAATACAGAGAGGTTATTCTGTTCACTCTTCCTATGTGAGACTCCCCCCCAATCACACAAATGTGGAAGCAAGGAAAGGGTCATCCTGTGGTGTGAGAGCCTTCACTATGCGATGTCTTGGCAGATGGTACTTGGGAAGCACTTAGTGCCCATGTCAATGGGCATCTCCATTAACTAAAATGGGCTTTGGATCAGTGCCTTAGAGCTAGCCTGATTTTCAGAGACCCACCACTCCTACTGAAGTCAATGGAGCCGTACCTCTGAAAATCAACTACTTGACTTCAGTGGCGGTCCGCGTGGATGCAGAAGTCCATCTAGGCTTTGTAAATTCCAGGAGCCAGGCCATAGATCCCATAGTAATTGGCCCTATAGAAAACTCTAGGATAGATGGCTGGATGGTATGAAAGAGAAGAGGCACTAAAGCAGAGTGGGACAAATGTCAACTGATACTGAGTACTTTAGTTCCTGGATCTCGGGTCCTGACTTGCTCTGGCCAGCCACAGGAGTTTAATTCTGGAGTACAAGGCGTACGAAGAAGACGGAGAGCAGTTGTTTGGAAATGAAGAGGCTGATGAGAGTGAGTAGTCCCAAACCAGGAGGGATTACTGAGGTTACCTGTAGGTAGGACAGGTTCAGCTCTTAAGACAACATTTAAGCTTACTAAAAACAGGGTCAGCTTTATGGTCATGACATCAAATAAAATTCTAGTACTCAGAGGTGGTTGTCTATTTCTTTCAGCTTGTCAAGAGGCAGCTGCATATATTAAAATTAGAGTGTTTATTTACCTCTTTATCTTTTGGACCTTTTAATGGAAAATGTATCCTACAAAGCCTCCGGCATGCTATTCTACCAAATGAAGCCATGCCATTGACATATCAATGGAGAATATAAGGTAGAGAAACTATAGAAAAACAAACCCTCAAATAACTAAATAATGATTTTCAGATTAAAAAGAACTAAAACTAACTAAGCTACTGATTCTCAGATCACAGCTGGCTGATGTGGGATTCTTGTTCCCCATGTATACTATGTACATAATAGCAGAAGAAGGGTGGATTAGTAATAACTACTATCTTTCTGCCAGCGTTACTTGAAGGAGTTGTGGAATAAAGTAGTGACCAAAAAATACCAAACCCTCACCCCTCAGCAATGCCACCTTTTACCTGTCACCTGTTCTGTTTTGGCTTTTACACTCAAATTTTAAAATCCCTTCCTAGAGTCTGAGTAGGTCCTTAAAGGGCAACTGGAGAAGTACAATGTAAGAAGTAGCAGCTCCTATGGATAAATCACTTAATCCCTCTGAGATCTCAGTGCCCCCACCTGTAAGACAGAGATAAACGTGCTTACAGGTCTGCCCAAGTGCTGTGTGGATTGTTTGTACAGGGCTGTGAGAAGGTATGGCACTGCCCCAAAACAGGTTGCTCCTATTAGTTGGTTCCTGTGGTAAAACCTGTAGGAGGCAGCTAAAGGGGAAGAGAGCTGTGTGAGGATTCCCTGACCATTTTGTTGTGTGAAAAATTTGCTTCCCCTCAGAATGAGCCAGGGGACACACCTTGAAAGCCTAAGGATGCTACGGATCCACAAAAATGTATTAGTTTTTACATACAAAGCTACGTCTGGTTAGTAGAAAACACATCCATGTACCTGAGTACCCAGTGCCTGTTAGTACAAAATGTACCCTGGCTTTTCATGATTTCATTAGGTTCTCCATAACATTTGACATGTTTACCATGACTAATACATGATTTTCCCTTAAAATGTACCATGTCGAAATCTCAGCCCTTAAATACAAGAGTACAGCCTGCAGGCTCTCTGGGTTAAAGCAAGCTTTGGCAAACAACAGCACTGGGGACAAACTCAACCACAAAGGATTACACTGGCAGATTAAAACACCCCACAAAGCCACAGGCACCAAACTTTGGTGAATAACAGTGCGCGAAATGCCCTTTCATACAGGCAGGAGTAAGGAGCATCTCTAACTGTGTTGGGTAAAAATAAAAAATAAAAAAAAACAAAGGTAACATCTTTCTTCTCCCTATTGTCTGGTCGTTTTTGCAAATCAGTTGAGACTCTGCATTGTAACCCATATGAACCAGATCATCTGATCAAGCATCATGGGCTGCAGGGTCTCGTCTCTCTGGGGGGAAAATGAGAACTATCTGTATGTATAACAGTGGTTGGGAGGATGCTCTTACATAGCAGCATGCATGAGTAATTCTGTCATCTCTGGTTGCTTAGGAGACTCTCAGACCCTAGCACATGTTGACCTGGCTTCAGTTAATCATGCCTTCATCACCTCTCCGCGGGACTATAGCAATGTGATATAGCCAGGCATGAAGCCTTCAGTGCCTAAGAAATGCCAGCTGGTACAAAACACTGCAGTGCGTTTCCTGAGCGACACAGGCTACTCTGAGCACATTGTACCTGTCCTCTGCTCTCTACACTGCCTTCCCAAAGAACTTTAAATCAACGTCAAGTTCTCGGCCTTTGTCTTCAAGGTGCTTCATGGCCTGGACCCAGAGTATTTACAAGACAGCCTAAATCTCTGGGATGAAGAGCCCGGTTGATAACTATGCTCCCCTGGCACAATGGAACTCTCTGCAGCAAGGGTAAAGCTTGTCTATGTTAAGATAGAATTTTCTCTAGGGCCAGTGCAAGACTGTGGAATGGACTCCCCCCGGAACAGAGGGCCATCACAAACCTCACCACCTTCTGCCTCAAGTGTACGGCATATTTTTCTGACCTTGCCTTCTCTAACTTAAATACATAGCAACAGCCTACCAAAGCAAGATCTTTCACTGCACATGGTTCTCTCTGTGGGGAGAGGATGAGAGAACAAACACGTGACAGATGTTAGTCATGTTGCTTAATGCACTACTGGAAGGCACTCAATTGCTACAGTGATGAGCGTGGTATAAGAACCTATATAGAACAGAAAAACATTTTCTGAAGGATTAGTACAGGGAATCATTCAGCTCCTGGATTCCACCAAGAAGGTTATGTCAGATGAGCCTCAGAACTGGCCAGACCCAAGGAGCTCACACTTTTTTCTGACCGATGCCATAACATGTGGCTCCACCCTGAAAAGTAATTATGTAAAAATGGCAGCTTATTGCCCAACAGAACTGCTCCCTGTGTATATTCAGTCGCAGTCACTTGTTGCAGTGACCACAATAAGCTTGTGCTGCTTTTTACTCCTCTTTGATATGTAGTGCGCACGAGCTATGAGACAGGGGGCTGGATTGTATTCCATTTTGGGCATCATTAAGAGAATGAGGTTTTAGTTTCACAATTTATCAAGAATTAGTTGCAGGGCCGATCACTTACCCCTGAAGAACTCCCCTGGAGCCCACGGAGATGTATCAGTGTCAATGCATCACAGTTTGAAGATAATGGGGTTGCACAGGTGAAACTGAACCCCTAGTTTGGCCTGCAGAATCTTCATTACAAGTGATGAGGAAGAAAGAAACTGGGTTGGCTCTCAGAGCCCCAAATGATTTTTTTGCAGGGCATGCAGCTAGAAAAAACATCCTTTTGCTTATATACCAAGAGCATTCAATGGGGAATCACTGAGAGAGAATAAACATGGAGACTCACAATGTCAGTTTTCCACAGTCACTTTTCATAGTGGAACCATAAAAGTTACATGAATTCTCTTTGGTTCAACCAGATGAGTTATCATGCCCCTGGTCAGGGATATCAAAACTGGATATCATGGTCATCAAAACTGCTCTCCTATCCTTTTTGTACACAAATAGCTTGCCACTGACAGAATGCCACAACATGCTCAAAATCCACACATTCTGTACAGAGTTACAACAGCGCCCATCCCTCAACATTACTCCCCTTACATTTGGTGTTTCCCCCCCTTAATTAGTGTGGCTGCTTTTTTAAGTATACCGCCGACACAGCTGTCCCAGATGCAAGCCCATTGGCATTCCATCTGAGATCTTAAAATGACAACAAACAACCACTTGAGGGATTTCCATGCCAAACATAACAAGTCCGCTCCAAATATACGCTAATATTTGGGAAGGCGAATTTGGAGGTGGGGAGGAGGAGCTGAAGAGCACAATAGGTCAAAAAGCATTTTTTATGCAGCTGGGGAGTTACGAAAAATTGTTAAGTGCTGAACCCTGTGCATAATGCCGGCCAATGTTTGTGCCCTTACAAAACGAGGGAAATGACCTATGAGCAAAATGGCAATATAATAATAGAGATCATAAACAAGATAATGAAAACATGTAATTCAGCACAATAACGAAATGTCATTATGACCTGCTTTTTGCTGTTGGCCACCATTCAATAACTGGTAATTTAGCCGTGAAGGAACTTATTTCTATGTATCTGTGATCTGTCAGAAACAGTTCTCAATTGAAAAATAAAGTTACTGCTGTTCTTTGATCTACCGTTGTGCATGGGACTTTATATTCTGTTCGTGCACAGAGTACTCCTAACTGGAAAAGTTTGTACTTTTGAGCACACGGACCTTAAAGTCTCTGTGTTATAGAACACTGGATCATTTATAATAGTAATCAGCCCCTTTTCATACCTTTCATCCTTTAAGTGGACAGCAATCTGCAATGCAGACATTATGTAAATTGTATGGGATAGCTTCAAAAGATATTGAGGCAATATTAAGTGCTTTCTACAGGGTCACTCAAGTGAGAGAATCGAGTCAAGCTGGAAAATCTCGTTAGCTTTTGGCCTAAGGTCTGGAAAATTATTTTTGTAATTATAAAAAGTACAGGATGCATTTTTATGTTTTTAAAAGTGTATCTTTCTTGCAGTGTTTTGAAGTATTTCCCCTTCTGTCAGTCACAGGATGTTCTGTTTATGGATGACATTGAAAATCCCATCTGACACCATACAACATAGTTAATTGGTCTGTCAAATCACCTTCCAGGTCTATCTAGAAGCCGATGGTATTTATGCTTTAGAGGCTTAGGAAAGCTCAGATCTTCCCTTTTGGTTCAAGTTTTCAAGGCTATCTTTGCCATCATGAGAGACAGAAACATAATTTTTTAAAATGAAAATTTAGATTGTGGCGCTCTATTCTGTGACAAAGGATCTGGGATAAGGATTTGGCCCATTACATGCATGCAGCTTGAGTGCCTCTCTAGTTGGCTGATCTCACTTCCTTCTGGCCTAATAATTCCTACATAAATATTCAGTGGATTTATGTGTAAAAGACAGAAAAAGAGATGCACATATTTATGACTGCAGCCCACTATGAAGCCATCATTTTGAATTACCATGTCTGTCGATGAATACAATAACCCATTGTTTTTCATTTACCATTTGTTTTGTTCCATGCAAGAGGAATTAAAGAGATAAAGGAAATACAAAGACTGGTCCCAGATGCAGCTGTAAAGCAAGATTTGTCAATTGGTGTGTTAAAAGTATCAGGCTGGCCACCATTCCTAAAGCTTTGCATTCCAGCTTTTTAATTGTATCGTATTTTCTGCATTTAATTAAATATTGAACATATGACTTCGTTATTTGGGACGTGATCAAAAAACATATAGCTACTACTCATCGCTACTCTATGGTTGCCAGACTCAGCTGTATGCATTTACTTATTTGAACAACCAGGACATATGGAACAAGAAGGCAAGTTGAATAAGAGCTTGTTTCTATTTTACTTTTAAGCAACGGAGGAATAATAGCAGAACAGGTTTAAAATATGGAACATTTTCAAGTAAGGCAGATTAGCTTTAGAAAAGTATGATTATAAATAAATGCAAGTTAGGGAAATCCAGATTAGTTGTGGTCATTAAATCCAGTCCGTCTCAGTGGGAGTTTTCTCAGAGTAAGGACTGCTGGATTTGCTCCAATAAAGGGACCATAGCACTTTTCAGCTAGCCCCAGTGTCCTGACCAAATTCTAGTTTGTGCAATTAAATTTTGCCTACATACATATACATATTTTTCATTTCTTCCCTGAAACTCAAAAATCTGCCATGCAGTACTAAAATATGCCTGTATTCTAGTGAAGGCCAAATTGATTCCTGATTTAATGTTTGTAAAGCACTTTGGGATCCAGTGAGATAAAAGCTTTTTATTACAAAGAATAATAATGTATTAGTTGATTATTATTATATATCACTATTATTATTCTAATTCATATGGATTTCAGAAGATGGCATTTTCATGAGTACAACATGTGTATTTTCAATAGTGTCATGAGAAAACAAGCACCTTCACAATGGCTTTGTAAGAAGAGAAGAAAAGGATTCTATAATTTGAACTTTAAATCATAATGTGCATTGTATACTTACATGTATAGTAATCTGGACTACTGCTTTTCTAATGCAGGCAGTGCGATTTATTGCACGTTCTTTCCTAAATTCCATGCAAAATTCATTTCATGCATGACTTGCAAAGCAAAACTTGCATCATATTCCTGGGGTACCCAACGTTTGAGACACGGAGGGCCACAGTGACAACTTGGTAGGAGATGCACATCATTTGGATGTAAAGGTATAGACATTTTCAAATAAATACATTATTTTCTTGTAATTGAATTTTATATGGTAAAGGAATAGAAATTGCATATTGCTGAGCTAAATAAAAACTGCTGCTAAAGTTTATCCACTTTGTTCACACCCTGCAGTTACAGGGAGAGTGCATCCAGATACCACATCACAGGATTTTGCTTTGCCCTTGGCCAGGATTATGTATTCCTCTAATACTCACTGACAAAAAACTTCATTGAGCAGCTAAGGTTCCCAGTGATATCTCGTGCCCTTCCAGACTGCCAAGTTTAGCAAAACTCAAACCTCTGAAAACCAGGAAACAAAGAGTTAAGATATACATCGAATGCAGCCTTAACTCTGCCCCCCCCCCCCCCCCAGCTGGCAATATCCACCTCCAGGCATTCCAGCTGTATTCATTGCATTAGGCATAGCTGAATTGAACGGTGGAGAAACCTGGCACAGCTGTGATTGTGATATGAGGCAATCTGGGGGGCCCTGCTCCTGGTGAAGGGAGGGAGAGTCTAAGTCCCTCTGCCTGCCCCTCACCTTTTGTGTGTGATGAAAGGAAACCGGTGCAGGTATACCCTGAGGGATGAGTTTGTGTCACTGCAACACGGAGCTGTGTAGCATACATCAGTAGCAGTGTCCTGACGTCTTTTTCTCTTGGGGATTGTCAGCAGTGAAGTGGGGTATGAAAGTGGTGTGTGGGTGTTACGATGGGTAACATTAACCTAACTGACTCATCTTCCCTCTACTTCATCAATGCTAACTGATGAATCCATGCTGGTGCTCTGCCACAGGAATCCCCAAGGTGGAAAAGTAGCAACATGCCCAGCAATCATCTCATATCTCTCTGTAGAGCACGTGTAATTTATTATCTTCCAGAAAACAGTTAGATCCTCTTCCAAACTAGCTGTACAAATTAGCATGGCACACGTCCCAAAAGTCAAATAACCAAACACCATTAATAGAGGTGGCTAGTAGCTATGTGTCTACCCAATTATTCTCAGATTTCTGCCAAAGGTAGGTTTGAATTTACCGTGTTTAGATGTAGCTCAAGTTCAATGACCACAGCAGGTCCCTTTGATCCACCAAGCTACAGTGTCTTTGGCAACATTTCAATATTGCCTGTCCAAAGGGGCAGAGGGTCCCATGCACTAGCTGAGATAAACGTCAAGTGACTATGATCAGTTTGAGGACAATCAGAGCCACAGTACAGCTCCAGGTGTGTGGGTGGGGGGAGGAAAGAGTGAAAAGAACCCTATGATTTTGTTAAATGCTGATTTTTTCAATGGCTGTATCTTGGGAACCCCTCGCTCAAATGACCCCAAATTTGGACCACTAACACTACCCAGCATATCCATGAGGCACAGCAAAAGTCAAGACAATCTGAATAGGCACGTGAATTTTAGAGCACTTAGGAGTGTTGTCCATGAAACAGAAAGTGCCTCTCAACCTTAACTATAGAAGAGCTGATGTTCTGCCTTAATACTTAGTTATTTGTGAAAATTCACATGCAGGATTCAAGTCTGAAAACAACAGACTAACTTGGGTGTAGGGGTTACCTTGTGAGTATGAGCCAGATGTTTGCATTACAGGAGATAAAGATGTAACCAGATGTTTTCAACAGTGTGTGTTGTTTCAAATGTCTAATAAATCCACCTGCAAGGCCCTAGCAGCAAAACAACTAATTAAATACCAATCTTTCTTTTTGCTATTTCAGATTACAATAGTATGGATGCCAGGTATTATAAAATTTGAAGAACAGCTCTGTGTAAGCTCGAAATCTTGTCTTTTTCCCCCAACAGAAGCTGGTTCAATAAAAGATATTACCTCATCTACCTTGTTTATCTAATATCCTGGGACAAACACAGCTACATACACTGCCAAAAGATATTAAAAAAGCATTCGGAAGCCTTTTCAAAAAGGCATTTTTTCACAAATACTATTACTTTTACATTGACTTAGATAGTGAATAAACACTTGCTATATTTCAGAGCCAAACGAAATGCAGAGACATACTGGGAAAGTCAGGTGCTTTCTCACATCTAATAGCAAACACCATTTCTCACAAACTTGGACACATGTTTAAGAGTATATATTAATTAGTGTTATTATTTACTTTATTATCTTTTACAATGCCTAAAAGTGGCTAGATACTTTATAGAATATAAAAGACAAGTTTCCTGCTCCAAAGACCTTACAATCTAAGTTGTAGGCGCGATATAACAAATGAACGCAACAAACAAAAGGGAGCATTTTCAGCAGAATTTTCACTTTCGGTTTTGAAAATTGAATTTTTTATTTTTTATTTTTTTTACAGGAAAGCAAATATTTTTACTGAAAATTTTTTGGTTTCAGGTTTTTTGTCAAGACCCCCCAGAAAATTTCAAGCAAAATGAAAATTTTTCCATGAAAATATTCATTTTAGCCAAAAACCCAATTTTAGTTGAAAAAATGTTTTGATGAAAAACAATTAGACCAGCTGTAAAATAAACCATACCACAAGAGGGCTGAATATGAGCAACCTTAAGGGGGGAAGAGGACAACCAGCCTGAGGCAAACGTAGCATGGAAGATTTCAGCCTGAATGGTTAAACTTATGCAAAGTTATAAACAACTGAAAACAGGTTTTTATAATGGAAAATGTTGGGCAACCTTACCTATAGACGTCGCTAGCTGTATTGCCTATGATAAGAGCATAACACTGTTCCAAGATCCCTGAAGAACCTGTGTCCAACAGCATGAGCTAAGCACAGCCCAGAAAGGCTTGCCACAGAATTTTCTTTTGTTTACGTACAAACACTAGAGCAAGACTTACTTTACAATGCTTATTTTCGGTCTTAAAAAAGTAAACATGAAGATTTATCTTTGAGAGCATGTAAAATCTCCGATAAAACCGAAACTGTCAAGGGTAATAGGACTGGTTTGGAAGAAATACCGCCTTTTAAGCACACCATCTATAATTTCATCAGATTTCACAAACTAAGGAGCAGCCCGCATGGTTTCCAGGATGACATTTACATACCATAGTGACAGCAGGAGTGTTAGAAATGCCTCGATATCAAAGCTAGGTGTGGCGGGAAATGGTGCTAGCACTTCAATAGCTGGTGCCCTTCCCTCTGAGTCAGTACTGAACCAACACTTTACTATGGGTTAGGGGTCCCGGTGCTGTCATTAAGATGAGCTACAATACAAAAATCCCAATCCCTTACACTTAGAAACGGCCAAATTCTAAGCCCAGCCTTAACTCGATCTCCATTTTTTGGTGCACAATACTGTGCCTGCAATTTAGGCTAACGAGATGTCCAAGTCTGAGCTCGCAAATGGGACACATTAACATCAGTGCCTTAAATTTTGCTCCCACCAATAGGGAGAGCAGTCGCTGAAAATCTGGCTCTGGACCGCCTATGGCAACTTTTACAAGAATAAAAGGTGCTAACCTGAATGACCTGGCCTAATTCCATTCAGTCCCAATATACAGTACTGTAGGTTGCTAAATGAGCAGCTGCTTTGTTCCACTTCTGCAGTGTCTCCCTTTCTGTTGTAAGCAAATAGATTCTCTATGTATGAAGTGGCTTTGGGGTCATTTGGGATGAAAGTCGCTAAATGTAGGTTATTCACTATGCAGAGCAGCCACTGTTGAAACATGAATTTCTTAACTAGTTTTAATATTTTGACACAGTCAAAGGCACTAGTACATGTTTAAAGCAGTTTTGGGGTTATAGGAGTATAAAAAAGCAATTGAACCAACTGGATTTCAATCTTATTTTTTACTTCCTATAACCTGAAAACAGACACATCAATAAAACAAATTTAGTTTAAATAAGAGAAGGAATTTGCTCCTAGGCTAAAACCTTGTGTGGCAAATTACAGCCTGCAATAATTTTTTTATGGGCAAGTTATAAACCCCTGAAAAATGAGGCTTAGAACAGAATCACTGGAAAACCCATAACTACAATGACACCAGCAACCGCTGCAAGAGAGCTGTTAGTTCGCTGTATGGTAGAACTTGGCCCCATCTAACGGAAGTGGCGAACTACTTGGTAAAAATAATTCATTTTTGACTATAAATAACCTTTTTTCCAAAACCAAAACTTCTCTTGGGATTTTAAAACAAGAATTCCAATTGTCTATTTTTTCAACAAAACACCCAAATCCATTTTTTAAAATTGTTGTTGGATCGAAAAGCTGAATTGTTTTTTGGTTTCAAGTTTTCAAATTTTGCTTCTCCCCTTTTTTCCACCCTTTCCCCTCATTTTGCCCATTGAAAAAAAGGGAGAACAAGGGGAAAAAAGGGAGAGAGAGTGACAAAAATGAAGAACTGATACCCCCCCTCAAGTTCCATGTTTATATTTTGGGGTTATTTGGGGGGGGGGAAATAAGAAAAAAATGAATTCTTTCATTTAAAATTTTTTACAAATGAATTTTTTCCCCACAAAACATACTTTTTTGACCAGCTCTATTTAAGACCTTCTGCGGACCCTTACAAAACCAGAGAGGCTTTCCACCAGATTGCCCTTTTCACCTTAGTTTCAGTAGCAATAGATTCATGGGAGTCTCTTTGAGGATGGTTTTACTTTCCTCCCTTCCCCCACCAAAGTAAGCTGTTTTTATTCTTTTTATTACATTGCATACTTAATATAAGCGAAAAACAAACAATGCTAGTGGATTAATGCCAAGTGCCAAGATTCGTCTCTCAAACCTGTTTGACAAAGATCTAGCCATCATCGTGAAAAATACCTTCTATTCGAGCTTTCTGCTGTCTCTCTGCCAACAAACACAATGACAGTTGTACACACCAGAATCTTCATGAGTATTCCCCGTTTTCTCATCATCTCAGTACATCATCCTTTATTTAATTACAAGTCTTGGCTCTGCTTTGATTTTCAGTTTATACTAATGATGTTTGATTGGCAGTAACTTAAGTAAAATCACAAACTTATGTTAAATTACCAGATTATTTATGTACTTTTTGCTGTACTGTTCACAATGACTTCAGTGGAACATATGGAACAAATAATGGGATATTTAGAAATCAGGAGTTTATAAGAAACTGGAAACAACTTGATATAAACCGTTTAAAAACTATATTGTGCTTCATTAAAAAAAGATATATATTTACCTAGTCTGTCTGATTTTACAGGAAACAAATGAGAGAGAGGTACTCACAATTGTAATTGGAGTGACAACAGATTTCATGGTAGCTGCAGATTTTTGCTGTCTTAAAGATTGGATTCGCTTTAAGGCTGCACTACCTACTCACATTGCTGTTCCATTTCAAAACACACCTAACATTAATAGTGATTGGGACTATGTTCGTCATGCCAGAATGGTACTTTACACGATTGAGAAACAGCTGATTTTAATTCACCTTGTGCTAAATTGTACCCTTCAGCCACAGTTGCATGGCCCAATCTCTCCCTGAACTTCACAGTGGGCAAGAGGACTGTGCAGCCTTCAGCATGCTTTAGGTTGGGGCTGCCTTGCTTCTCAGATGATGGCACTGATGCAAAAGTGCACAAATTTGGTATTGCCTACGGCTCATCATCAGACTACAAATTAGAATAGAAGCTGCCGGTTAAGGTGACACTGATATTTCAAGAAGTTACAGAAAGCACAAAAAGGTAGGGTAAAGCCGGGCATGTCCGGGAAAATCGGGAGGTCAGCCGGGCCCGCGGGGAGCCGGGTCGGCCGGGCCCGCGGGGAGCCGGGTCGGCCGGGCCGGCGGGGAGCCGGGCCCGTGGGGAGCCGGGTCGGCCGGGCCCGCGGGGAGCCGGTCAGCCGGGCCGGTGGGGAGCCCGGGAGCCGGGGGGTGCGCCGGGCCGCCGGGGGCCGGCAGTGCTGGGCGGGCCGGGGGTGGTCGGCCGGGGCCGGCACCCCAGGGCCCGAGCCGACCCAGGCTGGAGCCGCCGGGGGGGGCCAGCCTGGGCTGCGCCTCCTCCCCCCACACCCCCCTTACCTGCTTCAGGCTTCCCGCGAATCAAATATTCGCGGGAAGCAGGGGAGGGGGCGGAGACTTTGGGGAGGGGGCGGGGTTGGGTGGGGCTGGGGGCGGGGCCGTGGGCCGTGGAGTGTCCTCCATTTGGAGGCACAAAATATGGTAACCCTACAAAAAGGAATCCCCTTATCTGTATAGCGCCTTTCATCCAAGTGTCTCAGTGTTTTACAAACATCAGTTAATTGAGCTTCTTGATACCACTGAGATAACAGTAAGCACTATTCCCATGTTACAGATGAATAAAGAGAGGCACAGAGCGGTTAAATGATTTGCCCAAGGCTACATACCGAGTCAGTGGCAAAGCTGGTACTATAACCTAGGTATCACAATTGGTAATGCCCTTTGCTAACCACTAGACAATAATCTGTCCCCATCTCAATGTTTATTGCAACAAAGATTGACTTCCATCTTTAACAATTTGCAATTAATCTTATTTACATATACTGTACAAGGCCTTCTTTGCATGTATTCATCTGAGGATCCAGGACAGACCCTGTCTCATGGTAATGTATGTCTCAAACCTTTCCAAAATTAAATATGAGAGAGGTAATATCTTTTATTGGACCAGCATCTGCTGGTGAGAAAGACAAGCCTTCAAGCCACACAGAACTCTGGTTAAGGCAGACCAGAAGGAGAGCTCTGGGTGGCTCTCTCACCAACAGGAATTGGTCCAATAAAAGATATTACCTTACTCATCTTGTCTCTCTAATATCCTGGGACCGACACGGCTACAAAATTACACTGCATACACAATTAAATAGGACATGTACTTTTGAATTAAAAAAAAAAGAAAAAAGAAAAGAGTATGATTAGGCCACAAGCCCACAGCTGTCTGGAGGGATTCAACAACATGCCAGGCTGGCTTTATCCCTGGTTCACTGGAGTTAGATCAGGCATGAATTTGACCCTCCAATTTTAACTCACGCTCCTCTGTCTCTTTGGTGTGAGTGAGGGATGATTAGAAGACCCTTGGAATTGTCCTGTCTTTTGTCACTTTTGATTACAGCCTAATTACTATGTAAAGTAGTGCTGGGCCAGAGTTGTTTGGAATTTTCAGGAACTTTTGGAATAAAAGGGTGTTTTTATGGTCTAAAGTAAATAATTCTCTGATAAATAATAACAGATAATACTAAGAAACTCTATACTTCTAATTAACAGTGCTCAAATTCTTCAGGATTGGCCCAGGCTTCACCGTTATTCTGAATTATCAGTCCCGTGTTTCACTTGACTGCTTTCTGCCAGCAGAATGGAGTTTCACGCTGCAGCCAAAACTCCTTAGCAAACTTTGAGAAGGAATAAATAGTAATAAATACTTTTTAAAGCCCGTCCCAGAAGGCTGAGCTCAGCAGCAAAGTCTACTTAGTCATCTTATTAAGTGTTACTAACACTTCTGAAGTACTGAATGGTCCTTAGTCTGTAAAAGGCACCATTTTGGGTACAAGAATCTCTCTGCAAAACTGTTGGAGCATTATGCCCAGAAGGGAGTTATTAGGAGCTGAGTATGGAGCAGCTCTGTGGTTTATCACACCAGGTGGATAGCAATGAAAGGTTGACCTACCTTTCTATAGAAGATTTTTGTTTTGTTCTTGCTGATTTTAACATGTATGTACTTTTAAATCTCCACTCTCTGGATTATAGGCCCGATCCTGCTCCCAGTGAAGAGGACAGGAGTTTAGCCATTGACATTAAGGAGAGCAACAGGAGCCTTGGAGGCAAGTCTTTGTATAGTATTGAGCCCAATATATAGCCAGTGGTGCATTACAATGAACAGCTTTATATAAAGTATTACTTTAAAAAAATAATGTTTTTGCAAACAAAGTGAAGATCGTTACAATAAATGACAAATTCAAGTAAACTCGAACAGTGGTCAATTTGTTTAAACTTTGGTTTAAATTTGCAAGGTTTATTGAAGAGAAATTTCTAAACTGATTATAGAATTAGATAGGTTACTTTAAGTCACTTGATTATTTTTTATCTAACCAGAAATGGCCCCAAGAACAGTCAAGTAACAGCAAATCATAATGGTCGAAAGCACATAAATATCCTTTGACATACTTTTTTCAATAATCTTATACATACTTTTTAACAAGCCTCTATAACACAGAGAACATATGAACCCTGGTAGTATACTGTATGGCAAGCTAGTTAAGAATATATTGCATTTATAAACTATGCACAACTTTATGAGTCTCTAGCTATAATTTCATCATAGCACGGTAATTGGAAAGTCTGCATAATTTTGGAAGGATATGTGTTTTAGTTAAAAGAACACTATTATTGCTAATTGGATACCAAGCTTACATTGTAAATCAGACCAAAATATGGGCTCCTAATTACAAACTTTTTTGAAACAAGCACTGTATGTCTTTACATTATTTTTGGCTAACAGGTTACTTAAATAATTGTAGGGTTACAAAGTCCATAAATCTTTTCTTTAGCTGTGACTGATGAAATGTTACAGGATAAGAACTTACGGTCCCAAGGTAAATATCTGGCTTGGCAGCCTCATCCCCTCAAGTGAATCAGGTTAGAGGCTGTCTAAGTGGCTGGCAGTGGCACAGCACCACACAGAACAGGTAAGAAGCAGAAGGCTGGTATTAGTGTGTGTAGCGTGCTGCAGCTTACCACATTTTAAACAGCCTGGGCTAGCTTTTTGGCACCTGGAGCTGAAATCTTACAGCCATGTTCTTGTGTGGAATGAACTTGTGTATTAGGGTTTTACAACACCACTAACAAGCTTTTATGAAGCTGTTAAGGTTCTGAATCCAGAAGCGTGGTGCAAGACGATTTTAAAAATTATTTCTCAACAATTGTTTAAATAGCTTTTCCTCTCCCCTCCATCCACAGCTGTGGCGGGGGTTAGGGGATAGGGGCAACAGCTCATTGCCAGGTGGGGAATCAAGGTGACAAAACACCAACAGGAGTAGGAGCGCTCAAACTATCCTGGGTCTGATCCTGTGTGGCTCCGAGTGTCTGTTGAGAGGTGCCAAATGTCTAAATTCCCATTGGAGTATTTGGGAGTGGAAGGTGTTCAAGAGATGCTAAGGATCTTGTAGAATCAGGCCCTCTGAAACCAAACCAGTGAGGCTATGCAACCACAAAACAGCCAGGCCCCTGCACCTCAGTACTGCAGCACAGGAAATCTGACTCATTCCTCCTGGCAAGGATGTTAATATTTAAAGAAGAGATTCAGCATCTTTTTCTTAAAGAAAAGCTTCCAGTCAACACTATAGGCAGAGGGAAAACCCACATGTGTTAAAAGGCATGAAAAGGAGGAGGAAAGACAGTGCCTCCTACTGCACATAATGCAGCCCAGGGCGCCATATATGCCAAGCACCGCGTCTGTCTTTTATTCTCTCTCCACTGAAAGGAAATTCAAATCTCTTTTAAAAATCTGTTGTGAAGACAACAGTGTATTACAAATCTTTGAAAATCCCTTTGATTTTTCTCAATATTTTCTAGCAGCAAGAATGGCTGTAGGGCTTTAAAAAAAAATACTCAGCAGTGGTGATGCTGTTTAAATGTCAACCTGGAGAGCATCAAGGCACAGGCCATGTGTTCCAGATTTAAAAACTGTATTCACTTTTTGATATACCGTTCAGCAAGTACTCATTGTCAGACAAACTTAATAATCTGTTCAACATGTTTCCTTCCACCTCCTCTTCAGGGTTCAGCTGGCGTAAGTCTGATCAAGCTATCTAGTAATTTTAGTGTCTCAACAGCCAGTTTGAGTAGAGGGAATCTACCCCTCACTCATATATTATATGGATTATATCCAGTCCAAATGAGTCTCCAAGCTGCTGGACCTCAGAAACTTTGTAAATTCTGAGGGTTTCCTTTATCCAGGATAGTGGCCTGGGGCTGCCTCCTTCCAGGAGGTGAGTCAGTCATTGAGCTTGACCTAGGCAGAGGGTTGTCTCTAGGCAGCAGACTGTGTGTCAGTCAGTCAGTCAATCAAGGAATAAATTTGAAGGGCCTGCAGCCCACAGTAAGCTTGAAACAGAGCTATCAGCCATGGAGATGAAGAGCGGTGCTGGAGTCCACAGATCAGGGACCAATTTATAAAATAGGCTAACACAAAGGAGGGAAAAAAGAGCCCTGACAAAATGGCTACTTCTCTGTTCATACGCTCCTCAGCCTGCAGTACTTAGAGTGCTGTCTAATGCATTCATTGTTAGCAGGGCTTTGGAGCGGAGCCCGGAGCTGGAGTATGGAGCAGCTCCGGAGCAACGGAGCTGCAGGTTTTTGCCTGGAGCTGGAGCGGAGCCGGAGCACAGCTTCAAAGCCCTGATTATTAGAGCTCATTTAGGGCTGCTCCAAAAGGAACGTGCTTGTGGGGAGACAGCATAAGGAGCCACCACCTCCAGCACACCCAAAATGGGAGGTGGAGCTGCAGAGACGACAGCGATGGGAGCTGTACAAACAAAAAAGATTTCTGTAGTGACTGAGGTATGCTTTGTCAGGGCTCAGCTCCCTGGAGCACTGTGTTATACTGGGGTAACAACTGCCCCTGTCTGGGGCGCACCTCCAGTTGGGTGGCACACTCCCTGCCCTTCCCCAGCATGGCATAGCTGAGTTTTCATATGCAGGACTATGAAAAATACCTTAGGCCCACCTACTAGTATAGCTGCTTTCAGCAGTCGTTTAAAGCGCAGTAGGCACAGAAAGTGGACACGTGTAGGCTCAATAGGGGCTAGGCGGAGACCACCACATTGCTGCTTTCAGCTTGTCAGAGTGCCTTCTCTGGTGTCAGATGTTAGGTTAAACTCAGATGATACACATGGCAATTCATGTAATAAATCCTATGTGGATGGAAGTTGAAACAAAGTGCTTGGCCTCCTATACAGCTAAAGATAAGCCTCGTTTTATGGCCATTCTAATCACTAAAAGGAGGAAGATTCCTTTCCCATCCCTTCAATAGATAAGTCACAACTGCAAACACTAGGCAATAAGGCCTTGGCCACCTGGGAGCAGAATCATGCTAGCTACAACCTAGTTTATACCTGTCTGTTGCTAGCAGTGTCCTAGAACGGCGTCTGTGACAGGCATGGCCAGGGATTTTGTCCTGAGCACTGCGTTAACCACACTGTGTTAAAGATAGGGCTGTCGATTAATTGCAATTAACTCACGCAATTAACTCAAAAAAATGAATCGTTATTAAAAAAATTAATTGTGAGTAATCGCAGTTTTAATCGCACTGTTAAACAATAGAATACCAATTGCAATTTATTAAATATTTTTGGATGTTTTTCTACATTTTCAAATATATTTATTTCAGTTACAACATAGTATACAAAATAGAGATTGTGCATTTTATATTATTTTTTATTGCAAATATTTGCACTGTAAACATGGCAAACAAAAGAAATAGTATTTTTCAATTCACCTCATACAAGTATTGTAGTTCAATCTCTTTATGCTGAAAGTGAAACTTATAAATGTGGATTTTTGTTACATAACTGCACTCAAAAACAAAACAATGTAAAACTTTAGAGCCTATAAGTCCACTCAGTCCTACTTCTTGTTCAGCCAATCACTAAGACAAACAAGTATGTTTACATTTACGGGAGATGCCTGCTTCTTATTTACAATGTCACCTGAAATTGAGAACAGGCATTCGCATGGCACTTTTGTAGCCAGCACTGCAAGGTATTTATGTGCCAGATATGCTAAACATTCATATGCCCCTTCATTCTTTGGCCACCATTCCAGAGGACATGCTTCCATGCTGATGATGCTCGTTAAAAAAATGCATTAATTAAATTTGTGACTGAACTCCTTGGGGGAGAATTGTATGTCTCCTACTCTGTTTTACCCGCATTCTGCCATATATTTCATCTTATAGCAGTCTTGGATGATGACCCAGCACATGTTTCTTTTAAGAACACTTTCAGTGCAAATTTGACAAAACGCAAAGAAGGTACCAATGTGAGATTTCTAAAGATAGCTACAGCACTCGACCCAAGGTTTAAGAATCTGAAGTGCCTTCCAAAATCTGAGCGGGAGGAGGTGTGGAGCATGCTTTCAGAAGTCTTAAAAGAGCAACACTCTGATGCGGAAACTCCGAACCACCAAAAAAGAAAAATCAGCCTTCTGCTGGTGGCATCTGACTCAGATAATGAAAATGAACATGCGTCGGTCTGCACTGCTTTGGATGGTTATTGAATAGAACCTGTTATCAGCATGGACGCATATCCTCTGGAATGATGGTTGAAGCATGAAGGGACGTGAATCTTTAGTGCATCCGGCACATAAATATCTGGCTACAACAGTGCCATGCGAACTCCTGTTCTCACTTTCAGGTGATATTGTAAACAAGAAGCGGACAGCATTATCTCCTGCAAATGTAAACAAACTTGTTTGTCTGAGCGACTGGCTGAACAAGAAGTAGGATTGAGTGGACTCGTAGGCTCTAAAGTTTTACATTGTTTTATTTTTGAATGCAGTTATTTTTTGTACATAATTCTACATTTGTAAGTTCAGCTTTCATGATAAAGAGATTGCTCTAGAGTACTTGTATTAGGTATATTGAAAAATACTATTACTTTTGTTGTTTACAGTGCAAATATTTGTAATAAACAAATAAAGTGAGCACTATATACTTTGTATTCTGTGTTGTAATCGAAAATCAATATATTTGAAAATGTAGAAAATATCCAAAAATATTTAAATGAATGGTATTCTATTATTGTTTAACAGTGCGATTAATCACAATTAATTTTTTTAAACATTGGACAGCCCTAGTTAGAGACAATCATTCCGGCCGCCAGGTAGTCTATGCTCTCATCTACACTGTGAAAACTGCTGGGTGGGGGAGACACGGGGCTCCTGTTAAAATTCAGCCCACCAGCATGATTAAAACAATGTTCAGCCTTGCAGTGACAACAGGACCAATCGATGTTCTGAAACTGCTGGAATTTGCAGGGGCCAGACTGCAGGACGATGATTCAGCAGCATGATTGAATCACAGTGCGCTGTCTCCACTGGCCAGGGAAACCCTCCTTGGCCTGTCCTAGCTACAGCCATATGTAGTAAAGTTGTGTTTCCAGTGTGGAGAGGGACATAAAGATGAAAAAGAGTCTATTCACCCATTCCACTGCAGCCTCCTATTCTCTTTTTTATGACAGAGGTGTCATAGCAAACGAGTGACTCTTCCTTTTAGGTTCCTCTTGAGCAACTGAGATACTACGAGATGGCAGTGCCTGCCTCGAAATGGCTTACTGAAGTACTAGACGGGGGCAAAGCTCCTTCCTCCCTCAGGCTGACACACAGGCTGGTCCACACTAACCCCCTACTTCGAACTAAGATACGCAACTTCAGCTACATTATTCATGTAGCTGAAGTCGAACTATCTTAGTTCGAACTTACCGCAGGTCCACACACGGCAGGAAGGCTCCCCCGTCGACTCCACGTACTCCTCTCGCCGAGCAGGAGTACCAGTGTCGACGGCGAGCACTTCCGGGATTGATCCGGGATCGATTTATCACGTCTAGACAAGACATGATAAATCGATCCCAGAAGATCGATTGCTTACCGCCGGACCCGGAGGTAAGTATAGACGTACCCACAGTGACCAACAGAAGGAGCGACTTCTGAGCAAAGAACAATTCATTCAGCATTGTGAGGCAAAGGCAAACCAGAGGCCTGTGGAAAGGTGGGTAGGAAAAAGGCAATTAATATTAAAGAAAATATTTATAAGCAATTTAAAAGGAGAGAGAGAAAGGAAAGGGATAGAATAAAGGACGAAGAATAAGGACATGGAGAATAAATAGGAGAGGAATCATATCCTTCTCCTTTGTATAATCCTGACTCTTGATTATAGCCTATGCCTGAAAGACCTAGTGATATCACTGATCTCTAGAAATAATTCATCTCACTGGAGCCAAATGTGCAGCATGTGCTCTCCATACCCTCTAGAAATTCTCAGTATAGAAGTGGCACATAGAAAGCCAGAGGAAGGAGTATATTGTTCACATTTAATCAGATGCAAGTTTGTAGCTGCCTTACTCTAGTAAGGCATTCAGGGCTCTGTGTGAGATGCTCTCATCTCAGCAGCAGAGGAAAGAACTACTGTACCTGGCAAACAGTCTTTCCATCGAGACTAGAATTTGGAAAGAAGGATTGTATTTAGAAATGTGCTCAGCCACCCACAAACCGCACATCTGAACTGGAGTTGAAATTCAAGTCATGTTCTTTTAACTGTCACATAACTGCATTCTCTGTTTTTGTTTTCGTCCAGCAATTCTGTTTGCGTTGAACACTTCTCATATGGCATGCAGTGGGTCTTTAATTTCAACCAAATCCAGGCCAACTTGTTCACCTAAGTCCATTTTAAGCCACCTAAAGAATTGGTCTATTTTTTAAAGGTGCTGAGGTGATGAGTGCTTGGTACCTCAGGAAAAAAAAAATCAAGGAGCCTCTCTTTAGGCACCCAGGTGTTAAAATTTTGACCCTAGTGTCCTGTAGGGTGGGATTTTTATTGCATGGCAGGCACCCCAAATGCACCATTTTTAACTCAAATATGGACAAAGTTGGGGAGAGGGGGCTCTTCTTTCTCTCTTCCCCAATCCCCCTGGCTGTGCATCTTTTATACATGTTTCTTTACAGTGTTCCCCAGGTATAGTGGTTCGAGCAATTCCCCAGCCAGTGAGTACAATCACACTCATTCTTTTTGGCTGCCTGGGCCAATTCAGCTGTCAAAAGATTTTCTTCAATATTGGATCCGGTGAAATCAATAAGCAACCCCTGTTCACCAAACAGCAGATAAACAACAACAGGCTTCAGAATGATCAGTTCCCTTAAGAACAGGGTCTCTTTGTTGCTTGATTTCCTGGGGGGACTGATAATTAGCAAATAAAGTGGAACAGTCTGTTCAGAGTCTTTTTAAATAAATTATTAGATGCTCATTCACATGGCTGTTTTTGGTGATCTGCAGGTGAGATATTATAGTCCTACCTGTGGACAATCACTTCCACACCAGAGTAAAATAGAATCTTTAGAACAGTTTTATGTTTGTTAGATGTAGCTTCAGAGGGATAGTAGCTGTGTTAGTCTGTTTCAGCAAAACCAACGAGGAGTCTTGTGGCACCTTAAAGACTAACAAATTTATTAGAGCATAAGCTTTCGTGGGCTATTGCCTATGTCTTCAGATGTATGGAGTGAAAATTACAGTAGGCAGGCATAAATATACAGCACAAGAAAAGATGGGAGTTGCCTTACCAAGGGTGTGTGTGTCAATGATTCAATCGGGGTGGATGTAGCTGGTACCTCTAGCTTTTACAGAACAATCTAATCTGTTGTGCATTGGATGGATGCACAAGTTTCTCTGATGAAACTCCCAGATATTTTTAATTTGAAAAACCCTCTTTTTCTCAGAGAAACTTCCAGTGCTTATGAAATCAAATTATAGAATAGAAACAGACTTCCTTACTATTCCTACTGAAGGAACCTGAGTGCCTTTTTAAGGTGATGATGACTTAGCAAGAAAAACTCCTTTCCATGCAGATTTAATGACTTTGGGTTAAAGTGAAACTGACTAGTATATACAATATATTTCTGTGTTCTTAAAATTTGGAAAATAACAACTCCTTAGCTCAGGGGAGACAAACAAACCTACAAGCAGCCAACGTACAAAAACAGAGACCAAACATATTCACAGCTTTCTTTACAGCTTTGTTGTTTTGGTGTGAGAGCTACCTAGAAGCTTAGCCATTGACTCATAATGCTTTTTCTTGTTCTAAAATGACAGGCAGTCTTCATTCATGAGCTTCATTCTTTAAATGGTCATCCACTTAAGGAAAATGAGCCTCTGTTGAATACAGTAACTGCTAACCCTATTAATCAAAGCAATAAATATCACCATTCCATTCCTTCCTCTTCTGCTCATGGGTTTCTATGCTGCAACATCCTGGCTATAGGCCTATTTAATCTCAGTAACAATAATCAAGACCAGAATGCACAGATCTCAGTAACCTGGCTAGGTTTACCATCCAACTGTACATAGTACAGCAAATTACTTTAGAAAGAGGGCGTCTGCCAACAACTGTCACATTTGATTGGAACTTTTACATTTCTCAGAAATTAATGTTATCATCATGTGTTTATGTCCCATTGGGCTTAAAATGGTAACTAATAAATTTATTAGTTTTCAGAATTGTTAAAGGATTCTGGCAAGTGGGTAGGCATTTTCTTTTTTTGAATTTGGATCAAGAATGATGACTCTAGAAACCATTAGAGAGAAAAAGGAGGAGGGTGTTTCTCCCATAATGCACCACAACTAGCTAGGTTTTATTCTCCCTCTGAAAAATTAAGAATGGACACTGCCAAAGCCAGGTTACTGTACTGGATGGATCACTGGCCATATTCAGCATGGCAGTTGGATAGGCCAAAACGAATGTCTGCCTCCTTTATTTTGACACAATATCCATGCATATTATAAATATAGATGTCAGCATTATTGTCCACACTAGGGTCCCTATTCAGCTCTCACTTAAGTCAATGACAAAACTCCTATTGCTGTCAATTGTGCAAGCTGTACATGGCAGATTTAAATTTCAGACTGTAAATAACAAATGTCCTCCTGTCTATGCACACGCCCATATTCACTGGTTTAAGAAGCTGGCATGTGGTGTGAACTCATCCTATTGAATCTGCATGATCGAACACTACCACTCATTTTGCCAGAGCTCTGAAACTGTCACGCAAGTATAACAGTATAATTTCACTGGTGGTAGAACAAAGGATTTACATACATTCCATCAATATACTATTGTCTCAATTTTTATGGTGTGCGCTAAATTCTACCCTCCCAAGCCCATGTGCAAATCATCAATTTAGATGAATGCTCATTAGGAAAACCAGAAATTGACCCATGTCTCTTGTTAGAACAGTGTTTAGATTTTTACTACAAATATGTGGGAATAATACCACTGCACTAGCACATAAACACTGCTCTACTATTGTCCCCAAAATCTGCATGTAAAATACTATGTTGTTACCACTGGCAGGTACACAGCACAGAGGTAACAACTGACTCTTCGTCTGTTGCCATTGCTTCATGTTTGAATGCTTAGGTATGCCTGAAGTACATGTCCAGAAGAGTCCAAATGTAAATACAATCTGCTATACATACCGTTGCATTGATGCCCATATGACATCTTGTGATTTTTGTCTTGAATATTTTCAAAATGGCCACAGCAACCACAAAAAGATGCAAAAACTTATTCTGGGAGATAGTCACCGCTGTTCACATAGCTGTGCACCACATAAATGCTGACCATAGAATCCTAGAATATCAGGGTTGGAAGGGACCTCAGGAGGTCATCTAGTCCAACCCACTGCTCAAAGCAGGACCAACCCCAACTAAATCATCCTAGCCAGGGCTTTATCAAGCCTGACCTTAAAAACCTCTAAGGAAGGAGATTCCACCACCTCCCTAAGGAACCCCTTCCAGTGCTTCACCATCCTCCTAGTGAAAAAGTTCTTCCTAATATCCAACCTAAACCTCCCCCACCGCAACTTGAGATCGTTGCTCCTTGTTCGGTCATCTGCTACCACTGAGAACATTCTAGATCCATCCTCTTTGCAGAGGTGGCTCCAGGCAGCAGCGCAGCAAGCGCGTGCCTCGGGCGGCAAGCTGCGGGGGGCGGTCTGCCGGTCGCTGTGAGGGCGGCAGTCAGGCGGCCTTCGATGGCGTGCCTGCGGGAGGTCCGCCGGTCCTGTGGTTTCGGCGGCGGGTACGCCGAAGCCGCGGGACCGGCAGATCACCCACAGAAAGGCCGCTGAATCCGCGTGACCCGCCAAAGGCCGCCTGACTGCCGTACTTGGGGCAGCAAAAAACAGAGCCGCCCCTGCCTCTTTGGAACCCCCTTTCAGGTAGTTGAAAGCAGCTATCATATCCCCCCTCATTCTTCTCTTCTGCAGACTAATCCCAGCCTCTCCTCATAAGTCATGTGCTCCAGCCTCCTAATCATTTTTGTTGCCCTTCCCTGGACTCTTTCCAATTTTTCCACATCCTTCTTGTAGTGTGGGGCCCAAAACTGGACACAATACTCCAGATGAGACCTCACCAATGCCGAATAGAGGGGAATGATCACGTCCCTCGATCTGCTGGCAATGCTCCTACTTATACAGCCCCAAATGCCGTTAGCCTTCTTGGCAATAAGGGCACACTGTTGACTCATATCCAGCTTCTCATCCACTGTAACCCCTAGGTCCTTTTCTGCAGAACTGCTGCTTAGCCACTCGGTCCCTAGCCTGTAGCAGTGCATGGGATTCTTCCGTCCTAAGTGCAGGACTCTGCACTTGTCCTTGTTGAACCTCATCGGATTTCTTTTGGCCCAATCCTCTAATTCATCTAGGAGTCTCTGTATCCTATCCCTACCCTCCATCATATCTACCACTCCTCCCAGTTTAGTGTCATCTGCAAACTTGCTGAGGGTGCAGTCAGTGCCATCCTCCAGATCATTAATGAAGACATTGAACAAAACTGGCCCCAGGACCAACCCTTGGGGCACTCTGCTTGATACTGGCTGCTAACTAGACATGGAGCCATTGATCATTACCCATTGAGCCTGATGATCTAGCCAGCTTTCTATCCACCTTAAAGTCCATTCATCCAGTCCATACTTTTTTAATTGATCCTCAGCCCAAGTGAATTTTGCCCTTTGCTTGCCAATGGGTCCTTTTTTCTTCACTTTTCTCCAATATTGGTACTTCAAAAAATGGGCCCAAAGGTTTGAATATGTCTCTGTAAGTATTTTTGAAGTAGTGCTTTGCAAACCCATGCTTTAAACCAATTGGGGGCTGTTGTCAGATTCTGTTTTATGCAGGTACTGCCGATTTGCACCAGTGCGAGACTGGAATCAGGCCCTGTTACAGAATGTGAGCACCAATGTCAAACTTGCAGTCTGTGCTGCATACATCTTGAATTAATCGTGCTGATACCTTAGATGTGTCTGATTTATGGCGACTGAATAATGTGATTCAGTATTTATTATTCTTATCAATAGGTTAACTTTAAAATATTAACACTGTCATTCACTTCAGGCTGTGCAGAAACATTCTCCCATCGGGGTTACTCTACATCAGAAATGTTTGTGTGTTTATCCAGTCATGGCCACTGCATTCAGAGTTTGATTTTTTTTTAAATGGCAATAATGTGTTGTGAAGAATTTTGAACATATTCGAATGACACAGGTTTGAAGTTTACCTACTGAAGCAGACATGGGTTAAGGCCAGAGCTCCAGTGTGTATGGTCCCTTCAAAGCTGTTTGGGAATTGGGAAGCACATGAAGAATCACAAGAAGAAATGTCCAGCTGAAAGACAGAGCTCAGAGGCTATGGAGGCCACACACAGCCAAGCAAGGGCTCCTCGGCCCAGTAGTCTGAAGCCAGGCAGGCATGTACTCATAGGGTGAAATGCACCCCAGGGAAAGAGTCTCATACAAGGCTCTATATGCCATTTAATCCCCTCTTGGGCATAGGGCCTTATATGGGCCCTCTGCAGTGGGGTGAATTTCACCCAGGGAGTCTAAACCTTCCTGAATTAGCTATTAAAGAGTACAGTCAACTCAAATGGTGATTGGAGGGTGTTCAGCCACCCCTTTGATCTGGGACACTGTTTCCCTTCTTTCTATTAGCACGTTACAGCTGCATTGCAGCACTTGGACCCAGAGCTCAGAGGGCTAACGGTTACTTATAAGACAAAACAGTTCTCTCAGGTCCCAGTTCAGGAAAGCACTTAAGCATGTGCTTAAGTCTATCCCTATTTTGGAAAGCATTTAAAGACATATTGAACTTTGACCATGTGCTTAAATCCCATTGACTTCAATGTGATTTAAGCATGTGTTTAAGTGGTTTGCTGAATTGGGATCTACGTGCCTACAAGCTATTTATATAAAAAAGTCTCTGGTGAAGAGGAAGTTCATCCTTAAATATTTATTAATGCAGGGCATCTGAAGTTTGAAAATAATTTATTTTACACTGGAGGTTTTGGATAACTTACAGACAGTACAAATGTCATGTTGTGAATCTGGAAAGTGATCTTTAATATGATGGCATATATTTTGCAAGTGGTATGTAGAAAGCTATGCACATGGAATATCCCAAAATAGATGCAAGGTTTCCCAAATGCATTACATTCACATGACAGAATATTGCATTTGGTGTCACATCCCATGCAAGCACTAAACAAACCTGTGGGAAAGGAGTTGCTCTATCCTAAGAAATATCTTGCAAGAGCCGAACAATGGAGAATTATGAGGGGTGGGAAATGAACTGGAGTGTGGAGTAATGCCAGACTCTGCGAAGGTTTTGATGCAAGAAAAGAAGCAACATATTGCAACTTTTAATACAGAGTTCTCACCTTGGAGGAAATTCTGCTTCTCAGCTGTTGCCACTGTCTGGGTTGATAACATGCAAGCAGTGTTATTATTCATTATTCACAAAGGTCCTGGATTCAAACCCTCACCTAAAAGCTGGTATTTACAAGAAAAGGTAGATCTGATGCACCAGCCATAAAAGAGTATTGTTAGCCTGAAGTGTCCTTAGCATCAAAGATCAGCTAGTTGTGATAGCAGGAGCAAACCCTCTAAGATAAAGCCCATTCCGTAAGTACTCTCAGAACACGAACAACAGAAAGAAATGAGGATGCCCCCCCATTTTGAGAGGTGTTTCTTGCAGCAAACATCTTTTGTACCTCTGAGTGTCACATTTCTGTGGTAACTGGAAATGACACAGTACATGCCCCTGCAACTGTATGCACATTTGTGGCCGGGTCCTGCGCCCACTGACTTCAGTGGGAACAAGACTGGATCCCTGGGGTGAAATCCTTGTTTAGTCAAAGTCAATAGCAAAACTCCCACTGACAGCATGAGGCCAGGATTTCATTCCTGGTGAATGTGCAGGTTGCCTTCATTACCGGTTCTGGAATTTATTTAAGGGTTGTTTATTTAAATGAATCAAAATGGATCCACTCTTCAAAATACTGACGGTACTTATGGCATGAGATTCTGATTCTCCATCTCTTCCTATATTTGACATCAGCTCCTTTTGTCCAGTGCAGAGAATGGCGGGGGTTGGGGGAGGTCGCCTGTGCCCATGGGTTAAAAGGGATTTAATGAATCACAGAAAATAATAGCTTAGACAGTAAAAAGCATTCCCTTGTGGGTCTCCACATAAATTATGTGAACATATCATCAAAACATGATGATTTTTAGTTTAATAAATAAGGCCATATGTCAGTTAAAACAGAAAATCTGCACTGAACTATGATGTGGGTTATATGACACGTTTTAATTGGATGTCACTTTAATGGAAACAACTTTCCATAAAACTCATCCTAAAAGGGACCCTTTTAAATTGTCAAATATTAGTTGCTAAAACAACTTAATGCCGTATGGGTCTTTTGCTCCATATAATCAATTACAGAATGTCGGATTGGCATAATGGGCCACATTCTGCTCTCAGTAGCAGCAATGCAACTGCAGAGAGTTCCACAGGCTTATATCATTGGAACCGAGAATGGAATTTGGCTCACAGGGACAAAATTTCAAAGGAGCTTCACTTTGGCCTCTGCTCTTCTGTTTGAATGGACATTTTTTATTCTAAATTTATGCGTGTCAAAGAACTCTTGCAAATATCATTCGTACATCTGGAAGTCTAGCAAGTGCAACTCATTTTCTGCTCTCATGTCAAGTTTGCATGCACAAATCCTATTTTTTTAATTTATTATTATTATTAACACAGGCAAACTCTTAGCCCTGAAAAAAAAGCAGACACAGATCTCCAGGTGAAAGACTAGTGGTCACTTTTCTAAATCCGGTACAGTGCACTCTAGTAATGATTTTTAAATTATTCATTTTAAGATTTACATTACACTATTTAAAGTTTGTTTATATCTAAAAGCCTTGAACTGGAATACATTCTCCTCTCAATATACATTTGACTCTAGTTAACAGTAATGGACGTTATACACGAGACTGGAATTGATGGAATATGTAAAGGATGTAGATCTAGGCCAGGGGTGGGCAAACTTTTTGGCCTGAGGGCCACATTGGGGAATAGAAATTGTATGGCGGGCCATGAATGCTCACGAAATTGGGGTTGGGGTCCAGGAGGGGGTGCAGGCTCTGGGGTGGGGCTGGGGATGTGGAGTTTGGGGTGTAGGAGGGTGCTCTGGGCTGGGATTGAGGGGTTTGGAGAGTGGAAGGGGGGGGATCAGGACTGGGTCAGGGGCATGGGGAGAGGCTCAGGGGATGCAGGCTCCGAGCAGTGCTTACCTCAAGCAGCTTTCGAAAGCAGTCCCTTCTCCAGCTCCTATGCGGAGGCGCAGCCAGATGGCTCTGCACGCTGCCCCATCCGCAGGCACCACCCCTGCAGCTCCCATTGGAGCGCATAGGAGCCGGAGCGGGGCCATGCCACGGCTTCTGGGAGCCATGTGGTGTGGCCCATGACCCTGCGCCCCAGCTGGAGCGGGGCCGAGCTGCGTGGTGCTGGTCACTGGCCAGCTTAAAACGGCTCCCATGGGCTGTAGTTTGCCCACCCCTAATCTAGGTGGCAAATTCATTTAATAAATATGGTGTCTGAGGATGAAAATTAAGTAGGCTACAGTTGTTATTCTGGAGGCAAACTGATTATCCTAAAATTTAAAAAATTAATCAGTTTCTTGTTAATGCTGATCAAACAGTGGCCACTTACACTGGGCAGCATTAGAAAGTCGATATTTGCCAACAGCTACCACAGTTGTTTTCTATATTTAAGTAAAGGGAAAACTGTCAAACCTCACCTCCCACTATGTGGTAACTGTTGGCAAATGCTGACTCTTTAATGACAACCACTGTGATTTCATATCAAAGGAATACCCAGAATAGGAGAGCTCGAATGACACTGACCAAGAGTTCCATTTCCAAGTGGTTGCCAATGTAATTGCATTAGAGTAACACCATAAGTTTTGAATGGTTGAAGTGAAGTTGGATGGCACTAGCTAGCTTTTTTTTTTTTTTGAACTAGCCATACACATGGAATAAGGTTGCCGGCCTCAGCATATCTTCACAAAAAGCAGCTGATGTATTTAGCATACTCCTCTGATTTGCTCTAGCATTACCCATCTGCACGGGCATATATTGCTGCATATACCCTTCCCGATCTTAAATGTTATCCCTAGGCCTATAGCACTTTGTCGGTATTTGTGGCAAGAAACGTGCACTACAAACGATCCCTTCATAGTCTAGGGTCTCCTTTGTTGGAAAAATAACAGCTACTGTTTCTAATCCATTTCCTTTTGATAACAAACACCACACACGTAACGGATAAGGAAGACGATCACCTGATATCAGCCTATCCTCTTCTAATAGAAGAGTTAGTACCCTCCCCTCTGAGAATCATCTAACACATTTAAGAATTAGGATTGGACCACCAACAAAGCCCTTCGTGAAAAGGGGCAGAGGCATTGTATTACAACGCTTTTCCTTACAATGCCTGTTACTAGTTATTGTGGATCATTAGGACTTTTATAATGACAGCAGCATAAATCAGCAGGCTGAGTCTGAATAGAATGTCGTATCCTCCTCTACAAATGCAAACTCTTGTCCAAAGCTGGGACGCCATAATAAAACACATTAGAAAAGGAATCAAATCTTTCTCAGGTTTATTTTGGTTTGATTTCTACAGCATGCATCCTGCAGAATGCAGAAAGAAAAAATGCATAATGCCAAGAAAACCACAAAAACCCCTTAAAAGCTCAATTAGATTTATGTTTAAGTTTGAAACGGCATAAACGACATTTAAAACACGCGTCTGTTCCAATCAGAGCACTAAAACTTGTTTCAAATGATAAGGCTATTAAAATTAAAGAGTTCTATTCCGGCAGACCGAGTACTAATTGAAGTATTTGGTGTTCAAGTGTAAACACTATTGATCCCTCATACCTTGTCCATAGCTCAAGCTTGCCACAGCAGAGATAGAATGCATAAAGGGCTAACTGCATACATGTTACTTCATTTTCAAATGTTAAGAAAGATGGAAGAGACCCTTACTTGAGAAGCGACACTGAGGGGAATGGCAATCAGAAAAGTATCACAACAAGGATGTGACTTTCACATTGGCCAGTAGTTGGGGGATATTATCAGTGCCAAAAACAAAACACCGAGGAAGTTTACTGCTTTAAAGCATTATTTCACATACGAATGCTTACTAAATTGGAAATTATACGTATATAAAACCAGAGATGGTGTTACGTCAGATCTTTGTTTGAGAATTTTTTCTGACCCTACTGGAATGGACATGATCCAATCATTTAGTTTGTGATATACAAATAAAAAGAAAAACAAGTTATAAAAAAGATGGAGTTGCAAATAAATAAATAAAAATACTTGACACAAAGTGATAATATCTAAGCTCTTATGCCTCGTGCCTTTGAAATGAGAAGGGAGAGCCATACTAGTGCTTGCTGGGATTAAAAAGTGTAGACAGGCACAAGAGGCATGAAGGACAAATTGTATTACAGAAGCCACTTGGGTACATTTTATATGATACAACTGGCTGATATTTTGAGTCTGACCAAACCCAGCACTATACAGGGGAATAAACAAAAAAAAGTTTTGCCTTCCTCCAAGGAGCATACAACATTTGCCTACATGTCAGCTTTCCTGTGTGTTATTTTGTCAGTCATCTGCATGGCATGCCGGTATTTCCTACATCAAAGGTCACTCTCATTAGTCAGTTGAAATCTTTAAACAAAAATATATTTATGAATGCAGAATATAAATTTCATGTTCAAAAACTCCAGTAGGCTTGGGTGCTCAATTGTTCCTTTAAGCACAGAACTTCTTTGGGGCTGGAGCATAGACACACTGCCTCAGGGAAATGTCAGGAGACATTTGCCTGGAGGAGAGACAAATCACTCCAGAGGGTCACAGAGGAAAGGCACTTTCTGCCCATCCCTCTTGCCTTTGTGAGGCTAGTGCCAACAGCAGCACTATCCCTGCATAGTCCTGGTGCGCCTACCGTGGAAAGGCTGCCATTATGTCACTCCCCCACTGGCACAACCATGGAGTTCCTGGACACAATCTTGAAGCCAGATTTTTAAACGTATTAAGGCACCTGACCAGTGCTTACTTTGTAACAAAAGAAGTGCCGGGGCTCAAGCAATTATTATTTTTTTTTTACTTTCATAACTAATGCAGCAAGCCCCGAGATGTTGGGGCTATGAACTGCCAAGCCTGGCAGTGCCGAGGGGTCAGCCCTGGCACAAATGAAGCGCTACATCTAACTCCCATTGAAATCTGGCCCCTGGCTTTATTTTATTTACTTTTAGGCCAGACAAGCGAGACCTGCTGAAAGTGTGCCCCTCAGGCTAGGTCTACACTGCCCCAAAGTTCGGACTATAGGGGTGTGAATATCAGTGCACACCAAAGTGCTGTACTGTAACTCCCTCGTGTGGATGCTGCAGGCGGAAACTCAAAAGTTTCCTAGTTTGCATTAATGGAGTCCTGTTTGAAGAGGACTATGCTAAAGTGAACTAGGAACCCTTTAGCTCGTGTCTGCATGCAGCATCTACACAGGGGAGTTACGGCACAGCACTTTAGTACTCACTACTGCTGGTGCCCCTGTAGTCCAAACCATGGGCGGTGTAGACATAACCTTAGACGAGGGCCCAGTTCTGCAATAGCTCAGCATGTGGATTGCCCATTAATGTTTATGAAAGTTCTGCAGGTTCAGCTCCTGCAGAATCAGTCTGTAAGCGAACTTGCAAGTTCAGGAGAAGCTTTAAAAAAACCACACAAACTTTTGCCAACTGTTGCTACCCAGTTATGGCAGGTCTCTCCTACGCAACATACAAGAGAAAACTAATAGTCTCAGAGGCCAATGTGTATAACAGCCGGCAAATGCCAGCTTTCAATAGTGGCCTGGTATGATGCTTGCCAGTGGTGGTGGAAGTGGGGAGTTTGCGTGTGGAACATTATCAAGTATTTCCTTGATCTGCAAAAAGGATTCTAAATATGCTCAGAACAAAATATAATTGCCTAAGGAAATCAGTAAATCGATGCCTCCATCATAACTATGCTGCTCATCTAGCACTAGGCAGCCAATCTTTCACATATAATTCTGTAAACATTTCAATCCAAGTATAAGAACCATAGTCGAGGTATCAATAACAGTAACTTATTATGAAGCCTTTACCCGCCTCCCCCTCTGACCCCCCAATAACAACTGTCAGGCAATCCTGGCAATGTCACAAGCATAGCAATGATTCAGTTGGCAGATTTCAGTGGATTATTGTGGCCAATTTGGAAAAACACTCTAATAAGCATTACTTTCCAGAAACCAATATAAATCTGGAAGAGGGGATTATTAAACCCAGAGAAAGTACAACAAAAGACATTAATTGCATTTTTGGAAGGACCTTTTGTATTAAATTATTACCTGCTAGTTTGTAAGGCAAATATATAGATTAAAAACCACTACCGTGACAAAGAATTTATTTATATTGGCTATGTATACTATAGGAAACTTACATTATGTGTATGTTCGTGTGTGTGTGTGTGTGTGTTGTGACAAAGTTCCTCCTCTATCTTGGTGGGTCCTGTGCTTATTGAGGCAAGAAAATCCGCCAGAGATTCACCATGTGGGTTGGAGAACAGCCCAGAGACCTTCCCCTCTGTAAGAACCCACAGTCCAGGTCAATTGGGAGGTTTGGGGGGAACCCAGGCCCGCCCTCTACTCCGGGTTCCAGCCCAGGGCCCTGTGGACTGCAGCTGTCTATAGTGCCTCCTGTAACAGCTGCATGACAGACACAACTCCCTGGGCTACTTCCCCATGGCCTCCTCCAAACACCTTCCTTATTCTTACCACAGGACCTTCCTCCTGGTGTCTGATAATGCTTGTGCTCCTCAGTCCTCCAGCAGCACACCCTCTCACTCTCAGCTCCTTGCGCCTCTTGCTCCCAGCTCCTCACACTCACACCACAAACTGAAGTGAGCTCCTTTTTAAAACCCAGGTGCCCTGATTAGCCTGCCTTAATTGATTCTAGCAGCTTCTTCTTAATTGGCTCCAGGTGTCCTAATTAGCCTGCCTGCCTTAACTGGTTCTAGCAGGTTCCTGATTACTCTAGTGCAGCCCCTTCTCTGGTCACTCAGGGAACAGAAAACTTCTCATCCAGTGACCAATATATTTGCCCTCTACCAGACTCCTGTACCCCACTTGTCTGGGTCTGTCACATATCCCTCCCCCCTGCTCAACGCCAAGGGGTTGGGCAGCTTGGGACACCAGACAGTGCACACATTACAAGCCATCGGCGTTGCCATGATGGCTCCCTGCTCTGTGTTGCACACGGAACTGGAAAGGTTGGAGGGATAAGAACCATCTGGTCACCCTTGTGTTCTTCTCCTTGTTCTGCTGCATCCATTGAAGAGGGGCATGGTCAGTCACGAGGACAAATCTGCGCCCGAGCAGGTAGTAGCGCAATGTTTCCATGGCCCATTTTACAGCGAGGCATTCTCTCTCCACCACTGCATATTTTTGTTCCCTTGGAAGGAGTTTCCGACTGAGGTATAGAATTGGGTGTTCCTCCTCCCCGACCACCTGTGATAGAACGGCCCCCAACCCTATTTCCGATGCATCCGTCTGCAGGATAAACGCCTTGGTGAAATCAGGGGCTATCAGTACGGGGTTACTGCAGAGGGCAGTCCATAGGTCTGTGAATGCTTCCTCTGCTGAGTCAGACCATCTCACCAGATCAGGTCCACGGGCTTTCACTAGGTCTGTCACGGGGCTTGCCGTTGTGGCAAAGTGGGGGATAAATCGTCGGTAATACCCCACCACATCTAGGAACGGCCGGACTTGTTTCTTGCGACTTGGTCAGGGCCAATTTTGGATGGCCTCTAACTTGTTCACTTGGGGTTTTACCAGACCTTTTCCCACAATGTAGCCAAGATATTTGGCCTCTGTAAACCCTACAGCGCACTTGGCAGGGTTTGCTGTAAGGCCAGCTCGCCTGAAGGTATCGAGGACTGCCTCCACCTTCTCCAGGTGGGTTTCCCAGTCTGGGGTATGAATGACCACATCATCCAAGTAGGCAGCAGCATAACTGTTATGCGGGCGTAATAGCTTGTCCATGAGGCGCTGGAAGGTAGCTGGGGCCCCATGTAGTCCAAAAGGGAGGACAGTATATTGAAAAAGACCCTCTGGTGTAGAGAACGCAGTCTTTTCCTTTGCGTCTTCTGCAAGGGGAATCTGCCAGTACCCCTTTGTCAAGTCTAGGGTAGTCACGTACCGGGCATTACCCAGACGGTCCACTAGCTCATCTATGCGAGGTATGGGGTACACATCGAACTGGGATACTTCGTTTAGTCGCCGGAAGTCGTTGCAAAATCTTGTGGTGCCATCAGGTTTGGGCACTCCAGCATTTTTTTTACTTCTGCTTTTATTTCCTCCCTTTTTGCCGCTGGCACCTGATAGGGCCTCATTGTTACTCTGGCCCCAGGGTTCGTGCTGATGTGGTGATATGTCTCAGTTGTTCGACCCGGTTTTGTCGAGAATACATCTTGGTTCCGGAAGATCATCTCAGACACCTCATTCTTCTGGTCTGGTGTTAAATCGGGAGACACTCTCACCTGTTTGGAAGGCTTGTTTTCCTGGGTTAGGTCTTTTTGGACCGTTGTGCATGCCAGGGTTTCAGAAGGTTAACGTGATAAATCTGTTCTTGTTTTCTGCGTCCTGGCTGCCGCACCTTGTAGGTTACTTCCCCCACGGGTTCAACCACCTCAAAGGGCCCCTGCCATTGGGCCAGAAGCTTGCTTTCTGCCGTGGGTACCAATACCATAACCCGATCCCCTGGTTGGAACTTTCGCACTTTTGCCTGGCGATTGTAATGGGTTCGCTGGGCCTCCTGTGCCTTCTCCAAATGTTCCCGTACAATAGGGGTAATCCGGGCTATCCGGTCTCGCATCTGCATTACTTGCTCTATTATATTTCTCCCCTCTTTGGGTTCCTCTTCCCAGATCTCTTTGGCGATATCTAGTATGCCACGGGGGTGACGCCTGTATAATAATTCGAAGGGGGAAAACCCAGTTGAGGCCTGAGGTACCTCCCGGATAGTGAACATAAGGTAGGGTTGTAGGGTGTCCCAATCCTTCCCATCCCGACTTACCACCTTCCTTATCATAGCCTTGAGGGTTCGGTTAAACCTTTCTACCAACCCATCAGTCTGCGGATGGTAGATCGAAGTTCTCAGGGTATGTATATGGAGCAGCGTACAGAGGTCCTTCATTAGCTTCGACATAAATGGGGTTCCTTGGTTGGTTAATATCTCCTTCAGTAGCCCCATTCGGGCAAAGATCCCCACCAGCTCTTTGGCTATAGTTTTAGAGGCTGTGTTCCGCAGGGAGACGGCTTCTGGGTAGCGAGTAGCATAGTCCAAAACAACAAGTATATATTGGTGGCCCCGAGCCGTCTTCTCCAGGGGTCCCACTAGGTCCATGGCTATTCGCTCGAAGGGGACCTCTATGATGGGAAGGGGTACTAAAGGTGCCCTCAAGTGGGGACGGGGACTGTGCAGCTGACACTCCGGGCAGGAAGCACAGTACCTCCGCACTTCATGTACTCCGGGCCAGAAGAACCGTCGTAGGACTCGTGCCAGGGTCTTCTCTACCCCCAAATGCCCCCCAAAAAGATGACTATGAGTAAGACTTAATACAGCGTTCTGGTGTTTTTGAGGTACTAGGATCTGCTGTACCTTCTGCCCTTGTACTGGTGCAACCCGGTATAAGAGATCCTTCTTCATTATGAAGTAGGGTCCTGGTCCCTGGGTTTTCCCTTCCACGGGTACCCCATCTATTTCAGTCTTCTCCTTCCTAATGTTGTCATACCTTGGGTCTTCTGCCTGGTCCCGTCCAAAATTTCCTCTCCCGGGGCTAATCTGCCCAAGATCTAGGGGCCCAGTCTCTGTTGCCTCTACTGGTTCAGAAGCATTAGGGTGGGGGTCAGACTCAGGTGCTTCTCCCTCCCACGTGGCCTCCTTTTCAGCTGCGCGGGTCCGCCTACCTACAAGAGCGACCCTCTGGTTTTGGGTCAGTATTCGGGTTCCCAAGGCCTTAGCTGCCCTTCTTTCCATTTTTGTCTTTCTACCCTGTCTGGGAGTGGAGAACAAATCTGGGGATATTTCAGAGAAGACTGGGGGTTGACAGTCTGCTGTGGATGCCTCACCAATTTTAGGGTCCCCATCTTTCTCCAGTCCCCCTACTGGGAGTAAGTTTCCAAACCCTGGGAAGTCCCTCCCTATGAGCACTGGGTATGGGAGTTTAGGGACTACACCTGCTGCTACCTCTGTAGTGTTCCCTTGGATCTCGATTTTTACTGGGATGGTGGGGTAGTAACTAACTGTCCCATGGGCACATGTTATCCCTGTATGTTTAGCCTGTAGCAGCTGACTACGCTTCACAAGCTTCCCGGAGATAAGCGTGATAGCACTCCCCGAATTAACCAGTGCCATGGTCCCTACCCCATTTAGTTTCACTGGTCTGGTATACATATGTGGGGTTAGTGAGACCCCCACAAGGTGGATTAGGGAGCATGGATCTGCCCAGTTCCCCAGGTTACACTGCATAGGCTCCTCAACATTGGGACACTGTGCCGCTATGTGTCCCCACTCCCCGCAGGCATAACATCTGTATGGAGCCCTAGGCGTTCCCCGGTCTCTTGGTTTGGGCAGTCTAACATCACGATCCTCTTCTCCCTCAGTGCTCCGACTCTTTGTGGCCTCTGATGGGACTTCAGCCTCTCGGTTTTTCCACCTGGGCCCTCCCGGTGGCACAGTCACCCGAACTTTAGGGCTTGGTGCTGCTAGTTTAACCCGGGTGCCTCTTCCTTAACTGGTCAGGTCAGCTCCCTCGCTGTCCTTCGCCTCTCTACCAGGGTGACAACCTCGTCATAAGTGGAGGGTTCGTTCTGGCTTACCCAGGCACGAAGGTCTAGTGGTAGTCCCCTCATGTATAGGTCGATGACCAGAACAGCTAGTATCTCTTCCGGAGTCCGGGACTCTGTTTGCAACCACTTTCGTGCGAGATGAATGAGGCCATACAATTGGGACCGTGGGGTTTTGTCTTCCTGGTACCTCCAACCGTGATACTGCTGGGCCCGCACTGCTGTCGTTACCCCAGATCTGGCCAGGATCTCTGCTTTCAGCTGGGGGTAGTCTGCCACAGTCTCTTCAGGCAGATCATGGTAGGTCTTCTGGGCCTCCCCACACAGGAATGGGGCAAGGATGCCAGACCACTCATCTCAAGGCCAGGCCTTCCGTAGGGCTGTCCTCTCAAAGGCCAGAAGGTATGTCTCTACATCATCCTCCCATGTCATTTTCTGCAGCCAATGGCTGGCCCGTAAGAGCCGCGTCCCATCATGGCCGCGATTCAGCTCTGTAAGGGACTTTACCTGGTTTACCAATTCCCGCAACATAGCTCGGTCTTGAGCAGCCTAGTCCATCAGCAGGCGATTAGTCTCTTGCTGCAGCTGCACTGCCTCCTGTTGGGCGGCTGCCTGGACATGGGTAGCCTCCTGCTGGGCCGCCGTAGCTTGTATCAGTGCCCGTACTACGTCATCCATTGTGGTGACAAAAAATAAACCCTCTCCCTTTTTTTGTTTTGTTTGTTTTTTGTTGGTGATGGTTTTTTTTTCTTTTTTTTTAAATCACCCTCCTTCTTCCGCCGTGCTGTGCACCCCAAGATCCCACTGCTAACACCAGTGTGACAAAGTTCCTCCTCTATCTTGGTGCATCCTGCGCTTATTGGCGGATTTTCTTGCCTCAGAAATTCACCATGTGGGTTGGGGAACAGCCCAGAGACCTTCCCCTCTGGAAGAACCCACAGTCCAGGTCAATTGGGAGGTTTGGGGGGAACCAATTTGGAAAAACACTCTAATAAGCATTACTTTCCAGAAACCAATATAAATCTGGAAGAGGGGATTATTAAACCCAGAGAAAGTACAACAAAAGACATTAACTGCATTTTTGGAAGGACCTTTTGTATTAAATTATTACCTGCTAGTTTGTAAGGCAAATATATAGATTAAAAACCACTACCGTGACAAAGAATTTATTTATATTGGCTATGTATACTATAGGAAACTTACATTATGTGTATGTTCGTGTGTGTGTGTGTGTGTGTGTTGTGACAAAGTTCCTCCTCTATCTTGGTGGGTCCTGTGCTTATTGAGGCAAGAAAATCCGCCAGAGATTCACCATGTGGGTTGGAGAACAGCCCAGAGACCTTCCCCTCTGTAAGAACCCACAGTCCAGGTCAATTGGGAGGTTTGGGGGGAACCCAGGCCCGCCCTCTACTCCGGGTTCCAGCCCAGGGCCCTGTGGACTGCAGCTGTCTATAGTGCCTCCTGTAACAGCTGCATGACAGACACAACTCCCTGGGCTACTTCCCCATGGCCTCCTCCAAACACCTTCCTTATTCTTACCACAGGACCTTCCTCCTGGTGTCTGATAATGCTTGTGCTCCTCAGTCCTCCAGCAGCACACCCTCTCAGCTCCTTGCGCCTCTTGCTCCCAGCTCCTCACACTCGCACCACAAACTGAAGTGAGCTCCTTTTTAAAACCCAGGTGCCCTGATTAGCCTGCCTTAATTGATTCTAGCAGCTTCTTCTTAATTGGCTCCAGGTGTCCTAATTAGCCTGCCTGCCTTAACTGGTTCTAGCAGGTTCCTGATTACTCTAGTGCAGCCCCTTCTCTGGTCACTCAGGGAACAGAAAACTACTCATCCAGTGACCAGTATATGGTCTGGGTCTGTCACAGTGTGTGTGTGTGTGTGTGTGTGTGTGTGTGTAAATATAAATAAATAATCATCCACACAAACACTATGCCCATTTATGGCATTATATTACCAATACATTTTATTATTTATCTATCTATGTCTGTCTATAGATACAATTATGGTTAGAATAGTTAATATTAAATGTAATTAATTATAACTTAGTCCTGCCATGAGTGCAGGGGACTAGACTAGATGACCTTTCGAGGTCCCTTCCAATCCTACTATTCTATGTATACACATTTACACACAACTTAAGCAAGGCATCCGACTTCAGCAGGACACACATAACGAGCATAATGGGTTGAAAAATGTGTATATCTACACACTAAAGGGTCACACATTTTGTTGCATATGTAGGCTGAGGCTGTAAACCCAGACAGGCCCCTCACCCCAATACGGCCAGCACAGTATGCCCTTCCCTCCCTCTTTCTCCCCTAAGGTCCATAGATAGTCTTACAACAATGTTTCTTAAACTGAATCTGCAGGATTGGGAAGATTTTCCAAACTTTGTAACCAATGGTTTACATACACATTTTTCTTTAATTGAATACATACAAGTTTGAAAATAGATGGGTCTGCTCCAAAACCTGTTGAAATCAATGAGAATGTTTCCCTTGACTTTGGTAGGTTTTGGATCAGGCCCTTTATGCAAAAAATAAATTACTGTCGTTAATTATTGTACCATTTGGGATAGTGTGAAAAGAATGATGGAACAACCACAAGACTTTTTTTGGATGTTCAAATGCTGGATGACTGAAGGACTTACCACTGTTGTTGAGAAGCACTTTCAAAGACCAAACAATGGATTCTTATAATAATATAATGTAACTGCTGATATTCTCCCCCACCCTCCCCCCATTTTCAGGCTATTTGGGGTTTGTATTTTTATGTTATGTCTGCATGCACCATTTCTTTATTTTTCTAAAACTTTGATGGGATTTCTGAACTTAAAAATAATAATAATAATAATAATAATCTTTCCTCACAAAATGAACTCTGTTCCTCATTGGAACTGGTACTCTAGCAACAAGGCAGAGATGAATAGTGATATCAGTGAAAATCTAAACATACATACATAATATGGCCTCCCATATGACCAAAGCCAGGGGAGAAGTCTTTACGTATTTAACAAAATTAATGTAGAGCCTAGAGTCCTTTGGACTCAAAATTACTACTAAGAAATAAATCCAGAACGACTTAGGAAGCCCAATGCCAAAATAACCACCACCACCTTGGAGACAGCTCTGCAATTCAAGCCAAAGAAGCCAACCAAGAAGGTAGCAAGGTCAGAAATATCCAAGTAAAGCACATAGGCAGGACTGCAGCTGGGTCACAGGCCTCCTACACAGCTGCTGTCTCCCTTCTTAGGCTAGGTCTACACTACCTGCCTGAATCGGCGGGTAGAAATCGACCTCTCGGGGATCGATTTATCACGTCCCGTCGGGACGCGACAATCAATCCCCGAATCGGCGCTCTTACTCCACCAGCAGAGGTGGGAGTAAGCGCCGCCGACAGAAAGCCGCAGAAGTCGATTTTGCCGCCGTCCTCACAGCGGGGTAAGACGGCTGCGATACGTCGAATTCAGCTACGCTATTCACGTAGCTGAATTTGCGTATCTTAAATCGACTCCCCCCTGTAGTGTAGATGTACCCTCAGAGAAGGAATAAAGCCTGCTTCCTGAAACATGAACTTACACTTCTCTTCTGCACTGAATACTTCATGGATGTTGCTTCCAAGTACAAACCCCATCACCACAGTGGTTAAGCGCCTTCTGAACACTTAAAAATAGAAACCCTCTTTACTGCACTAGGGTCCTACTGTACTTCGTGTTCTACTGCAACACGTTGAAGTCCTCAGCTCCCACAGGATATTGGACATTGCAGAGGAGAACCTTTTACTGACTTCCGCAACCAACAAAAATCCATTGGCAAATGGGTGAACCCATCCCATGCAGACTTGCATTGCCTGCCAGTGCTATGACTAGGGTTGTCAGGCATCCGGTTTTGACTGGAATTTCAATTACTGGCATTTTTCAAGATTTTGAAAATTTGTCCCAACTTTTGGACATGGAGATGGGAAAAATTTTCAAAAAAACATTGAAAATTCTGACGGGATGGGAGAAACATTTCCCACCCAGCTCTAATAACCACACTTTGATTAACTGGGGGTTGGTTAGTCAAAGTTGTACTGTAGTCAGTCTGTGGTTCCAGTTCTCCTACCCTAGAGGTCAAGGGGAGTTTTGCAGGGGGATTTCAATGCAGTCAGGAATTGGCTCTAGGAGTCTGCAGAGAGTTAAAGCTAGATTCTGGATGGAATCCTCCTTGGGGTTCCAACTGCTTTGCTACCCCTCTGCATCCGCTCCTCCATGCCTGAGGACGGAAACCTACTCTTATTTTAGAAAATATATCTCTACATTTATCGAGATAACCACCATGTCACCCCTCAAAAAACAAATCAAAACAAAAAAGCCTGCAACAATTTGAAAGGTAAGTGCTGTGTCCGCTTCTATTACATTACAAAACATTTATCAAAATTTATCAGAACCAGACTCAGGCCATGAATAAAGCTATTATACATGCACAAATGTGGGAACAACCTGGAAATCAGGATTAAGGGCTCTCTGTGTTCTTCATCTTTCACAATTTTAATTAAAATTGGCTGCAATCAGTCCTGGAAATTAGACAGTCCCACTGCAATTGTTTACTAGTAACTGTACTTAAGCTACATTCGCCAGTATTCTATATTTACTATTTTCTTAAATACTCATCAGTGCCTTTGAATGCATGAAGAGACAGAGTTAAAACAATTACAACATTTTCAGTGTAACATTGCAATCAAAACATACACTTTAATACACTAGTTTAATTGTCTGTTATGTCTAAGTTGGCTATTTTGCACACTGGATTTCTGTACTTTAAGTAATTCCTGGGCACAATACCATAGATTTGGAGTAATACAGTGCCATGATTTTATGAAAAAATATGGTTTTGTTTAAGTTGCATTTAGATGCTTTTACAATTTGTCTCTGGAAAACTGAGCTTGAAAACTCCAAAGTAAATTAGTTTAGTGTGAACTTAAGTAACATTCATCCCAATAATGAAAACATACACAGAAAGAGAAACTTTTGCAACTAAGGAACATTCATAATGAAATGTTAAGACACATAAGACTGGTCACACTAATAAATTAGGATTACCAGGTACTTGCGGTACACAAGCATTCAAAAGTGTAAGAGCCATTTACTGTTTTAGAGCCATGTATGGAAATCTAATTAATATAAATTACACTAATGGGAATTCCAGCTCTGTGTAGATAATCGGCAGTATATGGTCTTAGTCTTTAAGGGCTCTCTTTATAATTACTGCAAATATTTTGGTCCCTTTGACTTTATAAACGGAGATATATTTTCGCCTTGATAAAAGGAAAATTTCCCAGGTTACCATAGACTCATATGCTAAAATCTGGATGGTTTTTTTTGTTGGCCCAAACCCTCCAAACTGGCATGTTCTAATTTGTACACATCTGTTAAACGTGAAGTCACAAAGCGTACCACTGAGGGAAATCATGCAATGAACTGGCTAGAGTTTTATGTGTACCACTGCCTTCCATTGGATGCACTTAGTAAAACTGCTGAGTTTTTCTAAGCATAATATAGAAATAGCCAGGCTTCATTTTGACTCTTGTTCTCCCAAAGCAGAAAAGAGAAGACAACTGTCACAGATTCCTACAGACCCACTCTCAGATGTTTTCTTTACCCTATACCTTTTATTACCAGCAAAAATAGGGCAATGGCTGGTGAGGTCAAAAGCATAGAACAGATGTTGCATTAGCATCCAGCAGAAGGAAAAGCCGGGAAGGAGAAAAATCTTATCCCAATATAAGCTGAATCCGATAATAAAAAAGGAAACACAGAAAGCGGCTGCCCTAGTAAACTGATTTTTCTATCCCATAGTTGCTACTTTTCATACTCTGGGATCCTTGGATGGACAGGATTATATGGCCCCATCCTACACAGTGCTGGGTGCTTCCTGAGTGGTGCTCATCACCAGTCATCTTCAATTCCCATTGACATCAAAGGAATATGAGGATTAAATAAACTAATGATGCCCTGGGAGCACAGATGCTCACAGGTTCTTGACTTTCAAGCTGTATGTCTACACTGCAAAAAAAACCACACACGGTGGCAGCGAGTCTCAGCTCCTTCTACACATTCTGCCTTATGCTACAACCTAAAAATAGCAGAGTAGAGGTTCCACTCTGGCTGGAGCTCAGGCTCTGAGACCCACCTCACTTGCCAGATTTCAGAGCCTGAGCGGGAACATCGACGCTGCTATTTTTAGCACTGTAGTGCGAGCCCCGTGACCTGGCCTCTGAAACTCGCAGCCGTGAATTTTTTTTTTTTTTTGCCATGTAGATTGTTCATGCAAATCTTTATCATGTGCCTCATTATTCAGACAATGATTTTCATAGAAAAGTGTAAGTCAGAAATGGAAGATACCTATTAAGTCATGTAGCCCGGTTAAAGTTCAAGATGGTTCGCTACAATATATTTATAGACTCATAGACTTTAAGGTCAGAAGGGACCATTATGATCATCTAGTCTGACCTCCCGCATGATGCAGGCCACAAAGCCGTCCCAACCCCTTTCCCTTGACTCTGCTGTTGAAGTCCCCAAATCCTGTGGTTTAGAGACTTCAAGCAGCAATGCTTTGTCCAGTCCAGTTTTAAGTGATTCAAAAGATGGGACTTCTATTAATTCCACTAGGAAATTATTCCACACTCTAGAAGACGCAGTTAGGAAATATTTACTGAAGGTCAACTTCAAATTTCCCATTGCTCAACTTCTTCCTATTGCTCTTATTTATATCCCCTGCACGCTCCTAAACAATTCCCCCCTCCCTTGTTTTCCCCCCTTAGTCCTTGCTTGAGTAAGCGAGACATACTAAATTCATTTAATCATTCCTTAAAAGCCTCCCTCTCCATCCCCTCAACCATTTTTAAATTTCCCGTCCTTTAGATGAATGCCAAAGATACTAACCTGAGAGATGGATATTTGCCATGAAGAAATAGACCTCCTGTAATTCCAAGAAGTTTAAAACATGAGAGCTTGAAGGCTGCTATTCGATCATTGGATAGGCTTTTTACAATATTAAAAAAAATATTAATCAAAATATGCGTGTTTAAAAGAGGCAACAGAATTGCTGTTTTTCATAAAGAAAGATCATATTATAATGCAAGTACTAGCAATATAGGAATTCCCATAGCAGATCAGCCCAGTGGTCCATTTAGTTCACACCATTCCAGGGATCCATCTACTGAAAGTGGCCAGTACCAGCAGCGTCAGCGAAGATGCAAGAAACCTCTGGTGGATAGTTATGGCATAGCCTACCCTAAGGGAAATTTCTTGACCTACATTTGGCTCTTGACCTGAACATGCAGGTTTGTAGCCCTGAATGCTGTCAATATCCATAGACATGTCTAATCTTTACATGAATGAATCCTACCAATCTTTTGCAATCACAGATACAGTTATTTACAGATAGTGCCACAGGGTAAGAAGGTTTTATACATTTTCTGACATCCTGCTTTATTGGAAAGGCCCGCTCTTGGCTGGTGAGAGAATTGATTGCAGAGAGGCAAGCAGGCATCTTTTCAAACCTCAGAAGTGGCACTGTCAAGGATACACAATACTGAGACAGATCTGCTGCCCGTTTCCTGTAAGTGCAAACAACTTCTGTGACGCAGACTCATTGGTAGCGCCTATGAGTATAGGTATTATGACTTGTGTCATTCAAGAAGGCCCTTGTTTTCTATGGAAAAAACATGGTTAGCTGTTAGCGCAATCTGGGGATTTGGGTTCTATTAATTATCCTGTCACTGGCTTGCTGTGTGATCTTATGTGAAGTCATTTAACCTCTCTGAGTCACAGCTTTCCCATCTTGTCCAATGGGGATAAAAATCCATGCATCTTCCTCACTTGCAAGGTGCCATTTAAGTACAAAGTGTTTCATATTTGCATTCAGCTGCACCATTTAGTGAATCACATCTAGACACTGGTATGCAACTGTGTTCCTTTGGCATTATTTGGACAACCTACACATCTTGCATGCTGCATGAAAAATGTAGTTTTAGTACGTCAGAATAGAGCTCTAACACAAAAATGATGATTCCTGTACCAAACATTTGGATAATGCTTACCCATTACAAACACTAATTAATCAGTCCTTGTAGCGAAGTGAGACTCACCGGCGTGGCGCCTCCTCCTGGGAATTAGCTCTTGTCCAGCCTGGAGTGCTCTCTACAGGCTGGTGTCTCACCTGCCTTAGGGCTCCCGTGTCCCTCCCGGACCCCAGTGCCCCTTACCTTGGGGTTCTGCCCCAACAGGACCCCCACTTTCTGGGTCTCCCCTCCCAGGTGAGCCCCCAACCCTCTCACCCACCTTGTCTCAGTGGCTACTGCCAGTCGTCATCTAGCCCCCGCTCACTGGGACAAACTGCAGTCTGTAAAAGGCCATTCATCACTGGCCAGGGGGTCGAACCAGCTGCCTCTGCCTAACCCCGGGCTGCAGCCTCTGCAAGCCCAGTACCCATTTTGGCCTTTAACGAGGCCCGCAGCCTGGGGATTTGCCAGGCTGGAGCTCCCCAGCTCCTCTGGCCTTTCCCCAGCCCTGCTCTGTACCCTGAGCTCCCAGGCAGCCAGATCCTTCTCCCTCCAAAATTGGACAGAAACTGACTCAGCTCCTGGCTCACAGCCCTTTTATAGGACCAGCTGTGGCCTGATTGGGATGTGGCCCCAGCTGTGGCTACTTCCCCAATCAGCCTAGCCTTTTTTAGGAGCAGGGCAACTGCCCTGCTACAGTCCTCTAACGTCCTCAATAAGCTATGCAAATACTGTTATCCCCATTCTGCAGATGAGGAAACTGAGTCAGAAGAGAAGTGAAGTGAAGTGAACTGCTCAAAACCACACAACATGTCAATGTAAGAACCAGGACTGGATCTCAGGCTCCTGTCTTCCAAGCCATTGGTTAGGACATCAACAATGCTTCCTCCGTCTCTTATACATACAGATACTGGATTTTATACATAGGTGTAGATAGGTATTGTATATTTATTGTGTGTGTATTCTCTCTCTCACACACACACACACAGAAATTATATCAATATGGACATAGCAGATTAGTTTTACAAGGTTCCCACCAGTCTGACATTCATCAGCCTTATAATCTAACAGTAACAAAATACCCTTTACAAATACATGTTGAAGCAACATGCTCTTACTCCCAGTCCAGGGGCTGCTGGTTAAATTGATACCCAAGACTGATGTTCTACCGGTCACTGATTGACTAACGTTGCTTTTGACATTCCCAGGGAATGTTTTTGCTTGCCTGACCTCATTGCAGGGGTTAAAGGAAAGTTGTAAGCATTGGTTCTAAAACACTTGGAAGCATCTCCCTGCATCAAAAGTGCTTCATAAAAGGCTCTCAGCCAGGTAATAAACTATTTTTGATGGACTCCTATTTTATCATTACCCATGTAAGAAAAATGTATTGCAAGAATACCAACACAATTCAGGGAAGTAATCATTTGCAGATTTGGTAGGCATTCTCAATTGGCAAAAATGAAAGATTTATTGTTGGGATGATGAAACAAAGAGCAGTTGTGCAAACTTTACTGAGCAGGATTATGAGAACATGCTTTTTCCATTTCCCACTTTTGAATGCTTTGGATGCAGTTTCAAAAGAAAGATCAGGATCAATTATTTAATATTGCAGTTATGCTGTACCTGACTGTGGGATCTCCTCACACATGTTATCTATGCACAACAATAAAAATATGAAAGCCAGAGGGCACACTGCTGTAGACAGCAAGTCCAGTCTCAGAAATAAAACTCGCATTGTTCTTTGGTTCAGTGACTAGCACAGAGATGTGAATAGAAAAGGCAGGCAATGACAGATGTCTGATGTAAATGTATAGCTATTTAACATGTATCTCAGCAAAAAAAAACTGCCCACCACACCCTGAGAGTTACCTTTCTACACAAAAATACAGGTGTCCTGAAGACATTATACAGAGTCAGATCAGTTGATAGCTACAGTATTGTCTTCAAAAGCCGCCACACAGCCAAACAAAAGCTTGATACTGCAAATCTCACTTACATGAATAATTCTACAGAAGTGGATGGGGCTCCTTGTGTGAATAAGGGTTTACAGGATCAGGTCCCAAAGCACACTTAAGAAATAGGTGGAAGAGAAAACAATTAAAGAGAAACTAATTCTTTCTCTTCCCATTTCTGCCAAGGGCTCAGTGTGACTCAGAGCAAGCTGTAGGTGAAGCTCTCTGGGCCATATGCTGATCTCATTTGAACAGGTATAAATTCAGAGTAATTCTGGATTCACACTTGTGTAAATGGGAGCAGAATTTAGCCCAGAATCTGTGCCTAAGTTTATCTACCTGTGAAGTGGTCACAATTATCACCATTGTGAGGATTAATTATTGTTTGTAAAGCACTTTGAGATCCTTAAATGAAAGGAACTATTGAGGCACAACGTGTTATTATAGATCTATTATTATTATTATTAGGCCCATTAATGCAATGCATGATAATAATAAAAAGACATTGCATTCTTTAATCCTCACAACACCCCTGTGCCATGAATATTATTAATCCCATTTTGCATTGGGGGAATCTCAGGGGCAGAAAGGCTAATTCCAAAAATTTCCAGAAGTGTCCACTGAGTTTCAGTGATTCAATTATTGGATGTCTAGTCTGAGACATCTAGAACCTCAATTTCATTGGTGCTTAGCATCTAGGTGCACTATCGATCTGCGCCCTTCCCCCAAAAGAGCTATCCAAAATTGATGGATGCTTTTGGTAACTTTGGAATAGGGGTTTTGCCAAAAGTCACAGAGGGTCAGATTCTGACACATTTACTCATTCTGAATAGCACCTTGAATTCAAAGTGGTAGTTAGGCACCTAAATACCTTTGTGAATCCCATCCTTACCTGACAAGTGGCCCCATTGAAATCTACGAGACTACTTGTTCAATAAAGTACTCCTCAGTATAAAAGTATTAGAATTGGCCCACAGTGAGCTGTATACAGATACAAAGATCATGCTCTGACAACCGTTGGTTTTTATTTCTCCGAAGATTGTTAAAAGGCTATTGCTGGCTTTTCCTGAAATAATAATAATATCTCTTTTTAGAACTGAGATCCAACTGTATACATTACTGTATAAAGTTTTTGATGTGCACTAAATTCCTCCTTCTCCCTTGAGACTACACTATAAGGCCTTTGTGCTGACTGCAAATGCAGATGAGCATAATTATTAAATGACATAGTTCATAATACACAGCATTAAAATGTACTGGCCTAATAAGAGATGTTAATGAGTATATTGTTGACAAATTTTTTAACAATATTTAATTGTATTGTTTTTTAATTTGACCAAGCCCTCAGTCAGGTGATCCAAGCTATTTTTTGTCCTTTGAGGTTAACTGGTTTTTAAAAAGGCTAAATCGCTGAAATTTCAGAAGAATCTCATGCCATTTTTAATAATCCCCACCGAGCACATGCTTTGAAATCAAGTAAGGCAAAGCACCTAACCTCAGGGATACATTCCCTAATGCTTTATTTAAGAGTTTAGAATTTTAAAGCCTATCAACCTCTGTATTTAAAAATTAATAATATGCAGATGCAAGACTAAACAAGGATGTGAAATTATTTTTGATAATATGAGTACGTTCACATTGCTTCCAGGTTGAAGGTTATTTCACTCTGCTCAACTGCAGTTGAGCCCACTATGAATAGCCTTCTTAACTGGACCTTCTAGAGAAAATCTGCCTTATTGAAATGCTGTTGAGACTCAGCTAAATTATACTTCTGGGACTCAACTGGTGGACATATCTTTTAGGTATTTTTATAATATTAAGACTTTCCTATAGAGAACAGAAAACTCACAATTATATTTACTGCTTTGCAATATTTATGACTAGATGAGGAATAAAACTGATTACTTTAGGTTGTATCACTTGATCTTTACCATTGGGCTGATTCATATAGTGAAACTGGCGGGCAATTCAATCCCAGAAGAGATGCACAGAGAGAAAGAAATCTTGTCACACTTTTGCAACATGGGAAATAGTGAGCTAGGCTAAAATCTTTAAAAGTTATTGCAAACCAGCTGCTTGGAATTGGGAAGGACTTTCAACTTTTGCATCCTCAGATGTGACCATTTGATCCAATCCACTGATCTGGGTTGCAAAGAAACTGATATTGTGATATTGCAGCTGGAATGAATTGGGAGTTGGAGGCTGGTTCCAGGATATCTTCAAAAGGAGACTCCCCTCAAGAGGTCTGTGGATCTGTGCTAAGAGTGGGCTTCAAATGAATCTGTGTTTGGAATATCACCCAGAGTCTGACCATAGCAGAGCTGCAAATAATTCCTAGCGTCTTACAATGAGAAAGCATCACTCTACCCTGAGTTCTGTGTGACAAGTTGATAATGATAGTGAGATGTTATTTTTGCATGCCAGTTGGGCAAAGGGAGGTAAAGAGAGCCTAGGAGAATTTTTCCAAGGAGGATTGGGAGCACTGCCTGGAATTTTGGCAGCCAGAGATGGCAGGCTGCAGCTAATATATTTTAAGATTTGACTCTGGGCATAGTTTACCCTATATTATCAGAAAATGAGCTTGAATGACTATGGTCAATGTTGGAGGAGAGTTCTGGAGTGACTAGTTCACTTTTGCATATGACATGGGAGTGACAAATGACACAGTAACTGGGGAGAACATTAAAATCCCTCTTCATTAAAATCCCCATACTGGACCAGGCCATTGGTTACGCTTTTTCAGCATCCTGAAGCATTTAGTTTTCTGACTAAGATTTGCTGCTTTGAAGGAAAATGACCTCCCCCTCCTCATATATACCTTGCCAATTGTGCAATGTGGTACAGAGAGGTAAAATTCCATCCTTGAACCCATCAGGTGATCAGCTTACCTTCTATACAACTGTACTTCATTACTCCTGTTTTTAGACTGCATAACTACAAACTTTATTAGTGGTCAGGAAGTTATGCAGCCCTTTAAAAACCCAGCCACAATATCTGATTTGACTATGTCTTATAACAGTGAGTTCCACAGATTGAGTACACACTCTATTAGAGTGGTATTTCCTTTTAGTGATTCTAAATGCACTGAATTTATTTTCATAAATGTTTTCTTGTTCTCTCATGAAGAGTCAATAGTAATGCCTACATGCAATGGTGATTGTTTCTGCATAAACATCGCAGCCCGACCGACATATAGATAGCAAATGAATGGAGTGACTTATATTTTAACTATGCCCTCCTAACCCCTGAATAATTTGATCAAGTCAATTGAAATAAAGATCCATGTAAAATGGAGTCTTCTTCCTTATGAAAGGAATAATTCTTAGGAAAGTCCCATGCTGTACCTCTAACCTTCCTTATTACCCTTCTCTTGATCTCTTCAATCATCTATGTCACTTTCTGAAGGTAGCATGACCGAAGTTGAACACAGTCCCTTAGAAGAGGGCGTTAAACGGTGGCAGTTAGAATCGATTTTTTTAGATTAATGTAGATTTATGCAAATGTAAAGAGAGAGGCACCTATCCAAAACCCTAGGTGTCCCGATACAAATGAGAGGAACACAGATAACAATTAGCAGCCAACCTCATCACAGCCACCAAAACTCAATTTCTTGTAGAGGTCCCATAAATCCCACCCCACGCACATCTAACCCCATTCAAACCGCTCCCTCTGCATCAGCCTGATCAAATAGATGCATGCATGCCCTGAAGGTCAACAAATGATGGCTATTTTGGCCCAAAGAGGGAAGCTGGTTCCAAAGCTGAGGACCTTCATAGAAGTCGAGGGGAATCCAGCACAAGAACCTCTGCTCACTGTACCTATGGCAGTACAGCTCGAGGACAGAGGTGATCCTTCAAGTAGATAGGTCCCAAGCCTTTTAGGACAAAAATATTGTCTGTACTATCTTCTCTTTCTTTAATGCACCAAAGAATTTCATTTTCTTTTTAATTGCCTCTGATCACTGAACGACCACCCTCACTGAGCCAACTACACACAATCACTTCTAAACCATTTGCTTCACAGGACCCTGCAAATTCAGAGCTCAACCATGTATAGCATATAAAAAGTTCAGACTTGCTTCTGTGCATCAAAGTTAAATTTCATGTGCCATCCTGCTGTCCAATCTCTTGGACACACAAAGCTCTTAACCCTCCAGTTCCTAGACAGCATCAGGAAGTGCTGTATGGGAGATGTGTATGTCAGATTCAATAAAAAAAGGACTTCTGGGAATGTGGTTATACTCTTGGGTAGAGTGTTTTTTACCATTGATTTTAATGGCAGCAAAGTTAGGCCAACACTAGCATTTCTGAAAATACTATTCCTGGCATCTGTGCATTATTGTTCTGTGCTCCCAAAACACCCTTCATTCAGAGATCTGGAAACACTTTACAAACATAAATGAAATAGTCCTTACAACACTTCTTTAAGATAGGTCAGCATTAGCTTCATTTTACAGATGAAGGAACTGAGTTACAGAAAGGATGCGGACCTGAGTTTCCTTAAACTACACACATATCAATGCACATATAGTTGTGTAAACCAGCTAATTGCATGCACAAGTAGAGAATTTCCCTGCTGATGAAGGATTGTCCCCTATACTATATGTGACTGGAGCCACAGCCTATAGAGACTACAGAACCCAACACACCTTGCTGCATTTTGATCAAAACAGATTCCTCATTGGCTGCTGTTGGCAACTACTCACTATCTGCTGAGATCATAGATTTCCCATTGGCAGCTAGCAGTACGAATCTGCTTAGAATGCCCCACTCAGCACAGGTGTAGTAATCAAGTTAAAACTCCTGATTAGCTACCAAATGTATCAGGCCCTTTTGATGCTTAAAGTTTTAAAAGGCCTGTGAAATTCTAAACCTAGGGTTACCATATTTCAGCAAGCAAAAAAGAGGACGGGAGGAGCCCCGCCCTAGCCCTGCCCCACCCACTTCCCGCCCCCCTCAGAACCTCCAACCCTCCCCCCCGCTCCTTGTCCCCTGACTGCCCCCTCCTGGGACCCCTGCCCCTAACTGCCCCCCAGGACTCCACCCCCTACCTAAGCCTCCCTGCTTCTTGTCCCCTGACAGCCCCCTCCTGAGACCCTCCCCCCATCCTAACTGCTCCCCAGGACCCTACCCCCTACCTGTAGCCTGACTGCTCCAACCCTTATCCACACCCCCACCCCCAGACAGACCCCTGGGACTCCCACGCCCCATCCAACCACTCCCCACCCCCTGACAACCCCCCCCAGAACTCCCGACCCATCTAAACCCCTCTGCTTCCTGTCCCATTGACTGCTCCGATCCCTCTCCCCACTCCTGCCCCCTGACAGGCCCCCCCCAGAACTCCCAACCCCCCCTCGCTCCTTGTCCCCTGACTGCCCCCTCCTGGGACCCCTGCTCCTAACTGCCCTCCAGAACCCCAACCCCTACCTAAGCCTCCCTGGTTCCTTGTCCCCTAACTGCCCCTTCCTAAGACCCCCCCTCCCAACTGCCCCCCAGGACCCTACCCCCTCCTGTACCCTGACTGCCCAAAACCTTATCCACACACCTCCCAGAAAGCCCCCCCCCGAACTTCCGACCCCCCCCCGTCTCTTGACTGCCCCCTCCAGAACCTCCCTGCCCCTTCTCCGACCCCCTGGCCCCCTTGTTGTTGGCCTTCGGTTCGCCTAAGGTCTCTGTGAGCTTGCTCAGGAACTGCCTGAGCCGTTCGTCCCGGCACTCTGGGGAGCGGAGGAGGAGCTCCAGACTGCCGGAGGCGATCTGCGAATGCAGGGAGGGAGGGAGTGAGCTCTGCTGCAGGGGAGGCGGAGGACGTGCTCTCTCTGGCTGTCGGAGCCCCATGTAAGTGGCACCATCCGGCTGGCTGCCCTGTTAGCCGCGCGCACTCTGCATGGGGGGCGAGGGGGGGGGGGGGAGTCCGGACATTTACAAATTCCCCCCGGACGCTATTTTTAGCTCAAAAATCCGGACATGTCCAGGGGAATCCGGACGAATGGTAACCCTATCTAAACCACCCATACAAAATACATAGAGAAAGTCTAGTAGTACAGTTACTTATTTATATAGCTGTTCGTACAGAGAACTGCACCATGGGTAGCAATTTTAAAGAGGTAGATGGTTAGCTTATGTGATGTAGTGGCCTGAGCACAAGATCTGGGGCCAGGAACTCTTGAGTTCTAATGCTGCCCCTGATGCATATTCTTTAGGTGCACTTAGGCAAATCACTTAACTTCTTTGTGCCTCAGTTTCCCTATTTGTAATGAGGCCATTATAATACCTACCATGTGTGAACTGATTAACAAGTTACTATGTTTTGATTAAAAGGGCTAATTATTAACAATATAAATAGATTTTTTTTTGGTTCAACAGTTGCAACCAAAGACCCCAGCCAAGCCAGGCCCAAGGGTATGCTCAGGAATTTAAAATTTCACTGGTTTTGGGGGGGCATGTCCTGTGCCCCCACTGAGCCAGAGGAGCTCTCTCTATCTGCTGTGGCCTTGGGGATGGAGGAGTTCTGTGCCCTTGCCAATTATTGGAGGTGGGGGGTCATGCCCGTTTGTCCCCCCCTTGTGCACTGCATACAGTACATACATAAAATAAAAGAGAGTGTCTTCTCCAAAGAGCTTGCAATCAAAGAAGGAACAAGATGTGGACGGGGTTGGGCAAGAGAAAGCATGAGTGAAAACAACAGGCTACATAGTTTGCTTCTTTAAGATAAGTGAACTAGAGATGTTAATGATTGAGAGACAGGCCACCTGTCAAGCCATTATCACTGGTGGTTTACAGGAGCACCGTGATTTATGATGCCTAGTTTCTATAAACACAAATAAATTGCATAAGTAGAAATGAGATTTTCTTATTTCTCTTCACTCTTAGTTGCCCAAGTTTGAAAATTGGGTTCCTTGAAAACACACACACACACACACACACACACACGGTACCCTTGTCTATTTTTTATGAAGTTGTCACCATACAGGAGGGACTGAAAGAGATGACCCACTAGTGGTTTTATCCAAATCAAACAATCGTAGGCCTAACAAGACTAAACGAGCAGCCGTATATTTACATTCTCATACAGGGATTTATGGTTAGTCTACAGTATTTAGGGATCACTATTATTCCATACACCAAAATGCCGGTAGAACTGAAAGACAACAAAAGATGCAGCTATGAGAAATATTTTTTTAAATGAAAACCATTTAAGCTTGCTAATTTTTGCTGTCTCAGACAATCAAAATTCCAATTGTCTGGGACATCAAATCTAAAAAAGCATGAAATTAATCTTCAAAAGTTGAAGTCTTAAGTACATTGCATCATTATTTTTGTTGGATATATTTTTGATTATAATGCAGATGAACCCCAAATTTAATAAAACTAAAATAACATGAGTTAAGTATGAAACATAACAGGATATTGCAGAGAGATTAGGTAGTTTCCTTTAGACTACTTGCAGAGCCCAAGGAAAAATCAAACACAAGGAACACAATGAAGAGAAGACACAGCTTAATTAAAACATTTAACTGAATAGGAAAGGAGAATACTCAGAGTACAGGTTTTGGCAACAAAATGCAGAAAGCACAAGTACCCAGAATCTCAGTTCCTCTACAGCGGATGTCGTTTTGCCTTTCGACCGTTGGTAGTAGAGAAAGAAGCATGCTAGCTAAATTTAAACCAGCTGTAATGATGAGAGTGTTACAGTTGGACTGGAGGAAGCTTACCTCATGAAAGTATTGTGGAAACTGCTGTTGGAAAGATAATAAAAGGATTAACTGCAGTTTTAGTGGACCATTTACTTTTCAATCAAAATGTCTCATGTATTTCCTGTTCTCAAGTGGCTTGGATTCCAAAATTCCTTTGTCTATTACAGTACATAGTAGCAAAGCCTGTCATAAGAAATTAATAATTTTACATGGAAGAAAACTTTTATTTATATGGATTGAGTGCTATTCGTGTTAACCGCCTCAAACAGTCTCAATACCTACTTAGCCAGCAATCTTACCAGGCAAAAGAAAGAAGAAAATCAGCAGTCTCAAAAAGGAAGTAGAAGTGTGCACAATGGATAATTGTAAGCAATGAACGAAAATCCCCACTACAAATACCAAGAGATGCAAAGTTACTGAACAGGGCAATCCACTAAACATAACAAAACAAAATCTAAGACCTCAATTGATGCAAAATGAATTGCCTTATTAATTTCCAGGGGTAACTGCACAGTTATTACCCCATCAAAAGATAACCAATAATGTAAAATGGCATAACATCATAGCACAAAGAAAACACAATAAATCTTTTTGAAAAAATGGAATGTAATTCAGCAGGCAAATGATCCCCGTTTGTGGATAATAATTTTAAGGAGACGAGTCTGTGGCTTCAGATCTTGCACTGCTAGATCAAGTGTTTTCAACAGCAGGAATCTAGACTTGCAAAAAAGATGCATTTTTAATGTGCCCCAAAAGTCTGGTTTTACTATAGCACAGGACTCCAGGTCTCAATTATTATTACCTGCTGATAGTCACTATTTTTGTTCTGGCCATGGAAGGAGTTAACTGCTCATGTGACATTATGCTCTTAAGTCTCTCTGGGGCACACAGAGTATTGGAGTGATTACACTGTCAGCTGTAATGAAACAGCGCTTTATATATTTACATGCCAAGACTACATACATATTTCCAGCATGTCCGATATGCAGGTTTTCATCGGGCCTTTCACGACACTAAATTCTTGAGATGTTGTCAATAGCCAATTATTTAATGCAGACTAACAAAGTGACTGAAAGGGGGAAATTTTTAGTGTTACATGAACTAACTTCTGTGGTATACACAGACTCCTATACAAACACTGACTGGGAATGTAACATTAGAAATCTGCTATACAATAGCTGTCAAATATGCATCTTAGCGAAAATGAAAAAGGGTTTCCATCTCCTGCCTGAGTAAATCTAGCACTCTCTACTATGTCTTTCATCATCATAGAAAAGCTAACCAACTTTCCCCATTTTATCATTTTCCTTAAAAAAGCCTGAAAGAAATGAAGAGGAGAGATTGTTTTCATTTCTTTGTAAGTGATTAAAAAGCCAGTTCCACTGAGAAATCCAGATGGTTTAGCAGTTTCATTACATTTTTATTTATAAGAAAGGGGTTTCATTGTTCTTTTAACATTTATGGCAATAAAAATAACTGTAAGGAGTTTAAATTCCTCAGTGCTTTTACAAGAGATGTTGGTGCTACCTATGAAACTGAGGCAGAAGGTAATTATTTGTATAAGTACTCTTGATTGATAAATTAGACACACACAGTTGTCACTCTTAAAATGTGCCATTTTACCTCAAGCAACTAGATAATGATGCCTCACTATTTCCACTGTTATTCCATATACATGGTTATATGGCATACTTATTGAATAATACTAATATTAAAATAACATTATTAAGATATCTAAGGCAAATGAAAAGTTGTTAAGGTGATATAGCATTATTCTCTGGCAAAGCAAGAAATGTTGCATATTATTTTTCCTCCCCTCCAACCCATCATTAATACTTGACACAAGGTTATACACACATACACGAGCGCCATAATGGACTTCATCCTGGCCTAACCTTCTTACGAGTATTTCTCGCTATAAGATTTTGCTACCAATACAATAATGGGGGGAAATTGTGTCAATTGACTGCCATGATCTGCTGGTGCAATTATTCCTTTGATTTTTTTTTTTTGAACAGCAGTACACAAAGAAAGCTTTGAAAATCTCATGGCTCAGTTTGGAAGCTCATGTCAAACTTGCTTAGTTTTATCTAGTCTATTCAAGGTCTTATATTATTACTCCTCCCTGCATATGGAAAGCTCTATGGAAGTCATTAACTTTTATTTTAATTTGGCCATATTATCCTCATAGGGTGCAGTTGAACAGACAGTGCTGTTCTCAAGATCCTCTTTTTGGAATGCTGATGTTGTTTACAATAGCTTGATCAGAGGAGAACAAAGGGTCTTATTTTTTTTAGAACACTCTATTTTGCAAGTTCAAAAAACAAAACAAACCCCCTAAAACCAACCCCTAACAACCTGAGAAAATCTCAAGATATTCTGATTTTTTAACCTTTTTAAATCCTTAATATGATTCTTTTTCTTTTCCCAACTACCATCTCAAACTTTTGCACTATTAACTCCATGGGTTATTGTTGAGAAGGAGGAATGAAAAGAATTTAATTAGATGAGTTTTACGTTTCTTTATTTAAAATGTCACCCGAGGCTCGGTGACCCTTATTTTACGTTAAATGACTGCTGCTGGCTTTGATCGTCATTTTATTAATGCTTTAATGAATATTAAAAAATAAATCGTTGTATTAAAGTTAAGCTTTCATATAAGGGGACTGAATCTCTTTTCCAAGAGCTACAATATTTATTACTCAAACATTTCCTTTACAATTAAGTTCCTTCCCCAATTCTCTTTAGAACAAACCAAGCTACAGGAAAGTACAATAATTATATTTGAATAATATTGAAGAGAGAGCGAGCCAGTGAGTGAGCAGAGTAACATGTTTCTGTTCAAATAAACAGATTCCAGACTTACCATACACTTGTTTGGTTTTTCTCCAGAATGAACCCTCATATGAATCAGCAGTTTGTAACGAGCATTGAAAGGCTTATACCGACGGACACAGCCTGCCCAGAAGCAAGTAAAGTCCTCTCCCTTCCTCTGGTCAATGTGTGTTTTTTCTAGGTGTCTGACCAGTTCATCTTGTTGGTCATAAGTGGCATTGCAGTCAATCCACCGACAGACCTGTTTGCCATTGCAGATCTCTTGTTCATCTCCTTCACTGGGCTGAAGGGACTTTGGAGACACGGAGACGTGTAAATGAGGCAACGTCCCTTGAGTCTGGCTTAGCTGCTGGTGTAAATGATAAGGCGGCGGCAGCCCCTGACGATGCCGAAAGAGATCTGTGTTAGAGGAATAATCATCCACCGGTTCTTGTTTTAAGAAACTCACCTTCTGGCTGCTGTGCGAGGCGTCTTGCTGAGGAATACTAGTACCATTCATCATAAGGTTAAGACTTGCATTTTCCTCTATTTGCTGCATTTGTAGCGGATCACAGTCACCTCTGTCACATTCAGTGGAAATAGGTACAAGGCATGCTGAAGGAGAAGGAAGACTGCAAGGGTTCCCAGGCTGAGAGCAAGACTGGTGATGAGAAGTTTTCTGAGCACTGTGGTGACTGATCTCCACAGGATGAGAGGAAATGCCAGCCGAATTAGTCCGCAGACCATTCACGCAGGTGACCAGTGATGTCTGCGACGTGCGGATAATAGCTGTAATATCAATTCCTTCAGCTGAAGATGGCATAACAGAGATGCATCTTTTCTTCAGGTTGCTTGATTGTAGCCTGGCTGAATGCTGAGGACTGCCAAAGGACAATGAACCCAGGGAGGAGCTATGTTCATTATTAAACAAGTATGATGAAAGTGAATTTGTAAAGCTATTATTCATTAGGTCTATTTCAGGATGCAGACTACCAGAGGCTCGCAGCTCCATTCCCTCTGTAGTCCTTCTATGTGCCGAAACCTCCGAAAGAACCTTATAATCACCTGGGCACTCTTGCTTAATGTGCTGAGCTGGGTGACTTCCATTCATGCACAAAGTGGAAGAATCGACCGAGTCTTGAAACCTGGGAGACCTGTAATACAGTTTCATGAAACATCACCAACTGTGGGAGAATTTATGATTTTTGTACAAGATGCCACATTTATTATGCCCTGGAGAATGAAACAATTTATTCTCTACTGCACATTGTCTGTGTCTTCCAACAATTAACTTAAAAAAATCCTGCAATGTTTCCTCTATGGCCTTGTAAAGGCAGCATCGTTTTACATGGGATTAATTTTACACGGTGGGTTACACATTGTACAAACTCCCCCTCCCGCCCGCTATTACTGGCAACTCAGTCACAATCTATAGGGTCAATGTACAGATTGGACAAAACAATAGCCAAAAATGTGACGTTTAAGGCTTTAGCCTTTCTTTTAGTTTTTTGAGCTTTTTGAACACAAGCATTTTCATTAGAGCACACAGGGAAAGTGTTCTGGAGTTCTCCCATAGCTCATAGTGGTGGTGTTAATTTTGTTCACACTCTCTAGAGACATTCACCATTACAAAATTCACAAACTTTCAACTCACAAGGCATTTGTTTGAGGAAAAATTTTGATCAGCTGAAAAAAGGGGAATGTAAAGGAATAACAGGAACTGCTGGCCACTATTACAATGTACAATAATCATCCATTTAAAAAACCCCGCTAGTTGCCTTCTAGATCAGTGATTCTCAACTTTTCCCTACCAGAGCACCCCTTTTTTATCCAGCTAGGATCTAGCCAGGCCCCCTCTGCCATTTGGTAATGTGGGAAGGATCGGGTAGCTCGGACTCCCTGGCATTTGTTCAAGATCCTACTGAGAGTCACAACCTCCAAGGTAGGAACCCATGCCTTAGGTAACTAAATAGGGTTAGGAACATAAGAATTGCCATATCAGATCAGATCCATGATCCATTTAGTCTTGGTCTAACACTGGGCTATACAAATTGGCTCATGCGGAAGGGTCTAAAAAACTCCATAACAGACAATTTTGAAATAAGCTGCCTATAGGAGAAGTTTTTTCCTAATATTTTCTTCCAGGCAATCAGTGGTTGGCTTATGCCCTAAAGCACAAAGTTTTATCTCTCTTATAAATATTTATCATAGCAGATATAGTTGTGTCTGTATTATTTCTCACTATTAGCAGCTGTTCCCTAGATATTCCTACAGCTTATGTAGTATATAGGGCTTGTGCTGGCCCTCTTCACATGGGTGAATTTCACACTACAGAGGATTGTGGGTAATACTGCAAACCCTGAGGCAACTATGGTTATTCAGCAAGTTTTTAAGGAAACCACATTTAAGACAAAATTGGAAAAATTTTAAAGAGCGAGCAATGTGTGTATAATCAGCATGTATAGCCAGATAGCTACTGATGAGTCAAACATTCAGGTACTGTGCACATATGTAATGGAAATATTTATGGGGTAAATCATAGAACCCTGGGGTAGATTTCATTTATCTTACAACTTGACTATTTCACCTGCATTCTGATCACTAATCCATTTTTGCTGCGACTGTTCTAACATTCCAACTATGGGCAGCTTTCCAACAGCTATGAATTAAAAAAAAAAACCACCCACAAAAACGTTTCATACCCACAACAAGGAGAGATTTGTCAAAAATATTACAGTGCACTGAGACTCAGTACTGGAAATATTCAGTCTTCTAGTTGTGACAGGTTTATGATCTAGTATCTTTTGAACCATCAGTATTAGGTATAAGAGCTTCGATCCCGCTGGAGAGCTAGAATTCCCTACTTTCCATTGAGATACAGCACTCAGATCTTGAACTGTGACATTACTACTTTAAAAATACTATTTTAAATAATTTTTAGTGGTTTCCATAATCCGTTCATTATCATTTCTCTCTCTCTAGCTTTGTAGCGTTGGTCTCGTGGTAACTACGGCATCTGGTTTTAAAGATGGCAAGGCTTAAAAACACAGTCCTAATACACTTTTAAAACCTCTAAACCATTTCTAAACCTATCTGCCCATAAACTATGTGGCATAAGCAAACTAGATGATGGAGAAGTAGCCATTTTCTTTAAGCTTTCATTTGGAATGGCCAACATAGCTCACAGCTCAGTAGTAATGCTGCCATCTCAGACTCATTATGAGAAATGTTTTATAGTATAACACACCAGTCACGCTTCCTATTATTTAATCCATTCTATATTAGGCCTCATCATAATATTTGAAGGCATATGTTACAGGGTTGCCAACCCTCCTGGATTGGGTGAGAGTCTCCTGGAATTGGCCTCAATCTCATGGTTGCTACTGAATGCAATCTGGGAGATTTTGATAAGCCAAAAGTCTGGTCGGTGGTGCAGCAGAGCTAAGGCAAGCTCCCTACCTGCCCTGGCTCCTCGTGGCTCCCAGAAGTGTCTGGCACGTCTGGGTCCTAGGTGCAAGGGTAGCTAGGGGATCTCTGTGTGCTGCCCCTGCCCCGAGTGCCGACTTCGCAGCTCCCACTGGTGGGAACCACGGCCAACGGAGCTGCGGGGGCTGTGCCTGCAGGCAGGGGCTGCGTGCGGAGCCGCCTGGCCGCCCCTGAGCCTAGGAGCCGCAGGGACATGCCGCCACTTCCAGGAGCCGCCTGAGGTAAGCACCACTTGGCTGGAGCCTGCATCCCGCACCCCTCCCGCACCCTAACCTCCAGCCCTGAGCCCCCTCCTGCACTCAAAATTCCTCCCACACCCCACACCCCCTGCCCCAGCCCCAAACCCCCTCTCACACCCAAACTCCCTCCCAGAGCCCGCACCCCTCACCCCCTCCCACAGCCCAACCCCCTGCTCCAGCCCTGAGCCCCCCCGCACCCAAATTCTCTCCCAGAGCCCCCACCCCGAACCTTCTCCTGCACCCCAACCCCCTGCCCCAGGCTGAGCCCGGAGCCCCCTCCCACACTCCGAACCCCTCGGCCCCACCCCCTAGCCCAGAGTCCTCACACCCTCCCATACCCCAATGCCCTGCCCCAGCCCGATGAGAGTGAGTGAGGGTGGGGGAGAGCGAGCGACGGGGGATGGAGAGCGGGGGCAAAGCCTTGGAAAAGGGGCAGGGCAGGGGCAGGGCCTTGGGGGAGGGGGAGGAGTAGGCAGGGGGCAGGGCAATTAGACAGTTGGCAACCCTAATATATTAACATAATGGTTACAAAACCTCAGACAAAAATTTGAACACACATCTTATCAGGTCTGCCTGGGTGGGGGGTTGACACACGCAAAAGGGACGGTTTGCCCCCGGCTCCCTGTTTGAGAGGGCCCCCAAACTGAGTGGCACTGCTGAGACCTGATGCACAGGGTCACAGCACCACTCAGGTTTCTCTCGGTGGCCCCTCCATCCATGACGGAGGGGTGGCTGCCAAATTTCAGTGAGCAATGTTGCAACCTGACATATGGGGTTGCAATGCCCAGAGTAGGGAACAGGGCCCAGCCCAATGGGACAGGAGCTGCCGCTGTGGGGTGAGTACAGGGCAGGCTTGGTACACACACACACACACACACACACACACACACTCCTCTACCTACCTACCTACCTGAGGCCTCCCCTAAGTGGTAATTTTTTTTGGAAGGGTGGGGGGAGGCCTCAGTTTCAGATTTTGTCTTAGGCCCCCCAAAAATCCTTGTGCAGCCCTGCATCTGATATTGTATAAAAGCTAATAAGATGATTATTTTTCAGCTTGAGTCCCTGAAGCTACATTATTACATAAGGGCCCTATACTGTAAGAGCTCCAACTGTGGAATTCCAGCTGATATCTTAGAATCATAGAAATGTAGGACTAGAAATGTAGTACTCAATATGTTATCTAGTCCAGTGCCTTGTACTGAGGCAGGACTAAATGTTATCTAGACCATCCCTGAGGAGGTGTTTGTCTAACCTGTTCTTAAAAACCTCCAGTAATGGAGATTTCACAGCCTCCCTAGGCAATTTATTCCAGTGCTTAACTACCCTTACAGTTAGGAGGTTTTTTCTTATGTCTAACCTAAATCTCTCTTGCTGCAATTTAAGCCCATTGCTTCTTGTGCTGTCTTCAGTGATTACGGAGAACAATTTATCACCATCTTCTTTATAACAACCTTTTACGTACTTGAACACTATTATGTCCCCCACTCAGTCTTTTTTTCCTCCAGACTAAACAAACCCAATTTTTTTCCAATCTTTTCTCATTGGTCATGTTTTCTAGACTTTTAATCATTTTTGTTGTTCACCTCTGGACTTTCTCAAATTTGTCCACATCATTTCAAAAGTGTGGTGCCCAGAACTGGACACAGTATTCCAGTTAGGCCTTATAAGTGCTGAGTAGAGTGGAAGAATTACTTCTTGTGTCTTGTTTACAACACTCCTGCTAATACAGCCCAGAATGATGTTCGCTTTTTTTGAAACAGTATTACATTGTTGACTCCTGTTTAGTTTGTGATCCATTATAACCCCAGATCCTTTTCTGTAGTACGCCTTCCTAGGCAGTCATTTACCATTTTGTATTTGTACAATGGATTATTGCTTCTTAAGTGTAGTGCTTTGCATTTGTCCTTATTGAATTTCATCCTGTTTATTTCAGGCCATTTGTCCAGTTTGTCAAGATCATTTTGAATTCTATACCTGTCCTCCAAAGCACTTGCAACCCCTCCCCGCTTGGTATCATCCACAAACTTAAGTATACTCTCTATGCCATTAGCCAAATCATTATAAAAGATATTGAATAGAATTGGATCCAGGTCAGACCCCATGGGACCGCACTGAATATGCCCTTTCCAGCTTCATTTTGAACCACTGATAACTAACCTCTGAGTCTGGTTTCCAATCAGTTGTACAACCACCTTATAGTAGGTTTGTCTAGGCTATGTTTTCTTAGGTTGCCTAGGAGAAGATAATGTGAGACAATATCAATAGCCTTATTAAAAAGTTGAAATATATCACATCTACTGCTTCCCCCATCCACAAGGCTTGTTACCTTATCAAAAGAGGGAAGTTAGGTTGGTTTGACAAGATTTGTCCATGACAAATCCATGTTGACTGTCACCTTCTTATCTTGTAGGTACTTACAAATTGATTGTTTGATTATTTGTATCATTATCTTTCCAGGTACAAAAGTTAAGCTGACTGGGTTTTTAATTCCCTGGGCTTTTCTTATTCCTCTTTTTATGGATATGTACTATATTTGCACTTTTTCAGTCCTCTGGGATCTCTCCCTTCCTCCATGAGGCCTCAAAGATAATGGCTAAATGGCTCGGAGATCTCTGCAGCCAGTTCCTTAAGTATTCTAGGATATATTTTATCAGCCCCTATCAACTGGAAGACATCTAACTTGTCTGAATAATTCTTAACTTGTTCTTTCCCTATTGCAGCCTCAGATCCTATCCCATTTATACTGATATTCACTATATTAGTCCTCCATCCTAACCTTTACGGTGAAAACGGAAACAAAAAATATATTTAACGCGTTGGCCATTGCTGTGTTTTCTGTTACTGTCTTTCTCTCCTGTCCTTACTCTTCATTTTGCTTCTAATGTATTTGTAAAAATTTTCTTGTTACCCTTTATCTCCCTAGCTAGTTCAATCTTGTTTTGTGCCTTGGCCTTCCTAATTTTGGCCCTAGATGCTTGTGGTGGTGGTGTTGTTGTTGTTTTTTAAATATTCAGCCTTTGTAATTTGACCTCGTTTCCACTTCTTGTATCACTCCTTTTTGAGTTTCAGTTTGTTGAAGATCTGGTTAAGCCAGAGTGGTCTCTTACCATGCTTCCTATCTTTCGTATGCATTGGGATAGTTTCCTTTTGTGACCTTAATAATGGTGACTGGTCCTGCAGCACACAGTCCTGATCCCAAGCGGCACTAAGCTCCCAAACCTTCCAGTGAAATCCATGGGAGTTTCCAGGATTCGGCCTTACTCAGAATCAGGACTGTAGTTTCTGTGATGAAGACAATTGTATCACACGGAGTATGGAATGCATAAAGAGTAAAAAAGAAACAAAAGGAAGCATTGGGGTGAATGATTTCAATCAAGAAAGAATGAATTCTCATTTCTCATCCACCCAGCTTTGTGTTACAGAGGCCCTGCTTATGTACATATAAATATTGGCGACGGATGCAGATTTGAATACCAGAATTCTTCACAAGAATTATAGCTTTCTAGATATCTGCACCATGTTATATACATTACGCCCCCGTGAGTCAGTTAACACTGCTGTAGGAAGTTGCATTATTTTCATTTCCCAACTTTTGGGTGTGGACATTTTCAACCTTAAAGTTGCATTACTGTAAATGTTCTGTGTTTACTATAGAATTTTATCATCACCCTTCTAAGGCAAACTCTGGGCCCCTACCTCCGCAGCCACTGTGGGGCCCTAACTGGAGCAGAATTGGTGCAGTTCTACTGAGCAGGCCTGGGAGGGACAGGATTCCTGGAGACCAGCTTTTTAGATAGCTCCTTCTGAGGTTATTATTTATCATTTGTACTGCGATAGCCTCGAGATGGCTCAGTCAGGGATTAGAGCCGCATGGTGCTAGGCACTGTACTAACAGGTAAAAAGATAGTCCTTGCCCCAGAGATCTCACAGTCCGAGGGAGTGGTTCTCAACCTGCAGCCCAATCAGCACACAGCTGCAGCCCAGGTGACATTCTCAGGGCCATACACGTAGTATATATTATTGTGTGGATGCGGCCCACATAACACAGAGAGCTGCATATGCGGCCCACAATGGTAAATAGATTGAGAACCACTGATCCAGGGACTATGATTTGATGCAAACATGGATGTAACAAATAAATGAAGGTGGGAGGATGAAGGGACAGTAAAATGAACACAATACGGTTGTGCCAACATGCAGGGAATAAAGGCAGGAGCAGAGTGGGTGGGTTTGATACAGGGGATATGCAATAGGAATTGGGGGCAATGGTGAATTTTGGAGGTGGAGGACTTCCTATTGCCCTCTCCAGCAGAATACATATAGGTTTGGACACATCTTTAAACGTTCACTCTAAGCAACAATCCAATTGCACAGGACGTTACAGCACACTGTACAAGGAAGCAAGGCCTTTGTACAGTATGTTACAGTCCTGTGAGGGCGAGTGAAGTCGTACTTCTAAAGAGACTTCCATACACTGTAATTGGAGCCAGAGAGCAAGGACAGTAGCCACTATGCCAGAAGTGTTTTAGTTTAAAAACAGCCTCAACGTAAAATAGCACCACAGAAAATAATCTGGAGATTTTGGCTAAACAAATGTACATGCCTTTAATTTCCCATGCAAGCAAGTCTTTTGTGACTACTGACAGTTTTAAGAAGCTGGAGGATATTGTTCTGCTACACAACTACGGGCCCTTTGCAACACTTGCTCTTTGGCTGCTCCGCTGCCTTCCCTGTTTTTACACAGAAAAACAAGAACACAATGTGGGAAGAGTTTTCCATGCCTGATAATGGATTATCTGACAAATGGCCAACATTAGCTGTACATGGAGGCCAATTGTGATGAAGAAGGTATTAGGACTTTTACAGTATAACACACACATCTCATTTACAAATACTATGTAGTGGAAATTATGTTGCATAACTTAAAAGCTATTAATTGAGCTTGGGATGGAAGAGAAGGGGGTTATTATCCATGGATTAATGCAGTCATCACTGGAATACAGTTCCTGAGAGAAAATGACATGGGGTGGGAGGGGAGCTGATGGGGATAATGAATTTCAGTGTGCTGAGAAAAACAGCAGAATCCAGTCGTAACTCTGAATTCCTTGCAGGATTTTGAGCTTGTGGTGGGGGTGCCGTTATTTGTTTGTTTGGGTTTTCTTTGTGGTTGCACACACTAGTCATTCAAAGATTAACCCAGAATCCTTGTCGGAATTTGCATTTCCCCTTATTTATGCATTGGACATCAGAGCTGGTCAGAACGACCAATGCAAAGTACAGTCAGTGATGTCCACAGTACATTTTGGTACATCCATTCCCACCCTCTTTTGTCTAGGCACTGTCCAAGAAAGGGCTCAGTCCTGAAAGGCACGGAGCACCCTCAACTCCCATTGACTTCACTGAAAGTGAGAGCATTCGGCACTATGCAAATTGGGCTCTTATATTGTTAACTCTTCAGGGTAAGGACATTGTCTTCTTGTATTTGTCTGTAAAAAACCACAACTATGGCACTGTGTAAATAATGAATAGTGACAATAATAAATGCTGTCTGTCTTGGTTTTCATACCAAGAAGTAGCTTTGACTCCACATAGTGTGTCCGTTAGGAAAGACAGGGGCATTCACTGTGCAAGGATTAGTTACTGTATGTTTGTCATGCTCACAGAGCCAAGTAGGGCATGAACACTACACTGCAAATCCTGTACAAATCAAAACTGTGGAAACAGGGTGGACATACAAACAGAGAGCAAGATGAATGACAGGCCATATAAACAAATAGCCCATGAACGAATGGAAAGCAACCACAATGTACCTCAAGATGCTCTCCAAACATTTCCAAACAGTGACTCAGGAAATGGTGAAACCTGCCGATTTTAGAACGTGTTGTAAAACAAACACAAGAGAATTACCTCAATCACCTGCTGCTTTATCGTAATAGCAGCCCTCTCATATTCTGTTGCATACAATCCTCTATGTTGTTCTGGGAATCTTCCCTCAGACAGAGATGGAAGCAGTTCATATTACTGAGTGTGGTACTGTGATCCCCAGTATACAGATATCTATCATTTCCCTATTATGGATTTTACAAAAAGCTTCAAAAAGATCTAAGCAGGGTCCTCTCCGTCTCCTTTTGTTTTCTCCTGCCCTAATTATCTTTGTTTCATAATTATCCTCAACGACAGAATAAAAACAGCCTGATAATTGCAAGCACCGCACCGAGACATAAAAGGGTTGGGAGAGAGCTGCGTTAAATGCAGCAGAAGCCTAAAAGTTTTAATACCAGCAGCAGAATATGTTTGCTATTTGCCATGAAAATGATCTGCCTTTTTTCCCTTACAGTTCTCTCCACTTGCTTGTCACACTGATGTGCCTTTTATTCCTGAAAATGCAGATATCCTTGTCCCATTAGTAAAAGAAAAAGGGAAAACAATGCATAAACTTGTATAATAAAATCAAAAACAGCCAGATTTCCATGACTAAGTTACACAGTCAACATTTCCTCTTGCTGGGTCTATGGAAATTTGGGTTTGATGGTTCCAGGCAGAAAGCACCAATTATTCCAAATATTTAAGATAAAGGCTGCAACTTTATTGAGTTTTTTTATTTCTACATCTCTTCAAAAAGGTCAAGATCATTCCATATCATAAGCTTTGCCAAAAAGCATTGTAATTAAAATAGATGGACAGATTTTAATTCAGAGCAGGCGTCTATTCACAATGGATGTCTGTTTAGGGTATTTGTTTAAAATCTGGTAATGTTAAATTTGTAACAACAACACAAAAAAATAATAAGAGTTCTACATTTTCGTATAATTAATTTATAGCAAATGTTTAAGTAGGGATCTGCCATGAACAGAATCTAAGAACTGTGCATATATCAAAACCAGAGCCCAGATTTTTACATTATAGCCTTAAAAGCAAATACCAAGGATATGGGAACATTTCGCTCGGTTTGTTAAAGGAAACACTGTAGAAATGAGAGTGGCACACACTTCCTGGAGGTTTAATGGTGGCATGCCAGACTGCCATATGGAAGACTCCAGTTTGGGAGTGATTCTACTATCCTTATTTCCCTGGCTGGAACTTGAAAGCATCATGGGTGGTGAGGAGGGAGAGGAGGCAGTTTTCTTTCTATTTAAGTCACTGGCAAACTATCATTCATTTCAGTGGATGCTGGGATTGTACTCACAGAGGAGACATACTTAAACTCCAAAAGTGAAGGGTGCCACTGCCTTTAGAGTGATCCCCTAGTGGTAGGATCATGGAGCAGTAGGAGTGCATCTGCACAGAAAGGCCATGCCTCAGGCCCAGCAGTAAGGTACCATCAATAACAGCCTCTTATGGGTAATGGAATTAGTTGATTAGAAGGGGAGATTAAATGGTTGCCCCAGATGGAATGACAAGATGAGGCAAAAGCCAAAGAGATCTTCTGACCCTGGCATTCACATCAGACCCCTCAACCAGGCCCAGTGAAGGCAGAACCCAGGTCCAAATCCTGAAAGGTTGCTACTGGGAAAAAAAGATTATAGCAATGAAGGGCTTCAAAAGGGAAAGGTATATAAAGCAACAAAAACGGGAACAATACCTGGTATCTGAGTGTGTTAAATTCAGGTGACCGACATGTAGCAATCTCTCACGAGATAATGGGTGGTCTCGGGTAAGTGGATTTCCTGTGTGGATGAGCAGACTCTGTCTACAGACAGGTACTGAGCTATTTGTCATCTCCATGTCCATCATGTTCTTCTTCTCGGAGATCAAATTACAGTGGCCGTATCCACCATTCACTGTTAAATACATTTAAAAAGAGAGAGTGAGAGAGAAAATAACCATAAGCTTCTACCCATGGATGCTGCTATATCAGTTATCATTCTCAGTTATTCACACTTTTAGCTCCTCTCATGAAAGCATTATAATTGCAACAGCAAAGAATGTTAAGGGTTTCACAATGAACCAAGAACTAATTCCAAAGGAATTAGTGTCCAGAACGTATTGCTCTTGTTCCTCTTTTTAAAGATGGGTCTGTTTTTCCACTTCATATGTTAACTTTAAAAAAAAATGTGATAGGTTCCTTTTCTTCTACATTTTTTGAGAGGTAGTATTTCCTACATTTTTTGTTTGGTTAGTTTTGTTTTGGGGTTTATTCATTTATTTTGGTGGGATTAGTTGTTGGGTTTTTTCCTATTAGTGAAATTAATGGAGACAATATTAATGCAAGGGTCTTCTGCAGTCTAATTGAAGTCTTTATTTTTTGTCTATACAGGAAATTTATACTGGTATAAGATGTGAAAACTAAGGTGTAATTTAAAACTGATAAAGTTACAGCAGCATAATTCCCCATGTAGATACACTTAACATGACCTGAGTCCCTTTTTATTATTATTATTTTGGTTTAGCTTATGTCACTTTTAAGCTAAACCAAAAAAAGCCACTTTAATAACAGAATAAGAGAGTGTCCACATAGTGAGTTATATCAATCTAACTATACTGTTTTAACTGTAGCAGTATAATTCTACTAGTAAAACTTTCCTGTACAGACATGCATACCTGGCAAAACTTTCCTGTACTAGCACGCCCTTAGTATGAAGGATCAGGGCATTAGTGAGGAGATTCTAGTTTATTTTCTGATGAAAAATGGGGGGGAAATTTTCCATGTGTTTAAGTTTATTCGTATTTTCAAAATAATCTATGATTTTTCTATATTCTTATTCTGCTATGGCTAGATCTGGCACATGTTTAATTTCACTCTTATACCAAAAGATGAGGGAAATGGACCAAAGATACAGCAATCATTCTAAGAAAAAGAATTCTGGATACATTTTCAAATCTATCCATGGACATTAGATGCATAGATCCAAAAAAGATGGATGTGTTTAAAAACAGATGGCAAAATATAGCCTAGGACTTAGATCCTGAGCCTGAAAACACCAACACACATGATTAAATTTAAATATGTCAGTAATTCCATTGACTTTAATGGGACTACTCATGAGCTAAAAGTTAAGCATGTGGGAAAACATTTGCAGAATAGGAAGGGCCTTAAATTGCTAGCTACAAAAAAAAATCACTATAGATATTTATCATGATATGCTTATTGCACATAGGCCATGCCTTTAAAATACTAGATTATAAGTATGGCCATACTTGGCCAGATCAATGGTCCATCTAGCCCAGTATCTTGTCTTCTGACAGTGGCCGGTGCCAGATACTTCAGAGGGAATGCGCAGAACAGGGCAATTATCGAGTGATCCATCCCCTGTCCTCCAGTCCCAGCTTCTGACTGTCTTGGTTAATAGCCATTGATGGACCTATCCTCCATAAGGGTATCTAATTTGTTTTTGAATCAAGTTATACTTCACAACATTCCCTAGCAACAAGTTCCACGGATAGACTATGCATTGTGTGAAAAAGTACCGGTACTTCCTTATGTTTATTTTAAATGTGCTGCCTATTACTTTCTGTGGGTGACTCCTGGTTCTTGTATTATATGATGGTTAAATAACACTTCCGTATTCACTTTCTCTACACCATTCATGATTTTATAGATCTCTATCATATTCCCCCATTAGCTGTCTCTTTTCTAAGCTGAACAGTCCCAATCTTTCTCTCTCTCCTCATCTGGAAGCTGTTCTATATCCCTACTCATTTTTATTGCCCTTCTTTATACTTTTCCCAATTGTAATATATCTTTTCTGAGATGGGACAACCAGAACTGCATGCAGTATTCAAGGTGTGGGAGTACCATAATTTATATAGTGGCATTATGATATTTTCTGTTTTATTATCTGTCCCTTTCCTAATGGTTCCTAATATTCTATTAGCTTTTTTGACGGCCACTGCACACTGAGCAGATGTTTTCACAGAACTATCCACAATGACTCCAAGATCGCTTTCTTGAGTGGTAACAGCTAATTTAGACCCCCCAGCATTTTGTATGTATAGTTGGGATTATGTTTTCCAATGTGCATTACTTTGCATTTATCAACATTGAATTTCATCTGCCATTTTCTTGCCCAATCACCTAGTTTTGTGAGATCCTTTTGTAACGCTTCGCAGTCAGCTTTGGACTTAGGTATTTTGAATAATTTAGTATCATCTGCAAACTTTGCCACCTCACTGTTTACCCCCTTTTCCAGATTATTTATGAATATGTTGAACAGCACTGGTTCCAAAACAGATCTTTGTGGAGCCCACTATTTTCCTCGGTCCACTGCGAAAACTGACCATTTATTCCTACCCTTTGTTTCCTGTCTTTTAACCAGTTACTGATCCATGAGAGGATCCCTCTTATCCCATAACTGCTTACTTTGCTTAAAAGCCTTTAGTGAGGGACCTTGTCAAAGGCTTTCTGAAAGTCCAAGTACGCTATATCCCCTGGATCACCATTGTCCACATGCTTGTTGACCCCCTCAAAGAATTCTAATAGATTGCGGAGGCATGATTTCCCTTTACAAAAGCCATGTTGACTCTTTCCCAACGTATCGTGTTCATCTATATGTCTGAAAAATCTGTTCTTTTACTATAGTTTCATCCAGTTTGCCTGGTACTGAAGTTAGATTTACTGGCCTGTAATTGCCAGGAACACCTCTGAAGCCTTTTTAAAAAAATGTATGTTACATTAGCTATCCACCAGTCATCTGGTACAAAGACTGATTTAAGTGGTAGGTTAGATACCACAGTTAGTAGTTCTGCAATTTCATATCTGAGTTCTTTCAGAACTCTTGGGTGAATATCATCTGATCCTGGTGACTTATTACTGTTTAATTTATACATTTGTTTAAAAACCTCCTCTACGGACACCTCAATCGGGGACAGTTCCTCAGATTTGTCTTCTAAAAAGAATGGCTCATGTGTGGGAATCTCCCACATAGACCACATATATAATCAAGGAGAAAGGAATTAAAATCACACATACAAAAATTAGTTTACAAGAGCATCAGTGATAACGGACTTTTTTTTTTTTTAACATTGGAGAGGAGAGTTGCATTTATTTACTTACTTCAAAAGCCTGTTGTGAGGGTTTTTTTAATGAATGTGTGTAACATGTTTTGAGATCTTCAGATCAAAGGAACTAGAGGCAGGCAAAGTACTTGTACTAGCTCTGACTGCTTTTCACTTACATTTTTCCTCTTGATAAACAAAAATGACAACAAAACCCATCAGATATTCTACGACTAATAATTTGCTATTGACCAGTTTTCTGATCTGCCATACCAAATCAACAGACCAGGCAGAATCTTTTCATGTTAGTGAAGTGTTTGAATGGAGTGGCAATAAAGAAATGTCATAAGTGTTGCTTGAAGCTGTCTCAATTGAGCTGCATACTGTGCTATGGATGAAGGTGTAGTATAAACATGCATTTAAGGCAAAATCAATTCAATTTAAAAGAAAAAACAAACAAACCAGACAAAAAACCACCAACAGGAGGTTGCAGTCAAAGGCCTGATCCTGCAGTCCTTATGCAGGAAAAATCAAATGGAGTCTTGCTTGTGCAGAGTAGGACTGGAGATTTGATCTGAACATGTGTGTGTGTCACAGTAAAATATTTTTAAACGTTTCCTTTTATTAGCCCCATCGATATTTGGAAACTGACCCATTGCAAAGAATGGTTGTCAGCAATAAAGCTTCCTGAACTAGAGTTGAAAACGGTTTGTGTTACTGTAGATGAAACAAAACCATTTTCAGTATCATTACAGAAAGTGTGACTGCGCCATGACTCCACCAAGTCTCAGGGTATGTCTACATTGCAATTAGACACCCACAGCTGACCCTTGCCAGCTGATTTGGGCTCATGTGGTTCAGGCTGAGGGGCTATTTAATTTCAGTGTAGCCATTCTGGTTCAGACTGCAGCCTGAGCTCTGGGACCCTCCCATCTTGCAGTTTAGACATATCCTGGGTCACACTGTCTGTAACGTGCCAGTTTTCCAATGTAGGGTTTTGACTCATAAGGTGGAACAAATGACTTAGTTCCATATGTGGCAATTCACACTTTAAAATGTCACGGACAATGGTATGGCAAAAGAAATGGTATTCATCATGCACTGACTATAGTGTAATTGAAATAACCACTTCTGAGAGGTTGGCACACAGGTCTGGAACTGTGAAGAAAGTTTAGAGGTGGTTCCAAGCATAATGGCCTGATTTTCATGTCCATTGCAGTTTTGGGGCATGAAAAGTATGTGAACATCAAGTACACATTTCTTCTGAACTTAACATACCATCCTAATTTGGGTTATTGCTGCTAATTGAATATATTTCTTGAAAATGTAAAAACAATCCTTTCTGCCAAAGAAATACTTGCAAAATACCCATTCTGTGAACTAAGATACATCTCTGTATGTGCGTATGCATAATCAGGAACAACTCACTGAAATGAGCCAGATTCTCCTCTCATATACATATACTTAAGTGGAATTACCTCTATGCAACCTTTATATACAATTTCTATCATTCTTTCATACTTACATACATTCCAACATTCACATTTACCTTATTAGCCATCTGTTGTGATAGTATCAGGAATATCGTGGTACACAGCATTTTTAAATCTTTTCATGAGGTAAAGGTAATTAACAGTGAATATATGAAGTTCTGCACTTTTTCAAAATGGCTGCCATTTCCCTTTGTTGGATCAAAGCCACAGGCTGTGCTCTGTTAAAACGGCCACCATTCCCCTACAGCTTTTGACTGTGAAGCTCTGCTTAACAAAAATGTCTTTCCTTTTCCATGTTTCCAATGGGACAGAAGCTCTGCTACCCACCAGGAAGATGGCTGCCCCCTGTGCCATCAGGAGGTACAGAGGGACACTGAGTTGCTGTCAATGGAATTTAAATGGGACCAGGTTCAGAGCTCTAGTGAATATGAGAGAGGGGATAGTCTGGAAAGCCAATGATTATGGAAGGCAGGTAAATCTTGGAGGTAAACTTTGAAAATCCAGATCTTTTCTGGCCTGGAAGACTCTCTGATAACTGGAGAAATAGTGAAAAAGATGGCAACACAAGAGTCAAGAAAATCAAACCTGAGATCTTGAGAGGGGAAGAGGTTTTTAGTCACATTGTTTAAAACTATGCTGTTTGTTTACTCTGTAAATACCTATTTCACTTCAATGACTATCTTACATTTTGGGGGAAATCAGAATGCCAGGCTTTACATTCCTGATATTGCTAAGGGAAGAAACAAGCAAAGGAAAAAATTGGCAGATGATGGGAGAAGAACTTTCTGGCCATGATAAAAAGCAAAAAAAGGACATAAGCCTTTGTACAAAGTATTTGCCATTCAGCTTTAAAACTTCTAAACTATGCTATCACTATATCTACAAAAACAAGTCACTCACTTGCTCTCTCTATTCATGTTACATAAGGCTGAGCTGTCAAGTAAGGACTGATTTTCCTTTCACTTACATCAGTGGTGTTACTCCTGTTTACTGAAATCAGAGTTGTCAGCACTAGACATTGCTGAAAATTTTCCATCAAAACAGTTTTTCAACAGAAAATTGGGTTTTTGACTCAACTCTGTGCGTGTGTGTGTACCCTGTTTCCCCGAAAATAAGACAGTGTCTTATATTAATTTTTGCTCCCAAAGATGCGCTAGGTCTTATTTTCAGGGGATGTCTTATTTTTCAGAAATGAAAAATGCCTTATTATCGGTGGATGCCTTATTATCGGGGAGGTCTTATTATCGGGGGGATGCCTTATATTACAACGAGAGGCAAAACTGTAAGTAGGCCTTATTTTCGAAGGATGTCTTATTTTCGGGGAAACAGGGTATGTGTGTGTGAGAGAGAATGAGAGAGAGAGAGAGAGAAAAGTATCCGCTTTCTGAGGACAATTTTGACATTTCATTTAAAAAAAATCCAAAAATTGAAAAGTTTTGTTTGTTTTTTGGTCTGAAAACCAAAAAGTTTCACCCAAAAACATTAGGCCAAAAGTTTTGATTTGGAAATGCTGCTATGTTAGCTCGTGGGAATTGTAGTTTGGGTGTCTCTTGGCCCATTCTGCTCCACTGGCTGGGCTCCCCAGCTGGACTACATCTCTCATGATGCACTGTAGTCACGGAACTCCCATGATGCACCACTGTACCTCAGGAAGAGGGGAGGCCATGGTGCACCATGGGAGATGTAGCCCAGGGACCATGGAGGAGAATGGGAGCATAAGGCATCCAAACTACAACTCTCATGAAAACAACAAGGAGTCTGGTGGCACCTTAAAGACTAACAGATTTATTTGGGCATAAGCTTTCGTGGGTAAAAACCTCACTTCTTCGGATGCATAGAGTCATGAGGCATAATCAGACCCATAACTGTTGTTAATTTGTACAATGTAGAACTGATTAATGAAATTGTTTAATTGTTCACTTTATTAATGTAAGTTCATAAGTAAAGTTTTATGAATGAAACAATATTCATTCATAAAACCGGTTACCCCAATAACTGGCTAATTAACAATTAAGATGCTTGTTAAGAGCCATAGCTGTTCAGTCAGCTGCCTTTGTAAGTTTCACTATCAATCCAATTCCTGCTTAAATCACTGAGACTTGCACTGTTTCAGTATTGTAACTTCTGTTCACCATTTATTACACTTGCCTACAGTGTAACTTCTGTTCACTGTTTGCCATCCATTATACTTGTCTATATTGTAACTTCCGTTCACTGTTTGCCATATTGTAATTCAAACCCCATTTTAAAACGCTTACTCCATTTGCTTGCTGCAACCTTCATTTTTGCAAACCCTGCTGTAATCTTATTAGTTTAGTTTAGATGTGTGAATGAGGTATGTATGGATGATGGAATCAACCTCCAGCCCCAGCCTGTCCTGATTAAATTCTAAGGAAGGGTAGAAGGGAGAACAGCAAAATAGAGACAATGGATTTCAGGAAGGCAGATTTTGGGAAGCTCCGAGAGCTGATAGGTAAGGTCCCATGGGAATCAAGACTGAGGGGAAAAACAGCTGAGGAGAGTTGGCAGTTTTTCAAAGGGACACTATTAAGGGCCCAAAAGCAAGCTATTCCGCTGGTTAGGAAAGATAGAAAATGTGGCAAAAGACCACCTTGGCTTAACCACGAGATCTTGCACGATCTAAAAAATAAAAAGGAGTCATATAAAAAATGGAAACTAGGACAGATTACAAAGGATGAATATAGGCAAACAACACAGGAATGCAGGGGCAAGATTAGAAAGGCAAAGGCACAAAATGAGCTCAAACTAGCTACAGGAATAAAAGGAAACAAGAAGACTTTTTATCAATACATTAGAAGCAAGAGGAAGACCAAAGACAGGGTAGGCCCACTGCTTAGTGAAGAGGGAGAAACAGTAACAGGAAACTTGGAAATGGCAGAGATGCTTAATGACTTCTTTGTTTCGGTCTTCACCGAGAAGTCTGAAGGAATGCCTAACATAGTGAATACTAATGGGAAGAGGGTAGGTTTAGCGGATAAAATAAAAAAAGAACAAGTTAAAAATCACTTAGAAAAGTTAGATGCCTGCAAGTCACCCGGGCCTGATGAAATGCATCCTAGAATACTCAAGGAGCTAATAGAGGAGGTATCTGAGCCTCTAGCTATTATCTTTGGAAAGTCATGGGAGACGGGAGAGATTCCAGAAGACTGGAAAAGGGCAAATATAGTGCCCATCTATAAAAAGGGAAATAAAAACAACCCAGGAAACTACAGACCAGTTAGTTTAACTTCTGTGCCAGGGAAGATAATGGAGCAAGTAATTAAGGAAATCATCTGCAAACACTTGGAAGGTGGTAAGGTGATAGGGAACAGCCAGCATGGATTTGTGAAGAACAAATCATGGCAAACCAATCTGATAGCTTTCTTTGATAGGATAACGAGCCTTGTGGATAAGGGTGAAGCGGTGGATGTGGTATACCTAGACTTTAGTAAGGCATTTGATACGGTCTCGCATGATATTCTTATCGATAAACTAGGCAAATACAATTTAGATGGGGCTACTATAAGGTGGGTGCATAACTGGCTGGATAACCATACTCAGAGAGTTGTTATTAATGGTTCCCAATCCTGCTGGAAAGGCGTAACGAGTGGGGTACCGCAGGGGTCTGTTTTGGGACCGGCTCTGTTCAATATCTTCATCAACGACTTAGATATTGGCATAGAAAGTACGCTTATTAAGTTTGCGGATGATACCAAACTGGGAGGGATTGCAACTACTTTGGAGGACAGGGTCATAATTCAAAATGATCTGGACAAATTGGAGAAATGGTCTGAGTTAAACAGGATGAAGTTTAACAAAGACAAATGCAAAGTGCTCCACTTAGGAAGGAAAAATCAATTTCACACATACAGAATGGGAAAAGACTGTCTAGGTAGGAGTACGGCAGAAAGGGATCTAGGGGTTATAGTGGACCACAAGCTAAATATGAGTCAACAGTGTGATGCTGTTGCAAAAAAAGCAAACATGATTCTGGGATGTATTAACAGGTGTGTTGTGAGCAAGACACGAGAAGTCATTCTTCCGCTCTACTCTGCTCTGGTTAGGCCTCAGCTGGAGTATTGTGTCCAGTTCTGGGCGCCGCATTTTAAAAAAGATGTGGAGAAATTGGAAAGGGTCCAAAGAAGAGCAACAAGAATGATTAAAGGTCTTGAGAACATGACCTATGAAGGAAGGCTGAAAGAATTGGGTTTATTTAGTTTGGAAAAGAGAAGACTGAGAGGGGACATGATAGCAGTTTACAGGTATCTAAAAGGGTGTCATAAGGAGGAGGGAGAGAACTTGTTCACCTTAGCCTCTAAGGATAGAACCAGAAACAATGGGTTTAAACTGCAGCAAGGGAGGTCTAGGTTGGACATTAGGAAAAAGTTCCTAACTGTCAGGGTGGTTAAACACTGGAACAAATTGCCTAGGGAGGTTGTGGAATCTCCGTCTCTGGAGATATTTAAGAGTAGGTTAGATAAATGTCTATCAGGGATGGTCTAGACAGTATTTGGTCCTGCCATGCGGGCAGGGGACTGGACTCGATGGCCTCTCGAGGTCCCTTCCAGTCCTATAATCTATGAATCTATGAATAGAGTTCAAACACCAACGGCTGAAGATGCAGACAAGAGCCCTAACAATTTAAGAAGAATCTACCCTAAAAAGAAAAGGTACAATAGAAGGAAGATCAAAGTCCAGTCCGAGTCTGAAAGTCATGTCTGCAATTGATGGGTGATCCATCACCAAACCCAGAGGCAGCGTGACACAGCAAGACCTATAGACTCTGGATTCAAACTAAAGTCTACAAAAAGGATGAGTGAGATGGAAAACTTTGGAGGAGGGTAACATTCTGCTGCCAACATGGAAGGGCATCAGTGCATGCCCAACAGAGACCCAGCTCGTCCTTGTGCCCGGCTTTCCTGGCCAGTTAGCCGCCACGAGCTACGAACCCAAGCTGCAAACTCAAGCCACAGACTCAAGCAGGACTGGTAACTATGCAGCAGCTGCAGAACATCTGATGGATGTGTATATGTGTGTGTGTGTGTGTGTGTGTGTAGGTATTAGGTATAATGTGTGTGTATAAGGATTAAGATATTAGTTATTGGTCATAAATCAAATTGTTATCATAATAAATGTGGCATCTTTATCTTGTCCCCCTTAATAAGATCCTGCTAGTTTTTATTGGTATAACAATATAGTCCTATGTATTGAGTGTTTAAAAATACTGTAAATTTTTCTTGGGAAGAACTTTTCATGCATCTTTAAAAGCCACACCTCCCAGATATAATGGCAGAGCTGGGAAATATATCCTTCCTATGACATCCTAGCCCTGGTTCCTGACATCCTAGTCCATTACTTATTTCACTAGTTGAAAGTAAGATGTTGACTACAGAATATCCATTGAATGTGTTCTTTATATCCTGGATACGATCAATTGTCTTTTTATGTTTTTTCATTTATACCTGACCAGTAATAAAAGCAGCCTCTCTTTCTTTTTCAGACTCTGGATAATACAAGTCTGAATTCATTAAGGACTTTCTAAACATGCATTTTAACAATTTTATCGTATTATCAGAATACAGAAACTTGAAGCTTCCATCCAGAATTCAGCAATACTAACCTGTAGCAACACATCAGAAAACACCGATATTGATTTGTTTGAAGAGGGAGATTTCCTAGAATAACATTAACACTATCCCCATGCTGTCAAAAACAATTATCTTTTCCAATAGCTGTCAAATCATGAAACTCTTTCCCCCCGTCCCCCGCATAAAGAAGCTGAGTACTCAAAAGCCAAATCCACAAAATTATGCATGTTAGAATTTCAGCCAACATGCCGTATGTTTATCTTCACAAAGTACCTTGAAGATTTGTTAACCTGGGCTCCAAACAGACTGTCTAACATAATCTCATATCGGGTCACCTTTGCACAATGGCATCTTTAAAAATGTGCCAACCATATGGCAGCTGACACAACAGCAGACAAGTAATGACATTAAAAGTATCACCTTCTTCCAGCAGCAAACCTAAATTAGAGAGGAATTACCTCTGAATATGGCTGGCCAGATTCTGAACTCAGTTACACCATCATAGACAGAAGCAACTTCACTGCCTTAAATAGAGTTAGTCTAATTTACACCAGTGTAACTTAGAGTAGAACCTAGCCTTTTGACAACTGACTTTTTTGTACAATCTTAACATCATTGGCTGGTACACAGGAGATTGAAGTATTTTCCATGCCTGAAACTGGAGTTCTTCTTTCATTGGCATTAGGGGGCCTTTAACCTACATAGTGTAACTTACCAATGACAGATGAAAAAAAGAGCACATATTCCTTACCTGTATGAATGGTTTACCCTCATTTCAGCAGAACCATAATAATTCCATAAATCCACATTAAAAATTAATCCAAATTTACAGAAAGTAAACCTAATGAAACTAGAAGGTGCCTTGGTTTCCAGAAGGATCTCATGGAAATGGACTCCATAACAGCTTAACTTTTCTCTCTCTCTCTCTTTTTTTTTTTCCTGTCTACTGGGTTTGGTTTTGTATTTTTAGTTTAAATGCTTAAGAAGGAAATATAAACGATTTATCCAGAAGTATAAGAAAACTTCAATCCTTCAAATCCTTCCATATGAATAATCAAATAGGTTCCAATTCTGGTTTCTCACCCTTTTGTCAGTGGCATTGACTCCACTGGACATATGGCTTCAGTGGAGTTGCTCCGAATTTATACCAGCATAAATCAGACCAAATTCAGACCCACTGGCTTTAAAGGGACTGCTCGTATTAGTAAGGGTAATTTACATATGTAAAAGCTATTCTCATTAATCAGAATGTGCAGGATTGAGTCCTACATTTCTTCTTCTGGGTGAATTTTACTTAGAAATGTTCAGTAATAGAATATCTCCTGCCTCCCAACCAATGTAAACCTGCCTGAATAACTAGAATAATAAGTATTAAAACCAACAAAACTAAATAGCAGTAGCTTTTTTCCCTCCCCAGGGAACACCTCGTTCCTTATTCATTTAGGCTGTGTATATGGAGGTTTCATTCTGGTTGATAAAATTCACCATTAGGCCTTCAGCCAGATGGGAGTGAAGTCTTATTGAAAGGATAATTGCTCAACAACAAACATATACTGCAGTGCTTTAGAGCTTACCTAATTAAGGCCAATGAACAAATAACTGGAATGACATACAATTTAAATGACTCATATTCAAAATAGAGATAGGTTTGAAATATTTGCCTAACATACTTAGATATCCTCAGAGCATTGTGGGTTTTGTGGTGACTGCTAAACTAGGTCATTTACTTTTTCTTGCTGCTTCATTCGCTTTAATTACATTTTATTTTTAAATATTTTGCCATCCATCCCTGGGTTTTTGGGGTAAAACATCCAGAATCCACCCATGACAGCTCTGAAGAATGGAACACTATTATTGGCACCATTACAGGTGCCACATTCTTTTTGTGGAAGACCAAAGGCTACTGGATTTTTCACTTAAAGGTGAAATTCATCAGTGATAGAACAGACCATGAAAGGCCCCCCCGTGCAACAGAATTACTAATGCCAGGGTGCCAACACACCAAAATTGGGTAACATGGAGAAGGGATGCAAAGGTACTCTATATACCATCTGTTTGGCAGAGCAGAACTCTGCATCAGCTAGGCATAGCTCATCAAAGGTGGTAAATCTAGTATCAGGACTGGGATCCTAATTACAGTGTAGCTGGAGAAGCCAGTGTGACCCCTGTACACCTCATAATTTTAAAAGTTATTGCAGAAAGGCTGCAGAACTGCTTTTGCCCTGACTGCGGGTTACATAGTGTACTCCATCGCTCCCACAAAATCCACAGAAAGCTTCTTTACTCTGGCTCTGTTTGTGGCATGATCGGAGGAATGTCACCTAAGGTCATATTTACACTGGGGAAATAAAAAAAAAATATTCAGACCAATTCTGGGACTGATTAAGCTAAAGTAGTGTTAAGATTGGTGGGAGCTTCTGTGTAAGCAGGGATCTGTGGCTCAGAACCATTTCTACCATTATTTTAGGTGAAGTTGCTGAAAAAACCATGTGGAATTTAAATGATTGTGGAAACAGTTCAGGCCTTTGGAGCCTTTTCTAAACTATGGTTCCTGCACGGGTTTAGCTGAATCAGTGGTAAAACCGGTTTGAATTTGGGGCTAGTTTTCCCAATTTATCAACCCCCTTCTTTAGTTGTGGACTCCAGAACTGGACACTGTAGTCCAGAAATGGTCACACCAGTGCCAAATACAGAAGTAATATAATCTCCTTACGCCTAACTTGATGTTCCCCCTTTTATGCATCCAAGGATCGCATTAGACATTTTGGCCACAGCGTTGCACATTATAATCAGCTAATTAACCACCATTCCTCCCCTCCTCCATGAGTCTGTTTCAGAATCACTGCTTCCCAGGACAGAGTCCCTTCATCTTGTAAGCATGGCCTACGGGCTTTGTCCCTTGATGGATACAATTACAGTTGGCCATATTAAAATGCCTAGTTTGCTTATGCCCAGTTCTGTCCCTCCAATCCATGTGTTATCTGCAAATTTCATCAGTACTGATTTTATGTTTTGTTCCAGGTCATTGATAAAAATGTTAAATAGGCCCAAGAACCCATCTCTGTGGGACCCCACTAGCCCACTTCCTCAGCCCATTTACAATTGTGGGCTATAGTCCACGAAAGCTTATGCTCTAATAAATTTGTTAGTCTCTAAGGTGCCACAAGTCCTCCTGTTCTTCTTTTTGCGGATACAGACTAACACGGCTGCTACTCTGAAACCTTTCATTTTGAGATTTGTCAGTTAGCCAGTTTTTAATCCATTTAATGTGTGCCATGTTAATGTTTTATCGTTCTAGTTTTTTAGTCAAAACATCATGTTATCATGTGATACCAAATCAAATGAATGACAGAAGTCTACATATAGAACATCAACACTATTACCTTTATCAATTAAACTAGTAATCTTATAAAAAATATCTAGTCAGAATGATAAAAATAAAAGATAAAAGATATCAAGTTATTGATTTATTTGTGTGACTGAATACAAGAGGACTGGGGAACTCAAGCAAATTCAAAAAAATCAAGGGGAAATACCCATTGAAATAACTCATACGGCATCAGTCTATTAAAATTTGTGAAAGATAAATATATTCCATGTATATTTTTTTTGCAAATGTGGACCACAAATGTTGGCCACATCTATATTTATTATTTCATGTTCCATTTATTTTTTTAAATCAAACTATTTGGTTTGTCCTCCCCCGCCCCCCACATTCTGTGGGATTTCTTTTTACAGATTACACACAATATGATGAAAGAGTAAAAAAAAGTGGGACAACATTACTGCAGCAAAGACAGAGCATTTCATTTTACATTGGTCCAAACTAAAATAGCTTGAAAATATTCCAGTATTTTCTAGAGATCTACAACTCTTTTATTAGTACTGGCATGACATGGAGTCATATATATACAAACAACAACAGCATACAAAAGCAGTAATGATACTTAATATTTTTTATCCTCAAAGGGTTTTGCAAACATTAGCTAATTCACAGCACCAAAATGACTCTTCATAACACCCATACATATAAATCAGCAAAGCCCAGATTCAGGAAAGCACTTAAGCAACCACTGAAGTCCATCCCTACTCTGGAGTGCGCTTAAGTCCCATTGACTTCATATGTTTAAGGGCCTTCCTGAATCAGGACCTAGGTGTGTAATATTTTAAATATTGGTAAATTGAGGCTCAGACAAGTTCAGTGGCTGGCCCAAGAACATAGAGTCTGTATCATGGCCAGGATTGAAACTCAGGAATTCCTGGTTCTCAGTCCTGACCTCAGATCCCCAGACTTTATGCTCCCAAACAGAATAGAGCAGGGGTTGGCAAACGTTTTGGCCTGGGGGCCACATCTGGGTATGGAAATTGTATGGTGGGCCATGAATGCTCATGAAATTGGGGGTTGGGGTATGGGAGGGGTGCAGGCTCTTGGGTGGGGCCAGAAATGAGGAGTTCAGGGTGTGGGAGGGGGATCAGGGCTGGGGCAGGGGGTTGGAATGTGGGGGGGTGGGGGGTTGAGGACTCCAGCTGGGGGTATGGGCTCTGGGGTGGGACGGGGGATGAGGGGTTGGGGGTGCAGGAAGGTGCTCCAGGCTGGGACCAAGGGGTTCGGTGGGTGGGAGGGGGTCAGGGGTGCAGGCTCCAGGCGGTGCTTACCTCAAGCAGCTCCCAGAAGCAGCTGCACATCCCCCCTCCAGCTCCCACGCAGAGGTTCAGTCAGGTGGCTCAGTGCGCTGCCCCGTCCACAGGCACCGTCCCTGCAGCTTCCATTGGCCATGGTTCCCGGCCAATGGGAGCTGCAGGGGCGGCGCTTGGGGCAGGGGCAGCATGTGGAGCCCACTGGCTGCCCCTATGCATGGGAGCCAGAGCGGGGACATGCCGCTGCTTTCAGGAGCCGCTCGGAGCCACAGCATGCGTGGAGCAGGGCAAGCCCCAGGCCCCGCTTCCCAGCGGGAACTCGAGGGCCGGATTAAAATGTCTAAAGGGCTTGATGCGGCCCCTGGGCCATAGTTTGCCCACTCCTGGAAGAGAGATACAAGACCAAAAATGTGCATCAAACCTAGATGTAGTAATTAGTAGAGAGTCTTTTCCAATCTACACAAAATATAGGTCTGGTCTTCAGCTCAGTCATTGGTGAGGCAACCCCAATAATATCACTGGTGAAGCACATTTGGCCTTTTCTGTGATCGTATTTTACTTCTTCACAGTTTGTATTTTAATAACAGGAAAAAATGTTAAAATAAAAGTTTTAGGAAAATTAAGCTCTCATAACATGATTTTCATTAAAAAGGAAATCCTAAACCTTGCTAACAGGCACCTGGAGGATAGAAGCTTTGTCCAGTGAAACTTGGTGTAATTATTTTTTTTAAAACATAAAAAGAGCATGAATGAATAGAAGTCTAATTCTCAAGGTTTTTGATACAAGGGCTATAGTTATACATTTGTCAATGCTCTGCAGAACAATAGCAAAGAGGGGCTCCTCTCTGGACCCCTCAACAAGTATATCAAAGAAGATGCTAATATAACCCTATACAGTAGGGATGCCAAGCCCATGCACTGAGGGCCACATACATAATTTGCCAGGTGCCCAAGTTGTGTACTGAAGGCATGATGGTAAACAAACAGTTAGCCCTTTCATACACTAGGAGGGATTTGCCAGTATAATTATGATTGCCATAGTTATACTGCTAAAACACTCTAGCGTAGATGCAGTTACACTGCTATAAAGCACAGTTAAATCGGTATAACTGCACCCACACTAGGGCTTTTACTGGCACAGCTAAAAACTTTTAAGTGTAGACTAGGCCGTACCCACTTGCATAGGTTTACTCCCACACATCGTGCCATTAAAGTGAATGGAATGACATGCTGAAATGTTTGCAGGATCAGGTCCTTAATTCACATATACAATTTTGTACATGTTAAAATAAAAAAATAAATGCAGAAAACCATAATACCTGCAACGTCCTGGCTAAATGAACAGCAATTCCTTTTAGTTGGAGGCCACCAGCAATAAAAACCTGCAGTCAATCAGTTTTATCCTCATCTTGCACTTTCTGGGAGAGCGTGGCTGAGAGTGTCCTCATTTGAAGTGAGCTCCCCTGTCTCTTAACAACATGAACAAAATCAGGGTTGCCAGGCATCCGGTTTTCGACCGGAACGCCCGGTCGAAAAGGGACCCTGGCGGCTCCAGTCAACATCGCTGATCGGGGCGTTAAAAGCCCAGTCGGCGGCGCAGCGGGGGCCCAAGGCCTGCCTGTCCTAGCTCCGCATGGCTCCCAGAAGTGGCCTCCAGGTCCCTACTGCCCCTAGACTCATGGGCATCGAGGGAGGCTCCACGCGCTGCTCCCACCCAGAGGGCTGGCTCCTCAGCTCCCATTGGCCAGAAACCGCGACCAATGGGCGCTGTGGTAAGTGCCGCCAGGACCCCAAACCTCTCACCCCCTCCTGCACTCCAAACCCCTGCCCCAGCCCGGAGTCCCGCCCACACCCAAACTCACTTATGGAACCCACACCCAGCCCACACACCAATCCCCTGCCCCAGACCCCTCCTTCACCACCAAACCCCTCATCCCCAGCCCCACTCCAGAGCCCACACCCCCAGCCAGAGCCTGCACCCCCTCTGCATCCCATACTCCTCCCCCAGCTCAGAGCCCCTCCTGCACCCCAAACTCCTCATCCTCACGCCAGAGCCCAAATCCCCAGCCTGCACCCCCTCCTGCACTCCGAACCCCTCAGCCCCAGCCTGGAGCCCCCTCCTGCACCTCAAACCCCTCATCCTTGGCCCCACCCCAGAGCCCACATCCCCAGCTGGAGCCCACACCCCCTCCGCACCCCAACCTCCTGCCCCAGCCTGATGAAAGTGAGTGAGGGTGGGGGGAGAGTGAGCGACAAGGGGGGGTGTGGAGTGAGTGGGAGCGGGGCCTCGGAGAAGGGGTGGGGCAGGGGTGTTTAGTTTTGTGCGATTAGAAAGTTGGCAACCCTACGTACAATCCTGATGCCAACACAATCTAACAACAACACTACGAAACTCTTTAGCAGAGGGCAGCCATTAATGTGCTTGGAGAATGCCTCTCAAACCAATGTCTTCAATATAGTGGAGAAGGAACACACTCCTAACTTTCTCTCATCCAGCTAGGAATTTGTTATGATCCACACACTGTAGCAATCCACTTACTTTGTGATAAAATGGTGAAGGGCCAGAATTTGATCAGCTGCTGGGTACGCACAGAGGGAACACTCCGTGAGGAAGGGTCTGTTAAACTTTTTACAGTGAACAACAGCTTTATTGAACCGACAAACTTACGAACAATGCTGCATATTCTTGTATGCCAGCAGAGTCTTTATATTGACTAACTAGATGCACAACACATATATATGTCCTGCCTTTATACAGATCCGTTATAAAAGGAGCTATTCACAATTGCAACGAGGACTGCACTGGACTGGCACGCTAGAGGGATTAGCACTCCAAAGGGACTGGAGAAACACCGGAGAAGGTGGTTGTCTGTTTACTTTTGAAAAACACTTTGGCATCATGAGCAAGACATGGAAGCAATGTCCGGGAGCAATGGGAACAGAGGGAAAATAGTGGTGTGTATGGACTGTACCACTACTTGGGAAAAAAACTGTAGCATAGAGATCTCTAACGGAAGAGTAGATTTAAAAGTGATAGGCTTTATATAATCTTCAGGCCCTGAAACACTGGAAAGCGATGGGAAGGGCCCCACAAATGCATTTTTTCTGCCATAGTCATATGAATGTATTTAGTGTGACGTAGTGTTTGTGCCCAGTCAACAAGATGAATGTTGTTTACTTTCATTTCTTTTAATGCAGTAAACATTAGCACTAGTCTAGGCTCCAGGTGGCTTTTTCCTTCCTCACCCCAGCAGCTGGTCCATGCAAAGAAGTCCATTAGCTAGTCATAAACAAAAGAAAGGAGGAATAGGCTCATTTTGTCTGATCAAGTTAATGTTTTTGCTTAAGCTGAAAAGAAATACAAGAGATCCAAGACTAAGAATAGACAAGAAAATGTGCACTGCAAAAAGGAGTTATTGTAGCTTTTAAAGGCAGGAAATATTCTCTTAATTAATTAATCCACAAGATTTGAAATAGCCATAACCTTCCATTTCCAGTCCTGTGGTATAAAATATACCGTCAACATATGGGACAATTTCTGCATATGGGAGTAACTCCTAGTGACTTCAGTTGATGTCAGAAAAATAATAAAGACTAAGCTTTTGCAGTATCCCAAATACAAGAGTTCCCTGGATGGAATTAGGTTATTCTATTGCACATTTACTTAGTTATGGTTAGATATTGTCTTTAACAGCCATTGTCACGGTTGGGAACGGAGGCATATTTAGGCCTAACAGATGCCTGCTGTGAATTTTAAGAGTCTGTCCTGATAACTTTAAACAGCAAAAGCATAAGTAGAACTGGGTATGTGACAGAAATTGCAGAGGAATCATATTTAGTGTTGCACATGTGTAAGAAATTACAGCATAATCATGTTTGTGAGAACAAGAAAAGATAAGGTAACTAAAAAGCCAGAAAAGAGTGGTTTGGACTAACACTAAGCCTGTACTGATGGGGGAGGAGAGTTAACATGGAAATGAGAGACTAATACATATGTATAAAAAAAAAAAAGTTATAAATAAGTTTGTGTAACAAAGGGAGGTCGAAGCTGTATTGTCTGGTGCTGGAGGTTACTGTGATGAGACCGTCTGGATAAGCTTCCCACTTGTGAGTAATTGAGAATAATCACTATTCTTTGAGTGTTTTGCCATAATAAGTATTAGTTAGACCCATTTGCTGAGTAAGTGAACCCCAATCTACCTCAATCCAACAGCACCACAGGGGGGAAGATGTAGAGGGGTACCACACCAATGTCAGTGGCTAGAGGCATTCTGCTTACAAGGGACAGACGCTGGCAGGATGCCTCTTGGGGAATGCTGGTTAGAGGTGTGCAGAGTATGTTTCTCCCAGTGCTGGCCCAAATAGGGAAGGGAGAATGGGGCAATGGTCACACCCTGCTCCAGCTAGTCATGCCCCCTTTCCCATGTCTTGCACCACCGACTGTGCTATGCTGCCCCTAGATCTTACTTGCAGGAAGGACAAACATCAGTATCCTGGCGGCTGCCTGCAAAAGTGGAGGGAAGGGTCCCTACCTTCTCCCCTTTTCTGGGTACTCATAATCCAGTCCTTATTATAGTTCCACATACCTATAAATACCCAGCTCAGACACAACAGAGAAATATAGCATTCTACTGGTATTCTATAGAATACAGTCACTTCCACCTTGCTCTGCATGGATTCACAGTTCTCAACCCCAGCTGAAGCCCATCACACCATCTGGGTGCTGGCCCATTACATTTGAAACGCCAGGAACATTCACTGCATTGTATAATAACTGGCAGCCGCTGACAGCCTGTTTGGGTTTCAGCTTTCTGCTCCTACTAATCAGGTCAACGGGCAATCCTGTGCTCCCACTGTCCAAGGGAACCATGACAAATCCAACACTTTGAACTAATTTCATTGTGCATATCAATACATACAAGAAAACAGCACGCACACACATCTCTCTGTCTTCAGTTTGTCTTTATTTATTACTCTGAATTTGAAACGTTGGGGTTTTTACAGCAGACTGTACTCAGACAGGCCAAAGAGATGAGAAGAACTACAGAATGGTTCTCTCAATACAGAAGTTCACACATTTTGTGATGAAGGGCACCTGAATTTTCTCTAGCGTGGATATGCTTTAATAGTAATTTAATGCAACTCCTTTGAGCAGAAAGTATCTTTTCATACACACAAATTAAGCGCGAGTGTATTTTTTACTGGTTTTTCCTTAAAGTCATTTAATTCACTAATAACCAACATATGTCTCCTATGGCTCACATGCAGGCGCCTTTCTTTCCCATTTCTTCCTAAATTCTTACACTCACAGGTCTCTATTCCCATATATTTAACTTAGTCCATTTACTCTCTCTATTCTATGGATCTTCTAGATATGCTGCCAGGTATACATCCCTATGGACAGTAAAAACACAAGAGTGTGCACTAACAGAGGTTGGGGATTGCCATATGATACCTTGCACATGCATTGTGTCAACATATATGTCCACATAGCCCAAAAAAGAACTTATGCACCATCCTTCTCAACCAGGGGTGATGCTAGGGGAGGCTAGTGGGGGCTATAGCCACCCCAAAATTTGCCTTAGCTCCCCTGTAGCCACCCTTCCCAGTGCAAAGGTCAAAAGTTATGCAGAAGTAAGAATGGCTTCGTATGGTATTGCCACCCTTACTTCTGTGCTGCTACTGGCAACAGCGCTGCCTTCAGAGCTGGCACCCGGCCAGCAGCCAGGCCTTCAGAGTGGGGCAGCTCACACCCCGACCAAATACATTCCACACCTCCTATTGTTAAAAAAAAATGGTCCCCACAAGATGTATAGCGCATCCCCCCAATTTTCTGTCTAGCCCACCTCAGCCTTCCGTACCCCACACCGGGAAGACACTGGCACCACCCCTGTACTCAACAGTATTTTAAAAATATATATATGCCAAGCATAGCCAGACCGATACTGCTTCCTTCATGACGTTCAGTTACCAGGAAAAGGCTTCAGAAGCATGGAAGTCCAGTGTTGCAAGGCCACCAACAGCCAAGGAAAGTCATTTCTACAAAGATAGCCTCATCTCACAAGCTCATACAGTGTCATGTGGGAGAGGTAAACTTTAAATTGAAGAAGCAGCTGATGTCCAAAAGCATCCAGACTTTTATTATAGAAAAATAATGTCAAAGGACACACACACCACCATACACACCACACACACATGCACGCGCACTCCAGCTCAGAGCCATCTCCTCTCAACTCTCTGGCCCTCCCAAAGGTGAGAATTCAGCTCCTTTCCTAGGAAACACTTTGTGATTGTTTGTTCTCCACTGAATTCTTCACTCTGAGTTCATCTGCTTATAGGACCTTTTCCCAGCGCACTCTCCCTGGGACAAGCAGCACCTTCCTCCTGTTAGCTATCAAGTATTGTTAACTCTTACTATGTTTTCCCCTGGTTTCCCCATTCTCTTATTCTAGGAGGAGAGAACACAACTTCATCTCAGAGGGGTAGCCGTGTTAGTCTATATCAGCAAAAACAATGAGGAGTCTTTGTGGCACCTTAGAGATTAACAAATTTATTTGGGCATAAGCTTTTGTGGGCTATAACCCACTTCATCAGATGCATGGAGTGAAAAATACAGTAGGCGGGTATAAATATAAAGCACATGAAAAGATGGGAGTTGCCTTACCAAGTGGCAGGGTCAGTGCTAACGAGGCCAATTCAATCAGGGTGGATGTGGCCCATTCCCAACAGTTGACAAGAAAGTGTGAATATCAACAGAGGGAAAATTACTTTTTGTAGTGACCCAGCCACTCCGAGTCTTTATTCAGGTGTAATTTGATAGTGTCAAGTTTGCAAATTAATTCCAGCTCTGCAGTTTCTCACTGAAGTCTATTTTTGAAGGTTTTTTGTTGAAGAATGGCCACTTCATCTCACACTCCCAATGTCACACACATCCCCACTCATACCTGTACACATTTTCCAAAATCAGACCCCATCGCTAGCTGCTAACGTGCAGCCATTTCCCCAAGACCTGAGTGATTAATATTTTTCACATAAAAAAAATCATTTCTCTGCAGCTTGGCATGATCTCTGGCAAAAATGGAATTCAAACCCCATATGAGATTCCTCCAACATGGGCTCTTAAGCAATTGCCTATTTCTTCTGCTTTTTCAAAAAGTACATTTGTTAGTTTGGTTTCTTGACAACTTTTTGCTGAGGTTTTGGCTTTACTTTATGGTTTGACCATGAGTGTTTCAAGCCAAATAATTCACAGACAAGGTGTTATAACTGAAAGTTCTGGTTGTGAATTATTATACACTAGGAGCGAAGTTCACTCCTCCGCAAAGTGGGTGAATCATACCTACATAGCGAAGAGGCCTTGTGCTAGTTCTCTGCACGGTATATTTCTCCCTAATGTTATGCTACTATTAGAGTATTAGTTTTCTAAACATACAGGTTGAAAAGTCAGGATATCCATAATCAAAGTTAGGCAACCAACCCTAACTCTCCCTCTCATGCAAGACACTGTCAGATTGCACAGAACCTCAGCTTTCATTTTAAAAAAGTATGTTAGGCTTGTGAACAAAATCTTTCGTATGTGAACCGAATGCAATTGATGCAGTAAAATCTCCTGGCACCTGCAGGAGGCTTCATACAATAAGTTCAGTGGTGTGAACTTCCCTACCCCATTAAGCTCATTGGATTGTCTGCTCTAAAGCTTGGTGATAAGACTTCAACATTACCTATTCTGTTGCTGATCATTTTACCAGAAGGACTAGGGAAGGAGTGCAAATCATGCTCACGGGGAGGTGGGAATTGGGAGTAGCTCAGAGGAAGGAAAGGTAGAGGGAAGAACAAAGGAGACACAGATGAGAAAGGGGCGCTTTCAAGCAACCGAGAAGAAACATGCACATCCACAAACTCTACTCCTCCCAAAGGCTAAGATCATCTCCACACTCTTCCTGTTACTTGACACCTTGCCTGGGTAGCATGAAAAAGTAACACACACACACACACACACACACACACACACACACACACACACAAATTCAATATGTGTAGCCATAATTACAGCTTTTAGAATGTCATAGCACAGTCATGACACCTTCTCGCTCTACCCTTCCAGTCCTGGAAATGCATGAATTCTCTGAAATCATTCTAATGTGCTGATCCACTTGATCTACTGAAACTGATACTATGTTAATAAAGCCCGCAGTATATTAGCATATGGTCACAGGGGCCAGTTCAGTTGTCAGTCAGGTGTAACTGTCAAAGACAATCGCATAACAACAGTATGAAACTGGTATAAGTAAGATCAGGCCAATAAAGTCTTCTGTAGTTGATTATGTGATGATTCACATCAGAGTCGGAGCCGACACCTCCATTTTAAAGGAAGCTTCAAGCGCACAGTTAGAGATGCTAAAGTTGCAGCTAGCAACTCTGGAAATCTTGGCAACTGACCGAACCAAGTAGTGAACCATAGCGGGAAGGCTCTTGTTTGAACAGACCTGATTTAAGAGCCTAGGGCTGAGAAAGGTTTGCTTGCTATGACTTCAGGCAAATTTCCCATCCCTTTCCTCCTTCCATCTTCGCACTGTGCTAGCCTCGGTAACGATGGGCGATGATGATTTATGTCTGGAATGTGTATTTTTATGTGAATTCGTTGCGGGAGAAAACTGCCAGGTTAAGAGCCCTGGAGACTGAAACCTTCTATTTCTCCTCATAGCACGTAGAGCATGCATAGAAGAAGTGCACGCTTCCCCATACTTCCCTGTCAAGGTTCCTGAATTGTATACTGTGAGAACCACTTCCAAGGCTGAGAAATGGGAAGGTGGGACATGGAGGCCTAGAATGAGATGGACGGGGCTCAGACATTGAAGCAAATGGCCATAGCATAACAACATCGATAAGACACGCCCATTTGGTTTATAGATTTTAGGACAAGACGGGACTATTCAAATCATCTTGTGTGACCATCTATGTAACACACACAGACCATGGCATTTCACTAAGTGATTCCTGGATCTAGCTCAATAATTTATAGTTGAACTACAGTGCATCTGTTAGCAAGATACCCTGTCTTTACCTGAAAACTCCAAATGATGGAGAATTATCACAGCCCCTGGTAATCTGTTCCACTAATTCTGACTCCCAAGGTGCATCTTTACAGTTTGAACTCTGGTGACTTCAATTTCCAGCCACAGGATCTCATTATTCCCGTGTGACATAGATTAAAGAACCCTTGTGTATCAGATATCTTCTCCCTGTGTAGGTAATTATAGACCATGCTCAAGTCACCTCTTCACCTTCTCGTCAATAAATTATATAGATTCAGCTACTTTAGATTTTCATTGTAAGGCATATTTTCCAGACCATGAATCTTTCTTATAGTTCTTCTCTGAACCCTGTTCAATTTTTCAGCATCCTTGTTAAGGTGTCAACACCGGAACCAGACACAACATTAGTCCCATCAATGCCATACAGAGGTAATATTGCCTCCCTATTTCTGCTTGACAGTCCTACATTTATACATCCAAGTATCTTTTTTGCCACACTGGGAGCTCCTGTTCATTTGGTTAAATTCTTGTTGCTTCTGCTGAGGCTGCCAATTCTAGCCCACTATGCTTGCAGTGTTTTTTATGACATTAACATGAGCCCAGGAGTGAGGTCACCAATTTATACCACATCGGCAGCCAAATAATGAGCCAGGTTAGGTCCTGCTGTAGATGGGGCTAACTAACTCCCCTGAAGACAACATGCACCACTGAAATCAATGGCGTCACCCAGTGTGTAAACGATAGGTTAGCAAAAACACCCCTTCTTTTAAAGAATGTAACAAGTGCACAGGCTCGGTAGCCACTTATTGAAGTGAGAAAAATTCAGCATTTGACCTTTTTAAAACAAACAAACAAACAAAGGCCCCAGCAATTCACAGCAAAGATTCACTGAATATGAGATTTCTGTTTTTTTTTTAAATTAAGCCATTTTTTTTGGTTTGCCTCGTTTTCTTTTGGCGAGAGCACATCTGAACCCTAAGGCTGGCTGTCAATAGAAGGCAGAACATAACTAATTGAAGCCATTTAAAAAATAAACGAGCCTGTAACATTATTGTGTGAAGTTTCAACGTCATGCCAAGTTGCAGCCCTTCAGAACCTAAATGACTGCTGAGAGAATGATCAGAATACGGATCACAAAAATACGGATTCACCATGCAGAAATTCGTGTGCTCCTGAACATGCTGACTGAAATATTAGAGTGAGACGGCGGGGGGGGGTGTGTGTGAAGGCAGCCCTTAGAAGTACCAAAAGAGAAAACTGAGGAAACGAAAAAGAACAGAGGTTCTCTCTGTTGATATATATTTCATCTGAGCTGATGCTGACATTGCCCAGAAGAGAGAAAAGAACAGTGTAGCTCTAAAAATGGCACCCCAGATACTGTGGGAATAAGAGGGTCACATTATTTCTAATGGGAGTTAGTTGCAATCGCTTTCCTGCTGGAATACACACTAGCAGGGAAAGACGAGGCTGGGCATGAACTGCAACCTTGTGAATGAGATACAACCAAGTACAGGCATCTTCTATGCACCAATAGGGCCAAATTCTGGGCTCAGAGACATGTGCATGACTCCCACTGATGTCAGGCCTAAGTCTGTAAATAATGCAAATGACTTCCCAGGGCTTGAGGCTGCATCTTATTTATTCAGTGAATTTTCTCTTCTGTAACAACAGGGGCTAGAAATGTATCTTGCTTCTGTTTCATGGAATTCCAACTATACACACACACACACACAGAGCAAATGACTAGAGTTATGCCCCACCTTTTGTTAGCTGCAAATAAAATAAACAAGATACAAAAGAAAACAATTTCTGGCTTTGGTGGGAATCTCTCCTGACCTTTCTTCAGGTCCTGTATATTAGATGCAGGTGCACATAGACTTGCTGCTACAGTCTATGGCCAATAGTATAGAAGTCACCACTTTTATGGTCTATTTTTTCCCTTTAAGGTCCAATGAGTTTCCTAACTTCCCTTGCCACACAGCATGAATATGACTGATTCCACATCACAGGAAATATTTAATGCTGTCCGCTCAATATCCAGGGTACAATATCCCTCCTCATAGGCTCACTAAAGTGAAGGGGGCAAAGGTGCCACCCAGTAGCTTTTATCCCTGAAGACCAGCCAAAATTAGTCCAGACAGACATTCACATGAATGTCATGTTTCTTCATTGGACTTCTCTATCACTCAGTCTTTTGGAGGTGATCTCTTGGATGTCTTCTATCTATAAACTCCCATAGTATCCTTGTGTTCCTTCTTTCCTCTCAGTGTTGGAAATGAGCCTCTATCCTGTATATACGCCAGAACCCCACAGCTCCAAAGTATGGTTGCTTAGCAGCTACTGCTTCTACACCACCACTAGGTGAAACAACAGAGCTCAGAGACCTTCAAAACACAACAGCTTTGTTCACGGCAAGTAATCCTCAGCAATTCAAGGACTGATGCAGACAATGCTACTGGGAGGGAGTTAGTAGAAGTCATCCACTTAAATTCTCCTATGAATTGCTGGGGTTGGGGGTCATTATTGCCTGTATGTTCATTAATATAAAAAAGTTTTAAAGCATAATTTTTAAAAGGTGCATGATGCTGAGTCTGAAGTTTCCATTCTTTGTAGGACGTTCGGTAGCTCTCAGCATGCTTAGTACATCCAGGTACATCCAGTATATGGGGATGACAGTGTGCCGACGGGTTAGCACCGGAATAGAAACACAAACAACGGAAACCCGCAGCTGAACTACCAGATGCTGGGGTTTGTCAAAGATTTTTTTATATGAACACACAGACTCTGACTCGGATCATCATCTCCACAATGCACTTGTCTGTGTAACTCTTCTCTTCTATTTTCCTCCCTCCCCTGACGTGCATAAAACGTCCTTATTCAACCTTGATTGGAGCATGCAACTTGCTTCTACTGCCCTTAACGAAAGTGCATAAAATGTCTGTGCAAGAGATGGTAGGCCAGACCACGACAGCCGCTCTGGAGATGTCGCTTGATTACAAAGCTGGCATTTGTGAGCTCTAGGACTGCAGAAGCGCAGAAGGAAAGAGCAGATCTTCAAAATGAAATGACAGGTTGGAATTTTAAAAGGACGCTGTTTTTCCTCTTTTTTTGATTAAACGTATTGGCTTAAAATGTTTGGGGTGCCCTGACCTGTAGGGGTGCTGTGACTGAATTAATTAGTTAAGATGCAAGTGATCTGTTAGCTACTGTAGACTTCTGTAGCCCCTTCCATCCAAGAATCTCAAAGCATTATTATTTCAGGGGATGCTAAAACCCCAGTCCCACTGGAGCGCCTCAGCTGCAGAAGCAGGTGGTGAGTCCAGGTTTACCAGTCCTCCCCCTTGGAAGTTGCTCAGACGCACTAAGTCCCAGTGACATCCCCCACAACCTAGCACCAGCAGGAGGAGTTTCAGGAGCAGCCGTAAAAGCCCAGCTCCTGGTGTTATTCATCAGTATAATTAGGCCTTCTCACCCCCACCAGCCTCCTGAGGCCACTTCTACCTTGGACTCTGGACATTCCTCACATTCTGCTCAGTGGTTGTTCAGACCTCCTCCCTCTTCTCTCCAGTCACCAGGGTCCCTCTGCTATCAGCCTTGTCTCCCTGCATCTTCCATGCTCCTCTCAACCTCATAAGAACATAAGAACGGCCATACTGGGTCAGACCAAAGCTCCAGCTAGCCCAGTATCCTGTCTTCCAATGCCAGATGCTTCAGAGGGAGAGAACAGAAAAGGGCAATTTATCTAGTGATCCATCCCCTGTCATCCAGTCAGTCAGAAGTTTAGGGACACCCAGAACATGGGGTATCTACCCTCTTGCCTTTCCATCCTTCTTTCTTCCCACCCTCTTGCACCTTCAACTCCTCTCCTCCCAGCTATCTTGCACACACACACACCTATATCCCAGAGAGACCCAGCCTCCAGACTATTTAATGACATTCAGCTATAAATAAAATGACATTTAAAACTAACCCAAACAAGGTGCTTGTAGAAGGTTCCACTACACCCTTGGTCTTGTTTTATTACCTTTTCCATTCTTGTCTCGGTAAACTGGCAGGCTCTTGTACCAGCCCAGGACAGGACCAGTACCATCCATGCCTGAGTCTGGTTCAGGTCCTTGCCTCAGGACACAATTTCTTATTTAAAATACACAAAAACTAAAGAAGTAACACAAACCAAATTGATACCCCTGAGCAAAACAAGCTACGATCCCCAAAGCCTTCCTTCAACCCCCTGCTGCCCCGTGACAAACAGGCAGTATTTAACTCTTTCCAGTTGTTTCACCTTGTCACAGTCCCTTTATTTGCTCCCCTTTTGTTTTGTCTTTACTTGCCCTGCCATGCCTTTGTTAAGGGCCTGATTTTGCTGTCCTTCCTCATTGCGAGCAGTACCTTACTCTGTAAGTAGCCCAGCTGAAATCTCCAGGACTGCGTGTGGACAGAGCTACTGTTCTACGTGAGGGGGATAGAATCTGGCTTTAGATGGGAACCGCTTCAGGTCTGGGTCCATATTTTTTACATGTCTTTAAGGTACCTTAACACGCTTTGGGGGCTATATACATTATCATTATTAATTGTATTATTTAAAAGCTCAATTGTGTCTTTGCCACAAGGCCTGAGTAAGAGGCAGTGCATAGCTATGCTGCCACAAGAGCAGATTAGCAACCAGTTGGTGACTCAGAGCTGTAGCATGAGGAGAGGAATAAGAGAAAGAGGGTCACATTTCAGGAAGAACCTAGTTTGGCTCCGGAATGCAAGCTTGGCCCAGGTTTGAGCTGGGTGAAACCTTGTTATACATTGAGTTAAAACCTTGGTCAAATGGGTGTGTGAATGAGTCCCCTATTTAAGACAGATAAAGGGCCACACTTAAAACAAAACCTCAGGCTATGTCTATACTACAAGTGCTTCCGCTGCAGGTATGCTGCTACCGTGCTGCAGTGTATACACTTGCTACAGTGACAGACGGGGTTTTTCTGTCACTGTAGTAAATCCACTGCCTTGTGAGGTGCTAGCTACGTCGATGGAATAATTCTTCTGACATCTTACGCCAGGTCTACACTACACACTTCGGTATAACTACATTGCCCAGGGGCGTGAAAAATCCACGCCCCTGAGCAACGTCGTTACACTTACCTTAACCCCTCCATGTAGACAGTGCTATGTCGATGGGAGAGCTTCTCCCGCCAACATAGCTACCGCCTCTCGTGGAGATGAGGTACCTAAGTCAACAGGAGAGCTCTCTCCCGTCAGCTAAGAGCGTCTTCATCAAAGTGCTACAGCAGCACAGTTGCATCGGTGCATATGCAGTGTTTGTAGTATAGACTTGCCCCTACTGGTGTCTATAGTGGGGCTTTATGTCGGCTTACCTATGTCTGTTAGGGGTGTGACTTTTTCACACCCCTGTGCAACAGATTGAGAGAGAAAACACAAACAAAACTGAAAAAGACTGGTGAGAGAGAGTATCAGAGGGGTAGCCATGTTAGTCTGGATCTGTAAAAAGCAACAAAGAGTCCTGTGGCACCTTCTAGACTAACAGATGTATTGGCGCATAAGCTTTCGTGGGTGAATACCCACTTCGTCAGACGCGGAGCAGTTGAAAGCACCGTGCCCGACTCTGGAAGAAAGCCGGGAAGAGTTTTTGTGGCAGTGGTGCAGGCTGAAAAGTGTGTGCTTGGGGATGGGAGCAAAAGAAGCGGTTTCCTGATATTTGATTCCTTTTGTGTGTCGAGATATGGGACTTTGTATGTTCTTCATAAATACACAAAACGACACCCAAGAAAATACCAGAGTCCATCAATTTCTACTTCCAACTGGAACAAACCCAGGATCCCAAAATGTGTCTAGCCACTCAGCTCAGCAAGGGGCAGCATTGCTTACCAGGCAAACACAAGCCCCTGAGTATGCCACAGTGGCCTCTACACATGTTCAATAAAGACCTCTTTCCTACAACTTTGCTTGCTTGCTGCATCTTTACTGCTAACGAAACAAGAGTCACAATCTGGTTTCTGGTTCCCTTTTGCTCCAGGGGGAAGTAATTGGCACCAGCCCTCCCTTAGTGGGCCAGGTCAGTTGAGGGGGCCAGTAAGTTGGGGAAGGTGCTGTGTGAAGGCCCTGCCCACCTGGCAGAAGAGGGGAGAGCACAGTTCAGCAGAGGCTGCTCCCCTCATGACATTGCAACCCACAACACAAGTAGCCCATGTACGGAGTGAGAGGGCTGCACATTCCCCATAGTCAGGGACACAATTTGGCCCTAAAGGTGTAATTTAAAAGCTAGTTCACTTCTCAGACACTATCTTTTCAGTTTAAGAGAAAGAGAATTCTGCATCTGATCAGCAGATGGCCAGCACTGGCAACTGTAATTGGTGATAATCACATGAGATTTTTATTTCAGTGACAATGCATTTTCTGTAATTATTCCTCTGCTTTTAGAAGTTACCTAAATGCAGTCCTCACAGCTACAGAAGAAAAAAAAATCCATTTCCAACGCCAACTTTCAAGTTGTTTTCACTTTTGTAGATGCAGAATATTGAAAACAGATGTGCAAGCTGAACTTTTTTGCAGCATACTGTAAATGTTTTTAAAATGTGACTCTGGTACGATACATGTCAAACAGTTGAATTCAAGGTAGAGAAAGCTGCCAAAAGGAGAAGACAGATGAAGTTTAAAGTCAGTTTTGACAGATTAACTGCAGACGCTTTGAAGCCATAAATCAGATGGCCAGTCTATAAGAAGTTAATAAATGTTTTTTTCATATTTATTATCTCAAAGAGATATAGAAAAACAAACCAACACTATTTTTGCAAAGCAAAGTCATACCTAGTTACTTATAGTACTATAACCAAGTAGCAGTAGAAGTGTGAGCAAGTTTCATGCCTCATTATTTGCTCACACTGACGACAGATAAAAGACAACTAATGTTTGTATTTAAGACATACAATTTCCCAGCTTTAAGAATCATTGGCCACAGTAAACACTTGAGACCAATGCATTTTAAATGTATAAAAACACAGATTTGCGAACTATTCCTATTTATGTCCATTTTTAAAACATCTGTAATAGAATCATAGAAATGTAGGGCTGGAAAGGATCTTGAAAGGTCATCAAGTCCACTCCCTTTGTGGCGGCAAGAGCAAATAAATCAAGTCCATCCCTGACCGGTCCAACCTGTTCTTAAAAATAGATGATGGGGATTCCACAACCTTTCTTGGAAGCCTATTCCAGGACTTAACTACCTTTCTAGTTAGAAAGATTTTCCTAATATCTAATCTATATCGCCCTTGCTACAAATTAAGCCCATTACTTCTTGCTCTGTCTTCAGTGGACATGAAGAACAATTGATCACCATCCTCTTCATAAAGCCCTTAACATATTTGAAGATTGTTATCGAGTTCCCTTCACTCATAGGTCAGATTTTCTAATGCTTTTATCATTTCTGTTGCTCTCCTCTGGACTCTCTCCAGATTGTCCATGTCTTTCCAAAAGTGTGGTGCCCAGAATTGAACATAATTCTCCAGCTAAGGCCTCACCACTGTTGAGTAGAGAGGGCCAATTACCACCCATATCTTACATATGACACTCCTATTAATACACCCCAGAATGATATGACCCTTTTTAGCAATTGCATCACATTGTTGACTCATATTCAATTTGTGATGCACCAGATCTTTTTCAGCAGTATTACCACCTAGCCAGTTAGTCCCCATTTTATAGCTGTGCACTTGATTTTTCCTTCCTAAGTGAAGTACTTTGCACTTGACCTTATTGAATTTCATATTTCAGGCCCATTTTCTAATTTGTCAAGGTTGTTTTGAATTCTAATACTGTCCTCCAAAGTGCTTGCAACCCCTTCCAGCTTGCTGTCATCAACAGATTTTATAACCATACTCTCCACTCCATTATCCAAGCCATTAGTGAAAATATTGAACAGTATCAGACCCAGAACTGACTCCAGTTTGACAGTGAACCATTGATAACTACTCCAAGTACATCTTTCAACCAGTTGTGCCTCCATTCTTATAGTAATTTCATCTAGTTTGCTCATGAAAATGTGATGTGAGACTATGTCAAAAGCCTTACTAAAATCAAGATAGATCATATCTACTGCTTTCCACATCCATGAGGCCAGTAACCCTGACAAAGAAGGAAAGTAGGTGGGTTTGGTTTGATTTGTTTTTGACAAATCAATGCTGGCTATTTTTAATAACTCTATTATCCTCTAGGTCAGCGGTGGGCAAGCTGTGGCCCATCAAGGTAAACCACTGGCGGGCTGCAAGACAGTTTGTTTACATTGACCATCCGCAGGCACAACCGCCTGCAGCTCCCAGTGACCGCAGTTCGCCATTCCCAGCCAATGGGAGCTGCGGGAAGCAGCGGTCAGCACATCCCTGCGGCCTGCGCTGCTTCCCGCAGGTCCCATTGGCCAGAAACTGCGAACCGCGGCCCCTGGGAGCTGCAGGTGGCCGTGCCTGCGGACCGTCAATGTAAACAAACTGGCTTGCGGCCCGCCAGCGGATTACCTTGACGGGCCACGGGTTGCCCACCACTGCTCTAGGTGCTTACGAACTGATTACTTAATCATTTGTTCGAGTATCTTGCCAGGTATCAAAGTTAGGCTGACTGGGCAATAATCTCCCAGGTCCTCTTTGTTCCTCTTTTTAAAGTTAGACGCCATTTTTGCCCTTCTCCAGTCCTCAATGACCTCACCCAGCCTCCATGAGTACTCAAGGATAATTGCTTCAGCTAGTTCTTTAAGTAGTCTAGGATGAATTTCATGAGACCCTGCCGACTTGAATACATCTAACTTACTTAAATATTCTTTAACCCGTTCTTTCCCTATTTTGGCTTGCAGTCTTTCCCCCTTGTTGTGAATATTAATTGTGTTGAGTTTCTGGTCACCATTAACTTTTTTAGTGAAGACTGAAGCAAAACCGACATTAAACACCTCTGCCTTCTGACGTCATCAGCTCTCTTTTCCCACTAAGTAGAGGACCTACACTTCCTTTTATCCTTCTCTTGCTCCTAATGTATTTAAAGAACCTCTTCTTATTGCCTTTTATGTCAAGAGCTAGCTGTAACTCATGTTGTGCCTTAGCCTTTCTGATTTTCTCCTACATGCTTGTGCTTTTCTTTTGTTCTCTTCTTTAGCAATTTATCCATGTTTCCACTTTCTGTAGGATTCCTTGTTGATTTTTAGGTCATTAAAGAGCTCCTGATGGAGCCATATTGGCCTTTTACTATTCATCCTATCTTTCCTTCGCACTGGGATAGTTTGCAGTTATGCCTTTAATATTGTCTCCTTGAGAAACTGTCAGCTCTCCTGAACTTCTTATCCCTTATATTTTCTTCCCAAGGGACCTTACTTACCTATTCTTAAAATCAGACTTTAACAAACTCAGAGAAGTCTGTTGTCCTGATTCTGCTGCTCTCACTCCTTCCTTTCCTTAGAATCATGAAATCTATCATTTCATGATCACTTTCACCCAAATTGCCTTCCACCTTTAGATTTGCAACCAATTCCTATCTGTTGATCAGAATCAAGTCTAAAATGTCTGTCCCCTCGACTACTTCCTCCACTTTCTGAAACAAAAATTTGTCCCCCATACATTACCAGTACTTACTGGAGATTTTGTGATTTGCCATATTACTTTTGCAACAGATGTCCATGTAGTTATAGGTTCCCCTTACTACCAGATCTGGTGTTTGGACATTTCTATTATTTGTTCTAGAAGTGCCTCATTTACCTCCTCTTCTTGATTTGGTGGTCAGTAGTAGACTCCTACCATGACATCACCCCTATTTTTTCCCTCTTTTATCTTTACCCAGAGACTTTAAACTCGTCTCTCTCTCACCTCCTTCTGGACCTCAGAATAAGTATAATGCAATACCTCCTCCCTTTTCCCCCTGCTTGTCCTTCCTGAACAAGCTATACCTCTCTATACCAATATTCCATTCATGAGATTTACCCCACCAAGTCTCTGTGATGCCAGTTAAGTCATAATTTAGCTTATGTACTAATACAGTTTTGAGTCTGTCAATGTCCATTTCAAATTGACTTTTCTAATAATTCATGTTCTAGAAGACGAAGGACATATGGAAACACCATACTTTGCTTATAAATAGCCATTTCTACCTTTTGTACAATTTGGCCAGCTGTCCTGGACTCATTCCCTTACATGTAAAACAATGCATGTGAAGAAAAAACTCAGAAATGTTTTCCAAGATTTGCATTAGGGTTACAACTTTTTATATGAATAGTAAAGTCTTCTTAAAATATGCCTCTAATTTAAAAGCTGTGATGCTCTTACACAGGATGGCCCCCAATCCGCCACTTGTTCCAAACCTTTGTGCCTAGACAGAACCGCACTGAAGTCAAAGGAGCGCCACAGGAAACCACCACCTACTCACATGTGATTGCCAACGTGGACTTAAGTGCCCAACGTTGCATTTTTTGCTGAGCCAAAACTCCCAGTAAAGTTGAACAAGTCTAGAGATAAATTCCAGCATAAGAGTTACAGGGTGGATATTAGATAGGAGCTTAAATTATGTGTGGAATAAAACAACCTTCATCTCTTGGATTCTTCCACATTACAAATCATATTTCACAATACATTCAAACCTTTTCTGTTCTGGTGTTAATGGATTCCTTATACGTTTTGGCTAAACCTTGCTCTGGAACACTACTAAGTCAGTTTTCAGCCCTAAAACTGACTTCAGTGAAGACCAGGTCTAGCGGGGAAGTCATCTTGGGCTTTAGGAGAAGTAACTGAGTCATGGCAGTCTCCTAAATTGTTCAGCCAGTAGGGAGAAGACTGGGATTTGCACATACCTCTGTGAATGTGAACGTGCCAATGCAAACATTTGTACTCAGGAATATTATATGGATTTAGGACATGCCAAAGGGATTAGTACCATAAAAAGGAACTAGTACCTTGAGAGAAATATAAATCTGTTCTGGTAAGTTTTATGTTTTTTTAAGGAAAACTCTTGTGACCATTTTTCTCTGACCATCTTTCTGAAATTTGCAGAGAAGTTGCAACTCTTGCATGAAACAAACTCAGGAACAAGCATGAAAACTCATTAGGCCTCCTCTTTCGAAGTTGCACAGTTCTGTGATAAGTTAGATAGGTGAGCATTTTCTTCCAGACGTTTTTCAACACAATGGTCCCATTTCTGTTCTCACTTACACTAGTTTTAAAGTTGTGTAACACTATTGACCTAGTGATGTTACTCCTGACTTACACCAGTGCAACTGAGATCCAAATCAAGCTCAGTGTCTGTGAGAATACAATCAGAAAGACTCAGCTGGAGTCAGTGGTCTCAGCAGGGACTCAACCAGTGCCCACTGAAATCAACAGGACTCCATTTATTGACTTCAATGGGCTGTGGACCACACCCTGGGCACCTAATATTGTAGTAGGACAAAAAAAAAAGGTTTTGTAATAAAAAAACAGATTCTTTTCATTGAATCTGACTATAAGGGCAGGTTTGGTTTAATATGAGAGCTGGGCGAATAATGGATTTTTTTGTTTCGCTTGCAATTCTGAAAACTACAAAAAATTGTTTTCACACTGACGTGAAACTAATTTTTTAACTGTAGTCTACATGAAAAGTCTACATGTAGTCTACGTCAACAGGAAAACAAATTTTTTCAAAATTTTCAGCAAATCAAAAGTAATTTTAAAAAGCCCCAAATATTTCAGGTCAAATTATATGTTTTGTTCAACCCCAAATAAAAATGTTTTGAGCATTTTTTAACAATTAAACATCATTAAAAAATAAAATAAAAGACATTTCAAAACAGTTATTTTGAATAAAATAATTCACTTCAGATATGTCAAAATTAAATGTTTTTCAGAAATTTGTTCAGGTTTTCTTTTCATTGAAAAAATTTGGCAAAATCAACATGAATTTGTAAAATATACAAATATTGTATATTTGTTGCCAATCCTGCATTTTTTGCCAGTCAAACAATTTCACCCAACTCTAACTGGTCCAATTTTTTCTGAAATGGATAATTTGATCATTCCTTTCTACATCAACCCACAGGAGCATGGATCTTTGTGTCTAATAGTACGTTAGAAATAATTAATTTAAAAGACTCTTGATTTTGACTTTTAGCTAGAAAAATCTTCTGAGATATTTTGGAAGCTTCCCGCCATGCAATCTTGTCCTCAGTTGTTAACTCAAGCCACCCCCAGCTCCCTTTAGGATTTGTTCCAATGCCCATACAGGACTTTCAGTAACGTTATTAGTTACGGAGATGCTTCTAGAGAATATACCCAAATATGGCCCCTATTTCATTTCACCCTTTAGATGGGAGACATCCAAAGATGCACTGCAAGAGTTGGTTTGAATGGCTCCTTTGGAGGCACCCTTCATTCAGAGCCAGCCATGAGGAGATGCTCCATCACAGAGAAAGAGGCACTGCCCTGTTGGAAGTGCTGTCTTTCAGGTCAGATATATAACCAAACTCTGGCCATTTATGGTCATAGCAGATCCCATGGCACTTTAGTTCTCCTCAAAGTTCCACATAGGCAATTTCTACTTCAATTTAATTCTCTTCATTTGGATCCTGATCCAATACCCATCGGCTGTCGACGCCGTAGCCTCCTACTCCGTAGATAGTAGCGTTTCAATGATGGATAAAGTCACTGCATTCCCTTTATACATATGTAAAGCTAATTGGTAATTCTGCTAACTACCTTGAGGCCTGTAAAAGTCACTATATAAATCAACTAGGAAAAAAAGAGAGCGAGAATATATACCCCACAAAGACAAGTACAAGTTGTTTTATTTGGAAAAGAGTATTTTCCATAGTTTTAGGGTAATGCAATGTTCTCTTGCACTTCAGAATATTATTATATTTAAGTCTATGCTGGAGTTTTGTATGTGTTCATGCCAATATTTTCTTTCAAATGTTCTTACCTTTTGAGACAATTTATGTTATTTTATGGAGCACCAAAGTGAAGTGCCATTCAAAAAACTAATATTTACAGAACAGTAGCTTTTGTAAAATAAAGGGAGTGGCAAAAGCAATCCATCCATTACAAAATACTATGCCTTGCTCATAAATTATGCAAAAATACTGGGCTAAAAGTAAGGCAGCAGAGACCTGATTTCATTAGAATAAAAATGAATCATGTCATAACACCAAAACCTCTAAATGATGTTGGTTTAAGCTATTTTATAGATACAAGTGTCCAGGGCAGAACTAGGAACAAGAAATGCGCCTTGTATAAACAGTGTTGCTTAGTAACCCTGTATTTTTAATAGCCTACCACTCTAAATTCAGCGTTGCCTGTCAGTACGGGATTTCAGCTCAAGACACTAAGGTACTTCAGAGCCAGCTTTCTGAGTTGCACCATGCTGAATGCAGAGCTGGTTGTCACAGCAATACACTGACATGATCAAGCAGAAGAAAGAGATGGGATGCCAAATATAAATTAGTTTTTATTGTTCATTATTTGCATTACAATAATGCCCACAAGCCCCCATCATAGCCTTGGACCCCCATTGCAGTAGGTGCTGTGTAAACACTGCCTCAAACAGGTTACAATTTAAATATAAAACAAGAGAAACTATGAGGCAAGATGCACTTGTGAAATAAGATTCTTCAAAGCATTACTACCTACTATTGCCTGTTGAGAATACGAAAGGCAGTATTTGTTTTTGCTAGAATTAATGCATTTTGTTGCCTTGAAATACACTTTTTAGTCTTTAAAAAAATAGATTCTACTCCCTTGCTCATATTGAATAGTACCGTCCTATACACGTAATCTTACTGAAGGGGGGCAGAATCCTGTCTCGAGCATTTTCATTCTGTTGGGTATCCCACTCTTCTAGGGGGCCTCCTAGCCTGCTAAAAAGCTTTTTCCTCATTCAAAGGAACATCAAACAATCATTTTAGGCCAAACGTTTAGGATTTGTGGGAAAACAAAAGGATTTGATCAAACCAAATATGAAACATTTTTGGGCAGGATTTAAAAGTTCCACTGTCGTGCTAAAAATCCATGCTAGTGCCTGAGAAGCAGGAAGTGAAACTGGTCAGGAATTAGTTGAAACTGACCAGTCTGTTTCACTGTCCAGTCTCTGTGATCTGCAAAAAATGAGTAAACAGCATAAATGATGAAAAATAAATTAGGGGCTTAGACCTTCAATGGGAACTTTGCCCTAGTAAACATTGCAGGATCAGGCCCTAAATGTTAAACTCTTTCAGATTAATCATCTAAATAATTAGTAACCAATAAAGAAAAATATATTTTATAATATATTGGGCTAAATCCTGGATCCTTATGCAACACTCTCTTTGAAGTCTCTGAGCATTTTATGTGAATAAAGACTCAATAAATACTGAGTAAGGACTTCAGGATTTGATTTTAATCTTGACAGTGTGTATTTAAACTGCCATTATTTTCCTTCTAGCACGTCCACCCATCATTGAATTCTGGACATCATCCAGCAACATGACTTCATCTCCCTGTAATCTCTCTCCTCAGCTGGCCAACAAGGCTGTGCGCATGCATGAATACACCATTCCTAGTTCTAAAAGGACGAGGAGTACTTGTGGCACCTTGGAGATTAACAAATTTATTGGGGCATAAGCTTTTGTGGGCTTAAAAAGGTGCATTTTCCTTGCAAGGATACATTTAGCTGTACCTGTAAATGTCTTTTCTATTAGCTCTTCCACAGTACCCTAAATTAATAGACAAAAATAATGTTCTTCATATAAACCTAACAAGACGCAAGCCAATTATTGTCACCCTGACCTTTTTTCTTCTCTGTTATTTCTCTTTCTCCTGCCATTATGTTTATTATTTAATTCTATTACAGTAATATCTACAGGCTCCAACTGAAGATCAGAGCTCCTTTGTGCTACAGGATGTATACTCAGCCAGGAGAGATAGTCCCTGTCTAAAAGAACTGATACACTTTGATATATAGCAGGGGTCGGCAACATTCGGCACGCGGCTCGCCAGGGTAAGCACCCTAGCGGGCCGGGCCAGTTTATTTACCTGCTGACACGGCAGGTTCGGCCGATCGCGGCCCCCACTCGCCAGGGTTCGCCGTCCCGGGCCAATGGGGGCGGCAGGAAGCAGTGCGGGCCAAGGGATGTGCTGGCCATGGCTTCCCGCCGCCCCCATTGGCCCGGGACGGCGAACCGCGGCGAGTGGGGGCCGCGATCGGCCGAACCTGCCGCGTCAGTAGGTAAATAAACTGGCCCAGCCCGCTAGGGTGCTTACCCTGGCGAGCCGCGTGCCGAACGTTGCCGACCCCTGATATATGGTTTATATATATCTATATAGTTTATATATAGGCTATAGACTACATGCTTTTCCTGGGTTGGGCTCTATCCACCTACAAATATGTACAGCACTGAGCATGTTTTTGGACACTTCACTAGTACAAATAACACTGCTCTACAGCCAAAATGCTTCTGAAATAAATGTAGTCAAACTTTACTAATTCTGGGTCACTGAGAACGAAAATGATGCTTAAAATTGTTGATTGGCTCTAGTTTTCAAGATATGCTATTGGGTCAGTATACACGACCCTTGACTTGGGAATGGCGGAGGATAAGTGAGTATAAAGGGAAGGGATCTCAATTTAAACCAGAAATGACTAAAATACATCTTTGACTGGATCTATGAATAAATCTATGACTTGGACAGTACTTTGGACAGTACTTGCTTTTTAGGCAAAACAATGAATGATGCAATCTGAAGTTGGTATTGCGTCATACATGATATGAATTGCATCATGTTATTCCTAGAAGTCATGGATGATGCAATCATAACGAAGCTTACATCACTCTGCTGAACAAATTGCCCTATATCAGGTATAGAAATCATACAGTGTCGTGCTCTCTTATTTGTCAGTGTTTGATTTTGCAAAGGGACACATTTCTGTTTAGCCAAAGTGAGCAGAGATGCCTCGTACTTGTGTGAACGGTGCAGATAACTTCTGCTATGTTTGTGGTGAAGTGACTTTTGCATCACAAAAGCGCAGTATAACCACCATGGTTAAGAAAGCCTATCACTTTTATTTTGGCTGCAAAATTGGAGATCAGGACAAGCGGTGGGCCCCACACATATGCTGCAACACTTGTGCAACAAATCTTCGCCAGTGGTTGAACAGGAAAAGGAAATCTATGCCTTTTGCAGTGCCAATGATTTAGAGAGAGCCAACAGATCATACCAGCAATTGTTACTTCTGCATGGTGCCTCCAGTTGGGAAAAGTGTGTCAAAGAAGAAAAAGTGGACTGTGCATTACAGGGGGAGGGATAGCTCAGTGGTTTGAGCATTAGCCTGCTAAACAAAACCAGGGTTGTGAGTTCAGTCCTTACGGGGGCCACTTAGGGATCTGGGGCAAAATTGGTCCTGCTAGTGAAGGCAGAGGGCTGGACTCGATGACCTTTCGGGGTCCCTTCCAGCTCTATGAGATAAGTATATCTCCATATATATTATTATTATCCAAACATTCCATCAGCTATACGCCCAGTACCCCACGGAGAAGGACTGCCGGTTCCTGATGCACCAGAATCATTCTCACTTGAGTCAGACGAGGAAGAGGAAGAGGATGAAACTTCTGGTCCTGAACCATCAATGTCACAGGACCCACATTTTCTCCCATCCTGCTCCTCTGAACCACACCTCATAACACAAGGTGAACTGAATGACCTTGTCAGGGATTTGGAACTACCCAAGAGTAAGGCAGAGCTGTTGGGCTCCAGACTACAGCAGTGGAATCTCCTGGCAGATGATAAATAAATAAATAAATAAATGGAGATATCCTGTCTCCTTGAACTGGAAGGCACCTTGAAAGGTCATTGAATCCAGCCCCTTGCCTTCACTAGCAGGACCAAGTACTGATTTTGCCCCAGATCCCTAAGTGGCTCCCTCAAGGATTGAACTCACAACCCTGGGTTTAGCAGGCCAATGCACAAACCACTGAGCTATCCCTCCCTCCATGTTCCATGACAGTCAAAAGGATCTTGTCCCATTCTTCTTTATAGAAGGTGATCTTGTAGCCTGCAACAACATCGATGGTGTGACGGCAGCCCTCAACATCGTTCACGATCCAGATGAGTGGAGACCGTTCACTGATTCATTGAAGACGAGTCTTAAAGCTGTTTTACTGCATAATGGCAATGTTTTGCCATCAATTCCAGTTGGTCATGCAGTCCATATGAAGGAAACCTATGACAATATGAAACAACTTTTGAGGTGCATAAACTATGACCAACATCAGTGGCAGCTTTGTGGCAATTTGAAGGTTGTTGCTCTCTTGCTTGGTCTGCAGTCTGGATACACAAAGTACTGCTGTTTTCTCTGCGAATGGGATAGTCGTGCAAGAGATTCCCACTACATCAAGAAAGATTGGCCACTCCGACAGTCATTGGAGCCTGGGAGGAAAAGTGTTCAGCATCCACCACTTGTTGAATCAAGGAAGATTTTGTTACCACCCTTACACATCAAGCTGGGTCTGATGAAGAACTTTGTCAAGGCCATTGACAAAACACAAGCAGCTTTCAAGTACCTCCGTGGAAAATTTCCAAGGTTAAGTGAAGCTAAGATAAAGGAAGGTGTCTTTGATGGTCCTCAGATTCGTGAACTTCTTCGAGATGATGCATTTGACCATGCACTGCGTGGCAAGGAAAAGACGGCATGGAAAGCCTTCCAGTTAGTGGCAATAAATTTTCTCGGAAACAACAAGGTAGACAACTACAGGTTGTTGGTGGAAAACCTCCTCAAGGCATATAAAAACCTTGGTTGCAACATGTCACTAAAGATAAATTTTCTGCACTCTCATCTAGATTTTTTTCCACTGAACTGCGGAGCAGTGAGCGACGAGCACGGCAAGCGATTTCACCAGAACATTGCAACAATGGAGAAACGCTATCAGGGCAAATGGAGCCCATCAATGCTTGCAGACTATTGCTGGACAGTGACAAGAGATGCTCCATTTAATGAATACAAGAGACAAGCCAAGAAGTGACGAGTAAACACTGAATAGGACTAAACTATGTACATAATGACAGGTTTCAGAGTAGCAGCCGTGTTAGTCTGTATCCGCAAAAAGAACAGGAGTACTTGTGGCACCTTAGAGACTAACAAATTTATTAGAGCATAAGCTTTCGTGGGCTACAGCCCACTTCTTCGGATGCTTATAGAGTGAAACATATATTGAGGAGATATATATACACACATACAGAGAGCATGAACAGGTGGGAGTTGTCTTACCAACTCTGAGAGCTAAGGCAGCATTGTTCTAAGTCAGCCATAAAAATGTTGGCATACTGTGGGGTCATGCAGGTACCCATAGCAGTGCCGCTGACTTGAAGGTATATATTGTCCCCAAATGTGAAATAGTTGTGGGTGAGGACAAAGTCACAAAGTTCACATTTGGAGACAATATATACCTTCAACACTTCCTTAGCTCTCGTCCCCTAAGATGCCACAAGTACTCCTGTTCTTTTTATGTACATAATAGTTTTTTGCCTTTTGTTTCATAATAAATTTTATTTATATAACCCTTTTGCTGATTTTTAAAGTGTTACATAAACAGGACAGGTGAAATATTGTCATGTAAAGCAACCATAAACACATGAAAAGACCTAGGTTTACAATTTATGATTAAAACTCTACTATCTACACAATATACATAGACATAAAATGTAAAAACTTAAATATCTTAGAAACAGTAGCCAATCAGTTGTTTTAATTGTCATATTTGAATTCAGCACATCAAAATATATAATAAATAGCACATTTTATCTCTGAAGCAGACGACTTCTCAAAAATTGTAGACCAGTGTAATGGACTTGATTCTCCACTTCCTTGCACCAGTTTTGTGGCAGTGGGTGTCCTTGATTTCAACAGAACTACACTGAAATTTGTGTGACCGGGGGGTTCATATTAATAAAATACAAACCAAATCATCTCTTAAATTTAGTGCTCTCTCGTCTATTTCTACCTCTGAAATTGTATTACTGAGCTCTCTAAATTGTGCTGGCATGCATTTAGTGAAAGAGATGCTATTGATAATAAAGGCAGCCCTTGCTCATCTGAAAAGTCCTGTTGACTTACATGGAACTAATCACATGCATCTGGACTACTTCCCGGACAAAGGGCTTTTATTTTGTACAATTATTTTGTATTGGAACAAACGGAAAACAAAGAACTCCCAGATAAACAACAACAACAAATAATAATAAGAAAAAATAAAATAAATAAATAAAATAAGTGCCTCCTGCCACAAACTACAGATTTTCCTTTGGATTGCCACCTTGCCAACTTTTTACTAGCTTGGATGGGGCTGGGGATGTTTATTGTTTTTGTGAATACCCGTTGAAATTCAGCAGAAACCAAGGTCGCTTCTTTTTTAAAACGTCTTCAGTAAATGTTTGAAAAGATACTTTATGTGAGTAAAAGTGACAGGCATTCCCTGAATGTTTTAAAAATATTAAAAAATGAACCCAACTCTTAGCCAAAGCTAACGTAGCCAGAATTTCCATGGAACCCCTCAGTACTCCAGCTTCAGATCTTGTTGAGTCTTACCAGGTGAGCAACACTGGACGTGGTTAGGGTTTGGATGGGAGATTTCCAAGGAAAATCCAGGTGCTCCAGGATGGTATCAGTAGCACTTTGTTACTAGAGGCACTATCTCTTGGAAGAAATGAAAAACCAAGACACTGGCCATACAAGGTGTTTAAAGAGCTCATGCCACTTTCCATAAGAAAAAGTGTTAAATATGGTATCCTGGCAAAACTCCAGGGTAATTACAACCTATCTAAAATATTCCTGCAGTTTCAATTGAATTCAGTCAATTGAGTCTTTTTCACTTCCCATCCTAAGCTGTGGAGTGTTTTTGCCCTGTAAAGCAGCTCCACCCTAGGGGCGGCTGCCTCTCTGAACTAAATGTGTGTGAGAGACCGGGGCTATTTTCACTAGCTAGCATTCAAATAACTGCCACCCAACTGTAGTGTAGGAAGACTACATCCCAACATAAGAACTTGCACTTGTTTCAATTTGCACTGGATCACAGTAGTTAGAGGTAGAAAAGCCCTCCAGCTATTTTGGTTGGTTAAGTGTTAAGGAATAGGCAAACCAAGAAGCTAGTATAGAGATTTTTCGAAACGGCAGATTCCTTTGCAGTCCAAACCAAACCCAAGCTCACCTAGGTTCAAACAAAAGCAGCAAAGATTGCAGATGGCCCTACAACTTGTGTGAGAGCATTCCTACCACTGCATACCCAGTGGATCCTCCAGGCCTTTGGCGTAGCAGGCTAACACATAATAAGGGACAAAATGTGTAAGTCCCCCCAGTTTAGCTTGAATAATCTTCCATATATTCCGCTGCTTTTCTGAGAATGATCCCACCTAACTGAATCTTTAAGGCCCCTCTCACAGGCTCAGCAACACCTCACACCACCAATCTTTATCCAAGAAGCCTCTTACCATCATGCATTAGGTCATTGCAATTACAATGGGGACGGAAGCCTGCCGGAGGTTGCTCTGGTCTCTTCCAACAAAGTGGGGTTTTCACTTCAGAGGTGACTGTGTGACTTGCATCCATTTGAGGGTAAAGGACCAGCAGGGTAAAGGACCAGGGAAGGATAGTCTAGTGGTTAAAGCATTTATCTAGGACTTTAGAGACCAGGGCTCAATTCCTGTGTGACCTTGGGCAAGTAATTGTGTCTCACTGTGCGTCTTTTCCCCATCAGTGAAATAGAGATAATGGCACTTTATCTCACAGGGATGTTGTGAGGATAAATGCATAAAAGAGTGAGAGATGCTCAGATAGTACAGTAACAGGGGCTATATGATATCTTATACAGAGAGGCCATTTGCAGAGCTTGGCTGTTTTTTGACCCACTCTCCTTTCAATGCAGTAGATAGTTGCCGGCAGGTCCAGTTCAAGCCCCCACAAAAAGCATCTTAGACCACAGTCACAGAGTGTACTGCGAAGTCCTTGTAGGGGGGAAGCTGGAGAATTCATGCATGCTTCAGAGAAAAGTGTATATATAGGGATGCGTATTAGAACTAAGCCTGAGCCTTGTGAGCTGCAGCCTGCCAGGAAAAATTGTTACAATGAATTTTAAATCTTAGGGGGAGATTTTGAGGAGCACCTAACGGAGCACAAGTGTCACTGAAAGCTAACTCCCTGCAGTACTCTGAGTCTCCCCCCCACACACACACACACCTGAACGAATGCCCTGATGCAGACAGAGGGGCGAGGAAAGAGAGGAAGCACGGATGGAGCTTGGTTTTCAAACTTGGTACCATCAGACCCCACTTTGATCAAAACGATCGAGAGAGTAGGGCACTGGTGCACATACAGTGGTAACAGCCTCCCCTTAGCATGTTTCACTGATGGGGGAACTGGGCAGAGTATGAGGGAAGGAACAGGGCCTTAGTCTCTGTCACCTTGAACCTCTATCCCCTCATTCTGCCCCCATCCTCTTGGGCTTTTCCCCCTTGATTCTCTTCAGTCCCCCGTTACCTCCCCTTCTTCCTGCTGGCAGGCCCTGGTGCCTGCTTCTGTCTCCGCCTAACCCGGGGTGCACCCTGGCTCTGCACATACAGGGTGGCACTGAGCGTGCCATGGGAGAAAGTCTCCTCCTGGCATTGGCCACCAGGAGAAGCCACTACAGGACAAACTCCGTGCAATGCCTGCTGGGAGAGTTGGAGCCGGCATACGCACACAGGGATCCTCACAGCAAACCCCATGGCAGCCACTTACATTTTCAAGACAGACAAGAGTTTCAGGCCCAAGCCAAACACTGTCCTTGAGGAGGCCTGGTTTAGAGATGTTCAGAGCTGGGGGACTTCTGCGTAGGTGGGAAAGTAACTCTCTCAGGAGCTCTCTGTGGGGGCTATTGCTAGGGCTCACTGATCAAAAAACCTGGAGAAGACGCTTGCTGTTACAGGAGGAGACCTTACCCTCCTCTCAGCCTAGAGGGCAGCTGTTGAGTCTATGAAGAAGTCGGGGCTCAGATTAACTGCCTCTCCTGTCCTCTCTGTGGGAGAAGAATCATAAGGGAATTACCTGATTTTACAAAAACACAATCTAGGGGGAAGGAGCTAACTATGAAAGTTGGTTTCCTCCCACCTTGACTCCTTCTGGCTGAGTCCAGGAAGAGAGAGGAGAGCGGGGCTTTCCTGATGGCGATACAATTGTTCTGGAAGAAGATGTAGGATGTTTACCTGCGCATCCCTTGAAGAAATGAGCTTGTTTCAAGTCTACATATTAACTGAAACCTGGCATCCAGGGAAGACTTCCCTTGTGTGGGGAGGGAAAATATTAAATAATTGGCAGCCATATTGATCTGTGGGCAGCCATATTGATCTGTGGGCAGCCATATTGATCTGTGGGCAGCCATATTGATCTGTGGGCAGCAGCAGCAGCTTTGAGCCTAAGAGGGAAAAAAATGAGGCAATGCCACTAGGAATTGCATTCCAAAGCCATAAAGAGATGAAGAAAACGACTGTCAGTATGTTTGGCTTGGCTGATGTGCACCGTGAAATTAAAAAAAAAAAAAAAAATTCTGGTACAAGCAAATTGTGATTCTCTGAGCTTTAGACCTCCTGACCTCATGGACACCTCAGTTTCCAATCAATAGGCTCTTTAAAATTAGCTGAACCATCATATCCGTCTGATTAATAATAGAATCAATGACATTTATGCACCTCAGGAGAAATCGTTGTACTCTTGGAGGGGTTATTCTTGGAAACTATACATCTGTTAAAAATTCTCGGAAGGAAGAAAAGTCTGTCCAACTGCCCTCGTGCCTCACTCTTAGAGCAGCTGGATGAACTGTCAGGGACATTTCTTCTAGCCTTATTAGGATATAGGTCCCCAGTGATAACCTGAGAGCGCCAAATTCTGCTCTCTGTTATGCTCATGAAACCACAATGAAGTCAAATGATATTTGAGGGTGATCAAAAGACAGATCCTCAACTAATGCAAATCATCAGCATTCCAATGACTTCAATTTGAATTTGAAATCAGTTGAGTACATTGATTTACACCAGCTGAGTTGCTGGCCCTAAATATTTAAATAAATGGGGGTTGGTCACAGAGCTGTAACTGGGCACAGATTGTGACCTCTTATGTTCTGTTCTTGAGAGGGACAAAAGTTCATTCCACTTCTTTGGAGAAAACACATATAGCTGGCCTAAACCATTCAGATTTGGGATAGCTGGATTCTTCATGGTTTTTTGCCTCTTGGAAAGGATTCCAATAATTCTTCATTTTCCAAACACAGGAGGCTGCAGGAAACTCCTTCCCTGATATACCTGGCTTTACAGAAGCAAGGAGAAGCCCACTGAGAGAAGATTCCCATTTGTTTCTTAGCTAAAGGATTACTGAAATCTAGGAAATCTAGGAAAGACAGAGTTTTGCGAAAGGTACAGACCAAGAACTTATCTCAAAATGTTAAATTTAAATCACATAAATGTAACTGCTTAACAGTTGTGAGTTCAAGAACATCTAGTTTCTTCAAATGAACTATACAGAAGTGGGGGCTGATCAGAAGTACCCCACTTACCTACATCCTTAAGCCAGGCTCTCTTGCACTACGGTGCCTGGGCAGTTGGGTGAAACCTGGACAGCGTCTGGAAGAGGATATGAATGGAGATGTCTAAATGTAAGCAGCGGAGGTTAGCTGGAGGGGTTTCAGTCAGGTATGATATGATTTTTGCCCACTGAAGCCCTTAAGTGGGAAATTATAAAATAACCTGCCCCTAGGGAAAGATTCTTCCTAGCTTGCTCAATTAGAGATTGGTTAATGTCCTGATCCATGATGCTTTACATGCCTTCCAGGATCCATTCAACAAAATTCCAGTGTAATATTTACTTGTAATATTTACTGTCACAGCCCAAGTTTATTGGCAAAATTCTGAGCTAGCATCAGACAGGGAAATGGCTCCTGGAGTTCCTTTAATTTTACCTCAAACAAGATGTGGGTTTGGGTCTCTGTGCCCATCCAACACGGAAAGAGACACGGTGGATGAGATGATATCTTTTAATGGACTGACTTCTGTTCGTGGAAGAGACAGAGACAAGCTTTCGAGCTACACAGAGCTCTTCTTCATGTCTGGGAAAGGTAATTAGAGTGCAACTGCTAAATACAAGCTGGAACGATTGTTAAATGTAGGAGTTAACACATGTTGCAAGGAACCATTCAAAATGAAGTCATAAGACACCTCCACAGTCATAGAACAAAGAAGGGTTAGTGGGTTACAGATTGTTGTAAAGAGACATAAGACCAGCAGTGGTGTTTCTAACTTTTTTGAATCAAGGCTGTGAGTGCACTCACAATAGTGCCTCTATTGTTTCTTTAGCTTCTGCAGATGTGCCCTTGAGGGTCTCCTCTTGCACACCAGCTGAGCGGCTCTGTCAGATAAGGGGACCAAACAGGAGAAGTAAGGAAGACATGTTCCAGGAGGTGCTGCAATCCTCTGATGCTTCCAATTGCGAGCAGAGAGCATGGAGAAAGGCTATCAATGAGAAACTGTGTATGGATAGCCAGGAGAGGAAACAGGGGCAGGAGTGGATGATACAGCTGCTACAGAACCAAACAGACAAGCAAAGGTCCCTGACTGAACTGCAGACAGAACACATCCATGCTTGTCCCCCCTACAGCCCATACAGAACTGCCTTCCATGCCCTCCACACAATCCCTCCTACATTCCTCACATGTTCCCGAGCTGTCTCAGTACCCTAAGCACTCCACCCTGAGGAACGTGTAACACAATGGCAGCTGGACAGATGCCCAACAGTGAGAGCCTCATTTGAAAATGTGCTCTTCATTTTCATGTCCCTTGCAGAACACAGGGTGGCTCCAGGCACCAGCGCAGCAAGTGCATGCCTGGGGTGGCATGCCGGCCGCCGTGAGGGCGGCAGTCAGGCAGCCTTCGGTGGCATGCCTGCGGGAGGTCCACCGGTCCCACGGCTTTGGCGGCAATTCAGCGGCAGGTACGCCAAAGCGCAGGACTGGCATATCAACCGCAGAAACGCCGCCGAATCCGCGTGACCAGCAGACTGCCCGCAGGCATGCCACCGAAGGCCACCTGACTGCCGTGCTTGGGGCGGCAAAAAACAGAGCCACCCCTGGCAGAACATAGTAATGTTTGTATCACTGTTGAATAAAAACATACTTATAGAAAGATAAGGAATTTTTATTTGTCTCCTACAAATGGTGATTGCTACTGAAATTCATACACAGTGGCAATCGGTGCATTTGCATTGTAAATTAATGTACACACATCAATCATTCATACTACGGTCCAAGAAAACAATGCCTGGCTAAATGCATGACAGACATTATTGGGGCTCATTGTCAAAATGCTCCTTCAAAGCCTCCCTGATTCGAATAGTCCCACATTGAGCCTCTCTAACAGCTTAAAAATCAGCAGCCAGACGATCCATCTCAATGCTCCATCGCTGCAGAAACTTCTCCCCCTTAGCTTCACTCAATGCTCCACTGCTGAGCCTGTGGAAGTGCCCCTTGCTGAAGTCAAGGTTTCCAATGTAAGGCTTCATGAGCCATGGGACCAAGAGGTAGGCTGGGTCTCCCAGGATCACTATTGGCATCTCAACATCCCCAACTGGAATGTTATGGTCTGGAACAAAAGTTTCTGCTTGCAGCTTTCTGTGTAGCCCAGTGTTCCTGAAGATGTGTGTGTCATGCACCTTCCCTGACCACCTCATATTGTTGAAGTGACCTCAGTGATCCACCAAAGCTTGCAAGACCATAGAAAAGTAGCCCTTTCTGTTGAAGTACTCCATTGCAAGGTGGTCAGGGGCCAAAATGGTGATGTGTGTGCCATCTATTGCCCTGCCACAGTTCGGGAATCCCATTGCTGCAAAGCCACCCACTATTTCCTGAACATTGCCCAGAGTCACAGTCCTTAGTAGCAGGAGGTGATTCATAGCCCTGCGTACTTGTCACTACATCCCCCACAAAGGAATTTCCAACTCCAAACTAATTCAAGACTGATTGGTGGCAGTCTGGAGTTATCAGCTTCCACACAGCGATCGCCACTTGCTTCTCCACCTTTAGGCAGCTCTCATTCTGGTGTCCTTGCATTGGCAGGCAGGGGAGAGCTCCGCATACTGTTCCAGGAAGGTGGCTTTCCAGGAAGTTCTGAAGCCCGGGGCCGGCTCCAGCATTTCTGCCGCCCCAAGCAAAAAAAAAAAAGCCGTGATCGGAGGCGGCAGTTCAGCGGCAGGTCCTTCACTCCTAGAGGGAGTGAGGGACCTGCCGCCCCCGAATTGCCGCAGGTGCCGCCCCTCTCCTTTGGCCGCCCCAAGCACTTGCTTGTTAAGCTGGTGCCTGGAGCCGGCCCTGCTGAAGCCACTGCTCATCATCCCATACCTGCATAACGATGTGATCCCACCACTCAGTGCTTGTTTCCCGCACCCAGAACCAATGGTCCACCATGTGCATCTACTCTGTGAATGCCAAAAGCAATCCTGAATTGTTTCTTTCCATGGCATACAGTAGGGAAGACCCCATGGATTCATTATCAGATTTGCAGCTCATGAAATGCTGCAGGATCAGCCACGTTGTGCTCATAATACTCATCACAATACTGGAGAGCAGTGCAGAATCCTTGGTTTGAGACCGAGATGGTGGGCGCACAGTGTACAAGGGGTTTTGAAAAGCGGTGCAAAAGGTAGTTGGGAGCCTATGGAATGACGGGATGGAGAACACTGAATCATGGGATGCTGAGCCCACCCCACGAGGCACTGCGAACCCTTCCCAGAATGCCCAGTGGCAGATTATGGCGAGTTGCACAGTGGCATAGGTACCCATGGTGCACTGCTCTTTCTGTCGATGCACGAGCACCAACTATGGATATGCTCTGCCGTCACAAGGAGTGTTGTGTGGACATGCAAGGGAGGTTTAGGTTGGACATTAGGAAAAAGTTCCTAACTGTCAGAGTGGTTAAACACTGGAATAAATTGCCTAGGGAGGTTGTGGAATCTCCATCTCTGGAGATATTTAAGAGTAGGTTAGATAAATGTCTATCAGGGATGGTCTAGACAGTATTTGGTCCTGCCATGAGGGCAGGGGACTGGACTCAATGACCTCTCGAGGTCCCTTCCAGTCCTAGAATCTATGAATCTATGCAAAAGCAGTTTAATTACAGCGGTGGAGGATCGTCGACATAACATAAGTTGACTTAACTTTGTCGTGTAGACATGGCCTCTAGAGCTGAAGAAGAGCTCTGTGCTACATGAAAGCTTGGCTCTGTCTCTTCCACGAACAGAAGTTGGTCCATTAAAAGATATTATCTCACCTACCTTGTCTCTCTCATATCCTGGAACCAACATGGCTACAACAGCATTGCAAACACCTGACACTGGGCATGTCTTACTGACGGATTTTTCATAAGAAGAAAAGCACATGGAAAAAGATTCTTTTGATATTTATTTTCAAAGCCCTTGACAAAAAACAGATTTGAAGTTTGGGGGGGGGGGAAAGCTTTTGGTATTCCTAATTCCTCTCCCACTAATTGACTCCAGTTTCTTTTGGAAAAAAGTTCAGTTTTAGGACCAATTAGTGATTCAGCTCATGATTTCTATCTACTCGCATCATTGTCTCAAATGACCCTTGGCTACTCTCATTCTATGGTTTCAATGAGATTCGTAGCTGTTCTACAGGTACAGACTGAAGCAAAAAGGCATATGCTATCAATCCCCAGAAGTTAAGCCCATTACTCAGAGGTTTTATAGAGGAAAGGAGACGTCTGCTTACCCAAACCTACAAAGAAACATAAGCTCTTCATGTTCCAAGACATCATTGTCCATTTTCATCAACATACCTTATAAGAACAACCAATGTTTAATGATATACAATCATAGAGGGTGGACCCTGGGGACAGAAGCAATTTTTGTTTACACAGAGAACCTGTCATAGGCATTTGGACATCACTCATAGCTGCTTGAATTGTGTCCAAAGGAAAAAAACAACAACAAAAACTTGGTAATTAAAAAACAAATCATGCTCTAGGCTAGGCAAGGAAAACCAAACAGAACCCAGGCAGCAGTAGTTTCTGTGTGGCCTGAAATCAGCCCAGCATCTGGGAGAGCCACAATAAGCATCAAATGGAGCTGCCTATAGGAAACAGAAAAGTAAAATCAAGGAAAGCGGCAAGATACTCAATGGGAAGCCCTGTCTAAAAACTCTACATAGTTATCCAAACAAAGGAATCTAGACAATTTGGGCAGCTCCCAAAATACTAATTAATTTTGGGGGGCCAAATTCTTATATCAGGTACACAGGCGCAGGTCCATTCAAGTCACTGGAGCTGCACCAACGTACCTGATAGGAGGATTTGGATCCAAATCTATAGCTTAAATGTAACAGCAAATCCACATAATTTACAGCTTTACCATTATCATTAGTAGAAGCAAACATTTATATGATGGTAGCACCCAAAAGCCCTAACTGGGAATGGGGACCAGTGTGTTGGGTGTGGTACAAACATGCATAACAGACAACCCCTACTACCATTGAGAGTTCACAATCTAAAAGACACAACAGACCAAAAGGTAGGGGATGGAGACATAACACACAATGAATCCGAAGAAGTGAGGTTTTTACTCACGAAAGCTTATGCCCAAATAAATCTGTTAGTCTTTAAGGTGCCACCAGACTCCTTTTTGTTTTTGTAGATACAGACTAACACGGCTACCCCCTGATAAATGAATGAATATGTATTTGTGGGCAGCGACTATCATTTACTGTATTTTTGCACTGTGCCTGGCACAATGGGACCCATATTTGGGCTCTGGATGCTCCCATAATATCATACTAATAGTAATAATAAGAAAAATAGAAAAGCAGTTAAAGACATTCTTACATCAAAAAAATGGGTCCGAAGAGACAGCTCTCTCTGGATCAAGCCAATCAAATTAGTGACTAAGGACAGAAAAATGTCTTTTCCTATTGATAATATAGAAAATACCCATTCAATATCCATTATATAATCTTGATATTTCACTCACCATATTACGAACTTCTTTGCAGGAAAGAAAAATGTCTCTAAGTGAAGACGGCACCAACCAAAATACTTCCATGAGTGAAATACAACAGCTCAAGCTCTTGAAGTCAGTATAAAGTTGTTTCAGCAATATTTGCTAATGTGGAGGAAATGTTAGCTTTCTGCACTGTTTTATATGGAATTGTTAGACTGAAACAAACTATAAAGTCAATAAGTAAAATAAAATAATTTATGTTCCTGGTGTATCTATTAGCAATAATACTTACACAATTTTAATGAATTTGCTGGTAAATCAATAGCTCCATTTCTGTTCTGCATTACAAGTATTACTGCATGTCAAATAAATCACTGTAATTAAGTTTGATGAGCAAAGATTTTGATGGTGGTGTACCATAATTATAAACATCAGCAGTATGGCTCTTTGGAATCATGAAAGGAAAAGTGCTTTGATGATGGCAAGTGAAATTCTTTGATTATAATTATTTTTGACATTTCAGGCAATGGAAGTCCTCAAATCTGGCCCTGACCTTTGCTTTTCAAAATGCATCTCTTCATTAGTAAATTGCAATATCTTTAATCATCAAATAATAAAGACACTGAACATCACAAGACATACAGTACAGGTTTGATTTATTTATGTAAATTTCAAGGACTTGGTTACTCAAGCCAGGCTGAAGGTATTCAAGTTCTAAGAAAAGAAACAACCGCATAGTCCTGATGGAAATTTTTGTTGCCTTCAGATGGAAAGAATCAAAGGGTTGAAGAAATAAAATATCAGTTGGAACAGAGACTATATTATTGAGACCATAAACCATGATTTATTTTCAAGTTTCTTCTTGACATAAGTATTGTACATTTAAAACTTAGCTAAAGTTGGATCAGGTGTATGACTCAAAATAAGCTGGAAATCACCATCCACCATTTGAACAATGTTTTACAGATTTTTGCCCCCTGCAATATCAAAAACAACATGACTGCACAAGGAAACCCACACATCCAATTAAATGGCATTGTTGTTGTTCTGGTGAACTGTAAACAATTCAAAGTATGAATGGTAAATAAACCTATAGTGCAACATAAGAACAGATGTGCACATTGACTTCTTGTAATCTGCAGTTTATGTCAGTTCCAAAAAATAGAACAGGCTGTTCTGGGCCAGAGAATTTTATTTTTATCACTTTGAAATATTCAAAAATATTTCTGTGTACAGCTAATTATTAAGTCCCTCATTTTTACGGATGGATGGAAGAGTTAGGGTATAAGGCCAACCCCCAACTCCCCACCAAAAATACCCAGAACCAACCAGACATCTACAGTGATCCTTTGCTTACGGCTCATAAAGATTGGTTATTTTCCCCCTACTTTTCCCCTCTAACTTTTGGATGCCTCTGTCCTTATAGGATGAGTCTCTCAGTCAATGGAGCTATATCCATTTACATCAGCTAGGGAGCTGGTCCTTGGTTGCTAACTGGGATGAGAAGCAGAAGCACTGACATCTCTAAACAATACTTCCAGTCTGACCAAGAGCCCAATATGTCAAGGTGCTGAGTGCTGCCTGCAAGAAGGTACTGGCTGTCCTCCCTTCAATTAGCTTGACTCCCAGCAACTTGTCAGAGTAGCTCCAGAACCAGGAAGCACTAGAAGTCTCATAAGAAGACCTGGACTCAAGAGATTTCTAGCCCAGAGGCCTGATCCTGAAAAACAAAGGCTAAGGGAGCCGCAGGTGCTCAGCACTTTCCAGGCTTTGGCAACACATTTACAGACCCTCTGTGGGCTCAGAGAAGTTTTGGCTGCACACTTAAGCTTTGTCCTGGTTTGTCCCTCTATTATGCACATAGTGATGACAAAGAAGCAAAATCAGGGGCTAGCTTTGAAAGAGAAATTAGTGCAGTTAGTGAGGAAGGGGAGCCCAGGGAAATTCTTTTATTCAGCGCAAGCTGGAAACACATTTTGAATCCACTAGGAAGGCCAAATTCTGTCCTGACTTCATTAGGTGGCATGGGTGTAAGTGAGGACAAAGCATAATCCGTAGTGTTTGGCTAAGGACTAGAGATGTAATTGTCCCATCGCAAAACTAGAAGATATTTTCCAGCAGCAGGTCAAACCCAAAAGGAAAAGTCCTACAGGCATCTTCCCCTAGATGAACTTCTCTCAATGACACACAGCTTCACCCAGAAGAAGAGACTGTGCAAAGAACTCACAGTAATCTTACCAACATATCAATAAACATGCCATGTGTTGGTCTCATATCATGATTTCTTTTTTCTTCAGTAGCTTTTTGTACTTTGGCTCCCACACTGACAAGGATCCAGACCATCCACTTGTACCATCATCAACTAAAGTGGTACAGATTTGATCAGAATAACCAGGATGTCCTGCAACATGCATACACACTTCTACATCCTGTAAGCATGTGACATAGTAGGGATGGAGAAGGACAGCGTTTTAGGGAGAAGCTGGGATGGAGGAAAATTGGATCAGGGGAAGTTTACAGGGAGAAGAAATGAATCTTGGGATCGGATTTGAAGGCATAGGTGGCAGGCTGTTTGCACTGGATCAACCAGTACAGTGGGGGTGATGAACAGAAAGGAGTCTGGTACCTAGGCTGCCAGAAAACACTGGAAATATATTTTTAAATTCTTCTAAATTAAACTTGGCTTTTCTTTCCAGTCAACACCACCAGCACAAGGAGAGACAAACTGAAACAAGCTGCCTGCATTGCCAAGCCCAGGACATTCTACAGCCATCACGTCAGCGGGAGAGTGGGCCAAATTCTGAGATTAGTCTAAGGGAGACCACAGGAAGTCTTTGTTGGTGTAACTTAAATCTTCTCCAGGACCCCTCAATGTGCATGTCACATTCACTTAGACTCCCTCTGGACTTAGACTCCTTCAGACTCGCATCCATTTATAACTGGTAACTTACACTCCCTGCCACTCCATACCAATCACCTATGAATTTGGCCCACAAGTCTAAGTGAGTGTAAGTTGATGTAACACATAAAAGCAATGAGACTTCTCATGCTTAAAGTTAAGCATGTGCTTAAGTGCTTTGCTGAATTGGGGCCAGACTGCTCAGCACCATTGAGAAGAGGTGTGAAGAAAAAAAAAAGCAATTAACAGAAAGGAATAAGCAAGTGTAATTTAAAGTAGGTTAGGGGCTACTTTAATTTACACCATTTTATGGCTCCTTCAGGTGCAAATTACAACAACTGACTCCTGGGTGGAGGCAGGTCCAAGAGAGCCTCACACCATCTTATACGTCACCTTTGAGTTTGGCCCAGTATCTCCCAAGTAACAAGGAAGTCTTAAAGTTTTCCAGACATGGTTCCCAAGAACATTTTGACTATATTACCTGACCCAGTGACAGCCAGATGGTGCCAGTAGTAAGATACCAGGAGCTGGCAGGTGACCAGCCTCCCCACACTGCCCCACCATTTGGATGCACCAGCCCCAAACTTTTCAGTTCACCTTTATTAATTACTGTAACAATCCATTTAATCACACCATAACTTTCCAACTCTGCTTTAAACACTAAAAGCCAGAGACATTTTAAGTAGAACCCACAATTTAGCCAAATGAGCTAACATTTTCCTTTGAACCCTATAGCATTTCAAAACGTTGGTAAATCTTTACACAGTATAAAAGTGTGGTGTGTTCACTACTTAACAATCCAGTTCTGTGCTGGATCTGTCAGCACGATAGTAAAACATCTAAGTGCATAGTGTGCTTATAATAAATACTTTGCACAAAATTATTCATTCCACATACGAGCAGAGGGGACTTTAATGCCTACTCTGTTTGCGGAATGCTATATAACCTTGCTAGTTGCAGGCAAGTATATGGATGTCGTTTTGTTCTATTAAATAAAGGAAACAAGGTTCCCATTTTGAAATTAATTCACTGAAAACGATTAAGTAGCTGGCTGTGAATGCTTTGGGAATTTATATAAGCCCCCTCCCCCCAATACTAATGTTCTTTTTTTTCCCCTTGTCCCTTAAACAAATACTTTGTTAACCACATCATTGCCAAGCAGATCTTCTGCATGCATGTGAGTGACTGCCACATGGTAAAGTTCACCATCTGAATGGGTACCTGACTCCCGCACAGTATTTTCCTGCAGGCACCAGGGGAATACGAGCCAGAGTGGTCCCTCCTACTCCCTTTGAGAGAGAGCATGATAAGCTCCCTCAAAACCACACTGGATCAACTGTTGTGGTGGAGGCTGCGGCTCCTCTCTCTCTTCTTCCTACCTTTGGGGACACTAGCACCAACAGCAGCATTAGCCTGGAGCAGCCTTTGTGCTTAATGGGCGCGAGGACTGTGGGCTTGTCTACATGGGGCATTTGCCACAATTTCAGTCATTGGTGGCTGGAGACAAGCAGGGGGTCAGGCTACAACCTGACCTATGCTGTTTTACCCCATCTACTCTAGTGGTTTGCACGAATGCAGCTACCCCACGGGACTGGCCACTGCAGCTGAAATTGGAGCGAATCCCCGTTGTAGACGAGGCCTGAGATAGTGACTAGCCCCTGCACAAGCCAGGGAAAAGCTCCTTGCACCTGCAACGTCTCCTTTCACGCAGCTGCTCAAGATTTGATCCAATCTGGCTCAAGATTGAAAATGGCCCTATTCAGGAAAGCTTTATCACATACTAAATGTTAAGCACACGCTTAAATCCCATTGAAGTCCCAGATTTACATGCTTTCCTGAATCTGGGCTTTAGATCCTAACCACGAAAGATGAAATGGGCACCTTCCTTTTCCAGCCCAGAGAGAGCACGTGGTGCAAACCTGATTCTCTGCATCATAACTTGATTTTTGCCAGTCTCTGGTTTCTAAAAGCACAACTGCTGGCTTATAAACTATTATATTGTTTTAAGAAGGCAGCCCTCCTCTTTCTATCCCCAAACCTTCTGCTTATTCCTAACACTGATACAAAGTGGGAGTTGCCATAACAATGTTCATTAATATCCCCAAAGTGACCGGATAATGCCACAAATGATGGGTTATACATATGACCCACAAGGAGAATCAGGACTTGGGGAGAAGTCTTCTGTTTCAATAAAGCTAACTGTTTACCAAGAGCCACATAGTGAGGGAATAGCCACAAATAGGAGGACATATATATATATATAATTATGAAATGTCGCTCTCATGTTTTTAATGCTCCTTCATGGAAGTTCATAAACTTCTGTATTCTATGCACTTCCAAAGACATATTTATAATTTTTCATAAAACAAGTTGCATCTCATAAAGGGAATGATAAGATCAAAGTCAGTGGTCCTGCACTGCTGATACACACACTAGTACAGGCCCTTTTCACTCTTGTGACTAGAGCTTCAGGCTTTCCTCCATATCTAGGAGTTATATGCTAGCTTCAGATACATACACTGGGTTAAATTAGGGTTTCTGAATTGTGACGAAACATGCATTTCTTTGCTCTCTATAATGGGGATACTGTACCAGATCTTCAGCTTCTGTACATTTTCTATTGACATAAATGGAGTGGTGCTGCTTTATGCTAACTAAGGATCCTGCCCAATGCATCGATGTTTATTTTCTGGGCAGTGTATGTTTTATGATGACCTCAACTAGTCACCTGCTTTGGCTCTGTGAATGATGTGAAGGGTAAGTGCATGCAGACCGGCTCATAACCTGTGCACCTTGGACCATAATCTCAGCTGGTATAGCTCAATGCACCAATGCTGATTTACCCTAGCTGAGGAACCAGCCCCTAGTTTTTAATGGGAATCTTTGAATATGTCCAGAGGCAGTTTTAGTCTTAGTTCACAGTTACATGCTCCATATGTGGAGGGCATTAGCATAGCTAAGAAATCTCTGCCTTTGTGTGAGATACATTAATTTAATTAAACATGTAGATTGTTGTTTTACATTTAAAGATATTTACTATACTTTTTTATAAAAGTATATTTTATTTACTAAAGAAATGTATAGGACAAACTTCAGAGAGGTTTAAACAAACGTGGCCATGAATCAGTGTATACACCTGCACTCATCTTGACTGTTCCCTTACATAGCTCCTGAATAATATATAGGAGCACATCAGTATCTAGAATGATAAAGTTTCTAGTGGAAGATTGAGGCAAGCCACTTGGTCAGTCTGACCTCTATGGACAGGGAACTCCACCGTGAACAGCTTGTCCATGGCCTCAAGAGCTTCTCTTTGGAGAAAAGCAACTGTAGCACATCTGCACATTCACATACTAAGATAATATGCACTTATGCAGATAGATACATCGATATATTATGTGGGCACACAGAGATAGATAGATAGATAGATAGATAGATAGATAGATAGATAGATAGATAGATAGATAGATAGATAGAATATGTATCTATTGTACATACATGGACACACAAGCACACTCCAAAACCAAAAATAAAGCACCCATTAAGGTTGCTAAGCAATAATAATGTACTAATTCATCACATCATTTACAAACCTCAAGCAAATAAAAGCAGGAAATGTATTGTTATGGACTTTGTAAATCTTTCATTGCTCACAAAGTAAATAAATTATTCTTACCAAGTCTAATATCATGCATCATCACAACATAACCTTAGATCTGGAATATCAGCATTCGTTGTGAGCCAGAGATAAGGTTGTTGTGTTGCAATGACCTGTAACTCAAAAATAATTTGATGATTTTTCTTTAAACTTTGCAGAACCAGCTTCTAATGTAGTAATTTTGAGGCCAAAACAAAATTTCCAAGCCCTGGTTACAGGCATACTAAAATAGAGCTTTATCATGGAACCTGCCTGTAACCTTAATTATGGAGCATCTACCACCTCTGTGTAATACATTTCTGTGCTGGAAAGCACTACAGCATGTCTCTGTCAATGAAGGAGAAAGTTGTCTCACGAAGTTGTTTATTTGCAGGTTTTTTCCAAACACGCAAACACACATTTCCCATGTGTATTCATAGTCAGATCTGCTGATTTTAATGACAAATACTTATTTTTACAGTTAAAGGAGAGCGCACTGGAATCTATTCCTCCTTGTGCATTATTTATTTCTTACCATAGCAAGTGTGCTAGGTGCCTCACTTTACATGAAGAGACATGATCCCCTGCCCAATGGAGCTTGCATGCTAACGGCAGTCATTGCACACTGAGAGGCTAACAAGAAATTAGGGAGGGAAGTGGAGGAGGAAGGAGGAGGGAAACATCATTAAGATAACGCAGCTACTTGGGGAGATACAGAATGCAGGAGGGTGAAGTAAAGGAGGATTCTTTTTTGTTTGTTCTTTGAAGAAATAAAATGAATAATTGTCTTAGTTGGTTAATTTGGTCAAAGAACATTAGGTCATACTTACAAGATGGGGGACTTTATCCTGGGAGGCAGTGACTCTTAAAAAAAAATTGGAGGGTTTGTGGTGGATAATCAGCCACACATGAGCTCCCAGTGCAATGCTGTGGCTGAAAGGGTTAATCCAATCCTTGGATGCACAAAAAGGAGAATCTCAAGTAGGAATAAAGAGGTTATTTTACCTTTATGTTTGGCACTAGTACAACCACTGTTGGAATACTGCGTCCAGTTCTGGTGTCCACAGTTAAAGAAGAATGTTGATAAAATGGAGAGGGTTCTGAGACGAGCGACGAGAATGAGTAAAGGATCAGAAAACATGCCTTGCAGTGATAGACTAAAGGAGCTTAACAAAGGGGTGACCTGATCACAGTCTATAAGTATGTACATGGAGAACAATTATTTAATAATGGGCTTTTCAATGTAGCAGAGAAAGGTATAACACGAGCCAATGGCTGAAAGTTGAAGCTAGACAAATTCAGACTGGAAATAAGGCATAAACTTTTAACGGTAAGGGTAATTAACCATTGGAATAATTTACCAAGGATTATGCTGGATTCTCCATCACTGAAATTATTTTGGGGAAATTCCATGGACTGGGCTATACAGGAGGTCAGACTTGATCACAATGGTCCCTTCTGGCCTTAGAATCTATGCTTTTTTCCCTTGGCTTTGTGAGCCTGAAGGAGAGGTTTGGATTTGAGAAATGTAATGGTCATGCAGATGAGCTCAAGGAGGACATTGCCTGTGTAGGAAGAAAGCGTGAAGATGTAGGAGAAGCATGCAAATGGAGTATAAGGTATGGTGGGGCTGTGTGGAGGGAGTGGGGGGACAATGTAATGAGAGATATAGTCAGATGAGTATAGACAGGCAGAGTTATGGACAATCTTGAAGACAAGATCAAGGAGCTCTTGAACTTAAGTAGTAAATATGGGTTAGCCAGGGAGGGATTCAAAGAGGATAGTGGTGTGGTCAAATCTACAGGGAAGGAATACGATCTGACTGCACAATTGCTTACTAAGTTCTTGTCATTTACATCTGGACAAACCCAATGAAGACAGTAGTGCTCCATATCTTCCTGACAGCATACACCAGAGACCATTGGCTAGCACACATGTAATTAAGGACATAATCTGGAGACAATGGGATTACAGGTGTGAAATTGAAGCCCTAATTTGGCCTGCATAGCCTTTATTAGGGGCAAGAGAGCACAGAAAAGAAATAACCCAGCTTGGTTCTCAGATCCCAGGTTGAGCTTGCAGGGTTGGCAGCTATTTAAAAAAAAAGGCATCTTTTTAGTTGTAGATTCAGTATGTTTGATTTGGAATCGCTGAGAGACAATATACATGGAAACCCACAGTACCATTTTTACAGAGTCACTTTTCCAGGAGAAGCTGCCCTTTAAGAGGGAGTGACTAATGGCAGCGAATGTAATCTGTTTTCTATTTGCAGTGCCAGGCTCATTTGGCTTGTGTAAAATGCAACTCTTTGTTTGGTAAACAAGCAAATTAAACTGGTGATCCAGAGAATCTTGGAAGCGTTACTTAAATAAAAGAGCCTCTCTTTGCAAATCATGGCTTGAAATGCTTTGGAAGGTGTGTTTCCAGATGTTTTATCATGGGACAGGCTGACAATATCAAGGACGTAATCCTTGCTGAGATTGTCGTTCCCTATTAAATATAAAAGAAAGGAATAATCATCAATTTATAAAGCCAGCTCCCGGTCCCCAGCCAAGACACTCACAATGCAGCACAACATAATAAAAATAAATTAAAATTCTACTATGTCATTAAGAATAACTTTTAAAAAGTCAAACACCTAATACAAATGTGGTGAGAGGAGATCTAATATATAAAGAATGAGGGGGGAAGTCATAAGAGGAAAGATAATAAATGTAGGACCAAAAGTGGTCAGAATCAAAAACCTTTAAACAATAGTCTCAGGATGTTTTTGAAAACTGGGGAGAGATGATCTGAGACATGTGTTGGGGATTAGGGGTAAATTCCACCAGAAGTCCCACCACAGCAGATCTACGGTTGCCTGACAACCTGGGATATAACAATGGGATCTGGAAAAAGTCTAGGCTAGATCCTCAGCTGGTGTAAATTGGCTTCGGTGGGACTCCAATGATGTGCAGATACCAATCAGGAGTAGGATCAAGGAAGTGATTTCCAATATAACCTGGATGTAACAGCATGGTCTGCCAAGGGACTTGGGCTAGCCCATCCTATTTGATTATTGAACCCATCTGGGAAGGGGTCGGGTGACTCCTGTAAAGGGCAGAGAGCGCTCAGATGAGGGGAAGATTCAAGAAGGAGGTGAGCTCCTGTGGCAGGCCCTGAAGCAAATAGGGGAGGAAGGGTGGGAGATGCAAGGGGGAAAGCTTCTGGGCTCCTGCAGCCTGTGTCGGTCAGGGGAATAGCCTTGTTTGTGTTACTTTGACTTTTGTATTTGAGGAATGAAACTGCCCAGAACAAATGGCCTGAATGCACTTTGGGTGCACCGTTCACCCTTCCTGGGCTGAGGAGACAGGCCAGCAGCCCTACACACAGGCCTTACACTGTTTACAACTTTAAAAACTGACCATGCCAAATTAAATTCCATCTACCGATCTATCAGCAGCCAGGCTCAGGAATGCAAGTGTCTCCAATACAAATGCAGTTGCTCAAACCAGTTTGAGAACGTGCTGGTGCATTCTGAACCAGCTGGAGAGATCCTACTGGAAATCCTGCTGAGAGGAAGTGACAGTAATCAAGCCATGTGGTCACAATGGTGTGTGTTGCTAATGCAAGGTCCTTCTCTCAGGACAAATGGAGGTAAAGCTTGCACAAATGGACCATTTCCAGACTACATCCGGCACATAGCTTTCCATAGAAAATGTGACGGTGAAAGTGACATCACAATTCTTAGTGTGGTTCTACTCCAAAGAGGGACTATGTAAAAATGGCCCCTTCTTATACAACAAACCTGCTCCCTGGATGAATTCAGAGTCAGCGCTTAGGTGGGGAGCTCTTTGGAGTACAGACTGCCTTCTTTTATGTCTGGAAAGTTCCTTGCACATTATGGGTGGAAACATTTACTAAATAGTAGGAGTATCTACTAGCTTTACTGACCATAACAACGTTTTGATGCAATTTTCAGTCCTCTCACCTCTGCAGAATTAAAGGAGAACAAGCAGAATTCTACTCCTCCTGCATCATCAACAGAACTCCTGGTTAAATTCCAATCAGCAAGTATCAGTGGAAATGTATGGAAGGCACTGGGGCTGCACAGCTGTCACCAAGGGCATAATTTGGCCTGCAAAACCATCACACCTGGTAATGATGTATGAGATGGAAAGAATTCTGTGTAATGCTCAGAGCTCAGGGTGAATTTGAGGAGCTGGCAATTAAAATACACCTTTCTACCTGTAAACTGAACAAACTGTAATGGAATCAGAGACAATAAATCTAGACCATTTTTATGGAGCTACTTTTCAGACTTTAACCTGATTTATGTCCAAACAGTATACAAATCTCATGATTAAAATCTTCCCAAAAAGTGAATTAAAGCAAAAGGAATACCCAGAGTTGAGGCACAATTACTTAGCACACACAGGGCAAACCCATCCAAGCCCTGCAATGACTAGTAACAGATGAATTAAAGACACTAAGTAACAACCTCCACTCGGAACTGTTTTGCTTTTGTTGTTTTAAACCTGATCCTCAGCGTTGCATAGTTTTGTTTTTAATTTGATTATATACACTCTTCTCAGAGAGAAATACAGAGCCCTCCGGTAGTATTCAGCTAGGATGATGAGATTAGAGCAAAACATTATGAAATTCTAGGTAACGCCTTCTACTGAGAATGAAATAAAACCCCAGTGTTTCTCAAGGAACATTTGATTCCACAAATCCACTAGTGCTAATGTTCACCGTTAGGATATTAACTTGCAATGCAAATCCACCAGGCTAAACACAAAATTACAGATGGTAGTAAATAGACTCCTGACCTGTTTGGTACATTACAATGACATCCCCTTAGGAATTAGTTGCAACACTTGGGCTGTTCTGTTTGTTGCCCAAATACTGCATCACACACATACAAGACCAACACCTGGCTAACAAATGAAATATAAAATAGCATGATGGCTCCAACTTAGCGGAGAGGGGAAAGGACAACTCTATCACTAACGGAAGTATTAGGTGTTCTTTCACTCACTAGAGAAATCATCAGCTATTGAAGGGAGGGGGGAATTTACACCTTTTTCCATCTTCTGCCTCTTTCCTAACTGAGCACATTGCCAACACCATGTTAACGGTTTTTGAAAATGCCCCTGAAGAACAAAGATTCTCCTTTTGCCAGATCCCAGTATTTACAAGCAAGCCCAAATCTGTGAGAAAATTCAATTGAACGCAGATGGCAGGAAATTCCTCTAAAATGACAGTGGCCAAATTCAAACCACAAGACATGAAAATAACCCAACGTACTAGACATGAAGAACATATCTTATAGATTTTTCCTCATGCAATTCACAGTCTGTGATTGATTACCGGGAAGACAGACTGCAGATTTATGGGACTTCTGTAGAACAAGTATTCCATTTGCAACAATTAAACCTTATGTGGTTAAAAAATAGGTTAAAGGAATCCATAGATGGTTCTGACATTGGAGGAATGCACTTCTAGGTGGATGGTAAGTTCATGGTTAGTGCGATTTAGCAATGGAGTTGACCATGCATTAATCTGTTTGCTGTTATTAACAAAGCTGCTGTGATAATTATTTTTATGGTATCAGAAAGCCAGATGTGAAAGATACAATCAGTATTCCTGTAATTTTCTTATTTTTACATGGTCACGGTGCCAGTGCTTTAGCAGCTGTGGGAGTCAGGGTATGGTTTGAATGCCTCAATCAGAAAAGGAAGTAACCGCATAGTACATGCAGGTGGAGTTTGGGCATCTCGTGGAGAGGCACTCCAAACTGCAACATGGATGTGCCGAAAGGAAGCAGCCCTTCACTCTGAAATGAGTGACTATGTATCACAGCTGGAGTAACTTGGATCCTAATTCACTAAAGTATGAGCAGTTGCCACTTTGCTGCACGTCCAACATAAAGTTCAAGTGACGGGATGCAGTCAGAGAGCCTTGGTATGTCATCAGGCAGATAGGCCAGCGGAGTGCCATAGTAGTAGATCAGATAGGTATCCCAGCGCCCCTCACTCTCCCTTAGAGCTGGGTAAAGAGGAAGCTCTGAATTGCTTTTCAAGTTCTCTCAGTGTGGAGACACAGATTCCTGTGGGGGCAAAGGCCAACATGGTTATTTGCTAGTCAGCTTGGAGGTACTTCCCCCTCTCCCCCATTTATGAAGTTTCTGCTAGTCAATCAAGAATCAGAAATAGTATCATGACTTACCATGACTAGCAAGTAGTGGACGACACAGTTGAACCAATTAATTTGCAAACAAGCTCCACAGACTGAAATGTGATCTCATAAAACGCTTATAGAAGGAATTCAGATGAAGCAGTAACAATCAAAGCCTAGTCAGGGACAATTCACCAAGAGAAAAGGGGCTAACCTGTCCAGTTGCAAGATTCACTATGAATGGTTTGTCCAGATGTATGCTGCCTCTCCCTACACGGAGTCTAAAACAACTTCTTCCGGTATTCTCTATCTGTATTAGGTACTTCACTCTCCCATGCCATAGGCTAGTGCCCTAAACTATGGACCATCCTCCTTCTCCTTTCTCTTGTGTGCCCATACGCTCTGGAAAATAAAATAGGCCAAATGTATCTCTGTACAACTGATTTTGGCCTAATCTAGATTGGAGTCTATGGGGAAGAAAGCTCCTTAAAATGTGTAATCAATAATAGGTTATGATTCTACAAGCAAATTATTCTGTCTCTTTCATATTGTATACACACACACAGAGAGACACACAGAGACCATTTCTCTCTGTTAAAGCAATATAAAAAGGTAGAGTAATTCACATTAGCCTTTGTTGTACTGTCTGTCTCCCTCCGGCTATTGTGTGTGTTGTGCACACAGCAATGTGCTAACAGACAGAAATTTGGTAATCCCTTTACATGCTGTACTGACCCTCTAGGGCCCCCCCATCCCTACCCCACTGCACACCTGTAAATCCCATTGCCGTTCACAAGAGTTACATGTGTGCATCACAGGAGAAACAAACACCCTGATGATTTCAAGATTGCAAAGAGTTTTCGCCAAACAAATACATAAATCTCCTTCAAAATCCGGTATCTTCTCCCACGAGTCACTGGGAAGCAGGTGGCAGCACAGACAGTTCAGATCCTGACTACAGAGAGGCATTAGCAGACTTTCTTTAAGCAAAGAGAGAGATACAATGCAGCTAAGAGGTTATGTAAATGACTGGTATGGTGCTTCAATGAAGACTGCCCAAAGTCAGCTTTAGCGAAGTTAGGCACCAGATTTTTGCATTTTTATGAGTAACAGTAACTCATGTGCTCAGGCTAGGAATACCTCCTTTTATTTATCTCCAGATACTTTTTAACAGAGCTGAGAGAGCTTGTGAAAAAAAATCTGCCTGGCGGGTAAGCTTTCTCCCTCCCTCCTCCCCGCATTTCTTCAAGCTCAAAGTTCAGGCAGAACTCCATGAAAGTCAGCGAAGAAACTGAAATCCAAAAATATGAGGAAGCAATTAAAATGTGTTTGTAATAGTTAGGATGTAGAAAACAATAGGGGTCCAATTCTGACCTCCCCTTTAGATTTACATAGGTGGTACTCCATGAGATTCACCGTAGTTGCTCCTGAGGTACACCAGCATGAGATCAGAATCAAGCATTAATTCTAAAAGTTGGGTCTTCAAAAATAGGAAAATAAAGCAGAGAAAGGTGGGTACTTGATCTGAAATGATACTTGTAGGGTTTGCTTGTGTATGACAAAGTCAACGATTCACTTAAGGCAAATCAATTTTGGTCCCTAGAGGTGAATGTTGTAGAGCGTGATATCTAAAAAGCATTGTTCTGTGAGCAAAAACAATGCCATGTGGACCCGATCTCTTTTCTACTTTAAGTCAATGACAAAACTCACACTGACTTCAATGCAACTTGGATGAAGCCCTTTAGAAGATGATACAGAAAGCTGCAGCTTTTACAAGCCAGACAGTGGATGTTATGAAGATATCAGGAATGGAACTTAATATCTGTCTTTTAGTCTTGCTAGATAATTCTGGTTCCGACTCGGAGATCACAATTTTATGTACTGCTCTGAGTACTGCATATACTTTAAGGACAGAAGGTCTGACCTCCTGTATATCACAGACCATTACTTTTCACCCAGTTACCCTTGTCTTCAGTCCAATAAGTTGCATCTGACTAAAGCATTTCTTCCAGACAGGCATCTAGGCTTGATTTGAAAACATCAGAAGATGGAGAGTCTACCACTTAACTCGGTAGTTTCTTCCTATGGTTAATCAATCACCCTCACTGTTAAAAATATATGTCTTAGTCTTAAACTTGTATGTCTGATGTCAGCTTTATGCTATTGATTCTTACTATGCCTTTCTCTGCTAGATTAAAGAGCCCTTTAGTGTCCAGAATTCACTCTCCGTGAAGGTAGTTATACACTGTAATCCAAGTCACTTCTCAATCTTCTTTTTGATAAGCTAAACGGACTGGGCTCTTTAAGGCTCTCACTGTCAGGCATTTTCTCCAGTCCTCAAATCATTTTTATGGCACTTTTCTGCACCCTCTCCAATTTTTCAACATCCTTTTAAAAACATGGCCACTAGAATTGAACACAGTATTCCAGTATCTGTGTACTAATGCAGCATGCAGAAGTCAAATCACTCCCCTACTCCTATTCACCACTCCTCTGTTTATGCATCTAAGGATCACATTAACCTTTTTGCCACAGCATCACACTGGGAGCTTATTTTGAGTTGCTTGTCCATTATGCCCCCTAAATCTTTTTCAGAGTGAGTCACTGCTTCTGCAATAGAGTCCCCCATTCTATAGGCCTGCATTTCTTGTTCCTAGATGTATGACCTTGCATTCGGCTGTATTGAAATGCATTTTGCTTGAATGGACCCAAGCACCCAAGCAATCCAGATCACTCTCTGTCATTGCTCCATCCTCTTCCTGATTTACCACCAACCAATCTTTGCATCACAGTTGCATATTTGATAGCTAGAGACATAAAGGGTAACAAGAAAACATTCTACAAATACGTTAGAAGCAAGAGGAAGACCAAGAACAGGGTAGGCCCGTTACTCAATGGGGGCAGGGGGAAATAATAACAGAAAATGTGGAAATGACAGAGGTGCTTAATGACTTCTTTGTTTCGGTTTTCACCGAGACGGTTGGTGGTGACTGGATGTCTAACGTAGTGAATGTGAGCTAGGATCAGAAGAGGCAGAAATAGAGAAAGAACAAGTTAAAAATTACTTGGACAAATTAGATGTCTTCAAGTCACCAGGGCCTGATGAAATGCATCCTAAAATACTCAAGGAGCTGACTGAGGAGATATCTGAGCCATTAGCTATTATCTTTGAGAAGTCATGGAAGACAGGAGAGATTCCAGAAGACTGGAAAAGGGCAAATATAGTGTCTATCTATAAAAAGGGAAATAAGGACAACCCAGGGAATTACAGACCAGTCAGCTTAACTTCTGTACCTGGAAAGATAATGGAGCAAATAATTAAGCAATCAATTTGCAAACATCTAGAAGATAATAAGGATTTGTCAAAACATGGATTTGTCAAACAGTCAGCATGGATTTGTCAAAAACAAATCGTGTCAAACCAACCTGATAGTATCAAAAGCTTTACTAAAATCAAGATATACCATGTCTACCACTTCCCCCTATCCACAAGGCTTGTTACCCTGTCAAAGAAAGCTGTCTCACATGGCCTTCTCATAAACAAACTAGGGAAATGCAACCTAGATGGAGCTACTATAAGGTGGGTGCAAAACTGGTTGGAAAACCATTCAGAGAGAGTAGTTATCAGTGGTTCAGAGTCATGCTGGAAGGGCATAACGAGTGGGGTCCTGCAGAGATCAGTTCTGGGTCTGGTTCTGTTCAATATCTTCATCAATGATTTAGATAATGGCCTACAGAGAGTACACTTATAAAGTTTGTGGTCGATACCAAGCTGGGAGGGGTTTCAAGTGCTTTGGAGGATAGGATTAAAATTCAAAATGATCTGGACAAACTGGAGAAATGGTCTGAAGTAAATAGGATGAAATTCAATAAGGACAAATGCAAAGTACACCTCTACCTCGATATATCGCTGTCCTTGGAAGCCAAAAAAATCGAACCGCATGATAGGTGAAACCGTGTTATATCGAACTTGCTTTGATCCACCGAGTGCGCAGCCCCGCCACCCCGGAGCACTGCTTTACCGCATTATATCCGAATTTGTGTTATATCGGGTCACGTTATATTGGGGTAGAGGTGTAGTCCACTTAGGAAGGAACAATCGGTTGAACACATACAAAATGGGAAATGACTGCCTAGGAAGGAGTACTGCGGAAAGGGATCTGGGGATCATAGTGGACCACAAGCTAAATAGGAGTATTTATTGTTGCAATAATAAATAATATAATATTTATTGTTGCAATATTTACTGCAGCAAACATCATTCTGGGATGTATTAGCAGGAGTGTTATAAGCAAGACACGAGAAGTAATTCTTCCGCTCTGATTAGGCCTCAACTGGAGTATTGTGTCCAGTTCTTGGCGCCACATTTTAGGCAGGATTGGGACAAACTGGACAGAGTCCAGAGAAGAGCAACAAAAATGATTAAAGGTCTAGAAAACGACCTATGAGGGAAGACTGAAAAAATTGGGTTTGTTTAGTCTGGAAAAGAGAAGACTGAGAGGTGACATGGTAACAGTTTTCAAGTATGTAAAAGATTGTTACAAGGAGGAGGAAGAAAAACTGTTTTTCTTAAACTCTGAGGATAGGACAAGAAGCAGTGGGCTAAAATTGCAGCAAGGGCGGTTTAGGTTGGACATTAGGAAAAACTTCCTAACTGTCAGGGTGGTTAAGCACTAGATTAAATTGCCTAGGGAGGTTGTGAAATCTCCATCATTGGAGATTTTTAAGAGCAGGTTGGACAAACACCTGTCAGGAATGGTCTAGATAATTAGTCCTGCCACGAGTTCAGGGAACTGGACTAGATGATCTCTCGAGGTCCCTTCCAGTCCTATGATTCTATGATCAGCAGTAATTTTATATTTTAAAAATGTTGAATAGCATCAGATCTAGGTACCAATTCTTGCAGAAGCCCACTAGAAACACTCCCATTAACAATTGCACTTTGAGATCTGTCAGTCAGACTTTAAGCCATTCAATGTGTGCTTTATTGATATTGCATAGTGCTAATTTTTAACGAGAATGTCATCTGGTACTAAATCAAACACCTTACAAATGTTGAAGCATGTTAATCTACAATTACCTTTAACAAAACTTGTAATTTCAAACAATGAAATCTGGTTTGTTTGACAAGATCAATATTCCATAAAACCATACTGTCTCGCATTAATTATATTTCCATCCTTTAATTCTTAATTAACTGAATCTCGTATCAGTTTTTCCATTATTTTGCCTGGGACTGATGTCAGGCTAACGGCCTAGAATTACCCAGTCATCCCCGCTTGCCCTTTTTGAATATTGGCACAATATCAGTACTCTTTCACCCTTTTATTGCCATGCTGTGAATAGTAGGTAGGAGTAGTGGGAAAGCAATGTATACCCCCAAACATGCTGTGTTATTTGGTTCTGCAATGGAATCATTCAACAATTGCATGATTTTGCTTACAGATTGCATTACAGTACAGCCTAATGGCCCAAACTGCAATCAGGGCCCTTTATGCTAGGTGTTGTACAGATACCTAAGGAAAGACAGCCCCTGCCCTGAAGAGCTTGCCATCTAACTAAACAAGACAGACAGATGGTGGGAGAGGAAACGGAAGCACAGAGAAGGAAAGTGACTTGCCCAAGGTCACAAAGCAGGTTAGCGACAGAATCAGAAACAGGACCCAGATCTCCTGATTCCCAGTCTAGTGCTCTCTTCACTGGACCATGCTGCCTCTAATACACTGGTACCTATGATATAGAGAAGTGGAGCTATAACTGTTGAGGGGCTTTTCAGAAACTGATGGTCATTGCCCCTCTTAAACTCAAACGGAAAAATCAAACTTGAGATGTTTTGGGAGAATTGGAGAATCCTTAGGGGAGTTCCATTTCTCCCTATTCTCCTCCACGGCCCAGCAGAGCGATAACCCATCCTTCCAGCTTCAGCTCCCTCCAGTGACACTCTGTTTTGCTTTTGGGTTGATTGATGGGAGTAGCTCAAGAGCCACGGCAGGCACTCTCTGCTCAGCCCTCCCCTGACCCGAGGTCCAAGCGCGCTGCTTCCACAGCTCACGCTAGCACAGGAGTGAGGGATGAAGCTCACCCCTCCACCCAGACGCCCTGAGGCTGTGTGTCAATATGATGGACTCCCAAAGAGCCCACTGGGCCAGCCTGAGCCTAATGCAGACTTTGTGATAGTCAGCACAGCCTGTGAGTCACACATCTGCTTACCACAAAGAGCTTTGGCCTCTGAGCATGAAGTAGGTTGTCATTGCTATGACACACTGGTGTGCTGTACTTTTGACTCCACATGACTCCCCCTCTCCTCTCCTCCTCTCTTTGTGTAGCTGTCTCCCACACTCTTTGTCTCAGTTTTCTCTCAACTTTAACTCTCTCCCTCACCCCCAGTGACCCTTCGGGGAAAATATTCAGAACAGGTTTCTGTGGCTTGGTCACCCAGTCACTCACCTCCCATCACTGAAGCAGTTTGAGGCTCAGACAGCTCCGTCCTCAGAATGGAGATAGGAAGAAAAATTATTCCAGGAAGGCAGAGAAAAGGGGCTTAGAGAGCTTAGAAAAACTGGCTGAAAACAACTAAATGAGATTCAGCTCGGGAACATGGAAGCTAATAGACCTGGGGAGCAATCATGGGAGACACAGATATTCAATGGGAAGCAGAACACTGGACAGCAGCAATTCTAAGAAAGGGGGGAAGTTATAACTGTGTAACAGGATGAAATTAAGAAAGGGAGAATTTAGGCTGAAAACAAGAAAGCACAGGATGATAATAAAATTTATCTGGCTGCAGAATAGTCTCCCTAAGGGAAGTGGTGGAAACTCCACCGCTTCCATATTAGATTCAACTGGGTCAATCACTAGTAAATCTGCACTAGGGAACAATCCTGCATTGGCATGGAGAGGACTGGAAGGTCTAATAGGTCTTTTCTATCTCTAGATTTGCAAATTAACTGCTCTCTCTGCCTCTGCTGTTATTTATTATTTAGCTCTGTAACATAACCCTATAAAGTATTTGGGGATAAAGCTTGTGGGGAAGATGCTCTTCAAAGTCAGGTGGCATTAATATCTCCTATCACTCGCTTTAGTCAGAGGAAAAAACACTTTTCCTGCACATGCTTTTAAAAAAAAAAAAATCGGGAATGTCCCACTATTTAACCCTTTGTCCCGTGTCCCAATCAGTGTACGATTGGGACGCCATTTGTCCTGATATTCAGGTAAGGAGGTGAGCGGGAGGGAGGCGCCAATACTGTGGGTGCTCCAGGGTTGGAGCTCCCACAGGGAAAAGTTGCAGCCAAGCTCCCTCCTCCTCACCTCCTTCTCCCCCCCACCCCCCAGCACGCCGAGTCCCTGCTCCTTTCCCCCTCCAGCGTTTCCCGCCGCCCAACAGCTGTTGGGCGGCACTTAGCACTTTCCAGGAGGGAGGGGGGAGGAGCGGGGACACAGCACGCTCAGGGGAGGAGGTAGAGAAGAGGCAGGGCGGGGTGGGGACTTGGGGGAAGGGGTGAAATGGGGGTGGAGTGAGGGCGGATGCTCGGGCGGGAAGAGGCAGAGGGTGGGCGAGCACCCACCCGGCAGAGGGGAAGTCGGCGCCATAGGGGTGAGTGGCAGGCGGGGTGTGTGTGTGAAGAGGTGAGTGGCGGGTGAGGAGGGTGAAGAGGCAAGCGAGCGAGTGGCGGTGGGGTGGGGGGGGTGAGGAGGCGAGTGGTGGGTGGGGGACTGAGGAGGGACACAGCAAGCCAGCAGGGGCCGGGGGATGAGGAAGGGCGTGGGGGGGGTGGTGAGTGGGGAGGGGGTGGGACCTGGGGCAGAGTGGGAGCGGAGCAGGGGTGGACTGTGGACGGGGCTGATACCACCCCAATATGTCCCGATATTTTTATGTTGTGATCTGGTCACCCTACTTATGGTACTAGCTAAACAATTTAAAAGATAGTACAATCTATAAAAGATAATGGAAGGTTTTAAAAGCCAAATGATATGGCCTCAGCATAACTTGGTGTTATTAGATATTGCTATCCTCATTACTTCAGATGGGGAAAACTGAGGCCCAGAGGGGTTAAGTGTCTTTCTCACGGTCACCCAAAAGTTCAGATTGTAAATCTCCTAGTTAACCACCTAACATACTATCTACACTTGGGTCACAACACTGAGCCCAGGTTGTTTTTTTCAAAAGGTGCTTGTTCACCCAAGTTAAAAGGTTCAGCCGGAGAGCACTGTACAACAGTTTTCAATATACCACATCCGGAGTCTTTGTGCTTAATGAATAGAAGTCAAAAGATCTGGATGCTATTTCTGGCTCTTCCACTTGCTCACTGGGGGGCCTTGGGCAAGTCACTTAGCTTCTCTGTGGCTTAGTTTCCCTGCCTACTTCACAGGGTGAAGCTTTCTTAATAAGCACTTTGAGAGCTTTGGATGGAAGATGCTGTAAATGTGAAGAATGTTGGTATTATTTATTTTTGAGTGGGGAAATGTACTGAGTGCTATGCAGAAAGAAGAAAGGTTTGATTTAAATTATAGTACCAACAAATCCAACGACAGCTACAGAATCTGCACAATCCCTTGAGTAATCTCCTTAAGGAAACATACTTACAGTAAGTGGTGTCTAATATTCTTATGAATCATACCTTCTTTTTTATTCTTGGTAAAAAAAAATACATCTTTTGTGTGCTAGACTCTTAATCAAAATAAACTTACTCAATTCTGACTGGACATTCACAACACAAACACATTCCATTACTATTGCTTGACATGGCACTTTCTCCTCTGGCATCTTGCTAAAAACCTTGTAGGGGCAATTATTTCACCATCAGCTAGGAAGATAAAGTTGTGAGTTCTGCTTAGAATCCTCCCTAGTCAGTTCTTCATTTTGTCTGTAATGTTTCTCTCTTATGTTCACAGCACACACAGGAAATTACTAAAAACATACAGTACTCTTGCTGGAAGGCTGCAATGTAGCACTACTTTATTTCTTAGAATTTTGAACAGCACCACACAAGAATCCCACTGCTTATGGATCAATGTCCTAATAGACACAGCACAAGATGGGCTATTTGTTGGTGTCTGTATAGACCACCAAATTACAGTAGAGAACAGGATGACCAGCTCCATACGCACCTGTCTGTAATGTGTAGAGGAAAAACTATATTATCAGCATAGACTTCAGTTTGAGTGATATACGCTGGGGCACTCATGCTGCCAGGACTAAAACATCCTCGGAATTTCTAAAAATTATAGATGACAATTTCCTAACTCAAAAAGTGTTGCATCTAACATGCTGGAAATATCTGTTAGACCACATCCTGCCTGGTAAAGAGGCATTGATCACAGAACAAAAAGTCAGTGATTGTTTAGGTGCAATGATCATGACTTGATTACATCTGTTATATGCAAACAGAATGACATCAGAACTAGAAATGTTTTAAAAGGGCAAATTTCACAAAGCTGAAAACAGTTATGAGCCCAGACAATTAGGAGGAAGAATTTAAACAGAAAAATGATCATGATAATACAGGAACTGTTTAAGAACATTTTACTAGAGCCCCAAAAGCAACAATCAAGACAGAAGGCTACACTGGTAAAAAACAAAACAAACAAACAAATAAAAAAAAGGGGGGGAACTGAAAGCAGCAATAAAAATATATATAACAAAGAGAAAAAAGATTAAGTTTATAGCAATGAATATGCAGTAGAATCTAGAAACTGAAGAAAATTGATAAAGGAAGCAAAAAGACAAGGAGAAATCTATGCCAACAGAATTAAGGTCAATTCGAAGGAGTTTTTTAAGTATATTGGGAGCAAAAAGAACCCTAACAATAGTATTAGTCTATTACTAGATGGAAATAGTGGAGTTATTGATAATAATCAAGAAAAGGCAGAAATATTCAGTAAATATTTCTGTACTACATTGGGAAAATGCCAGATGATGAATTCATATCACATAATGATGATGAAATACTTTCCATTCCAACAGTAACTAAGGAGAATGTTAAACAGCAGCTATTAAAGTTGGACATTTTTTAAATCAGCAGGTCCAGATAACATATATCCAAGAGTTTTAAAAGAGCTGGCTGAGGAGTTTTCTGGTCCATTAATGTTGTTTTTAAATAAATCTTGGAATACTGGGGGAATTCCAGAGGACTGGAAGAAAGCTAATGCTAGTCTAATATTTTAATGGGTTAAATGGAATAACTTTGGTTATTACAGGCCTGTCAGCCTTACATCGATTCTGGGCAAAATAATAATAGCTGATGCAGGACTCAATTAATAAAGAATAAAAGAGGGTAATATTATTAATATCAATTAGCATAGGTTTGTGGAAAATAGATCTTATTGAACTAACTTGATATCATTTTTGAACAGATTATAATTTTAATTAATGAAGGTTAAAGTTTTGATGTAAAACACTTGGAGTTGCTAAGACATTTGACTTGTTACCACATGACATTTTGACTAAGGAATTAGAAGGATACAAAATCAATATGGCACTTGGCACACATTAAATTGATTAACTGGCTAACTGATAGGTCTCAAAAGTAAAAAATAAAATTGTAGAACAGGTAATTACCATTAGGCAGGTATGTTTCTAGTGGGTTTCTGCAGAAATCAGTTCTTGGCCCTATACTTGTTAATATTTTTTTATTAATGGCCTAGAAGAAAACATAAAATCATAACTGATAAAGTTTTCAAATCACACAAGATTGGTAAAGTAAATTGGTAAATGATGATGAGGGAGTTAGTCACACCGAATGATGTGGATTGATTGATATGCTATGCGCAAGCAATATGTATTTTAATATTCCAAGGTCATGTATATTGGGACAGATTCCTACAGAATCCTAGAAAGCAGTGAGTGAAAAAGATGTAGGGGGTCAAAGACAAACAACTCAGCCTGGCCTAGTGGATATGGGGAAGCAGTAGATGTGATATAGCTTGATTTTAGTAAGGCTTTTGACACAGTCCCACGTGACATTCTCATAAGAAAACTAGGGAAATGTGGTCCAGAAGAAATTATTATAAGGTGGGTGCACAACTGGTTGAAAGACTAAACTCAAAGAGTAAGTATCAATGGCTTGCTGTCAAACTGGGAGGGTGCATCTACTCGGGTCCCACAGGGGCAGTCCTGGCTCTGGAACTATTCTCTATTTCATTCATGAGTTGGAAAATGGAGTGGAGAGTAGGTTTATAAAATTTGCAGATGACATCAAGCCAAGAGGGGTTGCAAGAATTCTGGAGGACTGGATTAGAATTCAAAATGACCTTGACAAATTGGAGAATTGGTGTGAAATAAACAAAATGAAATTCAATAAAGATAAGTGCAAAGTACTTGAGTTAGGAAGGAAAGATTGAATTCAGAACAACGAGGTGGGGAATAATTCTGGTGTAAATGTTCGGGCTCAGGCTGGGGCAAGTCAACAGCCTGTTAGCCCAAGCCCCATGAGCCTGAGTCAGCTGGCATGGGCCAGCCCTGGGTTTTTAATTGTAGACATACTCTAAAGATTCCCTACTGCACTTTTATGTAGTGCCGTTTGAAACAGAAAAGAATTTGGGAAGTACATGAAAAAAGATCTGGTTACCGTGTTAAAGAGAAAGCTCCCGAAAACCCTGGCTTTTGGACATCTACACATATCTTTAAAATAAACCCTGAAAAAATGAAATCAATAAACTCCCCAAAACAGAAGCCCTATATAGAAATCAACAGAAGAATGGCTGATTTCCTCTTATTTCCCCTGCAACCAGAGGCTATATAGCCTGTAAGAACCAGCCCTAGCCTCTACATCAGTATAAATAAATGGGACCTCTTTTGCAATGTATTGTACAGCATCTGAGCCACCTGGACAGTGCTGCGCACACCAGTTCCCAGTGTTAGCAGAGACAGAACTGACACAACCAGCGTTGGAAGGTCTAATTCGGATCTCATGTACGCTGGTCTAAATCTGACGTAATGCCACCGAGATCAATTGAGTTACACTGGTGAGAAAACCAGTCGAAGTGAGAGGAGAACAAAGCCCCAATTACCACTAAGCAGACCTAGGGGACGTAAATATAATGGTGATAAGTTTCTGACTCACACTCTAATGTTGAATAAAATATTTGGCCATTTCCTCTGTTCCTGGGGAGCCTTCTGGGATTATTAGCCAGCAGCAGGATAGCTCACTGGATGGAACAGGTACATCAGGACCCCCCAACCTTTTTAGCTTGATGGCTAAACATACGTGTCTGTACATCACCTACCACGGTGGCATCCTGGTCCATGACTAGAGCTCCAAGATGCTACCGTCACACAAATAAATAATATTTCATAAAAGCCAAGGGGCCACAATCGCTGCTTTATTTCCCTAGGCAAAAGTAAAGCGAAGCAAGCACCTGTCCTGCTCTCCCTGGGGCTCCCGCAACCCTGCAAGGAATCAGGCAATGGGGCAGCCAGCCCTACACTCTCCTCCATCTGCTGCAGCCGGTGGAGGGAGCTGTGAAACATACATGCAGCAAGCAAGGAACAGCAGCTGTTCAGTCAGAGCATGGAGGCTCACCCCAGAGCTATTCCTGGGGCTGCAGGCAAAGCAGTGGGAGGTAGTTGCCCACCGCCTCTCCAAAGGAATGGGGCTAATTCAAACACTTCCATTCAAAAATCATAGGGAGCAGCTCAGGAAACACATTTTCATTTCATAATAAAATACACATTTTCTTCTCAACACAGTTACCTCATGGGCCACAATTTAGAGCCAGACGGTCCATAAGTGGCCCCCAGTGACACGCAGGATACCCCTGATCGACACAATGTCAGTCGAATGGTGACCTAATGTCTCTTTTGTAACTAGATATTATTCATCCCAAGTCCTGAATTTGGGCACTTCTTCCATGAAGACTTTTTACAGAGCTGACTGACCCTAGCGATGGCTGCAAGGCATTTTTGACCTAAACATCACCTTTGGGAGAGATTTAACCCGAAACAATCCAGACTCACCCAACAGTGCTACCAGAGGAATCTAGTCTGGGCCAATACAGAGATGGGGCTGCCATTTTCCATGTCTTTCCTGCCCTGAAGATCTTTCCATAGTTTCCATCCACTTATGAAACACTTGTAGAAGCCACAGAAACAAAAGCTTGTTTGACTGCAACTGTCTCAAGGCATGAAGCACCAATTGCTAAGTCTTCCTCTTGGTTATATAATGAAGCCACGAGCAGTATCATTCTCTGAGTCTAAAGAATGAGCTTGTGTTTAAGTGATCATGGCTATTCCTCTATATCTAGCAGGCATTCTGCCTGATGTGGCATCTCAGAGTCTCAAAAGAAGAATGAAATTTTTTTTCTAATCTCTCCGTGGTGCCCTTCTCTTTCAGTTACTGCTCGAAAGCTGGAATCCCTTCATAGCATTCCCAAGGCCATTCTCTTTAGAAGTAAACAGCAAAGAAGTCATTTCAGTTTCTGTAAACATGTTTTTCTTCACGAGCTAGGCTGCTTGGTGTGCATTACACTCCATGCTGGCATGCTCAGGGATGTCTTACAGCAAAGCTTTCCACTAATACCGTAATCTTGCTGCCTACAGGGGACATTGGGTTACAGAATGGATTCAAAAAGGCTGCAGGATGAAATTCTGGGATTTTTTGAGATTTCAGATAAGGAAAATAATTTTCTTTTCTAATCACAGTGACCATCTTAAAAAAGGGCTCATTTTGACTCTGAACAAGCGGATGATTTCCTCCCCCGGCCTCCTTCATTTTCCTCCAAAGGAGAAAAAGAAAAAGAAAAAAACACAATTTAATGTGGGTGAAATCAGTAGGGTTTTTTTTTATTAACTTGAACAGGGAGCACTGTTTCATAGTACATTTAGATGGCCAAATTCTGCTCTCACTCCACTGATTTGCATTGCCGGTCAATAGGACTTGTACTCCTAGATCTCTTAGGGAGAGATTTCCCAAGCACGTGTTAGGAAACTTATCTTTGAAAAAACGTCTACCACCATGGCCTCATCGCAGATGTGGACAGTCTCTCTGGCATGTTTTCTCATTTCCTGCTCTCCCTGATCCAACCTCTTCATCTTTACTTCTTTGCTTTGACTCCTATCCTCTCTGTATATTTTTGCTTTATAATATATATATATATATATAAATAAATGGAGTGATTGCAAAAGATTCTGGATTAACTCTACTCTGCCCCTTTGGAGGTAGATCAAGACCCATGACTTAATTCAGCACAATATAACATAACTCTAGCACTCACCTAGAGTGAAGATCACAAGTGAGGTGCACTGGCATTTGCAGAAACGTACAACGTAGTTGCCTTTCTGCTTCTTTGGCTCCAACCAGTCCTTTGCCCCTTTAAGTCCTTTGTATTTGTGTGTGTAAGAATACAGGTCACAATTTTCAAACATGGGTGCCTGAAATCAGACATCTAAATTCACATTTAGGAGCCTACAAAAGTAAATTCATTTTCCAAGATGCTGAGCCTTTTGAAAAAATCAGGCCATTTATTTTGGTGCCTAACTATGGATTTAGGAGCCTAACTTTAGGCACCCATCTTTGAAAATGTTGGCCCTAATTTCTTTTCATATTACTATAGGTTAAATCATACAGTCATGCAAAAAAGAAGAGCAGGTTACGTGAGCCACATGTCTAAACGAACCTCCTGTACATCAGCTACAGCTAACAGCAGCCTTTGGAGAAATGAAGACCAGCGCTGAATGAGTTTCATGAGTGAAAAATCCCTCTAGTGGCATTAAGATGCAATGGTAAAATAAAAGCCATTCATTAAAAGCAAGAGTGAACTTGCTCATGCTTTATCTTTACTGAGGTTAAAGAACAGAAGCTTCCCCAGGAACATATAGTCTTTGGCATCTTAATCATAAAACATTTACTCAGCCCTTATGCAACAAAACTATAGCATCCATCTCATTTTCACAGCATAAATTCTTGCCTTTCCTTCTTGTTTCTTAAACTTCACACTGATCAGTGACTGAGGTCCTCTAGGACATTTGATCAGAGAGGAAGGGCAGTTGTGGTTCTGTTTTTTTTAAATTATTGTGCGAATTGTCACTGCTCCAAGGTGCTGGATTCAGAACCCTGGAGACTAGTAACTAACTAACTTGTTTGCAGACAGTTCATCCACAGAGCAAATACAGCAGAAATAGCAGCAACGCAAGCTCCCCTATTAGCCCTGACCTAGAGATATAGGCTCTTTTCCTACTCCCACTGACTCCAATGCGAGCAAGAACAAATCCTTAGTTTCTTATTGTACCGGCATCTTATAATCAGATTCAAGAGCTTTATGACCCAAAGCACTTCATATTGTTCTGAGATGTCAGATGCATTGCAACACAGCTCAGCTCACAGTCTCATCTTCCCAAGAGCTATCTTATCTAGTATCTTTGCTCTTTAGTCTTACATGAAGTTAAATCCATCTGTACTACAAAGTCTCCTCTGCAGGCATCTCAGTTTCCTTCAGAGTACATTCTTTGGGCCGTTTCAGTACCTCTGGCTTGAATGTACTGTGCCATACACCATAACTGCTTCATAAATTATAAAGCGCTACAAAGGATCCAAATATTCTCTCCTTTCCTTGAATCTCACTTTCCGCAAGCAGGGGAAGAATGAGCAAAGAGGGAAAATCCTCCAACTAGGCTCATTTCCATACTGCCCTAAAATGTCTCCCAGAATTCTGCATGGCACCGCAGACAAAAACAAGCTCAAAAATGAAGGGGAAGCCACCCTTGTTTAGAGTGTAATCAGAACGCGCTTTTATTTTATTTCAATGGATTGTGACGGGAAAATAAATAAATACAATGCATTTCAGACTCGCTGCTCCTCTAAGTAGACAGGTCTCCCAGGGTTTGGATCACTCAGCGATGCTCTTTGGCTTCAGCCTTCCTTCCCGATTCTCAGGCTCAGCTTGCATCTGTATGCTCCAAAAATACATTGCTCTTTCTCCCCCCACTACAGGCCCATGCAACCCACCTCTCACCCTCACTCGATCCTTCCCTGCTTTCAGATTTCATAGCTTCCAAAGCCTCATCCCTTGTCACCATCTTCTCTCGGGGCCCCATCCAACTCCTTCACAGGAACTAACTATTCTCCACGGGACCTATTCTCCTGCCACAGGATACAAGTAACTTGCATCAAAGCCACTGGGAGTTACTCACATCCTGCTGCAGAGGAATTAGAGGCCTAGCATTTTATTCTTCCAGAAGGGAAGGAAGGTGAATGGAATATTCCACAACCACCATCATTCCTGAGCCAGCAGGGAGCACACACAGAGTGGATTGGCTCTTCCTCTACCAGAAAGGAAGCATGGAGCCTCCCTGGAATACTTATCCAACCATTGTGGGGTGCAGGAATCCTGAAGCAGCTCCCATCTACGACACGACAAAGCTTTTGCTACAGCTTTTGTTTCCTATTCCAAACATACCCCATGTTTTTAAGACACCTAGATGCCAATGATAACACTTAGCTTTTATATCATGCTTTTTATCCATAGATCTCAAAATGTTTTTACAACAGAAGGGAAATGTTATCATCCCCATTTTACAGATGGGGACAAATCGAAGTGACACGTTTTTTCCCCAAAGTCAATGACAGAGCCAAGAAGACAACCCAGCTCTCTCAATTCCAAGGCTGGTGCCTGTGCAACTGGAATACACCAACTCCTGGCATCTCCTGTGTACCTAGTAAACCAACAGGCCCTTTACCCTGAGCCAGGGAAACATCCACGGTCTCACTGCTATGGCACCTCTATCTGCAGGGGGATGCAGCTGTCATGGTGCACAAGCTACTGGAGTATGTTATGAGGACTGAGTTGGAGTCCCAGATGGATTACAATTCTGTTTGTTTGTTTTCAGGTTAACCACAATATAAGAAACAAAGCCCTGGTCGACACTACAGAGTCAGGTCAACACAAGGCAGCTTGTTTCAACCTAACTCTGTAAGCTTCTACACTAAAATTTTGCTCCTGCCTACGTAACTCGCCCACTACATCGACTTAAACACCACCTCTGTGAACAGCGTAGAGTCAATGGCGATGTAGTTAGGTTGTCGCAGTGTCGGTGTAGACACCATTTACATCAACTGTTGCTGGTTTTCAGACGCCATCCCACAATGCCCCCCACTGACGGTTCAATCAGTGCAAGCGCTCCTGGTAAGGATGCATACACCGCTGACACATGGAGGAAAAAGTAGATACGCACAAGCAATGTAATTACTGCGGTGGTTGTATGCCAATGTAAGTTAGGTCGACTTAATTTTGTAGTGTAGACATGTCCTAAGAACTTTGGAGCAGAAAATAATCTTCTCAGAAGAAACTTGAGTGCTGATCACGGTGGTGCTGATTACTGTCCATTGAAATGGATGGGCAGCTACCCATTTACTTCAATGGGCCTTATGGGAGGATCCTACCTTTGACCGCTCACCTCTTCTCCATTCGTGCACTAAGAAGGTCTATCACATCTGATGAAAAGACGCCAGCAGTAAGGAGCAGCCGAAGTGGGAATTGCTGGTGGAACATTTCCTGTCCATACCAGTCAATCCTCTATGGGGAGAGTATTTTCTATCACAAAGAGCCTGTGGACCATGGCAAGCAGCAGGGTTGTATGTAGAGCTTGGGAAGTCAGAACTCTGTCCTTAAAATTAATTATAAAATGGTCTGTTGTGACTTCTGTGTCTGAATAGCAGGGGTCCCAGAGAATTCCTTTAATGGGAAGTCAGTAGCTGCTCCTTGATCATTTGATTTTCTTCTCTAACTAAACTGGATGCTGCCTGAGTTCCAACAAAGACAAAAACTAGACCAACATTTTCAGAGTTGATTGCCTAAAGTCTGGCACCTAAATCCATATTTAGGCTCCTAAATATGATGCCTGATTTTCAGTGGCGCTTAGAATCCATGGCTTCCATTGACTTCAACACATGCTCAACCCCTTTGAAAAAATCCAGGCTCTTTTTCAAATTCTTCAGTATGGATTTAGGTGCCTAATTTAATCCGAATTTCTTTCTGTTTGACATTTGTGTTATGAATTACTGACCACAGATGTAATAAGAACAGGAGTACTTGTGGCACCTTAGAGACTAACAAATTTATTAGAGCATAAGCTTTCGTGGACTACAGCCCACTTCTTCGTATGCATCCGAAGAAGTGGGCTGTAGTCCACGAAAGCTTATGCTCTAATAAATTTGTTAGTCTCTAAGGTGCCACAAGTACTCCTGTTCTTCTTTTTGCGGATACAGACTAACACGGCTGCTACTCTGAAACCTGTCACAGATGTAATGATTTTCATATCTGAATAACGTAATATTTTCCCCTCTTCTTCCATAGTCTCCACCTTAGATGGTTTCATGCAGGGATCATAGATGATGCAATAAGGATGCATGCAATAAACATGTAAGAGTCTCCTTAGCTAAGCATGATCTTTGCATGTTACTTGCATTAAGCCTTGAACAATTTCTCCTTGTAACATCCATGCCTGATCTTTGCACATGCTCAGACAGTGCAGACACTATCTTGCCTGTCCTGACAGCTGTCACTGGCCCCCTTGGCACAGGTTTGTTGAGTCCCTAAAGTCAGCCCTGTTGATAGATAAAGGTAGTCCACTCAGATTATATGCATCCATGCCACCGGTTCAGTAGAAGGTCACTAGAGAAAACTGAACAGAGGCGGAAATAACAGAGCTCCTATCACATAAATTTATGGCTTGCCCTCACTTAGAACACTGTATTAGTTCTGGGCACCCATATAAAAAAAAGATAGGGGGTCAGAGACAGGTGACAAGAATTATTAGAGGCCTGGAAAACACCTCATATGAAAAGAGGTTGAAAAGACTGAGATTGTTTACCTTAGAGAGGACAAATAAGGGGGACCTGGTCAAAGCCTATAAACTACTGAATGGTCTAGAGATGGTAGAATGGGAACTTCTACTCACCCTGGCTCATAAAAAGAACAAAGGGACGTTCAATGAAACTGAGATGTGGCAAACTCAATGCTGATAAAACAAATTACTTTTTTCACATGACATACAAAAAGCCTGTGGAACTCACTGATGAGATATCATTGAGGCCAAGAGCTAAGCAAGATTTATAAAAGACTATCCAGAAGTATAACAGCACATATTAAAAAACAAATTAGAGTGTTGAGAGGGATATAAAACCTCAAGAGTCAGGGAACAAACCAACCTCTAACTACTAGTGGTTAGAAGGAAACTATCCCATTACTGACTACTGCAGGGTTTCTTCCTCTGAAGCATTTGATAACATAATATTGGAGACAGGATACTGGACATGATGGACCATTGGTCTGATCCAGTCTGGGAGAATTCCAATGTTACTATTATTGTAAGTTATCATTCATATAACAATGAGCCTCTGCTTTCCATTTCTTTCATTTTTATTACATTTTCTATGTGTTAATTTGTGTTAAATTTTATGATAAGAGCATATTCAAAGTTAACCAACAGTGAAGAGCACTGGGTTTGTAGAGACTAGGGCGCATGCAATGCATATACAGGATCCCCCCAGGAGCTAGTGCAGGTCCTGTACTCATACTTATAGGCATCAGCTAATGGTTACTTTAAGGTAAAGCAATAAAATAGTCTAAATATCGGAAGAGTCCATTAGGGAGTGATTTTTCAGAGTAACAAGGAAGGCAATAATTTTCCATATCATACCTTCAAACTTCCAGACACACCACTGAAGTCCAGCTTGGCTTTAAATCAACTGCACATCATAAGACTATTTAACATTTTCAACCCATTCAAAAGTGCTTTCCGACCACTTGGCACAAATTGAATCAAGATGTATTTACAGCTGTATGAAATACCTGAAAAAAATTTCAATGATCTATTTTTACTTTCTAGATCGATCCCTATTGGTGTATCTAATTTGAGGGGTGTTCGAGCTTTTTTCCTTTGTTTTGTGGTCAATTTCACAGAAGAAAATTGAAATCACAAAGGAAAACACTGTCACTGATGCCCCAAGCAGACATCCTCAGTTATGAATGGAAGCTTATTGTTCAATTAAAATAAAACTCCAAAAAGATCTTTAAAATAACTTATAAGGCTTTTAAAGAAGGTCATACTGATGAGTTTGCTATTTGTTTACTGAGAGAATCCCGTTTGGATTTAAGATAAATGTGATAGAGAAACCAGATGTTAGGACAAATATCTGGACCAAACAGAACAAAACCAATGCTATTTATTGCTTATGTTTTTAATGATTCCCCCCTTTCCCTTCAAACCTTGGCTTCTCCTTAAGAAACTAGAAATCCTTTCAAAATTATCTCATTCTATCATAAAGGTCATGTTTTAAGTTTATGTTTGCTAAAGAACCTGGAAAAAATGAATTGTGCCCCAGACTGAAGACATGCTCTACTTCCTAGCCTATCTTCAAACACTGTGCAACCCAGCCTGTAAATTTCTGCAGTGGCGTGTGTAGACTTTGGGCCATGCCACGAAACTAGCTTAGTTACCAGCCACAACATGGGCCACCATTGCCCAAGTCCCAAATCAGTCTATGGTTTGCTTCTATGGTAGAGAGGATTTGCGTTGGATCAGAGACGTACTTGAGCCATCAAGTTTGGATCCAAATCTGGATCCAGACCTGAACTCCCCCAAAGTCCAGGAGGTTTGGATATAGCGTTTTGGTTCAGGCTCCTCTTTGTTTTGGATGTAACAAGAAATCAAAACTTGTAACAACGTCATGGAGTCCTTTGCACAGCACATTACAAAGATTTACATTGTAGAAGAGAAAATGTGGCAGACTTGGCTTAAGTTACCATACATATGGCACCTCTTTTATACATTCTCTTTATGCCACAATAAAAAAAATAGGCCTAAAAAATGTATTTGATCTATCGAGATATATTGTTAGATAAACGTCATATGTAGATTTTAGGCCTTTTTTATTATGGAATAAAATGAGTACAGAAAGGAACTGCCACATGTCTAAATAAAGCTTGCGCAGTAGCTCATGATCTTCTCTAGAATTCACACTTTTAACTACCTCCGTATCTATAAGAGAGAAAGAAAGATAACAGAAAGTCGGAGAGAGATTTCCAAGTTAAAAAAAAGTTAATATATATTTAAGGTTCCAAATATTATAACATTGTTAGAATGGTAAACACACAGCCAAACTATTAGAATGGGGGGAGGGAGGAAGCATTATTAAAACACTGCAGTCGTAACAAACCAAATATTGCAAAGGCAGGAAATTGTCTTCTTTAATATTACTTCAGAGATTTATAGAGAGGGAGCAGGCATGGCTGGAGCTATTATGATCGAGTAACAGCCCCTGCATGATCCAGAATTAGGGATGTGCCAAGGTGTCTTAGTCACTTTCCTTCCCTCCTCCATGCAGATGCTTTTCTTTTAAAATTACATAAAAATCAAACTTTGGAAACTGTTTCCAATGTCCTGGCTGATCTAATGCCTCATTGCAGAGTAGTATTCAAGGGTAACATTTTCAAAAGTCTATGGGTAACATTTTCAAAAGCACCTAAGTGACTCAGGAGTTTAAGTTCCATTTTCAAAAGTGACAGGCACTTAGGAGCTTACATTTAATTGAAAGTCAGTGGAAAGTCCCATTCAATAAGAGTTAGACTCCTAAATCACTTTTGAAAATGGGGCTTATCCGCTTTTGAAAATTTTAACCCCATGCTCCATTCCATTGATTTGTTTCAGACAATGTCCATAATTAGAACAAGGTTTATTGGGGTTGAGGTTACTTTCAACATGTAAAAGAGATAATGGCTTTTTGCCTAGCACCATTCAGCCAGGGATCTCAATACACTAGTTGCTAAATTAATTCTCATAACACTCCAGACAGTATTATTACTAGGGCCTGGTCAAAAATTTCTCATCAAAACTGTTTTTCAAAAGAAAACCAGGTTTTCAACTAAATTCAATTTTTCACAAGTGTCTGCTTTCCACAGAAACTTTCAATTTTTTATCAAAAATACAAACACCTGAGAAATGAAGTTTTCCCTGGAAAACCTAAATATTTTGCTTTGACTGTTTTGCCACAGGGTCTCATGGGAGTTGTAGTTCAGTTGCCTCATGTCCTCATTTTCCTTTCAGGGCCAGACTCCCCAGCAGGACTTCATCTCCAATGAATCACCATGGACATAAGCTTTCTATGGTGCACCCCCTTCTCTCACCAAGAGGGCAGACTGTGGTGCATCATGGGAGGTGTAGTCTGACCAAGGAACCCGGCCTATAGGAGAGAAGGGGAGCAGGAGATACCAAACCACAACTCACAGGAGGCATCATGGCAGCATTTCCAAACTGAAATATTGTGGGGTTTGATTTTTCTGCAGAAAAATTTTTCAGAGTTGCTCTAATTATTTCATCTATATTAGAGATGGAGTGGTTAAATTACTTACTTTCAATCAGTGGTAGAGATGGACATAGAAATTGAGGCCACTGTGAGACCGCTGGCAGTCTTTATTGAGATACATATGGCCCTTGATTCTTTGTGTTCAGAAAGTCACTTAACTTCTCCATACCTCAGTTTCCCCTTCTGCAATATGGACATCATAATTCAACTACAGTTAGCAAGGACATTTGCAATCCTGTTTTGATAACAAAGGGTTATTTGAGGCACCAGTGCCCTGGCTCCCAGTTGCCTACTCTAATCCAACCCATCATTGCTTTGCAATGGGACCCAGTCCTATTCATGTTGAAGACGATGGCACAGGTCCCAGTGGACCCATGCTTAGTCTATGTGGCCAAATTCTCTCTTGATACAAGTCCATTGACTTCAACCCACATTTCCTTTAACAACAGAGAAATTGGCCCTGGTGCATAAACTTAGCAAGGGTGTGCTTTTCCTTTGGCTCTCTCAGTCTCTCAACTCCAGAATTTCCGCATTTCCATGGCAACTCTCTGTGCTCTATTGCCAGCTGGAATTATAAGTAAAATGTGTTGCATCTGTCTCGTGGGATGCCTTCCATTTGTTCCCAGTTTCCCCCAGATACACTGAACCAAAGCTAAAGTCAATGGCAAGTCTTGTCATTGAAGTCAATGGGAGCAGGACTTGGACCAATATGACTGGAATACCCGCCCTTTTCCTGATGATCATTTCTGACATCTCATGAATCAAGGATGGATCTGCATAGATACTGGGAGCTGCTATCGCTTGCCACCAAATATGACAGAGTACAGTTAATATCATAGGTGCTGGAACTAGGGGTGCTGCCACACCCTCTGGCTTGAAGTGGTTTCCATTATATAAAGGGTTTAGAGTTTGGTTCAATGGCTCTCAGCACCCCCACTATACAAATTGTTCCAACACTCCTGGTTCACATAGTCTCCTCATTGTCTTTTCATTCCTTTATGGGGCGGGGGCGTGGTGGGAGATAAGTATTTGCAAAATAAAAGAGATCCCTTTATTGTGTGTCATATGTCTGAATTACTGTATGACTAGAGAGCTATGCAGCATTTCATGTCCTCCACTTCTTTCTCATGTGCTCCCTGACATTACGTAGTGTCTGCTTTTTTGCCTCAGAGACATTATATTTCATTTTTTTACATAGCTGTTAAGACTGCGTATACTCTAAGATAACAGTTTTAAGCAATATGTTGTTATATTTAATCAACCTTAACCTACTCTGGCTGCTTTTGTCTGTTCTGTATGGGAACAACATCATCTTATTACCCTTTTTTTTTTTAACTCGTGGCCATATATTAATATAACTTTTTTTTATTCTGAGTTTGAAATTATTTCATTTTCCCTTTAAATTAATATGACTGAACCCACTAGTTTTTAACAGTTCTAGATACTGTGTTTGTTATTTGGTGCTAATGTTTCTTTGATTATTTTCTAACAGCAGGGATTAAAGGATAAACAAAACTAGATCTGCAACAAGGGTCCTTGATAGCAAAAGAGCTAACGCTTAACAGAAATGTAATGAAATGTAATAGTACAAAGTGCAAGGTCGTGGCATTTAGGGACTAACAACAGGAATTTTTGCTATAAGCTGGGGACTTATCAGTTGGAAGTGCAGAGAAGGAGAAAGACCTGGGTGTAGTGGTTGATCACAGGATGACTACGAGCCATCAATGTGATGTGGTCGTGAAAAAGGCTAATGCAGTCCTAGGATGAATCAGGCAAGATATTTCCAGTAGACACAGGGAAGTATTAGTATTATACAAGGCACTGGTGAGACTTCATCTGGAAAACTGTGTGCAGTTCTGGTCTCCCATGTTTAAAAAAGATTAATTCAAACTGGAACAGGTGCAGAGAAGGGCTACTAGGATGATCTGAAGAATGGAAAAACCTACCTTATGAAAAGAGACTCAGAGAGCTTGGCTTGTTTACCCTAACCAAGAGAAGGCTGAGGGGAGATAGGATTGCTCTCTATAAGTACACCAGAGGGATAAATACCAGAGAGGGAGAGGAGTTATTTAAATTAAGTGTCAATGTGGACACAAGAACAAATGGATATAAACTGGCCATCAACAAGTTTAGGCTCGAAATTAGGCGAAGATTTCTAACCAACAGAGGAGTGAAGTTCTGTAACAGCCTTCCAAGGGGAGCACTGGGGGCAAAAAACCTAACTGGTTTTAAGACTGAGCTTGATAAGTTTATGCAGGGGATGGTACGATGGCATGTGGCCCATTGGCAACTGTCAGTAGCAAAAATCCCCAACTGCTGGAGACAGGACACTAGATGGGGAGGGCTCTACGTTACTACGGAGAATTCTTTCCCAGGTGTCTGCCTGGCAGGTCTTGCCCACATGATCAGGGTCTTACTGATCACCATATTTGAAATCAGGAGGAAATTTCCCCCCAGGTCAGATTGGTAGAGATCCTCGGGAGGATGGTGGGGTGGGGGGTTCACCTTCCTCTGCAGCATGGGGCACAGGTCAGTTGCAGGTTTAAATTAGTATAAATGGTGGATTTTCTGTAACTTGAAGTATTCACACCATGATTTGAGGACTTCAGTACCTCATGCAGAGGTTATGGGTCTATTACAGGAGTGGGCGGATGAGGTTCTGTAGCCTGCCATGTGCAGGTCAAACTAGATGACCATAATGGTCCGTTCTGACCTTTAAGTCTATGAGTTTATGGTTAGCATGCACCATTTGGGAGCCTTAGGGCGTGAAATGGCTCAAAAAGCAGGGTCTCCTGGTGAAAGGAATTCTGTGGGCCTGGGTGAAGGTCACCTGCATGCTTTTCCCACTCTTTCTGCAGCCAGGCTGCCTCTTTCCCTCCTTCCCCCCAAAGGCTACTGATCCTCTTTCTTTCTGTGCAGAAGGACTTCTGATCCCCCTTTTTCCTCTGGAGATTTGGGATAAATGCAGACAGCTGCCACTCCCCTGGGGCTGACTCCCAGAGTCTCCTGACTGGCTCTTCTCTTCTTTTCCCCTGCCTCCTGCACCAGTTCTATGTGCTCTTTTAACAAAGGGAGCAGAAAAGCCAGACATCATTGGAGGCTATGACTCTTTGGGTGTCTTTACATCATCTGACCCCACTCCCATCATGCCTGAGAGTCCACAGGCTCCAGATGCCATGTTATTTGTAGTCTTTTCCTTGTCAAACTCTCTGGTTGAGAGAGGAACCTGGGGGTTCCATAAACAAAATATAAAAGCAATTACAACGAGGAGTCTGGTGGCACCTTAAAGACTAACAGATTTATTTGGGCATAAGCTTTCGTGGGTAAAAACCTCACTTCTTCGGATGAGGTTTTTACCCACGAAAGCTTATGCCCAAATAAATCTGTTAGTCTTTAAGGTGCCACCAGACTCCTTGTTGTTTTTGTAGATACAGACTAACACGGCTACCCCCTGATACTTGATATAAAAGCAATTGTTTTCCAGTGTAATCAACTGATCAGATGCAGTCTGTTCCCTTTCTTCAGTTGTCCATATTCTAGACTTCTACAAAGAATGCAGTGACTATATACAAACAAGAGGCCAGCTGCACATTTCACTTTGCCAGGGAGTATTGTGTGTGGTTTTTAATTCAGCAACCCTATGCCATTTTCACAAAGTTAGCAGTGACTGAGTGAAGTACAAACACAGAATATATATTTTCAGGGTGTTAAAATGAAATCACTTAAAACATGGCTGATTAAAGGGAGGCAACCACACTTCCAACAAAAGCAGATCAACTTCTGCTGATTGTAATACTGAGCCATCTCAGTCATCACCTGCAACAGGAACTACGTGCTAGTTATCTGATACTGTTTGCATTTCAGAGACACTTCATCAACCACAACAGAAGTCTTTCCCAGTGCATAACAAGGCCATTCTTTCTGCTCATCCAGTTTTGACTACTGTCAGTGGCTCCATTATTCTGAACCTAGTAACAGTGTTCATTGGTTATGGCTACCCTGCAGGTGGGAGCGGGCCTCCCAGCTCACACCAACATGCGCTAGTGCCGTTCAAGCTAGTGTGCTAAAGGTAGCAGCATGGACATTGTGGCACAGGCAGCAATGCAGGCTTACCACCCAAGCTTGAACCCACCCAACACCCTGGGTCCAAGCTCGGGTGGCTAGCCTAAGCCGCTGCCCATGCTGCAGGGTCCACACTGCCATTTTTAGTGCACTAGCTCAAGTGGAGATAACCCGTGTCTATTTACCCAGGCTGGAAGGCATGTTTCCAGCTGTAGCATAAGGAGACCCTTTGTTTCTACTGTTGTACAGTGCAAACTACTTTTGACTAGGTACAAAGATGAAGTACACATTAACCCCCCTACCCAAATTCAGGAAAGGAATTTAATAAGTACATCTACTTTGAAGTAATTGATTTTACAGCGTCCAGAACTCAGTCAAGATTTGAACAGAATGGCTACAAAATAATTCAAAAAGCCTTGAAACGCTCATAACAACTCCATATGTACCAGAAATGCAAGTTCAAGATGTGCTTCAGGTGTCAACCATGATCGACTGATTACTCAGCTTCATCTGCTGCAAGCCAACTGTCAGCATATAGAAATATTTTTGAACAGATTTCAAGGATCTCTCAGTTCGTTTAGCCAAACCAAACATCAGCTGGTGAAGCTGATAAAAGTGATTTTATCGATACCAGCTACCAATGCCGTAAGCAAGCATCGTTTCAGTGCCCTATGCCATATTGAAACATGGTTTCAATCCACTATAGAACAATCACAGATCAACTGGTATATGGTATTACATGTACACATGGACAACACTGATGACTTATAGCTTACAGAGGTTGCAGAAGAATTCATTTAAAGAAACCCAAAGCAAAGATTATTCAGAACTTTCTCAGTTTTGTAAGTCATTCTTTATACTCATCTTCAAAAAAGTAATGCTTTCATGAGTACTTTTGTACCATGACTAAAGCTGCCTATTTTTAATAAAGTGAGATAAATGAGCTTCTGTTCCAACTCCACATTTATTAATGCAGTCCCTAAATTTGTGGTGGAGGGCACTAAAAGCCCCCCAAAGTCCATAACTATCTATACCCATATTTCCTCCTAAGCAAAAACATTTAAAGTGCACGCAGATATTCTGGTGATGTGTACATCTTATCAATGCCTATAATAATTACATTATTACTAGACTGACTAAATCCTGCATATGGATGCTCAAGAGGTAGAAACATATATTTCTGATTTAAGAGTCAGTTTGAGTATCCAAAGTTAGGATTTTGATCTCCTCCTACGGCATCCATATTTGAAAACTGGCTCAAGTCAATATTCCCTGCCCTGTTTAGCAAATGTTTCCTAATACCAAAGGAGATGTTGAGAGAAGACCAGATTCTTAGAAATAAGAATGTGTGTGACCTACACAGTATATTTCTCTCCCTAGGACTAGAGTTCATAACATCCTGATAGACTGATTTCTTTGCAGTTTGACAAACAGTAAATATTCGAGATCTATAGCATCTGATCCCTTCATGTCCCTAGGAGCAACTTTAGCGTTACCAACTTAAGGATCTGATTTTGGTTCTGTTCACCATTTCAGAATACAAAAAAAATAATAATAATAAATAAAAAATCTTGTAAATTAGCTTGTCAGAAACCTTTATCACCAGCAAATATATTCCTGAGATTTGCAAGTCCTCCTCCTTATGAGGAGTCTGACTTCATAGCTCAGCACAGTTTGATCCAAAGATAGTTGGCATCTTTACAGTGCACAGATAAGTAATGTTTTCATGCAATATGACAGCAGTTACTGTGCACAGAGCAGAATAAAGTAATTGACTCCTCTGATTTATTACAAATGGTATCAACATAGAATTCACAGTAAGACTTTCATTATATTATGTTTTCTATATAAACATCACCATGGGTTTTGCCGATCCATTTTACATCCAAAAATGTAGCTGTGGGGATGCATAAAATATAAATATGTCTGAGTCTGTATTTTGACTATTTCTAAGAAATATGTTTTAAGCAATTAAAGTGATAAATAGAACAGTAAAAGAAGCTACTTCATTGTTTAAACTCAACATTTCATGCTCAAATGATTTCACAGGATCTCTGTCTTCTTTAAATCATCCTCCCATCTACCTGATTTTTCTTATTTTCCAAAGGAAATGAACTCAAGATAATTCAGGGCGAGTCAACCTTTGTGTGTCTTAAATAATATGGGTCATTATATACTGTAGACAAAAGTTAGACAACTGCCTCAAATGACATACATACCTGACTATAGTTGGAGAGTATACAATAACCTACAATAAAGAATGTGGCTAGATCAGGTGCGATCCAGGGTACAAAGTCAGGTACTTTCACCCTCCCAAGAGGCTGCATATCCGGAGTAATCACACTTGTGTTACAGCTTTACAAAATGTTTCTACTGCATTTTATTTCTGTATCATTTGACTTCTGAGATCTGACCCATGTGGTTATTACACCAGACACCTTCAGAGCCAGAGCCTACACAGAGGAACCACTCATCAGCCAATCAGAATCCTCTTTATATAACGCTTGCTTTATGAGTCTCTCTCTTTTTTTCTCTGGCAAGATCACGTTCAAGACCTGGTTTTCAAAATACATGAAAGCCAGGGCCGTGCGCAAAAATACAAGGGCACCTGGACACCTACCGATTTGAGTGGGCGACTACAAACACAACTTGGGTATTTGTGGGCAAAAAAGGCCAGTCAGGATTGCATTTGCAAGCAGGATACTTACATGACTAAATGAGATACTACGTTACACTCAGACCTGGGCTTCTCATGGTTTGAAAATTAGAAAATTAGCTCTCAAGTTACTAGCTCTGGTTACAATCTTGCCATAACATACCAATGACTTTGTCACTCAGTGTGGTCCAGTAAAGAGGATACAATAGCATGTCACGCGCTATGAAAAATCATCAATAATTCATTAAAACACATAATGAACCAGATCCTCAACTGGTGTAAATCAGTATTTGCTTCATATGTATCCAACTCAGGTTCTTGTATGCTCTATTTGCTTGGCACCAGTATTGACCTGGGTTTCTATCAGTAAACTAGTTTATTTTATATGCACTGGTAAATGCTCTCATCACTGAACGAAACTCAGTGAGATCAGTTTTCTGCTGTATTCGTGACAAACATTACACAACACCTCAGTTTGACTTTCACACATTTATCTGGCGCAGGGCCATGCACGGGATTCCCACTGGTGTCAGTGCTGAACAAAGGCCTGAAAGTTACACCACTCTTTTAAGTGCTTTTGCAATTTCACAAACTCTTTCCTCACTAGCAAGCAACTGTGAGAACTCTTGTTTAGAGTCTATGGGTCAGGTAGATCCTAGCTGATCATAGCTCAATTTAAGTGTTAAAAAAAGTATCTGTTTTGGAATCTCAAAGTCATTTCCTAGAAGAAAATACACACTTTTAAGTTAGATTTGGAGTCTGCATTTCTAGGTCCCTTAAAAAGACAGTACCAAGGATGTATTTTCAAAATGCCAGCTTTAATTTTTTCCCCCTTAATAAGAACAATAACCTAAAAATGTTCATCTGCAATTTTTGAGTGGGGGGGGGCAAGCAGGTAATGCATATTACAGTGGATCAGTCATATGTGGGAGAGATAGGATGAAAAAGGCAAAGAAGAGTTCTTTCCATCTACATAAGCTCCATCTGTGGAAAGAAATCCTAATAAACAAATTACCTGCTTGTTTCTCCCAAGTTTGATGTGTACGTCTATCATTCCTAGATATTTAAACTGATTATATATAGTCACCTATCACCATGGTATCTAAGCACTGAATAAAATTATCAAGCAACAGTCCAGAAAAATGTTGTTTTTTTATCTCCAACCTCCTGCGTTACAGGAGAGTGTGAATGTATGAGCCGGCTCCTCACATACTGTACTATAAAGCAGGAGGAAGAGGAGGAGAAGATACCCAATGGGGTTGAACATGAGATCACTTTGCATTCCAGAGACAAGGGCTGAGCTGATAATTGAGGAGTGACAAAGCTCCATCAGTAGATTAGAAAGGTCTTTCTTGTGTTAGGTAAATAAAACTCGCTCCAGCACTGTATAATTTCTGTTTACACAGCAGGCCTGGTTTAAGATTGTTGGGTTTTTTTGTTAAACACTTTCATATGATTTTCATGAATGGACACTGTTGTGCTGCTCATTCAGATTGCCAGAGACTGAAGTCGTAACCAGAGATCTTATTATCCATTGTTTAAAAAGGGGGGAGGCGGGCTCTTCTTTAATGAATATAACTGAGAGGAGTTTAATCTCCTTCTTCATAGGTGTCTCGTCGAATGGCTGACTTCCAAGCATACAGAATTTAGCCTACTAGCCAAACTCTTGAGCAAAAATGAAAGCTGTCCTATGGTCATATGAATTACCCAACTCTTCCGCAATTGTGGAGGGCAGATTGTGCATATATTCTGCACTACCCAACCTACTTATAGGCTAGCAACTACCCTTATATCTGAATCGGTTAGGCCTCGCGCTAGGGACAAAACCTTCTGCTAATGAAGACAAAGGACAACCTTCTATCCTGCCCCTCCATTGGTTGGCAGAGCGAAGCAGTGCTCCAACACTTCAACCTTGTTTTTGTAACCAAAGGAGCAGTTATTACCACCACCTGAATGCTGATTAAATGATCCCTTGATTCCACAAGCATTGGTGCAGCCTCAATGACGTTAAAGAACCTGTTTGTCATAAGTCGTCTACGCCCAGAGTGGAAGCATCTCTCTATTAGACTGCAAGGTTTGATATACTTCTTGCAGGAAGAGGACAGTTTTCAGAGGCATCCCAGCAACCCAATAGGCTATGGGTGTAAATACAGACCTCTCACTTTGGTAACTTACCTGGGGTTCATTCAGGGAAGGTCACCTGGGAATGGAATTGCTTATCGTTAAGTGCACTCAGGACAGCGGGAGGAACTGTGCCTCTCATTGTCCCATTTTTCTTTTCCTCTTGACGGTTTTTGGATGAATTTTAGTGCTTGTGGATGTGAAGGAATAACTGCACTAGCTAGACAGAGCAAGAGTGTAAGCAGGCCATCTGTGAGCTCACTCTGCAAACAGCTCTGCTGACACCTTTCTCTCTTGACCTGCTATCCCACTCCTAGAGTTACTCAGACCCTGTTGCCAATGCACTTCAATCCTGACCCCATCTCCAGTGCCCTCTGCTATTCCAGCACTAGGCCTCCACGGAGCAGAACTGTTCATTTGTGTTGAGTTAGTTGGTGATTCTGTGATGTTGACAAATGCCCACCCAGGTCTAAGCTGATATTGCAAACTCATTTTCATTTGCAAGAATAAAGAGTTCTCTTTTCTACAGAGTTCACTGTAGGAGCAGGACCTATATTGTCATTGTCTGCTACGTTTGAATCAAACACTTATTTTGCTGTGTGTTTATTTTAATATACCCAAAGCTCTTTGCAGAAAAAATCGTATATAACAAGGAAATATTTCAGGTGGCTATGAATAATAGTTGGCACATCCTTAGCCATCTTCAATTTGCTCTATACACATTACTCAATCTTCACAAACCTCCTGTGAGGTAGTAGGTTAAATATTAACCTCATTTTTCAGATGGGAAAAATGGTGGCACAGAGGTTAAGTGACTTGACCAAGGGCACCGGCGGAGTCAGACGCAGGAGTAGAGTTCCCAGTCCTGTGCCCAGAGCAAGCCAGTCCCTAAGTTTTAGATGTCCTTGATTTTTAAGATGTGGGAAAGAGCACTGGGGATCCAGGGGGGCTGCTTGGCTTCTCACAGTGCCTTTCACTCCATCGTGTCCCAATATGCCTTACAAACCATGCATAGGTAAACAAAAGTCACACCCACAGCCACTAAAAGGCATTTAGCAGGGGTACCTGTAAAGGAAGGCACTACTCAATCTGAATAAGGATTGGAGAATCTGGTCCTTAAGAAAAGTATTTTCTCATTCATTTTGCCTGACAGCAAGCTTGCATCAAAGTGCCACATCGCTTCCAAATTACTGATTGCTGCTGCTGCTGCAACAGCTCTTTTCCCTACTGCAAATATTCACAATGGCCAAAACAAACTACCCCATTTTATATGGCTGCCAATTCTACCGGCCTAATTTTGCCTATCCACAAAGGTGGATGTACAATCAGCCACTTGCATGCACAGATCAACACGCTGAAAGCCAGCCCGCCCAATATGCATGTGTAAATGGCACTTTGCATGTGCAGAAATTCTTATGGTTATTTCTATGACAGTATCACCTAATGGCCCCTACTTAGATCAGTCCCCCACTGTGCTAGGCAGTGTACATACGCACAGTGAGACAGTTCCCACCCTAAAAAAGCTTACAGTCTAAATAAACAAGACAGAGAAAGGAAGAATTACCATTCCCATTTTACAGGTGTGGAAGTAAGGCACATGGAGTTCAAGTAATATGCCCAGGGTAACAGAGGAAGTCTGGGGCAGAGCTGGAAATTGAACCAGGTGTCCCAATTCCCAGTCCAGTGCACTACCCACAAGCCCATCCTTCCTGAAAAGCAAACCCCCATGTTTGCAGGCTCAATCAGTTGCATGCAAAATTGGAGCAAGGACCAGAAATTTGGTTCTGACGAGTCAGTATTGATGGATCTATTCATTATTCAATACCTCAGATCGTTATGACAGTTCCCAATCCTGCCAGAAAGGCATAACAAGTGGGGTTCCGCCAGGGTCTGTTTTGGGACCAGCTCTGTTCAATATCTTCCTTACTGACTTAGATATTGGCATAGAAAGTATGCTTATTAAGTTTGCAGATCATACCAAATAGAGAGGGATTGCAACCGCTTTGGAGGACAGGGTCATAATTCAAAATGATCTGGACAAATTGGAGAAATGGTCTGAGGTAAACAGAATGAAGTTTAATAAAGACAAATGCAAAGTGCTCCACTTAGGAAGGAAAAATCAGTTTCACACATACAGAATGGGAAGAGACTGTCTAGGAAGGAGTACGGCAGAAAGGGATCTAGGGGTTATAGTGGACCACAAGCTATGAGTCAACAGCATGATGCTGTTGCAAAAAAAGCAAACATGATTCTGGGATGTATTAACAGGTGTGTTGTGAGCAAGACACGAGAAGTCATTCTTCTGCTCTACTCTGCGCTGGTTAGGCCTCAACTGGAGTATTGTGTCCAGTTCTGGGCACCGCATTTCAAGAAAGATGTGGAGAAATTGGAGAGGGTCCAGAGAAGAGCAACAAGAATGATTAAAGGTCTTGAGAACATGACCTATGAAGGAAGGCTGAAAGAATTGGGTTTGTTTAGTTTGGAAAAGAGAAGACTGAGAGGGGACATGATAGCAGTTTTCAGGTATCTAAAAGGGTGTCATAAGGAGGAGGGAGAAAACTTGTTCATCTTAGTTTCTAAGGATAGAACAAGAAGCAATGGGCTTAAACTGCAGCAAGGGAGGTTTAGGTTGGCCATTAGGAAAAAGTTCCTAACTGTCAGGGTGGTTAAACACTGGAATAAATTGCCTAGGGAGGTTGTGGAATCTCCATCTCTGGAGATATTTAAGAGTAGGTTAGATAAATGTCTATCAGGGATGGTCTAGACAGTATTTGGTCCTGCCATGCGGGCAGGGGACTGGACTCGATGACCTCTCGAGGTCCCTTCCAGCCCTAGAATCTATGAATCTATGACACCATGGTCTCCCACCCTACAACATATACAGTATAGACTTGTATTTTCACAGCACCACAAATAATTGTTGCTTCATCCATTAAGAGTAGCTTTGGCAGGATCATTTTTTGGGAAAGCCTGCCAAAAACCCCTTTGGTGGATAGTAAGTAACACATTTAAAGACTTGTTACGTTACAAGTTAAAAGGGAAACTCGATTAAAAATTACATTCAACAGAGTGGAGCCGGCTTTAAAAAAAAAGAAAGAAAGAAAGAAAGAAAAAGGCGCATCAAATGGTGGGAAACTTTCCCAGTAAGGCCAAACCTACTGCCCTGAGTCAATGGGAAACAATGGAAGCATTCATAGGAAACACTTCACCTTCAATGCAGAACGTTTGCAAGAGCACAGAAAAACAGAGCTGACCCTGGCATTGACATGTTAGGTATATCTTAGAAAAAATACACCCTTGTAGTCCTAATCATTTACAAGGCTGATCCTATATTCTTACTTTATTTGTATCCCACAAGATCAATCCCATTGGAAAGGCAATTCAAAAACAACTTCATAATCAGTTCTCACCTAGGCAAGCTGCCTAGGTGGAGCGAAACCCTGAGTGCTGTATATAGCCATGTATAGGCTGTGAAGATCTCAAGTCACCGGGCTTATGAAAAGGTCCAAATGCAGCAACACACAGGCTGCAACAACAAATGAGAGGCCCAGGAGCCCACAGAGAGGGTGGGCTGCCAGAATGAGCCAGAGGCTGAAATAACTCTAACCCCAACTCTAAGTGTGAGTTGAGGAATGTATTTCACTGCTGTTGCTAACTGTCAATGAATCAGCCAGTTTATTTACAGGTCAGTTAATTAACTGGAGTCAGCTTATACAAGGGAGAATCTTTTTTTGTCTTTCAGATGGTAAAATTAAAGGGCCAATTTATATCCAAGTATACATACGATGTTGAGCCTAATTCATCTTCCACTGAAGACACTGTGAATCTTTCCATTCACTGTATATATTGTATGTATTCCTGTATGTGCTGGAATATAAATTGGCCCTTAATTTGTGTTGTCTTTCAGAGAGTAAAATTAGATTGTCCCTTGTTTAAACAGACTCCAGTTAATTACATGTTAGCAAAAGCAGCTACAAGACTACCTTGTTTCACCTTTGAGCTACAGCATAATTGTCACCCCTGTGGTACACACACCTTCTTCCATTTTCTGTCTCAATTACCGCTGTGTGAAAGAATTCTCAATGTTGGCAAAACCAGCGGTGGGGAGGGTGGAGGGAAATCACATTTACTGGATGCCTAAGAAAGCAAACACTTCCGTGCTCCCCCTCGGGGAACTAGGTTGCCTGGGGGGGTTGTGTGGACCATAGAGCCTTCTTCCCCTAGATCAGTAGTTTGACTAACACAGGGATCGGCAACCTTTGGCACACGACCCGCCAGGGTAAGCCCCCTGGCGGGCCAGGCCGGTTTGTTTACCTGCCGCGTCCGCAGGTTCAGCCATATTGTGGCTCCCACTGGTCGCGGTTCGCCGCTCCAGGCCAATGGGGGCGGTGGGAAGCAGCGGCCAGCACATCCCTCGTCCTGCGCCGCTTCCCGCAGCCTCCATTGGCCTGGAGCGGCAAACTGCGGCCAGTGGGAGCCGCGATCGGCCGTACCTGTGGACGCGGCAGGTAAACCAGCCCAGCCCACCAGGAAGCTTACCCTGGCGAGCTGCATGCCAAAGGTTTCTGATCCCTGGACTAACAGCTGGTTCAGATACCAATATGGGCTTGGAGCAGAAATCACTTGGTGAAGTTTGATAGCCTGTGTTATGCAGGAGGTCAGACTAGATGACCATAATGGTCCACAAATCCATGAATAGCTGTTCCCATCTGATAGCTATTTGATGACCTTTGTGAAAGGAGTTCAATGGACTTGGTCCAATTCTCGTTGGCCATATCACACAAAGTCATTAATCTAGTTGTCAGCCTCAGCAGAAAAGCTAAGAATGGAATAGGCCATGGCATCTGAACCATCTTCTCACACCTAGCAGTGAGAGCACCAGCTCAATGTTGATGTGCATTGGCAAACAAGGGCGGGAAATGGTTGCACAGCCCACAACAGACGTGTTCAACATCCACGGATGACTTGTCTGCAGTGATGTCAGTGCCATGCTTCCTGTGCCGTGCTTCCCTGTGCACTAAATTCATGGACACACACATCACATCTTATGATTTGGCCTCAATTTTAAGTTTTCAGAAATGAAAGACAGTTTTGCCAGTTGAAGCATCTCGCTGCCTCCTGAAAAGTTGTTCCTGCATCAAACATAGCAATCCTTCTCGGTGAAAATAGGGATATTTCTGTCTAGGTACAGTCATGATTTTACCCAGATATTGGAAACTTGCCCTTGTAATGACATAAAAGGGAGCATTCCCTGGTGGCTTGGGAGAAACTTAAACCTGCATCAAATCAGTGAAAATATTGATATTAGCACATGAATTCTTCTGCAGGGAAAGATCAGGGGTAGTTTTGCACCGCTCTAGTCTAAAGGGAAGCAAATGCTCTGCTCTTAAACTTTTAACACCTGGACAGCCACCGGGATAGGCCCAGCACTCTGCTTTTTAATATTATGCCAAGTTTATATAGATTGAACACTTTTCTGAGCCGAGATTGCATGTTGCAAACATCGGTGTTACAGCAGGGACATATGTGAGTTTAATAAAACTAGAAGCAGCTAATGGTTAACAATAAAAAATAATATTTTTCCTTCAAGCAATTAAATTGTAATATAGGGCTCTCTAATTCCTTCCTGTCCAGTCCCATGGGCCTAAGAATAAAGCTACATGAGAAATAAATAATGTGTTGCTGTTACACTGCTTAAACCAAAATCTTAAAGTCTCTACTGGAGAAATATTGTCTCCCTCATTAATTCTGAAATCTCTTTTATAGTTTCATATATCAAGTTACCTTTCTGCTAACCTTTTATTTGTATGCTGCATTTACTGCACTGTTGTTCCAATTCAACATTGTTTTAATAAGTAGTTTGGCTTTGAAAAGTCTATGGCACATCTCATCGTTTGAGTAGCATCGTACCTATCACCCAGTATATACTCCAAAGTAAGCAGTTCTGGAGATTCCTGTAATATTTTGCAATAGTCCTTTAATGTTGGTTTATTTTTATTTATTCCTCCCCTCCAACAATCTCTGTAGTCTTCTGCAAAGATGTTCATATTCCTCACCTTAAAGATTCTTAAAGAATCTGCAACTGTTTAAAAATTAATATATATAATTAAATTACATATACATATAAAAATAAATAAAAATCAGATTTCTAAATCAGATCACAAACTATGTATGTGGAAAGGGTGAAATAGCCACGAAACAGCCCTTTTAACAGTGATCTGGGACCATATTGTGCCATTTTTTAAAAGCAGAACTCCCCATTATTTTAATTACTTATGTTATGCTGGCAGACAGGGAACCCAATCAGGATCAGTTCCCCATGTGCTAGGGGCTGTACAAACACAGAGGTAGATCTGGCTCCTGCCCCAGAGAGCTTCCAATCTAAGGCCTAGATCCTACTAGCATTACCGTGTGAGTATGCTTTATGCATAAGAGTCATCTCATCGAATGTAATAGTGATGATTCACATATGTAAAGTTACTCACAGGCACGAGCACGTGCAAGATTGGGATTTAAGATGGATTTACAAATGAAGGGGGGAAAGGGAAACACCAAACACCAAAATATGTACAATTTGTAAGTGAAAATGTACATTTTTTTAACCCCAAACTAGCCACCAGTGGTTGGTGGATTTTGTGCAGATGATACGGCAGCTGTGGGTCTTGAACAGGGATTAGAAGAATGACAGGGTAGCTACCTTCAGCTCAGTTCAAGAAGGGTATAAGTAGTAGTATGGAAGAAATCTTGAAGACATTTGCCTGTGAAATAGACATGAGGGCACTTGTGAATGTCTTTAGGTTCTGCTTAGCAGTCTGATGGCAAGGGCAAAACTAAATCCAAGCTAATCCAAACAGGAACCCAATCCTGTCATTTTTACTCAGGCAAAACTCACACTGAATTCAAAGACTGGCAGGATCTGCCCAAGACATTTGTTTCTTTAACAAATAAATAAATAAAAAGACTGTTGAATTAATTTTAGCACTGCTGGTACTCTGACACGGTAAAGGCCTTTTTATGTCAATGCGGGAAGCATCAACATCTTTGTTCTGTTTCTTTTATTTAAACTTGACATCGTACCCCTTTCTAGAGCATGTTAAACTACTCAGTTATGAAAGACTATAAACCGAGTCCCATCTCCCAGTTGCAGAAGAATTGTGTTAGTATACAGACCCTAGGGCTGCAAGTTAATGAAAAGATGAAGATTTTTAGTGTTGGCAGACTTTAAAAGTATTTGCCTGAATCGTGTGTGTGTGGAGGGGAGGGGGGTTTACCAGCTTAGCTTTGCTTTAGAAAGGTCCTTGGACTGGTATGATTTCCTATTACTAACAATCACCTACCCATCCACCCCACAATGATCATCCTCTGTAAAAATGCATGTTCTGGCAAGGCTAATTATTGTGGCTCTTAACTCTGCCTGCTATGAGCTTGCAGTGGACATAGAGAGTGGTTCTGTCCATTCAGAAACCTCATTCCAAGGAGAACAACAACAAAGGGCGGGGGAGGGAGGAGGATTTGGTAGTGTTAGGAATGAACAAACCTGAGCACCAGCATTTTTTTCTTTTCTGCACATACTTTTGGTCTCACTACCAAGCTGTTGCATTCAAAGCTTCACCATTTCCACACAAAGTAGAATCATGCTGTCTGCAACTCTTCTAGAAAACTGAGCTCCAAGGATTTGTGGGTTACAATATTTATGGACCGTGTGTTCCTCCATCAATCTCAAAGCACTTTACAAAAGTGGAAAAGGATTACTATCCTCATTTCACAGATGGGGAGACCAAGGCACAGAGATATTGAGTGACTTGCTCAAGATTGCACAGTGAGTCAGCGGCCGACCTAGAACCCATATCCAACACCCAGCCAGGCACTAAACAACATCTGCCTCCTTTTACAGTTCTACCCATGTTATAGACAGGATATTTGGAATAGATTTGACTGGAGTTTGGAGGAAGAACACATCACTCTGGCTAGCAACATATGAATGCTAAACTGGGATCTGATTCTTCAAACTCACGTGACCTGTTTAAATTAACTGGTGTAAATTAATGAAGCTACACTGATTTCTATCAGCCAAAGATCTGACACAGTCTACTTGCATGAGTAAGCATGAGTAAGCACTACTCATGTGAGCAAAGATTCACAAATTTGGCCCTTAATAGGCCCAAAAATCCTAATCCGTGTTTCCTAATATCTTCTGGGCCAGGTTCTTTAAGCCCTTATTAACAAACAGTGCATAATCAGATGAGTAGTCCCTTTCAAGTCAGTGTTCAGGTATGTAAAGACGACTCACTTGAGTAAGAGTTTGCACGCTCAAGCCCTTCAATTCCAGAGCTGAAATCACTTCTTTCCTGAATATTTTCTAAAAATAAAGCCAGCACTGGAAAATATTATTTTCAAATACTTAAGCCATGAGAACATTTTACATCCACCTAATTACGCAGCCACTTATGAAGTGTCCAGGTTCATTAACTTCTTTCCAATTAAAGAAAAGCGAACATTGTTCTTTTTATTCCCCTCACAGAGTCCACTCGTGAACACAAAGCAGAGACTCGGAACGAAACAGAGCAGCTTCCTGAAAGGGAATTGTTTGTTTCTTCGTTTCAAAACTTTTACTGGTTACTGTAACAGATGCTAAGGTATGCAAGACGTCTTTTTCTTTCTTCCCCCCTACAAAAAATTATTGTACAGAACACAGTGACCTGCTTAGGGGAAACATTTGTCAGACTGGAGAATGTCTTGAAAAATATATAGACACTTTTGTCTGGTTTTATTTTATGGGGCTTGGTCACTTTTCCACCCCGTGAAACTGTATTTCTGACAACCTCCTGTCATTCTCCCTACTTGGAGCTTGTATCAGTGTCAAACCAATTGCCAGAACTAAATCTGTGAGATGTTCTATAAAACCCTGAGCTATAACCTCATGGCTTAATCTCCCGTAACCCGACTAGTTTAATGAGGAACAATTGTACGAGTAGGAAAATGATTTGTCTTGGGACTATGAGGCAGATAATTTTGGCTAAATTTTTCCAGCTGGCTTCTAAATCTGAAAAAATAGCCAAATTTCTCACCAGCTTGCTGAAAGAGCTTGGATGTCTTCCCTCTTTGATTCATAAAAAGGCTGTGTTTTATATACTGTATATGGCATGATGTTCTTTTCGTGCTTGGCCACCAGCACAAGCATAAAATTAATCAGCGTTAGCTGATATGTGTTTGTTTTGCTGTTTATGCTGGAAGTGCAGCTTAAACGCAAGCTTCCTACAAAACTTTGGATTTCATGGGCCTCACGGCTTTTCTTTGATCAAATAACACTGAAAGGTGGGGACGGGTGGTGTTTCTGGTTTACAACATCACAGACAGCAGATTTTTCTGTGATGCCTCAGCTCTGCCCAAGAACAAAGGCTTGAAAATTGCCATTATATATGGCACCATAAATGCATTACAGACAAGGAAAAAGCAGGGCTCCTGCCCCAAGGAGTTTACAATCCAGAAGCCTGATCCTATGCTGAGTGAAGCCATGAGAGCAGGCTCTGAATTAGTTTTAAAATCAAACAAACAAACTTCCCTGTGTAAGTGGGCTTACAGCAATGAAACCTGTCCATAATACCCGAGTATCCTCAGTTCACAAATCTACTCACTGAGCTCTTCCCCCCTCACCTTCTGGGACTCCCGGGACTTTGGCCTTTGTCTTTGAAGTGGTTGTGAATAGTTCAAAACACTTACACTGGTTTCCTAAATGATCTCTTCAGGGAGTAGTACCCCTTCCATCCCAGGGCCACTACATGCAATTAACAGAGACCTTCCCAGCCCACCTTGCTTCCCTCAGCAGTGGATGATATGCAGCCTGCTAACTGTGATGGCAGCAGCCACTTCTAGGGCTAGGACTGAGCGACTAGGCAGGAGGGATTGGATGGGAATCATAAGCAAAAAAGAAAGGAAGGAACCGCTATTCAGAACCCTGATTATTCTGTGTCAAGGGCAAGCCTAGGTCAGAGTAAGGCAGGGGGACCCAAACTTGGGTCAGGCCCTCAATGGGACGGTGACAGACAGGACTGAGGGGAGGCTCAAGCAAAGGTGTAGTGGAGATGGGGAAAGCAGCCTGCTCCAGACTGGTCCAGTCCAACCCACCCACTATATACATTCCTGTCGCTGTGGGTAAAGGAGCAGGCACCTCCTTTAAAGCCAGCTGCCTTCCCTCCCCACTCCTGAGGCTGTTCTCAGTGCACTTATTGAACCACCAGGGATGGGCGGGCACAAGTCTACCCACATATAAACACCCCCCCCCGCCTAAGGGGAGAAGTCACTGGACCCGGATGTTAAAAGAGTTCAGAGGGCAACAAATGATAAACAGGAATCGGAGTGAAGTCACAGGGTCAAAACCAGGAAACCAGAAGGGGACACTGAGCAGAGAACCCCAGACAGCATCCACTGCTATACTCAAAGGCATCCAGGGAGCCAGCGGACACAGCCCAGAGGAACTCTGTACAGATACATAATCTGAGGGAGCAGCGGAAATGCTCCTCACAATCATAGAGCACTTCTCCATCCAGCATCCTCCTCCTGGTGTGGTGGACGGCCACCTTGGTCAATGCCAGGAGGAGATTGATGAGGTCTTGTGACTTTGTGGGGCCATGGGTAGAGTGTGCAGACATCAGGAGGTGTGGGGAAAAGTGCAGCCAGAATCTAAGGAGAAGGTTCTGGAGGAGGCGGAAAGGGGGCTGCAACCTGGCGCACCCGAGGCACCAGGTCTCCCTCATGCTGCAGAAGGGGCAAGTGTTGGGAATGGGGGTGAACCATGCCAGGTACATGCCTGTGCTCACAGCTTCATGAAGGAGCCATCAACCAATAACCCCAGTGAGCCGGGGGACCAGGGTGGAATACAGACTGGCCCACCGGGGCTCCTCACCCTCCACACATGGGAGGAGGTCCTGCCACTTGGTGCTGGGGTGGGACACGAGGGTGAGGAAATGAAGGGTATGGAACACGAGCATGTACAGTTGTTTCCTAGGCGCAGTTCGGAGGCAAGCTGGCTGCAGGTCATGCAGCCGACTCAAGGGCTACAGAGGGGGCAGGGCTCACAGAGCAGGAGGCCGATGACAAGGTCCAGAGGGCCACTGTGGGGGCTGGTAAGGACCAAGGGTGGTGCTTCCTCAACAACCAAATGTGCTGCAGGCCTCGTTGAATCTATGCAAAAAAACTGCTGAAAAAATCCCGCCAAGACGATCCAAAGTGGTAACCACTAGAGCATCAATACTAAAGCATGTGCAACAACAAAACACAGGCATCATTTCACCTGGTCGTAGTCTTAGAATTCAGAGTTGAGGCCATTGTTTGGAAACAATCCCAGTCTGTGTTTTACACTGGGTTGCCTTGTCCATACCTCTGCTCCTTACCTTCTCTCTGCCATTTGTTATTTTGTATACCTCTGTCATGACCCCTTACATTTGTTTAATCTACAAACTAAATAGTCCCATTCTTTTCTGTCTCTGCTATGTCTTTCTATGCCTCTGATCAGTTTTGGCACCAGGCTCTGAAGCCCTTCTCATTTCTGCTAAATCCTTTTGAGATGGGGAGACCAGGACTGAACACAATTATCCCAGGTGCGGGCATACCACTGATTTATGCAATGGCATTAGAATATTTCCAGTACTATTTTCTATTCTATTTTTATACTCCCTGATATCTTGTTTGCTGTTCTGGCCACTACAGCACATTGAGCAGAGATTTTCACAGAACTCTATAATGGCTTGTTTCCTGAGTTGTTACAGGGATGACTGTATTATGAAGAGCTGCACAATCTAACATGAGCAATGTCTCATTCTGGTATTTCAAGTGGGTGGGGCTTGGTCTGTGGGTGAAACTTGGAAGAATATCCATGCTTCAGATTCCCTACCCCCAATTTAATTTCTGCTGTAGAACGATGTACTGAAAGTCATAATGCAGAGTAGCAGGACAGAGGATATATATAAAAAAACAAAAAACAAAAACCCTGTTCCCTAAACTAATGTCCGCATGTTTTCTACAAGGGGCCTGACCCAAAGCCCACTGAATCCACTAGGAATCTTTCCATTGACTTCACTGGACTTGGGATCAGGCCCATTCCCTGGTTTGGGCTCATGGAACTGCAGTGTTCCAACTTCCACAGACCAGAATCTGTTGGCCAACGGGGAGATGGCTATTTGTGAGAGTAGCCATTTACAGTATTCAAAGCTTGGTCATCAATGTCTGATGTCAAACTTCAACTGGAGCCTGATCCAGAGATTTTTGCTGTTGATTTCAATGGGAGCAGGAGAAGGCCCTTGGGCTACATGTGGCCCATGACATCTTTGAATTTTGAGGGCCCTATCTTTAGCTGATGTATCCTCCAGCTGAGCTTCTGGCTCTTCACCTAGGTGTTCTGGCATAACCCAAAGGTGCGATGGCATGTTCTTAGCCTATTTTATCACTTCACACCCATTTTTTGATCCACTAACATCAGTCATCTAAGTGACACCACCTCCTGAGTCAGCATGGAATTTGTATCTCTTCTATATGCCATTCACTCAGATATCTTAAACCTACAATCACATTACATGTGTATTCACTTTAAAACACACTTTTACTATTCCGGCTTTAACACGCAGAATGGATGCTGCATCCATGGCAAAAAAAAACATAGCATTTACTGTGACACAAGCCAAGTATTGAAGATGAAAAGGTAACTGGAAGGGAAGTCTATGCATCAGTACCGGACTGCATTTAGTCACTGAAAATAGCGTATTTAATCTTTTTCTTATACTTACATATATAAAGGCAGCTAAATTGATCAGAGGTTAAAAAAATAAAAACCATGCGGTGAACTGAAAGTCATCTCCCTGTGCTTATGCAGCCCCGTCTCCAGATCACTTAAGATGCAGAGTTCTGAAGGATCCAGGCTTCTGCAGATTCAGCCACAAGGGCCCAAAGGTCAGCAGTGTAAATGCTGCAATGCAGCCCCAGGCCAAATTCTGTTCTCAGTTACACCAGTCTGACTGAAATCAATCAAATTATTCCAGATTTACACCAGCGTAACTGAAAGCAGAATGTGGGTATCTGCTTTCCCTTTAGGCTTAATATTCAATAATAGTAAAAACCAACTCAACGCTCTTTCTACTTCTTATATTTCCAAAATCCTTTAATTGACCTGTGCAGGAAATGCTGTGGGGCACATTACAATCCTGATGCACGACATTACACCGGGTGATTCCCATTAATGCTAATGGGGGAATCCTGCGCAAAGTCCTGCCCAGTGAGGTGGGAATACATCAAGCCGCCCCAGTGTACACAGAATTTAGAATGTTTCCTTTACTGTCCTTTGCTGCTAAAAATACTGCTTGCATGGACTAGGTAGCTGGGTATCTTGAATGATACAGAACACATTCAAAGCAATAGACACTTGTCAAACTATCAGACCATACCAGGCCACCAGTTTTTAGCAGAATTTCCCATTGAGGAACTCTGCTTGAAAACCAATGGCGTGCCATGGCCTATTGCAAGGAAAGTGAGGAAAAACAAAATCAAACTTTTCACACAGCAAAAGCTTATTAGCCCTTTTCTATTCAGCTTCTAGGGTTTTATAACCACATATTTTGCCTATAAATATTCAGTCTAAGACCATTGTGTCTTGTTCTGTGCAAACTTCCCAATCAATGCTGCCTCCTTTTCTATTAATCTGCCCTCTAAAATTTGCTCTTTTATCAGGTTGTAATGTCCAACATGATTTAATCAGAAACACATGCCCCATAAATATCGTCTGTCATGTTCCATTAGTTTCATGTGGAAAAGTACAAGTCAATAAACAAAGGTTGTGCCATAAATCTGCCTTGAACGCATTATACCTCAAATAAGAAAATAAAAACATATGTGTCCTTTGACCTGGATAGTCTTAAAATGGGAACTTAGGTATTGTCTTATGCCTTCAAAAATGTTTAAAATGTTCACAATTAATTGCGTACCTAAGCAATTCCAATTTACATAATGTTGATATGTAGATGGTGATTAAATAAGCACTATGCCTTTAAGGCACCTGTTAAATAACATCACTGTTCCTGGGTTGAAACCGATATCAGGAACTGCACAATGAAAACCAGTTTCCTCCACCATGGAACTCTGCTATAAAACCCCTCAGAACCCAAAGAAGCTGTTATGTTCGGTTATTAAAAGGTGTGGGGGGGAAATTAACCACCTTGACTTGTGCACTGGCTGGAATTGCTGCTGCTGACTGCTAACAAGTCCCAAAACCAGGCAAGAGGTCTCTGCATTTTAGTATCCAGCACTGCCACTAAATAGGTTAGTGAATCTGAGCATCAGGTTGGCATAGGGTGACCAGATATCCTGATTTTATAGGGACAGTCCCGATTTTTGGGTCTTTTTCTTATATAGTCTTCTATTACCTCCCCACCCCCATCCTGATTTTTCACACTTGCTGTCTGGTCATCCTGGGTTGGCGTATGGAGACTCTGCCAGCACAACTCTGAATTCCAGAAAGCCAGCCCAGCCCCTCCTCCTTCCCACGTATATAAGCTGTGTGCTTTGCTGTTTATTGTGCAGGATTTGGGGGGCAAGACCTCAAAAGCTACAGCAAATCAAACTACAAAGTTCATTCCAGAGTCAAACTTCTCCAGAGTTCAGGAGTGTTTGGATCTGGGGTCTTGGTTCAGGGCCCATGAAAACTAAAGGCTTGATCCCAAGCCCACTGAAGTAAATGGAAAGACAGACAGTGATTTTAGAGGCTTAGCATCAGGCTCTCAAAATCCTGTCTACTTGTCAAAGATAAGATCAGGAGTTTGTACTGACTGAGGATACCCTCTCCCATCTCGCTGGGCCACATGCTGTCGCTGCCCTCTGGCACCATCTGCCTTTCAGAGTTTGGCACCGGGGACTCAATCTTGCAAGGTCCCCAGCTCCCACTGACGTCACCAGCAGTTGAGAACTGCTCAGCATCTCTGGACAGGTGTTGAAGCATCAAACCTATAGTATATAAAGTGCTTTAGGATTCTTCACATTGACAGAGATGCTGTAGAAATACAAGGTGTTATTCTGATTAATAAATATTGAAGGGGGTGGGGGGGGAACCACTTTGAATGGGTTAAGTTTTGCAAAGAAAATAAAATGCTTTTACTTTTCCCCCTTAAACAAATATTTCTCTGATATTTCCTCTATATCCTCTTTCACCTCCTTGTATAGATAGTGAGGTCTTGCATATTCCTGGCGGAAGTGCATGGTGTCTAGGGGGTGCCACTTTCTCCAATTCCTACTCCCCTTTCCCCACCCAAAGGTTCCCAACACTCCCTCTCCCCACCCCAATCACACCAATTCCACCCTATGGCTCCAGCCACCAACTTGGGCAAGGGTGTGCCACATGCACCCATGATGTTCCCATGTGCCTATGGGTGTAGCGCTCTCTTTTCACTCATCCCCTTGTGAGCGTGTTCCTACAAGGGCTGCACATTCCTACTTAACCCATTGTGGCTAGAAGGTGCTGTGAGGAAGGCAAAAAATAACAACGCCCTGGTCTTCCACCAATTGGCCCATGGATGAAAAAATTCCTTCCTGGCCCGCAAACAGGCTATCGGCTAGACCCGCAGCATCTGTCAGGCTGGGTTCCCATCCCTAGTTGGGTGGGTAGGGTAGGGTAGGGTAGGGATGCTGGAACGGACCTGAAAGTCTCCACATGGCCCCCACTGCAGGTTAAATCCAGGGAGCTAGGGACTGATGATCAATCAGTACCCCCCCCCTCCCCGCAGCTGGCCAATGAGTGCTGGACACTCCCGGGGGGGGGGGAAAGAAGAGCTACCCAGTGTCCCTCAGCGAGTGTCCCCTCCCTCACTACTGCCACATGCTTTACAAAACTCCTCCCTAGGGTATCATGCATCTTCAGTGTTGGGCCCGCCTCTGGGGCCAATGATGCCAAAAGGAAGCAACAGTGCCATAGGCTCTCCTGACCTGGAGATCCCCCCACTGTCACTATGCTAGCATTGGGGTCGCTCAGTGAGGCAGATTAACTCAATTTCCACAGCCTAATGTCTTCCACAATAATGCTTAGATGCTATACTTCACTTCATCCCCCCCACAAGGCAGGTATTATTACCCACATTTTATATAGTGAGAAAACTATAGTCAAGAGGTCACCTAGCTGACCAATGCCATGCAGAGGGTCCGTTTCAGGGAGAATTCCAGAGTTCCTAGCTCCATGCTCAGACGCCACCGACCAAACCTCGCTAAAGACCAGTACCATAGTCCTGCTGTATGGAGGGGGAAATCACTTCTAACAACTGTGATTGGTAATCACAGCTGCAGCTAGACCCTGTAAATATCACACTTCACTTTCTAGCTTCAAGAGTTTAAGATGCTTTTCTGGCCCACTCATCACTACGGCATGACTATCGAGCTATAGTATTTCTAAGACCCCTAGACCCTCTATCTAATGCATCCTATGCTGACTCTGCTGCTATCAGCTGGAATGGAGCCAATGGACCTCTGCTACTAAAGCTGTGGGAAAGCTAGGGAAACTGACAAACCCTCCCAGTTTTGCTGGATTTTCAGAGAGAGCAGGTCATTTTTGTTCCCCCTCTAGGGGAGGGTGAGAGTTTTAGGCCTTGAAAGTGTAGAAGTAATAAACGTGGTGCATTTTCTTTGGGCAGCTCCCCCACCCCAGTGCTAACTTTTCTCTGAGAGGTCCAGACTCCTTGGTGGAGCAGGATTATGACCTGGCGTAGTGTTCAAGGCAACAGTCTGCCTGGAAAGGAGTTTCATTGTATGCTGCAGCTCAGGGTGGAAGGAATTAAATAACATTGCAACACGCACACACACAATGCCATAAGAACGGCCATACTGGGTCTGACCAAAAGTCCATCTAGCCCAGTATTCTGTTTTCCTATAGGGGCCAGTGCCAAGTGCACCAGAGGGAATGAACAGAACAGGTAATCATCAAGTGATCCATCCCCTGTCACTCATTTCCAGCTTCTGGCAAACAGAAGCTAGGGACACCATCCCTGTCCATCCTGGCTAATAGCCACTGATGGACCTTCCATGAATTTATCTAGTTCTTTTTTGAACCCTGTTATAGTCTTGACCTTCACATCCTCTGGCAAAGAGTTCCACAGGTTGACTGTGCATTGTGTGAAGAAGTTCCACAGGTTGACGTGCATTATGTGCCATAAAAGGAGGATCACAAAAAGCCTGAACTACATACCATTAAATGCCAAAGAATTCAGTTGACAGAATGTAAAGGCCTGACTTTCCAAGGCGCTGTAGTTCCCACTGACTTCAACTGCTTAGCACTGCTGAGAATCAAGTCTTTAAATTCACTCAGATACTTCGTCTAAAAGAAATGCAGTTCAAGGAAGGTTCTGGCCAAATGGGCAAAATATTCAGAACCAACCTTCTTTATGATGCTGCTGTTTTAATTATTTTTTGAACCTAGTAGCTCTCTAACCCAGAATTACCTACATCAGAAGGCCTGTTAAGTGGTGCTGATGATGGGGCCGTGGGCATCTGATGGGCTGCCCCTTCTGATGCGACCTACCTGATCATCATTACAACTCACTGAAAATGATGGATTGTTTTCAATGAATGTGGGTATTATCAGATTTCACTGGCGACCTTATAAAAATACAAGCACAGATTCTGACATGAAAGGCAGACCCCAGTTTGCAAACCGAGTTGCACATCTCAAAGACCCATTTGGCAGGTATCAAAGGCCAGCCGTTTGCCCAGCACAAAAATATAAATCACTGATACCACCCAAAAAACCCTGTGATGACAGTTCAGATTGATATTAATTTGTCCACTTGTAGATATTCTGAAAGTATTTACTCTCAGTCTATAGCACTCCCAATGGCAGGCCCTTTATTCCAAAGTGTACACTTGGCCTGTTGGAGCAAGAAAGCAGACACAGTAAATATAAACGTTCGGTAGCATAACAGCAAAGGGGGGGGGGCACAATGGCCACACCGCAGAGCACTCAGGGCAGCTAAGTACATGGACAGAAACAGATCTGTGTCTGGCCTAGGCACCAGCAGGAAGAAAAGGTGTCACTGATATAAATCTAAGACCAAGGAGCTAAAGAGCTCACCCAAATTTGAGTTGAATTTGTGTCAGTCAGTTCCCTTGGCTGCCTTCATCAACTGTGGCTTGATGTTGTAAAGTCTGCCCGCGGCTGTTCCGCACACCCTCAATCCACTGTTTCACACTGTGACTTTATACAGGCTTATTTGGGCCTAACAAGGTCCTTATTTTTCTACAATGCAGGAAATAAGGAAACCAGCCATCAATTATTAGAAGCGCAGCAGATCTGAGCCGCATGGCTGTAAAACAGATTTTTCTTTAATGAAACTGAATTTGCATGTGCCAGGAATAACAAGTGCCTAGGACCAAAATGTAAATCAAACCTAAAGGAGAGTTTTCAAACTTTGAATCATTGGTAGCAACAGACAAGCTCAGAAGGAGTGTGGTATGATTTTGGAATGTCTTAAAAATGTGTGACTAATAAGACTTCTAAAGATATTATTTGTGAGTTAGTATTTCAGTCTCCCCACAGAGAGAAAACATCATACCAGAGAAAGGGCCACGTTTGCTGTAATAACTGTGTTAGTATGTCACCATCTCTGGGCTGGGAAGAAGGGCTTGTGTGTTAGTTTCTGAAAGCAAAGAAAGGGAAGAGACAGATGAAAAGTATCTATATTCTGGTAAGGGGGGCAATGAGAGGATAAAACTGTGTCTTTCTCCAATATGTCCATGCTTCAACACCAGCATGAGGTTTTAATTGGTCTCAGCTCAGTCTCTGGTGGACAGTGGGCCACATCACAAAACTATTGCACAAAATCTGGTGCTGGTAGGGATTCCTGGCGGCGTCTGCATAAGAGAGAGGCCCAGCAAGAAACCAGCACGGAGGCTTAGTCACCCATAAAAGAAGGCGCCTTGGAGGGCAGGTTACAAGTAATTGTTAGAAACATTTATGTAGCAAAATAGTAATTAATTTGTAATTATTCTAATAGAATCGTCAAGATGCACACATTCCTATACTGAGCAACAGTGTGATGTTAGTGCTGAAACCCCACCTTCCCGAGCCCATCCTTACACTTTGTCACCATCACTCATCAACTCATGTCTAAAATTAGACCCTGAATCTGCAACCGGATTCACAAGGGCAAAGTCCTGAATATGTGCAGAGCCCCTTTGACTTCAGAAGTGAGTTTGGCCAGAGAAAGCAGAGGGGAGGGACCCATGAGATGATCCCTCTTACAAGAGTGCTTGCTCTGCAAAATGAAAGTAACTATGAGTTTCTTTAGAACAGTTCATCCAGTTCTAGGAGAACACTTTATCTAGTTCTCTGAAACCCGAGAAGTCAATTCAACTCCAGAGTCATAGACTTTAAAGTAAGAAGGGACCATCGTGATCATCTAGTCTGACCTCCTGCACACTGCAGGCCACAGAACCTCGCCCACCCACTCCTGTAATAGACCCCCTAACCTCTAGCTGAGTTACTGAAGCTGGGGCATCTTAATTGGTCAAATCCTGCAACACTTACATCCTAGATCAGGGGTCGGCAACGTTCGGCACGCAGCTCGCCAGGGTAAGCACCCTAGTGGGCCGGGCCAGTTTATTTACCTGCTGACGCGGCGGTTCGGCAGATCGCGGCCCCCACTCGCCGCGGTTCGCAGTCCCGGGCCAATGGGGGTGGTGGGAAGCGGCGCGGTCCGAGGGATGTGCTGGCCACGGCTTCCCATCGCCCCCATTGGCCCGGGACGGCAAACCGCGGCCAGTGGGGGCCGCGATCGGCCAAACCTGCCGCGTCAGCAGGTAAATAAACTGGCCCGGCCCGCTAGGGTGCTTACCCTGGTGAGCCGCATGCCGAACGTTGCCGACCCCTGTCCTAGATTATCCAGAAGGGACCATTATGACCACCTAGTCTGGCCTCCTGCCTAACACAGCATTTCACCTAGCGATTCGTGCACTGAACACAATTTATGGTTGAACTAGATCACATCTTTCAGAAAGACATCCAATCTTTATTTAAAGTCTGTAAATGATGGAGAATTTACCACAGCCTTTGGTAATCTGTGCCAGTGGTTAGTTCCTTTACAGTAAACATGTGTCTCGTTTCCAGTTTGGACTTTGCGGGCTTCGTTTTCCAGCTATTGGCTCTAGTTATGCCTTTGATAAATGAAAGCCCTCAGGTATCAGATATCTTCTTCCTGGATACACACTTCCAGACCGTGATTAAACTGCCTCTTAATCTTCTCTACAAATTAGCTCCTTGAATCTCTCATTGTAAGGCAGGTTTCTTTGACCACAAATCGTTCTTGTAGCTCTTCTCAGAACCTTCTCCAACACCAGACCCAGTATTCCAGCAGAAGTCTCACCAGTGCTGCATTCAGAGCGATCATCATCTCCTTATTCCCATTAATACATCCAAGTATCACGGTTCTCCTTTCCTCCACAGCATCTCATGGTCAGCTGGTACAATGATCCTTGAGTCCTTTTCAGAGTCGCTGCTTTCCAGAACACAGTCTCCCATCCAACAAGTAGGGCCCACATTCTCCCTCCTAATTAAAGACCATGCACATTGTTTGACTGCTCCCAGCTAACCAAGTGATCCAGATCACATTGTATCAGTGGTCTTTTCTCATTATTATTTACCATCCCACTAACTGTGGGGTCACGTGCAAACTTTATCAGCTATGATTTTCTACTTTCTTCCATGTCATTGATAAAAATACTGAATGGCGTTGGGCCAAGAACTGATCACTGCAGAATCCCACAAGAAACACCACAGCTGCTTGATAATTCCCCATTAACATCTAGGTCTTGATATTTATTCATTAGCCAGCTTTTAATCCACTCAATATGTGCCATATTGATTTTGTATAATGCCAGAAAGTCATGTGGCACTAAGCCAAATACCTTACAGATGTCTAAATATAACATATCAGCACAGTTATCCTTATCTACCACTCCTGTGATCTTGTTAAAAAACTATATCAGTTCTGTATGATTAGACCTATTCTGCATGGCACAATGTTGATTGGCACGGATTCCATTTCTATCCATTAACTCAGAATTTCACTGAAGTTTTGCCTGAATACGGAATACAGGGTATGGCTCACTGTAATGGAGACAGCTGTGAGACATGGAACAGCTGTAACTCACCTCAGAAAAGAGCCTCTTGCACAGTGACTGTGGGAAAAGGCCCTGAACAGCAAGACGGCGAGAAAAGAGCTGTGAGATGTAGTGGGAAGTTATAAGAGCTTGTAGAAAGTGAACAAAGAGCTGTTGCAGAGTGCTGGTGTTTGGGCAGTCCCAGAGAAGTTGATATAGGAATGGCCATGGCACAGTCTCCTATACCAGGGGAAGTCTCATGAAAAGTTGCAAGAAATGGCCTTAGATAGCAGTGCTGCTTCTCCTTGAGAGAGACAGGATGGGGAATTCTGAGGTGCTGTATTTGCTGGAGCTCTACTGCAGCAGCGGTGTATGCACCTTCTGGTGGGACTAGCTGATGGTGGTCTCCGGCCAACATCAGGTCCCAAAAGAGAGTGTTGGTGACATTGCTAAATGCATATAGCTTCTACCATCCACCTTTTCGGAATCACCCTAATTCTCTCGATGTAGCATATTACTAAAGCAATTCACACTTGGTTTCATCACTCATGAACCGCTTTCTATATTGCCTGCACCCATGCACACATTCATTTCCTTTTCTAAATCATACATTGCTTGATCTATTTTTAGATTCCTTCCTTCTTATTGCAGTTTAAGTGCTGCTCACATCATCCTTTCGATTCTTCTACACATTGGCAAATAGCTGCCTTGTTAAATCTTGACTATTCTGCTGAAAAACTTCTTCAGTGGTTTTGTTGATGCAAAGCTTCTGTGTGATTTACCATCACCAGGGGCTGTCTGTGTTTCATCTAGGAGCTCAGAGACATGAATAAGTCACACAGGGCAGTGGTGCTAGAGGGCTTCTGTGTTGCCAGTTTTTCTTAATATTTGGAAGACGGAATGCTCTGAGAAAGAATAATAATTCCAATCCTAGCCTAATTAAATATCAGTGTTGCCTTCTTCAGAACAATGGCTGGCATTTTCTATCCTCAAGAGGCAATCCTGGGTTAACAAAGGCTTGTCTTCAGAACGCCATAAAACAGCTCCCAACTGTTTTGTACATAAGATCAATAATCCCCATGCTCAGCTGTTCATCGCTGGCTCTCCCACTCCTACTTTCCTGTCACTTTTATCTGTCTATTTTCTATTGTGGACCTTCTCAGAGTTTTCTTGACAAACAGATATGGTCATGTCCTCCAATGTCCTTGTGCACACACTGCATTTAAGAGGGAGAAAGAGGTGCCGCTGACATTTGTTAAGCGAGTCAGATAGTAGGAGACTGGGATACTGAAGGGTTTTGAGGGCCCCTCATAATACGATGAGGTAGCAGACCAGAGAAAGGGAATGGCAGGAAGAAGGCAAAGGGGAAAGAGTTTCTTTAGGGGGAGCCAGCAGGGAGAAGATGGAAGGCACTGGAAATCTGGCTCATTTACTAAAATACCCAACACCGGCATAGAAAATCCATTGTCATGCTCCACGGTGATGGGTGCGTAGGAAGCCTAGATTGATAGCAGCAGAGGGATAGGGCATCAGAAGAATTTGTGGCTACTCAATGTACATAGTATTTCTTTGAGCTGCAGAGCCTGAAACACTTTGGTAGATCACATGACAGTCCTTCTAGTATCTAAATTTAAAGGACAACTAGTTGACCCAACAAGCTAAGCCTGCATTTGTAGGTTGATCCAAATGGTGGAGGTCTCATCTAACCTCTCTTGTTGTTTTCTTTGATGGTATTTGGCAGTGCTTAATTTGTTATGAAAGAGGTGCCAGGGCTCAAGCAATTTTTTACATTCATGACTGTCGTGGCAAGCCCGAGGTGCTGGGGCTATGCAGTGCCAAGCCTAGAGGTGCCGGGGCTCAGACCAGGCACAAAGCAAGCACTGGTAGTTGGTACCAGGATTCAGTTTTCCCTGAATCCAAGCTGATTATAAACTGGAAGTGATTTTTCATGGCAAGTTTTCTCTTGAGTCTCGTATTATTTAGACTGTGAAGCTGTCTCCCTGACATCTCGGCACAATCTGCCTACTGTGAAGCCTCTACACCATATATAAAATCACCTTTATCGCTTCCAGTGATGGCTGAACTACTTGTGTTCTTGGTTTGTAGGTCCCCCAGCAACTCCTCCAGCAGTTGGTACAGAACTCCGCTATAAAAATTAAAACTCCCCACCTCCAGAAAGTAAAGATCCCTAAAGCACATTACTCCCATCCTGAGAAAGTCATGCTGGGTTACAGTGAAGCAGCAGGTCACATTTCCTTATACGCAAATGTCTGCAAAATCCTGTTCTAATACATTCCCAAGACTTTCTTAGCTTGACTTTCCCAAAGTAAGGCTCTTAATCTGCAGAGAGGCATCGCTAAGCCTTCGGAGTGCTGGGATTACAATGCTTGTGGCTACATCTTCAGTCTTATTTTAGAGCTGAGTTAATATTTCAAAACACTGTTCATGAATAGCTTTGCATCAGCTTTCCAGGTTTGTGCCCCTTTATGTTTGCTTTCTCTGACTCATCTAGCGAAAATAGACACTAGTAAAAATATTTGTAGAAACAGCACGTTTTAAGTAAATATCCAGAAAGAATGATTTCTGAACTAGCAATCTCTCACAAGTAACCTCAGTCTAAGAGCTCCGTGATAGCATGCACTAAAGAGAGGAAGAATCATGTGATTAATGTGTTCAATCAAAACCAACATAACCTGAATTTCAGAATTTGCTCTACAACAGCTCCATAGGCCAGGAAATCATTCAGCAATTATTTTCAAGTAACTCACTTTCAAGACAAAACCATGAGCTGCTTGTTGACAGTTTGCAGAAGGAAAATAAAAGGTAATAGTCTCAGAAAAATGATATGCTGCAAATCATTTGCTCAGTTCAATCATTTGCTAATTTCATTCTATACTTACAAAAAGAACTTTTGCAGATTAGATCCTCTGGGCTTGATCATTTGCACGACTGTAATTTCACTGACTTCTGATGTAAATCTGGAGTAACTGCACTGAAAATCAATGGAATTACTCCAGATTTACACCAAAGACAGGAAAAGTGGAATCAGTCCCTCTGAGTTGTTGACTAAATGTAGATCAAGTCTGAAGACTGACACTACAGCAATCAAGGTTGTATAAGAATCTAGGTAAAGAGATGATTAGTGCTGTGTTTTCTTTAGGAAACAAGTAGAACAGATTCTCAGCTGCATTCAAACCTTGCTCAGATTAAGTGATGAGGTCATCAGGGAGCTGATAGCAGCTCTCTCATCCCAAACTGTCCAGCTTCAGTGCATGTTAGAGCTGCAGAGGCATACTCTGAATTACACCACATGCATATGGTCCTTCGGGGACCTTACACCAGCGGAGCTGAGGTATGGTGGATCTCCCCTGACCCTTTAGGAGAAGGGGAAGAGGACACAGGGGATGGTGGAGTAGAGTCAACGCTGCCAACTTTCTCTGAGGGCAGAATTCCCCTGCACAAGAAGAATATTCCACTGGCCAGTTCCAGCCATTTTAAATCCACTTTGAAATAATCCTTTATAACTCCATTTCTAACAACTTGAACTACTGGGCATTGAACTAGACGTGAGGAATGTCCTTCACCCCACAGTTTCCTTCCTGCAGTGAGCTGGATGGATGGTACCAGGAAGCACAAGTGGGGTGTCTGACCAGGAGCTCTCGCCTTCCTGGAAACATTTTGGATAATGATAGTAGGTAACCCTTTGCACTCACTTAGCATTTTTCATCTAGATCTCAAATCACTCTACAAAGGAGAGCAAGTGCCATTATCCCCATCTTATGGATGGAGAAACTGGGATGGGTGTACATAGACTTGCCCAAGGTCCCCCAGCAACTCAGTGACAGAGGCTGGGATAGAACCCAGGCCCCCTTAATCCTCCTCTCCTATGGTATCTATTTACTCTGGCCTAGTTGACTTCATCTGACGTGACCCTTGTCCCATTTCCCCCTTCACTGACTCTTCCCCGGCTCGGAGTCTCACTAGGTCCACGTATCGACTGCAGATTGAATTTATTGTGCATAGGCTCTTCCAGCAGCATGCAATCCACAGAGGTAAAGGCCTGAGAGGACCATGTGAGGCCCAGCCAGGAAATAAAATGCTTAACATGGAGTTGCTGATTGCCTTACCCCAAAGTCCCAATACAGGCCTGCTTCTGCTGCCACTAAAGTGGACGTAGGAGCAGGACCGGGCCGTATATTATGCTCTCTGTTTCTCAAGAGAATATGGGAGGAATTTTCAAAAGCACTCAGAGCTGGCCCAACTCTGCTCCCATTGAAGTCAACGGTAAAATTGCCTTTGATTTCAGTGGGAACAGTTAGGCCAACACGGAGGGCAAGTCTACGCTACAAAATTAAGTCAATCTAAATTCATAGAATCATAGAATATCAGGGTTGGAAGGGACCTCAGGAGGTCATCTAGTCCAACCTCCTGCTCAAAGCAGGACCTAATCCCAACTAAATCATCCCAGTCAGGGCTTTGTCAAGCCTGACCTTAAAAACCTCTAAGGAAGGAGATTCCACCACCTCCCTAGGTAACCCATTCCAGTGCTTCACCACCCTCCTAGTAAAAAAGTTTTTCCTAATATCCAACCTAAACCTCCCCAACTGCAACTTGAGACTATTACTCCTTGTTCTGTCATCTGGTACCACTGAGAACAGTCTAGATCCATCCTCTTTGGAACCCCCTTTCAGGTAGTTGAAAGCAACTATCAAATCCCCCTTCATTCTTCTCTTCTGCAGACTAAACAATCCCAGTTCCCTCAGCCTCTCCTCATAACTCATGTACTTCAGCCCCCTAATCATTTTTGTTGCCCTCCGCTGGACTCTATCCAATTTTTCCACATCCTTCTTGTAGTGTGGGGCCCAAAACTGGACACAGTACTCCAAGTGAGACCTCACCAATGTCGAATAGAGGGGAACGATCACGTCCCTCAATCTGCTGGCAATGCCCCTACTTATACAGCCCAAAATGCCGTTAGCCTTCTTGGCAACAAAGGCACCCTGTTGACTCATATCCAGATTCTCGTCCACTGTAACCCCTAGGTCCTTTTCTGCAGAACTGCTGCCTAGCCACTCGGTCCCTAGTCTGTAACAGTGAATGGGATTCTTCCGTCCTAAGTGCAGGACTCTGCACTTGTCCTTGTTGAACCTCATCAGGTTTCTTTTGGCCCAATCCTCTAATTTGTCTAGGTCCCTCTGTATCCTATCCCTACCCTCCAGCGTATCTACCAATCCTCCCAGTTTAGTGTCATCTGCAAACTTGCTGAGAGTGCAGTCCATGCCATCCTCCAGATCATTAATGAAGATATTGAACAAAACCGGCCCCAGGACCGACCCTTGGGGCACTCTGCTTGAAACTGGCTGCCAACTAGACATGGAGCTGTTGATCACTACCCGTTAAGCCCGATGATCTAGCCAGCTTGCTATCCACCTTATAGTCCATTCATCCAGCCCATACTTCTTTAACTTGCTGGCAAGAATACTGTGGGAGACTGTATCAAAAGCTTTGCTAAAGTCAAGGAATAACACATCCACTGCTTTCCCCTCATCCACAGACCCAGTTATCTCCTCATAGAAGGCAATTAGGTTAGTCAGGCATGACTTGCCCTTGGTGAATCCATGCTGACTGTTCCTGATCATTTTCCACTCCTCTAAGTGCTTCAGAATTGATTCCTTGAGGACCTGCTTCATGATTTTTCCAGGGACTAAGGTGAGGCTGACTGGCCTGTAGTTCCCCGGATCCTCCTTCTTCCCTTTTTTAAAGATGGGCACTACATTAGCCAGTCACCCGAGACCTCCCCCGATCGCCATGAGTTTTCAAAGATAATGGCCAAAGGTTCTGCAATCACATCTACCAACTCCTTTAGCACCCTCGGATGCAGCGCATCCGGCCCCATGGACTTGTGCTCGTCCAGTTTTTCTAAATAGTCCCGAACCACTTCTTTCTCCACATAGGGCTGGTCACCTTCTCCCCATACTGTGCTGCCTCTCCCCATACTGTGCTGCATTACGTTGACGTACAGCCACCGCTGTAATTAAATCACTTTTGCATGCCCACACTACGCTCCTTGTGTTGGCAGTGTGCATCCTCACCAGGAGTGCTTGCACCAATTTAACTGTCAGTGTGAGGCATTGTGGGACGGCTTCTGAAAGCCAGTAACAGTCGATGTAAGCAATGAAGTGTCTGCACTGATACTGTGTCAACCTAACTACATGGACCTAAGCGCTAAGTCTCTTGCGGAGGTGGAGTTATTAAATCAGTGTAGTGGGTGAGTTACACCGGTGAGAGCTACATTTTAGTGTAGACGCTTACAGAGTTAGGTCAATGTAAGTTTACATTGACCTAACTCTGTAGTGTAGACCAGGCCTGAGTGTTTATGAAAATCCCATGCTGGAAATCCTTTCAGGAAAACACTAGGAAATAAAATGGCAATTTCTTTTTTATCCACAGAAAACATTTCCCGTGCCCCACCCCACCTTGCCAGATACAGATGGGGAAAGAGTAGGATTTGCACAAAGAAGGATAAGTGGAGAGATCTGTTTTGTGGTGAACTGAGGCCTTTTGAACCAGAGCGCTGCCTTCCTCAAACATTATTCCAGTCCCGTTTGATGCTCTTTTTCGTGTAGTACTCCACTTCGGAGATGTTCCAGCGAAGAGCTCTACATACAGTAATTGTAAGTGAGTGACTGATCATTTGCCCACAGTGGTGGGATTCAGGTTAAATCAAAGCCAGCTGCTCTGGAGAGGGGCAGGAGAAGAAATCAAAACAAGCAGATCTAGAAATTAAATGCATAAGAAATCACTGCTATTCTTCCACATTAATAATTAAATCTTAGCTCTTCAAGCCCTGTGCACCTAGAACAATTTTCTTCATTTTATGACTTTAAAAAAAAAAAAATAAACATCCTGTGCTGTTGTCTGTATCCCGATAACTCTGAAATGTGCTAGTCATCTCTCCCAGTTAAATATCCTGTTTCATAAACCCACTCCTAGATATTTGAAACTGCAGATCACTAATGTCTAGCTTTAGGCATCTGACATTCCACAGAATTAATATTTAAACTTATTATAAAGGAATTGGGGTTGTGTTAAGCATGAAGTATTTAACAGCATTTTGTTTCTTTTGTTTCAAACTATTTTGTTTCTTATCTAAAGTGCATGTTGTTATACACGCAAATAAGAAAAAGTATATAATTAAATTAATACATTTACTGCTATTTTCCTTTTACTGCACTGAGAGTTGGATAGGCTTAAAAAGTGGAAGCTATCAAATTTCATTTTTAAGATAGAATTCTAAGTGTATTATCTTTCTTTGCCTCAGGGGTTGTTGACTTCAGTATTTAAGCTACTTAACCACATCAAATTATCAAAAAGCAATGAATCACTGGCACATATTTAAAATAACCTTAGGCCTTCCATGTCGTGCTGGGAAGTTACTTGGCTTGAGTATTGTCGTATATAATCTAACTCTTATCTTTTAAAAAAAAACCTCAGTTACAAAATATTACTTAATTTAAAAAAATTAGCCTTTGATTTACACATTGGATGCTCTCTGTCTAAAGCAGCATGTGTAATTTATTTACAGCATTGGAAGGCAGGCTAAATACATCATCTACTGTTATGCAAACTTCTACTAGGTATTAAAATACCTGGTCCCCCAGAGACACATTTCATACAGTTCAGCAATGTTCCAAAATAAACTAAATCTCCAGCCCCTTAAAAGCTTAAAATAACAATTGAGATCTGTATTAAAAAGTGTTTTACAGTATTTGATTATGTCTACTTAGAACCATTTTTTCCTCTGGTTAAATGTGCACAAAAAATGCAAATCACCACACACAAAAATATATTTGCTTTCTCCTTATTCCAGAAAGACTGATGTATTCTCATACCCACAAATCGTTCCTCCTCCTTCACCAGAAAAATCTTGAATACAAGAGTCCAATGCTAATTGAAATGCTTTGCATTAGCTCACCCTTAAGACAAAGCCGATGAGATTTATTCTATTACAATGCTTTTTATTAGTTAACTGTGTAAAGCACCAAAAAAAATTTGAGCACTGTGAAACAAAAGGCCAAACATACTTCACATTATTATATTTACACAAATGCAAAGATCTAAAGGAGAGACAGACAACTAGATCATCACTTTTTACGATCTGAATATGTAAGTTCTTGCAATTCCCAACTTCTAAAAGGCAGAATTTGAAAAGCTAAAAGTCAGAATGTGGGTCTATTTCCTATAGCAGCTCTGGCAACTCACTTTTCCCAACAATCATCAGTGATGAATAATCATTTCATAAACCTAAATTAACCATAGTAAAGAAAAAAAATTCTTGTGCCAGGTTACCAGTGAAGCATGGATTCTGCAAACAGAAAGCAGGAGATACCCTCTGGGGTTTCACATACTGAATGCCTTAAAGTACAGTGGAGAAAAAAAAAATTCTTGGCAACTATTCTTCAAAGTTGAAACTGAAAGGTAGAATTGGAATTGAATTTAGATGAAATGGTCTTTGATTTTAACATGCCACATTGAAAATTATTCCTGCCATTTTAGTGCTTCAACCAGTCATTTTGTCCACTTCATTCCAATGTTCAGGATTTTCGGGATACGAGGTAACAGCTGTGTCATATTCCGAAGCACATCTTTGCTCTTGTTTTCAGATTTCTAGGGTAAGATTACACTGTATGAGAATTAGCAAACACCACCCCTGCTTTTGATCCAAGCTTTTTTTTTTTTTTTTTTGTATTTATAAGTTGCATCAGTGTGCTGGGAAATAAAGTTTTGAGGCTGACAAATAAAGTAAACAAACCAGCCCTATATTAAAAAGGAGTTACCGTACACTGTGAAACGATTGCCGGATTGCGTGACTTCTCTGGTCTGTTGACATGTACTGATAGAAACCTGGAGTATGAAATGCAGCAGTTTGCATCCATAATCCCTCTCTAATTGCCCAGTCAGCATCTTTAAGCGTGTTTCAAAAAAGCTCTAAAACAGAGGTATATTCACATTTCTACAATATTTATTCTGTAATCGTAATATTAATCAAACATGGAAGTTAACCTATAATATCCTAAATCTGCCACAGACACATTCCCCTGATTATTTCACTTCCAAGTTTACCGACATATTTAATGTAAGGGCTGATACTTGTTCAGCACGCTTGACAGCATAGGATATATCTACAATACTATTATGGCTGAAATACTGACCCCGCAACAAAATCAATAGCAAACCTTCCATTGACTTCAATGGAGCCAGGATTTCACCCTATACAATTAAATAGCAACCTACTGCACATCTTTGCTCATTGTTAAGGAAGTGAATCTTTCTGTAGAAGAAAAGTACTATTCATAGTTTCCAAGGCCAGAAGGTACCTTTGTGATCATCTAGCCTGACCTCCTGTATAACACAGGCCATAGCATTCCCAAAACAATTCCTACCGCATAACTTCTACAAAAACATTCAATCTTGATTTAAAAATGTTAAGTGATAGAGAATTCACCATAACCCTGGGTAAATTGTTCCAAAGGTTATTTACCTGCATTCTTAAAATTTACACTTTATTTCCCATTTGAATTTGTCAAAGATGGGTACATTTAATAGTTTTAAGTATTCTCACAGCCTATGGAATAACTGTCAGAGTTTATTTAGAGCCCCCTTATGACTGAATACGCATAAAGTCAGCTTGTGCACTCTTGCAAAAAAGACATCTACATGCACATTTCTTTCCAAGTTCAGCAGTTTTACAAACATAATCTTTCAACAGTTCTATAACATGGTTTTAAATCTACTAAAAATCATTCAGCACACACCTCGTGTGCAGGTGTTTGCAGGATTGGACCCTAAAATGGGAACAGCCATTTAGATCTATTTAAGAATTGAGTAATTTAGAACAGTTTAAGTATTAGGTCAATAGGATTACTCACAAGAGTAAAGTAACTCGTACTTGCAGAATTGAAGTCCTAAATTAACTGTCTTTTAGTTTACAATAAAATACAGTAATTTCCCTCTCACCCCATTTAACAGAATACATTGTAAATCTAGTTTTCATTCCATGTGTCAATATAAAATTTTAAAGCCATAATAAAGTAAAGTAATCATTTAAATCCATCCTTCAAGTAGAACACAAGAGGTTATAAAATGTATCATTTTAATTATCAGGTTCATTTTTTTCTGATTGAAATAATTACATCTCATTATCATATATAATTGCAAAATGATATCTGCTACTATCATCTTTCTAACAGCTCATTTATTTCTAAACCAGAAAGCTCTATGCTTTTACATTATAGATGCTGTATGCCTTTTTGTAACATATTGGTAGTTAGTTCTTTTGTTTTTTATTTGCCAATTATTCTGTGTTTCATTAAGTATCCCTAGATAAAAAACGCAATCCTAAATACTGGATGCAATTAGATCCACCTTTTTTTTTTTTTTTTTTTTAAACAGTGCAATAGCATTTAGAAATCTATGAAAGGGGCACATTCGATTCAGTGACTTCCAATCTCAAGACACAAACCACAAAGGAATTTCCTTCTGCAGAAAATAACTGAAAACTTATTTTCTCTTTTGGAAACGTATAACAGTTTTAGCTAATTTGAGAAAAAAAATAAGATTTACTAAAATGACCTAAAGCAAATGTGATTTCAGCTGCAGTTTCTCCCCTTTTTTCCAGGAAGGAGGGGAAAAAATAAAATAAAATAAAAAATAGGAGAGGTATGTTATATTATGCATTATTCACATAAAAAAACCCCAAAACAAAACAAAAAAGAGAACATCTATAAGATTTAATTGTAAGAGATTATTCAAAACTACGATGCTCCCAAAATGTGAAGTGGGCTGGGTTTGTATGGGAATCAGAATGAGGTGATAAAGAACACCCCTGTATACTATATATGAAATTGAGTAAATATGGAGATTGTCATTCAAAATGGGACCAAAACTGCAACCCACCAAACTCAGCTGAGTAATTCTCGATCATGCAAGTAATCTCATTCTCTTCAATGGGGCTATTTGGGTAAATGATGATCATTCATCTGAGGGAGGGTTACAGGATCAGGCCCAATAAGAATAATCAGTATATCTAATATATTGTATAATAACTGGGTTAGTTATATTGCACCACCTTATGCCTTTTGTCCCAGTCCTGCAAATCTTTAATTATCCAGGAAAGATAGCCCCACGGTAGTCATCAGATTACTTACACGAGTAAGGTATTGCAAGTACTGGTCCCTTGTTTTCTTTTTTACGTGCAAGTTTGCTAGTATAGAGCATTATGTTAATTGTGGCTCTGCATAAATAATCATATAATTATGACCCTCATCAAGGAAGTGACCAAATACTGAAGACTAAACTACTTTATTGTCTCTTAATGTAAGTAACTGTCTGAAGTGGCTCCTGAAAAGGTTTGTGCTGTTGGGAGTATTTTCCCTAACGGCACAAAGGACAGGACATGAGTTAACACAGATGACTCATGAATCCAATGTATCACATGAATCTGCAAAAAAGAGCATTTCATTGTAATGATCAAAACTGCTTTAATTGGGTTTTTTTAAAGACATATTGGACAGGATTTTGATGTACTTTGTCGCAATTTTTCTTCCCTACCCGAACCTCAAGTATTTTTTGTGTAACTGGTTATTATTTTGCCCCGTGCTACCCTGCAAATCACATATTATAGCATTAAAGTAAATGAAATACAGCAAAACCACATAACCCCGGGAAAATATTGTAAAGTAAGTCATACCTTTTATTACAGTTATTCTATGCCCAGTGGACCACAAGTGCCTCTAAGGGAACAATGTTTGGGTGCAAATACTACAGCTTGCAATCCACTGAGATCAGAGGTAAAACAAGGAGGGCTCAGCATGTAGCACAGCCAATCACACCGAATGAGAGGTTGGGCAAAATGTCACATTTAAAATAAAAATCATTGCCAGAAAGGGACAAATTTTAAGTTCTTTTTTTTTTTTTAAAGTCTGCATTTTTGCTGAAATATAGACAGCCCCAGGCTGCAAACACTTACACACCTGAGTAACTTTACTCACATGACCAGTTGCTCTGAGTTCAATTAGACTACTTGTTCAGGTTTGGGAAGTGTTTGCAGCATCAACACTTAATACCACGCAACAGCAGAGGAATGACATAGAGCCCATTGCAACAGCAGGCTACTCCTTCTCATTGCAATTGCCTCAAAGCTGTGCTTTTTGTTAATGGGGCAGTATCTTTTTTTTTTAAACAAAAAAAATTAAAGCCACATTTGGCAAAATGTTTACAGACAACTATAAAAATGGTTTATGCTCACGTTAAGAGGGTCCTTCCCCCCTGCTCCCACCCTTCAAAAAGGGATAAACCTAAACCAGGAGGCGTACTCTGTAATCTAACCCAGACTGAAGAGGGAGTTATTCCACATGCAGTACTGAAGTGCAGAAGACCCACTGTGTGATGGTCTGAAATCAAGCTGTCACCAGTTCCTCCCTTGAAAACCTTTGCAGGGTACATTTGAAGTTTTCCCCTCCTCATTCTGATTTCTTGGTTATTTCTTACATCATGTCCACATACACCTGTCTTTTCCTATAACCTTTAGCCTATTTGCAGAGCTATCGGCAAAGTCTGGATGCTTACAGATTGCCATCATTTGGCTTTTTTTTTAATTGTAATTTAGTATATTATTTGATTATTCTACTATCTAATTTTATAAGGTGGCTCTTGTTATTAGCAGGCAATTGTTGGTGCAGCAGCACCGCAATCTCCCTGCTTATGGAGTGTCTGGCGGGTGCTTTAGAAATGTCAATATTATTACTGGAAGAGAGTGAGGCTCATAGCAAGAGAAGTTGAAAAATGCACAACTGTGTGTGTGTGCAGTTGCTGTCACTTCACAAGCTGCGCATCTTGAATCAGAAGGACAACGCTGCAGCTTTAGAGAACATGAAGACTATTTATAATCTGTTGCTTCAGTTTCCATTTGACTGAGATGAATGAATGCACACTGTAGTTTGTCGGAAGAAACAGACACTCTACTAAGGCTCACTGGAGTCAGGGACACTTCAGAACAATGAGAATCACATTTCCCCTATCTCCAGCTTCTGGTCTATGCTAAAAAGTCTTAACCAACAGAATAGCTGAACCACTCAACCTGGAAAAATCCAATATGCCAGCATTATGCACCAGGTGGACATGGCAAAGACCCCAATCCCAAATGTGGATAATTTTGCTCACGTGGGTAGTATAGGTTACTTACATGCTTAAGCATCTGTACGCTTGGGCCCTAAATGGAGAAACTGGAAGCTTTACAAACAGGAATAAACTCCAGTGATGACTGGAGAGGAAAGGGAAGATAGTGTGATCAGTTAAGATGAGTGTGTCCCCCTCTCCCCAGACCCCCTTCTTTCTGCTGCAGGGACGCCAACACACAGTGGAACTTCTGTTATTCCAAAGTGGGGATAGGGGGTTGTAGGGAAACCATATGGGGACTGAGAGCCCCCAGAAGTGAGTTCCACACCAGCTTGCTGTGGGGCAACAAATGGGTGGGCTTTTAGGCAATCTGAGAAAGCAGCAAAGGTGTGCCTGGTGGCAAATCAAGCATGGGGGGGGGGCGGGGGAACTAGCAGGATGCAGTCCTTTCCACAGCCTGAAGTAGGAACTTCAGCATAGTTGTGCTAGAGCTCTGTGCACTCCCCCCATCCCCAAACAAAGTTGCAAATCCCATGTATTTGGGCTGTGTGCAGTAGACACAAATTCCACCCTTGCTGAACTTGGGAAAATCTTTAATCAGAAGGGGAATGCTGAAGCTCTAGAGAACATAAAGGTTATCTATAATCAGAACAATAATATAGTGGCCAGCCCCATTACCCTACATAAAAGCTCACAAAAGACAACATTTCTAGGCCATGTGTGAACAGTCTACTTTACTTTTCAATAGAAAGGAAAGAAATAGATGCAATTCTTAGTGGGAAGTATCTTACATCAGCTAGATAGAGGACATTTCCGTAGGTTTTTATACAAAGAGAAATCACCTTGTGAACATTATAGAAAAGACTGCCTTTGCTCTAATAATCTATGCACATCTGTCTGGGTATGTGGCATTATAACATGGATGAGATGCTTGTATTCTCTCCGAAACCAGATATGTATCTCTAGGGATTATCTAGAGAGTGGAATATTTTAAAATTGAACCTTGATAAGCTAACACAATCAAATAGCAGAAGGTGGATAGGTTTAAATAATCAACTTCCAACCAAATGTAATGCCATTAGTTATTAACTTCTTTAAGAATGATGGATGAAAAGATGCATTTCTAAACTAAAAAAAATTGATTTTATACAATCCCTCTCAGACATCAGGAGTCCTGGATCTGGGAACTCACTGCTTACATACATGTTAATCACACCTTATCAATGTCTAACATACAAATTCAAATAATTACAGTGAAACAATTTAATACAACTAGGCATTTACCTTAAGCCACAAAAACCGTGTGAAATAAGACGATTTAGCCCAGTTCATCCCAGTGAGCAGACCCAGTTTAAATGACCATCCCCTGTGTGTTTTCCAAAACTGAGGAGAGGCTGCTCAAGGAAATTAAAGAGGATGCTGGTCTCAAGATTTTCTTGAAACGTATCAAGAACTCTATGCAGTCCATCTGCAGACAAAGTCTGGTTTACATTATCTTGCATTTAGAAGGTGGAAAGAAAAAAAAATTTGCAGTGTTATAGAAACATTTCAGAAAATATCCTGAAGACCAGAAAGAAAAAGGTTGATATTGATGAATTTGTGTTGGGTTTTGTTTGTTTGTTCGGTTCATGCATTTTATAACTCACCCTTCACGCTTTGATGTTTCTGCTGCTGGAAATACTCTTTGGAGCTTTTAGGACATCGGAACTCCTGTGTCCGCTGAAGGATTGGAAGCCTCTCAAATATGCTTGGTCTTTTGGGGATGAGATCTAACAGCGGCACTGACATTTCATGTGGACTTTGCTGCGGTTCTGTATTGTCGCTGCTGTTGTTGACAGTTATTTTAAAGGACATCTGAGAATTCAAAAAAGCTTTACCAGTGTTGGAACAAGTCACTTGTGGCAGTTCCTTCATAGGCACTACTTGGCATTTATCAATCGCTTCAAAGAAGGCTGCACTGGTACTGGGTTTCTGAAACTCTGCAACCTCATAGTGCATATTTGTGTCCCTCTGCTGGAAGGGTCCTTGTTTATCTCCTACATAAAACAGCACAAGGAATGTCAAATGGCATGGAAGCTGACCCTCTTTAACTCTTAAAGCAATGGAAACAACAGGTAAAAACACCCTACAAACTTGTGGTCTAACATCAGGTACCTTCATATATTCTAGCCAATGGGTCATTTAAAAGAAGAGGCTACTGCAAACCTGGAAACCCTAAAGGGTTAATGAATACAATCTCAGTGAGATGTTTCCTGGTGTTTAGTCAAACAAATCCTGTATTATTGTAAAAGGAAGGTAAGCCAGCACTTTCTCCCCATACAGAATCATAAATACAGGGATGGAAAGGCACTTTCCACGGCTCTGGGGCTGTTTGGGCGAGAGCGGGGAGTTTAGCTTTTAAAACTGCTCATAGGTTTGTTTGGATGGTGGTTTTTTCCCCCAGTGACACTGCTGCTCCTTTCAGTCATTTCAGGGAAAAGAAAAGAAAAACTTGGAATGATTTATTCAGGCTGGTTCCGTTCAGTTGAACCCTTCAAACAGCAACCGCCCAGACAACAAGAGCTGTGGTTTTCATGCAAATAACCCCGAGGAGGTTGTTTATGTAGCGTGATTCTGAACTCTTGACTTTCACGACGTGCTAATCCGCCGCCTGTGGGTCACTGCGGCTCGCGAGGGCTCAGCTCCGCGGCCAGGCAGCGGCCGCCAGGGGACAGGCGAACCCGAGCCGCGGCGGGGGTGGCACCAGCCCGGCTCCCCCAGCCCGGGCGGCACGAGCTGCAGGGGCAGATGTCACTGGACAGCAGCTCGGGACCCAGCGGCTGCCCGGGCAGCGTGCGCCAGACACCGCCCAGCCCCGCACACCTCCGGCGCGGCTGCCCCCCGCGCTCTCCTACCTGGCCTGGGGATGCAGACGGGCTCCCTCCTCCCGGCCGCCGCCGCCGCCGCTGCTGCCACCGCGCCGCTAGCACCGTCCAGCCGCTCCGCTCCGCGCCGAGCCCGAGCGCCCGCCCCTCCGGGGCCGGCTGTCTGACGGGCGGCAGCCCGGGCCATTGCCCTGCCGCAGCGCCGGAGCAAGCCCGGCCCCCGAGCCAGTCAGGGCGGGGCGGGGGAGGGCTGGGCCGCCCCCCGCGTCGGAGCTTGACAGGCTGGAGAGCCGGCGTGAGCCCTTCGCCGGCCCCGCGTGTCAGGGCGGCACGCGCAGGTACTGGCACGTGTCGCGCGCCCCTATGGACAGGTACACACGTGCACCCGCATCGCAGGGGTGCAGGGGCAGCCCTGCACACCATAAACCCCCGTGCACACCACACACCCATACACACCACACCCCCCTGCACACCATACACACCACACACCCCTGCACACCCTACACACCCTACACACCCATACTGGCACACACTGCCCACCCCGGCACACCACACACACCACACACCCCTGCACACCGTACACACCATACCACACACCCCTGCACACCACACACCCATACACACCACACACCCCTGCACACCGTACACACCCTACACACCCATACTGGCACACACTGCCCACCCCGGCACACCACACACACCATACACCCCTGCGCACCATACACACCACACTCCCATGCACACCCCTGCACACCATACACACCCATACGGGCACACACTACCCACCCCGGCACACCACACACCCATAGGGGCAAACACTACACCCATGCACACCCCACACCCATACTGGCACACACTGATGTCTACGTGCATGTGTGCACCTTTACATACATGCACACCAATGGCCACACAGTCTCACGTGCACCCATCCATTCCAGTGATAGACACGTTGGTATTCTGTACCTACAGCTATATAGCAGGTTCAACTACTCAGCCACCAAGTCAAAGGTCCTTAGTGGCAGGACAGGCTATACCGGTGCTGAGTGTCAGAGAGGCAGGCCTCCTCGCTGTCTTTCAGAGCTAGGTACAATCTGGCCACGTCTTCACATGGCCTTTGCAGTTTTATCTATACCTGCACCTCCCTTTATACACTGTATCAGCCCGTTCCATCTATAGTGAGGTGTAGAGATGCATGACTTAGGCATATATGCACACACAGCTAGGATGCACTGTCATGAGGCAATGCTAGCATACCTGCAACAGGTCAAAACACCTCACAGCCCAAACTGAGTGCAGGGTTGAAACCTGACCCTGCTTTACACACTGTGTTGTGTCAGGGGCTGCTGCCAGCCAGGGTGCCTAGGGTGAGGCAGAATGAAATCTGGTCAGAAAGAGGGAGTTTTCATTTGCCTGCAGGTCAAACCTGGAGGATACACCCACATGATTTAGGACCGCTCCACCAATTTAAGGATCAGGGCCAACGATGCACCTACTATTAGAGTCCCTTTTCCCCGTTATGAGGAGCACAAAGGCCGGGGTGTCCTTCGATGGCACTTACCATATCTAGTGTAGCTCACTTGGCAGAATGTGATTTACATCATATACATCACTTAGAATCATAGATTAGGGTTGGAAGAGACCTCAGGAGGTCATCTAGTCTAACCCCACTTCGGCCACTTTTAAATATGAAAAACAAAATCAGGTGAGGGTTCCTTTTGTACTGGTGTCATTCAATACAGGTCTGTCGCATCTTACGCGCATTTAACATGCGCGATTTCAGCTTTACACGATCGGCAAAAACAAAAGAGAGAAAAATAACCATTTTAATACTGTACCTGTCGTGCAGGTGATGTCGCCCACCATTCAACTCAATGTAATTTTGACTATACGCGGTTTTTGCTTTATGCGCTAACCGCGGAACAGAACCCCCGCGTAAGATGAGACTCGCCTGAAGCTTCTGTTAACAGATACAGAATTTGGCAGATGTGGAGCCCATGACACAAATAGCGCGGGGGGCGGGGGAGAAAGGGGGGGAGGGAGGAGAGGAGGGTTAAATAAAAAACTCAAGCAAGACAAGAGATTGAAAAATCAGCTACGGGGCACGAACCTCAAATTGTGACCCAGTCCAGGGGTGATGTCATGAGGGTTCAAAACAACCAAACAAACCTGTGTTAACTTTATGCTCTCATGATGTGGCTAATTACCATCTTGCCCACTACTAATTGGTTGTACCCCTTCCCCTGCTCGGTCTCTGGCTGTAGGTTAATGGGGACAGCAGCAGTTCCTTCTTTTCCATTTGGAAAATGTCTAGCAAATTTTAGGTGCTATTGGAAATGAATAATAATGTACTAAATTTGCATCTTAAATTATTAACACACTAAGCCATAATGATGTGTGAAGTGGCATTAAAATTTATATGTAACTAGGGAAATCATATTGGATCTTAGAAAAGGAAAGGCCTAATGTTTACATTAAGCTTAAATACACAGGGTCAGGTCCTCAGGTCGTATAAACTGGTGTAGCTACACCACTTCACACAGCTAAGGTCCAGACCAACCATGTATTTTTTCCTGGGAGTTCTCTCACCAACCAAAATTGGTCCAATAAAAGATATTACCTCACCCACCTTGTTTCTCTGTTGTTCCTGGAACACAGGTAATATCAGATATGTTTTATAACTTTTCATGTTGATTTTTCTTTTTAGATGTTAAGAATCTTTTTAAACTAAGAAAAGAAGGAAATTTAGCACTTAGGCTGCTACTGATCTTGTGAATTTCCTGCTTTAGGCCACTTACATCCAGCCGTTGTGTGATTTAAGCACATTTGTTCTTGTAGTCAGACTGTTTTCTCTCGACAGTTCAGTGATGAAATTTCAAGTCGCTAGGCCAAATTCAGCCCTGGTGTAAGCAGATGCAACATCACTAAAGTCAATGGAGTGAACTGGCTTATGCAAAGTGTGAAATAAATACCAGCAGAGGCCGCCACATACTCAATAATATAATTATCAATTACAGCACCCCTCATCTCGACCCACAGAGCTCCTGGAGCGGTGCCCTAGAGTAAAACATTACAGTGAATGTGACTGAGGGAACGTCGTGCAAAAAGGGGTGGGGGGGAGAGAGATGTCAGAGGCCAACATGTCAGTCTAAAACAGGGGTCGGCAACCTTTCAGAAGTGGTGTGCCGAGTCTTCATTTATTCACTCTAATTTAAGGTTTTGCGTGCCAGTAATACATTTTAACGTTTTTAAAAGGTCTCTGTCAGTCTATAATATATAACTAAACTATTGTATGTAAAGTAAATAAGGTTTTAAAAATATTTAAGAAGCTTCATTTAAAATTAAATTAAAATGCAGAGCCCCCTGGACAGGTGGCCAGGACCCGCACAGTGAGAGTGCCACTGAAAATCAGCTCACGTGCCACCTTTGACACGCGTGCCATAGGTTGCCTACCCCTGCTCTAAAAGGGCACTTCTTTCTACCAGAGGCGGGATATGGACTTGGCTGGATTCAAGGGGGAAGCAAGTCCCACACCTAGAGGCCACTGCAGGAAATGCCTGACACCTTAAGGATAAGGATGGGATCTCTAACCTGCAGACACTGGGCCTGATTCTGATCTCTCACTGGTGTCACTCAAGAGTAATTCCACTGAGGCCAGCATGAGTCAGAGGAGAGTCAGACCCAAAGTACAAACACAGATGGCTGCCATGAGAAAGGCCAGTTCACACCTGCTCTCGCACACTGCATAAAGTAATCAGGGTCTGTGCGGAGAACTCCAGTTCACCTGCATGCAATAGACAGTGTGTAAGTATCCTCCACTGGCTGTTTCCAAAAAGCATATTACAATAGATTTTAGGACTGGAGTGCAAAGGCAGGCATGTGCATTTACTATGGGTAAGACTCTTTTTTGCACTAGTTCACCATGACTTTGCTGGATGCAGGGCTTGTGTTGCGAATGCTTTCTCACCCTAACACTGTCACTCGGTCCTGGACCTGGATCATCAAATCCCATCTCCATACACCTCAGGAAAGTTAATCATTAGGTCCTCTCACCAATCACTCTGTTATGTTATTTCAGTGATGATTTTTCCACCAGCCATTTGGGTTCACAGGTCTGGATGCTAAGGGCAGAGTTCAGTGTGACTGACCACTCATGTATGAAGGTTGCAGGCTCAGGCCTGTCCTCACTGCCTCCTCTCCACCTCTGATGGAGTCACCCTTACTGTCCCTGGAGTGGCAGAGACAGGAAGGACGTCCTTTCCCGGATAGTACAGGCAATGCTGGCTTGTAGTCAGAACTGCCCAGAAGTAGGGGAAGGGGTAGTTTGCTCCGAGCCCCCTGTTTGAGAGGGCTCCTAAACTGACTGGTGCTGCAATCTGGCACAACCTGTGGCACTGCACGGCAGGTCGCAATGCCACATGCTCAAATTTGCTCATGATGGAGGGGTGTCCAGGCCAACCCTGAGTGGCACTGTGACCCCACAGCAGACAGTCAGGCCCAGCACCCTGGACAGGAGCCACCACTGTGGTGTGAGCGCAGGGCAGGCTTGCTCTATTCCCCTTCCCCTGCTGGGACCTCACCTCAGCGGTAATTTTTCTGGATTGGGGGGGGGGGGGGGAGGGGTCCTCAGTTTCAGAGTTTGCCCCAACCCCCACTAAAGTTCTGTGTATGGACAGCCCTGTCTGGGGTCGAATTTTAGTTTTACTTTCCAAAACTCTTCAATTAAGCTGGTGGGAGCAAGATTGTGATCGTGATTTGGACCTCCCTTACCTCCCTGTGTGGGTGACCTGGTTCTTAGGTCCAGGCACATAGCCCTACTCCTATTTGCCTGTTTACTCCCTTCCTAGACTAAGGGGGAGGGTGTGGATGGGGAATGAACAGAACCTTCCCCCCCCCCCCCCGGCAGAGTAGCTGACCCAGGTTAGAGACTCTCTAATAGGATTGCAGGATTGTCATTCTGTGACTCTGAAGCCTAAAACATCACTGTGACACACTGGAAGCTGCTACAAGCTAGGGTGAGAGCTCTTTTTGTTAGAATATCACCAGGTTGAATGAGCACTGGGCTTTGTGATCTGTTACTGTCCAATTTCTAAGTTCTCAGCCATTTTGACTTTACAAATCACAGCCGGATGGAATGCTGCTACAGTAAGGCATGTATCTATGTCATGCCAAGACTCCTCAGCCATTGTGATCAGAGGTAATTAAACCAATCACTACCCTTACTCTGCAGCTAATTTACATGCAACAGTTTCATTGATTGTATAAGGGAGATGGCTCAAGTAACCCACCACCTGAGCATTGGTGCCACAGCACAGGCTTTCAGCTACTGGTGGGTAGTAATTGACCGTTATAATAGTAAACTAGCACCTGCCAGCAGCAAAAAGAAACAGAAGGAACAGTGATGCAGGGGGATATTTGTCAGAAAGCTTGGTGAAGCTATTTCTGGGTTGGTGCAATATAGGCACGACCCCTTGCTCAGGGCTGTGTGTATACTCACTAAGGGAGTAATCTTGCTCCTATTCAGATAAGATCAAGACTAAACAATTAAATCCTCTCAATATTATGCATTTCAGAAGTCTGCATGCTCTTAATACGGCGGTGATGTAACTTGATTCTGAGACCAAAAACAAAGCCCTGGCCCCGTTGACCAGGAAAGCTATGCTAGCAACAACAGTGATATACCTGCAGCTAGCTGATCGTGATTTCACTGTAGACCAGGGTCATATAAAAGCATAGATCCCAAACAAAACAAAACAAAACAAACAAACAAACACTTTCCTGTTGTTCAACCATCAATCTTTCTTCCCACCAAGTTTGGTTACCAGAGCTGTTATGTTACTGATGGTCTGTGGCTAACTGGTCAATGCCATGATGCTGGTTCCTCCTCTGTTTCCAGGTGCTTCTACAGGCACCCGGGTTCTTCTTTCCTATGAAGAGCCACAACACCTGTACTGGCCACTGTAAAAATGGAGGGTGGGACACAGCAGTCTCTGATTCAAGCTGCTCCTCTAGGAGCAGGGAACTAGAGCTGCTCCCTGAGATCGGAGCATGTGAGAAGGGAACAAGGAAGCATCTGCAGGGGGAAAGAACCAGCCAATAACGAGGGGCAGAGGAACAGGGAACAACAACAAAAATGGATGAGGAAGGTCATTAAATGAAGATGAAAAGGGGACAATGCAATTAATTCCCCCCTCCTCCCCCTAAATGTACAGCCCTCTTAGGGTCTAAGCCCTGAAATCCACAGGAGTCCACGGGAATCAATGGATAAAATACTGTCTCCAAAATACTCTCCCTCTGTTACCGCCTTCACTAGTAATCAACTGCTGTGGTAGCCACAGGGATGTTGTCTGAGGCAAAAAGAACAGAGGATCTCCACAAGATACTCTATTTAGATATGAGCCACGCTCTGAGGTCTCTGTTTCACTGTGTAGGTTTTCTCTGGAGGAAAAGAACTAAAACAAAGTCACCTTTAAAATGGACTCTGAAGAGCAAACACACAGATCTGATTTATTCACTGGCTTCCATATGGGAAGTCCTGCTTTTGCTTATGTAAGAAAAAACAGGGGAATGGGGGGGAGGGTTTGAAATTTTTTAAAGGGATATGCTTGAGATTGCAATGCCTTAGAACTCCCCTGCTTTAACAGTTGTTACAGTGAGTAGATGTTACCATCAGGATTCTATTTAGAATAAAAAACATTCCTTGCGGGAGAGATGAAAACCCCTGTTATAAATAACCCAGTTTTCAAATGTGCTGTTAATTCACACACACAAATTAATTTACGTCATGCAAAAATCCAGGCTTGTTTTTATTTTAAATTTACTGCAACACAGATAGTATAAAAAACAAAGCCAGACAAATTCTTAACCGAAGGGGATATCTGTGGAGACGGGTTCATTTCTAAAGACTGATAGTATCCCTTTAAGGCAACACAAAACCATGAGTCCTTTCTTATAATGGTTTTTAAATGACCTTTTAAATTAAGACAGCAAGGTCAAACTGACCACTCATTAACTAGTGGTGTGTTCAGCCATTCCTTCATAAATTTACAGATTTGTTTAATAATCTTGTAGTTAAAAGAAAAGGCCCGCAGATCAGTGTGATTTTTATCTTTCAAAAGTTAGTCTCTTTTCAAATAGAACTAGTAGCCAGTATACCCTGGACTGGGAAAAACCAAAAGAAAAATCTCCAATCCACTTTAGATGCCAAAAATGTAATAGGTGGCCGGTGATCCAAGGATCAAAGGCTCAGTGCAATTCCTTCGGTCCTTTTTATTGGAAATTTGGCAGATAACAGTACAGGATTCCAGATAAACAGGACTATTCTACCTGACACACTCAGTTAGGGTTACTGTACTTTAGATGCAAAAACTATGTTAGTTATTTCTGAAGCAGTTATAGATTCATCTCACACAGTAGATCCATCATGCATGCAAAAAGCAAAACAAAACCAGCCACCTACTTCAAAAGAAAATTTAAGCTGCAGATAGTTAAACCCTCAAAAAAGATAGGAAATGCTAGAATTAAGGTTGCATTAATTCAACCCCGTGTGTATGCATTATAATTAAATAATAGCATATTTGTCCACAGGACGTCTGCTCATTCAGTGCACAGGCTGAATGATGCTCACCGAATGGTTGACGCTAATATTTTGTATTCTTCTCATTGGCATGAGGGCCACACACTGAGCATATTCAGTGCAGGGTTGGGATAGCATACAGTAAATGCAGAATTGTTAATCCCCTGGGCGTTTCTATGGCGCTCATCACCATACCATCAGAGTGCTTCACAAACGTGAGTTAATCTATATTCACAATACCCCCTGTGAGGTATGAGGTAGCAGTATCCCCATTTTACAGATGGGGACCTGAGGCACAGAGATTAAAGCAGAAATTGTCAAAGTGTCCACTAAATTTAGGGGGCAAAACTTGAGACATTGCACCTGAGTTTTCTAAACTGCTCTTTTGTTAAAATTTGTCTCTCAGGGATGTGAACCTTCCCCTCCCTCCCCCCGAATGACAGAAGTTCTAACAACGAAAAGCACCAGTGTGGATGGTGCTTCATTGGTGGGAGACACTCTCCCGCCCCTTTGTTGGGGGGTGGTTTTATTTTGTCGTCAGGAGAGCGCTCTCCTGGTGAGAGTGGCTACACTGTGCGCATTACAACACCATGGCTGTACCGTTGTAAGGTGCACAATGTAGACATAGCCTTAGTACTGTATAGCACTTAATATGTTCAAAGCCCAGCCCCCATTGACTTCGGGTGCAGTTGTGAGCACCCAGCACTTCTGCAAATCAGACACCAGGTTTGAAAATGTGCACCCATAAAGCGAGGCAAACATAGTGGCCACCTGTGAAAAGTTTGGTTTATGTGACCTGCCCAGCATCACACAGAAACTCTGCAGCAGAGACAGGGATAGAATCCAGTTCTCCAGGGCAGCATTCAACTGCCTGAACCACAAATCCATCTTCTCTTTCTGCAGTTCCCTACCTCATTCACTCCACACCTTCCAATGCACCCAGGTTCCATGGCCCATTGGGGACATTAGTTGGCAGCTCCTTGATGGAACTGCAAGCATGGGCATGTACCCGACGCGGTTCACAAACTCCTGACACCTGCCCCTTTTGTGGCAAAAGGGAGGCGTTGGCACACATCTATGTAGAGTGCATCAGGTTGCAGCTCCTCTAGAACCTCTTACTGAGGTTCTGGCTGCACTTTTCCCTGCACCTCCTGACCTGGGCACACCCCATCCATTGGTCCATCAAGTCCTGGGACCTCCCCATCAACCACCTCCTAGCGCTGGCCAAGATGGCCACCTATCATACCAGGAGGAGGATGTTGGATGGATGTTGTGCAACTGTGGGGCCTATTTCTGTTCTCTTGTCCAATCATGCCTCTGAGCAGACTACTCTGGGGCAGTGTCCACTGACTCCCTAAACGTCTTTGAGGAGTAGTGGACGTTGTTGGGGGCTTTCTGCTTGGTGTCCCCTTCTGGTTACCCAAATTTTACCCTATGACCTTCACTCACTCTTTATCTGACCTATCCGTCAGGGCCCTTAAAGGAAACCTGCACAATACTTTCAAAAGACAAGCCTGGGCACTTTTCATAACTTTGCTAGACACTAAAAATCATGGACTGAAGAGAGACACTGGATTTATGGCTTATTACAATAATCTGTAACTCACAATCCCCCACAACTACTCAGTGCACCCAACTACCTGAAAATAGGGTCCTATACTGGAAAGTGTTAGGTAACACTAACCGTAGGCAGCAGTGCCAGTTCTTCCTGTAACGACCTTGTTAATATAAAAGTGGTGTGGCAAACAGGTTTCAAGTTTGTTCACTTATGTGCATGTAAAGTGATGGAATCAGGTCCCAATCCTGCAATGAGATCCTAGAATCACAGAAACGTAGGGTTGGAAGTGACCTCACGAGGTCATCTAGTCCAGCTTACTGTGCTGAGGCAGGACAAAGTAAATCTTGACCATCCCTGACAGGTGTCTGTCCAACCTGTTCTTAAAGTGACAACCTCCCTTAGAAACCTATTCCAGTACTTCTTATCCTATTAGAAAATTTGTCCTTATATCTAACCTAAACCTCCTTGGTGGCACATAAAGCTGATTATTTCTTATCCTACCTTCATTGGACATAGAGAACAAGTGATCAAAGTCCTCTTTATAACAGCCTTTAACATATATGAAGACTTATCAGATTCCCCCTCAATTGTCTTTTCCCAAGACTCAACATAGATTTTAAAAACTGGGTTTCTTCATATGTCAGGTTTTCTAAACTTATCATTTGTGTTACTTTCCTCTGGACTCTCTCCAGCTTGTCCATATCTTTCTTAAAGTGTGATGCCCAGAACCAGACACACCAGCTGAGGCTTCAGAAGTGCTTATGAAAGCAGGAGAATTACCTCCTGTGTCTTACACACAACACTCCTGCTAATACAACCACAAATATTAGCATTTTTTTGCAACCACAACCCTTTGTTGGCTGGTATTCAAATTTGTGATCCACTTAGGGTGACCAGATGTCCCGATTTTATAGGGACAGTCCTGATTTTTGGGTCTTTTTCTTATATAAGCTCCTATTACCCCCCACCCCCATCCCGATTTTTCACATTTGCTGTCTGGTCACCCTAGATCCACTCAAGGCCTGTGATCCTTTTCAGCAGTTATTCCTCATTGTGTATTTGATTTTTCCTTCCTAAGTGAAGTACATTGCACTTGTCTTTATTGAATTTCATCTTGTTTAATTCAGACCAATTCTCCAGTTTGTCAAGATCACTTGGAACACTAACCCTGTCCTCCAAAGGGTTAGCAAAATCTTCCAGCTTGGTGTCATCTGCAAATTTTATAAGCATACTCGCGACTCCAGTATCCAAGTCATTAATATTAAAATAGTATCAGACTCAGGACAGGCCCCTATGGGCCCACTTTAGAAACATCCCCCCAGTTTGACAGCAAGCCACTGATAACTACTCTTTGAGTACAGTTTTTCAACCAATTGTGCATGCATTTTATAGTAATTTCATCTAGACCACCTATCCCTAGTTTGCCTATGAGAATGTCAAAAGCCTTACTAAAATCAAGACAAAGAGGGAGAAAGCTGTAGATGTGATCGATCTGGCCAATAATCCTGTCATATAGGAAATTAGGCTGGTTTGGCATGATTTACTTTTGACAAAACCATCCTGGCTATTTCTTATAACCCTATTATTCTCTAGGTTCTTACAAATGGATGATTTAATAAATTTGTTCCAGTATCTTTCCAGGTATCAAAGTTAGACTGACTGGTCTATAATTACTTGTATACATGCTCCTGCACCTATGCCGAGCCCTATGGGGATCTACACAGCTGTAAGAATGCACCTACACAATTCTCATTGCAGCATGGGGGCCTTAAATAAAGCTTGGCATGATAGTTTTCAGTATGTCCTTCCCTAGCACCACTAAAAAGCAGATCAGCCTGCAATCTAGCTATTTTCCTAAATATGTTTGGAGCAGTGACCTCTGCTGGCAAACAGAAAGATTTGAAAAGGGTTATCTGCTGTCCTGTTCACCAAGTACACAGACCATTAAATTAAGCTAATCTTCTCCAAAATACCCCCACAAAATTACACTGTGCTAGCTTAGCATTGGATAGTCTTTGCATGGCTGAATTACAGTGGAAAGTGATCCTTAGATATAATGTGCATCATCCTTGGACTTCCTTCAGCTTGAAAGGTGCTATATAAACTCCCCAAATCCTACCAAATTCTCATACCACCATGTACCAAATCCATTAGCCAGTGGATGGGGCTTAAGAACCATTAGACTGTGCAAACAATAGATATGATGCATATTTGACACCTTGTAGGAGCTTTATGCTGCATCTTATAGTAGTTGTATGACCCATCACTTTTGCTCAGCCCACTTTTGACCATTACTTTAGGGAAGTTTACAATTGTCGATAAACTGGAGAAGAAACAACAAATTCATTGGTCAGAGGTTGAGACTTTGAAAAGTTAAAATAGACAAACATCAAAAGTAGAGAAAAATAGAGGGCAGGAGGGGAAAAACAGCTGATAGCCTCTGCAGCTGTTTGCATCTGAGGGGCTAATCATGGAAGGAGGCACTGACCTAGAAGCCAGGCATGCCTCTCAGGGGCTGGGAGCTGGCTGCTCCACAAAAAGCTATTTGTATGTTACAGACATTGTGCCTTGCTCAATGCAGTCTCTGTCCAAGAACACTACTCTGAAGGCCGAGACCGCTTCATTTCAGGGATGTATTTAGGCTTTGAGCAGAGGTTGAGAAATCATGCACCAGTTTTCCAGAGAAAAGTGCTCAGAGCAACCAGTTAAATCTCAAAGTGTAGTTATCTTTGCCTACTAATCCCCTATTGATACTTTGTTCATTCATATCATTTTCAAAGTTTAACTTGGAAAGTAAGAGGGGGTGCATAGGTTTGTAAATAGCAAAGTTAATTTTACAATCCCACTTCAATGATTACATATAATAGTCATACAGACCCGAGAAACCTTTATTTTAAAAGAAAACCGTGCACTTCAACAGAATCTAGTTAAAGCCGCACCCAGCTCATTTCAGATATTCGGCTACAGTTAACCTTTTTAGAAAGGTGACTGGTTCATAAAATTCTCACCACAACCAACCCCACTTGGTTGGATTTACTTTCACTTACAACAGACAGTAAACTGCAACAGCTCAGCAAAGCTGGTCTAGCCACTTGCTGTATGCAGTTTGCCTTATATGAATTGAAATAATTTAGAAACCAATTGTAGAAACGTTTTGCAATTTCTTCTCCAGATTGAGGCTGCAGTGATGGAAAGGACAAAGAATCCCAATTTCATTTCACACACAGGTTGCAAATAAAGGGTATTTTTATTTAGAAGCAATTGTATATAAAAAGGCTGTAAAAGGTTCATCTATTAGGCCTTGAGGAAAGTAGTAATTATCAGGCAGTAAAACACATTAAAGCAAAATTGTTCTCCCCCATGTCCAGTTGGGCTGTATAGTAGTCACTTCTTCAGTTTGTTACAGAGTAGGCATATGGATTTTATACCATTTAAAGAGATAAAGCTAAATAAACAGAACTAATGCTGTATTTTACCATTTCTCATGCTCATAACCCTATCAAAAATGTGCTTAAGGGCAATGCCACCAGAGGTAAAACTATGAAGAGAGAGACATGGACTCTTCTGTGACTTAACAGCCATCCTTTTGAGCAGAGAGCTGTAGCTTTTTAAAGAAATCACACAGTAATCAGTTCTTGCCTTGCAAAGTACCTCTCCAGCTAGTGCACACAGGTTTCAGTGAATTCTACTCAGCAGTAGTTGAGGGGAAGATGTGTAGATCTCCATTGCAAAACAAGGGGGACCAACCTCAAACATTTAGTTTCAGACAGAAATCTGCATTTTAAGACTCCTGGTATTAGCCATAATACAGTTAGTTACAACTTATAGTACACAGGAGTGCTTCCTCATGTGCACCTTCCTACTGTATTGCTAGAAAAGGTGCAGATTTTTTCTTAAGTGTGTGAAACTTTTAACCAAACCATTTGAACAAGTCAGTTCTGAGATGTAACTCATTCAGTTACCAGACCATATTTTGGCCCAGGTGCACTGTGTAATAATGAAAAATGAGTACGTCAAATTACAAAAAAGCCAAACAGGCAAGAACGAAAATCCTGCCCAAATACCAGGCAGACCTTAAGTTCAGTGAAAGCCTTAAATTATGTGGGATTTAAACATCAAGTCCTTAAATTGAGGTCATCAGTTTATAGTAAACGCCAAGATATATTTGGATCTAAAGTGGATAATATATCTCAATATCAAAGCTGAGAACCTTGACATGTAGGTACTACAGCAATATGATGAATTCCTGAGAGTTTTACTAATTAGAGCACCATACATGTCTCAAGTTTGTTTGTTTTTTCAACATAAAACCTTAACGGGTCACTGCAGAATGTAGTACTTGTTATCTGTCATCAAGTCCCTTGTTCCTCACACCAATTGAGCTATTAAAAGCCAGTTACATGAGCAAGACCTGTCCTATCCAAATTCCTTTGCAAATATGAGTTAGTGTTAGGGCCATATTCTAATCTTGGTTACACTAGTATAAGACGGGTACGTCTGCTGAAGGGAATGGAGTTAAACCAATGGAAACAAGACTTGAATCTATATCCACCACCACCATCCTGAATCCATTTGTAAGTGTTCAGTTTGCTTTTTTGCTGAAAATATTGCAACTGCATCTCAGAATCTATTACATATATTTATAGTGTGGTGTCTGCACTGTTAAATACATTAATACACTTGTGTGCAGTTACTTTATCTTTAAGAGGTAGTGTGGTCCCTTCAAATGTGATGACAGGCTTGCTTACATTTAACTGATACTTGGAAGTTACCAAAATTTGTTTCCCATGTGAGGCAGATATTGAAATGTAAGGATGAAATGCTATCACCAAAATACATCTTCATATTTCTGGCTTACCATTCTAACAAAAAGGTTGTCAATTCAAACTGAGTTGAGTCTTAGAATTGCTACTAGGAAAGCTTTACTAACTTTAATGTTTTCTACATGTCTTTATGTAGATCAATTTAATTTAAAAACCACTCATCAGTAACAATTCTGCAAACCCTCTTGAAACTAAAATCCAAGTTGCTAGTTTCTCAAACTATATAGTTTACAAAGTAAACAGTACTTGCTTGTGTTCTTTAGATATGGCTTTCTGCTCACCATTTTGTTTTGCAGATATTTTGCCATCAGACAGAAATGTTGCCCCTTTTATCCTGTAGCATAACATACATACTTCGGAATCACTTAAAGCACAAACTCCCTGCACTAAAGAATGCTAAGGACCAGATCTACAAAGGTATTCAGATGCCTAAAGACGCACATAGGTGCCTAGTGTAAGTTTTACAAGGGGCCTATCTGCATCTTTAAGTGCCTAAGCGCCTTTGCAAATCTGCCCCCCATTCTTTAATATCAACTGCCAGGCAAAACATACCTGGTAAAACAAGTGACAAATTAACCCTGTTCTCCTCAAAAGCAGATACTAATCTCATAAAAAAACAACAACTGAGGTTTCTTCAATTGCAAGAATATTTAAACTAAGAAATTCTTTAAAAAAGAGCTTTATTATACAAAAGATCAAGTAAAGTGATCCAAACAGAAGTTTTTTGTAATTCTGCTAAGAGTCGCACTCCATGATTTACATTTAATACACACTTTTTGAAAAGGCCACCAAACAAGATAGGAAGACCCACTTTCTTCCAGTTCAAGAATGCTAAACATGTACTGTCCATCTGTAGCAGTATCAGCAACGTAACCTATTTAATTTACTTAACTATTCTTTGAACTCCAAGAACTGCTGAAGTCTTTTCTTATGCTCTGCAGACACGTGAACTGCACTAGAACAAAATACAAGCATAAAATTTTACATTAATATGTTACATCAACTGTAGAGCAAACCTCATAGGTCAAAACATTTTAAGCACAAGTCCATTAGAAATCTAGAAAACCCAGCTGTGTTATATAATAAAAACCAACATTCAAATAGTAAGGGCAAAGACAAGCGAATTCAGATTTGGAGTTGGATACTTCTTCTTAAACCTGCTCTCATGTATGAAAGTATTAAATAGTTTTAATTACTGAAAGGTATTTGTTCTTTTAAACGAGATCCTAAACAGTAATTCACTTATAAGCTCCTTTAGTATTTAACAAATTCATGCACATCTTCTCCCAATGTAAACAATCTATTTTAAATATATCTATCTGAAGTCTGCAAAGGAAAAATCCCTTATAAAGTAGTTGTTGCTCATGTGTTACTGTTACTTTCAAAGTTAATAGCACAGTGGCCAAATGCCAACAGAAGAATGATGATCTCATAGTTCATGTAACTTCCATCAACCTGCATGTCCACAAATTAGGAATGAGACTGCCTATTGCTTTTACAAGAACAGCACAGCCAGTCAGAGCCCGACAGTCAAAGCCCCATGTTTGGGGGCTACTAGGACTCTACAGAGAATTATCCCTGTGAATAATACATATTCATTGCCATTAATAGGGTGAATTGGGAAAATTCCCTTTGTGTTTTCAACAGCTGAAAATTGTTACTTGATGTCCTGTAAAGGTCCTATTCATGGGACTTCGCTTTCTATAGATACACTTGGGCCATGTCTACACTTACAAGCTTACAGCAGCACAGCTGTACTGATACAGCTGTGCCGCTGTAAGAGCTCTGGTGTAGCCATGTTATGCTAACCGGAGAGAGCTCTCCTGTTGACATAAGAAAACCAGCTCAATGAGCAGTGAAAGCTATGGCAGTGGGAAAGCATCTCTGGCCAACATAGCACTGTGCACACGAGTGTTTATGCCGGCAAAACTTTTGTTGCTCAGGGATGCGAAAAAACCACCCCGAGTGACAAAAGTTTTTTCGACATAAGTGCTAATGTAGACATGGCCTTTGTCATTACATTAACTTAAACAGAACTAAGCGGGTAGCTGCCAATACAAAAGGCCTTACTTTAGATGTTCTCCAAAAGTAGTAGTGATCCGGTATATCGCAGTTTTCAGGGATGCTCTAAGCGCAAACCGTAGCGTTTTGTAGGAGGTATCCATCAGACTTCCCGAAATCCTGGGAGGTTTGCTAGAAGCATGAGGCAGCTTGAAATGCTTATCTACAACCTGGATTGACAAGTGAATGAGAAAAACTGTTCCGTTGAATCCATTTCAAACAAACTCTAGTAGCACAGGCGGTTGTGCCAAGTAAAGCGAAGAGACTAACAGCAAATTCAGAAGTTTCACCACTGACAAGTAAAAAAGATTGGAGACAGCTTGACCCAGCATTCCTTCTCCATCTTGGCCAATGGAAATACAGGAGCAGACTTTGTAAACTGAGATTCTCCATTTATGGATTCTTTAAATGCTGAACATAGTACAAACACTGCAGTAGAAGGAACAATTCTCAACTTTGCTGTGACTAATCTTTTAGAAATAAGGAAGCATTTCCACTGCATGTTTTTGGAATGCCTTATGCTGAAGAATTTTAATTACCTCTAAAATTCTGAGAAACTGCCATTAAGACAGAACAGTGATTATAATAAATGGCACATAACATTACCTTGGAGACACATCTGTGTGATTAACACACTCCCAAATACATCATATAGTGATATGTTAATTTTTTCTAAAGTAATGCTCTAATATTTTCTGAGAACCATGAAACAGGTTTGATCTCCTGAAATTTGTTGGCTCTGTAATTGAAATGCTGTACGTTACACGTGAGGGATGTATGTGATCAAGTTGAAGATTAAATCCTAAACACTTATGTTGACACTATAATAATTTTTACTTCCATGAGACAATGTTTATAATTGAGCATTTTGTATCATTTATTTAAAAAACTTTCCAAGTGTAAAGTCAGTTAAGAAAGATCTAATGAGGTATTCAGTCTAAAAAAGGACTCTGGCGCTTTGTTTAGCTTAACTGAAGATTACGATAAGCCATTTTAAGTGGTGACATAATAGTTTCATTTTATAGTTAGTCAGCAGTGCCACAGTGAGACACCGGAAAACTTCCCCCTTGAACTAGTTTTGCACTAAGGAGATGTCAAGGATCCTCACCTCCTGAAGAGTCAGTAAGGTATTCAGAATAGCTGGCAGCGTAGTTTGGACAACTCCAAATCGGTCTTCAGTAAATGAGGCCGCAACCAAACGGGATAGACCTCCAAGCAAAGAAAGAGGTTAATATTAAATCTAATATAACTAAGACCTAACTAATCTTAATTTAGCCTCCAGAAATTGAACAAATATGCTGAAATTCTAGGGATTTAATGGGCCGGATCCTGGCCCCCACTGCAGTTTACAGCATCTGCAACCTGAAGATTCCACTAGTGTGGGGGAGATCCCTTGAAATACAGTGCAGCCAGGTGCAGGTTACAGCAGTCCTGAGGCTGCTCTAACTTGCTCCATGGTATAAACTATCCCCACATTTGTTGCCTTAGCTGCCCATCTACCTTTGCTGCCTTCCCCATCACCTTGCAAGTCTTACACTTAGAGATCACCAGAACTAGCTCCATAGCTCTAACCAAGCATTATCCAGTTAGGAACCATTAATAGTTAGTTAACCCACACTGCCCATTTTGCATGGGTTAATACTTCCTCCACATATTGGTAAAACTTCCACTTTATTCTTTTAAATCCCTTCTCAAAACATACCTTTGCCATGATACCCACAAGTCACTTCCTTCTGGCACTGGCAGGTAAATGGCGAACTGTCACATCTGTTTTTCTGCCAAACTAGGTTTAATTTATAGTTCTTATCCCCCTGCAACTCACATTGCCCCTTTTGTCTTTGAATTCTGTCTTGTGTAAATTGCCAGTTTACTAGCACAGGGACTGCAGTCTTTATTTTGCTGTACAGGGCCTGGCCTAGCACAACAGGGTTTCTAGGTACTAACATAATATAATCAGTCAATTATGTAGGTCACGACTAGGCAGATTGCCAGCAGGAATTATGGCTATAATATCTATTGCTCATGTATCTCTTTTTAAAAAACTCTCCAAACTGGGCAAATAGCTATAGGATGCAACCATGTATTTTCATCGGTTATCCTCCACCTCCCTCCATCTGTTACTTCCACCTATTGTTTGTCTTGCATCAGGAATCAGAACATTCAAAAACCAGTAGAACACTTCAACCTCTCTGGTCACTCAGTAACAGACTTAAAGGTGGCAATTTTGCAACAGAAAAGTTTCAAAAACAGACTCCAACGAGAAACTACTGAGCTTGAATTAATATGCCAACTAGATACCATTAACTTGGGTTTGAATAGAGACTGGGAGTGGCTGGTTCATTACACATATTCAATCTATTTCCCCATGTTAAGTATCCTCACACCTTCTTGTCAACTGTCTAAAATGGGCCATCTTGATTATCACTACAAAAAAGTTTTTCTTCTTCTGCTGATAATACCTCATTTTAATTAATTAGCCTCTTACAGTTGGTATGGCTACTTCCACCTTTTCATGTTCTCTGTATGTATATATATTTCTTACTACATGTTCCATTCTATGCATCTGTGAAGTGGGCTGTAGCCCACGAAAGCTTATACTCAAATAAATTTTTTAGTCTCTAAGGTGCCACAAGTACTCCTGTTCTTTTAACTCAGAATGTAATTTCCTGGGGCGGGAACTGTTTTCCGGTGTTTGTATAGAGGATGCTTGTGTTCTTCAGATTACGTTATTGTTTAGTATTACAGTATAATCTCACACTGCTCTGAGATTATCCAACAGGGAACCAGTATATTGCTGGCTTCTGTGCTGAACAGGTAAAAGTACTGACAGTGAGTGCCTTAATTGAAAATGGGTTTCCTTTTGTGGGCTTATATTACAAGTTCAATGTTGCATACGCTTCACTAAAACAAAAGTAATTTGTTGCCCCAGGTGGGTATCAGCAGTGGGGATTAAACCTAGGATTTTTGGATCTAAACCCATGAACATCTACTGCTTGAGCTAAGAGATCCAAGTCTGCTAGCTCAAAGCCAGTAGCAGATTCAGATCTTATACTCCAGCCACTCGAGGTGGGTAAAACAGCCACATGGTGTGACTGTGGGTTATACTTACAAGAGAAGGTCTTTATTTAAATCCATTTACATAGTAATGGATACAGCAAGTCTGGAATTGGAGCCCTTTCATGATGTCTACTGCTGTTGTACCACAAACCGAGAATAACAAACACAAATTCAAATGGAAGTTGCTTACCTTCTAATGCCCAAATGTGCATTTGGGCATCAGAAAAGACAGCCTGGATCGAGGCCTCTGGATGCTAAGGAGAAAGCATAAGATTTCAGAAAAGTCATGGGTTTTTTTTTCCAGTCAACCAGACATCACAGTTGTTTGTTTCAAATACAACCCCACACATTATTTAACAAGACTATAAATGCATGCCCAGTATACACAGTTGTACAGTGTAGTCTCCACCGGAAAAGATTTGCTACTGAGTTTTATTGGCGTCTACTATAGGTGCTGTAGGGACTGAACCATTTAACTGGGACTTGCCTGCTCTAAATAGTTATAGCACGCTCATCACCATTGCAGCTAATGTCCGCTATGGGATCCGTTTGCCTGCACAAAATAAGCATACTTTAAAATGCTGGGCAGACCTACCCCAGGATGTGGCAAGCTACTTGTATTTATGTACCACCTCCCACCCTGGCAGAAAAGGCTGCAGGACCCACCTATAAAACAAGCAGATCTCAGGAGATCTGCTTGTTTTGGGAGGCCAGGGCCATTTAAAAGCCCTGAACACGCACACTAGCTCTGCCTCCTGAGTGGTACCCCAGATTCCTGATTACAGTTGCCCACAAAAACCATGAGTGGGGGCTTTACAAAAAATAGGGCTATATAATCTGTTCTAACTTCAATGGGGCTTGAACAGTGCTTAATTTGTAATGAAAGAAATGCCGGGGCTGAAGCCGTCTTTTTACTTTCATAACAGACACAGCAAGCCCAGAGGTGCTGGGGCTCTGACCTGGCACAAATTAAGCACTGTGATTGAGGGACAATGTACACGCCACAGCTCCACTGACTGGCCCAATATGGCCCACTCTCTACCCCAGACTTCACAAAGGTCTCTGTGGGGCCAGGACTGGGAGGCATAAAAATTGCCATGAGGCAGCTGAACCCCTCCCTTGATACTAGGCAGAGGAGGAGCTCTGCATGCAGAGGGTCCCCTCTATGCAGAGACATGGGGGGACATGACGTGGCCCAGTGATAACACTCATTTAAGTCTACGAAAGATTAAAGTCAGAACTAAGGGAAATCCTTTGAATAATTCTATCACGTTATTGGATCATGTATGTGAGGATTGCTGATTTGGGGCCTGTCAATTAAACTAAATCTACACAATTAAAAAAAAAATGCTGAGCTGTACCTATTTATTTTATTTAATCTTTTGTGCCAATATTAAGTTTAAAAAAAAAAAAAAAGTTTCCAGCAGGTTGACCCCCTCTGCCAGAAAGATTTATGGAAAGTTCCCGTGGTTTGTCCACATCACAAGAACCAACCCCCTGAGAAGTCTGGTTTTAACGGGTATAACACTAGAGACTGTTCTCTAGCAGTTAGTGTAGTGATATGAAGTCAGGATTCCTAAATTCTAATCTTGGCCCTGATGCTATGTGGAAGTTGCAATTTATGCACCTCAGTTTACCTGTGTGAAAGAACAGTTATGTTTCTATAAATGATTCTAATATTGGAGGCTTCAGTACAACAGTATGTAAAATGCAGTAAGACCCTGGAATAAAAGATGTTCTAGAAATGTTACTACCAAATTTAGAGGGTTCACTTAATACAGGATTAGAACCCACTTCTGCCTATGTGTTTCTGGTGTACCCAACCAAATGCCATCACAAAACATACATTCATCCTTACCTTGCTGAAGAAATACATTATCAGCACTCGTTTTGACAAGAAACTCCTAACCTGAGTAAGAGAGCAAAAAAACCCTGAAGATTAAGAAAAATATATATACGGGCAACATTTCTGATATGCAATTTAACCCTTCCACAACTTTACAGTCCCTAAACTTTCTATATGGAGAAGAGTGTTTTGAAGAATTAGGGTTGTTTTAAAAAAAAAAATTAAAAAAAAAAGTTAGGTCAGCTAATCTGAGGAGAAAGGTCATACAATAAAATGAAGTTTCCCTTTAAGAAAAAAAAAAAAAAAAAAAAAAAAAAAAAACAACCACCACCACCTTGCATGCTACATACAAAAACAGAAGGTGGTTTTTAACTGGTCTGTACTGCAATTTTTACTCCACCTGCTCTTGCTTGTTCTGGAGCCACGTATAAATAAAGCTTGGCTGTATTGCTTCATTACCAACTCTTGCAACAGAGATCACAGGGAAGGACGCTTGAGGAGAGCCATTCATTTGCAGATCTACAAGAGAAATCCAACCGAGTTAGAGAAAAATAGCTACCCTCCCCATAGAGCAATTGTTTAACTCCAAAGATAAGGATTTGTACAGTCAAGACAATATTCCAATTATACCTAAAGAGGAGGATGAGAGGGGATTGAAACCGAAGATCCCCACCTGAACTTGATGTCCACAGCTTTGGTCCTCTTCTCATAACATGAGGACTTTGGACTGATCCATGCCAAGGAGAGTTTAAATCCAGAATCCCAGTCTTGCGATTTAGAGCAGGAGAACTGAAAGGTGAACCAAAAGAGCTTCCAAGATCAGATGTAGACAATGCCTTTAAAGGCAAGAGGGATGATTTAACCAGGGAAGACATATGGGCTCTAGAAACGACATTAGACCTCTGTGTCTGGAAGGCCATTTCTTCCGTAACAGCTGCTTCTGGTGACAAAGAACACATTGCATGGAGACATATAGGCTGGCATGTGTCAACCCATTTTTCTACTAATATCTCCCCTAAGGTTACTATTCCCATAGCTATTTCAGCACACAATTTCTGGTGAGAGTTCTTAATGCAAGATACACTGTTTCCATTGGAAGTCTATTACTACCATTACATTCAGAACCCTTACTTTTTAGTCTATTTAAGAATTGCAAAAGCTAAGGAGGTACTTCACGGTTTTGGGGGGGGGGGTTTGGTAATAAACACGACTATCTATACACACCAATACAGATTGACGTTTTCCGTACAATATTTGTGCTTCCAGTTCTTATTTCAAGACAATTTGGTAAACAGGATGTCTGTGTGTATCCTAACCTCTCCTTAAGTGTTATTTGCACATTCCTACACCAACACTAGCTGAATCATAACAAACATCCCTCAAACTCCTACAGCAGGGGCAAGCAAACTTTTTGGCCTGAGGGCTGCAACGGGTTTTGGAAATTGTAGGGAGGCCAGTTAGGGGAAGCTGTGGCTCCCCAAACAGCCAGGCATGGCCTGGCACCCCCCTACCCCCTGCTTCTTGCCCCCTGATGGCCCCCCCCAGGACCCCTGCCCCATCTACTCCCCCTCCCCCCCCCCCCCCGCTCCATGTCCCCTGACCACCCCCGGAACCTCCACCCCTGACTGCCCCCCCCGCTGCCCCATTCAACCCCTCCCCTCATTCCTGAATGTCCCTCACAACCTCTCCCCCCCCCCCCCCCCCCAGGACGCCTGCCCCATCCAACCACCCCTTCTCCCTGACCGCCCCCTGCTGCCGCATCCAACCCCCTGTCTCCTTCCTGACTGCCCCCCTGGGACCCCTGCACCCATTCAACACCCCCCCTGTTACTCACCCTCTGATCGCCCCCACCCCATCCACACCCCCGCCCCAAACTCCCCTGCCTTCTATCTACCCCACCTGCTCCCTGCCCCCTTACCATGCTGCCTAGAGCACCGGTGGCTGGTGGCACTACAGCAGTGCCACCTGGCTGGCGCCAGTCATGCCACTGGGCAGCACAGAGCACCGAGTCAGGTCAGGCTCTGTAGCTGAGCTGCCCGGCCACCCAGAGCATTGTGCCGGCGGTGCGGTGAGCTGAGGCTGCGGGGGAAGAGGGAACAGCGGGGAAGGGACCGGAGCTCAGGGGCCAGGCAGGAGGGTCCCGCGAGCCGTAGTTTGCCCACCTCTGTCCTACAGCATTAGAACAAGACTAATTCTACCACCTTAAGCTAGCAACAGTAAATTACAGGCAGCACCAGAGTCAGAAAATGGGTTATAGCAAGATTTTAGCCCTCTCTACAACAGGATCCACCACTTAGTTAAAAAAAAAAAAAAGTAGTAATAGTTTGACTTCCTTAAGCCACACAAATATGGAATTAAAAAAAGACAACAAGAATGCTGTTAAATGCACTAAGTAAACTAGAAAAGGTTCTCTCTCTCTCTCTAAGTTTTCTGTTTTAATTCTCTTTGGTGTTACTTTTAACAAAAGTAGGTTACAAAACAACTTTTAAGCTAATAGTGTTCCCTTAATACTTAAGAACAGTACGACTACCCACTTGGTTCTCCATATCAATTTATACTAGTATTAGTACACTACCCCTTGCAATACAGCATGTCTTTTGGGGGTATGCAGACTTGGTAAAGCCCACCACAACAGCTATTGTGAATCTTCTCTCATAAAAAGATACCTGAAGAGCTCAAAGATCTTCCTAATTCTCCTGTAGATGGCTGTTTCACTCTCCCATTTGTAGCTGCAGCTTCCTGCTGCATAATCAGCTTCTGTGTCAAGTCACTCAAAAGATTCAAGCACTCCTTTGATATTGCTGTCCAATTGTGAGGATGCCCACCTACCAGGGACATAGACAAATTATTTGACGGTATAACAGATGTTTTCTCTCTACTAGGGTGACCAGATGTCCCAATTTTACAGGGACAGTCCCGATTTTTGGGTCTTTTTCTTATATAGGCTCCTATTACCCCCCACCCCCGTCCCAATTTTTCACATTTGCTGTCTGGTCACCCTACTCTCTACTCAAGACACAGGTACCACCAAGCCTGTTTTGATGGTTGTGTTTATGTTCTGTTTTTACTTTTAGTACAAGCTTAGAGAATTATCTGAAACATTAAATTCCTAGGAAAGCCATGCTGCATTTTCACCATGAGAGTTTTTAGTCACCAGATACGTGACAGACTTGGCCAAATTCTAACCTTCAAGCCACACTCGCTGCTCCCAGTAATCTCAATGAGAGTTGCATGGGCAGATTGGAGGGCTGAATTTGGGCCCATTAGTTGCTTAGTAGGTTTGAGACTTAAAAAGACCAAAAAAAGTGATGTCAGTTATGGTAATAAACAGATTTGAAGCTAGTCCATAACTCCAGAATGCCTGATGAGGTGCAACAAAAGGTCCCCAATGGACTCAAGACAGTTTTTATTGAGCTCCTACAGCATATGTTAGGAGTCTCATACACTTTATTTTTTATCACAGCCACCGTTTGCTTTCACAGCTGCAGGGCTGATTCATTTTTTATGCTTGGTTCCATCTCATTCTCATCCTCACACTAGGCTTTTATACACATCTGTTATTCTATTATTTAGTTTAAACTTATGATCTATGATGCCAATACCACTCTGCTTTTGATACTCTGGGACCTAAGTTTCCTCACAGTTGTCATTTAAAAAACACACAGCAGGCACCAGTATTTAGTAGAAGAGACAACACTATCAAGGCTTCTCCAAATGATGCCAAACTGATGCCAGGGTCTTTTTATGTATGAGTCCCTGTGGTTTATGAAGCATGCTTCAAAGCATTAGATTTTTAAAAAAATAAAATCTTACTATTAGAACAGTTCTTAAAAGTTTATAGCCATGAAGAATGAATTTTACAAATACCTGGCTGACTGAGGCTGAAGACCTCTTGTCGTCGCACAGGAGAATACTGGGAAAGTAACATCAAGTCCTGTAAGGCCAAGAACTACAAAGGAGGAACATGTTTTATTAAGTTACAAAAACAAGTTGACCACTTATACGCACTTCAGTCAAAATCTACTGGTTTTGTTTTGGGATTTCAGCACAGAATTCTTCCTACAAATGCTATCCCTAATGAAGTCAATGGGATTTGTGCACAGATACCATAACTGTGGGCAAAATTCAGCCACGTGACGGAAAAAATTTAATCAGGCTGAACACTGGGAGAATGATTCCCTCACTTAGACCACTGGAAAAAGATTCATTTCATATGGAGGCTGTTGAGTGAATCGGAACTTTGTAGAAAACTTTGCAGACTTTAGACTGCTCAATGACAAATAAAATGGCATAAAGTGCCAATTTCTGGCTCTAATGGTTAAAGACGAGACAGAAATCATGGAGTTTACATTGAAATGAAAGCATAATTTTAAGGCAAGTTCTCTCATTGCCTGCCAGGGCTAGATAACAAGTTAGTCGCGCTATTTAAAAATTCTGTCAGACCTCTAACAGTACTTTTCTGAAAATTTATCAAGGACCAAATAGATGTCCCAAAACATCAATGATACTCAGACCTCAGTGGTTCATGAGCCAAATTAGCAATCAACATTACCCAAAAGGGCCTCAGTAGTGTGAACTCATTGTTTAATTTTCTATAGTACTCTATAGTCATACTATATAAGCATCCCGATTGATTAATAATTATATCACACAGGGTACGTCTTCACTTACCGGACGGTCCGGCGGCAGGCAATCTATGTTCTGGGATCAATTTATCGCGTCTGGTTAAGACGCGATAAATCGATCCCGGAAGTGCTCGCCGTCGACGCCGGTACTCCAGCTCGCCGAGAGGCGTACGCAGCATCGACGGGGGAGCCCTCCTGCCGCGTCTGGACCACGGTAAGTTCGGACTAAGGTACTTCGAAGTGGGGGCTTAGTGGGGACCAGGCCACAGTCTCCTGAGTCTGAGTATTACTGCTGTGATTTCTCAAATCCTGCAGATATAAACAAAATGCAGTTATAAATTACGCTTTTAATAAAACTGAGATTACAATTTCAGGAATTGTTACAAACTAGGGTTTGCACATCTTTAATTCTGTTGATGGTTTAATTCTCTTCGGCAAGCCCTTTTCCAAAATGTAATAGAACTGGAAACACTGGGAATTGTAATGCATCTCAGCAGTAGTGTTAGATAAGCTATAAGTCTCTGGAATCATTAACTACAGCACTTGCTTGTGCAAGGAAATATTCTCAGCTAGATCATTTGTAAGACACCAATTTAAGACTTCACACCTCAAAATAAGAGTGTAGCAAGGCGGTGGGCTACCCCACAGCCACGCTGAGGGCCGAACCTCCCCTAATACCAACGTGGGTGGAGCCACTGGCTATGGCGCCTGCCCCTCCAAGGTCACGGCCCCAACCCGGAAATATAAAAGCCCACCTGCAGAGCTCAGTGGAGGCCAGGCCGGCGGAGAGAACAGACGTCCGTGACTGAGCACCCGCTTGGGAAACAGCCGCAGGACGCGACCGGCCTGCTGACTTACTGGGCCGGTCGAGCCTGCCCCGCACCAGCTACCCCGAGGAGGAGCCGTGCCTGCCCTTCACTACCTACCCAGAGGGGCCAATGCTGGTGTAGAGCACTGCCGACACTAACATGGCCCAGGTACCATACGAGGGGGAGAGTGGAAGTAGCCCGGGGGCAGCTGACCCCAGTCTGGCTGCTGCACTGCCAGAGCCCATGTCAGTGTGTTGCGGCCAGGATCCCCACTGACAGCAACAAGTTTCCGCCGCTGCTAGGGCCCCGGGCTAGGACGCAGTGGAGTGGGAGGGCCTGCATCCCCCCCTGCCACCCACTCCTTGGGTGGCAGACTCCCCCCGTTTCCCCTGGCCTAGAGAGGCTGGGTACCTGAGGGACTATTTGCTACAAGGCCTGGACTGTTGTTTGACTATTTGTTTGCTGCCCCGCCCTGACCTAGGGCCTGGGCTGCTATAAACTCTGACCCAGCCCCTGCTTAAAGGCCTGGGTATTTGCCTGACTGTGTGATTACAGCCCCGCCCTGATTGAGGGCTCGGGGCTCTTTTCTGACTGTAGCGAGGCGGTGGGCTACCCCACAGCCCCGCTGAGGGCCGAACCGCGGCCCAAAACTACTACAAAGAGCGACATTTAGTAAATTGGTTCAAGTCCTACATTTGTCACTTTAGAACACAAAGTTCTACATTTATCATTATTCACAAACTGTGAATTTGACAATGTTAATTTTTGTGTTATTGTCTTAAAATAAATATATATTTTTACAGAGGACAGAAACCCAAGGAAATTTTGGGTCTTGAAGATAGGGAACAGAAGGACAAACAATAGGAGAGATGCAGCAGCATCAGAAATGTTGAGTGCACAAATATGTGCTTCTATTTAGTCTAGTACATATAATTCTAAGCAGTGCCTATTCACCTGACAAAGATACAAGCTTGAAAAACAGTTAACACAAAGTGAATGGAATTTCATATATGCTCTGTTTTATATGAAGTGTACAGTAGCGTACAAACACAATTGACTAAGTGATATAAAATACCAGAAACTGCTTCTTTCTACCTAAATTAATCTTTGCAGTTTAAACACTGATCTCATACAGCAAACAAACATAAGGTATCACTATGAAACTTAGACAGAAGTTTAAGCACTCCACAATGTTTCTGACTGTTCTGAATTAGGCTGATTTTTTAAGGAACATTTGCTGCAGTCAAAACTATTATACGCGAGTCTCCCATTATCTGCAGTCAGGGAGTCTTAGGGCAATATAATTTTGTAATATAGACATATCCTAAGTTATGTCGATATACAGCCACTGCAGTAATTCAATCACTTTTACGTGTCCACACGACGCTTGTTGCGTCGGTAGTGCGCATCTTCACAAGGAGCGTGTGCACTGATTGAACTGTCAGTGTGGGGCATTGTGGAACGGCTTCTGAAAGCTAGCAACAGTCGATGTAAGCAATACAATGTTTACGGTGACACTGCGTCGACCTAAGCACTATGCCTCTCGTGGAGGTGGAGTTAAGTTGGCGTAGTGAGTGAGTTACATCAGCAGGAGCGACATTTTAGCGTAGATACTTACAGAGTTAGGTCAATGCAAGGCAGCTTACGTCAACCTAACTCTGTAGCATAGACCAGGGCTTAGTGAATACACATGTAATATCAACGTGGCAGTTCAGATACCTTTATAATAAGGGGAGGGTTGCTGTTTAAGATTTTAGGCAGGCATTGGTCTGTTTCTTCAGCGAAAGTTGGTTGAACAGGAAAATGATGTGCCTGAAATTAGAGAAAAATAACTAAATTTGTTCATCACTAGTTATATTATGCAGAACAAACATCGAAACAAACCATTAATGAGAGACCACAGTCAAGTTAATTTGTCACTTGCCAACCTGACAAGGTACAAAAATATATACCCAAAAGCTTCGACATCCTGTTAAACGAGCCAGTGGTTTTTAATGCAGTAGCACAAATGGACTTCTAGATCTACTTTTAAACTGACAAGAACCAGACAAGTCACTCACTTTATTTATCTTTAAGCTAGAGTCCCTCACTTTATCTTAATACCCTCCAAGTAACCCTTGTGGTTAAACGTTAGGGACACCATCCCATATTTTACTATGTCTTACGAAAAAGCCATAGACCTAACATGAAGTGATGCACATCCCATTACCAGAAGGGCATATCAACCTAAACTGTATCTGTCAAATAGCAAGCTCAAAGTTAGACATAGTTAGCTGTGTCCTGAAGGATTCAAGGTCATTAAAAGGGGACTGTGAGATTTACCATTTCTATATCTGTATTAATAACTCCTTATTTAAAACAAAGAATTTTAACCTAATCTAATTTAGTTGTCATTCTGATGCTCACATTTTATACTTCCATATTTTTGGCTGATTCCCATGCTACAACATTTAGACTGCAAATATAGAAGGGAAATGTTTAAATCCCAACAAAAAGCTGATTTAATTTAATTACAAGTATCCATCAATGTACTTCTAGTCACATTACATTTTTAAAATGATATGATGTACAGTTTGGGTATAGACTCCCTAGCAGTTTCAGATTTAAAGCAGAATGTTCTTGAAACTATTTCTTTTCTCCCTCCCCTCCATTTCTAAATAGAAACTTTAAGTTCTATCACATTAAAAAGCCAAACAGCTAATAAAATGACTTCAAGCGGAATAAGAATTGCTCTAGAGACCTATCAGCTTACATCACATTCAACTGTATGTACAGCAACGTTTGGTGAGCTGAACAACCTAAAAAAAAAAACCCACCACGTCACCTTTTATGGGTAAACAGGTTTTCCGTGAGCTCTTCTGCTGAATAGCCAAAAAACATTTTATAAAGGAAACCTCAAGGCATGTTTTGATGCCTTTAGTAAACTGGACACTTCCTTCAGAAAGTTCTGATTTGAAAATTAGGGTTGACTTAAAACAATAGAGAAACTAAAAATGCCAGTTTTAGACTCTCATCAGGGCAGCAATAAAGCATTATGTGGAATTCTTAAGGATTCTATAAAGGCGCATAGGAAAATTTAATTATTCTAAAATTATATTAAAAGCTGAAGTAATCATAAACATGGCTTTCCTGAAGGACTTGAGAGGGAGGACTTCTATAAACCCATTTGAATCTTTGTATTTCATTGATCAACTTTAATCCTCCCATTTGAGTCTCTGAAGTAGTTTGTATTAAAATAAACTGCTCTGGCTTGCAACTTTTGTCATGTTTGCCTTACTGTTATTATCCTGACACTGTCTTCTGATCACAGAAAAGTTACTTATATACCTCTAACCTAATATAACGTGATCCGATACAACATGAATTCGGATTTAACGCGGTAAAGCAGTGCTCTGGGGGGGCGGGGCTGCGCATTCTGACAGATCAAAGCAAGTTCGATATAATGCGGTTTCACCTATAACACAGTAAGATTTTTTGGCTCCCGAGTTATATTGGGGTAGAGGTGTATTTTGAAAAATAAAGACCGAATTCTCCCTGTCTTCTCAAAGTAAAGGGGAGTACATATCTCCTCTGATATTGCTAAAACTTCCTGCCCATGTTTGTAGAAAAACTTCTTTGCATTCTTAATTTGTTTGTAGGTCAGTATTTCCCAAACTTTTGGAAACCACACTACCGTTCAGGAACATGAAACCAACTGCAACGTATTTCAACTCTGCCATAAGCTGCCATAAGCCACCCATATTTTACATTTTCATAATAAGACACCTCCTGTCTTGTCTTTAATCATGTTACTAGTCATAAAATCATGTATGTAGACATTTAATCATTAGCATTTGAGCTAGCACCCATTGAAATAGGGCAGTTCAAACCTCAAAGCTATCGTTCCAGACTCTCTGAAAATTCAGGTAGCCATCACTGCATCCGTTATAGTTTAGTCACATTTTGAAGGTTTTCTCCATCTTCATAACAGCTAGAGACTCTGAATGAAAGCTGACACTCTGAAGAACTGAGATGTCTGCCCCATATTTTAAGAAAACATTGCTTTAGGTTTTAAAACCTCAGCCCTTTTTTTCTGCTAAGCTGTAGCTCAGCAAAGTCTATGAAAAAAATAACATCATGTTATGGGGGGAAGGGGTATTCTCTGCTGTTTTACAAAATAGTATCTAAACTAGACAATAAGACTCCAATTCTTTACCATTGGGACTTCACTGTTTCTTTTATTGAATCATGGTCTCAGCTTTAAATACATTGAGTCATATTAAAATAAATCTTTTAGCCATATTAATTTGAAGCTTAACAATTAAGTAAAAAAGGAGGAAAAAAGTATTAATTCCCAAGATGCTTTGAAGTGTCTTTCAATAGCTCAGCCTGTATTTTGTTAAACCAAAATTGGTTGCATTACAGTGTTATGTACTTTGGGGGTTTTGTTTGAAGTTTCTAAGAAGGTACGGTTCACTAAACATTGGCTGAGCACATGATGCTCTCTCATTTCAAGTTGAGCTATTGCAATAAAAAACAACAGCTAAAATGCAACAGATATTCTCCAAATATTAGTTTTTCCATTTAAACTGTAGTTGTCTATAGATGTCACAACCTTGCTATGGTATTGGAAAGGGGAAAGAAAATGGTTCAAACAATCAAAAAAGGGATGGGAGATATCCATTAGCTAGTCTCTGCATTAAAGCATGGTCCCCACTATGTAATGTTTGAGAACCACTGGTTTAAATTATTCATTAGTGAATATTGCTTTTGAACATAAGCATTTTTCCCCACAACACTGATGTCATCCCCCTATAACAGTCACCCAATACTAACCTCTGTAGCATAGATTTTGAAGAGTAACCATGCAATGTGCCAAGTAATCAGAAGAAATATACCACATAACCAGGTATGGTAGAGCAAGGATAGATCCAGAAGACCAGTAAGTGTGTCAAGAGGATGAAGTTTACTGAGGGTAAAAAGAAAAAAAAAGTTATATACATATATACACACACACCCATTTAGTATTGGAAAATGCTTATAATTGACTTCTGCAACACACACAATTTATGGATTAAAGCTTACTATGAGAAATGTAGTTACTTGGACAAATGTTTTATCAAAAACCCATTTAGTTCTTTTACTTCTCAGCACTGATGGTTCTGTAAGATCCAAAACTTTTCAGTCAACTAAGAGTTATGTTAAGCTCCCAACATTTGCCATTTTAAACAAGGAATAGTCATAAGTAAAGAGATACTACGAAGATTGGGAAAAGGAAAATATATACGGAATACATGTATGATGTGAGAGAAAATATTCCCTTCTTATATTCTAAAAGGCAGTCATTTGTACTACTTACCTATCTGTATTAAGGTCCATTGTGGTACTTATCCATGCTCTTGGAATGTAACCTAGGTAGTAACAAACAGAATGACATGTAAAATAGATCTCTAAAACTATGAAGTGTATACAAAAAGGCTAGTAAGAACTTTCATGTCAGAATGACGGTCGATTACACACAGACAAATGAAGAATTGCAACATGTGTATAGTGGAAAAAGGGGCTATTTTTCAGAGACTGACTACAGAAAGAATGGATGTCTTTTAGGATTAAAGCCCCTGACTATGAATCAGGAGATGTGGATTCTACTTCTAGGTCTACTAATGGAGTATCTAGGGGTCTTATCCAAGTTACTTCTGTTATTTTGTTTCACCCACCTGCAAAACAGGGCTAATGCACATCTACATCACAGGGCTGTTATAAACAAATGTCAGTACAACATTTTGGAATCCTCAGTGGTGATCTAGAATACTCTGCATTTCTAAAGTCCCATCATTACCTATAGAATATAAATATGGCAAGTGGAAGAGGAATACTTCAATATCCTTTAGGCTTAGAATACAAAATTGCCATGATTGTGTGGCTGAGCCAGTAAGCCATTCACCTACACTTTATTATAATGGTGAAAAATGCTTATTTTACTTACCTAATAAAAAAACCTATGCACCCTGGACAAGTTATTTGTAGGGCTGAATAATAAATATTAATAGATTGGTTAAATAATTCTCTTAGTATATATGGACAAGAAAAAAAATGTCAGAACTCTTACCAAAAAAATAATATGCAACACAGACGTTTCTAACCAAGTACAGTGATTCCACACAACTACGTTTAACCAGCAGAGGCAAAGATCTTCTGAAACGTAAGTACTTGTATTGCTAAAAAAAGAAAGATTAGTTGAAGCATTCTGCATTCAAAAGAAATCAAGTATGATAAAGTCCTCAAACAAATGCAGTCAACCTGAAGTCTAGTCAATTTTTAAAAAGATTAATTAGAAGTAGTTTCAAGTGTTACCCCTACACCGAGTCCCCCAGCTGTAGTTTCTGCAATTGAAACCAGTAAGAAAATGTGATTGTACAGTCTTTTTCTCCCCGTTGCTGTGTGAAAAAACCCACTAGTAGAGAAAATTGAGCACACAGAAGAAACAGGGAAATTGACTATATATAATTTGTTATCAAATGCACAAAGTAAACTGCAAATAGAGGAAAGTACGTTTCTTCTCTATTCTCAATTAGAACCTCAGGTGTGTTCCATACTGAAAAGCAGATAAAAATTCAGACAGCAGTATGATTTTTAAGTTTGACAATCCTTCAAAACCATGAAATAGAGGTAGATACTCAAACCTTCTTGTACATAATCATATTACATATTTCCTTTGAAAACTGAAAAACATCTCACTAATAAAATGTATGCAAGAAATTAGACAAGATTTACCTTCTCACTTAGTTAATCAGTCTCAGAAAAGGAGAGTTGCCAATATGAAACTGCAAGCATCTAAAACTATATCAGATTTTATTTTAGGAAGCTCGTGTAAGTTTACTGACAAACTAAACTGATAAGCCAGGTTTAAACTAAATTAAGAGTGTCAACACAATGTTGTGCACTGGTTTAACTAAATCTGTTTAAGACACCTTCAGTTAAATCAGTACATCTGTGTTTAGACCAGGTGTTGGTCTAGAAATCAACTGGGATCCATTGCTGCTCCTGGATTCTGAGTTATAGCAGTAGCAAGAGTCTACCTTTTCAGGTACCCTTCAAAATCACCCAGTAGCTTCAGCTAGTGCAGAATACAGCAGCCCACAAGCACTATACACATATAATGGTAGCGATTGATGCTGGCTTTTTGCTTTAGAGCATGATTCAAGCTGCTATGATTTATGCTTGAATTAGTTTAGTAACTTGTTCACTGAAAGCTTGTTTTCCCCCCCACATCATGAGGCTTAGAACACGCTAGGCCACTACTGCTGCAAGTTCCTGGAGTTACTCAATGGCAGGGCGTTCTCACATCTGGAATTCACTACAAACAGTGGTCCACCTGAGCCAGAATTTACCATGCTTCAGGGCTGTGTAAATTTTACTTGGTAGTAACATTAAGAGATTTTTGGTTTATTTTAACATTAGGATTTTATGGGATCAGGAGAGGGACCTTTGCTAGGATTTAAGCTGAAAGCCTTGTTTGTTAATTTTATAATAGATTGGTTTAATAAAAGAATGCAAGTGCTTGGCCACTGGCACCCACATACATTTTGGTACTAGAAGCAGACCAAAAAAGGAAAAGAAAAAAAAAGTTTACCTTTTGTCATTTGAACTGATTAGATATTTATCTTTACAAAGATTTTTAGCCTCTTACCTGTATGATTGGAAATGGCAAATAGTTCATATTGTTAACAAGGTACAAGAGACTATAATTGTAGCCCATGAAAGCTCCAGACAGCAGGAGGAAGAGGTGATACTCATTTAGGCACATGTGTTGAACAGCACCATCTAAACTAAAGTAAAGAAATGGTTTATTTATAACATAATACTGTAAATTACTATTCTAGACTTCAGTTTAGCTTCTAACTTTAGTTAAGCAGAGCTTTGATTTTATTCATCTGATTGGCGTAAATGAAAAATATTCCCAAATATCAGTGAGGGATGTATACCCGAGCAAGTTTTATCTGAGCTGTTAGTCCTATTACCTGTTCTTCCTACTTATACATCATGGGGCGGGGGACCAAGATCTATTGAAGATGCCATTTAGAACGGGAGACAGGGTCTTAGGTCATTTTACAGCTGAAGGGTCATTTGACCTTTTCAGCACTGAATCTGCAGCAAGGGAGATTTAGGTTAGATCACTGATACTCAGACTGAGGCTCGTGAGCCACAAGCAGCTCCTTATGTGTCTCCTGTGGCTCTTTGCAACACATCATATTAAAACACTGATTTAATAATTAACCAAAGTTATTAACCAATCAGGATGCTTTTACTATGTTATTAACCAATTGTAGTTGATAAAAAAATTAGTCATTTTGCTGTGAATTTTTTTTATATACATACACACACACACACTAAATATTTCCCCATCATGCTGTTATGTTATATATATATATATAGTACCATAGCAAATGAAACAATGAATTCACACTACTTTGTCTCTTGTGTAATGCTGATTGTTAATTTGGCACCTGGACCTCAGAGGTCTGAGTAGCACTGGATTAGATATTACAAAAAACTTTAACTGTAAGGGTAGTTAAGCACTGGACGAGAATACCAATGGAGGTTGTGGAATCCCCCTCACTGGAGGTTTTTAAGAACCAGTTAGACAAGCCACATCAGGAAACGTCTAGGTATTCTTGGTCCAGCCTCGGCGTAGGGGGCTGACAAGAAGATAGAGATCCCTTCTGTTCCTACGTTTCTATGATTCTATAGTTCATTTCCGTTAATAATCTTAGTAACTTAGATGGTCAGGGCTTCTGGTGAAACTTTCGGAAAAAAAAAAAATCCACAGCAATGTTTGTAAACTAATCATTTGTCATTCTTCACTGAAGTACGCTTCTCCTTCCAGTACTCAAACTAAAGCAAGTTTAAGGACACATACACAATTGCTCATCTTTTGCTAGAAGTTAAAGGGTTATTTCCTCTAGGAAGCGTCCATCAGTGTACTCTTTTTAGTACAAAACTGTACTACTTGGGCAATACTTGGTTCCATTATTAACAAAAAAAGTCACCTTTCTGAAACTGTGCAGGGTAGAGCAAGGAACTGGAACTTCCCCTTAGTCATAACTGCAGCACACCATGCCACCAGCATTCCCATTATAGCATGAACAACTGAATGGATAACTTGCCGTGGGTGAATAATCTTTCCTAACAGTGCTAATCGAGAGCAGGGAATAGAAGGCACAACTGCAAATAAAAAAAAACAAAAACAAACAAACATGGATTATCATCTACTGCTAAATAAAACTCACATAGCTTGTGTTTCATTTGCATAGGATACCTTTGACACCACAGAACACTTTAGTTATAATCAACCATAAGCTGATATAAATAGATAAAGTAACTCAGCAGCACAGAGGAGAGTTTCAGGAGTATGAAGTAGCACAAGGATAACAGATCCCCTTCCTACTCCAAAGTGCAGTCACATTAGTGGGGCAGAGTGAAATGACTGGTGAATACATGGAAATATATAGCACTGGAACAAGCTTGTACAGAATTTTGAATTGGACGAGGAGCCTGTTCAGGGGACACTGCTCCGCTACTACATTCACCTCTGGTGATCTGACTCAAAATGCAGCTGGATTGTTGAGGCTACATACAGAATCCAATTTTTATGGAAGAATCAGAAATTAAAATGGTTATTTTAAAGAGGATCAGGGGTTTTTTTGTTTTGTTTTTTTTTAAATTCAGTGTTTCTGACCAGGGCAAGTCAATTTGACTATTATGAAGTCCCTTTAACACTGCAGCCACCATTAGATACCTAATTAAAATAAGCTTTAAGGCATTCTACTTTCAATCAATACATACAACACTGTATAAAGCCAATACATACAGTATAAAAACACATCCTTCAAGACAGTCCTTTCATTTAGCTAAAGGTCAAATATCTTGTTGACAGCAACTTTCATAACCCACCTGCATAAAATTCAACATTGAAGATGCTTATTATCAGTATCACCACTGACATAAGAAGGATACAAAAGATGACATAGGAAGTATACCAATCGTTGAATGAATCTAAAATGAAAGAGAATACATTGTTCATAAGGTGCAATAGAACTATATAAAGCTATGATACTAGCAAATGTTTAATATTAAGCATCTAGGTCAGGGGCAGGCAAACTTTTTGGCCTGAGGGCCACATTGGGTTTCAGAAATTGTATGAGGGCCAGTTAGAGGAGGGGGTCGTGCCCCCCCATATTTCCTGACAGCCCCTCTGGGACCCCTGCCCCATCCACACACCCCAGCTCCCTGTCCCCTGACTGCCCCATCCAACCCCTCCGCTCATTCCTAACAGCCCCCCCCGGGACTCTTGCCCCATCCAACCACCTCTTCTCCCTATCCCCTGACTGCCCCCAAAACCCCTCCTGCGCCATCCAACCTCCCCTCCTTCCTGACTCCCCCCCTCCCCCCCACAGGACTCCTGACCCCATTCAACACCCTGTTCCCCCCCCCCGACCCTTATCCACAGACCTGCCCACCACCCCAAACTCCCCTGCCCTCTATCCAACTCCCCCTGCTCCCTGCCCCCTTACTGCGCTGCCTGGTGGCTGGCGGTGCTGCTGGAGCCGGGCCACACCGCCACCGCGCAGCACAGAGCATCTGGTCAGGCCGGGCTCTGCAGCTGCACTGCCCCAGGAGCTCACAGCCCCACTGCCCAGAGCATTGCGAGCGAGCTGAGGCTGCAGGGGAAGGGGGACAGCATGGGAGGGGCCAGAGGCTAGCCTCCCGGGCCAGAAGCTTGGGGGCCAGGCAGGACGGTCCCATGGGCCGGATGTGGCCCGCGGGCCATAGTTTGCCCACCTCTGATCTAGATACACAATGCATAATCACAATCAATAGATTCTTATTTCATTGAGAAAGTAGTATTTTGTAACGTGCAGCTGCACAGTGGTTCTGGATAAACAATCATACTTCAATGGAGCATGTTGTGCATCTTAGATTTGTCATTTATGAAAATACAGAATGTTGCAATTTAATTTGGACACGTGCATTTATTTCTAATATAGTTGAAGTAATTCAACAATAGCACCCATACCTAGACAAACCTGACCATGAAAATGAAGGCCTGGTTTATACCACAAAGTTAGGTCGATGTAAGCCGCCTCGCATCGACCTAGTTGCACACGTGTCTACACTTAAATCCATCTCCCACCAATGCAAGTGCAGACATAATACTAGCCCCGAGTGGTGCTGAGGCATGGTCAATGTCCTGGGTTCGAGACACCATCAGTGTACATACTGCATTACCTGTTGACCCTAACAATCCTCCAGCAGCAGTCCCACAATGCCTGACAGATCACTCCAGCCACAGTTGTGAATTCCACTGCCCATGAGTCACCTAGACTGAAAGCTCCCCCCAACCCTCCCTTTAAAATCCCAGAGAATTTCTGAAATGCCTTTTCCCTGGTTGTCCGGCTTGGTGAGCACACCTCTATCTGCTCGCCGTGTTGTGCACAAATGCCCAGCTAATCATGCCGGCTACACATTCCAGACATGCTCTGACCTGGAGTAGACAGCAGACATTTGATCTCCTGGGCCTGTGGGGCGAAGAGGATGTGTAGGCACAGCTCTGAACCAGCTGTAGAAACGTCAACATCTACAAGCAGATTGCTTGGGGGAGGCAGGCAAAGGGGTAAGACAAAGACCAGCAACAGTGCCTTGTGAAAGCCAAGGAACTGGAACAGGCATACCAGAATGCCAGGGAGGCCAACAATTGAGCCGGTGTGGAGCTACAGACCTGCTGCTTTTACAAAGAGCTGCATGCCATCATTGGCAGAGATTCCACCACCAACCTGAACATGACCATGGATACCTCTAAGGCGCCAGAGTCCCAGGCCCCTACCACGAACAGAGAGGAGGTGGTGGATGAGGAATACAAGAGACAGGTGACCAGGCAGGTCCAGCTGTGTCATGAGTCAGGACCTGTTTTTGACTCCACTGCAGTCCAACCAGTCCCTGCAGTTGAGCACAGGCAAGCCTGAAGCAGGGGCAGGAACCTCAGATAAGCATGTAAAAAAGTTTCTAATTACATGATGGCCTCCCCAACTTAGCAGGACATAGCTACTGACTTTTCATTAATTCAGTGGTTTTCAAACTGTGGTCTGTGGACCCTTGGGGTTAGACTATGTCTAAGATTTCCACAGGGGTCCACACTTTCATTTGAAAATTTTTTAAGGGTCCACAAGTGAAAAAAAGGTTGAAAACCATTGCATTAATTTACCTGTACTACAAAAGGTAGTGGTACAACAGAGATGTAGAGTTGATAACTGCTTCCCATTCCCCTGAATCTCCTGAAAGCTCTCAATGAAACTTGCATGGAGGTATTCTGCAGTCCTCTCCTGAAGGTTTCTAGGGTTCGCAGTCTTATTTCTTCCTCTGTGGTAGAACACTTTCCCATGCCATTTGGGGAGGACTTCAGCAAGAATCATTGCCATAAACAGGCTAGCAGCATACGGGCCTGGGACGCTTCAGGACGCCAACAGCAACTGTGTTTCTCTGCCTTTGTTACCCTTAGGACTGAGATATCAGCTAAAACAACCACCACAACCTGTGGAAAATGGTGCCAGTGCCCTGTACTCAGTTTCATGCAACTGAGCAATTCCCTCCTTATTTCCCTCACCCCTGGCAGGTCATACTCACCATGGCTGGTGCCGTGAACAAGCACTCCAAAGAAAGAGTGCCAATAAGCATGTCTTACTTAAACACCTAGGGAATCAGAAGAAGGGGGGGAATTCGGAATCCTACGTTTCGTTTTCCATTCCTACCTTACGGACAATGGTACCTCTATGTATTTTACTTGGTGATGCAGCTGCTGAGGCCTTGAGAGGTACAGTCTCCACACCACTGGAGTGACTAACCCAGTGGGAGGACATGTTCTGCAAGATCCTGCAAGCCAGTGCTGCACCAGACCTTGAACAGACGGCCTAGAGGGTGAACATTGCAGACAGTATGGAGAAGGAAAGGGCAGACAAGAGGAAGGCGCAGGAAAAGGAGAGGGAGCTGCACCGGGACATAATGCAGCTTCTTCATTAGCCAGTGCAAATGCTGCTGACTCTTTTGCACTTCCAAGTTTAATGATCCCAGGCTCAACTGCCATTGCAGTCAGTGGAGAATTGCAGCACAGCGCCTCCCCACACACACCCCATTCCACATGGCCTCAAGGCCTGCCTGCCTACCCCTACCACTCCACACTGGGGGAAAACATGGACAACCACAGCTTCATATACACTGACCTGGGAGAGCCATGGCTGATTTATGTATAGCTACAATTGACAGTGTTCCCTGCTCTGGTTTATTTATTGAAATTCTAAATTATTTTAAGTTAAAATGTATTTACTTTTAAATTCTTCAGATTTTTTGTTTGTAGCTGTTTTTGTAACTGAATACAACTCTCTTGTTTTGAAAATTAGTCATCTTTATTAGTTTACAACATATGGTGGGTAATGCCTGCTGGCAGTGAAAGTAGTGCTGTTGTATACTCACAACCCATAGGCTCAGTGCCAGTCATCATAAAATGTACAGCAAGCACCACAACATTAACAACTGAACTGTCAGTGATATATGCACATATGTGCAGCAAGCACAAATCCTAACAGATCCCAAAACTGCAGCAACAGGTTGAGCACAGCATACCACATTACAATGGCTGGCTGCTGAAGTGGTCTTTCAAAGCCGCCTTACGCTACATAACTCCTCACTGAGCTCATCTAATAGCCCTTGCGTCTGGCTGTTCAAACTCAGACAGCCAGTCCACCTCAACCTTCCACCCCTGCAGAAATCTCTTCCCCCTCCCTCCCCCCGCCCTTTGCTTCACAAATATCATGCAGGACACAACAGGCAGTTATAACCACGGGGATACTTTTCATACTGAAATCCAATCTGGTGAGGAAACAACGCCAGCACCCTTTCAATCTACGAAAAGCACAGTCAACTCATTCTGCATGTGCTGAGCTTGTAGCTGAATCTTTCCTTGGTGCTGTCAAGATGGCCAGTGTATGGCTTCATGAGTCAGGAAGGAAGGGATAGGCTGGATCCTATGTCTACTGCCATTTCAACATCGCCAATGGTAGTCTGCTGGACAGGAAAGAAGGTCCCTGTTTATAGCTCTGTGAACTGTCCTGCATTCTTAACGATACAAGCATTGTGCACCTTCTCTGACCAGCCAACAATGATGTCAGAGAAGCGTCCTTGGTGATCCCTTTCCGTTGATGTACTAAAAGCTGAGGTGCTCTGGGGCCAAAATAAGGATGTATGTGCTGTCTATTGCTCCAACAATTCAGGAAGTCCATAGCTACAAATCCATCCACTATGTCCTCCACAGCAGATGATTAATGGCCCTGTACACTTGCATGACAATGGCCCCCCACTGTGGATTTTTCTACTCCAAAATTACTTCCCACTGACTGGTAGCAATCCAAAGCATTGCAAATTGACAGTGTGATCATTACTTGCTTCTCCACTATCAGTGCAGTTCTCAATTTGGTGTCCATACATTGGATGACGAGTGAGAGGTCAGCACACAGATCCAGGCATGTGGCCTTTTGCATCCAAAAGTTCTACAGCCACTGCTCATCTCCCAAACCTGCACTACAATACAATCCACCAGTCAGTGCTTATTTCTCGGACCCAGAAGTGGCACTTCACCATCCGCAGCTGCTCCGTGAACACCAACAACCCCCTTGAATTGGTTCTTGCTATGTCTCAAGGCAAACTGATCACATGGAAATCATCATGCTCCCCACAGCTCTTCTTGCCACGCTGCAAATACTGGAGGATCATGTAGCCTGTGCTTGCAATGGTCATAACAATAGTGCAGAGCTGTGAAGGCTCCATGCTTCTGTCAGAGATGGCCGACAGCGATAAGTCCCATGCAGGTTCGTAGGAAATTGAAAACCAATGCTAAAATTATCGGCTAGAGATATTAGGGGACGGATAACACTGCATTACGGGAATTTGACCCCATTTCTCCCAGTCACCCTTGTGAGACTCCATTCTGCCTCACCATGCATTGCCAAAACTACCCAAAAGACAGTGCACTGAACAGTGGCAGGTTGTATACTGGGATACCTACCCATACGGACCTGCACTGTGCATCAACACAAGCACTCCTAGTGGGTACATGTAGCACTGACCCAAGGAGTCAAGTATGCACGAACACATACAATATACTAACTGTGAAGGGTGTATGCCAAAACTTGTGTTGGCAAAACTTGGTCATGTAGAGAGGCTTACGATATTAGTTATTTGGTAATTACTTTCAGAGTCCCTTCCAGTTCTATGAGATAGGTATATCGCCATATATTTTTTTATTTTACTTTGTTTATTCCTTATCTTACTCTTCTGAAAAAGATGACACCTCCCTGAAAGGCTGAATGTCACAACTACCAGGCTTTTCAGTTGGTGTCTATCTTTGGAGACAGTCAACACCACTCCTGTAAACGTATGTTTTCCTTTTGCAATCTATTTAATATGTAGCATATATTTATCTCCTTCCTCAGACACTTTAAAAAAAAACCCTGAACCTTTGATAAAGATAAGTATCAGCCGTTATCATTTAAACACCAAGTTGTATATTGGAAAGCATATTTATATATCAGTTTCCACAAATTTAGAAAGGTCTCAAATGCAGGTAAACCAGTATCTCTAGAGCTCTGATTCTCAAAACTCTGGTTCACTAGTGGTCTATGGAGCACCTCCACATGACTCAAAGAATTAAACACTTTGAAAAACAGACAGTGGAGGGTGATTTATGAGATGAACTTTCACTTACAAAAGATTCCACAGGGCAAAATAGTTAGAAAACAGAGTTCAGTAAGAGTGGTGAATTTAAAAATTAAGGACTTGATTCAGTCTTGAATAAAATGATTCCCAGGCTACACAAGCCCTGCAAAACTCAGTTTTCAGCACAATGCAGTTGCCAACATAGTTATTTTTTATTTAATCAGAGCATAAGTAGCAAGTGGAAATAGAATGCTTTAACAACTGCACAGAAAGTTAAACATTTCACATGTAGGGAAGAACACTTACTTGAAATCCATTGTATAGGATGAAACAAGTCAATGCTGCTAATACTTATGAAGACTGCCGTACACAGAGGAAGCAGTAGTACTGACCAGGCAATACTAGCAGCCACTCTCCAACCCAAAACCTAAAAAGACAAAGGAAAACATGAGTAGCAGTACAGCACAAACCTTAAATATTGTCTCTGTAAACCAAATACCAAACTACCACATAACCCAATTAATCAGAAAGGTCAGATACTTGTGCAATATTGTCCACACCAAGCATTCAAAAAGCATGCATCTGGTCCTAATAAACCATGAGATTAACTTAAAATTCATGAGATTTGAAAGATAATAAATTTGGGGCTCTTTTTAGTTGATTTCTGGTTTCTTAACTTTTAAGTGGCAATTGCATCCGGTTTTCAAGCTTTTCCCTGCAACCATGAGAGTTAGAAACATACAGGTTTGTTTTTTTAAAAAGGAAAACCGAGGATTGGTCTATACCTAAAACTTCGGTCAACCTAGCTATGTCACTAAGGGCTGTGAAAACATTTGTGCCCATGCAATTACATCAAACTAACCCCCTCTGTAGATGCGGATAGGTCAACAGATTAATTCTTCCGTCGACTTAGCTACCACCTCTCTTGGGGGTGTACACAGTAAAGGAACAGAAAAATCCCTTCTATTTCTATCACAAATGCCTACATTACAGTGGCATAACTGCAGTGCTGCAGCTGTGCAACTCGTAGCATAACATACCACGAGAGTCTCACATAATCAGTCGACTCCAGCAAGGTTTGTAGTAAAATGGCAAGAACTGGTAACCCTGCTTGTGACTTGCTGCACACGTGTGAGTCCGCATTTATGGCAAGTGGCAAAAAAGAATGAGAACCTCAAGATTCATTGTTCATGAAGCAGGATCTCTTTTGATTGTCCCGATTATGTCCTGACGTTAATTCTCAGGCTGGGATTTCCAAGAACCAGAGTTTGGCGCCTATTAGCCATTGAAACGCCATAGGCTATAGGGATTTAACGCCATAGGATATAAGCATTTAACGCCCTTTGGCACATTAGCTCTCAGTGGTTAAGTCACGGTCCAGATTCCCCCCCCCCCCCCCAAAGTGCTGTCAGTCACTGTGTACCCCCTGTCGGCTGCGGGGCCCGCATTACCCAGCAGGGCTCTGGCATCCCTGACCGGCCCAGACGGGCTGCGGGCACTGCGATGCTTTCGGCTAGACACGCCTGAGGTCCCCGCGGTGCGCAGGGCGGGCTCCACACACCCAGGGCAGGGCACCAGCCCGAGCAGGGGCCCTGACGCGCGGGACCAGGCCAGGCCAGGGTCCACCCGGCTCCCACAGCCTCTACCCCGCAGAACAGCCCGGGCCGACCGTCGCTCGGACTAGGGGACTCACGGCCCCTTCGCCCCTCCCCCACCGGGGGCAAGGCCTGCGGCGGTTGCCCGACAGCGGGGCCTAGGACCCCCACAGGGCGCGGCCCTCACCTGCCGGAGCAGCGCCTGCTGCTCGCCGCCGCCGCCTGCCCTCATAGTCCCCGCAGCGTGAGTCCCGCTGCCGCCGCCATTCAAAGCCGCCAGCGTTCAGGCCCCCGCTTCCTCCACCGGGGCTGTTCTTCGCGCTGCCTGTTGGAGCCACCCATCAGGCGCTCTCAGGCCAGCCCCCGCAAGGACCCCACAACCGGAAGTGACGGCAGCAAGGGAGCTGAAACTACAGCTTCTGAATCGGGCAACTACCGATCCTGCGCAGTACGGGCACTGCAGGTCCCGGAACTCCCGGCGTGCCTCGCGCCCAGGTGATCCCAACTCCAGTCCCGCTGTGTACCCAGTGTGTGTGTGTACGTGTGTACGTGTGTATACACACACACCCCTCCCTCTCTCTCTTTACTCACTCCTGCCCCTGGCCCTTACTACGTACTGCTCGTATGGCGAGCCACTTACAGTTGTCCTATGCTCTTTTCCACAGGGAGACAAGAGGCTACGTTATGAAGAGAGTAATGGGATGACCCTAAACAACCAGATCTGCTTGAAGGCCCTGCACTTCTGTGGTTTAAAAAAAAAAAAAAAAACTTGTGAAGACAGAAGGAAACTGAAAGAGGAACCACGGGGGCCGGCTGTTTAAAAAAACCGCACCTATACAACACTAACACTTCAGTAAAAGTGAAATCTCACCTTCACAGAGCACAGAAACTAACTTATGAACTCCCCTAATGAGATCTCATCCTATAATTGTCACAAACAGTAGGACAATGGCTTCAACATGCCAATTATAGTTAACTGTTATTTAAGCCCCAAGGTAATTCCTCTCTCTTGTTAGGTAAGGTGGGTTTGACGCTTACGTGTTTCAGATGGACATTAAACTTGATAATATGAACATCTTGTTGCATAAATGATGTATTTGTCAAATATCCAGAACAAGGCGTTTGGGACAGATTTTACTCTCAGCCTATCATAAATCTAAAGCAACTTCAGTGAAATCAGTAGTTATTCTAAGGAATGGTAGCAGAGCCCAGAATTTAGGAGCCAATTCCCTATGTGCACACTTTTCTTAGAAGAAGCAGAGCATTACCGGGAAACATTTTATTTTTTTTCCCCTTTACCTTGTTAAAAATCAAAACTAGTAAAGGAAATGGAGCACATCACAACACTTGCAATCAGTATGTTGTTTCTACCAAGATAGAGTAGGGGGGCTTCTTCTAACAAGATTTTTCTGTTGTGAACTGGTGCCTTATATTAACATTCAATGTACATTACACACCTATTGCTTTTTCTAACACACATCAACTTGCATTTTTGTGGTCTAATACATAAGTAGAGCCTTTTTCTGTTCAAGTGTGCACCAAACAGTATAAAGGAGAAAGGAACACTTAAAGCCAAAGCCCCATATGGCCCATCGTACATCTAACCACAGATTATGGGCAAGGCATTTTTTTAAAATTTAAAGAGAAAAATCTGAACAATTCTGCACCTATTACTTTTGAATGATTTTATGAAAGTCCATTTTTTCCTCTGTACTTAATGGCTAATTCCAGTGCACATGTACATGAGGAAAGCTACTATCATTCTAGCAGTAGCTTACACGTAAAATACTGCAAATTTAAATCCAACAGCATTTAAGTTAAAGTTGTGAGGGTATCCGTTTACTGATTAGAAGAGGAAGTGTTTAGACTGCAGTATGTGAATTATACAAGGAGTGGTGCAATTTATCTAGAACAATACTTAACACTTTGCCAACTTTAATATTAATCCTTCCTCGGACCACCTGGCTCATTTTATAAATGGGGAAAACAAAACAAAGACACAGACATTCTTGTAATGTGTATATATAGGAATAAGAAATCTTCCTTTGTCAAAGCCACACTGACAGGAGGTGATGTTAGAATACAGAGGTTCTTATCTCCTTAATGGGTCCTTAGTCAATTAACCCATACCGTTGCAGACAAAACATAATAAACCTATCATACATACAGGATTATTCGATTTTAAATAAGGCTGTCCAGCAATTAAAAAAAACTTATGACTAATCACACTGTTAAACAATAATAGAATACTATTTATTTAAATATTTTTGGATGTTTTCTATATTTTCAAATATATTGATTTCAATTACAACACAGAATACAAAGTGTACAGTGCTCACTTTATATTTATTTTTTATTACAAATATATGCACTGTAAAAAAAAAATAGTATTTTTCAATTCACCTAATACAAGTACTGTAGTGCAATCTCTTTATCGTGAAAGCTGAACTTACAAATGCAGAATTATTCAAAAATAAAATAATGTAAAACTTTAGAGCCTACATGTCCACTCAGTCCTACTTCAGCCAATCACTCAAACAAACAAGTTTGGTTACAATTTGCAAGAGATAATGCTGCCCGCTTCCTGTTTACAATGTCACCTGAAAGCGAGAACAGGAATTCACATGGCACTGTTGTAGCCAGCGTTGGAAGATATTTACATGCCAGATGCACTAAAGATTCATGTGTCCCTTCATGCTTCAACCACCATTCCAGAGGACGTGCGTCCATGCTGACAGGTTCTGCTCGATAACGATCCAAAGCAGAGCAGACTGACACATGTTCATTGTCATCATCTGAGTCAGATGCCACCAGCAGAAGGCTGATTTTATTTTTTGGTGGTTTGGGTTCTGTAATTTCCGCATTGGACTGTTACTCTTTTAAGACTTCTGAAAGCACATTCCACACCTCTTCCCTCTCAGATTTTGCACAGCACTTCAGATTCTTAAACCTTGAGTGGAGTGCTTTAACTATTTTTAGAAATCTCACATTGGTACCTTCTTTGCGTTTTGTCAAATCTGCTATGAAAGTGTTCTTAAAAGGAACATGTGCTGGGTCATCATCCGAGACTGCCATAACATGAAATATATGGCAGAATGTGGGTAAAACAGAATAGGAGATATACAATTCTCCCTCAAGGAGTTCAGTCACAAATTTAATTAACGCCTTTTTTTTAAAACGAGCATCATCAGCCTGGACGCATGTCCTCTGGAATGGTGGCCGAAGCATGACGAGGCATACAAATGTTTAGCAGATCTGGCACGTAAATACCTTGCAACACCAGCTACAAAAGTGCCATGAGAATGCCTATTCTCACTTTCAGGTGACATTGTAAATAAGAAGCAGGCAGCAGTATCACCTGTAAATGTAAACAAACTTGTTTGTCTTAGCGAGTGGTTGAACAAGTGGGACTAAGTGGACTTGCAGGCTCTAAAGTTTTACATTGAACTCAAAAACAAAACAGTAATGTAAAAAAAAAAAAATCTACATTTGTAAGTTACACTTTCACACTAAAGAGACTGCACTACAGCACTTGTATGAGGTGAATTGAAAAATATTTTTTATCATTTTTACTGTGCAAATATTTGTAATAAATAATATAAAGTGAGCACTGTACACTTTGTATTGAAACAAATCAATATTTGAAAGTGTAGAAAAACATCCAAAAATATTTAAATAAATGGTATTCTAGTATTGTTTAATTGCAATTAATTTTTTTGAGTTAATCAGGTGAGTTATCTGTGATTAATTGACAGCCCTAACTTTAAATAACCTCTGGAGTTTGTTATAAGTGGAGCTGGTAGCATCACCTATAGTCAAGGTTGCCTGCCGATATCCATTTATGTGTGTTGGCAGTTGCTTATAACAGAGTTGAGTGAATAATGGATTTTTCAGGGTGGTAGCTGAACTGAAAAAAAAAGTTTCAATCTGAAGCCGCGTTTTCATTTTTTTTTCCCTCAGCAACAACGGAAAGTTTCATTCAGATTAACTTGAATTGACATTTTGGAAGAAATGTCACTTCTACTCAACTTTTAAAAAGTTTCTCCATCCTCCCCCTCTTTTTTTTTTAAATTCAGTCAAAAATAATTGCTGAATTCACAAATAAATTTGATTGCCCAGAAACTACAGTTTTCGGCACAGTCACTATTTGCTGAACAAATCTGAGCTAGCTCTAGCCTATAACTTTGCCAAACTGTTTAGACTCAAGTTTCTCATGCTGAGGATGTAGGCCCCCTCCCCTTTAAGTTTAAACACTTTAATGCCTTGGAGCAGGTACATGAAATGTGGCAGGGTGGTCATGCTGGTGCCAGAAATATGCTTTTTGCAGTCCCTGTGAAAGTCCCCAAATTTGGCCAAGCTGTAAACCTTCAAAAATCTGAGTCCCTAACCTGAGTTACCTGGTTCCAGATTTACTGAAGTGCTGAATGCTCATAATTGCAACTGAAGTCAAGAACTGTTTTGAACATATGAGCTGCTATAAAAATAAGTATTCAGGGAAAAAAATAGAGCTTAGGTGTTTTAAATTAGGAACCTGAAGATAGGACACACTTGACAATTCTGGCTCATCTCTGCATCTGTAAAATAGGGACAATATTACCACTTAATCTCACAGAGGCATACAAGGCATTCTGTGGTATGTCTCTACTTCAGTCTGGAGGTATAAATTGCCATCTTGAGACATACACATGCTAGTCTTCATCGAGCTGGTACACTACGAACAGAAATACAGTCACGATGGCATGAGCAGCTACCCCTCCAAGATGATAGTCACCTGCAGGTGTGTCTAACTCCTCGTGCCACAGCAGCTACATTTTTATTTTTAGCATGGGTCTATTGCCCCAAACCAGAAGTTTCACCTCTATCTCAAAAGGTAGCTATACCCACTATGGTGAGAGAAACCCCCAGGATGAAATTATTTTATATTAAATGTAGGGCTTGGATAGTATGCATTAAATAATGCAATGTGAGGGATAAAAATAGTGAAAGTAACCATTTGCTGAGTTCACAGAATGAGGCTGGGGTCCTGTGCAAAATTGTCACTAATTACACAATCACGTACTATCAATTCATACACACAAGGGGGCCCAATAAAGGTTGCCTGGGAACCCTTCAGTCTGGCCTTAAATGCTTGATGTGCAACCTTAAAATGGTCTTTTAAAAACAAGTATATTTTTTAAAAGTGTGATTTATAACTAATTCAGCAAAATTCTCTCCTCCATGCTGGTTTGTAATTTAGTCTTGTCAAATGAAGTGACCTGAAATATGTTTATCCCAATAGATTGACAGAAGTGAAATTGTACAAGCTCTTTGGAAAAAAGATCATTAACAAACATCTCTCACCTGTGAAAGAACTAAAATTCAAAACCACCCTCTGGAGCATTTTATTCTGAGACATACACTGCAATGAGTGCAAGGTATGCAGAAATTAAGAAAAAAGAAAATCTCTGTACAAGGAATAAAATCAACAGTATTAGAAGTCTACTAGCATTCTGATGAGCATTTAGATGTCCATGAGTCATGTAACTGCACTGGCTCTTCCTTCTTTTTCAGTTTTTGCAATTTCCATTTTCTTCAGTGAAAAAATATCTAAAATAAAAATTACTGTACAGATGGGGAACAAAGGCGTTGTAATCTGAAAAACAGAGAAGTAGCAGCTATCAATATGAAAATTCTCCGCAGATAATAGATTAACGTGTGTACATGCATTTGTGTCTAAAAAGAATTCCACCATAGCATTTCAGAATTCTATTAGTCACTTGGGATAAATTACTTTTTGGAGGAACGCAAAATCTTCAGTTTATTCATTATCGATAATCTTGGTAAGTAAGGGCAATTAGATTGTGTCTGATCTTTGCTAGGATTAACTGGCTACACTGAGAAGAAGTCTAAGAACAAGTACTAATAATGCTCTACTAATTTTCCTCACACCCACCCACCCACCTTTGGTCTTCAGCCTTCTGTGGACCAGCTCCCATGCCTTCTAACCCTATTCTATATCCAAGTGTTGTTTAGCATCGGCAGTATCCCTGGCCATCAAGAAGCAAGAATTCACACCATCCCATACATGGAATTCAGTCCATATGCCTCAGAGACTAAGAGAAATGTTCAGAGAGAACATCAACCTACCTATATACAGAAGCTGGTGCTTTGAAAACTATCGTGTAGAAGTTAGGTTAGATATTCCCCTATCTTCTGATTTGAATATTAATGAAACAAAGATACAATTTATAATCCCTTAATTTTTTTTTTTTTTTTTTTTTTTTTAAAGAATTTCGTTTGCACAATATGTATTTACTTTTAATAACCTCTAGTAGCCCTTCAGCAAGTACATAGTTTTAAGTGGGGGGAAAACTCTTAGCAGAGATAAATATTTATTAAGTAGAATTTTGTTTTGGTAATATTTGTTTACTGAGGATAAACTTTAAGAAAAGGTAAAGCATCTAAGGAAGAGTTATTTTAATAGCCATAATACAACACTTGATCTTAGGGAAATGATAGGATACTGAATGGTATACATGTACAGATCAGCACAACATTTCTAAGAAGACCCACAGACTCTTTCCAACTTACTTGCAGTAACATAAGTTCAGCAAAAATGGCCCCAGACATTTGTCTTCCTAATATTGGCAAGATTTTTGAAAAGTGACTAGAGCTGAAAATTTAGATTTAATTCTTACCTTATTTACTGAGTCTTTGTTGCTACTATTGTTCCATTTTGAGCAGCTGCAGTAGGTATAAGAACATTCAGGTCAGGAGCATCAAAAAAGTATGCCTACATTATTAGATGGGAGTGAGAGTGAGTTAGAAACAAGACAACTTCACCTTGACATGTTCATTTTCACAAGTTATATTTTATGGAGGTACAGTTTTAGCATTTAGGCAAATTTTAGCTCTTTTCAAAAAGTCATATTGTTAATTTCAAGAGTTTCTGTGGCAGGAGCTTGATGTCAGTTTATTTGGTTGCTTGTTATTTTACTGTTGGAGAAGAAAACAAAAATACCCACCATACAGAGACCCCATTGAACTTCCGCTGGAGACTGCTGGTGAAATCCTGGCCCCTCTGAAGTCGATAGCAGAACTCCTATTGACTTCATTGGAGCCCGGATTATGACCTCCATACGTTATAATTTGCATTGTACTGAATTTATGTACTTCCGAAGGCTAAAGGGTTTAAATGGACCTTCTTGGGTTTGAACCTGTGGTGCAAAGAATCAAGCTATTTCAAACCTGAAGCTTGGATGATGCCTCCCCAGCTTTGTGCAAAAGGGAAAAAAAGTAGAAGTAGTTTATGTTCTCTTAGTTACACTTAGCACTAGATTTTCCTGTTTTTCTACTGAGATAGCAAGTTTGTGTCTTAGCTTTGTAATTTCTAATTATGTGTAAGTAGTATGTACAAAACACTATATACTGAACATTTGATAATTTTTAAAAGAATAATCTTTATACTTACCTGAATGAGATGTTAATTGAATATGATACAGATTAATGCTTTAAAAAGGTTGCTGTCATAAATGCAAGGTATACTTAAGACTGCTATCTGAGGAACAATTTATGCTAAAAATGTAACCATCATTGCTACTTTTAGTGTAGAAACACTAGGGGAGAGATCTACAAAATCTTTGTGCTATGTTTGAATATTCATGCCTGCCACATGTATTGAGATTTTTTCAGAACAGCATCCTTATGTTTATGCTTTGCAATTATCAAGAGATCTGCTTAAACAAAAAGCTCCACAAACTCCCTTGATTTTAATACAAAGCTGTTACTGTACAGATTGATTTAACTCAAATAATATATATCTTAGACGCTAAGAAAGAACATCATCATACCAAACAACCAATAGCAAGCAGGGCATGAAGAAGTACAACCGTCACCATAGTAGCCAGTGCAATCCTTCGGTTATCGTCTCTAACAGCAGGCCAAAATGTCATTACTAAAACTGACCCCGAAAGGCACAGAGCAAACATTACCAAGATCCATCGTACAGCTTTTTGTGGAATAATCCACAAAATCTGTTCAAAAAGAAAGAGAGAGAAAAAAGGCCTTATTAAATATCAAGATACATTTATTTATGTCACTGTTTATAGCATTACAGCGCCATAGATCACATCCATTCATCAGGACTGTTAGCAAGTACTATTCATGCTTCATTTGGCACCAAAACATCAAGGTTTCTATCACCCCAAGCTAAGAGGAGACTCCATTAGCTGTATCAGTACCAAGGCTTACTAGCTGGAACCAATGAAATAATTGGACTAAATAAGAACAACTAAAGCTTACAGTGAGAGCACTTTAAAACGAGGTCCACTGGTTTGAAAGAATTTGCCAGTCCCTGAGATATTCTCTAAAATGAAGAATTCTAGTGTAGGTGGTAAAATCTGTTGACATTTTTTAGGGTGCCAACCGATGTCCTGTAGGCGGCAGCCACTGAAGGAAAACATCACAGATGAGAAGGTCTAATATTCCATCTAATTTATGTGGCATAAATACACAATAGGCAGCCTGTTACATAAATTTAAGGAGTTAGAGTACTCATGTCTCACAGGATACACATATGAATGTCATGTACTTTCCAGCCAATCTTTTCATTGGGAGGTAAAAACATACACCAGCCAACACATCCATGTACATTTTCTATTCAGACAACATTTAATAAAAACTCCTGAGATTTTCATAATACATTGGATGATGCTCTTTAGGCCATACTTACAGCTGTTGGAATATAAATAAAGAGTGAATAGCCATAGACACACACTATCTCAAGAAACGAGTAGGAGACTATATTCATAACTTTGCTATTTCTCCACATAAGGAATCCCCAGAGAGCCAGAGGAACCAGCCAAGCATAAGCATAGATAGCTGTTGCAGCTATGGACACTGTAAAGAGACATTAAAGAGATTTAGTAATACTAAACACCATCATTAATTTAATGTTTTGCTTCTAATTGAAGAGCTAACATTACAAAAAAAGAAGTGCTACTAGGAACAACTAAGATTACTTTAAGGAACAATGGCAACTTTTGCATTTATGTCCTTTTTAAAAAAAAAAAAGCCTACCACTACTATAAATTAATACTTAAGCTTATAGGGGAAAGGTTATTTTTCTGTTTTCAGTGTTTTTACTTTGACTATATAAAAATGACATCAGTTTCAGTATTTTCTGTGGGTATTCAATTTGCCATTTGTGTGGAACGGTGGAAAGAAAAACCCACTTTAAAAAAAAAATACAAAAAGGATACTAAGGACCACTAAAACTGGGAGGAGAGCTCAGGAGGTGTAACATCTGAAGCTATTTTTAACTCCTTTATTTTAAATTGACAGTATTCCTTTAAATATGTCATGCATTTAAAAACAAGTGTTCTTTTATAGGTATTGCATTCTCTTTCACAATATAAAGGACAGCCAAAGGGCAGGCAATTGCTTCCCCACTCTCTAACGTCATTAGAGCAACACATAATGGTTAAGCTTCCTTGACTGATTTTGTATCCCAGCACAAAGTAGGAACTTCAAGCCCTTTGTTAAGTGGACTGAGTGATTATTACTGTATGATCTGCTGAAATTCTATTTAACTTCTTACATGAACACTATCAAGAGATGTCTATTCACCTACAACTTTAATTATTTTTGCATCTGTCTTGAAGTGGAAAGAGACAGTTATTAAAAAGTTATGACAAAGCAAAGCTATGACTTCTACGTACAGATGTATTTGTTTACAAGAAAAACCTAAGTTATAAGAGATAAGGAAACAAGAATGAGAACTACTTACACACCTTTTCTGAACTCAGGCACATACTGGTATGCAGGTTTACCCAGATGGATGAAGAAATTTGAAAGATTACCACTAATAGCAATGGCAAAGACTAATGTGGCACATATCCAAAAAGGACCTTAAATGGAAACAAATCAATTTAACAAGATAGTTCTCCTGTGCCCCACCCTTGTACTAATTTTAACAAAAGAATGAACTTCAATAATGTAGCTATTAAATAATATTAATGTTACAATTGGTACACACCATAAAGATCTGGATTGCTGCGGATATATAGTCTTACAAAGTTTTTTCCTGGTATTGGGAAAACCGAGCCTTTTATTCTGTCTAGGACCTAGGAAAAAAATACAATCATGTTACTGAAAACAAGAAAATGCACTATGAAATAACTATAAAGCATCTATAAATATTAGTCTACAGTTAAAACTGTTAAACCGCTATAATTCCCTTTGTGTGAAGTAAGATATTAGATAATGTTTTCACCCCTCAGCCAAAAGGCCGAGAAGCGATTACTATTATTACAAACCTGGTATGTATCCACATCAAAGAAAGTCTGGTAGTATTCAAATGTCCAGAAGGGGGCACTTTTCTTCTGTCCTGCAAGTAACTTGAAGATAGGAAAGATAATTCAATAGAAATTATTACAATCATCCATTTTACTTAGTAAGTCATTTAAAGCCCAATAATATTACTTACACCATAGCTAGAATAATGGGAAGTAAGAGAATTATTTCTCTCTTTCTCTGGTGTTTGTTAACAGCAGAAGATATTTTCTATGGGGTTGCATATTCTAGATGTGCGAATAGTTTATGATTCCTACCTCCTTTTTGGTGAGGAGGTTTACAAGTAATATAACTTCCATTAATAATTAAATGTCTTGTTCAACTAGCCTTTCAAGTCTAAAAGCCCCAACCCACCACCTATACTGTATTACCACTAAGTCTCTTGAAGTCAACTACATCTGAGCTTCTTCCAGTCTCCACCTTATAATAGGTGTAAGTGGGAATTAAAGTATGCACTTCCATCAGTACTGAGAGGGCCAACAAGGAAGTTCCCTGTTCCTTCCTGATAAAAGTGTTGACTGTTGTAAAGGGTATTTAGATACATCATGTTGATGGGGGCATTATAAACGTGTTATTATTACCTCAGTTTTATCTGAGTCATCAGTCCCCAGTAACTCGTCATCCTCCTCTCTCCTAGAGTCTTGCAGAAGGCCATACTGATTCTTGGGGTTTTCACTAGGCTCATCAATACTTATTGTGGTGGCATCTGGGTTTCCTGCCAGCAAGTTAGCTGCATCATCAAATTCTGAAAATAAGCACATTACAAAAAAGGTGGTATTTTCAAGGTTTAATTAAAAAAAAAAAAAGCTTCATTTTAAGACTGATATCTCATCAATCCTTAGGCCTTGTCTACACTAAAGTTTTGTTGATGCAAGTTACACAAACAATCCAAAACCACTATAACTACATTGCTTGTGTATGTTCACACAATGCTCCTTCTGTCAGTGGAGCGCATCCCCAGTTGACGCTCTAGCACTGAGAGAGAGCAGTACACTGTGGGTAGCTATCCCACTGTGCTATTCGCTACCTTCTGCAGCTAGGAGTTGTGGGAAGGCGGAGTGGATCGCAGTGCATCATGGGTATGGGCTCAACATCCCATGATGCAGTTTTTTCTGTCCCATCATTCCATGGGCTTCTGATTGCATTTCACACCATTTTTCAACAGCCCCTGCAGCATAATTAGGGACTTCAACATCTCCGTTTGCTCCTCCTCCTTCACTTTTATCATCCGCTCCTTGCCCATTAAAATTTGCTCCTGGCTCTCCTTCCTGTCCTGGGTATTAGATAATTTTCATTTACTGTCTCTCTCCACGGCCTGTGTTCTTGTTTTTCGGTGTCTAAGGATTGGAGCACCTCTCGAAACATGTCCTCCTGGCTCCTCCTCACCCACACCGTCAGTGTGTAGGGGGTTCCCCTGAAGGCCACATCTACAGAAGCACAAGAAACAATAAACAGAAGCATGATTGTTAGTGTATTGACAGCATCGAATCATGACAGCATCAAACTATGATAGTAAAATACACCTTTCAAAATATGAAATAATCTCTCACTGTCCCTTGGCCAGAACATAGCTAAGGGAACACCCTAAACATGGTGAGTCAGCCGGGAGCAAGGGGGAAAGTGGGGACTAAAGATAGGGTAAAGGATCTAGGTGGTTTTTTAGGGGGATCACTGCAAACGACTAAGGACAAAATTGTAAATTCTGCCACCATTTTCTACAGGAGGGGGGTCACTGAAACCGATATCTCACTCCTGACTGTAAGCAAGAATGCAAGGGTACATCTCCTGCAGGCGTGCAGCTTCAGACCTGGTCCCTATGTTGGTTGCCTGTTTGCCACTTTGGTCCCTAAACAAGTGATTGCCGATTAGTGTGAAAAAGTTTCCTACAATGGGGGAAGGAATAAAGCAGCTCTGCCAAGGAACCTTCAGCAGAGGATTGGCGAGTACCTCCAGGAAAGTTTCCTAGAGATCTCTCTGGAGGATTCTTGTGAAATTTTGATGTGCATTAACATACTGATCCGCCCTACTGCATAGCTGCAAAGGGGAATGCGACGCACACGCAGACACAGCTAGTTGTGTGTATTTCTATCCCTTAACTCACTTCTAGCATATAACAAAGCAAAGGACAGCTATACCTCATACAGCCAAGCAGCATCAACTCAAAAAGATCACTTACCAGAGCTCCCCTCTCCTGCATCATGTGTGCCAGAGATGGAGTGCTGGGACTGGCTCGAACCCTCCTGGGTCAAGAAGAGATCCTGGGTTGCCACGGTACAGGACAATTCTGTTGCCTGTCCCATCTCATCCTCCAGCTCAACCTCCTTGTCCACCATTTCATTCTCAGGGTTGAATCCATTGTCTGCTGTCTCCAGGCCCCCCAAAGTATCCACGGGGCTCTTAGAGGTGGAGGTGGGATCACCGCCAAGAATGGCATCCAGCCCCCTATAGAAGCAGGTCTTCAGTGCAGCATCTGAGCAACGGTTTGATTCCCTTGCCTTTTGGTACGTCTGCCTGAGCTTCTTTATCTTTGCATGGCACTGATGTGTGTCCCGTTCGTAGTCCTTATCCAACATGCCACAAAGTTCCTATGGCTGGGACTGCACAGCCTCCTCTCCCCACAGAGCCAGCAGATCAACAACCCAAGTATGCTCCAAGCGGGAATGCGTTTGCTGCATGGCGCCACCATGGTCAGCTGCGAATATGCGATGTGAGCTCTCCATTCCAAGCAAACAGGAAGTGGAATTTCAAAAGTTCCCAGGCCTTTAAAGGGGGAGAGGCAGATACCGGTGTACCTGGGTACAGGGCAGCGGAGTTTGAACTGCTGACCAGAGTGGTCAGGATGGGCATTGTGGGACACCTCCCGGAGGCCATTTACAGTGACATAACCAAGTGCAGTGGCTACACTGACACTTTTATCCTTAAAACTTTTCTCGCTTAGGGGTGTGAAAAAACATACCCTCCTCCCCGTCCCCTCCCCCCAAACAACAAAAGTTTTAACGATGAAAAGCACTGGTGTGGACAGCGCTTCGTCCGTGGGAGCCATGCTCCTGGCGACGAAGCCACCACCCCTCGTTGGAGATGGTTTTATTTTGTCGCCGGAAGAGCTCTCTCCCAGCGATAAAGAGCTGCTACACAGCGCACCTTACAACAGCGCGGCTGCAGTGGCACAGCCGCACCATTGTAAGATGCACAGTGTAGACATAGCCTTTGTCAATACACCTTTGTTGCAAAAAGCCCTACACCTCTCGCTGGGGTGGTTTTATTTTGTTGACAAAGCAGGAGAGTTTTGTGGGTGGAAGGAGCACTGTAGAGTATAAACCTCCACTGTTTTGTCGATGAAAACTGACTTTTGTCGACAAAACTCTGTAGTGTAGACAAGGCCTTAGGGTCCATGTTACTAGCGTGGGCACACCTAGTGTGAATTGTTTCCTAAAGCCTCAACTAGCTCAGATTAAGCTGGGTGCTCGTTCAGTTAATGGAGTGCTGTGCCTTCTCTCCAACTAGTCTGCCTTCTGTGTGCGCTAACGATATATCACAGACATAGGTCCCCATCCTTCAGTCAGAGTCACTGGACAGACCTTTATATCCACAAGCCGTCAAGTGGGGCCCTACACTGGTGCAGGCAGCTGCCCGTGCAGAACAGATTTATGATTAGACAGCCTTAGCCTTCAAAGATATCTAATTTAGAAATAACTTTATCTTTAAAAATAAGTTTGACACTATATCCATTTCAAGGTCTGATCCTATGTATAGGTGAGAATGTTCTCATCTCTGCACCCAGTGGGCCAGTTCTGCTCAGCTTAAGCTCCGAATTTACACAAGTGTAACCAGTGTTTTCAGTCAAGATAGAAATAACATTTAATCACCTAAGTGCTTTGAGATACTCATCTAAAAAGATGCTATGCAAGAGTGAAACAGTTAAAGACATTATTTGTGTAAACTTGCGTTACTTAAACTCACATTCACAGGGAACCAAAGCAAAGGCTGCAACCACTTAAAAAGAATCAATTACTGTCACTTATTCATTTTCCTTAACATGAAAGTTTTGGCCCAATTAACAAGTGTAATTTGACACTTTACCTTGAAACTTTAAATCATCCACAGTCGCCATTCATTCGCTAGGCTCTAGAACGAGTATTCAGAACTTTAAAATATCTGAATAGCAGATCAAAAGTTAAACATCTAAAATGAAAAATAAGTGACTGAAAATATTTTTAAAATGCAGTTTTTTTTCTCAATACATTGATGAAACAGGTATTTGTAGCTTCCCCCTCGCTTCAGCATGAATAGTATAGTTAAGGTATTAAGATTTCCTGAAAAAACATAGAAGTTTAGATATTATGATGTCATTATGCTCAAGCATATAAGGAGATGTAAAACTACAGTTCTGATGTTTGTGGTAATTAAAATCTGATACCACAGAGTAAGGGCTTATCCCTAACATCCTGTCCAAATACCACTTTGGCTAGTTACATTTTCCTTTCTTTTCCTCCTACCATAGTTAATATTAATGTGATATTCTTCATTTCTTGTCCTAATCTCTTGTACAATGTTCTTGTCCTGTGCACAGTTAGACAGTTAGTTTCACCCCAGAAAAGGTGTATTTCCATGGTGGGCACATATACTTCAGCTACCTCATAAGAGTGTTACAGAGTGCAATTCATTTCTGAAGACATATGAAGATCCTTAACTAAGCAATATAGCAATGATTGAACAGGTTAAGGGGGACATTCATGGGGCAGTTTCCACCCTTTCCAAAAGTCCCTGCATCTTGCCCTAAGGCACAAGCAGCAGCCAGCGCTGCAGGGACAGCCAAGCAGCTCCCACGGGAGGGTCGGGACTTGTCCTCTTCCCTCATGGGCTAGTCACACCCGGGTGACGTATGGTCCGTTCAGTTGATGTCAGGTGGGGGTGAGTTGGACAAGGATCCCTGAACATCTCCGGGAGAAGGGGGGGGGAAGAGACGTGTCCCCTCCGTGTGGGGGACAAAAGGGAGGGAGACGGGGGTAGCTCCCCTACCAGCATCCCCCCGAAATGCACACGCCGGGGGAGACTAGGAAGGATCTGGGCACAGGGGAAAGGGCAGAGCACCTGGACCCCAGCCCAGCCCAGCCCACACAGCTATCGGGACCCGGCCTTTGCCCCCACCCCCAGCCCACACCAGCAGGGGGGGCTCTCCGCGGCCTGCGAGGGGCTCGGGGAGAAGCCGGTCCGGCCCAGGGCGCTCACCTGGCGGGGCCGGGCGGCTCGCGGGGGTGAGGAGTGCGGTGGCCTCCAAAAGCTCGGCCGGGCGTTGAGAAGATAAGCGGGAGGAACTAAGGCCACCCCTACGGAGCTGGTGTTGCCGGAAACGAGAAACTAGCCGCTCCCCTCGCTCCACCCTATTAAAGCGACAGGAGCCTCTTGGCAGCGCCAGCCAATCAGGAGCTCAGCTACTCTCTTCCCTCCCCCCTCCCAAACTGGCCTGAGCCACATTGGTAGCGCCAGCCAATCAGGAGCTCAGCTACTCTCCCCCCTCCCCCCCAAAAAACAGGCCTGAGCCACATTGGTAGCGCCAGCCAATCAGGAGCTCAGCTGCTCGCTCTCTCCCCCTCTCTCTCTTAAAGAGGTAGTTCATGCTATGGGGAGGGGCCCAGTAGGAACAGTCTGTCTGCCAGCGCCATCCCCCCGGGGAAAGGCGGGTTTGTATAATCCACATACACAAGCAGTAGCTGGCAGCGTGCTCGGCAGCTGTGACCAGCACGAGCTGGGCAAGTCCCCCCCCCCGACACACACACACACTCATGCCAACAGAACCTTTACATACATGTATCAGAGTAGCAGCCGTGTTCGTCTGTATCCCCAAAAAGTACAGGAGTACTTGTGGCACCTTAGAGACTAACAAATTTATCTGTACGAGTAAAACTAAATTTGTTAGTTTCTAAGGTGCCACAAGTACTCCTGTTCTTTTTACAGACATGTAAACATCCTCAGCCATTTGCTGCTTCGCAGCTCACAGAACAACTATTGCAAGAATTGTTACAGATTTTTTAAAAAGGGACTATTTCTTGTATCGCTTCACTTGTAAAGTCAGATAGTCAGGATTTTATTTTATTTCTTTGGTGAGTAGGGGTAGGAGGGAAGGAGTAACAGGGCAGGAGGGAATCAAGCGATAGTCCTGATATTTTTGTAGGCTTCAAAACATTCTTAAAATCGTTTTTTCGGTAATCTATGTAGCATTCCCAGAATGCAAGGATTTACTGGGGTGAGCTGCGTAACTCATGCTGATAATTTTTTTATCATACTGACATATATATATATGAATACTTTTCTTTCTTTCTTTCTTTCAGGAATTATGTTGAAAGGATTTGTAGAAGAAGGGGTTAAGCCTTTAATGACAATAGCAGGGAATCATGGAATGTTTGCTGAACATATAGAGCCTTTATTGGTTAATTAGCTAATGTTTCTACAGTGCTTTGAAAATGTAAACTCTTATATAAGAGCTAAGGTGGTAGGGCCCAAACCTTGGAAATTTATTCATGTACTTAACTTCAAGCACAAGTAGTCCCAGGGACTTAAGTAGGACTACTTATGTGAGTAAAATAAAGCAAGTGCTTATTTTCAGGATTGGGTCCCAAGTTATTACCACCTTTATTCTACCAGCAAAGCATCCAGTATGTAGTCAGTCCTCTCATTTGTAATGCATGGAATGCATTTGGGAATAAGCCTTAGATGTGCATTAGTACAATTAACAGTAATAAAACATTCTTTATTGCAATTAACATCCTGATTTATTTTCAAGAGACACAGTGTAGTAGTGGACCATATTCTGGTCTCATTCACACCCTGTGCACTGACGTGAGTGGGACTGTGGGAGGGTAGAATTGGCCAGACACGTGAATGACTTTCCAGCCACTATCCCCTTAGCCTCAGCCTCATTTCCCCTCCTCCTTTACCTTTGCTCCAGCTCCCTTACACTGTTTTCCTTTGGAAGCAGTCTGTCTGCCTCTGACAAAATGTTCAAAATCAGGGTAATTATACAAAAGACCTTGATTCTTTTGTATGTATCGCTGTGTGTTGCTGTTGGTAAAATGCTGATGATATTGTTCCCGGAAATGATGAAAAGATATATTCTAAAACAGGGGCAAAAGGGCAGCATAGGCACGAATCCAAATTTCAGCTATGAGAACTGGGGTCCGACTTTCTTCAGCTTGAAATATTTACTCTTTGTTTTGAAAGTGAAGTGGAAAAGGCTGGAAGATGAAGCATTTTTAGGACATAATGCTCCCAACACCCCAGTGGCAGACTTCAGGGATGAAATGCATCACATCTTGGACTTCATGCAAGGTCAGTAAAATCATCCAAATGGGTTGGGTCCTTATGGTTAGGATGGTAAATTAAACAGACCATTATATTCAAACAGTCTGAGACATGTTGGCTGGAGATTGGGGGGCTAAGTGATGGTTAGAGGGTTCAATTACAGTGTCTGCAAACCAGTTTAGATTAAAAGTAACTATCTGCAGAGGGATTTGTTAAATAGAAAAGAATATATCACATTCTAACACTGGGGTTTCTCAACCATCTGGTGGTTTTAGAGAAAATCTGTGTGTTTGTCTTTGCTAATGCACTATTACAGTTTTCTAATGCATACAGCTATTTGTGGCCTGCTGTCATGGATGTGGGGGGGGGAGCATCTGTTTACTGAAAACCAATACAATAACTTGTCATGGTGAAAGAAGAGGCAAATATAACCAGAACCATGTACTTAATATATTTTGTATACTGTTATACACAAGTGGAGAAAGCCTGTACACCACCATCATTAATCAGATTAAAGTCCAGAAAATGGATGATGTTTGTTACAAAATAATGCTGAGAGAGAAAAATTTGGTTTGTACTTTGTCCTCCACTTTGATCTTTGTAGCACACATTCTTAATCATTAAGCTGCACGGTCTAGTACCCAGTATATTAACCAGGGCTTAAAAACCCCAAACAACATAATTTCAAAATTGATATAGCATGCTTTGCATATCAGAAAGGTATCCACAATGTATTCGGAAGTGGGTCCAAGCTTAGACCTTTTCAAAATGTGATAAAATGATAGCATCAGATTTTGAAATTAAGCACAGCCAATAAGGAGATCGTATACAATTTCAAATTACATTATATGACCCTGGACTAAAATAGATTTTTTTAAGTCCTTGGAAGCACTCTTAAATCAAGGTCCTGCAAACACAAGAAAGTGTTCCTCTAAATATTTGTGCAGAGGCTTTTTGTTAGGTCCATGCATAAGCGTTTGGGGGATCTGGCCCTTAAGCACTAAGCAATCTGGGGCAGGAAACATTGACTTCTGTGGCTTGTACAGCAGTTGTTTAATAAATAATAACAACAAATAATTAAAGTTCTGTCTGGACAAGAAAATTGCTGAATCACATTTAAATCATGAAAGCCTGGGATGCATTATCAAAAATATGGCTAAAGTTTTCAGATCTGGATGTCTGTAACTAGGTTCCCATGACAAAATGTAGGCACCTAAATAAAAAGGAACCGATTTTCAGAATCTGTAACATCCCCTGACATCAGCTGGAGCTGTGGGAACTCAACATTTCTGAAAAAGCAAGACATTTGTAATTAGATGCCTAAAAATGCATTTGAGAGCCTAAATTTAGGCATTCTAGTTTGAAAATGTGGGCCTTCGTGGGGTTTATTCTTTAAGGAACATGCAGAATATTTTTTTAAGTACCTTCATACTAATTTGCTTTACAGTAGCATTTAGAGACCTCACCTGAGATTGAGAGCCCATTGTTCTAGTTGCTGTACATACATTTAGTAAAACAGAGCTCCGCCACCCCAAAATGCTTACAGTCTAAGGCTTGGATCCTGCAATGAACTCCATGTGGGAAGATGCCTGCGCCTGTATGGAGCCCCATTGACTCCACTGGGGCTTTGCGTGGGCATAGGAGTCTGTGTTCATAAAGCTTATTGTAGGATTGGGGCCTGAATAAACCAGACAGGGCCAAGGTGGGAGAAGGAAAGCATTACTATGTCGATTTTTACATACTGATACTGAGGTACAGAGAAACTAATAGCCTGATTTTCAGAAGAGCTCAGCACCTTTGAAAAATCAGGTGATCAGTGTGACTTGCCCAAGATAATACAGGAAGTGTGTGACAAGGCTAAGAATGGATCCCAGATTTGAGCCCAGGCCTTAACCCTAGCCCTGTCCTTTCTCTCATCACCCGATTAACATGACTGTTTCATGTCTGTTACAGACAACAGGCCTTTAGTCCTGAATTTTGGAAGCTGCACCTGACCTTCATTTCTTTTCAAATTCAGCGAGTTCAACAAGCTTGTTGAAGATTTTAACTCCATAGCAGATTTCCTTATAATCTATATTGAAGAAGCTCATGCAACAGGTACAGTATAGAAAGCAACACATATAAATGTATGATGAAGCATAAAGATATGGATCCTTCTGTCTGAATCATGGTGGGGGAAGGGCTTAACCGCTCTGGAGCTTCTGGTTTATGTTTTATATTCCTAAAAGTTCATGCTTTAGGGTTTCAGCTGGCCACCCACAGGGGTCAGGAAAGGATATTTCCCCCCCACTATAGTCTGTGGGTTTTTTTAAATCTCCTGCCTCTAAAGCATCAGAGATGGTCATAGCTGGAGATGAGACATTAGATGAGGATGGCCAGGGCACCGAGCAGTCTCTCTCTCTCTCAGGTGTTTGGCTGGCTGACTCTTACTCACATGCTCAGGGTCTAAATGATTACCATATGTGGGGTCAGGAAGGAATTTTCCACCAGGTCAGATTGGCGGTGACCTTGGGGGAGGAGGTTGCCTTCCCTGCAGCATGTGGGTGCGGGTCACTTTCCAGGATTATCTAGATATCTATCACTTAATCATTTCCCAGCCACTGCAGGGGTTTTGGGCACTGGTGCACCTGCGTCTCTCCTATTCTCTGCCTGTGGCACATAGTTTAGTCACCTCTGGGCTCTAAATCTTTGGTCTTATTTCGGTTGTTGGGTTTAGTAGGCGGGTGCTGGGTGGTGTTGGTGGCCAGTGATATACAGGAAGTGAGACTATGATCTGGTCCTTCCTTCTGGCCTTAAACTCTATGACTCAATAATACAGTATATTTGAGAGAAGAATGAAACTGCAAACAGGAAGGAAAAATCTACTGAAATTCAAAGTAACTGTGTCAACGTAAAGAACCAGTTTTGGGCCCTAATCCTGCAATCACTTGGGCACATGCTTAAACTTTACACATAAGTAGTTCAGTTGAAGATAATATGAAGATACTTGTGTGTAAAGTTGAACACATGTAAGTCTTTTCTAGATTGGGGCCCTGATCTTAGTCTGCGTATAAGCACATCAGAACATCCATACTAGATCAGAGCAGCAGTCCATCTAGCCCAGTATACGGTCTTCCAACAGTGGCCCGTGCCAGATGCTTCAAAGGGAAAGAAGAGAACAGGGCAATTTTGAGTGAGCCATCCCCTGTCGTCCAGTCCCAGCTTCTGGCAGTTGGAGATATAGACACCTGGAGCATGAGATAATAGCCACTGATAGACCTATGCTCCATAAATTTACCTAATTCTTTTTTTAACTCAGTTATACTTTTGGCCTTCACAACATCCAATGGCAAGTAGTTGCACAGGTTGACTGCACTGTGTGAACTACTTCCTTGTGTTTGTTTTAAACCATCTGCCTATTAATTTCATCAGATGACCCCCAGTTCTTGTGCTATGTGAAGAAGTAAATCACTTCCTTATTCACTTTCTCCACACCACTCATAATGTTATAGATCTCTTATCATATTCCCCCTTAGTTGTCTCTTTTCCAAGATGAACAGTCCCAGAATTTTTAATCTCTCCTTTTACAGAAGTTGTTCCATACTCCTCATCATTTTTGTTGCTCTTCTCTGTACCTTTTCTGATTCTAATATATCTTTTTTGAGATGGGCCGACCACAACTGTCCACACTATTCACTGTGGGTGTACCATAGATTTATATAGTGGCATTATGATATGTTCTGTCTATTTATCTATCCCTTTACTAATGGTCCTAACATTCTGTTAGCTTTTTTGACTGCCACTGCACATTAAGCAGCTGTTTTCAGAGAACTATCCACAATGACTCCAAGATCTCTTTCTTGAGTGGGAACAGCTACTTTAGATCCCATCATTTTGTATGTATAGTGGAAATTATGTTTTTCAATGTGCATTACTTTGCAGTTATCAACATTGAATTTCATCTTCCATTTTGTTGCCCAGCCGCCCAATTTAGTGAGATCCCTTTGTAACTCTTTGCAATCAGCTTTGGATTTAACTATCTTGAATAATTTTCTATCTTCTGCAAATTTTGTCAGCTCACCGTTCTCCCCTTTTTCCAGATAATTTGTGAATATGTTGAACAACATTGGTCCCAGTACAGATAGTTGGGGGACCCCGCTATTTACCTCAACATTCTGAAAAATGACCATTTATTCCTACCCTTTGTTTCCTGGCTTTTAACTAGTTGCTGATCCATGAGAGGACCTTCCCTCTTATCCCAGGACTGCTTACTTTGCTTAAGAGCCTTTGGTGTGCGACCTACTCAAAGGCTTTCTGAAAGTCCAAGTACACTATATCCACTGGCTCACCCTTGTCCACATGCTGGTTAACACCCTCAAAGAATTCTAATAGATTAGTGAGGCATGATTACCCGCTACGAAAAACGTGTTGACTCATTCCCAACATATTGTGTTTATCTGTGTGATAATTCTGTTCTTTGCTATCTTTTCAGTCAATTTGCCTGGTACTGAAGTTAGGCTTAATGGCCTGTAATTGCCAGGATCACCATTGGAGCCTTTTTAATAATTAGCATCACATTAGCTACCCTCCAGTCATCTGGTACAGATGGTGATTTAAGCGACATGTTACGTACCACAGTTAGTAGATCTGCAATTTCATATTTGACTTCCTTCGGAACTCTTGGGTGAATACCATCTGGTCCTAGTGACTTACTACTGTTTACTTTACTGTGTCTTTAGCTAGTTGCTCTTCAAATTCTTTCTTGGCCTGCCTAATTATGCTTTTACATTTGACTTGCCAGAGTTTATGTTTTTTTTTTATTTTACTCAGTAGGATTTAACTTCTAAATTTTAAAGGATGCCTTTTTACCTCTAACCACATCTTTTACTCTGCTGTTTACCCATGGTGGCATTTTTTTGATCCTCTGTTCTTTTTTTTGGGGGGGGGGGGGGGGAGAGAACAAGGGGGTGTGCTATATTTAGTCTGAGCCTTTCTTGTGGTGTTTTTAAATCATTTCCATGCAATTTTTAGGCATTTCACCCCTGAGACTGTTCCTTTTAATTTCTGTTTAACTAGCTTCCTAATAATTTTGTGGTTCCCCTTTTTGAAGTTAAATGCTACTGTGATGGGTTTCTTTGACAATTTTCCCCCTGTGAGGATGTTAAATTTAATTATGTTATGGTCACTATTACTGAGCAGTTCAGCTGTATTCACCTTGTGGACCAGATCCTGTGCTCCACTCAGGACTAAATCAAGAATTGCCTCTCTTCTTATGGGTTCCATAACAAGCTGCTCCAAGAAGCAGTCATTTATGATGTCTAGGCATTTTACCTCTGGATCCTGTCCTGAGGTGACATATACCCAGTCAATAGAAGGATCATTGACATCTCCCATTACTGTTAAAAAAAAAAACTTTGGGGCCTCGTCTAGACTATGAAGTCAGCACATGTTAGTTTTTAGAAGTCCATGATAGACAAGGCACACTGCCTTTAACATGTATGAAAGGGAGGACTTTAGGCTTTAATTTGAGCAGTTTAGCACATATTAATTAAAAATATGTACTGCTTATCCATACTACAATTTTAGCTAACACCACACCATTTATCCAGGCTAGGGAAGGCCTTTGAGAACACAATCTCTGCACTCTACATTCTAAAAGTGTGACACCTTCCTATTTCTATTAAATAGTTGTGGAACAGCTGAAAATGACGTATCCTCTAGTTTTTAAAAAAGCTTGCTTACGTTACCCATTTTACATTTAAAATATTTTAATAGTATTTACATCATACCAATTTGAAGGAATAAAATGGTGTGTGCGTGCCAGCAATTGTTTGTATATTAATGAGAAAGACAGACTATCTTAATTTTCAAAATCAGTTTAAAATTTGTAAGTAACATACCCCATTTTCCAGAGATCTGAAATCTGAGATCTAGAGGACCAGAAACAGCAGTGAGCAGCAGCCAGTCAGTAGAGTTGTTAGAACTCCTGGACACTGATGGCTACCAGTTGGAAACGATATATACTGTATTTCAAATTGTACCTACAGCATCAGGGGTGCAATAATCTTCTGAAACCTAAGTATTTTAACTCAGAAAAGTTATGTGAAAAAAAAATAATTCCCTCTGTCACAGGTGTTACAATTTAACACTTTAAACTAGCTAGCAAATCCCTATGTGGTTATAGCGGATATTCACACAGCTAGAACTTCAAGATAATGAGATGCCACCTTTCATTATAAGCCTACCATAGATACACAGAGAGGGAGAGAGAGAGTGTTTCACTTTTATATCTATATAAGGTGCATATTATCATCCCTGTTTTATAGATGAGGCATAGATAAATGAAGGGCTGCATTTTTGGAAGTGTCCACTTATCTTGGGTGCCCAACTTAACAACCCTATGCTCTCATTTTCAAAAGTTCTGAGCACTCACAGAATCCCATTGATCATAGTGGGAGCTGTCAGTGCTCAAGCTCTGATCAATATCCTGTTCTTTAGGTGCCAAACTGGGCTCCAAAAAATTGAAGCCTCCCAAAATTATGTGGACAGTTATGAAAAATAGGGTTAAGTGACTTACTCCAGTGTGAATGGCAGAGTGGTATGAAAACTCAAAGTTTCCCACTTCCCATCTTCTTTATGAAGAGCTCGATACACTGTGTAGGCGTGTGACCCTCCCTTGCTGTCAATCTCAAAGAGGCCACACCTCTTTGCTACAACTGCCTTCCTGTAAGTTTAAATGTCTTGCAATTTCTTTGGTTACTCAGGTTATTAACATAGCTATTGACATTATATCATATATAGATTAATGTGCATAATGTTACAGGCAGGGCTAGTAGCACTGCCTGTTGTTGAGTTTCTCTGACACTTCCCCTTATAAACTATTTTTCAGTTGCTCATAACTTTGCCAAACTTTATCCATTTGGGCTGAAATTTACCATGCTGGGGATCTGCCTCAAGCTGGCGGATTTTAAATTTCAGAAAAATGGTTCAGCTGTTTCCAAGAACAAGGCTAGGAAAAAAATATAGTTTGCCCATATTAAAAAATTCAGCAATCTTTTCTTTGGACAGATTTAGTAGGGACTTGAAATTTGTGTGAGGGATATATATACCTTTTGCCATCCCTGTGAAAATCCACCCAAATTTGGCCAAGTTATAAACCCTTTAAAAAAAAAAAATCACGGTTAGCACATGCTCAATAGAGACGACTTTCAGCAGCTACATTTCTGAAGATCCGTTCTGAAGTGGGCATGTTCCAGCCTGGGGCTGAGCAAGACTTTCTCTGCAAATGTAGCTCTGGGCTGCTGAGAGCCATGCTGGGTTTGAGCACCTGAAAAGAGCAGGGGAATGGTGTCTCCTGTGCTCTCAATGGTATGTGATCATGTAAATGAAAACTGTATCATAATGCATATGCTCAAGCAGTCTGAATTAAGTTGCACAGGCAATCCTAATTCTGGCATTTCTTAGTGCTTGACTTTGCAACCTTGATAATGTTCTTTTAACATGATTTTTGGGGCATGTACACACACAATATATAATCACTTTTCCCTCTCTCCCCCCCCCCTTTTTTTTTGAAGATGGATGGGCTTTTAAAAACAACATTGTTATTAATAATCACCGAAACCTTCAAGATCGAAAAAAGGCTGCACAATTTCTTCTGAAAGAGAATCCTTTATGCCCAGTGGTTTTAGATACTATGGAAAACCTGAGCAGTTCAAAATACGCAGCTCTGCCAGAAAGACTTTATCTGGTGCAAGGAGGAAAGGTTGTCTATAAGGTAATGAACTCTGAACACATTACAGTGTGGTTTTAACTTTTAAAAATACCCATGTAATATCCCATAGCATATTTGATGGGCAAACAATTAACATTTTTCATTGTGTTCCATTTTTAACAACTTTACAATTAACTTTAAGCACATTTCAGAGTAACAGCCGTGTTAGTCTGTATCCGCAAAAAGAACAGGAGTACTTGTGGCACCTTAGAGACGAACAAATTTATTAGAGCATAAGCTTTTATGGGCTACTGCCCACTTCTTCGGATGCATATGCAGTAGCCCACGAAAGCTTATGCTCTAATAAATTTGTTCGTCTCTAAGGTGCCACAAGTACTCCTGTTCTTTTTAAGCACATTGTTCATTGAATAATGATTAGCAACAAAAAAGTCTTGGCACTGATGTATATTTTTGATGTATGTCTTGACTCTGCCTCACTATTTATGTAGTCCTTCCTAAAGAGATAAAGTGAAAGCATACTGAGCACAGGGCTGGAAACAAAGAAACCTTACATTCTAACTCCAGCTGTTTCCCCAACTTGTTGGTTGGCCTTAACCTCTGCATAAAAGTCTACCCAGGTGTAAAATGAGGACAATACTACTTACCTATCTCACAAGGCTGTTTTGAAGTTTGAGTTAATATTTGCATAGTATTTAGATATATAAAGTGCTAATTATTATCTGGTAACTGGAGACCATGCCCTTTTACAAGAGTCTAACTTCTATTTAATTTAGATTATCTTTCAAGTTCCAGCATTAAACTTTCTAGCAGTTAAAACCTTCTTTTACTGTGTAATTTACTATACTGATATATAGCTAAAAGTCTGTACACAAGACATTAGGACAGACTCTCTCCTGTGCTGTTTCTGCTTGGTGCGGGAGAAAGGGTGGCTATTAGGCAGTCACTTAAGGCTCCCTGATTATCTAGCTGGCTCTGGTGCAGGCTGCTCTAACCTGTGCACAGCTGGCAATGGGTCCCAAGGGTTCATCTACCAGCTGAGCAGAGTTGCAGTGCAACACACTCAGGTCACTCCTCTGGGTGGGTGGGGCAGGAGATGGCCATGTCAACTATGCACCACTGGAGACTCCCCCATAGAGTATATCTGAACAATACTGTATTTTATTTACTTTACAGGGTGGAGTGGGACCTTGGAATTATCATCCAGAGGACATACGTGCAATCTTGGAAAAAATAAAATAGGTGAACAAATCAGAATCCCCAAGAATAAAGTGGTCTATCTGGAAAAAGTGGTCCCTGAACAACTTACTCTGACCTTTTTTAAAATATATTTTTACTGCTGTTTATTTTAAAATAATTATAGAAATCAGAGGTTAAAAGAATATATACTCACCCAGCAGAAAAAGACAAGGATATAGCATGAGTTATACCTTATTCAAGAATCAGACATCAACATGGCTTGATTCAACACCATTTGAAATTAATGGAAAAGCTCTCTAAGAATGCTAGCCCAGATATGGAGTCATAGATGTAACCATCAGCTACAGGTTAGCATATAGGAAATACAAGTAAAAAAAGAGAGAGAATAAAAGGAGTACAAAAATCAAAAGTGTTTTTATAGATTTCATCGCTACCCTGTTCATACACCCTTGGACCAAAATTTTTCATATAGTGAAACTACTTGTCTCTTAAAAAAAAAATCCTGGATATTACTCCAAATGTGTAATGGCTTTCATACGCCCATTCTTAATAGTTTAGGTAGCATCTGATATAATGAAACTTAATATTAAATAACAGAAAATAAATTGTGTCTATATTCACTACACTTCGATTAGCTCAAGATTTCTTGTCATTAAAATATAAACTAGTGAGTGGAAAGAAAAATATATTTTATTCCACTGAATGCAGCTATCATTTAGTGCCCAATCCTTCAGTTCTCATGAATGTAAAATTCCCACTGAGATTAATGGGAGTTTTTTGCCTGTTTTAGGACTGCAAGATTAATCCCTTTGAGTTTTGAAACCTGGCCTTATCAGTGAAACCTTACCAGTAATACATTCTGGTGCAACGGATTCAGATAATGTTCAGTATCACAGAGACAGCAATGGTACAACGTGTTATAACTAGTCACTTTTTGAAACTGAAATCTATAAAATAAATATTAGTAATTAAAAGCCGTACAAATCGCTTGGATGAATGTTGGAGTAGGGTATTAGCAAACAAAACAAATGATTGCACACTGATCCCTCTTTTTAAAAAAAGAGGCAGTTTCTATTATTTACTGGCAGTTTTTCTAAATGTTCACTTGCACACACTCCAGCAAGTTTATGAATGAAACAATTTGTATTAATGTACATCAGCATTGGTTCTATTAATATTTGTTTATGACAGTCATAGCATAAAGCCCAGGCAGCTGTGACCTGATTTGTGAAAATATTTATAGAGGCAATGAGCTAAATAGGAGCAATTAAAATATATTAAACCATCTCGAGTGGCTTCAGCTTGGTATTTAAATATTTCAATAGACATTATAATCATCCTGTTTTCTTACCTAGGGTTCTCAGCTGATCAGGAGTACCACAAGCTAATGAATTTTGGAAGGTCATATTTTAGGGTTGGGGGAATGGCCTCAAGTTTGACTGTTTCAGACTTTTATTTTTTCTGTGAGGGAAATATTTTACAGAGAAACAAATATTCAATGGCATTTTAAGACAATGTATCTTAAATAGCCTTTTAATTTCAACATACTGCAATTCAGAAGTGGAATCAATTATACTCCTATGTTAATGGTTAAGCAAAAAGCAATTCTTCTACATTTGTACTCTACATTGGAAAACTACAAATGTATTACCAGAGTTAATAGTTGTACTGCATTACACATTAAATTGCTGGGGGTGGGGTGGGGGGGTGGAGGGGGACGACACACATGACATACTGGAGCCATATTTTAAAAATCCATTTTAATATAATGTTTGAATAATAAATATATCCTTTATGCTACAAATATCATTACAAATAATTTTTGAGGCAATTCTTTAAATTTGGTCTTAAATATTTTCTGCTACTCCTTCTGCCGTCACTGTGTGCACTGAAACAAAATGATCAAAGGCAGATTTGATGATGAATCGCAAGTAGGTAGCTTGGAATTCAGGAAGCTGTAGAAGAGAAAAGGAGCTTATTATTTTCATTGTAATAATATACATGTTCAACAAGCTTCTGCAAAGAAGTTTAACGTTTAAAATATAACACAAGGATCAAGACATTTCTACATGCCAGTTTTCAGAGCTTTCTTGGGTTAGAGGAATCCAAAATAGCCCCCCTCTTTCCTTTGAAGCCCTGGAACTCATGAAACTTTCAAGACAATAGCTGGGCCAAGAAAGATTACCACACTTCTTCAGATAGATATTTAGCAAAGTTAGGAGCTCTAGCTATATGGATTTTTATACCATAATGTATAAGCACATATCCAAGACCTAGGGATGTATCTAAACCTCTAAAATAATACGTATTGAGTTGCGCTAATTGAAGGCATTTTTAACTAGTCTATCCACCCCTCCTACATGTGGCACTAATGCTGAATGTACTCACAGAAAATTCTTCCGTTTGAAGCGCCCCTTCTGTGTATTGTAAATCTAGAAAATAAATTTTATATCAAACAATGAGTTAATATATATACAATGCTGTAATAAGTTTCCACTGGACTTGAAAGTTCCTGGAAGTTAAGGATTGTGAGTCTACATTTTATGCAAAAATTATTAACAAGCCGATTAAAGAATACAAACAATTTTAGTGATGTTCCAATTTAAATATACAAGCAATTAAACTGGTTTTTAAAATGACTCTATGGGACATAAAAAAAACTGTGTTGCATTATACTACTCAAATATGCTTTTAATTTTTGAGTATAAGATAAAATATACAAGTAGTACTTTTAGCACTTATATAGTGCTTTTTATCTTCAAAGTACTTTACAAACAATCAATCCTCACAATTGTCATTTATGGAATTATAAGTATTACAAATAATAAATAGCCCTATTTTATAGCTGGGCATACAGAGAGTGAGATTGAAGGGCCCACCTCAGGTCACAGAGTGAATCAGTGACACAGCTGAGATTAGAATTAAATTATTCCTGTTTGAATAGGACATAAAAGGACAAACTGAGATTAAGACCCCATATTGTTGGCACAGTTCTTCATAACATCCTCAGTACACTAAATATAATTCAAAGACACAGGAATGAACATTTAATCTTGTCACATAATTTAATGTTTTCCATTTTTCTTACATGTGGTATATGGTTATGCAGTTTAAACAGCTCATCATCATCATACTTTCAGTGTTTTAGTATTATTTGTGGACTGGCAACGGCTCCGATCAAGCAAACACTTATGCACATGCTTAACTTTAGGGCTTATGCTAAAGTTAAGCACATGCAAAAACATTTGCAGGATCAAAGCCTCTGTCTTTTTAGACAAGGGTTTAGTAAATGTCAAAAATTATATCACAACTACTGTGATAACATAAAATATAGCTCTAACATTTTAAACTTTCTACTATTCTAGTTTTCATTATGCCACCATTCTCACTTGATGTCAAAGGAGCCAATACAGAGCCCAATTCTGCAAACATTTATATATAGGGCCCTACTAAATTCATGGTCCATTTTGGTCAATTTCATGGTCATAGGATTTTAAAAATCATAAATTTCATGATGTCAGCTATTTAAATCTGAAATTTCATGGTGTTGACCCAAAAAGGAGTTGTCGGGGGTGGGGTTGCAAGGTTATTGTAAAGGGGGTTGCGGTACTGCTATCCTTACTTCTGCGCTGCTGCTGGCGGTGGTGCTGCCTTCAGAGCTGGGCAGCTAGAAAGAGGCGGCTGCTTGCCAGGAGCCCCGCTCTGAAGGCGGAGCTGCCGCCAGCAGCAGCACAGAAGTAAGCATGGCATGGTATAGTATTGCCACCCTTACTTCGCTACTCCTTGCAGATCTGGGGCCTCAGTCAAGAGCCGCCACTCTCTGGCTACCCAGCTCTGAAGGCAGAATTAAGGGTGGCATGGTATGGTATTGCCACCCTTACTTCTGCGCTGCTGTTAGCGGGGTACTGCCTTCAGAGCTGGGCATCTGGCCAACAGACGCTGCTCTAAAGCTGCCCAGCTCTGAAGGCAGTGCAGAAGTAAGGGTGGCAATATTGCGACCCCCCCCAAAAAACTCCCTTTTAGGTCAAGACCCCCAATTTGAAAAATGCTGGTCTCCCCCATAATCTGTATAATATAGGGTAAAAGCACACAAAAGACCACATTTCACAGGGAGAGACCAGATTTCACGGTCTGTGACACGTTTTTCATGGCCATGAATTTGGTAGGGCCCTATTTATATACACAGCAACTCTACTTCTTGTGAGCAGTCTGTTGGAATCAGTAGGACCACTCTCATAAGGAAAGTACTTGTATGCATCTGTGATTGTAGGATTAGGCCCATAGTGTAACAGTTTATGGTTTTTTATTTTTATTTTTTTAAAACAAAACAGGGTTTCCTGATAATTTAAATAATGAAAATTCAAATACAAACCTAAATTTACAAAACTCAGGGTTGAGAGAAACTAACAAAAGAGTGAAAGTTTTCAAACAAAGATCAACCTCTGCCCCATCCTCAAATACCTACTGAGCACACAGCAGTACCCAATTTAACATTATCATGATTTAGATTGTTGTGCTCTGGAAAATATTTTGTCTCTTAACAAGGCAGTTCTATTGCTATACTGTTTCAAGTCACACTGTTTTTTCACATATAATTTTCATGTGGATTTCCAGCATGTCACTCTGGTAACATTGATGGAATATTAATTTTTTTATGGATTATATCGATAGTAATAAAAACAGCCAATCACAATCCTTTCCAGTATACCAAACAAATGTTATAAACTTTATTCTTCTAATGGTGTAAAGATATTAAGACAATGAGCAAATAGATAAAGGCCAACATAATTTCCACCCAATCAGAGCTGCTTCTCATTTGATTACTTACCTTTTTCGATACACACTTCAAAAGCTACTGGATCTTTAGATAAGCTTTTCTCAATCCTCAAACTCCGCACTAAAATATATTTAAAAAGAAATCAGCATAGACTGAGCACTGAAGTCTAGTTTCATATTACTGTTTTACTAATAACAACAGTACTTAACATCATGCATCACTTTTCATCTTCAAAGAATTTTACCAACATTAGCTAATTAATTTTCACAGTATCCTGTTGGGTAGGTAGGTAATCTTATCATCATCCTCATTTTACAGGTGGGGAAACTGAAGAAGAAAGTTTAAGTGATTTGGCCAAGATCAGCTAAAGCTTGAGTTCCTAAGTTCCTGGGCTCACAGTACTTTCTCTTTCATAATATCTTTTCTCACATGATTACAGAAATTTGACAAAATGTAAATAAAGGACATAGAAGTTCATACTATGAAATTAAAAAGCAACACATTTAAAACAGATAAAGAGAAAATACTTTTTGATGAAACAATTTACAGAATTGTTTGAAGCAAATTATTTTTTAAAGATCATCATTTATAAGATAAATAATTTTAACCTAGTTAATGTAACTTTGTTATACTAAACTATCAGGCCAATTTATCCTCATGCTTCAAGGCATAAATCAATCACTAGCTCAAGTCGGGGAAAATAATTCTCCTCCTCAACATATTATAACGATATAATGCACAAAGGCCAGGGCTATTAGGAAAGATGTTCGTCTTTCTCCAGCATATCCTGCTTCCCCAATTAGTTCATGCAACATACTAGCCTCAAAGGATCACTGGTTTGCTGGCTTAGCTACATTCTTGTGGATTATTTTTTAAACTATTAGCTGCAGAGTGCGATACTACTGTGAAAATTAAAACATGAAAATACATTGCGTTCTTACCTAAGTAACACTGGATTGTGAGTTTGCTGATTTTTACACATTTATGAAAACTAATAATGAATTCCTGGGGGAACATTCCTGTTGTTGTCCAAAACGTTTCTGAACTTCTGTTGTTTAAAAAAAAGCAACATGACTTTTTATTTGTTACATTAAGTATGATATATTTATAAAAGAATGAGATCTGCAAAGTAATTTCTATTTAGGCTCCTCTGAAAAGGAACAATATATATCTGAAGATCCATTACAATATCAATGTTTACCATATCTCCTCTCTCTCTTACAAACAGCCTCTATTTCCTTTACTGCTCGCAAGTCTGTTCATCACAGAATATTCCCAGATACTTGAATCTCACAGGCCACTCAGTTCAACAGCCTGTCTAAAATTTGGGTTTGAGTGACTCTCACCTAGCAAGAGCCTATTTAGATTAGCTTCGTTGTTATTCCCTCCCTTCTCCTTTCTGCTGCATTTCTCAATAACAAAAAATTCTGGCACAGTTAGACAATTCATACCTGCACATTACACCACAACTGACCCACCCATTATGATACAGTCTTAGTTCCATGACCACGTACTATTTTTCCACAGAACCCCCGCCTCATTCAGTGCACAAGATGGATGGTGCTTTGGGAATGAATCAGGGTTGTTCAGTGAAGGAGGCTGTTGTCTGTAGGATCCCTGCTTCATTTGTTGCAGACGTTGAAGGTGTCTAGTGAATGAAGTGGAAGACTGCAGGAATAGAAAGGATGGTCTTATATATAAGGCAGATGAATGGTGCCCTGGAGAAATGGATTCTATCCCTACCTCTGTCATCAGGGCTGGCTCCAGGCACCAGCCCACCAAGCTTGTGCTTGGGGCGGCACCTGGAGGGGGGCGGCGCGGCGCTCTGGCCCCCGGGGAGAGCGGGGCCACGGCCGGGCTCGCCGCCCTCCCCCCGGCGCTCTGGCCGCCCTCCCCCCGGCCGCCGGGGGGGGGGGGGCGGGGGCGGGCGGCCAGCGGCTTTTTTGCCTGGGGCGGCAAAAAAGCCAGAGCCGGCCCTGTCTGTCATAGATTTCCTATGTGATGCTCGGCAAGTCACTTAAACCAAACTTTTCACAGATGGCAACTGTGATTCCTCATTTTCTGGGTGCCAACTTTAGATCCTGGGACTGAGCACTCACAGCTGCAACTGAAGTCAATGGAAGATGTGCTTTAAACATATAAAGTGCAATAAAATATTAAGTACTCTGAAAAATCAAGCCACAGGCTGTCTTCTATTAGGCACCCACAATTATTGGACATTTTTTACCTTACTGTCTCTGTGCCTCAATTCCCCATCTGTAAAACGGGGATAATAATGTCCCCTCATCTCACAGGGATGTTGTGAAAATTAAGTACTATTTGTGAAGCATTCAGATACTATAGTGAGGAGCACCACAGAAAAATCCATAAGGAAATTAATAAGAATGGCCATACAGGGTCAGACCAATGGTCCATCTAGCCCAGTAGCCTATCTTCCAACAGTGGCCAATGAACAGAATAGGGCAATTATCAAGTGATCTATCCCCTGTTGCCCAGTCCCAGTATCTGGCAGTCAGAGGCTTAGGGACACCCAGAGCATAGGGCTGCATAATAATTCTGTCTTCATAGATTCATAGATTCTAGGACTGGAAGGGACTTCGAGAGGTCATCGAGTCCAGTCCCCTGCCCGCATGGCAGGACCAAATACTGTCTAGACCATCCCTGATTGACATTTATCTAACCTACTCTTAAATATCTCCCGAGATGGAGATTCCACAACCTCCCTAGGCAATTTATTCCAGTGTTTAACCACCCTGACAGTTAGGAACTTTTTCCTAATGTCCAACCTAAACCTCCCTTGCTGCAGTTTAAGCCCAATGCTTCTTGTTCTATCCTTAGAGGCTAAGGTAAACAAGTTTTCTCCCTCCTCCTCATGACACCCTTTTAGATACCTGAAAATTGCTATCATGTCCCCTCTCAGTCTTCTCTTTTCCAAACTAAACAAACCCAATTCTTTCAGCCTTCCTTCATAGGTCATGTTCTCAAGACCTTTAATCATTCTTGTTGCTCTTCTCTGTATCCTCTCCAATTTCTCCACATCTTTCTTGAAATGCGGTGCCCAGAACTGGACACAATACTCCAGCTGAGGCCTAACCAGCGCAGAGTAGAGCGGAAGAATGACTTCTCGTGTCTTGCTCACAACACACCTGTTAATACATCCCAGAATCATGTTTGCTTTTTTTGCAACAGCATCACACTGTTGACTCATATTTAGCTTGTGGTCCACTATAACCCCTAGATCCCTTTCTGCCGTACTCCTTCCTAGACAGTCTCTTCCCATTCTGTATGTGTGAAACTGATTTTTCCTTCCTAAGTGGAGCACTTTGCATTTGTCTTTGTTAAACTTCATCCTGTTTACCTCAGACCATTTCTCCAATTTGTCCAGATCATTTTGAATTATGACCCTGTCCTCCAAAGCAGTTGCAATCCCTCCCAGTTTGGTATCATCCGCAAACTTGATACGCGTACTTCTTTGCCAATATCTAAGTCGTTAATGAAGATATTGAACAGAGCCGGTCCCAAAACAGACCCCAGCGGAACCCCACTTGTTATGCCTTTCCAGCAGGATTGGGAACCATTAATAACAACTCTCTGAGTACAGTTATCCAGCCAGTTATGCACCCACCTTATAGTAGCCCTATCTAAATTGTATTTGCCTAGTTTATCGATAAGAATATCATGCGAGACCGTATCAAATGCCTTACTAAAGTCTAGGTATACCACATCCACAGCTTCTCCCTTATCCACAAGACTCGTTATCCTATCAAAGAAAGCTATCAGATTGGTTTGACACAATTTGTTCTTTACAAATCCATGCTGGCTATTCCCTATCACCTTACCACCTTCCAAGTGTTTGCAGATGATTTCCTTAATTACTTGCTCCATTATGTTCCCTGGCACAGAAGTTAAACTAACTGGTCTGTAGTTTCCTGGGTTGTTTTTATTTCCCTTTTTATAGATGGGCACTATATTTGCCCTTTTCCAGTCTTCTGGAATCTCTCCCGTCTCCCATGATTTTCCAAAGATAATAGCTAGAGGCTCAGATACCTCCTCTATTAGCTCCTTGAGTATTCTAGGATGCATTTCATCAGGCCCTGGTGACTTTCAGGCATCTAACTTTTCTAAGTGATTTTTAACTTGTTCTTTTTTTATTTTATCTGCTAAACCTACCCCCTTCCCATCAGCATTCACTATGTTAGGCATTCCTTCAGACTTCTCGGTGAAGACCGAAACAAAGAAGTCATTAAGCATCTCTGCCATTTCCAAGTTTCCTGTTACTGTTTCTCCCTCTTCACTGAGCAGTGGGCCTACCCTGTCTTTGGTCTTCCTCTTGCTTCTAATGTATTGATAAAAAGTATTCTTGTTTCCCTTTATTCCCGTAGCTAGTTTGAGCTCATTTTGTGCCTTTGCCTTTCTAATCTTGCCCCTGCATTCCTGTGTTGTTTGCCTATATTCATCCTTTGTAATCTGTCCTAGTTTCCATTTTTTATATGACTCCTTTTTATTTTTTAGATCATGCAAGATCTCATGGGTAAGCCAAGGTGGTCTTTTGCCACATTTTCTATCTTTCCTAACCTTCAGAGGAGGCTTTGAATAATGTGCAGTAAATTAGGCATAGGGCCACAAACTGAACAACAGGGATAAAACAAATATTGAATAGCTGTGCATTAAGTGAGTACTGGCCATCCTGTGCACTGATTAAGGCACGTGTCCTGTGGAAAAATAGTATGTGGTCATGTAATTAAATATGGTATATAATGCATATACATACAGAGGCCAAAGTAAAGTTGCACTGACAACCTTAATTTTGGTAATTCCTCACTTTTGAGTGCTTCACTTTGCCACCTTAATGTTCTTTTATTAATAATAATAATAATAATAATAAAACAATATAAAAACATAATAGCATAAAATCCAGTGATAGAACAAATGAATGTTAATGACACCAAAGCACTTTATTTCTCCAACAACCTTCACTTACATAAAGAACCAAACATCAAATCTTACCCATCAATGATGTTTTCAGGGGGGTATTTTTCATCACTTGATGTGGCTAGAACAACTTCAGCCCCTGGAGAGCTAAGGCACAGATCTGTTGATTTCATCCTTTCTTGTTGGTCTGCATGAGATCAAAAAAACCCAAAAGAAACGTTCTTAGAATATCACTGATTGGTAGCGTCTGTCCTCTTGTTGCCTAGCAGCCAAATTCAGTCTCTAACAGGAATTCAGAGAAAGCATGTTACACTCTTATGAGCAACACTCTAGTCTATCTCTTTTAAGATCTCTATGATACAACCACCGATATTTCTTGAGTTACAGTCAAAACAGTCCCCTCACACCACACTGCTGACCACAAATAGTTCCAGTTCTAAAGAATAGCTGCTTGCATTTCTAATTGTATTCTTTATTAAAACGCTTGAAATGCATTTTACATAATTAGAACATAGGTGTTTTTGACTAAGAAATATAGTGACAAGGATTTAAGTAAAAATATTTTTTTAAATCATGAGTGTTTGCTGTAGTGCTGCCAAAGTAGCCAAACTACTAATAAATGATAATATATAATTATAGTACTTTGTGCTTTTCTGTAGAACCTAAGAATCCCAGAGAACTTTACAAAAAATAGTTAAGCCTTGCAATAAATATCTTTATAAGTTAAAGTATGACTTTCCCCTTCTGGTATTCCCCCTATTTCCTCAGTATCTCTTCAGTTTCCCTATTTCTTTCCCCATTGTAGGTATTTTGGGCCCTAATCCTGCAATGAGATCTATGTGGATACAGGACCCGGGTCTTTGTCATGAGAGTGAACAAGGAATTATATGTGAGCTGGCAGGGTGATAAGACATCTAAAAAAAGTCAATGTCATTTTGGGTTGAATACACAGAGGCATTATGTCACAGAACAGGGAGCTGATAGATTCTCTCCATATGGCATTGTTGAGACAAATAAATGGATAGTTGTAGGGAGCTGAACACCAAAAAGATATAAACAGTTTTCAAGGAATTGAGCGAATGGCAACAATAATTCGGAGTCTGAAAGGACTTATTAAAGAATATTTAATAGAACAATGACTAAGGTGGCTAACTGCCTACAAGTGTTGGGAAAGGTATCCAACAAAGAAGGAGAAGAATCATTTAGGGATGTCAATGGAAAAGTCGAAGAATAGTGGGATGAAACTGAGCACATGATAATTTAGGCTGAATCACAAGAAACGTTTTCTAAGGGTGAGGTTGACTCTGGAATCATTTCCCTGGGAAGGGACGTCCATCACTTAATTTAAATTTAATCTAGTCCAAACTTTGGAAAATATGAGGTACAGGGCAATTACACTAACAGACCTCTATCAGCTCCTGGCATCCATCAGCGCCTCCCCATGTCCCCGTCAAATCCCAGAGCCCCCTCCCAATGCCCCACATCCCTTCCAAATCCCAGAGCCCCCTCCCAATGCCCCACATCCCTTCCAAATCCCAGAGCCCCTTCCCAATGCCCCACATCCCCTCACCGCCTCCCCATGTCTCCTCCAAATCCCAGAGCCCCCTCCCAATGCCCCACATCCCCTCCAAATCCCAGAGCCCCTTCCCAATGCCCCACATCCCCTCACCGCCTCCCCATGTCTCCTCCAAATCCCAGAGCCCCCTCCCAATACCCCACATCCCCTCCAAATCCCTGAGCCCCCTCCCAATGCCCCACATCCCCTCCAAATCCCAGAGCGCCCCCCCAATGCCCCACATCCCCTCACCGCCTCCCCATGTCCCCTCCAAATCCCAGAGCCCCCTCCCAATTCCCCCCCAATGCCCCACATCCCTTCCCCATACCCCGGGCTGCCTCCCACAGCCCCTCCCCATGTCCCTCCATTATCCTGTCACCCCAGCCCCACATCTCCCCTGGGTCCCCGCCCCTGGCTCAGGGACTCGCCTCTTGTCTCGGGTGGAGACGCCGCGCGCTCCCGCCTGGGGCTCCCCGTCGCTTTCTCCGCCCGCGCACGCACGCGCGCGCGCGCTCCGCTGGCTCAGCTCCCCCGGCGCGCCCCCGCTCTCCCCTTTGTGGCCCCGGGGCGCTCCCGGGGTGGGACTGGCCTGTGTCGAGCCCCGGCCCCTGCGAGCGGCCGCGCCGAGCGGGGGCTCTCGGGACGGCCCGTGCCCGGGGCCAGGTAGGTGACGGTCGGGGGGTTCGGGCCGAGCTGCTCGGGGGCCGGGGAAACTTTCCCAGCGCCCGCGAGAGCCCCAGGCTCGGAGCGACGGACCCCGCGGGGCGGGGCGGGCCCAGGGCAGGGGGCGCTGCTCCGCCAGCAGCGGGGCTGAGGGGCACGAACCTACCCCGGCAAGGGGCCAGGCCTGGGAGCGGCCCCCGCCCGAGGTGGGCTGAGGGGGCCGGGCCGGGGCCGGCTGGGCTGAGCCCGCGGCCGGACGGCGCCAGGGAACGGAGCAGACACCCCCGGGCCTGGCCTGTCTGCGCCCCGCGGCGCGGCCCTGAGCAGAGGGGCAGCAAACGCCCCGCTGGGGAAAGGTTCAGCGCAGGAGCCCCCCCGGGCCGAGCGGCGCCTGTTGCATCCCAGAAAACAGCCGCCGACCGTCCGTGGCCGCCAGGGGGCTGCGCCGAGCCCATCCCAGCGTCAGACAAAGCCAAGTCCCGCGGCTCTGCGCCGCTCCGCTCCGCGCCGCCGAAAGGGGCAGACATGTCCCCGTTTGCAGGCCGAGCCGGTGTCATGGCAGCGCCGATGAAAGCCCCGCCGCCAGGTCTGCAGCGTTGAGCAAGGAGGTGGTGCACGAGACAAACTTCTGTAGCGCTCTCACAATTTACCGCAGCCCTAATCGATCATCATGTTAACGGGCAGGCCCCAGGTGCAGCGTACAGGACTATATGAATGCAACAGTTGTAATGTACTGAGTACTGTAGTATGTAAGGTATAGCAAGCACGGTGCCCTGCTAAATGCAATCAGAGCAACACCATGTTAGTACTGATGATCAAGGAGGACGTGTGTGTGGAAAAGACCTGTCATTCTGAAGCAAAAGTCCTGAGTTCTAGTCCCCATATTTATTTTGCTGGCAGCTGGGGTGTATATGTATCATACGCAGCCACACTGTCACGATACCGTATGGGTACACTATCATGTGCTGCCTAGGGCACCAAAGGAAATTAACTTGGAATTGATATTTCCAAAATAGTATAATTTGTTTCAATTATTTATCTGGCTCTCCTTTTGTTTTTGCAGAAACTGTAAAGGGGAATGTCTTACTGCCTCAAGTCAGAAAGCCTTTTGGATACAGGCCCAATATATGTGCGTGAAAATGGGCACCTGTATATGGTAAATCAGGGTTCTGGCACTGTAAAAAATGCCACTCCAAAACCAAGGCCTTTTAGACTATTTTCTAAAGGATTCTCTGTGGAGCTTTGTATGAACAGAGAAGATGACAGTGCAAGGAGAGAGAGAACAGATCATTTCATCTTTACTTATACTAAGGAGGGGAATCTCCGGTACTCAGCCAAGTCTCTCTTCGGCCTAGTGTTGGGTTACATTTCTGACAATGTTGATCATATTGATTCGTTGATTGGCTTTCCAGAGCAGATTGCTGAAAAGCTTTTTTCTGCTGCAGAAGCAAGGCAAAAGTTCACAGAACCAGTTACAGGACTCAGAGCACTACAAAAATTTACTGAGGCTTATGGAAGTCTGGTGCTTTGTTCATTATGTTTACAGAATAGGTAAGTGCATTGAGTAACATAAATGTGTGAGGCTCTGCCAGTGTTTTTACTTAAGTGTTTCCATTTTTTTACTTAAATATAAACAGTTCCTTGATTTGGATTATTAAATTATATTTGTTCATTCCATAAAATATTGTTGGTAAATAGCATTTGGTTTAATTCTTGTATCTGTAATGCAAAACCCCTAATACGGCCAGTTAATCCTCCAAATCCACACGAACACATTCTGCAACCTGAATTGAAGGATAAAACCTGCAGCTTTATTTTTAACATGCTAACACCTAGCACTTGTATGGTGCTTTAAAACCTAATCCTCAGAACATACCTACCTTAGTGTCTGCAGGATAGTTTTAGCCATGTCAGTCCCAGGGTATTAGAGAGACAAGGTGGGTGAGGTAATAATATCTTTTATTGGACCTTCTGTTGGTGAGCGAGACAAGCTTGTCTAATTTACCTACCTCACAGGGGTGTTATTTTAATAATTAAATTGTTTCTGAACTAATAAAAACCCTTTTCTGTAAGCATTTCAACATTTATTTTGACTTGTACAGTGAGCAAAACGTTCTAGCACACAGTCCCACTGGGAGGTTCCATGTCTACTATTGCATTTCATTTTAAGGGTATCAGTACCCCCAAGATACAGGGGAGAAAAGGATAGTCTTGTAATTATATCACAGGTTTTGAAGTCAGAAGACTAGTACTACATTTTATTAATTACTATTTTTATCTAGATGTGTTGCATGCCCTCCATATTAAATACACCTTGCCCAGGGATGTTCTCCCTCTCCAATGCCCCCTCTTCTCTGGACAAGTTCTAACTCAACAAGAAACATTTCTCCTTACAAGGCTTAAAATAGGATTATACCCCTCTAAAACCTTGTCCCTGGTGAAGTACCTTCCTATGCTATAACAATTTAGGGGGTTTTTTTTGGTACATTAACACAGTCTATGGTATTTTCAGTCTTTTAAATATGAATCAGTAGAAATCAAAGCATATAGGCACATCATTCTTGGATGCCAAAGGTGGCATGAGCAATATAGGAAAGTTTTAATAAAAAACATCACATGTACCAGGTGTCACTTCATCCTCCGTATGATCAAATTTTTTGCCAGTCTACTCGTGAATTGCCCTTTTCGTGGGTGAAAGATGGTTTCTGTTGTAGGATCCTTGTGTTCTCTTTATTTCACTAATCAAGGTTTTTGTCTATGGCCATGAAACGTCAGTTTTATCATTTGGCAAGCAGTGCTGCTGGAATTAGACTGATATAGCTTGAGATCTAGTTATAATAGCTGTCTTTGCAAGTTGAAGTCACTAGTTACAGAGCAAGTACTTTTTGAGTCAGATCTGAGCCACAATGTTGGTATAAGACATTGAGTAAGTACTTGAGCATGTGTTCCACATGGACTGCAGCCTGGGTAGATAATGAAGAGACTGTGCTCATTTGGGGCATTTTTCACATAGCAGAGAGTAGGCACCTTCTAGTGCATCTAAACGTTGATAGCTTTCTGCTCTTTACAGATATCTGGTTATTTCTGAAAAACTTGAAGAAATTAAGTCTTTCAGGGAGCTGACCTGCTTGGATCTTTCCTGTTGTAAACTTGGAGATAACCATGAATTGCTAGAACATATCACCAAAGAAGCTCTGTCTAGGTACCAATTTATTTATATATATATATATAACTGACCAGCATTTTCTTTTCCATCACCAAGAAATTCACAGAATCACACTGTCTCTTTAAAGGAAAGTTTCACAGGCAAGAAGCACTTTTATTGGGGTTTTTAGTTGTTTATAAATTCTCTTCTTCAGGTGAAAAAAGCATACATCAGAACTAATAAAACAAATTGCATGATACCAGGCATGTACTGAGTCTTTAGATATGATCTACAATTATGAAAGTTGAAATAAAAGTACTCTACTATCCAACATAAAGACCAATTGTTTTGTATATTTTTCATTTTCTGTTTATAGTATACACTCATTATTGCAAAACTTAATTTCCAACTGCTGTAGACTTTCCCTATTAAATTTGCTTATTGATTTTTTTGGGAGAAAACTTTATCAAAATAATCATTTTAACTGAATCAGTATGTCAGCATGAGACATTCCTAACTTACATATTTTGTCCAGTATGTGTTTGCTAAAATGTTTATATAACAGTCTTTTCAAGCTTCCAGAGATCTAAAAGGTAGAATATTGTGAAACTTTATTAGATAGGTTAACTGTGTTTGTTAATTAATAACTGTTGTTACTACATAAGACTTCCATGCATTTGATTCAAGGTTGTGTTTTAAAGGGATGCCGTGGAAGTATATCTATAAATTTTGGGGGATTTCATTTATTCTTCTTTGCAACCCTTCCTTGTATCTCCTACCAATTTTGTCCTTTCCTATATGTCAAGCAAGGATTTTACTTCTCCAGTTTTGAATGGGGTTGAAATTGACAAGCCTAATTGTTCTTAACTTCAGGTTACAAAGAATCTTATTGCCTGTGTCATCAAGCTGTTGTGTTCTGGTGTTGCCTGTGTCAGTGAAATTTTGGCAATAGTTTGTAAGGCAATTACTTCAGCAGAGCCTTCAGCGGGAACAGGGAAAATACCAGAGGCCTCTTGTTTTATTAGTCCTTTTAATATCAGCAAAAGAGTGGTAGATTGAGCAGGTGTTGGGGGAAGATTCACATGAAATGCTAACAATTTTACTAAAAACTTTGAAATTATTCCTTTATAAACTAACTTTACATTCCTTATCCTAGTGTAACTCGGCTCCTCCTGAAGGATAATTGTTTGTCAGATGCAGGCCTTCGCAAAATGACAGCGCCAGTTCGAGTGATGAAAAGGGGACTTGAAAATCTTTCTGTATTAGATTTGTCTTGTAAGTATGTCAAAGTGCCTCATAATTTACATTTAGAAACACATAGTTACTTCTCATCTAGGGTTCCTCCTAGTTAATATTGAAAGGAAACAATTGTTCAAAATTAGCCCCAACATCAGGAGTCCAAATTAGGACTTCATTGACAGCTTGCCAGAATTCACATGTTGCACCTATAGCCTTATCCTGCTGCACCGAAGTTAGTGAAAGCAGAAATCAGGCCCTTGATTGGCATAAATACACCATTTAAATGAACATTTATGGATTCCAAAGTGGAACTTGAACTAGTCAATATCCAAGCTGAGTGACTCAGCACTGAATTTATAATCTAAGTTTTGTATTTTACTACTAATAAATATGACATGAACCTGACAATATCATCCTTTGTCTAGTCTTTCTGCTAGGGTGGTGACTATTCAACATGTAAACTTTTTACACAGAGAACAAGACTAAGGTGTCCATCATTTTAGTCTCAAATACAACATCAAAAGAAAACTTTCTGAACTTGACATTAACAAAGGATACTGATTATCGGTGGAGCTCACAGCACTAGCTGTTATGAAGGTTGCCTGTCACTTCCTATCCTGTGTTCTCAGTTGCTTATAACTTTACCAGACTATCCAGTTGGGGTGAAATATTCTATGCTCGGTGTCTGATTTCTTCTGGAAAACTTCAGCCAGAATCATTCAGCCATTTCCAAGAACAAGGCTAGGGAAAAATGTTATTTTGTCCATGTTAAAAAATTCTGGCTACCTTTGCTTTGAAAAGCTCTATCACCTCCATGCTCTGGAACAGGGACCTGAAATTTGGAAGATGGTGGCCTTTGAGGGATGTGCCTTTTGCTGACCATGTTGAAAATCTGCCCAAATTTTGCCAAGTTATAAGCCTTTGAAAAGTTACAGTTTGCACATGCTCATTAGACACTTTTTTTTTTTAGATTTTAGCAGTTAAATTCCCTACAATTGCATCTGTGCTGAGCAGAACCTTCCCTGCAATTGCAGCTTTGCGCCATGCAGGGTCTAAGCACCTGAAGTGAGATCAGGGAGTCAGTTTCCCCCGTGGTCTCAATGCTACCCCCACTGGACCAGGCAGTATGAAGGAGGAAGTTGCCTGATTAAATTTTTTTTTCTATTTCGCTTTTTTAGGAAACCTAAGAAATTGCATACAAAATGCTATTTTAAAAACACTTCAGGTTGCAAAGTCAAGCACTCAAAAGTTAGCCTTAATTCTAGTGTTTCCTGTCTGTGTAACCCTAATTTGGCCCCCTTGTGAGTATGCAATATGATAGTCTTTAATTACATGAGCACTTACTATTTTTTCCCCCACAGCACCTCTCATTCAGTGCACTGCACGGACCTGCTCTGGGAATGAGTCAGGGTTGTATTTTGAAAGAGACTGATGTTGGTCGGATCCCTGCTTCATTTGCAAAAGTTGGAAGATGTGTAGTTAATGAGGCAGGAGGCTACAGAAAGAGAAGGGACAGTCTCTCAGTTAAGGTAGTTGACTACTGGGCTGGAGAACTGGATTTTGTCCCTGTGTGATAATGGGCAAGATGTGAAAAGTCTGACTTTTCACAGGTGACTATTTATTTGCATGTTCCTCATTTTTTGGGTGCCTAACCTGAGACCCTGGTGACTGGCTTACAGAAGTGCTGAGCATTCACAGCTACAACTGAAGTCACTGGGAGCTTTGACTAGATAAAGTGCTATATAATGCTAAATAGTTTGACATCAGGTCCTAATTGTTTCAAATTAGCCACTCAGAATGCGTGGATACTTTTGAGCTTAATCTCTGTGCCTCAGTACTTCATTTGCAAAATGGGGATAATAATTCCCCCTCTTCTCACAGGGATGTTGTGAACATTAACAAATGTGTGAAGCACTTATACTATTGTGATAAGTGCCATAGAAAAGCTCATGAGAAAAATAATTCTGTCTTCAGAATAGGTTTGAATATTACGCAGTAAATAAAGTATAGGCCACACTTTGAACAACAAGGAGAAAAGAAAATATTGAATAGTTGCTCATTAAGTGAGCAGCCTCCATTCCATGCACTGAATGAAAAATATGCAACCATGTAATTAAACACTGGCTCATAATGCATACACCTCACGGGACTGCATTAAGGTTGCATAGGCAGCCTCAACCCTGGCATTTCCTGTCTTTTGGTGCTTGACTTTGCAACCTTACATTAAAAGAACATTAGTTTTCGTGTGCAATAAATGTATATTTACATATGCACAAGTATGGCTTATATATTTATAATGCTTAACCTAATTGAAGTTGTCTATGAAAGCTTAATTTTGCTCTGCAGAGAAAAAAAATCAGTTTCAAATAACTTTCAAAACATGGAGCATGTGAATATAAATGTGCCGGAATAGCTTATAAAATATTTACCAAGGGAATAATTGGTTGCTTGCTAGTATAACATTTGTATTGTCTTTTTTCCACACCTACATTTTAATACTTTAAAAAAAAAGTGGTTTTGCAGAACACACCTATATAGTCATGCAACTTAATCTAACCTTTTTGATTTTATAGGTAACCCTGAAATCACTGATATGGGAATTGGGTACCTTTTTTCTTTCAAGAAGCTGAATTATTTGGATATTTCTGAAACAGGTCTCAAGGTAAAACAGAATTTCCACCCAAGTCTGTTACATATATACAACATGATCAAATGCTCTTCTACACAGTCTGCTTTATATCCTTCTTTCACCAGGATGTTAAGGCAGTCATTCAGAGGCTCCAGACCCAAATAAGCTTAGTTCATTCAAAAGTGCCTCTGAAAGAATTTGATCATAGTAACTGCAAAACAGAGGGATGGGCAGAGCAGGTATGTTCTTTTTTTTAATTTTTTTTTAACCAAACCAAAGTATGTGTCCTTTTCAGTCACAAATCATTTCACATCACCCAGTGAGGTTCTATATCTTTTTAGTATTTCATTCTGAGAAAACAAATGTTATAAAGAGCTTAGAGAATGAACGTGTTCTTCATTCTTACATGCCTGAGGAAGTATCCAGAGGTTACATTGACTGCTGACAGCCAGGATCAAACCTAAATTTGCAGAGAATAAAGCAGAGTGCAGGTATTCTCACTTTGTCAATAATGTGCTCAGACTGTTAAGTCTCTGCGTACACCCAGTGAGGCCACTTGAAGCAAAATGAAGCATTGCATGCTGGAGCTTCTGCATGGGCAGCTTTAAGCTACATTAGAGACCTCTGAGCCACATTTGGATGTTACAGCACACTTTGTTTACCCTTCTGTTAGGGAAATTACAACTGCAGGAATTTCATTGTAACGGACTGGGGTATATCTATACTGCAGAGACCGTATTGGCATAGCCACATCCCTATAGCTATGCCAGCATAACTGCACAGTGTAGACTCAGCAACTGAAGGGGTTTTGCAGTGGTATAGAAACATCACCTCCCTGAACAACGGTAGCTAAGGTGATGGAAGTATTCATTGACATAGCTGAGTCTACCCTGGGGTTAGGTTGGCATAGTGACGTCTGTTGGGGCGTAGTTTTTTCACGCCCCTGACTGAGATAGCTATGTTCATCTGACTTCTAAGTGAAGACCAAATCTAAGACCATGTCTGGGGGAGGTAAGTTGCACTAGTTTAATTAAATTGATTTTAAATCAGTCTAGTTAAACTGGTGCAACTTCTGTGTGTGCCGTACCATCCAAATGTGGCTCAAAGTTCTATAATGCAGCTTAAAGTTGCCCATCCAGAAGCTCCAGCGTGTAAGAGGAGAATCACAACCATAGAGACTCCTACTGTAATGGAAGTGTTGTAAGGGGACATGTTAGCTGCAGGTGTTTTTCTGTTTCTCGACGGTCCTTCATCTTGCTTCATATATGCATCAGAATTCCTGTTTGATAAGATAGTGTCCATAAGAATTGGAGGAGGGAATATTTTACTTAGGTTGCTAATACTTAAAGCTTTTACTGAAAACTGATGTTGCTATACAAGTCATCTTTGATGGGTAATATGGCATAAAAAAGCTAAAGAGTAAGGTGTAGAGTTGTTTCTGATGATCATTTCTTTTAAGAAAATAATTCAAAATAATTTAAATCATGTTTCAGACAGTGTTGCAGTGGGAGCAGTTGGCTATGAAAACTGTCAAGCCCAAGGAAAACTTGAAGTCCAGAACGGCAGCTCAGCAGTTCTGTACGTAACTGTGTGAGGCTCTGAATAACTTGTTCATTAAACTTGTACATTATTTTTACACTAAATCTATTTAAAAAAAAAAAAAAACTAAAGTGGCATATGGAATGTATACCTGCAGCCACTTGTGAAACTGAACGTTTTTCACTTATACAACATCTTTAAAGTTACAAAATATCTAAAAAGTGATTGACCTTGCTTTTAGTAAATAGATTTTTTTTCATCTGATGGAATATGACATAGGTAAATCCAATTCACTGACAGTTTAAGCTCAAGTGCGTTGAAACCAATGGGAGTCTTGGCCTCAGTGGGTTTTGGGTTAGTTCTTGAGGCAGCTGGAATCTGGTAACCCAGGTCATTTTCAGCTTGGTCATCTGCCTTTGTATAAAGTGATTAAATTAAGCACAAAATCCTCCCTTTGTAATCTGATTAGCACATCTCCCAACAAAAATGAATGAGTAATATAAAACAGTCTTATGTGTTGTATTGATTAAATACAGCCAAATATTGAAAAATTGATTTTATTTCTAAATATTAAGGCTTTGTAGCTGTATTAAACATGGCTTAACAAATGATGAATAGCTTTTGTGCCAGTATTGCATTAGAGAGCAGGCGTAACTCTGTGTTTTGGGTTTTTTTGTAGATGGAAAGAGACGCAGGATAGAAGAACCAGTCAAGTGCACATTGGTGCAGACTAAAGCAAAAGCTTCTGAAAACTTGCAGTTCTATAAGGATGAAGTACAAAACTGCCATTTCCCTTTATTGAAAAAGGAGGCTGCAGCTAGCCACCAATTAAAGAAAAATAAAGAGAAAGGTTTAACTGAACAAGAGAGAGAACGAACTTCAAAGCAGAAGCACACGTGCCTGACCATGGAAGATTGGGACTTGTTGAATACCTATTGATGTAGGCAGATTTCCCTTTTTTTCTGGTGGTAAAGTTGGTAGAAGTATCCATATGAATTTGTGTGTGGAGAAAGGAGACTGATATTTTTTAAAACAGCAGTGGCATAGCAGCAAATTATAGCTACTCGTGTTGGGAGAGGGGAGTGCTAGACCCAAGAGGTGGAGTGATGATCATTCTAATGTATATTTTCTATACACAATTTTTTCAAATAAATTTTGTCGTCATCCTTAACTAATGCCTGTGACATACATAACACATTGAGGGAAATGGTTCTCCTTAAGTCTTGCTCTGTACAGCAGCCCCAGTGACAGAAACTGATTATCACTTAGCCCAACTGCCTCTTCAGCTCAGTAGCACTCTACACAACACCACCAGCAGTGTAGAACTTGAAACTTACTTAGCTTGAGAGATTCTAGTCAGTCAGGTTCTACTGCTAGTAGAAAGCATTGTGGGCGTCAGAGTTTGAAGTCATCACTATGGTAAGCAAGTATGAGTGACTAATCTGTTTGTAAAGTGTCATTTGATTGTAATGGTGCTATACTAATCCTTATCTAGGTAGTACATACAGCTCACAGGGTGAGGTGTATCCAAAGTGCTGTGGATAGACCCTGACAAAGAAAGGAGAATAAATTTGTGGGAGGGGTGAAATATGAAGTTAAGTAACAGCTAATTTCTGGGAGACAATGATTTTGGAATCAAAATTATGACATGGAAGTGGGGAAAACATTGCAGTTTGGGGAGTTTCAAGATTAAACTCTACGTTTTACTCTGCTTCTCTGAGTTACAATGGTAGAGTTTGTTCTCTTTTTATAAACCAATCAATGGCACTTTACACTTGTCAAGAGCCTTTTGTGGATTGAAACATGTTTAAGCATGTAATTATCACTATCTAAAAACATTTATATAGAAAAGTATTGCTATATCTATGGGTAGGGTTGAAAACATGTTCAATTGATCTATTGCATCTAAAACAGTTCTAAATTATTCTACGTAAGTCCAGTGGAACCTCCTAACTCTAGTTATCTTAAGGTCTGTCTGTCCTGCAAACACTGAAGCTAAGAATTTCAGTAGTGACTGTGGATGCCTAACTTAACACCTTAAAGTTAGGCACCTAAAAATTGAGACACCCAGAATTACTAATGACTTCTGAAAATTGTGGCATGATTAAGGCCAAAATTTTACTCCAGTTTGTTTCTTCTAGTAGCACTTAGATATCCCTCCGGTAATTCTTTCAAACAGCTGTTTGCAAGCCAGACACACACAAGAAGTGCGTCCTTGGAATTTGTAAGCAGAGTTTCTTTGTTTGGAGGTCTTTATTTCAACTTGCTAAAAAGATAGGAATATACAGTATACCCACATTCTGTTTGTTGTTCTACTGCCATATTTTGCACTCGAGTCACTACAAAACAAGAATTGTAAAAACAAAGTAGATTTACATACACTTACCGTCCAGGAGAGAGTCCTAGCACCATCAGGCTCTCCTCAGGGTCTCTCTGCAGGGCATGGATCAGCGTTCCCATCACACTCCCCGTCAGTACCCAGCCCAAGCCAGGGAAGCTAGTGATTCAACCAATGGACCAAATTCAGTGATGAATCGTGGTCATGTGCCACCCTGAGGCATGTTGTGCATATGCTAAGAAGGTGGTCTCTCCATCTTGTGCAAAGGTACTACAGTATTTATACTTCTATGCCTTTCTCCATCACGTTGCCAGAAACTAGGGATACTAACAGTGGCTGCCATGTTGGACAACATTTACCATCCTGCCTTGTTCTCAGAAAGACAGTGGCTGGAACCACCAAAAGCACCTGCTTCCTTACCACCAAGAAGCCCATGAAATTGGCCTTGGGTCCTAAAGCCAATGTGGGCTTCTTTATAAATGCCCTGAGACTACTTGCTCCCTTTTAAAGGACTATTCCCAACCGTTTACAGAGGCAAAGCTGGAACAGGGTAGTACTGGACATGGAGGGTTTTTCCCCTTCTAAGCCTCCAAATTCTGTGCACCCCCCTGCACTTAGGTCAAGGATCTAACAGATGAAACTATGTGCATGATATGATGGAAGACAGACAGAGTCTTGTATTTAGATTTGTCATGGTCATGTAGAGTGAAGTCTGACCAAAAAACAAACAAACCACAGGGGTGTTTTTAAAAATAACAGCTAAATTCTCTTTTTAAAATAAAGGCTTCAAGGTACTATGTACTTCTTATGTTCCCAGCCTCAACATCGGTCACTAACCCTTCTCTTCTCATTTTGGCACTTCTGCTCTTCTTTGGGACTAACAGATGTCATGGCTGTAACTCACCAGCAATAGAAATCAAAGTAGATGGGGTTCAAGTTTTTTACCACTATGTCATCTAATCCTACTATGGCTTTCAGGGGTGATGAGTTAGAGTTGTGGAGTTGGCTAGTGTAGACACAACCTTGTAGTTTAGGGAGTGATGCTTTAGCCTCCTACTCTCTTTGGGTTGACCCTGCAGGTAACATACTAATTCCCATTCTGATACACACGTCCTCACGGTCACATTTAGTCATCCTAAGGGACATCTGTATATGTGGTAATTTAGGTTTCTTTATTGGGAATGTTAAAATATTTGAGGAAACGAGCATCCAGATGTAAGCATAGTGTAAAGCTAACTTCTGTGTTTGATCTATGGCTATTGATATCTGACCATCAAGGAATCTCTGTATACCTCACTAATTCTGGTACACTGCCAACTACTGATGAAACTGAGGAGAAGCGATGTAGTTAGTGGTTAGGTAAACTCCCCCTGAATACAAGTAGACAGTACTATGTGATGAAGTTCAGAGTTCTCTCACTGGGAAAAGTTACTCAGCCTTCTGGTCTTCTATCTTATCCCTCTATAAGAAACTACATTCTGGTATATCCTTCATGAAAGCTAAATTCACTCTTAAAAATGACTGCACAGCACAGGTCTACATGTTAAATTGCTATATGCTACATCCACTAATAATGTAAACAACGATCTGTCTCTACAGTTAAGACCAAAAACTTCCCCCATTAATATTACCTCAGCTCTTGTGGACTAAAGCAGTGTTTCGCAACAACCCGTCTGTGGACAGGTGCTGGTCCCTGAGATCTCCCTGACAGTTTAGGAAGGCAGCAAGCTGTTTCTTGGTATCAAAAAGGTTGAGGAACACTGTTCTAAAGCCACCCAAATAAACCCCCAAAGCCAATCCTGCTAACATACAAATTCTTGGAAGAATTAAAACGAGTGTGATAATATATTTAGGGTCATTTCATATTCTAAACTGTTGTGGGGTAATTGTTTTGCACTGCTAAAAAACTGCTCCTCTTCACCAGTGCATGAATAAAACTACATATATAATTCTGGTCAGTTCAAGGTTACAGAGTTCTCTGGGCTTGAAACATTCTATACTGATGTGCGTTATTCTTTGGTGATAGTTGGCTGCCTGCTGCATTGACTGAAATAATTTCTGGTACTATTGTCACATCTTCCCATATTCTCTAGATCAATGGTTCTCAACCAAGGGTACGTGTACCTCTGGGAGTACACAGAGGTCTTCTGGGGGTATATCAACTCATCTAGATATTTGCGTAGTTTTACACCAGACTACATAAAAAGCACTAGCGATATCAGTACAAATTAGAGTTTCATACAAACTTGATTTTACTGCTGTATATACTATACACTGAAATGTAAGTACAATATTTATATTCCAATTGATTTTGGAGTTATTGGTAAAAATGAGAAAGTAAGCCATTTTTCAGCACTAGTGTGCTATGGCACATTTGTATTTTTATGTCTGATTTTGTAAGCAAATAGTTTAAGTGAGGTAAAACTTGGGGGCACACAAGACAAATCAGACTCCTGAAAGGGGTACAGTAGTCTGGAAAGGTGCAGAGCCACTGTTCTATATCCTCTTCTTTCTGAAACTCCTAGTTTTTTTCCTCCCTCTGCAGTCTACCTGAGCAATAGCGTTAGCCACCCACCATCCCTTGTTTCCACATACAGATTGGAAGAAAAAAATTTCCTGAGGCATAATTTACTCCAGAATTGTTAGCAAAGCTAAATTCCATACACTGCCTTGTGTTAGCACTCTGTGCAGACAGTGTAGCCTAGTGAGAACTTGAATGATAGATGCAAGGGTGCTATGCTGCTTTTGTATTGTTACACGAGGTTGTTCTCAGGGAGCAACATATATCAAAAATCAGAATTCCACCCCTCCCCTCCTATCCGTGACATGCCCTCCAACTCTAGGCCATCCACCCTTTAGTCTCTTTTTTTGTCATATCCCTCAAAATATACTTCTTCCACGATGCTCGCAAGAAACAAGTCTATAATGAAGAAATACTTAAAGAGCCATCTAGAAATATATATGCTTAAAAGCGAGTTACCTGGTTAGGCTTACTGCTGAAAACCCTATCCTTTCCCAGCCCGCTCCCGGTCAACTGATTATGATGCCCGAGTTTGGCATTATGTCTAAAATAATGCACTTGGTTCTTATTTGTTCTATAAAATACTGAATAAGTAGTATAAGAGCATAAAAATTGCCCAGAAAGATCAAAACAGTGGTCCCTCAAGGCCAGGATCCTGTTTCTAACAGTGGCCAGTATCAGACACTTAGAAGAAGGTACAAGAAACCCTGTAGTAGACAGTTACAGGGTAAGAGTCTTCCTAACTCCCTTTAGTTAGTGACTGGTTTATGCCCTGCAACATCAGGGTTTGTGTGTCATCCATATAAGTGACAACCTGTTTTTTGAAACAGGCTAAACTCTTAGCCTCTGCAGTATCTTGTGGCAACGTGTTCCACAGGCTAATAATGTATTGTGTGATAAACAAGCCATTTTTATCTTTTAAAAATATGCTGCCTTTCTATTTCCTGGAATGCTCCCTGGGATGCAGCACATTTTAGGTGCAGCTCACTTGTACCTATGACATTGGGAAAAAATGCATGAAACCTTAGGTGAAACACTTTTCATTACACCTTCAAGCTGTCACAAAGCATAACATAAGCAAACAGCCTAGGACTTTAGAACCCAACTAGGACCTGATCCAACTTCCACTGAAGTCAACAAGATTCCGTTGAATTCAAAGGGAGCTGAATGGAGCTCAGATGCAGAACAGAAAGGTCAGCAGTGTTATCTCCACATCCTCCTCTTAAGAAGTGTGCAAACATTATTCCCTATAGATTGCCACAGAACACTCCCTTGTTTAATATGAGGAACACAAACAATAATTATAATGATTAAAACAAAACAGGCTTAATTTACCAACCCAATATTAGCTTTACTGAAGTGTTAAATTCGGGTGATTTTCAAGTCAAAACTACTGAGCATGGCCTGTATTTCAAATCCTATTAATCTGCCATTAGTATTCAAACAGCTAGGAATCTCTCATTAATGTTTTGATCTTGGACTGGAATTCTTAAGCTCTGAAGTGAAAATATTTACTTATGCAACTAATGCTTTCTAAGCATGTCTCCTCTTAGCTGGGGCACTAGATACACTGCAGCATTTTCTACAAACGGGGAAAGGAAGCCATCCATTATAGCTTGGTTTTACATCTCTGCAGGGATAGGTTACCAAATACAGCTTTAAAGGTTGCTATAGGAGCTGTTCCATTACATAGTCTTTTACTGTGTCATTCGAGGTAAAAGTATGAGTCAGAAAACAGTAAATCCATTTTACAAAGGATGTTTCAGATTTACTGCTGTAACCCAGCTACAAACAACAATCAACATTCTCCATTTACACAAGTCATGGGGACACCCATCGTTTCAGATTGCACAGGCCACAGAGAAAAAGAATGGACTGACATGTGAATTGAGGTGGTGGTAGGACTAGGGAAAATACTGACTGATGCTTATTTCTGGCTTATAAACATAGATGTATTGTATTTACTATAAAGTTGTGCTTCTTTCAAGCATAACATCCCTAATCAGGAATACAGTAGCTGAGATTTTAAAGCAGTCTAAAAGGATTGCATCTTTCTTTAATTACAGTGGAAGACACCTGCGTAAACTTCTCAGACTGCTTTGAAAGTCTCAACCACTGAGCCCACTACAGCTATTTCACTGATGTGTGAACAGTTAATGGGTTCTGTGTCACTTAACATCCACACAGCGAAACATATGGGGCACCTGATTTTCTGTGGCCCACTTCTCCAAGGGCTGCTACTGAACAGTTTTTATTTTCTCACATTGATACTTCCTGGTACAAACCATACAGTAGCAGCCTAATCCTGTGGTTGCCCTTAGAGTAGAAAACTGCCACTCCACAACTATATCCTTCTAAGAGATGAAACATACTTTAAATCCTATCACAAGGCTTACATTGGCAGTAACATGTTATAGGAGGAAGAAAGGACCCCACTTTCTCTCTGTCACAGGGTACCCCCCCCTTCCGTCTTGCTCTGTGTACACAGACTGCTTAGACTCTGTAAATAAACCACACGTGGTATTTACAAGCATTCACCCCTCCCCCCCTTATCTACAACAACATATAATTCCTCATCCCCTTAGGCCTGGGACAGGAGAGGGAGGAGCTCTCTCTGGGCTCTGGTGCTCTCTCCCTCCCCCTCCTTGCCCACTTCCTTCCTGCATCTTGTTCTACTCCCTGAACGAATGTGTTAATTAGTGTTTTAACTATCTCCGAGTCCAACCCATTCTAATCTGTCAATTATGCACAGTTTCATCCCCCAGTTTTACTCTGGGGCAATTTAATTGGTGATCCAAGTCCAGGTACTGTCACTGTTGCCCAGCACTGTGTCCCGCACCTCCCCCGCTCACCTGACAAAGATTTTTTCTTACCCCACACTCTCCCTCCCTTACCAGAAAGGCTTCCTTGTGGGGTTCTTCCTCTGTGTTCAGGATGATTATCCAGGCCCTCCTTATAGGGTCTGCCCTGCTCCACTGGCAGAAAACACACTTAGAATTGTGGGGGCAACCTCCACCCACTGTTTTGGCTCACAGGTCCTCACACCATTGGCCCTCCAGAGTGCCCCTTGTCCTACTCTCACCCCTTCAGTCTTGTGGTGGGGCCAGTGGGCTCTCTCTCCCCCTCCCCGCCCCAGGCCCCTGGTTCTCCTATCCTGCCAAACTATACCTGAGCTTTTTTCCCCTTGGTGCACCTGTCGGATGGTTCCAAAGGCTACCCAACCCACATTAATGAGCTAGAGGTTTGTCCTTATTTTCCATTCCCTCCCCTTCAGTGTCTGAGGGGTCTCCCCTTATGTCTTAGCTTGCATTCTTTCGTCTAGTAGTGTCTACACTTTCCACCTTGTTTTCCTTCCTGTCCCCCTCAGTCTCTAGGGAAACTCTCTTCTCTTGGCTTGTATCTTCTTGTCAAGAGGCATTTCCCTACCTGGGGCCCCCAATGCCAGTTTGTCTTCCCAAAAAGAAGGGCCTCCAGTTGGTGCCCAACACAATAGGGAGGTGTAAGCTATCTACTACCCCTACCTGTTTCCAAGCGAGCCTCCCACGGACCTCCGGGATACCTCTGCTGCTGGGCAGCGCTATTTATCCCTATGGACACACACTAATTTCAAACTACCTGGAACCATCCAGTGGAGTTTAACCAATGCCCACTGGAACAGAAAGCAAGCTGTGGCTGTGTCTACCAGGCCCCTTTGACACTTCCTCCGCACCATCACAGAAATGGTAGACAGTTTCTTTTCTTTCCCCTTCCCACGAATCCCAGCCCAAACACAGAACCTGGCAAAACACCTTGCCTTCCATGTATGGGCAGCCTCTTTACATGTGTTCCTGCTGCCCACTCTGGTGAAAGGTAAATGTACAAGTACTTGTCAGAGCGTTTCTGGGCTTGTCTCTCTTCTTCTCTACACACTTCCAGGCAGTGGGTTCCCCACACTTCTTCCCTTGATCTGATCCCCTAAATGATTGGCCTTCTTTCCTGGGGAAGCCTGCCGCCGCAAACTCCTGTCAGTTTAACTGCTTCATCTAAGGTACCTAGCTGATGCTGTCTGACCCAGACCTGTATGCTCTTGGGGAGGCTCCAAAATCGGAGCATTCCTAATCTCCCCCCCAGTTTGGGTGTCCAGTCTCAGACATCAGATGGCCCAATCTGTCAGTTTTTGGGTGAATGCCTGGGGCCACAGACCCCTCCCACATCCATCTCACAACTTAGAACTTCTGTCAATACTTTTCAGCAGACAGGCCCACCCAATCCAAGATGGCTGCCTTCATCATCTTGTTGTCTGAGGCCTGCTCATCATTTAGAGTGGTGTAGACCACCTAGGCTTCCACAGTCAAATAGGGGGATAGCCACAGGGCCCAGGTTCCCCTGTCTCAGCCTGCATCCATATCCACCCTTCCAAAGGTGCCCATTAATGCATTGGGGTCATCCATAGGGGTCATCGTACAGAGGCCAGTCCCTGTACCCAGTTGCCGTTTCCTGCCATGGCACTCACCACCCTTTGTCATAACTGCTGCTGCACAGTCGTTTGCTCTTGGATGTTGTCATACAGGCTCTTTTGCTGGTCTACCTGCCAGGCAAGCAACACTTGCCTCTCCAGGTGGTGTGACTAGTGGAAGCTTTGCAGGGTCTTCTGCATTCCCTTTTGCTGTTCCACCAGCCATTGCGGGCTCTCCTCCATCATCCAGGCTGCCAAACCTTCACATCGGCCACTCCCCTGGAGGCTCTCTGTCGGTCCAGGATCTTACCTTGATCTGTACAAGTCCCCATATGTAAGAAGGTGTCCCCTCCGCTCCTGTCTTTCTCTGCACACTCAGCCTGCTTGGAGACTTTCTGCTCATAAACACCACTCATGGTGTATTTACAGTCTTCCCCCATCACCTTTACAAGTGCATTAATGTATAATTCCTCAGCCTACCAAGGCTAGAAAAGGGAGGAGATCTCTCTTGGGCCTGGGCTCTCTCAGCCTGCCTCTCTCTCTGGCTCCCCCTGCCACTTCCTTCCTGTCTTGTTCTACTGCCTAGGGTTAATTAGTGCTTTACCTCTCCCCAGCCCCTTCTAACCTGTCAGACAGGCACAGCTTTGCCCCCCCAGGCTTAACCTGAGGTGATTTAATGGGTGATATAATGATCAGAGTGTGGGCACAGCTGCTGTTGCCCAGCATTCTGCCACACCCCCCCAACGGCAAACTTGCTTCAATCCTTGTTTCCATTTCTGCCTCTGTTCTGGCTATTATTAGCTGAGCAACATACAAACAAAGGAAGATAAGGTCCCTACCATCATAAACTGACCAACCAAATCAGACACATAATACAGGCAAAACAAGCAATATTCCACCTGAGGGACCATTCTGGAAGCCCGACAGCTAGATAGCCTTTAGTAGGTTGTTGCTAAGTGGCTTTGCAGGAGAAGTGGTTTTGTAAGGTGGGTTTCTCCTCTTTGCCTTTCCCTCTGTTTGAAATTGTAGCTATTTCTGTGTTCTGCTTGGTAGCTATGGTCATTCACTTAGGCAGCTGGTTTCTGCCACAGAGCATTGGGTTTTCTGCTCGGGGATTATGAAGAGGTCCTGCTCCTACATGCTGAAGCACAGAAAGGACATGATGATGGACAATCCAAGTTCAGTACTAGAGAGGCTCCCATGTAACACTTGCACATGTGCAGAGCTCACAATGTTCTACCCAACTCTAATGTACATTTCTGTGCTCACCTCACTTTTTGGGGTGGCCCTTTGCTCACTATTGCATCTTGTCCACCTGACCCTCTATAAAGCCGCTACTATTTCACCTTGGGATGAGCAACTGGGTCTTACACATACACCTGGAGGGACTGCTTTAGGATCAGTCACAAAAAGGGACACTACAACACAACGTATACTGTACTGTTAACAAATGGTGGCTCTGTCCCTCACAATAATAAACTAATGGAAGAATACAGGTAGAATTTTTAATATCACTTATTTTAAAAGCATTATTTTAAAATTTCCCCTCGTTTTCACATCAGAAATAGTTCTGCAGAAAAGAAGTAAACCCAATTTAATTTCAGGGGAAATTTACCACGATTAATTTTTTTAAATAGATAGACAGCAATGAGTGTTTGCAACCTGGTTTCATATAGTTGAGAGCTATAAAAGACTCAGGGAATTTCTCCTCCTTTCATGCTAACAGATTAGTGATCAATTAGCAATGACTGTTGTTATCAAAACCAAAAAGACCTTTTGGTCTTATTATTATTTTAGTTGATACTTAATCTGTATTTGTCGTTTTTTTCCCTAAAAAGGAAAGAAAAACAGAGTCCCTGTCTACTGTAATATCCCTCCTCTCCCTGCAGACTTGCATATACAACAATCACAACCTCAACCCATAGCTAGCATTTTGTATCGTTAAAGTACTTTACAGGTGGTAACTAGTTAACCATCACCACACCCTGGGAGGTAGAGCAGTATGATCCCCATTTTACCAATGGGGAAACCAAGACATAGCAAGGTGAACGACTTGCCCATGATCACACAGTGAGTCAGCAAGATTCCTGGCTCCCAGTCCCATGCTGAGTCTGTTATACAGTACTCCTCCTCCTTTCAGTGCTGTTGCATGGTAGTCAGGAAACCACTAGGCCATGTCATTTTCAGACAATAGCTTCAACCCAGGGCATTAAAGCAGCAGGAGGAGAAGGCTAGCAGGTGAGAATGCAGACCATGCCCTGGGGGGCGTAGCTACCTCTTGGCACTTCATCTATTGCAGGCATACTCATCAGACCAGTCTGAGCAGTGCTGGATTCTGTCTCCACAGAGGGCCCTGGGAATGCAGGTGCAATACTCAAAAAACACCGGTGTGCAGCTCCACCACTGAGTCCCACAAGGAGGGCAGCTAGCCACTAGGGTGAAAAAGAAAACAGGGACCATTAGCTCTTCTGCTTTTCTTACACATTACATTTTAGACTTTACGTTCACAGATCTGAACTCTCACCTAGTAGACATTGATCTGCACAAGAAAGAATAACTTTCATCCAGCACCAGAGTATTTAACCTTAAGCAGCCACCTAATTTCTTAGAGGCAGTAGATACTGGTGGGTACACGAACCTGCCATGTAAAAGGGTCCCTCAGTCAGTACTATCTCCAGAAGTCAGGGACAGTTAGCTACCAGTGAGAGGAGCAGCCAGTTAACATTCATGACACACAAATGCCATTACTTGAATGTAATACATTATCTGTATATCTGAAACTAGCTATTCTAGATGCAACTGCTGATATGCATCAGTTCAGGTGTGCATGTTGTGGCTGAGATTTTTTAATCAGTCTAGGTGAGTTAGACACACTGTTCCATTAATTTCAGTGGAAGATGTGTCTACTTTTCCTACACTGCTTTGAAAATCCCAACCTTTAGCTTCAATTTTCAAATACGAACTTTTTTAGGTGTGTTAAATTCCACTGGCACTTAGTAAGCTGCTGTAAACATTCATAAGAATCAGCCATTAGTTTTGAATTTTCACTGCTGGGTACAGTCATTCTTTGAGACAAAATCAATCCAAAGTCAGCGTACACCAGAGAATGAATGGCTCAGGGGATTGGCAATGGGCTATGAAGCCTTTCACCTCTAGGTCGTTAGTCTGAATATGGCCCAAGTTGTTAGTGATCAAGAGTTATAAGCATCAGATGTCTGCTTGGCAGCGTAAGTGAAATTAAATTGGTGGTGACAATCCAATGGCCATTGAACAGATGTCCACAGAACAAAACCACCATATCTGGCATGCTTGTTGACAGTCTCAGCAGACAGACCAAGGACTGAGCGGGTCATAGAGCCTGAATGAAGGGCAAGGTTGAAGTAGCTTTGTGGGATGACGTGAGGAAGTCTGCACTGTTGTTACTCACATTCTATCTATCTCAGGAGTTCTTAAACTGGGGGTGAGACCTTTCAGGGGATCATGAGGTTATTACATGGGGGGTTGCGCGCTGTCAGCCTCCACCCCACAGCCCGCTTTGCATTCAGCATTTATAATAGTGTTAAATACATAAAAAAGTGTTTTTAATGTATAAGGGAGGTCACACTCAGAGGCTTGCTGTGTGAAAGGTGTCACCAGTACAAAAGTTTGAGAACCCCTCATCTATCTTGTGGGTAAAAGGAGGATGTCAGTCTCTGTGGTTGTCAGTCCACCATCCTTTACAAACACCAAGCCCTTTAACTATTGTTTACATCAGTGAAAAGAAGTGGCTGACTTACAGGTCCCCTTTTCATCAGAACAGTCTCCACAGTCATTCGCGCCATTACACTTCTTATCAGCATAGATCCAGTACACAGGGTTGCTGCAGCGGAAGATCAAGTATCCTGGCAGGTTACTGGGCAAATCATCTACAAGATGAGACACCTGGAGATAGTGAAATGGTCTAACTTCACTCAACAACAGTTGGACATAAATACAATGGCTGAGAAACCAATTATTAGCTATTAATATTATTTTACAATTCTCTGTTCTCCTTCCATGCAAGGATCTCAAAGCACTTGAAAAATATTAAACTACATGGCCCCCCTGGTAGATGGAGGGAAATATGCTTATTCCCCTTTTAAAGATGGGAAAACTGAGGTACTGAGCATTTAAGTGACTTGCCCAAAGTGTCATGGGAAGTCTGCAGCAGAGCCAAGTGTACAGCCCAGATCTTCTGGATCTCTGTCCGCTACATTAACAAGACCATCTGTTCTGTAGCTGACTGAAGCATAAATCAAAACCAGATCTTCCACATGCTAACAGGATGCTCTGTCAATAGGGCCATTTAATCATATTGTGAATAACTTCATCAAAGGAGGAGGGAGGCCTCATGGTTAAGGCTCACAAGTGCAAACCAAGGGACCTGGATTCTTCTGTTTCTGGTTCTCCACATACTCCTGGTGCAGCCTTGAACAAACCGGTCATTCAGCAGCTGGGTTATGAAGGGTTCTAGTCAGTTATTCTGTGCTAAAGTAAGCTTTGAGTAAGGAGGGACCTGAGGAAACCAGGGGTTGTGAGGAGCATGCACAGGAGGACTGGACAAACCATCACAGGGAGAAGATGTTTTAAAAAAAAAAAAAAGCTTACTACATAATTTCTCCTGCTCATCCTCTCCATTAACACACTCTCTGATTCTGTTGCAGATCTGACTGGCTGAAAGGCAAGTCACTCTGTCATCACACAAAAAGCCAGTCTGATTACCTGAAGTCACACAGAAGCGGTTCACTGAAAAGAAATCAGGAGATAAATGAGCTTAGATACTGATTTATCTAACTAGGGTGATCAGATTTTACAGGGACAGTCCTGATATTTGAGGCTTTGTCTTATATAGATGCCTAATACCTCCCACCCGTCTTGATTTGTCACAATTGCTCTCTGGTCACCAGATCTAACAGACATTTCCACATTCATCAAGAGCACAAGGACCAGACCAAAAAGATGTTTTTAACCAGAAGAAAAACATGAGGAATTTCAGGAATTCAGCTGCCACCCAGGAACTGACCAACGGTCCATTTATACATGGATCCTACCTGCTAACACGCTCCACTACACTAGAGGCCTAAGTGTATTAAAATGTGATTACGCCACCCACACTAAGTACTAGAGAGTTACAAGAATCCTATTAAAGCTCCAAGGACAAGTGTATGTTCAAAGTAGTGCTTGTCACCAAGAGTTTGGAATGGAGCAAATTCAACTCTCTCCTTCTCTTCCTCTCCCCTGTCTCCAGGTTTCAAGTGGCACCTTCTACGTCTAACTTATTGAAAAAATGGCAGCACTTTGGCTGGAGATTAACTAACTTGTTTAGACAGAAAAAAATAACAGACTGACCAGGAGTGGGTGGCGGGAGTCCAAATGTGACGGCAAAACCAATGACAGCACCTACGACGCCGAGTGCAAGCAGTGCAATAATGGAGATACAGAGGCATCTTCGAGTACAACTTAAACATGCACTGCATTCCTGGCAGCGATCTGTGACAATAAAAGGGAACTAAATGTCAGAGGATTCACAAGTGATGAGCGGGGGTTAAAGTGAGTTGGACATTGTAAACTGCAGTTTAAGCAGACTGCAAAATTCTCACATTCATTCATTCTTCAAAGTTATTCCCAAAGCTTTTGAGCAAAGAAGAACTGGAAATATTTGAAATTCAAAACATGTGCTGTGTTGGTTTGTTTCATGGATCACATGGTATCATTTTTGTTACATGATTGGCTGTCTTATGGCACTGAGAAACAAAAGTGCACATACGGGCAAGTATAATTTAAAATTGAGAATTCACATTGTTGTTGGTTACTATTTAGAACAGGGGTGGGCAAACTTTTTGGCCTCAGGGCCGCAACGGGTTTCATAAATTGTATGGAGGGCCGGTTAAGGGAGGGGGTCGTGGCCCGGCCCCCACCTCCTATCTGTCCCCCCTGGGGACTCCTGCCCCATCCAACCCCCCCTGTTCCCTGACAGCCCCTCTGGGACCCCTGCCCCATCCACACACACCTGCTCCCTGTCCCCTGACTGCCCCCGGAACCCCTGTCCCTGCCCCTGACTGCCCCCCACCACCCCATCCAACCCCCCCTCATTCCTGACTGCCCCCCAAGACCCCTGCCCCATTCAACCCCCTATTCCCCCCCAACCCCTATCCACACCCCCACCCCCTGACCACCAGCCCGAACTCCCCTGCCCTCTATCCAACCCCCCCTGCTCCTTGCCCCTTACCGTGCTGCCTGGAGCACCGGTGGCTGGCAGCGCTACAGCCGCGCCGCCTAGCTGGAGCTGGGCCACACTGCCACCACCACGCAGCACAGAGCACTGGGTCAGGCCGGGCTCTGTAGCTGTGCTGCCCCAGGGGCTTACAGCCCCGCCGCCCAAAGCATTGCGCCGGCGGCAGGGCAAGCGAGCTGAGGCTGTGGGGGAGGGGCCAGCAGGGGAGGGGCCGGGGGCTAGGGTCCTGGGCCAGGAGCTCAGGGGCCGGGCAGGACGGTCCCGCGGGCTGGATATGTCCCAAGGGCCGTAGTTTGCCCATCCCTGATTTAGAATGTCCATTCGGTAAACACCTGATCTTAACATTTGGTTTCATGACTACTCATTATTATTTATTATTTGTATAGTGGTGTTGCCTAGAAACCCTCGACACGGACCAGGACCTCAATGTGGTATGTGCTGCACAGACACAGAACAAAATGATGCTCCATGCGCCAAAGAGCTGATTTGTGCTAACTAAGCTTGTTCACTAGAATATTTGCAGCAAAACGAACACAAAAGGCCTCAAACTCAGTCAGAGCAAACTTAGGTTTAAAAATTAAAATGAACATTCACCAAAGTCTTTTTACACCTCAGCTCTGTTTCTAACATCTCAAAAATCTCTGAGCGTCATCTGTTAAGGATTTAGTCTGTGTGTTCTCTCTCTGTCAGCACACTCCTTAGTAATGCTGTCAATGCCAGCAGACCAGTGACACAGTAAGTTGAAACAGAGGCAATAATGTGCAAGAGCTGAATGAAACGTTAAATTCAGAACTATACTGAACATATTCAAGTGTAATGTGAAATGAGAAGAACTTTGCTCCACTACAGTATCTTTCCTCCAGGAAGCTCAAAACCCTTTACAAACGTGATGGGCACTACTATAATAAAACCTAAAATAAAGCAAGCTCATCACCAGGAAATCGACCAAAATGGACTGTGAATTTGGTAGGGCCCTAGTAATAAGTCACCAGGACCAGATGGTATTCACCCAACAGGGCCGGCTCCAGCATGTCTGCCGCCCCAAGCAACAACAACAACAAAAAAATTGCGATCGGCAGCTGCAATTGGAAAAGAAAAAAAAAGCCGCGATCGGCGGCGGCAGTTCAGCGACAGGTCCTTCGCTCCTAGAGGGAGTGAAGGACCTGCCGCCCTCGAATTGCCGCAGGTGCTGCCCCTCTCCCGTGGCTGCCCCAAGCACCTGCTTGTTAAGCTGGTGCCTGGAGCCGGCCCTGTCACCCAAGAGTTCAGTAGGAACTCAAATATGAAATCGCAGAACCACTAACTGTGGTAGGTAACCCAATGCTTAAAATCAGCCTCTGTACCAGATAACTGGAGGACAGCTAATGTAATGCTGATTTTTAAGAAAGGACTCCAGAAGCGATCCTGGCAATTACAGGTCGGTAAGCCTCACAAATTGGTTGAAACGATAGTAAAGAACAGAATTATCAGACACATCGATGAATACAAAATGTTGGGGAAGAGTCAAAATGGCTTCTGTAAAGGGAAATCATGCCTCACCAATCAATGGAAAGAGGTAAATAGCAGAGTGCCCCAAGGATCTGTACAGGGACCACTGCTGTTCAACATATTTAGGGCTACCATACGTCCGGATTTCCCCGGACATGTCCGGCTTTTCGCTCTTTAAATAGCCGTCCGGGGGGGATTTCTAAAAATCTAAAAATGTCCGGGATTTCCCCCCGGTCAGCTATTTATCGACTGAAAAGAGGCTGACAGGACAGCCGAGCACCGCTCGCATTGGGGCCTCGGCAGCCAAAGTCCCTTCCCAGCTCCCCCCATCCCCTGCAGCCTTAGCACGCCGCCTGGCAGCGCTGGAGGGCGGTGCTGTGCGCCTGTGAGGGAACGTGGCGTCGGGGCTGGTAGCGGCGGCCAGAGCCTCTCCCCCGCTTTCCCCCTCCTCCACAGCCTCAGCACAGCGCTCGGGTGGGGCGGGGTGCTCCTTGGGGCGCGGAGCCAGACATCTGCTCTAAGCCGAGCGGCACGGTAAGGGGGCCGGGGAGTTGAAGAAGGGGGGCAGTCAGGGGACAGGGAGCGGGGTGGATGGGTTGGGAGTTCGGGGGGGCTGTCAGGGGGCAGTGGTGTTGAGAGGGGTTGGGACAGTCAGGGACAGGGAGCAGGGGGGGTTAGATGGGTCAGGGGTTCTGGGGGGGCTGTCAGGGGTCGGGAAGTGGGAGGGAGTGGCTGGGGGGGGCTACCCTCCCCCCCGGAGTGTCCTCTTTTTTGAAAGTTCAGATATGGTAACCCTAAACATATTCATAAATGATCTGGACAAAGGGGAAATAGTGAAGTGGCAAAGTTTTCAGGCAATACAAAATTACTCAAGATAGTTAAGTCCAAAGCTGACTGCAAAGAGTTACAAAGGGCTCTCGCTAAACTAGGTGACTGGGCAACAAAATGGCAGATGAAGTTCAATGTTGATAAATGCAAAGTAATGCACATTGGAAACCATAATCCCAACCATACATAAAAAAGATGGGGTCTAAATTAGAGCTGTTACCACTCAAGAAAGAGATCTTGGAGTCATCATAGAAGTTTTCTGAAAACTTCTGTTCAATGTGCAGCAACCACCAAAAAATCTAACAGAATATTAGGAACCATTAAGGAAAGGGATAGATAATAAAATAGAAAAGATTATAATGCCACTATCTAAATTCATGGTACCCCACATCACAAATACTGCGTGCAGTTCTGGCTGCCCCATCTCAACAAAGATACGTTAGAATTGGAAAAGATACAGAAAAGCAAAAAAATGATTAGTGGTATGGAACAATTTCCATATGAGGATAGATTAAAAAACTGGGACTGTTCAGTTTAGAAAAGAGACAACTAAAGGGGAATATGATAGAGGTCAATAAAGTTATGAATGGCATGGAGAAAAAGTATTATTTACCTCTTCACATAACATAAGAACTAGGGGTCACCCAATTAAATTAATAGGCAGCTGGTTTAAACAAAACAACACATAGTCAACCTGTGGAACTCGTTGCCAGGGGATGTTGTGAAGGCCAAAAGTATACCAGCTCAAAAAAGAATTAGATACATTCATAGAAGATAGGTCCTTCAATGGTTATTAGTCAAGATAGTCAGGGACTCAACCCCATGCTCGGAGTGTCCCTCCTCTCACCACTAGTATGTTACATTCTGCTATAGGGACACAGCCAATACTAATGAGAAATTGTTACAGAATAGACCCTCACAATGACTACTTACATTTCCAGAGAAAAGAATTAGAGAGTTGGGGTTGTAATAGACCATTAAAAAAAAAGAAAATACAGAGCAAAACCTAGGAAATGAAATGATCAAACTGCATTTTTACAACTTTAAGGTTACACAGTTAAGTCCACAAAAGTCAGGAAATGTGAAAGTTAAAGCTGAACACAAACCCTTAACTCTGTTCCCTTATACATCCGTATTATGTCTACAAATTCAGCATCACATTTCCATAGAATCACACGTTTCTAAAGTAATCGGGGGAAAAGACCCGATTTCAGTATGTTGTTTGAGAAATAGTATGTAGTCACATAATTAAAGACTATCATAATGCATCAGTCCAAAGGAATAGAATTAAGTTGTATGTTCCACCCTTTTTTCCCCCCTGACCTTGAGTGTTATCTGCAAAATCGTAAGGTTGCATTAACACAGTGTTTGCATTTCATTAGCAATTTGTCAAGTGCCAGCTGTGCTCAGTGGTGTACAAACATGAATGAAAGCATGGTCTTTGGCTCACTGCTGCTGAGATTTTGGCCCCATTTGAAACACACACAATTCACCTTTGTACAGGGAACCGTTCATCTCCAAAGGCAAACATTTCAGAAAATCATGAGCATGTGAAAATAGAATGTGTGTTTATGACACAAAAGTGTTTACAAACATTAAGTATAATGATTGCAACCAATGCTACCGCTGTGAGAAAGATAGCAATAAAGTGCCATTGCTTCCTGACTTGCAAAGATTTCCTACTGAATTTTATTATTTTCACATTTTTATTTTTAAATGGACAATAAACAACAATGGCTGAAGTTGGCAATGCAGATGTCACCCCGATGAGTATAGGAGATTTTTTTTTGAAACACATTAAGAACTTGCAGGGCGTTTAGATATTCTTCATGAGTCTCTTCCTTCACAAAAAGATTCCGTTGCTACAAGATGTTGCATGCAGTACTAGGTACCAAATAGCATGCCATTTCCCTACCAGCAAAAGGCAGCTTATACCCATCAGTTTTATATTCATTAATAAAAGAAAAGCCACCCAAGAAACTGTAAAACATTGCTTGTATTATGTGGATAAGAAGAATGTATCTATTGATTTCCACTTTCTTTACCAAGCCACTCAATTATACTTTATTAATTACCTCTTTCTTCAGAGGAGGACTTTGTTGAGTCAAATGAGATTCCACCAAAACTTCTCTACAAATAAGAGAAATAAAATACATAGCTTAAAAGAAGCAATGTTTACAGGTAATTTCAAATAATGTTAGTTACATTTTTCTGGTGCTTCTGTGTCATTTTATATGTAAATACATTTTATACATCTCATTACCTTTATATAAAAAGAAAGATGAAATTATCTTAAAATGTGGAAGATATTTCATTAACAAAATGGTTGCTAGATCCTCTTTGCATCTCATTCACCCATTTGTAAAGCAAAAGCTAATACAATTTCAGCATTTAAGATACATATTTTTCTTTTGGTGGAATTACTTTTACGTATCAACAACTAACTATTGTACAGCAACCAGCAGGAAAGAGGCCAGACCAATTGAATGCATAGCAGCATTCTTTAAAAAGTCATTACATTTTTTGAAGGGGATAAAATTACCTGAGGATGAGTTCTGTTCATATTTAGGTATAGCCACAATGTTTTACTTAATAGGAGTTGAAAAAGCCTTGGAATTTTTTTCCAGTACAGGGTTCAGCCATGCCATTTGCAGGCAGATCGTCTCTTTCAGATGGTTCTGTTTTAATGAGAGTCTACACCATGAAGGGCACTGCCGCTGTGTTACCTGGTTACTAAGAGAAACAGAGGTAGACAGGAAAGAGTCATTCTAATCTATAGTCATACACATATGATACAGGGCCTGATGGATGGCAGGAGAGGCAACATCAGCCTTTTCTCTGGCTCTGGGCGGAAGTGAGCGAGAGTTGGATGGTCATAGCCTGGTCCCTAGTGGACACATTAGCAAACACCACACAGCTCAGCACAACTAAAGCTGCACTTGGAGCTGGGCTGGCAGGGCGGGAGGCGCTTTGGCAGAGCTGCAGGAAAGGCGGCGGTCTGTCTGCAATAGCATTAGCTGGCCCCAGCCAGAACGCTGAGTGTCACTGTGTTAACAAACAGACTAGAAGTTACTGTGGCTGCAGACACACTAGGTAACTGCCACAGAGCGTTGGCATAGGCTTTCTGGAAGTGCTTGTCACCGGCCTGACTCTGCTCCTGCTGAAGTGTGTGTAGAGCTCCCACTTTGGAAAAGCCCATCCTTCTAACCTGGCCTGTCTGAGTCCATTTTTCATCTTTCTGCCTTCAGTGTCAGGGAAAGACACTCCCTTTGGTTTGTGGGAAAGTGCTAGAAAGGAAATAGACGGTAGCGCCATGATACCCAGCCCCAAGATGAAAGGGAGATCAAAGCAACCAAGGACAAATGTGTGTGTGGCAGATAGAAAAGAGACAGATCCTCTCCCCAGAACAAAGACACCATTAAGGACCCTCCTCCCTCATGGAATCCCAGAGCCCAGGCTCCAGGCCTAGCCCAAATAGCTACCGTGCAATTTTGTAGCCCTGCGAGCCTGAGGCAGCTGACCTGGGCCAGCCTGGGGTGTTCTATGGTAGTGTATGTACCCTTAGGATCCGAATTTTCAAAGGTGCTCAGCACTTCTGAGAATCCAACCCTAGCAGGCCTGATTTCCCTCTTTTACATTGGCGTAAAGTAGGAGGACCCTGCTTCGAAAAATCAACAGAGTTAGAACCAGTGTGAGGAGAATCAGGCCTGCTAAGAGTCCATGAAACAGGGATAACACTTACCTACCCTGGAGGGGCGCGCAGGCTCAGTATGGATTGGTGCCATGCTTTGAAGTAGTAAAGGGCTCTATATAACGTAGATAATACTCCAGCCCCTCTGCTATAGCTTTTGACAGGAGTACATAGCAAACCAACTGAACAGGAATTTTCTTCTCCCTTTTCTTTCTAGTTTCAGCGTGGATTTTGAAAACAAACCCAAGAACTGATGTCAGGATTAAAAGAAAGAGCCAGTTAATTTAAGCCTAATATTCAAAACTTTCAGAACCACCACCACCGCACCTTTTTCTGTGTATCTTCCTTCCACCCCTCCTTTCCCCTCATTTTAACTCCACTGCTATTTGACTCAGGCTTTATCTTTCCCTGCTGGTGGATGTGAACCCAACAATGGGTGCAAGTAGCAAAAGGACAGATGCTGCTTTGCTGTAGTCTGCAAACCCAACTTCGCTGGCACCAGCACATCTTCAGAGACGAGTCACTGGGTCGGGCAAGAGAGCCTCTACCGCTTCCTTCCCCAACAACGTAAGAAAAAGGAATTAGTGTTTGTTTTATTCTAGTATAGGACATTGGCTTAGGTCTAAGGTCTTACATATGTCCATTATCTGACCATTTCCTCCTCTGCAGGAGGTAAAAGAATAGGAGCTGGCAAGCAGGGCCGGCTCCAGGTTTTCTGCCGCCCCAAGCGGCGGGGAAAAAAAATAAAACGATTTGGCGGCACTTCGGCAGCAGCTCAAAGAGGAAGAGAGGGACCCACCGCCAAATTCCCGCTAAAGACCTGGACGGAGTGCCGCTCCTTTGTATTGGCCACCCCAGGCACCTGCTTCCGTCGCTGGTGCCTGGAGCCGGCAAGGCACACATTTCCCTTCCCCGCAAATCCCATCTCTACTGTGGGAGCACATCATCATACTTCACCTGTGGGGTGAAATGTATGGGGTCTGTGTGTGATGTGGGAGGGGAAAGGGAGATTGATCAGGAAATGGGGTGACCCAGGGATCTGCCGGAGGGCTGTGGATGAAAATAGAGCTGGAATGCTGGTGGTTGGGGAAAGAAGGTAAATAGTGCGGACAGCAGCCGCTCAGAGGAGAGGTCAGAGCTTTGTCTGGCAATGCAGGTACATCATGTGACTCCTGGGTAAACCAGTAAGCATACAGTAATAACTACAAAACAAACAGCTCAGGGCACCGCCGTTATTCAACACTCCCACACGCTATTTTACTAGCGACTTAGCAGAACAGAGCTTACTGAGGACAACAGCCGCTGTCAGGAGCAGAATTTAATTTTCCAGACATGGTGTAATACCGGTCACCTTCTTGAAAATGTAAGGAGGATGGGTTAAATGATAAGGAGACACCTAGATAGTGAGCTAGTACTAGGATTGTGATTTAGGGATGGGCATATACACAGCTATTGCAGTGGGAAAGTTATTGTCTGTTTTAATGTGATAGCACCCAGGGCAGAGGATGGCTATCTAAAATCGTGAAATAACAATGAATCATCCTCACAGGCACTAAAGCAAAAGTAGTTGCTGTGCCTCTAGTTCCACAAAGATTAGTAGTGAAAAGGAAACATTCCAAACTAGAAAAGAATTGGAAAACTAAAATCTGTTTTAACCCAGAGGTAAATGCAAATAGGAGAGACACTTGAGGCACTATCCACATTAACAGGAAAGGAGAATATTACTTCCAACATAGGTCTTCAGAAGATGCTGCTTTCTTCTGTAGTGTAGATCCAGTTAGAATTAGTGTGCTTGGACAAGGGAGACGCTAAGCTGTATCTTAATCATCCAAATATTGCTAGGTCATCACTATAAGGGAACTTCAATTTTCTTTCCAGTCTTTTGCTCTCTAGCGCAAACATACCCAAAGAAGCCTTGAGACGCTGGGCACATAAGATTTATCGCTGGGCCCAAACATACAGCAAACATCTAATGAGATACGGTCACGCTTCATTTGTGATGGGACCCTAGGTGATGCATCAGTTTCCACATATCTACTCACCTTGGGCTACCCTATACCTACCAGTTCAAATGTCCAAGCCCATAGCACATCTTAGGTCAGCCTCTGGCTCAGAATGATGCCCCCCTACTAGTTTAAGATTCCCCCTGCAGTCCCAACAAGATAGATACTGTCCAAGCATAAAGGGCTAGTTCCTGCCCAGGCAAGATTTACAGCTTAAATGACTGTTCTAGGAGAACATACTCTGGCAGGAGGGAAGCACTGAACACACAAGCAGACTGGTGCCATAGAAGTTTGTTAAAGATACTCCATGCAAGCCATTTACAGAAATATTACATTTAATAGTCAAAATATTGATCTAGCGGTTTAAGGAGCTTTGTAATATCCTCAGTTAGGGTTGCAGTTCCTCTTTGGGAAGACTACTGTGTTGAAAAAACAAAGCTACAAGTGGCTTGGCATGTGGTCTCCTTGCAGTTTTGGATATGCTAAACATTCTAAGTTTAGACCTAAAATTGTGGTGTAAATTAATGCACAAGGATTTTCAATTAGATGTTCTGGTAGCAGTGATGCTGAGTGTAATTGCTTATGACCACAATACATGCAGAATTTACAGCTGCTATCGAGGAGAGTAAGATCAGAAGCATGTGCCTCTATAAAAACAGGTCCTCCCAACTGGCTCATCATACAAGCTTTTTTTTTTTTTTTTTTTTTTTTTTTTTTTAAATAAACAGTGTTTAAACAGGAATGACAAAAGAATTCAGTAAAATCCCCGGAGAGCTCAGGGAGGCTAGTTATCCACCATCCTCTTCTGGGATCATTCTAAATAATTGGAATGATCCTACCCCGCATGATCACATTCGGGATCCAAAGTAGAGTTAACAAATACTCATAGCTTCATATTCTGCTCTTAAGTCTAAGAACCAGCAAGGACATTTCATCTTTTTCAGTCATTAAGAAATCAGAGACCAGCACACTCTCTGCTGTAGCCTACTAGAGAACACTTGGGTTTACGCAGGGAGATTATATATAAATCACAGCTCAATCAGGAACTGTCTTTGGCCAAAATGAGAACATTTGTACCTCAGTTTCTCCATCTACTAAAGTAATATTTGCCAGCCTTGTAGGGTGATGTGAGCCCTAACGAGATGGATGCAGAGTAATAAAATTAGTGGAACAGATAAGCATATAAATTTGTAACGTCCATTCACCTAGGCCTCTGATGGCACAATAACTAAGCTATGGCCACTGCACCATGGGGAGCAGGAATTATCAGTCTTTTGTAACTTAAATCATATATTGCTTATTGAGCAACGGAGATGCTAGGATTCCTGTTTCTAAGTTTAGATGTTTTTGAGTTCTCAAAACAAAAGAGAAAAGGGAACAAAGTACAATAATATGGGGAACAGGAAGGTGAGGAAATAGGTGGTCCTTCATCTACAATAGCTTAAAGCACTTTACTAAAGTTTTCATTTTTGGGCAGAGCCAAAACCCAAATCACTGCACACAAAATTAGTGTTTCAGAAAACAGAGCATCTGAATATAAGGAAGAGGAATAGAGATTGTTTTGCCATCTTAAAAACTGGTAAATAAGACCTAGGTCTGCTCCAATAATGGTTACAAACTACTGTATTTTCAAATACCAAGATGACTGAATTGCCGTCTGCATTTAGAGTAGGAACTGCTGGCATTAGTTTGATTCTGATAACGGACCTGGATAAAACCTGAAATGTATAATACTGTGAAAGTCTGGTTCCTTGGACTATGGTTTTGTTTATAGAAATTAATACCTTGAGAAGTTCATTACGGGAACTCAACTTCTGTAGGTGTCACCCATGGTAGAGTGTTACTGAGTCCTGGACTTCAGCATCTATTCATTGTATAGTAACATTTCAGGTAAGTAACAAGGCCCAAGACTTGAACTTTTATTTATGTCTATTTGTTGATTTGTTTCTTCCTTTCGTTTCTGGTTTTCAGAAGTTTAAGCAGATATTACAGCTCAAAATAAAAACTAGAAGCTGTTGATTAACCCAAATATAATTAAAAATTTAAACATTTGAAAACATCCACCTTTAGAAATACAAGTTAAGAAAAAACAGTTTTACACTCATGAGTTAAAAATTAAAGTCATTGACATAATGAAAGCTGTACTATACATAGTGAAACAGGCAACTGGACAGTTATACTTTCAGTGAGGCTACATAAACACTATTTCCAGCATTTACACATCACAGGGAAAACAGATTCAATGCTACATATATGCTATATTCAATGCTAGTTATATGTCAAAATTTGGGATAATTAAAATGTCTTCAGAGACTGCACTGCAGACAAAGTTAGTGCAAAGAATACCAGCCATAGCCACTGGTATAAAGTCTGCATTTGCACCTAAAGATTTTAAACTGTCATTGCACAAGTTATATTTAATGCTGATGTGCTAGTATCAAACAAGGCTGTGTACCGATGTCTGAAGTACATAACTGCATAGAAATGAGAGTCTTAGGACTGATTACTACTACAGATATAGAAAAGGCTATTTTGGGGCATCAGATTATGAAACAGTTTTTAAAGCACTGCACAACCAACCATCACATTTTTAGACCCTTGTATAACCTAGGTATTTAATAAAGACATGTTAAGAACAGCATTTCACTCCAACTTTCATGATTGTAAGTCAGATCCTCTTTCAATGCCACATCAACCAAAAGTTACTATGTAATTGGGCTTAAATTCAATGTTTGTACAATAACACACTAGACCCCTTGAAGAATTAGATCCTGAACTTCTTACACCTTCATGACAAAAAAGTAAGGTGCACATAGTTTTGAAGAGAGCACCGATTTGTAGCAGCTCTGTGTATGCTTACCACATATAGCAAGCACCACAGTGTATGTGGTATGCACTCTAAGTATGGACCCATAATACATGATCTATAACCACAACTATATAGTTCTCAAACTTTAGAAACTTACTAAATGCATACCTTTTTCTAAACCTCACTCTCAACCAAACTTAAAATTATTCTTCTGGTTTTAATTCATGCAACGAGTTATTCTCTGGACGTCTCAAGTATAATTTTTGCTAGAGTACAAAAGCTATGCAAAACCAGTAGATTTCTATTGCCTGCTTCTAACCTGAATGTAGACAATCGGATAAAGTTCAAAAAGTTATAAGTTATCTTATAATTTGGGCCAGTTTCTAAACATTTGCAAAGAGACTTTGTAAGGAAAACCATCACAGTCCCTTCTTGCTTATAGATGCCTAGCAGGCACCATTAGATCATAGCTACTGTAGTAAAGAATAGAACTGTGTTGGACAAACTAGCTATAACAATATTCTCACATAACTAATACAATTCAGTAACAGTATTTACTAATGTAGCAGAATGTGGTAAGGTTGCATATATTAGGGGGATGCTGGTAGATGAGTCTCATACTGAGTGCATCATGGTTAATTGAGAGCCATAGCAAAAGGCTACAGTCATTATTCTACTTTTCTAAATTTATTCTCAGTTTTCAGTAATCAATTTGTTTCTGACAATGAAACAACTGGACCCACTTAGGTAATCAATACAGCAAAGGGAGTGCCTTCAGAAAAAGTATGCTCTACCCTAACAAGCTATTGACGAGTTTAAGGCTAAAGTTTGTCAAAAGAATAAATAAGCATGTCTCTTTTTTGAGTGCAAAAGGATACGTCCATGAGTCATTAAAAACTTGTATTTCTGACAGCCTGAGCTAAACCTGCAGTACCTCATTAATGCTCTGCATATTGATAACTGTAAAAAAATACATTTCTATTTTTGGGAAAAGGGTTATTGCAAAGATTAACGGATAATACAACATTTCTGCAAATAATGTTCTTAGTTACTCACAACTGAAAATGCCTGACCTAAGCATCTTCTGCCCACTGAGAATTTATATCCTACTTTTACAGAGTTAATTCCGATCTTACATCATAGAACGGTTAGAAATGACTGATTGAAAGTGCCATGGTAGAAGTGTAGCGAGCATGCTTACAGTTTTTGTTAAGCAAAAAGGACACATTGCAAACTCCAGTGAAAGCAAGTACATATATTTGGAAAAAAACTGCAAGTTAAACGTGCAATTCTCTTCACTACTAGAGGAAAACAAGGATTCCATGACAGACTGATTTGTTGATTCTGTAACTTTATTTTCATTTAAACTGACCGCTAAGCCCCGCAGCTGAAGAAACCATAAAAAAACACCAGGAGTTGATAGAAGTGCTAGAATTAGTCTATTAAATTCTTTTAAGCTATTTAAATTGCTGAATGAGCCAGATTAACTTTTGTGGGTAGAGGTCCTGCTTCTTCATGTTCTTCAGTCTTGCATCGAACAACAACAAGAGCAGAAGCTGGGTATCTGGTCAGTTTTTCATTCATGTACTCCAAGTCTCCATAGATGCTCAGCTTCTGAAATAATTAAACATTTTAAAAAGATCATATCATTACAGATTCTGAATGCAAGACTCAAGACATGCTTAGCCATAAGAACACAGAATGGCCACAATGGGTCAGGCCAACAGTTCATCTAACCCAGTAGCCTGTTTTCCCCGGCAGTGGCCAATGCCAGGTGCTTCAGAGGGAATGAACAGAATAGGTCATCATCAAGTGATCCATCCCATCACCCATTCCCAGCTTCTGACATAACTATGATCATACATTTCTCAGTGAGGTTTTGAAGGTCCTCAAAGTAGCAATGCTTCAACCCTTACTATGAAACACTTTGCATTTTCCATGACATCTAAAATTCATGTTCACAGTTGAGTCTGAGTCCAAGGCTAGGACTGACATGTTCCTGTCAGAATAAGTGTGGTACTTGCCAGTCTTGCATATTTTTAGAGGAAGGAGAGTGGGGGGGATGTCAGTTCAGCCAGTCCCTTCTCTCCTCCTCCAGTCAGATTCCTGCCACTCACCCACATCATGTCCACAGGTTCCTGCCATTCTCAGCCTTTTCACAATCTTATTAAAACCCCTTTAATGGTTTAGTGAATGCACCCTGAAACCATACATCCCCTAGGTCTCACTCTGCTCTGGCAAAAAGATACTAGAAACAAATTTCCAGTTGTCAAACATGGTTACCATGGGGAAAAGGGTTCCCAGACAATGGGAGTTGCGGCGCCAGCGCTCGGGGTGAGGGCATCGCGCAGAGCCCCCAGGGCTGCCCTGTGCCTAGGAGGCAGATATGCCAGCCGCTTCCTGGAGCCGAGCCGGGCCAGGCAAGGAGCCTGCCTTAGCCCCGCTGACTGGATTTTTAGTGGCCTGGTCAGCACCAGGGTCCCTTTTCAACTGGATGTTCCAGTCAAAAGCCAGACACTGGGCAACTCAACAGCCCACAGGTAGATCTAATTGAGTATCACTGTCCTAAGCACTGGAATATGGGAGGGTTTTCTAAATCACATCTCTATCTCTCTTGCTGAAGTTGTTCCACTGTGTGTAAACACCGTAATTAAACAATTATTGGAATAAGGACACAAACTTGGGTTTCCCACCTCCAAGGTGAGAGCCTTGATCATGACACTGTAGTCATTTCACTGTCTTTATCATTTATACAAAGTGGAACAGCTTCAACAAAATGCTTGAATAGTCATTGAGAATGAGAATAGTCATAGTGAGAATGACTGCAGCCTCGGTTATGGGCACTCACCTTGGAGATGGGAGACCCGCATTTATGTCCTTGGTCCAATGACTTTAATTTACTTTACACACAATTGAACAACTTTGAGAGATTGAGACCTGCCCCAAATGCCAACAGAGCATTCTTCTGCCACGTGGGAGACCAAAGTTCAAATCCCTGCTCCACAGCCGGCAGAGAGGGGAACACAGGTGACCCACATCCCAGCTAAGTGCCCTATCTACTGGGCTAAAGGTTATAAAGGGAGGCACCCCCACCACCTTCTCCACCCATTTTGTGAATCTAGACCTTACAATTCTTGTCTTTACTTTTAAAACGTCCCAACAGAAAGTGCTTCATTTTGATGCAGATGAAATTTTGTTAAACCCCAGGTCAAAATGCACTGACTTTTGATTTACCAACATTTTTAGTTTGATTCTAGCAGATTTTATTTTTTAATTTTGCAGAACAGCCAGTGAACCAAAAAACCAGCTCTACACCTAAGACCCTATAGCATTTCAGACACTAAGTAATATGAATAACTTCAAGGTGATGTAAGCTATAGAATAATTCGCTTTACCTCAGATGGAACATACTGCTGCACAGCTGTAGCAACAGTAGCACAACAAATCCAGAGGAGCACCAGTACGGAGAGAACAAGTGTAGTAGTTAAAATCCAACCAGAATTTCTGAAATGTAATGAGCATCGTTAAAGTTGTTTATCCTGTTTTCTTAAACTGTTATTCCTAAAGACATACACTGGGCTTTACCAATCTGCGTTCCCATGTCTAGATCATTCAGTTGAATGCTTCACTGGAGGAGTCTGGGAAACCAGTCTCCCACCCCACCTTAGTTACCTGTCTTCAGGTACAGGGTAGGGAAGCACAATGAATCAAGTCTAGCAGTTTCTTTACTAGGTCCCAAGCGGACTCCTACTTTAAGCTATTTTGCCAACAAATCTCTCCATTAATTGCATTTTGAATGCATGACAGCAAAATCTCTGATCTCTCTTTCTGCCTTAAGAACCTCATTATGCCAGGGAAATAGCAGCCAAATGTTTAGTGCAATTCTAACGACCATACTCGTCAGACCAATGGTCCACCTAGCCCAGTATCCTGTCTTCTGACAATGGCCAGTGCCAGATGCTTCAGAGGGAATGAACAGAACAGTACGACTGAGTGATCCATCCACTATCATCCAGTCCCAGCTTCTGGCAGTTGGAGGTTTAGGGGTACCAGGAGCATGGGGTTGTGTTCCTGACCATGTTGGCTAATAGCACTGATGGACCCCTCCTCAAACTTACCTACTTCTTTTTTGAACCTAGTTAACTTTTGGCCTTCACAACATCCCAGGGCACTGAGTTCCACAGGTTGACTGTGCAGTGTGTGAAGTAGTATTTTCTTTTGTTTGTTTTAAACCAGCTGCCTATTAATTTAATCGGGTGACCCTTAGTTCTTGTGTTATGTGAAGGGGTAAACAACCACCACAACCATTTCCCTATTCCCTATCTCAATATCATTCATGATTTTACAGACCTCTATCACATCTCCCTTTAGTCATCTCTTTTCTAAGTTGATCAGTCCCAGTCTTCTTACTCTCCCCTCATATGGAAGCTGTTCCATACTCCTAATCATTTTGTTGCCAGTTGATGTTGATAAACGCAAAGTAATGCACGCTGGAAAACCTGATCCCAACTATTCATATAAAATGATGGGGTCTAAATTATCTGTTACCATTCAAGAAAGAACTTGGAGTCATTGTGAATAGTTCTCTGCAAACATCCACTCAATGTGCAGCAGCAGTCAAAAAAGCGAACAGAATGTTGGGAATCATTAAGGGATAGATAAGAAAACGACAGAAATTTATATTTATATTGCCTCTATATAAATCCACAGTACGCCTACATCTTGAATACTGTGTGCAGATGTGGTCACCCCATCTCAAAAAAAGATATAAATGGACTTGGAAAAGGTTCAGAAAAGACAACAAAAATGATTAGGGGTATGGAACGGCTGCCTTATGAGGAGAGATTAATAAGACTGGGACTTTTCAGCTTGGAAAAGGGACAACTAAAGGGAGATATGATAGAGGTCTATAAAATCATGACTCGTGTAGAGAAAGTAAGTAAGGAAGAGTTATTTACTCCTTCTCATAACACAAGAACTGTGAAATGAAATGAATAGGCAGCAGGTTTAAAACAAACAAAGGAAGTATTTTTTTACAACACACAGTCAATCTGTGGAACTCCTTGCCTGAGGATGTTGTGAAGGCCAAGACTATAAACAGGATTCAAAAAAGAACTAGATAAATTCATGGAGGATAGGTCCATCAATGTCTATTAGCCAGTTGGGGCAGGAATGGTGTCCCTAGCCTCTATTTGCCAGAAGCTGGGAATGGGTGACAGCGGATGGATCACTCGATGGATTACCTGTTTTGTTCATTCCTTCTGGGGCACCTGGCATTGGCTACTGTCGAAAACAGGATACTGGGCTCGATGGACTTTTGGTCTGACCCAGTATGGCCATTCTTATGTACCTTTTCTGATTCTAAAATATTTTTTGATATGAGGTGACTAGAACTGCATGCAGTATTCAATATGTAGGTGTACCATGGATTTTCTGTTTTTGTATCTATTCCTCTCTAGTTATTAACATTGTTAGCTTTTCTGACTGCTCCTGCACATTTTGAGAGGATGTTTTCAGTATACTACTCACAATGATGCCAAGATCTTTCTTGCAACTAATTTAGACCCCATTATTTTGTATGTCTAGAAGTGTGTGAATGCATCCTGCTGCTCAGTAGCAAAGATTAATGAAAGAAAAAGAGCAAAGTGATATTGTATCCTATCAACCTAGAAATAAAGCAAAACTGCTTATTTATACAGCACCTTTCACACTAGACAATCCCAAAGTACTACACAAATCAATCACTTCACCCTGATATGCAGCCATATCTAGGAAACCAGTGAACTGTAGCAGCTGTTTAACAGTTTGCAGCAAAATATCAGTAGTGTGGGACAGGAAATGACAAATATCATGGTTAGGTTAAACTGCATGGAGAGATTAGGTTGGCCAAATTGTCAACAAGTATATTGTGGCTAATATCTATTTTTGTAAGGGAGCAGTGAGCTCTTTAACACAAGTGCTCAGAACCTCCCCTTTAACACAAGTGCTCAGAACCTCCCCTTTAACATCTCCTCCAAAACATCATCTTTCTTGAATACAGTTCTGTCACTTTGAGATTGTCTGATGGAGTATATGACATGTAAAGTATATGGGGAAGGAATGTCATCCTACCATTTAAGCTTTTACAAGACAGTAGAAGATACATACATAGAAAGACATTTGAAAAAGCTATTTCTTTCCTCCTCTTCAAAAAATCCTGTGTGTGTCTGTGAACCTCCTGGCTGTAGGTCTGCTGAAAGATCACAATGACAGCTCCATTACAAGGTTACAATTAAAAACTCTAGTCTCATACAGTCCCTGTCTATACGAAGACATTGATAGTAGAAAGCTTCTTTAAAATGGTTAATTCCAGTGGGGCACCACTACCATCCAGTAGTATACCACGCTATATTTAAAATACATTTTAAAAAGAATTTCTTACTGTGGCCTTTGTTGCCATGTACACAGGGTGAAGGTGACAGTCTGCCCATAATGACTTTTTCCTCTGTGGAAGATTTGACTTACTCTTGCAGGTTATGAATATTTTCATTTGCACTCTAGAGAACCCAAACCAACTTACCGGATGTTTTGCTCAACAACGATTCTTTCAGATCTGTGGTGTCCTGTGGAATATATTGAACTTCTGGCTTTGACTAAAACAATAATGAAAATTGTAAGGTCTTATTTGTATTTCATAAAGCTTCAATTAACCTTAAAATTATAGTCATCCCATAAGCATCATTCACATTTGCAAAAGAAATGGGGAAAAATTTTGACACACTATCCTTTTAAGTTAATTTTGCTTTCTACATTGCAAATCCAGTGACCACTACAAAGAGAGACTGACTGCTGCCAAACATTAAGCATGCAGTTACTTGCCGAGACGGCTCTGCTATCTGTTGTGTGAGTGGAAGACACAGGAGATCAACTGTTAACACCCAGGACACACAAAGCCTTGTAAAAGTAAAAAAGCAAGCAAGCACCTGGAATATAACTATTTTGCCATCATCTGCTTGAAGGTAGAAGGTCCATGAGGAAGTTATGAAGCTCTGTGCTGAGTCCATCATGTCACTCCAGAATGATCTCACCAGTGTCAGAGGGAAAAGGAGATGAATCCTTGGCATCAGGGACATTAACTGTAAACACATCATTAACTGGTTTTCGATTTATTCTGTACATATTCAAGCAATTTAACACTGTCCCCAATAAGGTCTTAGTCTTTAAATAGAGAATTTCTCTCCATCTTTCTACACACATTAAATTTGGAAAAAAAAAAAAAAGTGAGACAATCTGAGCAGAAAACAAGTAGGTGGCATTTGACAAACATGCTACATGCTTACTTGCTCTTGTCTCAGTTCAGCAAATGGCTGCTGATTCTGGCACCCAAGATGGCAAGCATATTGTTCATCAGACTGGGAATATGCTTCAGTACAGGCTGCAAAGAAGAAAAGTTGTGTAAATTGAAAAATAATTTCACATCTTAAGTCAGCAACTGAAAGCACGAGTGTAAGGTGTAGGTACAGTCTGATAAGGACTCAAGTGACCATTTTAAAGACTCCCTATCCCACCTGAGGAATAATACGAGAGCAATGTACCAATACTGGTACTGGATTCTTTGGGCTGATGTAATCTAGATGATCTATCTAGAACAGGCATAAAACTGGGTTATATCTAAAAGCTGAATGCAGCAATAGCATTTGATCACAAAAATGAGGAAAAGCAAAAAACCAATCAAAATAAAGTAAGAGCAATTACTGGTATAGAAAATTCCAACATAGTGACGTAAATTAACACAGCCTCAACCCAGTAGAATAGGCAAGGATTTTGTACCAGAGATGGCATGGATTATCAACCAGAGTTCTGAAAGACCCTCCCACAGGACTGTGGTCTTTCCTCCCACATACCATGGAAGAGTTCAAGTTTTGCTCCAGGGGATGGAAGTAAACTAACAGAGGAATCCATCAAACTGCAGAGCGCCATGGCATAACAGGGAACAAAGGAGGGTTTGCCCATCAGTGTTGCAGGAGTATAGTTAGACTTTCTATACCAATTTCAAGCTCTATCAAAAATACAAAGTCAGCTCTGCTCTTATTTCCAAAGAGCCGTATCCAATATTTAAAATAAAGGACAGACTAGCAATTACAGGAGAGAAGCCAGAAGATTTGTATTCTATTTGTGGCTTAGCCACCCACCTGCAGTATGACCTTGGGAAAAGTCTCTACACCTGGGGAACCGGAGACAGAAGTCAAGTGGAGATAATCCTCTCTCACTAGGGTATTGGGAGGCTTAGGCCAGAAAGGCACAGAAAGAACAGGCTTGGCAAGTAAAAGTGCATCCTGAAAGTTAGGACTATCCATTTTCTCACAGGAGAGGAAAATGAACAAGCGTACAACCAGATATGGGCAGTCTATGGAAACAGGGCAGACAAAATCCTGGCAGGGAATGCACAGTAATCAGCCAAATAACTGAGTGTGCCGTTCTCAAGAGCCTGAGCAGCAGTCCTACGGTAAAACAGTTACAAAGCCAGACAACTGGCAGTCATAGAAGCACCTAGAGACAGAATTGAACATAATGGTCAGGAAGTGCATCACAAAGCACAGGACAGCCACCAAGCAACGAGCAAAATCAGTGTTATAAGGCCACGGCAAATGACCAGGCAGAAGGCAACAGTCCAGGGTGGCAATGTTGTACAGGAAAGGAGGCAACACTTCAGACTCAGCTCTACATCTGGACTTTTGCTGCACCCCCCCTTTTTTATGATATCCCTTGACGTGTGGTTTGGCAATTGAAAAGAAATGCCTGGATCACAGCTGTGCACGGGATACTGCTTTTCTGCAGCTCCAGCCTATTCCCAGCTCATAGAACTCAGCTCTGTATTGCATTCACGTGCCTTTCCCCAACTCTCTCTGCTCTTGGAGCTGGCCACTGCCCCCTTCGCCTTCAGCACAAGATTGAGCCTCTTTTTAGTGCTGAGTTGGCACTTAACCACTTTTAGACTACATAGGGAGAGCTGCTCCCTCTCCTGCCTCGCTCGGTGGGCACCACGCTTTTGATCTCAGTATACGAACCTTAATGTTTATCAATTGCTTTAAGATCCTTGGCTGGAAGTACTACAGAACTGCAAAGAAATATTAGCTTGGTATATAGTTGGTAACAAGTATTTTCAGTTTTAATTATCGATATTCCTCGTCTGATCTTCAGATAATTAATCCTTTTAAACAATTAGTTATTTATGAATGTTTGATTATTTAATGGCTTAATTCAACAAGACAAACCCAGCTCCCAAGTTGTTTAACTACATGCAAGGCAGAGAATGTAGTTAAGATTTGTTTCTCTTTCCATAGTAAAGAGATTGTAAAATTGAGTTGAATGAGGCCAGATCAGTGATGTAGTACAGTATACAGTTCACCAAGATTTGTGCTTTGTAAAGCAAACATTTCAGCTGAAGTAAATACAAAGTCATACAGTCCCAACAAATAGTCAGGGCTAGGAAAATCATCACAACTGGTGTCGTTTATTAGGTTGTCATTGCACAATGTTGCATGGAGTAAAAGGGACACCATTAGCTTAAAAATTACATTGTTAGCTAACCATTTTACACCTAATATGGTTACACTACCTAAATTTTTCCCTTGGCCAAAAGGACCCTTATGTTTTAAAGGCTCACAAAGCAGAAACCCCTTTTAAAAATTTGAGAAATTTTAATGAGTGCTCTATCAAACTTTTTTTAAAGAGTAACATCAATTTAAAAAAAGTCAAATTGACAATATCCCTTCATATGTTTCCGCTCTTCCCTTCATTTGTCTCTTCACATTACATCTTGTGGAAAGAGCATAGAATTATCTTACCAGAGTCGCATTCCAGTTTGGTACGATTCAAGTCAATTCCATCATCCACAAACTGACAAATAGAAAACAGTCTGCAGCCTCGCTGACATGCGTACAGTTCCTCTTCCTGGGAAGTTACAAGAAAAGCAGGGTTGCTAAAGAAATTACTAATACTCCATCCAAGAATCTAGGGTAGCAACAAGCAAACATTACTACTTTTCTGAGTACTATAAAAGCTACCGTGGAAAATGTTCTAGCAAAAAAACCCAAACAAAAAGAAAACCTTAGAAGTCAGCCAAACACCAAGGTCTGTACAGTCTGGAACAAAAGCAAATTACAGTTCTTTAAAATAATTGGGCAATTTTGATATGGACTTCCTTAGTCCAAGCAGAACACAGTTCTTTATTCAGCAAGGAGCTGGCCTTGAATAGACAGATCACTAAAGTCAGCAAGCTAAAAAATGCATTTCTGAAAAACTATAGCTTTAAAAATAAAGGTGCTAGCTGCTAAAGAATCAAAGTAGAACCTATTAACCTTCACTTCACTAATTCACACAGAAAGTTGGCAGTCCTTACCTCTCAAAGATTTAATGGCAAATGCTACCAGTGAGGAGTCATAATAAAGATGAATAGTATATTGTCAAAACAACAATTATTTATTATAGGATAGAATTAGAAGTAAAGAGTTGTCAAAATAAGTAACCAGAGTATATTTTGTGGTGCATTATTCTTGTGTCAAGGCTACTTACTTGCCAAAATAGCTAGTCAACATACTATTTAATGGTTATGCTGAGGGAAAGTAAGGGAGAAGAATATTCCTTTATGTAATTACAAAACTAAGATACAGCAAGTGTATAAAAAATTTATATCAATGTTCCTATTTGATTGTCACCCTCTTTCTCACCCTTCAAATGTTACAGTCTTAGACTGTAAGCTCTTCAGGGCAGGCACTATATCGACCTCTGTGTATAATGCCCCAATCAAGATTATAGTATGGTAGCATTCAGAAGACAAAGTAAAAAACAACTTAATGCTTCTCCCAATAATTAATGAAGTTCTATAGTACTTTGTTTCACAAGAAAATACTCCCTTAGCTGTGAGAAACATACTGTTTAATTACTAGAAGTACCATGTGGCAGAGAAATGGGGTCTGTAAGGTAGACTTCATTTTGTGGGCTTGTCAACCCACAAAAGTTGTATAGCTAGAGCAGTACTGGTATAGCTAAGGCAGTACAACCCTCCTAGTGTGGTCACAGTCATACAAGCATAGTTTATTTCCTTATGGAAAGGGGAATAAGCTACACTGGTATACGGCACCTTTATATTAGTATAACTACGGCCACACTAAGTTGTATAACTAAGAGTTGTAACAGTATAACTATTTAGATAAAAAACATGCCCCCAAGTAGAGTAGTTATACCCTACTGGTAGAAAAACTGTGTTTAAATGAGGCCTAGGCAAGTACCTACTTCCCTGGTATTTTAGAAGTTTTGCTTATTTTTTAAAGCAAAGCAATAAAAGTAGCGAGTTATCTAGTTCCACAATGTGGAATATTTGCTATGTCAGAGACCAGATAGATAAGGTAATATCTTTTACTGCACAAATTTCTGTTGGTGGAAAGCACAAGCTTTCAAAAAGTGTCCGATTTCTTTCCACAGACCTGAAGAACTCTGTGTAGTTTGAAAGTCTGTACCTTCCTCCAACAGAAGCTGGTCAAGTAAAAGATATTAGCTCACCTACCTTGTCTCTCTCATATGTTAGGACCAACAAAACTAGTTGTTTGTAGTGTTGTTGTAAACACTGAACATTGTTCTGCATTTGACACCATGTGAATTTATTAACAGGAAAACTCAAGACAAGTCTTTTGGCTCTGTCCTCATCCTTACGGTTGTCACCATCTGTTTTACAGGTGGAGAGTGTGACTTGTACAGTCTATATGGATTTATAAAAACATAATAAGAAGTGAATATAATGTAACTGGAATATGCTTCATGCAAAAGGTCTCTTGTAAGGTATCATTAGAAAGCTTATAATCTACAGAGTGTGATCATCCCATTTGTATAAATGTACCACTCTTGTATCTAAAACTAGAAATATAAAATATAACTCTGAGGGCCTACTGTAATTATGTAAAGTGTGGGCCATTAATGATGGTTTGGAATCTTGATGACTCCCATTAACAAGGACCATTGTCTGCAGATGGCTCTGTTTACCTGTTAGTCTTCCTGTATATGTGTGTGCTGGCAAGTGGGCAATGAAGTCTTGCAGTGACATGTGATCATGTCACCTGAACTGGAATCCATCTTTAACCTGGTGGTTTTCCAGGGGGGGGGGGGGGGAGGGTGGAAACCCAGAGGGACAAAGGGTTCCCGCCTTATGCAAAAGATATATAAAGGGGTGGAAGAGAACAGAGGGAGAGAGGAGCCATCATGAAGAATCCCCTAGCTAACACCTAAGCTGGAACAAGAGCTGTACCAGGGAAAAGAATTGTGCCCAGGCCTGGAAGGTGTTCAGTCTAAGAAAAAACTTACTGAAGCATCTTTGAGGGCAAGATTATCTGTATTCAGTTTGATTAGGCATAGATTTGCGCATTTTATTTTATTTTGCTTGGTGACTTACTTTGTTCTGTCTGTTACTACTTGGAACCACTTAAATCCTATTTTCTGTATTTAATAAAATCACTTTTTACTTATTAATTAACTCAGAGTATGTATTAATACCTGAGGGAGCAAACAGCTGTGCATATCTCTCTATCAGTGTTATAGAGGGCGAACAATTTATGAGTTTGCCCTGCATGAGCTTTATGCAGGGTAAAACAGATTTATTTGGGTTTAGACCCCATTGGGAGTTGAGCATCTGAGTGCTATAGACAAGCACACTTCTGTGAGCTGTTTTCAGGTAAACTTGCAGCTTTGGGGCAAGTGATTCAGACCCTGGGTCTGTGTTGGAGCAGACAGGAGTGTATGGCTCAGCAAGACAGGGTTCTGGAGTCCTGAGCTGGCAGGGAAAATAGGAGCAGGGGTAATCTTGGCACATAGGGTGGCAGCTCCCAAGGGGGTTTCTGTGATCCAACCCGTCACAGAGAGAACTTTGAATTCATTATTAAAGGAACAAGGCAAACACACCACACCTTACCATATAACTAACCCATTGCAAACAAACTGATGCGATTTTCTTTCAGACACAGATGTTCTGATATTTTATACTGCAAAAACATAGAACTGCCAACCTGGGTCAAGATTTTTTTTATTTATTTTTTAATAAAGCCTAACAACCTTGACTGTCTCTCTAATAGAAATATCCTGCTGCAGAAAATATGCCTCAAATGTTGACATTCATATTGAATTGGCTTTGGCAGGTATGATGCACACACAGATTCTCTTGACAAGTCTTAATGAAGTTTATCTTGAAGTTAAACCAAACAATGAATGTTTCGAAAATAAAAAGTTTCCTGCCACCTCTATTTCTATTTGGTAGCTTAGTGGTAAGTAGTGTTTAAAATCAACACAGGATAGATTGTTTAAGTCACAAAGTACTCAGTAGGAAGAGGATTGTGTGTGTCACTTTATTGGCCTCTTTATGATGTATATTATAATAATGAGCTCAAAGTGCTTAGTTTTTTAAAACGAAGCCACCAGAAACACCAGTCGCAATTTCCTTCAAAAACTTGCCAAATTCCTGCAACAAAAAGAAGGGAACTATGCTTCACCATAGGAGTCTGAAATTTCATCTGCGGTAGGAAAAGATTTGGGGTTGGGATTAAGGAAGAAAGTTGTTTAATCTTACAATGATTCAGTTCCCAAACTTTGGCCTTTTTTGCAATTGGGATCATGCTTAGACCTCTCAACATGCGGCATAAAGTCCCATATTCTAGATATATATTTCATTCCATCTACACAAGTCTTTGTTGCTTCCACTCATTGTTGAGGTATACACATCACCGTTACTGTCTCAAAACCATGATTATGTAGTTTTATTCTACAAATATTAATTCCACACTTCAAACTTTCTGCTCTATTACTCGTTTCCCTCGTTTGTAGTTTGTGCACCCCACATTTTGAACTCAACCTGTTACACTGCTGCAGATAGAGAATAAAGTATATTACCAGTCAAAAATTCACACAAGACTGAAAAGAATAATCAATTTTCCAAATTCCAACAGTAACTCAGAATTCTATGGAATCCTGAACTGATGCTGAACCTCAACATGAAACAGAGCTGGGGGGGGGGGGACGGGGACGGGGGGGGGACGACAGTTTTCCAACACCTTCCTTTTATAAAGATGGATACCATGAAAGACTTCTGCCTAAGTTAACTAGAACCCAGGGGTGGAAGTTTTTTGGGGTGCTCATTTTTTAACCACTCTTCAGACTTCATCCTCTATAATTCAAATGTTTTATCAGTGTCATGATTCAGGACTTTTTACTTGTCAACACACAAAGATATTTTGTATGGTTTTAAAGCCAGAGCAGCCCACATCAAGTTGGCATTGTTTCTTTGAGGGAAGGAGGGAGAAGAAAACAGGACACATGGAAACCCCACAACAACAAAATCTGGATGCTCTGCGCTTGAATAGCTTTTGAACATATTATAGATCCTAAGAGGAAATGATATTGCCTTATCTGGTAAACAAACAACCTCTTCCCCCAAAAGGGTATATTTTACAGGAAGATTACTGACTGCTACACAGAGCTCTTCTTCAGGTCTACTTCCTTACCCAGCCCCGAAGAAGAGCTCTGCATAGCTCAAAAGCTTTTATCATCCACCAACAAAAGTTGATCCAATAAGAGATATTATTTCATGTAGTCTATCTATATCCCATGGGGAGGGGATGCAAAAGAAACAGGCCATATCTTGGGTTTGCTGTGTAGGGGGAATCTTCCTAGCCAAGGACCCCATACCTAGAGGCACCTGCTACCAGATAAGGAATCACCAACAACCAGTGGACCAGGGTGAACAAACCTCAAAAGCTATCGAGCGGGGGAAGCGAGCCATCCTCATCCCGATATATACCTGAGGAGTCTCTCTCATGGTCTGGCAACACTTGCCCAGCTTGTCATGCCAACAGTCTCACTGACTCGGATTAGACCAGGGATGGTCCCAGCTGGGGAGAAGCAGGGGCACCCCGGCGGAAGGCCCTGCGCCTTGGGGCCAGAGTGCAGAGGGCGGTGTCTGGCTATGGGTGCGGGGGACTGGGCGGCCTGTACCTGGAGGCAGGTGTGGGGGGCGCCTCCAAGGGAGCCCCATAGCGCAGGAGCGGGGTGGAGGGGAGACCTGCACCCTGAGAGGCTCGTCCAAGGAAGGCGGGATAAGGCCGGCGGGGTCCCGTACCTTGGGGTAGGTGTGCAGGGGGTAAGTCAGCTGACAGGCCCGGTGGCACGACGCCGTGCTGCCCAGCGCCGAGTCAAAGGCCTCGGAGGAGCCCGCGGCAGCCCAGCCCCTCCCGCAGATCAGGAGCAGCAGAAAAAGTCCCAGCCCCGACGGGCTCCCCCGCGGCGCCGCCATCTTGCCCCTCCCTCTCTCGCGGGGTGGGGGGGGGTGTTTATCGCGTCGGGTTCCCACTTCCGGCCCTAAGGTGAAGGACGAGGCTTGAGTGATCTCGCGAGAATTCCCTCGCCGCGGGGCCTGACGGGAGAAGCAGTTTCCCTATCGGAGCTGAGCTGGGGAGGAGACGGAGACTCGCCTTCGCCGGGAACTACGAGGCGAGTCACTTCCGGGACGGGCCGCGCGAGTCGGTTCGGGGCACCGTGGAACTAGCCCGTGCGCCCCGAGCCCCGCTACCCCGCCGGGCAGCAGTACCCCGGGCCCATCGCCGACCCTCCACGCCCTGCCAGACACCCAGCTCCTCCGCCCGCGGGCCGGGCCCCCGACTCCATCTCTCCTCCTTCTCCCCCGCCACGGGCCCCCCCGACTCCATCCCTCCTCCCCTCCCCCACGGGCTGGGCCCCCCCGACTCCATCCCTCCTCCCCCCCCCCCCCACGGGCCCCCGACTCCATCTCTCCTCCTTCTTCCCCCCTCACGGGCCGGGCCCCCCCGACTCCATCCCTCCTCCTCCTCCTCCTACCCCCCCCGCGGCCCCGAATCCATCCCTCCTCCTCCTCCCCCCCCCACGGGCCGGACCCCCGACTCCATCCCTTCCCCCAGGGCATCAGCCGGGCACCCCATGCCCGCCCCCTCAGGGCATGTTGTAACTCGTAGCATGGTGCCGCACCCCCTTTGCGTACCCTGCAGTGTCACCCCAAATCTCCAGCCACAGATCTGCGCTCCCAGCCAGCCCCAGGTGTATACGGTAGCAGCCTAAGCCCCCCACTCTCCCCAATCCTCATTTGTGCCTTGCAGCTTCATTGTATTCGGGGCTCAGTGTAACATTGCCGTCAAAAGTTCCCCCCCCCTTTCCCCCCCCCCCCCTTTTCCCCCTACCTACCTGCAGCTCAGGCTCCTAGGTTATTTTTGCTGGCATTTCTGTCAACAATCTGCCTTTAAGTTAAAGCAGTATTACCAATACAGTTTCATAAAAGAAAATGGACAATTGTTTTCTCATTGAAACAGCTGCTGCACGTATCCAATAATTTGGAGACCTTTAAGTGTCCATCATGGATAGATTTGTGATACGAAAACCCAAAGCTCAAGAAAGCCCTAGGAAAAGAGATCCAGGGGAAAAGGTTTACAAGCAAGCCACTATAGAATCTCTGAAGGTAAGAGCGGGGAGGGCAAAGGGAATGGATGGATAAGAGATCAGTATAGTATTTTCAGTATAGGCCTGATGGAGTTTATATGGCAACTTGTGTCCCAAAGGATCACAGAGCACTTGAGAGAGTACATACAGCACCACTGAAATGCGTCTGAAATGGACAGCAGCCAAGAAGACAACAAACACTCAGCACAACAGCAAGGAGAATGAAAGTGTACTCCAGACACTGAAGCAAAGGCCTATTACAAAAACTGCCATGGAACATTTAATGTGCATCTAAAGCAGATAGGCCGTTGGTTTTTAAGCTCATTTAATGCATGTACACCATAAACTGAGGCAATATCAGATTTGGAGCTTGAAAGGATAATGTGTTAGATTCACCCTGCTGAGATATGAACTTACAGTTCTAGTGAGTCCAAGTCATTCATATCTCATGCTTAGATGTAGGACCCCCAATTAATAGGCCCCTGAATTTCCTTTCGGGCCATTAACACTGAAATGGGATCACTTCCCACCCCTTTCTCTAGGGTAAAGATTTCAGCCCTAATCAGTATTTCAGAACCCAGTGTGCAATAGTCCCATTCAGTATCCTGTAAAATTGGGCACAGTTTAGTTTAGCCCTTTCACTTGAGCATTAGGAATTCTGTAATTAGGTTGCTGCAAGAAATGGTGTTGGTCATTTAGGTGACACTTCTCTCCCTACTGAGCTAGTGCTCCACCACACCACGAGGGGGCACTGGATTGCTGGAAATACTATTTGTCAAATAAATATGTGTGGTCATTGAAGATCTTATGGCAAATGTTAGCAAGGTGTGGTGTTATTCCTGCTGTTCTGGCCAAAATTCTATCTTGGGTACTTACAGTCAGCCCGTGTCCAAGTTTACCTGTGGCCTCAATTTTAGAAGTGATTTATTTCCTCACCTGAAAACAGTCATGTAAAGTTGACACAGAATAGCTGCTGCATTCCTCCCCACATATGGCTGCCGTTCAGTGGTGTGTGCTCTGTCAGTAAACAGTACAATGGATAGGCTCGCTCCATCAGACTGAAAGGCATTCTATAAACAATGGTCAGATATTTGGTGACATGAATACAAGATTCTGCATGATATAAGCTTTCTAAAGAAAGTTCAATAGATTTAGAATTTGTTTAGAATGTTTTATGATGAATCTCAAAAACAAAACAAAAAACCACAAACATAGGGTCAAACTTTCAGCCAGTCTTAGGTGTCCTGTAAATCTGTACATATAGATTTTGCAGCTTATACAGAGTAATTGTATATCTATCCATGTGCATATGCATTTCTATGCTCATAATTTTGCAGATGTTAAGAAAGTATAGCTGAAACTTGAACTCATAATTAGTTGTAGAATACATAGGTAAAGGGAACAGTTACTATTTGAGATCATTCTAAACCTATGGAAAGTCATAAATTAATGGAGATATCCCATCTCCTAGAACTGGAAGGGACCTTGAAAGGTCATTGAGTCCAGCCCCCTGCCTTCACTAGCAGGACCAAGTACTGATTTTTCCCCAGATCCCTAAATGGCCCCCTCAAGGATTGAACTCACAACCCTGGGTTTAGCAGGCCAATGCTCAAACTACTGAGCTTCCCGCCCCGCCCATAATGCTCAAGTAGCAATACTAATGCTGGAATCATCATCCAAGAGTGCCATTAATCAGGTGCATGATTGTATTTATAAATGTTGTATTTACAGAACATAAAATGTGCATAAACTATTCAAATAGGCAGCAAGAATGCATTGTGGGACACATTTAGCATGTATAGGTGGATACAGCACCACCCTCCCTGCATGGGATTAAAGCATTTGACAAAGATTCCCTGAGCCATGTATTTTTCCTGAATCTCCACACTGAGCTGGCTTTTTAAGATTTGCAGAACTCCATGCTTGAGGGGTAGAGGGAAAGGACACAGGCCAATTGGCCATTAATAATAATTTATTATTTATATTACCATAGCACTTTTCCTTCCCCTTTTGATCTTGCTGGAAGTGGGAATTGGGTGGTGAGTGTTCTCCCATTTGGGTCCTAATTGCAGAAGTTTAAAAAATAAATAAATTAGGAGTAACTTGCATTTCAACAGTGAGTGAAGTGATTCCTGCATAACCATTAGTCAGTCTGTATCTGAACATTTCTAACTTGCCCATCACTGTAGCATCTGGGCATGATATAGATAATTGAAAAGGACAATCTGTGAGTAGAGGTGCATGCTTTTCACCCTCCCTTCTTGCACCACTTTCTTCAGTGACAGTTTCTTCATTGTTTTCCCCTCTGATACTTAGTTTTTTCATTGTTTTCCCCCTGCAGGTTATTTTGCAGCCAAGAGATTATTATTACACCTCTACCCCAATATAACGCTGTCCTCGGGAGCTAAAAAATCTTACCGCGTTATAGGTGAAACTGCGTTATATTGAACTTGGTTTGATCCGCCAGAGCGTGCAGCCCCGCCCCCCCAGAGCACTGCTTTACCGCGTTCTATCAGAATTCGTGTTATATCGGGTTGCGTTATATCGGGGTGGAGGTGTATTTATTGTGATAGCACTTGCGTCCCCAGTCTTGGATCAGGGCCTTATTGTGCGAGGTGCTTACAAACAGAACAGAAAATGTTGCCAAAGAGCTACAATCTAAATATAATACAGAGGAGGATACAAACAGCATATCAGCTGCAAAACCGTTGCTGAATGATTGTAAAAGGTCTTGCACTACATCTTACGCGTAACAAGACTCGGGCTTCTTGTAATCCGTTGTCTGGGAGTGTCACAGCAAGATGCTTGGGGTGAAAGGCACTATGTAAATGCCAGATACATTAATGACTGGCTTCTTTCAGTCCCTCTGTGGTGCTCCCTAGCTCCTTTTCTCTCTCTGCTGATACTACCAGCTTTAAGATTTCCAAAGTTGAAAACAAAAGTGGGGCAGATTCAGGCGCTGCCTGGTACTAAGTTGCTACTAACAATATTATAATTAGCTGCTTCCCCCAGCCACTCCCTCTCATCCGCTCTTTATTAAGCCATTTATACAGTGGGCTTCCCAAAGTCTGAACACTTGCATAACTGTCTTCTTTGTCTAGGAGACATTTGCAGCTAAGTGCCCTGTGTTTGGCAGAATAAGATTAAGAATCTCACTTTGCCTTCTAGATATTTCTGTCCTGATTTACAACAGGGAGCTGCTCTCAAGCAATTACCTATCATTTTGGACCATCACATATTCTGTGCTCTGGTTCATGTCATGATCAATAATTCATGTGTCGATAACAGCCCCATTAGCTGAGATGAAGGCCAACATCTTTATTCGCAATAAGAATATTCCACTGTCCTAATGACTTTTCTCTTTCCCAGAGAGTGGTGGTTGTAGAAGACATAAAAAGATGGAAATCTGTCCTGGAGCTTCCTGGCCAGTCTAAAGAGAATTTGATCAAAGCCTTGGAGGAATTAAAGAAGAAAATACCTTCTAAGGATGTGTTACTTTCAACAAAAATAGGTGCACTTCGTATCCAATTTAGAGTGTGAAAATGAGGTGGATTTGTGTCCTTCACTTGTTGGATTTTTCTATACACAAGGGAATTGTTGACAGCATTTTTCAGTAATGGTCCTAAGCACTTTACCTTATTGTTGAATAAAATCCTGGTGGTAGGTAGCTACATAGTCTGCAAAATTCTTAGTACAGCAAAGAAAGAGTTCTCCTCGAATTATTCACAATTATTTGGATGTTGCCTGCTTATAATCAAGGGCTGGGTCACTCCCTTCCATGGTAAAATATGTGGGAGAAGGACTAAGGGGGAGGAAATCTCCACAAAGTTCCTCCTTGATTGGTCATGGGTGGTTACTCTCCTGTGGAATGAGATGCGGGACCCATCTGCAAACCCAGAGAAGTCCTCGGGATCTGCTGGAGGCCCGAGCCATCAGCATAGAGGCCCTGCTCCTTAGTTACAGCTACCTCGGTGCTCCTTTCTCCCCCCCCTCCCCAAGGAATCCCCAATGTGGAGGGGGCTACGTGCTTATAACACCACAACAACTTGATTAATTTTCACAGGACTGGGGGAACAGGGTATGATGTGAGACCACCAGTCCCTGTCCTCTTTTTGTGCAGATCCTGATCTTGCAGAGATCACCCCAAGATGTACTGGAGGGGGGAGAGTAGCAGTGCCAGGGCTGACAACCTCCCCCCCCCCCCCCCGCCTTTCTGTGCAAAAGCAGTAGGATCCTCATGCAGAGGGCCCTCTCTGTGTACGGACCAGGAGGAATGATCTGCTCTTCTGGTCTGAATTTTGTAATTGAATTTGCCATCTTGAGCACATTCAGCCTTCCTATATCACAGGAGTTCTCAAACTGGGAGTCGGGACCCCTCAGGGGATCGTGAGATTATTACATGGGGGGTTGCGAGCTGTCAGCCTCCACCCCAAACCCCGCTTTTCTTCCAGCATTTATAATGGTGTTAAATATATAAAAATGTGTTTTTAATTTATAAGCACTCAGAGGCTTGCTATGTGAAAGGGGTCACCAGTACAAATGTTTGAGAACCACTGCATCGGGTCTGCACCAGCGACAGATGAAGCAGTTGTGCTGTATGAAACCCAAGGAGTAACAGTGACACCTTCTGGCCAATAGTGTTATCACTTAGAAATTAATACCAAGCAGAAGAAGAGGAACTGTGCCTTCTGCTTTGTGTTACGTCAGTGGTTTTCAACCTGTGGAATTTTTATTGGAATTGAAATTTTTTAGGGATCCGCAAATGAAAAAAAGTTGAAAACCACTGTGTTCGGTGGTATATCCCCTTTCAAAGGGCACATTTCCTTGACGGTGCAGTAGCTCTCTGTGCATTTCCGTGGGCGTGAGAAACGTCACTGATGGTGATTGGAAAACAGAAGGAAATCATTACTTCCTCACTCACATGTAAAAACATTGCAAATATCACTTAACATCCGCTTCCCCAAAGAATTTTTTAGCAAACATTTTTATTCTGTGTGAGCCAATCCTGAAGACTTTACACTAGATTTACCATCTGTCTAAGTACTCGTATAGCCCTGTATTGTCTGAGCACCTCACTACACACCTCTGTGATCTAGGGAAACGCTGCTCCCATTTTACAGCTGGATAACCGAGCACCTAGGAAGTTACTCAGGCAAAACCACCATTGAATCAGTGAATAAGGACTCTGCAAGCGTTGGCCCCAGTGTTTTCATATTTGCATTTGTGTCAAGTGCTTAGTTTTCTGCTGAAGCTGTCTGAGCCCTGGTCTACACTAGTCGGGGAAGATCAATCTAAGTTATGCAACTTCAGCTATGTGAATGATGTAGTTGAAGTCCACGTACTTGGATCGACTTACTCGCAGCGCTGGAGTATAGCAGTCGAAAGGAGAGCGCTCGGGGGTCGATTTATCACATCTAGACTAGACTCGATAAATCGATGCCTGCTGAATCGATCACTACCCGCGGATCTGGCGGGTAATGAAGACATACCCTGACTTACAATGCTTTGTGACTGTTTTGTCACTAATGTGCACTGACAGGTCTGGATTACACTTACCTACCCACCAAAGTTGAACGAACTCTGTTGCTGTTTCTATTTGGCAGGTCACACGGTGAATAAGATGCGCAAACATTCAGACCATGACGTGGCCAATCTCGCAAAAGACGTTTACACTGAGTGGCGAACTTTCATCAAAGATTATTCAAACAAACCATCGATAGAAGTCAGGAGCGATCCCAAAACAGAGACTCTCAGGAAGAATGCACGGAAGCTACTTTGCGATGCTCTGGAACTAGAGGTAATATTCTTGATACTGTAGCTGCTGTATCGAGAGATCTCCGTTATTGGGCTTTTTTCAAAAGGAGTTAGTTTTCCTTTGCTCAGATTACTCTGGCTATTGAAAACAAAGGTGAAAATGACGCTGACACTGCTCTCATTTACAGAGTCCGCAAACAGGACACCCGTGCGTCTGTTATGCTTAAATCGTATAGGGGAAAGAGGACGTTAATATAGAAAACTATACATCCTACTATTTATTAGCTATAAAACCTACACAGAGACCTCTTGGTTGTTTTGTGTTTCAGGGAAATTGTATTTCGGTAATTAAGTATTTGTAAATTAAAACTTATTGCAAAAATGGACAGAGAGGGGTCAATAATATATAAAGTGGTGGTAAATACTAGATCCCTGTGGTATCTTTAAGTGAATGAACAAGACGTGCTGTAAGGCTTAATGATTAGTTTGCCTGGTGTATTAAACGCCATAATAATTATCCTTTTAATTTATTCATTAATTAGCCTTTAAATAGAAAGTCAAGTGGTAGGAAATCAGGAGTTACAAAGCAAAGTTAAAGGTAGTGTGTTCTTTAGCTGTATCTTGCCTTAGGAAAAATGAACACTCTGGCCAGTTAAGAAGTGAATGGTATGTTCTGAAAGGAGTTCTCACCTGTCCTCTTCAAATAGGGTTATGATAGGTTAAAGTGGGGATGTCTCAAGATGACTGGATGATTCAAGAGAGTGATAAAAAAGAAAGGCTCCATAATACGCTAGGTGGCTTGTTCAAATCCTGCCCTTTGGATCTGTGTCAGTTTCTAGCACAGAGGCCTGGTGGTATGAACAGACAGGGTTTGCAGTGGCACAAGGTGCCTGCAGCCTACCCTCTGCCAAGACAATTCATGCTGCTTCAAAAATAGGCAGTGCTGGGTAGAGACACCAGTGGCAGGGCAGAGATTAAAACTGCCCTCTCCAAACAGGACATACGTGTAAGGGTGGCAAGGAAAACATTGCCTGCTCCCCCATAGGCATGAATCTCCCCGGAATGCAGCTACCATCAGAGAGGTGTAGTTTGCTTCAGTATGAGTCAGTCAGATGTATAGACAGTCACGGGAAAAGGAGGGAGTCCAAGAATTGGGAGTACAAGGACAATGGAGAGGGGAATCTGCAGGTGGGGACAGGGTACAAGGAGTAAGTGGGTCAGAAGGGGATGTGCAAGGACAGGGGCAACTGGGAGATGGGTAGCAGAGGGGAGATAAAATGGGGCAAGGACTTGGGGGTTGAATAATACTCTAATAATAACACACTAACATTTTGGAGTCTCCCATCTGCGAAAGTATGGGAGATTCCCCATCACTAAAGGCAAAAGTGAAATTAAAAGTGTGGTGAGCAGTTGAGGTTTCATTTCTTCCTTTATTGTTTATTTCTTACATTTCTAAGCTGTGCCAAATTACAGATCTTGGCACATAGCTTCATAATTAACATTTAGCAAATCCCTTTCTGCATTCTTAATTACACCTCCTTCCACACACAGCCTGCATTTCCCTTTATAGCACCAGGCAAAGCTCCCAAGTATTTGGAGTGTCTTAGAATTGCTTTTAGGATCGAGCTGAAAATAGTATCCAAGGTGCCCTGTATTAGAAAGATCAAATGTGAGATTTATGGAGACAGTGCAGTGTAGTTTGTAATTGCAGTTGAACTTGATACCCAAAGCTGGTTGCAGATTAGCGTCCTGTTGTGAGGGCAAAGCATTGCCTCCCAGCTGGAGATGCGAATGAGTTCCCTGCGACTGACCAAGTTGCCTTGTTCCTTAATTGCTCGGGTGGAATTAAATTGCTCTTCCTGTTTCACACGTGATGGGAAGTAGATTTCCTTGAATTTGAGCTGATTAATAAGGAGACCAACTGATTGAAATTGGAGTTCGGTGGTTTTCAGAGTTTCTTCATTAAACGTAAGGATCTAATTTTACACTTTGCTGTTTTCAGATTGATCACCCACTGGCTGAAAATATTGAGCGAGAAGCTTTTCATCTCTCTTCCCGTCTCATTAATGCACCATATCGCAGGACAGTGCGAGCCCTAGTCTTCACGTTAAAGCACAAACCTGAAACCCGCGCACAAGTCAAAACCGGTGCACTCCCAGTCAGTGCGCTTGTACAAAACCATAAGAAGTGACTCAGAGTGCCTGGTGCTGAACGTGGGATTCACGTGTCTATGCCACATATTGGGATTGTGAAGCCCTTATGTTTTAAGAGTGCAGGAGCACTGGTCATGTTAATCACTCTGCCACTGTAAGGACAGGATATATCAGGAAGGTGTCCGGGGCAAATTCAGTGGAGATGTAAGCGGTGGTGTAAATTAATCATCTGTGAGTCAGTGGACATTTGAGGGAACAGAATGGGTGGGGTTGTAGCAGGAAAAGCACATAGGCCTCCCCTACTTTGCTTTATGCCTTCTTAATTACTTTTTTACTTGGTTAATTTTCCTGCTACAAACCCACTCTTCTGGTCCCATAGCATGTAAGTTGTATCAACTTGCACCGGCAGAACCACATATCACTTGCACCACCATTTATATCACATCTGAGGGCAAGTCTACACTACAGTGCTACAACAGCGCAGCTGCACCGATGCAGCTTTGCTACTGTAGCACATCTGGGAGAGCTCTCTCCCATCGGCGTAATTACTCCACCTCCGCGAGAGGCAGAAGCTATGTTGGCGGGAGAGCGTCTCCCATCGATGTAGCGCCGGTGTGGACAGTGCTTAGGTCGCCGTAACTTGCGTCGCTCAGGCGTGTGTGTGTGTCTTTTTCACATCCCTGAGCGATGTAAGTTACATCAACTTAAGCGGTAGTGTAGACCAGCCCTCGGCGTGACTCCTGTCTGAGCCAGGAGCATAGTGGAACTATCTGAAAGGAGCAATGATGTTCAGTGCCAGTCAGAAGGGGTGGGAGTTTACAATCGGAAGTGAAGGTGATGACTAACTGACAGCTCTAGTTACCTCTAGTTCAGTCATGTTCCCTGCAGTAATACCCAGGTACTCCCAGAGCTAACTGCTTAGCAAAGTGAGGGGGCTTCTCTTCACTGTATTCCAGAGTTGGGAACTCAGCCCACAGTCTGTGTTGGCTGGCCAGCTTTATCCCGCTGCATCCCAAAACCTCGTTTATCCCAGCATTGTGGATGTCTCCCTAGGCCTTCAGGTAAATGAGGCGGCACCTGTATTTGCTACGTGACACCTCTTTGCTGTGTATTCTACTGAGCATCTCACCTTAAACATCAACACCTCATTTCTGATGTATTTAAGTGTGGTGCTTGTTTTTTGTGTGTACGAATATGAGGAAAGCTTGTAATGAAATCTCTAAGTATAATTCAATGGGAGCGTAAATTGACCTTTCAAAAAGGCTCTTACCCCCACAAGGGAATAAATATTCATACTTTAGAGCGATTATGTGAACAACTTTTTAAGCAATAAACAGATTATTTTTAACCAGCACGTGTTTCCCGGTATTAATTAGTGGAAGCTTTGTCTTTTCTCCGATTGCCTCAGTGCCACGAGTCACGTTGTTCTTGATACACATGCTGTTCTTGAGGCTGTGGCAGACACAGTCTCTCTCTGCTGTGCTATGTGTTCTGACTGTCAGTTCTTTCTCTGCTTCCACATGACTATGTGCAGGCTGGTCACAGAACATAATCAATGAGATGAAACTGTAAGAGTAGAGATGGCCGAGTACTGGGATAAGTGAAACTTGTGTATTGTTGGCCCTGGAAATGTGATGGGGCAAGGAGTCCAACATGTCATCATAATATCAAGTTGCTTCAGGAAGTACCTCCCCTAATCACTGCTGGTCAGTACTTGTGGTGTCTGTCTCAAAGTGCCACTAAGATGGTTGGTGCATGTGGAGCAACTGTATGTTAGGTGTTCAAAACAGTCCACATTCAGATCTCCTCCAAGATAATGAGAGAGAACTGATTATCCACCCAGTTGTATCTGCCAGCCCCCTTTTTTCTCCACGGAAGTTAACAGCTGAAGCAGCACTCCACTCTGAAGTTCGTGGAGTCACTGCCTTTGCCCAGCACTGCATTCTCCAGACACCTTATACTACTCAATTCTTTTTATTAATTTCAAAGCAATGACTCCCTAATTTTAGAATAGTGTAATACAGACATTCATTTAAAATTAGGGATGGGTGGGCTGGAAACATGACTGAGTCAGACGTTGGAAGACGGCTATCTGCAATGCAATGAGTAACAGTTTGTTCTAGAGCATTAGGGGTGGATTTATGACTGATCGTTGGGGGAGTAATAGTTGAGTGAAGACCTAACACTTGGTCTGCTTGTTGCTACCCACAGTGCCTAAAGCACAGTCCACTTCTCACAGGTAACTGGACCCATTTGACACAAGTTAAATACTCAAAACCATGCTGACACAATAGCATGTCAACAATATGCTGGACTGGCATGAAGGTAATTCAGGATCAACAGGCTCTGCATTAGTCCTTAGGTTTTATTCCAGAAAGGCCATGCCCTGGTTTCCAGCTCCATTTTTGATTCAAGTCAATTTTACTCACTCACTCTGTTAGATGTATGCATGCAACTTGAAATCACAAATGTTAGGAACTTCCAACGATGGAGAGAGCATTCTCCCACACAGCTCTGTTGATACTCTACTTGGACTCCAGTCCTTGGCCCAACCTGGCCAAGTTGTGTTGAACTGTGTGGCGGTTTTGCAAGATGAGCACAGATCTAATAGAAAATGCAGGGAGGCCCCAAACTCTTCTTTGCTGTGGCAGTGAAAGTGCGACTCGAGGCAGAACTGTCTCTGGGATGCCCAACTTTGTTTTTTCTTGAAAGGTTATTTTAGGCAATACAAAGTGCACTTCTACCCAGAGAACTGCCTGTGTACAAATGGCCCTTTCTCAGCCAGAAGACTTGCTCCCTGTGTATATTCAGAATCAGCTCCACTTCTGTTTTTACTTCAAGTTACCCACTTAAGGGAAAGTGAGCTGTTTTCTTGTTGTACTGACTTCACTAGTGCTTTTAATGTAGCCGGTTGTAAAACTAGGCAAATATCTCAATGAGTTGATATACCCCCTGGAATATCTCTAACTTGGCACTTTTTATAGCACCTTTATGCATCGTGGTGATAGGAGGGAAAGGGGAAAATAACCCAGCTTGGCTAGAGTGACTTTCCAGGGCTGCGGTTAGAAAAAACTTATTTTTATCTGTAAATTGAGCACATTTGACAATATACGTGGAGCCCCATTAATGGCCTTTGGATAGCGTCGCTTTTCAGAGTAGAACCAGACTTTAAGTTCAAGTGCAACATATGCATTAAACATGCAGCTGGTGGGTCAGACTCAACCCACCTGATGTGTTCATGTGGTTTCCATAACACTTTCAGACTGGGCAGAATCTCAGCTTTCATTTAAACTAAAATAAAAAAAAATCCTCACGGTTATGAAGGAAACCTTCCAAATGCAAACCAAGGGTAAAGTGATGTCACATTGCCCGCCTGATTCTGCAGTCAGTCTGAAAGAACGTTTCTCAGACACATGAACTTCTCTGCCCCCTATTAATCCAATTGGAGTGTCGACTAAAATGATGACAGTCTCATGTCAACATTAACATTGGGGATGGGAGAAAATTCCAGGGGCGGGGGGAGGGGTTGGAATTGGGAGTGGAAGGAGGGAAGGAAATGCAGAGAGAAGAATAGAGAGAAAGGAGGGTGGGGAAGGAAGAAAAAAAAACAAAGGGCAGAAATAGCAGTGGGCCCACCCAAGAGTATGCTTTTCCACTGAGTGATAGTGAATGTGGCAATGGAATACTTAAAAAAATCTAAACATTTAGTTACTTTATAAAGACCCGATTCCCTCCTTGATCTCCACTCAAATCTCCTACTGACATCAGTAGATGTTCTGCTGTGGATGGATGTGGGTATGGAGTTCCAAATTTATGCTTCCGTTTATGGGCCATGACTAAATGTGGAATTCAAGCCACTCCACGCAATCAGTTTGACACTCCTGAAGGGAAAGCCATGCATAATCATCCCTTTTCCCGCCAAGTAAAATTACCTGGCTAATAAGATTCCCTGTTAGGAGACCCTCAGCAAGTGGCATCTGTGACACCGGGGGTTAATGCACTAGACTTACAGTGCAATTCCTGTAAATTGCTGGACATTTTCTACTTCTGGTTTTGGTTTATAGCAGTTGTGTGGAAGTGGACTAGCCAGAGTGCCAGCTAGGCACTTCCTAAAGCCAGGGACTCTCCGCAAGTCTTTGTTCTAACAAGGGAAAGTCCTGTAGATTAAAAGAACCAAGAGAACTTCACAGGTGGTGCTCTTCATGAGAATGGTTCTGGGCAAGCTGGTTTCCTTTGAAACAATTTTGTTCCCTTTTTAAAGAGGAAATTTGGAATAAATCGGGTACCAAAAATAGTCTGGAGAAGATGTTTGTTTCCCACTCCACCCCCGCAATTAAACCCAGCCCA